>NC_050070.1:157657354-158857354 GCF_009764565.3 Dermochelys coriacea
ACTGGCATGATTTTTGATAGCTCTGCTGCTGCCTCCAGGGTTATGAATATCAGCAGAGAACTTGAACTACTATGAGAAGTCCATTGCAGCTGTTTGTCTCCCTGCATCTATATACAATGCTGGATTAGTTTATACTCTTCTGTTACTGGAATCTTGGCTTTTGTAACTGAAGGTCTAAACTTTTTTCAACAAAGGCATTAGTTTCTGCAGAATTAAAGCCTTAGTCTCTCTCATTCACTGGAGAGAGGCGTCCCACTCCCACCGGTGAGTGGATTTTTCAGACCCTATGTGTGCATGAGACAGTGAATAAATATACACCCATACCTCTTACATGGGATATGAAATCTGAAAAAAATAAAATTTTAGACCAATTATCTTGGGTGATATTGTACCTTCCATTTAGGGACACTGGATGCTAGTCTGGAAGGCACAAAGGCAACTTTTTGCCTCTGCTGTATGGTTTCAAGACATACTTGACTATACTCCAGACAAATTCCTTTGCAGGGCTCAGGATCAGTATGTATGAAAGGGCAGCCAGCCTTTGTCCACAGCAAAATATCCCCTCAATTTGTGTGTTCAGCACAAGTTAGTGCTAAACTGGTGCTTACCTGAAATTTTTCAGGGAAGCGTCTCAAGTCCAAATTCAGAGTTTTCCTAGGGTTTTCCTGCTCCTTGATAGCAATACAACTTGTCCAGGATACACAAGATCAAATCCGCTTTTTAAGGCCTTTTAGCCTTCATTTTGTAATTACTACTGTATTTCACCTTAATTTCTAGATTTATATATAACCTAAAGAACTGTGCATGAGGTAATCTTTAGAGCAGTTCAGCTAGTCCTCATTTACTTACTAATTAATTCTTAATTACATTAATTAGCAATTAATGTAATCCTGACTAACATTTTAAAAATCCACACACCTATCTTCCCCATTACAAATTTTAGCGTTATTGCAAGGATAAAGATCGGGAATACTTATCTGGGCTCTAGATTTTATAACTACTTGATAAAAATCCAATTATTTTAGTAAGGATTACATTAATTGCTAGTCGTAGATTTTTAGGGACCCTTATGGTTATCTAACCTGACCCCTTGCATAACAGGCCATAAAACCTCACCCAGTAATTTCAGCATGAAGTCCAAAACTTTTGTCTGAGTTACAGCATTTCTTCAAGAAAGACATCCTGTCTTGACCGAAACTTGGTGATGGAGAATTGCATCTCTAGGTAAATTGTTCTTTTGGTTTAATTACCCTTGCTGTTAAAACTGGGTGCCTTATTTCTAGTCTGAATTTGCTTAACTTTAGCTTCCAACTGTTTGTATATCATTTTGCCTTTTTTCTGTTATATTAAAAAGTAGTCAGTCAGAAATCTCTTCCCCGTGTAGGTACTTGTACAACATGAACAAATCACTTCTAAACCTTCTTTTGGATAAACTTAAATAGGTTCAGTTTCTAACTATAAGGTGTGTTTTCTAGAGCTCAGATCATTCTTGTAATTCTTTTCTGAGCCCTTTCCAATTATTCAACATCCTTAGATTCTGGAACATGGTGTCTGTCTCACTAATGCTGTGTGTAGAGGTCCCTACGCTAGCTGATATTTTCTGTTTATATTTCCAGGGATTACATTCGCCCTATTAGCTACAGCATTGCACTGGAGTTTCGTGTTTAGTTGGTTGTCTCCACCAAGTCCTTTTCAGTGTCTGTTGTCAGGATGCAATCTCCCATTTCTTTTTGTTCCAAGACTTGTTTTCCATAAAGCCATGTTGATTAGTATTTGTTATGCTACCATCTTGAATTCTTTACTGATTGCATCCTGTATCCACCTTTCCATGCTTTTGACCAGGATCAATGTCAGGTTAACAGGCCTGTAGCTTCCTAGGATATCCCATTTGCCCTTTTCAAAATATTGGCACAGCATTAGCTTTTTTTTTTTTTTTTTTTTTTTTTTTTTTTCCTTAAAGTCCTCTGGAACTTCCTCAGTATTGCAGGATATGTTCAGAGAGCTTGTTGGTCAATTATTTTAATGTTCTTGGATGCAAGTTATCCATTTTTGCAGACTTAAAAATATTTAACATTAATAGTTGCTCTTTTACATGGTCTTTAGGTACCATTAGACTAGAGCATTTCATTATCATTGTAAGATATGAATACCCCACCCAGCTTCTTTCTAAACAGAAGAAAAATATTTACTGAATACTTCTGCCTTTTCATGATGGTTTAGTCATTCTTGTTCAGTGTTAGGCCTATACCATTGCTGGGATTTCATTTGTTCCTATTATATTTAAAGAATTCCTTCTTGTTGACATTTTAAGCTTACTGGCTGTGGATTTTTTCACAGCTTCCTTTAGTTTGCTTTATCAATTGTCTTCATTTCCTTGAATACTGGCTTGTACTCTTTGCTATCAGCTTCACCATTTTTCCATTTGTTACAAAAATGTTAAACTTTTATTGCTGCTTTTACCTCCCTTCTTTTACCAAGTAAGATAAAACCATGCTAGAAAGGGATATCTTGCCACTTAAAATTCAACTGTAATGTTGAAATTGTTTTATCAAGTAGAGAGAGCTTTATTTACTGTTTAAAAGAAGCACAGTACGTGCTGACTGAAAAGGAGATGCAGAATCTAACACTGTCACCTTGAAGTTATATATACTTAAATACTGAATAAGGTTTTTGAGAAACATGTAATTCAAACAAAATTTTAATACATAAAACCTGTAGTAAAATAATTCTGTTAAGTAATAGGCTGCTTATTTCATTACCAAACAAACCACATTACCATACAAATTGGCAATACAAAGCAACAAGAAAATCACTGCCATTTACTTTAAAAGTTTGTTTTAGATGAGAATGGTTGAGAGATTTTGTGTTAATTTAGTTTTGTTTCATGACTGTGAAGCAAATTATTTCAGTTTAGGAGATAACCTCTAGAAACGGAAATCTGAAGTGGGAAAATATTTATCTTAAGATTCACCATATCAGATCAGACTAAGTGTCCAAGTTGGGTGTCCTGTCTCTGGTTGTCCAATGTATGATCTTCACAAGAAAACCAAACACCCTTCCTCACACACAATGAGTTTGGTGCATTATGTACAAGGCAGTAATAGGGGAGGAGAAGGAAGATATTCTCTTCTGATTCCTCTTGGTAACTGCTTCTTGACCTGAAACATAAAGAAAGCAGTACTTTAACTGAGCTTCTATAAACAAAAGTTGTTTGGTTGTAAAGCTTCTTTAAGAGAGAGAAATGGAAACAAGATAAATGATTCAGTAACAGTCCACTTTAAAACTTACTCCTCTGTTTGATACCGTGTTATCCTTCATTATTTGCTTTTGCTGTTTGGGTATCTTCTGTGCATACTTAATGGCTAACTTCCAATATCTTGGCAACATCAACACAACTAACTTACTTTAGTCCCTTTTTGCGGGTTAGGAGAATTGCTCAGCTGCTTCGGTGAGGGTGCCTAGAAATACCCAGGGTAGACACAAACATTTTAAGCTATCCATTTTTATTTAAATAGAAAATGTTTATATACAAGCTGTCTACTTCAAAAGCCTCTGGAAGGTGGGTTATGTGAAATAGCATCTGAAGCTTAACTACGCTATTATGTATGTGAAGCTATAGTGTTGCCAGGTTCTGCAACAGGCAGCAAAGTATTGCGGCCCAATCTGCTTTACTAGAGGAACTAAAGCATCCTGGATGATTTTTAGTATTGTGTGTAATAGTGAAGCATTACTACATGGTTGTATGTGACAAATTGTGACAAGCTTGGCACATAAAAAAATAAGTATTAAAGTGACTTTGAAAAATTAATCTGTAACCATCCTGCTGATTCACTGTATTATCTCTCTGTGGTAATACTAAGTGATGTATCTAAGTGTTGACTACGATGGATGAGTTTTATTGGAATGGCATGTCAGGGCTTCAGTAGAGAGAATACATTCTTAAATGGGGAGGGAGCATAGGGTTTTGAATACAAGAGCCACAATCATTACATCCTGAGGCTGTGGTTCGCAGATGTGAGTTACTGCTCTTCAGGCTTACTCAGTTAGTACATCTGATTGTACTTCCATTCTCTCCTGGTTCAGAGCACTTGAATATGTCCTGCTGTGCTCCTCTCCTGCCGTTGTCCGACTAACATATTGCAACAGAAGGAGGAAATGGCCAAAGGCAACTGTGTGTAGAGAGGCTATGCTGTGGAATAGCTGTTTTGCAGAAGACTGCAGCTGTGAAAATGTCTATTACAGTACTGAGTACTTTTCCAGGACTGTACTACAAGTGTTGGAGGGGCCCATTGTGATGACTCTTATTTGTATTACAGTAGGGCCCAGAGCCCTACTGTAATCAGATTGGGGCTTCACTGTATAAGGTACTGTATAAACACCAGTAAAAGGACAGTCTCTACCCTGAGGTAGTTTCTCTTGCACTGTCACAGCTTTGTTTGGCTTTGGAGACTGCCCCGGGCCCTGATCCTGCAAATAGTTATGATATTGCTAACTTTACAATTGTTAGTAGTACTGTTGAAATCAATAGAAAGAGAGACTAGTCCAGTGCTTAGTGCTTGATCTGCAACAGGCTTCCTGTGTGACCTTGGGCAAGTCACATATGTCTACACAGCAATAAAACACCCACAGCTGGTCTGGGTCAGATGACTCGAGCTGCAGAGCTATAACATTGCAGTGTAGACGTTTGGTCTTGGGTAATCCCTCTAAGTAAAGTTTATTCAAGATGTAAGGAAAGTGACATGGAGTCTGTTAATGAAGACAGCTCTACGCTGTTTCTTCCCCCCACTTGGTAGCTTAATAGCTTTGTTTACCAAATAAGTAAAAATGGACCTTCATTGTTTTTGTCTGAAGACCAGGCTAGTCAGAGAATCAAACATATGTTCCTTTGTCTAAGGCAGACCTGTTCACCAACACCCTAGTTTAAACACATTTTAAACATGCCTGGTTTAATCACACTTTAGTCATAATCCTAGCCTATATCCATAACTTTTCATACACGTGTATATGCATCATGCAAAAAATATTAATGATTAGTGAGTTATTAGTTTTCAAATGATACCACACAAAGCGTATTTTGTGCAAAAATTATTACAATGTGTAGGGTGTGAATACAGGGATTCTTAGGGTCACAATAGGCATTCACTGTTTTGGGACAGAACTGATCATATACTCCCACATTTGATCCGACTTGGCTAGAGACTAGTCAATTTCAAAAGACAAAAGTTGCAGCAGTATTAGATTTAGGATTCCTACAAGCAAAAATTTATTGTAAAATTAACTTTAGAGCTCCATCCAGCTCATATTGAAGACAATGGAGATTTTGGTAGTGACTTCAGTGGAAATTGGATTGGGCCCTTGCATACATTACCCAGTGTACTTTACCATCTCACAAATGCAGTATTGGCTGATCTGGATTTGGAGTCTGGAAACGAAGTTAAAACTCTATGAAAATGCACAGATCCCATTTTCAAAAGCAGTTTCTTGACTTGCATGCAACAGACTTAAGCGCACATTTAAACAAACAGGGCTCACATGCTTTGTACTACAAGGGCATTTTAGAGAAGAAGTTCTCAAACAGTAGTGACTGAAGCATTTGATAGACTGTGCAGTGCTGTCATATAGTGCTAGTTCTTTACTTCTGCTGCTAAATTGTATTAAAATACAGCTAAAAACGCATTTTTCCCTAATATTACTGTTCCATATAAATAATTGCTGTAGATCATATAATATATCAGTGGGCTGACCACTTCCTTCCATATTGATCATGTACTTAATGGGAGGTGAGGTGTCCTAGACAAACTTAGGTTACCTTCCATGCTATGAAAATGTTTGAGAACCCATGACTTTTTCTTTCCAGTTTTGTTAGGTAACTGCACACGCTATTTTCTTATTTTTAATATAGTAAACATGTATGGCTGGATAGTCATGGAAATTTTCTATTTAATGCTACCTTTCCCTGTTAGTTCCTTATTTTTAAGGAAGAAAGTGTATTTGCTTTTAAAACATAACTGCATCATTGATCAAAATGCAATAAAACAGTGTCAGCAGTTGTCTAATAACAAATCAGTATACAAGTGCAGTGAAGGGCATTTTTTCTTTTTTAATAAACAGATTTTTTGCAGGCTTCCAAGGAGATTTATAAATGCTAATGAGAAAATAACTTCAGTATTATGATAAATATCTTGACTTATTTATTTGTATTATCATAGCACCTAGGAGCTCTAGTTATGAACCAGGACCCCATTGTACTAGGTGCTGTACAAACACAGAACAAAAAAACAGTCCCTGCCTCAAATACGAGACGAGACAACAGAGGGATACAGACAGACCTATGGGGGAGTACAGAGAAACAGTGAGACAATATTGATCAGCATAAGTGGTCTATACCCTTTGATATGCTGTTTTACATTAAATTTTTTTTAATTTTAATTTCATAGAATAGAATACCATGGTTGGAAGGGACCTCAGGAGGTCATCTAGTCCAACCCACTGCTCAAAGTAGGACCAATCCCCAATTTTTGCCCCAGATCCCTAAATGGCCCCCTCAAGGATTGAACTCACAACCCTGGGTTTTTCAGGCCAATGCTCAAACCACTGAGCTATCCCTCCCCCCTATGAATTTACATGTACCAGAAGAGAATCTTAAAATCAAATAAATGCTTTATCTAGACTTGAAGTACTGATGCTTTTTCTTTGGACTTAAAACAAATACATCCTTGTGACTTTCTAAGGTTCAGGTAAACGTTTTATTTTTTGATAGGTCATGCATAGTACCTCTCGGTGAATAGAGTGAAAACCTCTACTTTAAGTTCTTACATCATCTTATTGGCGTGCCTTACAAGCTTAAACATTTTTCCCAGTTATCTTGGGTATCTGAAGTTGCTCTGCCATCTAACATTTCCTTACTAAACGAATAAAATAAAGACGCACTAAGTTAAAAGAAGTTTGCATGTTATTTTGAAGTTAATGAGATTTGTGGGCTCAGAGAGAGAGTTCCACTTTTGTAGGCCAGCTGCTGAGGAAAATGTGTCCTCCCATGCTCATGAATCCCACATGTCTGATAGTTCCTGAGTAATTGTGTGAAATCATGTTTGCATATCAGGAAAGCAGTTTTTCAGGTAATTTAGGCCAGTTTGTGGAGGACTTGGAATATCAAGATCAAGGCCTTGAATTTGACTTCTTCCCCTCTCCTCCTCCCATGGGTAGCAAATTTAGAGAGCAGAATATGATATGCTGTCCAGTACTCTGTGTGCTGAGTAGCTGCGTGTTCTCCACTGACTGAAGCTGTTGACCCTGATAAAGCTCCACTCATAGGTATGATAAATTGCAGTAATCGGGAGATAATGAATGCTTGTATCACTGTGGCCAAATCAGTCTGATAGTCAAGGGTGCAGTCTTCAGGCTACCCATAGATGGAAGATGGCACTTTCAGCAATTTGGTTATTTGAAGTATCAAGGAGTCCAGAAGGACCCCCCAAGGCTTAACTATCTTAATGATTGGAGGGCTGATTCTTTTGCTGGAGGAGGATGGTAAAGATGTGGCAAATCCTTTCAAGCATCTCCTTCCCCCTGCCAGCATAACCTCAATCTTGCCTGAATTCAGCTTAGGCCTACTATGTTAAACACCAAGGCTACCTATGTTAAACACTGTTAATGCACACATCCTTGCATTGGCACCATCTTAGTCCTCCCTGAAGTGTCTCAGGCAACTGACTGGGTGAGATTTTCATACCTAGTGCATAGACAGTTGAGTTATCGAATCAGTTGAATTGGCCATGTATCAAGTCTGATCGAACTCAGAGAAATGCTTTTTTATAATGGAAGTGTCAAATACCTTTACTAACATGATGGTGTAGCTATGAAACACAAATGTCACTGTGATGGTCACCTTTTAAAAACAAACTCTTATTTTTATTCTACTAAAAATCTGAAGGAAATGAGATTAAAAAATCTGGTCTTAAAATTAAGGGTTAAGGATTCAGCTCGAGCACATACAAGCAAGGAAATTAAGACCTGAGGTTGCTCTGGGTTTCTGTGCTTCTCCCCACCCCCTTCAAATATTGTGTGGGGGTGTAAGCTGCATGATGTTGATTAAAGTCAAAGGGAGAGATTTAGTTAAAAGCTTCCCACCACTTGGAATCTTTAGAGTTCTGATCTGCCAGCTGTATATTTACTGGTTTCTTCATAATGCATTCCTGAAAATTATAATGTTTTGCTGGGACAAAGAAGAAAATTTAGGAGAGAGCCTCCTGATTTTGGTTAGGTTCTTAGTCGCTATTTCCCTCAGGGTTAAGGAATAAAGGATGAACACAAAATGTAAATTCAGTATTTTATAGATCATAAAGAGTTTGTATATTTGTCAGCTGAATTGCCCTGCAATGTGTTCTGGCCATATGTCAGAGGAAGTCTTATGTGAATTTGCTGTATGGATGAAATATCTCTGTTTGCTTTCAGGTCTTGAGTCTAAATTTAAGAACTTATAAAAATGGGCAGAATTTTCTTGGACCATATTGGTGGCACTCGTCTGTTCTCCTGTGCAAACTGTGATACAATCCTGACCAACCGCTCTGAGCTCATATCAACTCGCTTTACAGGGGCCACAGGGAGAGCCTTCCTTTTTAATAAGGTTGGTAAGAAATTAGATGCTGAGAGTGATCTTCTTTTGAAAATCAAGTTTTTGGGGGGCTAAGACTCTATCATCATGTTAACTGTTAAACCTTCTTGGATTCAGTTGACATCCTGCTGTTGTGATTTTTTTGTTGAAAGGGTGTTGTGTTTTTTGTGTTTTCCTTTCTAACTTGCTCTTTAGGTCATCGAAATTTCACCATAAACTGCCTAAACTATTGTAGTTAGTGCTTAAAAGGCTACAGGGAGGATTGTGAATTTAGTATCTTGCCAAAGTACATGCAGTTAAACTCAAAGTATTCTGAATTCTATAATGTAAAGTTCAGATTCATTGTAATAATACTTTTACGCAGGGTTCGAAAGAGATTTACATTCATTTTTTGTCTAATCTATTCCAGATTTTTATACTGTGCCTATTGTTATATCTTTAAACTTCACAACACCATTGCAAGTGTGTAGATAAATACTGTCACCATTTTACAATGATGTACAGGTTGGTATCTTGGTACAGGTATAGTGATATACAAATTGGTACAGGTATAGTGATGTACAAGTTGGTATCTTGACTAAGGGCATGTCTACACTGTCTGCCGGATTGGCGGGCAGCAATCGATCCAGCAGGAGTCGATTTATCGCGTCTAGTCTAGACTCGATAAATCAACCCCCAAGTGCTTTCCTGTGGACTCCTGTACTCCTCCACCACAAGAGGTGCAGGTGGAGTGACAGGGGAGCGACAGCAGTCGATTCACTACAGTGAAGACACCACAGTAAGTCAATCTAAGTACGTCAACTTCAACTATGTTGTTCATGTAGCTTGAGTTGCATAACTTAGATCGATTTCCACCCTCTCCCTCCCCTCCCCCCCCACTGTAGACCAGGGCTAAGATTGGTAGAGTTGGGAATGAGATTAGAATGGGGGGGTGGGATATTTATGTAGAGACCAGATTTTTTTAGGCTGACTCTGGCTTAGCAGAGATTTTCTGTGCTTTCTCAACAAATATGGCCAGGTAATCAGGGATGTATTTTCTTGAAATTGGCCATCAGCAATCAGAGCTTGGTAACACTTTTTTTTTTTTTTGTCAGCATAGTCCTCCCAGGTACAGGCAGAAGTGTCTTCCGTTAGTTATGCGTGGTTTCAGAAAGCACTGCTGTGGTATGTGTTGAGTTCTGTCAGTAACACATATATATGCAAGTCTTCTTCCGTATACTGCACATGTATAAGGAAAGACGGCAGTAAATCTGTCCTCATACTAGTCCAAAAAGTGTTGCATCTTTGGGTTCAAATTCTGTTTGAGAAACAGTGAGTTGATGTGTTGGCTAAGGCTTTGATTGTTGTTCTCTGCAACCCCAACTTGCATCACTGTAAAGTTTCAGATTATTTAAATGGAATCTCCATTACAGTTGCCATAGACATAGTTACTTTTTTCAGCAAATTATTTACACTATTTCCACATGTTTAGTTACCTAAACAAGTTACAGGTGGATTTTTTTAACTGCTAGGATTAAGAAAGGGAAGGCATGCATTTGTACCAACCCTAAAAGGCATACACACTGGTCAGCTCACTCAGTTTATCTTTCTCAAGAGGTGGGATTTTCAAAAGTACCAAAGGGATTTAAGAGCACAAGTCCCATTGACTTTTGTTGACAGTCAATGGGATTTATACTCCTAAATCTCATCTTAATTTTTTTCCTGAAAAGTTTTTAACTCTAATATTCCAGTGACTAAATTGACTGATCCATTCCTGTCACCACACCCATTGCTAATATTGGTATCAAGAAATTGCTTCTGACATCAAGGGGTTACTAAACTGTCGCATTGTGAGTAGCTTTATCTAATTGCTATGCCTTAGTTGGGCAAACTAAATACTTTGTACTTGTGCTTTTTTTGTAGCAGGATCTCGCTGTGCTTGACAAACTATGTAGGCTCAGAACACCCTTGTGAGGTAGATCCTTGAAAGCTCTGCCCGCACAGGCAGCAGAACTTTGATAGTTGCATCTGTTACGTTTCAGCTCCCAATATGCACAGTGCCACAGGCTCTTCACTTACAAGTTTTGTACTTTGACAGAGGTGCCTTGGATTTCCTAGCAACTGGAATATGGCTTTAAGAGTTTTGCCTTCGATAGGCTTAACCCTTCTCCTTGTCCCCTTTATATTTTTCTCAGGTGGTAAATCTGCAATATAGTGAAGTTCAAGATCGGGTCATGCTCACTGGCCGCCACATGGTTCGAGATGTGAGCTGCAAGAACTGCAACAGCAAACTGGGTTGGATCTATGAATTCGCCACTGAAGACAGCCAGCGCTACAAGGAAGGCCGTGTTATCCTGGAAAGAGCTTTGGTCCGAGAGAGTGAGGGATTTGAAGAGCATGTTCCGTCCGATAATTCCTGAAGAGACTTCAGCCTCTTTCCTGGTTTTCTTCAGTGAAACTCAAAAAATAAAAAATAAAAAAAAAAAAATTCTACTTATATACACTGTCACCTTCACATCAGAGTTGGATTCATTGAACTATGGACTGGGAAAGATTGTGAGAGTATTTCAGATGGAAACTTCCTTTCTTTATTCCTTTAATTTTTACTTTTCTCCAAACAGGTGTTTGTAGAGAATGTTGAACAGATGCTGTAATTTTTTTCTCCTTTGTGTTTACATCTCTTAGATCTGAGATTGTATCTGCAGCTAACAGTGGGCTGAAATGAAAATAATCCAGTTATGTCTTTTTGTTAGAGAAATCAGTGGTTTTTAGTTCATATAAACTGATGCATCAATAGAAAATTATTTTATGTCCAAAGGTGTTTTTTTAATTTACTTTCCAATTTTTGACCTAAGTTTTTAACTTTTTTTTACCCAGTCATTTCACCAGATATACTAGTTTAAGAAAAGACATCTGAATTTGTGATGAGTGAGTGCAAAAGGTTCAGTGTTGGTACGGCTTGTGCTGGCCATTGTGCCATATTCTTGTTGAGGTTGATCGGTAGCACAGAGCCCATTTTTTCTTGTCATTCTTGACCCAAAGATGTCACCAGTGTTCATTTATTAGTAAAGTCCCTTTTACCATGTAACTGCTGATTGGAAGCTATTTTTGAAATAGGGCAAAACTGCTTGGCTTTTTTTCTTTTAACTGATGTAATTTATAAGCATAGTAATAATCTAAAGTAATTGTCTGTTTAGTCTTGTGTTGCTTTAAAAATCAGAAGCTGTTTGTAATGATGGGGTTTACTGAGTAACTACTGTTACGGTAGTGAATGTGGTTTTTTCCTTTTCATCTCTTTATTAACCTCATTAAGTAGACAAAACTATTGCAAATCTTAATTCTTATTCATATGGTTTTCTTTTTTTAACCCAAGACTTTGTGTTTTAAACACAGCTACAGGGTAGGAGGAGGAGAATGCTAGCATGTGCATTCATGCGTACAGCGTACAATCAGCAACTTTTTTAAACAGCTTGTTTTCAAATGCTGCTTCTGGTATTTAAACTTGTATCTCTCTCTCAAAATTTTGTTGCATCTTTCTATTGTGATGTTACACCTTTTTTGTCTTTCTGACCAGCAGAACAGGCTTGCCTGGTTGTAATTACTGACTTGATTCCTGCTTCCTTCCTGTAGAAGTCAACTATTTTAAGATATTGAAATCTTACTTATCTCTTGGCAAAAATGTTCTCCATTACCTTTTTTAAGGGTGCCCAAACATTGTGACTTGGAACCACACTGATAACTTGCTAAGAGCCCAATGGTTGCACCTAATTTGAATGTTAGTTATGTATTGTTCTTTATCAGAAATAAATATGCATAGATATAGCTTCTGCCTGAACTTATATTTTTTGTTAACCAGCAACTAATATTTGTTTAACTCCACTAACAAGCAATGTAAACAAAACAAGGCATCCATAGGCCCTATCTCTGTATCTGAAACAGCAGACGGATGAGTGGCGGGGTAATAGTCCAGAGGGTTTCTTTGGACATTGGGCTGTGCTTTGGCCACCCCATGGCTTAAATCTGTCACCTATTAACTGAAAAATAGCTTTACTATAGAACTATGTCACTTAGAGGGAACACAATGTAGATTCACATACCAGAACTCTTTGAATCAAGGTACATAAACAATAGTGTAACTTGTGCCTCAAGTGAGCCAGCTCTTCATGAACTTGAAAATCAGCATTGGAGTGATTCTCTGCAGTACTGTGTCCTTTTAGTGTTACAGTATGTGTTTCTGAATTGTCTCCCACCAGTGTGGTGGTTTTACCTTTTGATTATTTGCAAAATTCAGTGCTTATAGGATCAGTCAATTGAGCAAATGATTGCAGTTCCACAATATAAGATAACAAGAAATGGTTCAACCTCTCATGTTGTCTGAGCAAGTGGCAATAAGAGCACAGCCAAGGAATACTCATGGTTTAGCACGGTGGTTCTCAATGCAGCACAATCAGCACACATCTATGGCCCATGTGACATCCTCCGGGCAGTAACTAGGATGGAGTGGGAGGAGCACTGGCCCAGGATGCAGAGCTGGCCAGGGGGGAGGGGAATGGGACAGTGCAGGATCAGGCCCAGCATCAGCCCCTGGCATGATCAGGCCTAGCAGCAGCAGTACCTCCCAGCAGCATTGGGAGGAGGCCAGGGTGCTCAGCACCCCACTGTGCAGGATTGCGGGTCCAGTTACCCCAGCTGGAGCAGGCTCCCTGGCCCTAGGACCCTGGTGGGCAGGGCATGCTGTATCGCTGAGGTACGAAACTAATGAGCACGGGGAGGTGGTGCAGGGACTAGGGCTGCAGGATGCAGCCTATGCATGGGGAACAGATTCTACATGGGAGGACTGGTAGCTGGGGGCAGTCCCTAGATGGAGGGGTTGAATGCTGTGAGGGTAGTCCTTAGGGGTGCTGGGTGAGGTTGCTGGGGGGGCATACCTAGGTGGGGGATTGGGGGCAGTCCTAAATTGGGGTTGCATGCTGCACTGGGCAGGGCTCCCCATCTTCACAGGCAGCCTCTGCAGCCATGCTCTCGAGGTACTCAGTCCAGTCGCAGCACAGAAGTGATGGTGGCAATTCACCATAGCGTGCCACCATGACAAATTTTTTTCAATGTTTTGATATTTTTTGCTAATTTAAAATGCTTTTGGTAGACATTTGCCAGTGTTGAAGTGAAAAGTACTATATCCATTTGAATCCAGCCTTCACACTGTGGAGTGCAAAGATGAATATACTCGTACGCAAAAGCTCAGATGATAACGCTTCCCTCAAATGGCTAAATTACAGTTCATATTGGTTGGCTCTTAACTTTCTAGGCCAGTGAAATTTGGAATGTGTTTTAGAGAGAGAGGATGCATATTTGTTACCTCCAGGCATGGATGATTGCAATGTTCTATACAGTAGGTAGGGCTGACACCAAAGAGGCATTCGCTACTAACAGGGAAACTTGAGACCACCTCAGCCTGATGATTCCTATGCTGCACTGGCTCCCAGTCCAGTGTAGGATCCCATTCAAGGCCACAAATGTACCGGGTCTCTCTCCTGTTGGGTGATTTACCACAATTGCTGTGATTCTCAGGGATACCAGGAAATAAGTGTGTTTGCTGCTCTGAAACTTTCAGCAGCTGGCCTATGCCTTTTGGCTCTCAAACACAGTGTGCTGCTTCAGCCCTGAATGAGAAAGCAACTACAAAGAGGAAGTGATTAGCTAGTCGTTAAGTAGGATCCCCAGGGGTGCTCCATTCTAGGTGTGCTTGAGCCACCTGTACCTTTGATTTGGAGATTTCTCATAGTGGTGTCCATTCACCCCGTGCATGCGTTTTACTCAGTCTTGTGCCTTGTGCCATTGTTATATAGCACTGCATGGGCAAACTACCCTCAGTTCTTTTTCAGCTGCCTCAGTCATTAAGATCTCTAGAAATTTGCCCAGGATTGACAACTTCACCTCCGTTTTCTTTTGATGCTCCACCATTTCATGGTGAATTGGATGAAGAGGATTCTGATAACTTTGCCTTGGTCTCCCAAATATCAGTACAGGGCTCTCCTACTTATTCTAAAAAGGAGTACTTGTGGCACCTTAGAGACTAACAAATTTATTTGAGCATAAGCTTTCGTGAGCTACAACTCACTCTAAATTTGTTAGTCTCTAAGGTGCCACAAGTACTCCTTTTCTTTTTGTGAATACAGACTAACACGGCTGCTACTCTGAAACCTACTTATTCTATAGACTAGAGGCCCCTTTCCAGGAGTCATCCTAATACTTCTGACCTGGCCCAGATAAACATGGTTTCCTTAGCTGATACAGCTGGCTGTTTACTCACTCACTGATCATTCTGCAGGCCACTCCATGTCGACTCTCCCAGGAAGGCAGGAAGATTCTTCACCCCAATCTCAGAGTTCTTCATCCCAAAGCGTGTCTGGTCAATGGCTCACGGGATGAGAAACAACCTGCCCAGAAGAGTAAAAAGAATATTGTTACACAGCAGAAAATGGTCTGTTCTTCTTCGAGTGATTGCTCATGTCAATTCCAATCTGGCGTGCGTGCGCTCCCTGCATAGCAGTGGGAAAATTTTTCCCCTCGCAGTATCTGTTGGATTGGCCTGGATGCCCCCTAGGGTCATGCCTTCATGACACTCAATATAGGGCCCTGCTGACCCACCACTCACTCCCCTAGGTTTAAAGCCTGCGAGGACTGTGGCAAGTCTATGCCCAGGAGTGAAACCGCATGCTTTGTGTCAAATGTTTGGGGGAGAGCCACCTGAAGGAGTGCTGCAGGATCTGCAGGTAGTTTTGCCAGAGAACCCTTAAAGACTGGGAGTAGCACTTTAAGATCTTCCTGATGGAGGCCACGCGTGGTCCACAATTGGACCCTGGCTCGGCAGAGCCGACTCAAAGCACCTCCTCCTTGATGTGAAGTGCACCGGCGGCACGCAAGCTGGTGCCAAGAAGGACTCCTCTACAGACCCTCGGCACCACCACAGCTCTGCCGGCAAGATACAGGCCATACGGAGACTCCAGTCTCAATCTCCAGTGCCCCGAAGGAAAAGGAGGCTGGAGAGGGTCTGTTCTTGCTCAGCCAAACCTAAAGAGCCTGCTGCCGTGAGACCCGAGTCAGGCCACACCACTGCCCCACTGCCTACCAGGATCGTGTTGACTCCTCCTGCTCCCACAGAGGTTCAGTCAACACCGGACCCCCCCACTTTCTGGCCTTATACAGCCGAGAGCTGCAGCTGCCCTCCATACCAGAGGTGTTTGAGCTGCTCAGGACTTGCTGGAGCTCACGCTGCCATCTTCCTCCGTAAGGTGTGACAAGTCTCTGGTGCAGATTCGTCCACCGGTACCATCGAGGGGCAAGCCAGCAATGATGGTGTGGCACTCCCCATCGCCTGTGCATCATTCCCCAGCACGGACCGCCCACGCAGGGGACCTACACTGGTCCCCCAGTCCACAGCGCCGATCACCAGCACCTATGAGCACTACTCCTCCATGGTCCTCCTATTCGGAGTCATCGGAGGCAGACTTGTATCCTCCAGCAAAAGCAGGAGGTCCAGGTCCCCGTGTGACCACTTCAGGTTTCCAGGGGCTAAGTCCTCACTTTGGGGAAATAGTCAGCCCTCCTGGACAGAAAACCACAATGTGGTGTTTTTCTAACTGCACCCTGCAAAGGTGAGAACAGAGAGGAGAAGTCATTGTGTCTTGTGTTCATTTACAAAAAAATTAAATCCTGGCAAGAGAAAATAACTGTTTTTTGTTTGTTCAGTGAGCTACTCTTACTTACTGCTGCCCTGTGATGGAGCTCACCCAGAAATATGCTCTGAATCCCTCTTGGGTTCCAGGTGCCATATTCATTTGGGGGTGTATTATTTATAATTGGTACAGCTCTGAGGTATGGCAGGGTTGGATTAACCTTTTGTGGGCCCCTATGTAGTCAGTGTGGGCCTGGTGTGGCAGTGCCATTTGGTGCAATAGTATACCCGGTACTGAATCTGAGACATTTTTCATTTTGATCACACACCTCTACATGACTATATGCATTGCCATACACAGCTCCCTCAGCCCCCACCTTTTCTCATTGAGTTGTACACCCATGTGTGTATACCAGTGTCCACAGTGAGCAGAACTTCCAGAGTGATCAGGGAAACTCTCCACAGATTTATCTCCTTCCTCATTCAGACCTTCTATAGCCATGTCTCCAGTACCACCCTATGTCACCAGTTACCGTATGTGGTCTTAGTCTCAGCTCAAAGTTTCAAAGTCAGTAGATCAATTCTGACAGATTCCCTCCCTCTGCTCCCATCTATATGCTAGTCTACTACCTGATCACCACTACCTCTCCCCATACTTTTTTCCTTTCTACTTTGGACATGCCCCCCAAACAGCTGGGACTATTCTCCCGCTGCAAGCCTGACGTGCTTCCTCTTTCTTGGCTCCCCTTGACATTTCTTTCCTACTGGTGACCTCTGTTCCTTGAGGTTAACTCCAGTTTCTTTATCTGCTCTAGCTTAATGGCCCTAGGAGTCGCAGAGCCACCTGCAGCTTCTCTGGCTATAGCCATGGGGCCAATTGCCAAAGGCCAGCCTTAGATAGCTACAGCTACTAGTCAAGGGAGGGGTGGCTATTCCAAGGCTGAGCATGCTTGAACCTTGCAATGGTGGCACAAGGGACTCTAAATCCTCAGCGCTGGCCCTAGGCAGCTGCAGACTCTGGAGTTAATGCACTTCCCTCCTCTAGACCATGGCTTTAAGTACCTCAGATGCCCATCACCTGCAGCAGAGGCCATCAATTCCCACGCACCCCTCAGCTAGCACATAGTCGTGCAGAAAGTGCAGCCTGAATGATTTTGGAGGCTGGGGTGCCAGGAGTTCCCCATCCCTGAGCAGCAGCTCTGCAACAAGCTCACATGGACCCCCCTCCGCTGTGGGACCAGGACCCTGTGAAGACAGTGGAGCTACCCTGTGTATAACCAGTTCTGTCCAAAGCCTCTTGAAGTGAGTGGAAGTCTTTTCGTGGTCTTTAATGGGCTGTGTATAGAAGCAAAGGACCCCATTCTAGACTCTAGGAGCAAAGTGTATTCTATGGTGCACTGGTTTACTATTGTAACAGGAAGGTCTCACATTACCTAGTGAATAAGCAACACCTCCTACAGCCCCTAACTTTTTCTGAGAGGCTTCCCTCCCAATTATTAAATGTAAACCTGCTTTGCTTACAAGGGCTGAAAATATCAGGTAGTATGGTTACAAAAGCAAGGCACTTCTGAATTCAGTAAGAATTTTGGATGTGCACAGAACACGGACAGGACTGGTTCGCGCATGGTTTTAGAACTGCAGTAAAGTGGAACAATTTTCAGTTTGTGTGATTGGAGGATATCTGGATCCATATTATAAGTCTATCCTACATAAATGAGGAAAAGCTGAGGTGTCTTTATTATTCTTTTATTCCACTCTTCGTTTCTATGGGGAATTTGCCAATGTAATATTACTGTCTTCCTTTTAAACAAACAAAACGAAAAAAACCATGGTAATAGCTGTTGAAAATAGCAATTCCAGTCCTAGTTAGCATGAGGAAGACCCCAGCATTTGTTGCTCAATTTTATCCTACTTTTTCTACAGCAAATTACAGTGGATCAGCAGATTTGATTTGGAAAAATGAAATAACAGCTGCCCAAATTGAGCTTGAGCACTCCTGCATTTTGAGGGTGTTCAAATCTGGAAGGCAGGTGCTAGATTCCCTTTCTGAATCTTAGGTTCATCTGGAAAGGAAAAGTCAATTTCTACTTTCACTGCTCAGAAGTGGAAATCCTCTTGTACTGTATCTGAAGCTGCCTGGGTCCTCCTCCCCTCCCTTACTTTTCATTTTAACGTCTGGTGAGATCCACATACCTCCTTGACAGATTTCAGAGTAGCAGCCGTGTTAGTCTGTATTTGCAAAAAGAACAGGAGGACTTGTGGCACCTTAGAGACTAACAAATTTAGTTGAGCATAAGCCTCCCTTGCTAGGCTTCAGATAGAGAGGTGCACTGTCCATTTAGTCCACCCACTTCCTTCTTTGGAGGCTGCCAGGCGAGGTCACACCAGCATCCCTAATTCGGTCTGGGGAAGTCTTCTGAGGGTAATATCTGGGCCAAAGCCTTCTACTCCTTGTTCCCTATTCACAGTGCCACTCCCTTCTAGCAGCCAGCTCTCAATACACAGCAAGCTGCGGTGCATGGGATCTCACCACTACCCCCAGTCCCTACCCTTCCCTTTCCTGTTGCTCGCAGCCAAAGGAATGCTGGGAAATATAGTTCCTTCCCTGCTCCAGGGCCAGCACTATAGGCAGAGAGCTGGCCAAGAAACTACAGTTCCCAGGGCCCCATGGGTTCTCAGCTCCCAGGCTGGATCCCTGCAGCTCTGAAGCTCCATTTCTGCAGCGCTGTGGAGGGGGGGGAGGAAGTGAGTGGTGTTGGGCTCCCTTCTGAGCTCCAACCCGGCGCTCTGGTGCCATGGTAAATCCAGTACTGAGGCACTGTTGTTATATAGGGAACCTATGTCATGTAACCAAGGTTGCTGATTGGTCTAGTCTTCACAACAACCGCAGGTCTTGAAGCAGTTCATGACCTCACCCCTCTCCCCCATCCTGTCACACAGGGGTTCCCGGGGGAGAAGACACATACCCTAACCGTGCCTACCTACCTTTTGCTGTTTGCAAGTAAGATTGCTCATAGCCTTACCTGCCTCCTGATACCTTCCCTCCCAGGGATCTTCAGGAGGAGGATATTTCCTGGTGTCCCACCCCCAGCCTATTAAACTGTAGGATCTTCAGGGAAGTGTACTAGGCCCAACCCCCAATGTTAAGCTGCAGAGTTGTTGAAGAACTCAGATACTATGGTAAAATGGGGGCTCTAAGTACTGTAGTTATTCTACAGGTCGGGGTGGCCAATTTGCGGCTCAAGAGCCGCATGTGCCTCTTCTACAGATAAAGTGCGGCTCACGGAGCTCCCCACTTCCCATCCCCCCATTCTCTGCCTACCAGACTGGGGGGGAGGGGAGAGCTTGGGGCTTCTGCTCTGCGGTGGCGTGGTGGGGCTAGGGGCTTTTAAGAACTGCCATACTGGGTCAGACCAAAGGTCCATCTAGCCCAGTATCCTGTCCTCCAACAAGCAGGGGAGGGGTTCATGGCATAGGCTCTAGCTTCTCCTATACATGGGGGGTGCTCAACCTCCACCCAGGCCCTGCCCCCACTCCACCCCTGCCCCTAAGTCCCTGCCCCTCCTTCCCACCCCTGCTACACCCCCTCCCCTGAGCACACCGCGTTCCCGCTCCTCCCACTCTCTCCTGGAGCTGACCTGCATGCTGCAAAACAGCTGTTCGTGGGGGGACGGGAGACGCTGTGAGAGAGGGGGTAGAGTGATCAGCTGGGCCGCCGGTGCGGGGGAGAGGGAGGAGCTTGGCTACTAGTGAGTGCTGAGAACCTGCTAATTTTTCTGCATGGGTGCTTCAGCCCTGGAGCACCCATGGAGTCCGCAATCTATGGTTCACGGGGCTTTCAGCAGGAGTGGGGCTGAAGCCCTAGGCCCCAGCAGGCGCCGCTGAAGCCCTGGCAGGTGTGCCCCGGCTCTTGAACATCTGAAGATTGTCATATGCGGCTCAGAGGGTCAGTAAGTTTGGCCACCCCTGCTATAGATAGATAGATTGCATCTCTTCCCATATAGTGCTGCCACAGATGTGATCAGCAGGGGCTCCCAGGCTGCAGCCCCTAGATTTTGAAAGACAGGTGACTGCTGGCACAGCAGTTTTTACATTGACCCTCTGGCTTTTAAATTCACTCTCCCACTTGGCCCCAAATAACTAAAATTTGTAGCCAGCCACAAAATACATTTGAAATAAACAGACTTCCGGGTGTTCAGCTGACAAGAGGCTCTGCAATGTGGCAGAAGGCAGCCAGCAGATGGTGCAAGGGTTGAAAGTGAAACTGGAAGAGAAAGGAAAACAGGCTCCTAAAGAGGGGGGAGAGGGGAGCATAACAAAACTTACTGATGTGGACAGACGGCCTGGGAAATCTTTGTTTGTTTGGGCTGGGTAAGGATTTCGCACACGAGTCGCTTGCTCTTCCCATGCTGAAGGAAGTTCGAAAGGTAAATTTGTAAATTTTCTGTCTGGCTTGTGCAGAAGTGAGATTAGATCCAAGCAAAGCAGGGGGTCTGAGATCTCATCTTTTTCTTAAAATGCTTCTAACAGCCTTAAGATCCTTTAGAGAGCAGAGCTTGATCGTTTCCAGTTCCGGTTAGAATTCTCATTCCATTGAGAAGGTAGGGAATGTAGAATCAGAACTAAGTTTCTGGCTTTGGTGCATTTCAGTGAAGATGCGGCTTTCCCGAGATGTAGTGCGTTTGTGCTTTTCAAAATGTGCTGTGCTTTCTGTGTTTAACAGCATCAGTAACTTGCGTAAGAGAAGGTAAAAACTGGGGATGGGTTTGAGCTACAAAGTTCAGCTGCAGATCCAAACCTCGTCAGAGAATGGGGATGTTCAGATCCTGGGTTTTGATTCTGTCTAGGCAGGGCCTTTGCTGTAGTGTCCTTGGTCTGTTAAACTACCCCTAGGTGGGTTTTGGCCAATATATCCTTCTCCACTAGGGTAACCAGATAGCAAGTGTGAAAAATCGGGACTGGGGGGGAGGGGTGTAATAGGAGCCCATATTAAAAAAAAAAAAAAAAAAGTCCCAAATATCGGGACTGTCACTATAAAATTGGAACATTTGGTCACCCTATTCTCCACTCTCATACCCCCCTCCCCCCCCCAGTCCTGCTTTAAGGCCTGTGCCCTAGCTGCTAGGCTTTATAATAGTGCATGCTCTGAATACTTTTCTAGAATATGAGTACAAAGATACAGCTTGGCTGCTGAGGGACTCCTCAGAGGTGGGATGGCTGGATGGAAAACAAAGTGATTTATTTAACATTTTTATTCTTTCATTTACTCTGTATTAAGATCCCTTTTCAGTATAAATGAATATAATTATTCTTATTGCTACTTGCATTAATTCTACTAACCATATGAAATCTAGGAAATGATCATGTTTATCCATCTTTCAACAACTCTCTAGAATTAAGGATTTGTTGTTTTGCCTCACAAACTGTCTTTTTACCTTTCCCAGCACTGAGCCAGCTGCCTGAAACACTTTGGGCCTGACTCTTCTCTCGCTCCCACTGGTTTTACACTCACGTAACCTATTGACTTCAGTGGAATTATTCCTGATTGCCAGCAGCATGAGAGGAGAATGCATCTTCAGCTTTGTTATTCTGAGGAAATAAAACTCAACGCTTGCTGAGCTGGCAAATTTCATTTTCATTTGGCGTTCTTTCCGGTGATGAAAACACACATCTTGTGACCTGTACAGTAAGTGGCTGTTTCTTGGATGCACCTCCTGGTTCTCTCCAGTGAGTTGTGTGTGAATCTTGCTGTATTATCTCAGCTGTAATTTCCCCCTCTGGCCCCAATCAGATTTTTAAAGGAGTGACTAAGCTCCCCATGGATTATAAGAATTCAACACAGCCTCTTTTCTTTCTTATAGAAACAGGACACAATCAGAACCTGATCTGAGGCCGTAGGACTGGTGGTTTAGATAAACTAAACCCTGAACCCAAAGCACTCATGATTTATTTTTGGGCATACAACCTAAAGTAAAACCAGGTTTCTCTGTTCACTCTGACCATAGAGTCATACAAATGAAGGGTTGGAAGGGACCTCAAGAGGCCCTCAAGTCCAGCCCCCCTGTCCTGAGGCAGGACCAAGTAAACCTTAGACCATCTCTTACGGGTGTTTGAACAACCTGTTCTTAAAAATCTCCAAGGAAGGCGATTCCACAACTTCCCTTGGAAGCGTATTCCAGAACTTACTATCCTTATTGTTAGAAAGTTCTCCTAACAGCTAACCTAAATCTCCCTTGCCCCACCTCTACTCCAGCCCAAAGCAGGCTTAACCAACCCCAGCCACTGCTTCATCCCTGGGGCCACTGCTCCGGGGGCCTGGGGCCAACTAGCTGCTCTGGTGGTCCAAGGGTCACTGCTCTGCTGGCCCTGGGGCTGACCACTGGCCATCTGCTCCAGCCTTGCCGCTGCTCTTGTGGCAGGGGCTGACAGCCACTGCTCCAGCACTATGGGGGCTGACCCAATCCCGGTTGCTGCTTAACCCTGGGGCCACTGCTCTGGCAGCCCTGAGGCTGACAGTTGCTGCGGCCCTGCCCCAGAAGAAGTCCCGGAGGTCCCAGAAAGTCATGGTATCCATGACCTTCATGACAGAATCGTATCCTTAGTAATCATACTTAACACTTATACACAGAGCTTCTCAACCAAAGATCTCATAGCACTTTACAAAGGTAGGTAAGGATTATTATCCCGATTTTACAGACGGAGGTACAGAGTTTATCTGACTGGCCCAGGCTCCCATGTTAAACCAGTAGCAGAATCTCAACTAAAAGTCAGGTCTCCTGACTCCTGGACCCATCCTCTAACCATTAGATCACACTGCCATCCCCAAAAGGAGGTATAAGCCAATTGATTTGGATAGTATGAGAACCACCTGAACCTGGTGCAGTAAATCAGTTCTCCCTTTGAAACAGTCCCCTACAGGCTTGACTCTCTTTGCAGGCTGGGGCTAGCAGGTATCGTTGGATCATAGATGATTAGGGTTGGAAGAGACCTCAGGAAGTCAACTAGTCCAACTCCCTGCTCAAAGCAGGACCTAATCCCCAACTAAATCATCCCAGCCAGGGCTTTGTCAAGCCGGGCCTTAAAAATCTCTAAGGATGGAGATTCCACATCATGCTTTTGCTCCCTTTCTAATGTTCCTGGGCTTCCCCATTTTGTTGTGCCCCAGGATATGTGACATACCACTGAGCCTCCAAAACCATTCAGATCTCCCATGTGTTATGGCACCATTTGGATGATTGTGTATACTGCACTTTGTGGTGCATTCCGTGCATTCAGGGACAGTCCCTGACTTGTGTAAATGGGCATAGCTACACTAAAGTCCACAGAGATTTAGGCCAGCTGAGGATCTGTTTATTTCTAATGTGACTCATCAGGATGATTGTAGCCTTCATCAGCTTGCTAGGTAACACTATTATGTGGGTTATTTTTTTTTTTCAATTACCTTATTTTCTTTAAGGCAACTGACCTTCATTGGGTGCAATGACGAAAACATACCAAGACATCCTACTGATGATCTTGGAGGAGCTGGTAGAGGAACAGAGAAAGAAGTTTAAATTGAAACTTGGTGACACTGAACTGAGGAAAGGCTATGCAAACATTCCCAAGGGACGTCTGGAGAAAGCTGATGTAACAGACATGGTTGATCTGCTGATTAGATACTACCAAGAGGAGTATGCTGTGGAGGTGGTGATAAACGTGCTGGATCAAATCAATGATAAGTATCTGGCTGAAAGGTTGAGAAGAAAGTCAGCTGAAGGTGGGTGGTGATTATATCTAGTCTCTGTCTGTAAGTATAGATAGAGATAAAAGGTAGGAGCTGGATTCTGTGGCAACCCCGTGGCATTGCAGTCCTGGTGCAAGGTGGCCCTAAAGCCACAGGAGATTGTCCTGGTGTAGGGTGATCCTTCAGGGGCACAGAGCCTTGCCTTCTCCAATATAAACACATAGCAATGTCTGTGTTTAAAAAAAACAAATCCCCCAAAACAAAACACTCCACTGCACATCCAACTTCCCCCTTGAGAGAAGATGAGAGAGAGAGAGAACGAACCACACATGGGAGATGTTAGTCATCTCAATGCACTACTGGAAGGTGCTCTGATGCTGTGATGACGATGGAGGTATCAGAATGCAATAGTGGCTCCTAGGCTACCTCTGCTCCTGGCTGCTAACGAACGTTGTGGCTGGGGCTTCCTTGAACTCTAACAATCCCTAATTGAAGATGCCCTTAAGGGCCAGCATGACAAACTCCTTGCTGGATTGCACTGTGTATTTTTAGACACAGCTGTGGCTCTGGACCCATATGTCTGTACCATTATAGAGTTATCATAGATATGACATATATACTCTGTTGAGAGCATGTCCAGGAATCAAGACATGATAAAGTGTCTTTTCTTTCAGTATGGAAAACCAGACCTGTTTCTGTAAAGCCCCCTGATATCGGTAAGTCACTGCCCCAGCAGTTCGTGCACTAGCCTATTTTTGTTTTAACACCAAGGACCAAGAAAGTGATATGAAATACAGTGGCACATGTGTGAATGTTCTTGAATTCAGTGCAACGCCATTTACAGTAAAGTAAAATGGAAGGTCAGAATACATCAAAATGTGCAGCTCCCAAGTCTGCTTAAACTGAAACTTCCTCTTAGACTGAAGTGGTTCAATGGAAACAAAATGGCTTTTCTCTAAGAGAGTTCCACTGGACCCAGATGTGCCAGGTATTTGCACAGTACAGTTTGTCTAGGTGTAAATCTGAAATGGATTTTGGGAAGATCTCTGAACTGTAAGGAAATTGGATCCACATCTGAGCTTTGCAGATTAGGCCATCTTTACTGTAAAATGTCCTCTAAAAATGACTGTTTCTGTCATATTGATATATTTAAGGATATGTTCTTAAATAGACTAGAATACTGATAAACTGTTCTCTTCTCTTTTCCAGACCACAGAGCGAACTATGTGGCCTCTGTGAAGGAAAAATTTAGAAGAGTGAAGGATTATAATTCCAGGCCAGGAGAATGGGTGTCTTTGGAAGACCGCTACACAAAGCTCTTTATAGTAAAAAAACACCATCAAGCAGAAGATAAAGAACATGAGCTATTGTCTAGAGGAAAAAGACACATGGAGATCATGAGGAAGCCGAGAAGCTTTGCGGATTCCCATGTTAATGTGGAACATCTTTTTGACACATTATCAGATGGCACAATAACCAGAAAAGTGATCTTACAAGGAATAGCAGGGATTGGAAAGACCGCTACAGTTAGCAAAATTATGTACGATTGGTCATCTGGCAGGCTTTACCAGGGCAGATTTGATTATATTTTTCATTGGAGCTGCAGGGAGCTGAACCAAAGAACAGAAAAACTGAGCCTAGCTCAATTAATTTTACAAAACTGGGGACATCCAAAGCCAGAGATAGGGGAAATTTTGTCTTGCCCAGATAAAGTCTTGTTTGTCATCGATGGCTTTGATGAACTCAGGTTTCCTGAGGATTTTGATAAAAGTAAAAGCTTATCCTGTGATTTGAACACACCTCACTCAACAGCAGCAGCTGTGGTAGAAAGTCTCCTCAGCAGCAAGAGCCTTTCAGAAGCATGCTTTCTTGTCACAACAAGACCATTAGCCGTAGGAATGCTGGAGACCCAAATGCAAGGCGACCTCTGGGCAGAGATTGTGGGCTTCTTGGAGGAAGACAGAAAGGAGTTTTTCAAGAAGTTTTTCAAAGATGAAGAGAAAGCAGCCTTTGCCTACAGTTATATCCAAGAAAATGATGTAGTGTTCACCATGTGTTTCATCCCCCTCATCTGCTGGATTGTCTGTACAACCCTGAGCCTTCAATTGAGGTATAGCAAAGCGCTCGATCAGAAGGTGAGCACAACCACCGAAATATTTACCTATTTTGTAGCCACTTTATTGCAGTCCCATGGTCGTCCACAGACATCCACGCAAGACCTTTTTCACAACCTTGGATCATTGGCCTATGCTGGTGTGAGGGACCAGAAAGTGCTATTTGATGAGAGCACCCTGAGAAAGTGTAACTTGGAGGTGTCAAAAGGTCCATCAACTTTCCTCACGGAATTGCTGCAGGCAGACATTTTTGTGGAAACTATCTATAGCTTTGTCCATTTGACGGTTCAGGAGCTGTTTGCCGCCTTGTTCACCTTCTGGAACAAGGAGAAAGCTTCTGAGCTCCTGAAAGAAGCCTTTGTGGAGAATAAAAGCCATTTGATCTTAACTGTTCGCTTTCTGTTTGGATTGAACAACGACAAGTCACTAAAGCCTTTGAAAAGGTACTATGAAACCTGCATGGGCATTTCAAAGGATGAGCTGCTGAAATGGACTAAGAAGGCATTTCTTATTTGCCAGGAACAGGGCGAGCAAAACCATCTCCTGGAGCTGTTGCATTGTTTGTTTGAGATTCAGGATGAGGAGTTTGTCATAAGTGCTTTGGAGGAGATCAAGGAAGTGGTCTTCCTGGAGAACAATCTAGGGCAGGATGACCAACAGGTGATACTATACAGTCTGCAGCATGCCAAGGAATTCAGTCAGCTGAAATTGGCCGGTCTGAAAGAGAGAGACGTGATCAAACTGGTTCCGTTGTTAGGGAAATGCAGACAGATCTAGTAAGTACCATCAATGTGACCAAACTTTAGCGGAGTTCACAATATTCTGATCTCACTTGTCTCAGTGTGAACAAGGAGTAACTTCACAGAAGCCAGTGGAGTTACACTGCTATAAGTGAGGTCAGAATCGGGCTCAATAATGTTGTTAAGGTGAAACACAGGGCAAAATTTGGCCTGAAAAATCCTTGTTACTTGCCGTTATATATGAGCCAGCAAGGAACCTCACAGCATAAGCTGAGGTTTCAGGGTTTACAGTTAAACAGCGCCTCCCTGCATCTGGACTCCTTGGGTATGTCCACTTTGGAATTGGAAACATCCAGACAACACACCAGCTCTGCTCGTGCTCCTGTGCTAATATTAGTAAAGTATCCAAGCCCGCTGCCTCTCTGGGCCCATACTTGGGGGACTAGCTCATGCCGCCACCTATGTGCCAATGTCACATTGCTATTTTTGGCATGCTAGCTTGAGAAAAGCTAGCATGTGTCTGTCTACCTGGGCTGAGAGAAACACTCCCAGCTGCAGTGTAGACATATTCATTGAGAGACAGTAAGCATGGAAAGCCTCAGTGTCATTTTTAGTCTCTCTTCAGAGAGCTTCATATTAAGACCCATATCCAAACATATTCAAATATCTGCCGCCTTCTTCTCTTCACTTGTCTCCACTGCTCGTCCTTCATCCCAGCCCAACCAAATCCTCCTCCTTTCCTTCCCAGCCTTACCCTTCTCTCTTCCCAAATAGCACTGCAGCTCCAATGCCTAGCCTCCTGCTCCTTTTCTGTAACCCCCAAGTTCCATGTCCTCCTCCTCCCAATCCCTTACCCTGACCAGGGCACCTGCCTCTTCTGGTCCCATCATGGGGTATCATCAGCTCCTCAGTCTCTCTACTCAGCCCAGATCCAATTGTTAATTAATAAACTAAATACTGTGCAGTGCTCCTTCACTCTGATATTTTCTGTATCTAATATAAGACTACTACATATTGTACTCTAGACCAAAACTCCATGGGAGTCTATTGCAATCATTCCTGTGATAACATCCATCTCTGTGCTGAATGGTCTTCCTGATTAGCAGAGCATCTACTCCTGTAGCCTCCGATATAAATACTAACACTGCTAAATCTGTTTTTTTCCCTACAGTTTGAATGCCTCTGGAATCTCATTGTCTACGGTACACAAAGTGTGTGCTTACCTTTCACAAAAGCTTAGAATGACCAGACTGTATGTGGAGCACGAAGAAGAAGAAGATGTAATGTATTTTACAGTGGAAGCAAGCTGTGAAAGGGACCCTTGCACGTAAATACGACTATTTGTCTTGCTCACTCCAAGAGACAATCTAGAGAGAGAAATCATTAGCAACAAACACTGCAATGTGGTTTTGGACAGTGAAAGTAGAATCATATGCTATTTCTATAAAAGTCAGCCAGAGCAGGATAGTTGTGCTCCTTTGATATCTGATGTCAAGAGAGTTGAAAGAGAGGCCATCAATAGTATACTTTCCAGTTCAGCAGTGGATAGTAGGACCTAGCCTTTCCATATGTTGTCCCTTTCACGCTCATGTGGGATAAAAGTGATCATGAAATTAAATTCATGATTCTAAGAATGATGGAAGGGCAAACAGCAGAATAAAGACAATGGACTATAAGAAGGCAGATGTTAGAAAACTCAGAGAATTGGTAGGTGAGATCCCATGGGAAGCAAGTCTAAAGGGAAAAAAGTACAGGAGAGTTAGCGGCTTTTTGAAAAAAGAAAAGGAGTACTTGTGGCACCGTACTCCTTTTCTTTTTGCGAATACAGACTAACACGGCTGCTACTCTGAAACCGGCTTTTTGAAGAGACATTATTAAGGACACGAGCAAACTATCCCAGTGCATAGAAGAGATAGGAAGCAAGATAAGAGGCTGCTCTGGCTTAACCAGATCTTCAGCAACCTGAAACTCAAAAGTGTTATACAAAAAGTGGAAACTTGGTCAATTATGAAAGATGAATATAAAATTAAAACTCAAGAATGTAAGGAACAAAATTAGAAAGGCCAAGGCAAAAAACGAGATTAAACTGGGGTAACTACTTGAGAAGCCAGAAGAAGACCAAGGACAGGGTAGCTTAATTACTCAACGAGGAAGGAAAGATAATAACAGAAAATACAGCAATGGCTGAAGTGTTAAATGCCTTTTTTGTTTTGTTTTGTTTCAGTTTTCAACAAAAAGGTTAGCAGTGATTGGATGATTAACCTAAGGAACATCAGTGTAAATGGGGTAGAATCTCAGGCTAAAATAGGAATGAACAAGTTAAGAATTACTTAGACAATTTAGGCCAGGTCTACACTACAGGTCTATATCAGTATAATTACATTGGTCAGAGTGTGAAAAATCTACACTCCTGAGCAACACAGTTATATGAACCTAACTCCCCATGTTGACAGCACTATGTCAACGGGATAGCTTCTCCTGTTGACATAGCTACTGCCTCTTGGCAGGTGGGTTAATGACACCAACAGAAGAAGCTCTCCTGTTGGCATAGTAGCATCTTCACTAAAATGCTACATCAGTGCACTGTATGTGAAGACAAGCTCTTAAATGGCTTCAAGTTGAAAGGGCCTGATGAAATACGTCCTACAGCACTAAAGAGATCTCTGAGCCATTAGCAATTATCTTTGAGAATTTGTGGAAGACAGGATAGATCCCAGAGGACTGGAAAAGGGCAAATATAGTGCTAATCCACAAAAAGGGGAATAAGGACAACCCAGGGAATTGTAGATCAGTCATCTTATCTTCAGTACCCAGAATGATGAGCAAAGAAACAATCAATTTGCAAACATCTAGAAAATAATGTGATAAGTAACAGTCAACGTGGATTTGTCAAGAGCAAATCATGTCAAACTAACCTAATATCCTTCTTTGACAGGGTAACAAGCTTTATGGATGGGGGAAAGCTGTAGATGTGATATATCTTGACTTTAATAAGTCTTTTGATGCTGTCTCACATGACTTTCTCATAAACAAACTAGGGAAATACAGCCTAAATGGAGCTGGCTGGGGGTGGGTGCACAACTGGTTAGAAAAGCGTACTCATTCATCAGTGGTTCACAATCAATGGTTCACAATCAAGCTGGAAGAGCATATCAAGTGGGGTCCTGCAGGGATTTGTCCTAAGTCTGGTTCTATTCAGTATCTTCATAATTGATTTGGATAATGGAGTACACTTATAAAGTTTATGGACAATTCCAAGCTGGGAGGGGTGCAAGTGCTTTGGAGGACAGGTTTAGAATTCAATTTGATCTTGACAAACTGAAGTAATGGTCTGAAATAAATAGGATGAAATTCAATAAGGACACATGCAAAGTACTGCACTTAGGCAGGAATAATCAGTTATAGGGGAAATGATTGCCTAGGAAGGAACACTGCAAAAAAAGGATCTGGGGATTATAGTGGATCGCAAACTAAATACGGGTCAACAATGTAATACTGCTGCAAAAAAAGTGAACATAATTCTGGGATGTATTTGCAGGACTGTTGTAAGCAAGACACAAAAAATAATTCTTCCACTCTACTCAGCACTGATAAAGACTCAGTTGTAGTATTGTGTCCAGTTCTGGTCACCATACTTTGGGAAAGATGTGGACAAACTGGAGACAGTCCAGAGGAGAGCAACAAAAACGATTCAGGGTCTAGAAAACATGGCCTATGAGGAAAGTTTGAAAAAGAAATGGGCTTGTTTAGTCTCAAGAAGAGAAGGCTGAGAGGGGGACATAACACCCTTCAAGTATGTAAAAGTGTTATAAAGAGGAGGGTGATAAATTGTTCTCCTTTACCACTAAGGACAGGACAAGAAGTAATAGGCTTAAATTGCAGCAGGGGAGATTTAGGTTAAACATGAAGAGAAACTTGCTAACTGTACGGGTAGTTGAGCTCTAGAATAAATTGCCTAAGGAGGATGTGGAATTTCCATCATTGGAGATTTTTAAGAACAGGATAGACAAACACTTGTCATGGATGGTCTAGATAAGACTTAGTCCTACCTTAGTGCAGGGGACTGGACTAGGTGACCTATTGAGGTCCCTTCCAGTCCTCCATTTCTATGATAAACTCACCTCTGTATGCAAAGGGACAGCCCTAGATTAGTGCACCATGTAGTTCCACTTAAGCCTTATTTTGGTGGGTTTAGATAGGATTTACTTGAGGTGTAGACCTTATGCTGGCCCTCTGCACAGGGGAGAATTTCACCCAGTGAACTCCTGAGTTCTGATCCCAGCGCTGCTGCTGAATCACTGCGAGGGGCCCTGGGCAAGTTGCTTAACCTCACTGTCGCCATTTTGATTTATCTGTAACATGAGATGGATCTGTCATGAAGATGAATGCCTGTGAAGTGTGTTCATGATGGAAAGCTCCATATATGTAAGTGCTACATGTTATCATCATCTCTGTATTTTAATGAGATGCCTAGTTCATGACAAAGTTTATCAGGCACTAGTCCCAGTTGACAACCCCATCTTAATTCTGCCAGTGCATCACAACTTGATAAGGATCAGCATTTCTAATGGCTTTCCTCAAATGTAAGGTGCCCTGGTGGGGTAGAGTTGCTGTGTCATAGCTTGCTGCGTGTTCACTTAGTGAAATTCCCACCCCATGCAGGGAACCAGCATGAATCCGGTGCACCTCCTCATTCCTATGCACAGGGGTGAATGTCATGCCTAGCTAGTGTTGGTCTCATCAAGATCACAGAGCTGTTTTGAATAGCAGAGCAATGTAAAGAATCATAGAACTGTAGGTTTAGAAAGGACCTCAAGGGTCATCTAGTCTAGCCACCTGCCAAGATGCAGGATTTGTTGTTTCTAAAAGAAGTGGTATTCTAAGTCATCATTTTGTTTTATTTGTTTTTGTAGTGAATGCATATGATGGTGTTAGAGGTGACCTTCTTGAAAAGGAAAAGAAAAATTTGACTTGTGCCCTTTTTTGCCCACTATTTTTCCAAAAAAGTGCATTTGGATTTTTTTTCCTATGCTTGCATTTATTTTGGAAATATCCAAATATCAAATCTAGTTCTTCTCAGGTTTTGGTGGATGACCCATTGGAGGTCTCAGAGATATGAATAGTGATTCCTTTCAGCCCTTGCTTGGTGGGACTGTGGTATTAACAAAGAGAAGTTTGCTTGTGCATGTGTCTCTGGGTTTGAATTAAATAGCTGTTAGTTAAAAGTCTGTACTTTTATTAACCTGAATTTTAAAAAAAGTCACTTCCTCTCTCAATGAGTTTTCACTTGCATGGTGTCTTTAATGGCGTACGGCTAACAGCACTCCAGTTGACCATAGAATCTTAAAGGAAGAATTGGGTGGACAAGATCTAAATTTTGATGTCATAACAGAAAAAAACATTTTTCATTTCAAAATGCCATATGGGTTTCTTTCATATATAAAAAATTTTTTTTGAAGGCCATTAGCCCAATTCCCCTCCCCTCCACTCCTGCCTATTCCTTTGCTGGTCATGTCTGAGCAGTAAAACCATTCAGTTTTGTATTAGCCAAGTGGAGACCAGTCTGGTTTTGCCCTGACATCTCATTTTATTTTCCTACTCTGTTAAAACCTCTAAGTAAGGTGATCTCATTCTGCTTACAGAATTACTTTAGATAACCTTCCTGAAGACACTGCCATTGCAATTTGTGACCACGTTATTCCAGCTCACCCTGGCATTGTCGCCCTTGATGTGAACAAGATTCAGGGAAGCGAGGAATTTGTAAATAGCCTGAAGAATAGTCTTCTGGACTCGGACTGCAGACTGGAATCAGTGGGGTAAATGGACATTTGTAATTTCAAGTTATCAGACAGACTCACCATATCCTTCCTCTCATAGAAACTGAGCCAGGTTCTTCCTGATGATAAGCATCCATTTATTTCAATTTCATACTAAGGACAGAGGCAGGTCATCTTGTGAGGGTCAGGAAGGTGTTTACAGATGGTTTGATTCAATTTTATTTTCTGCCAAGCTTCAACATTGAGAACCCCAGACTCCAGGCTTTCCAGGACATCTGCCAACATCTTGCTACTTACCGTAGCCCGAGAAAATTCCTCTTATTTCGAAGGTATGAGGAGGATGAAATACACTTTGGATATGAGGCAAAGGATGAGAAGAGTGGCAACAGGTACATTTTAATTGATTCGTCTTCGTTTGTCTCTTGTTGAAATCATATGTAGCATGGGGGAGTGTCACTGGGACATCAAGAAGTGGATCTAGCTTTAATAAAACAACGTCACAGGAGCTTTCTTTATAGAGGGTTTACATATATTTTTAGTTCTTCCCTGAACTAAGACAGCACATAGCCAAAGCCTAAACAAATGGAGAGATTGAAATTTGGATTTCACAGCCAGGCGTTTCAGTGTGCAATCATCTCAGATTTGGTCTCAGAACATGAGGGTTAACAGAGGCAGCATCCAGATTCAGAATGCCTGTAGCATTCAGCATGTAAATGGACTGCCTAAAAGTTCCAGTATCCTGCTCTCAACTTCCTGGTCTGATTATCCTGGTTTTAGTTCATAAGGTAGCAGTCCCAGTTCACAGACTTGAGCCTGACCCTCATACATAAGGCACCCCTGTTTCAGACTACAACATACCCCTGCCCTCATTGGCCTAGACTCCACTTTCCTCATCAAGCCTCGTGTATTTTTTCAGGATCAAATCAGGGCAATTAATTCCTGCTTTTCCTGGCTAATTGTTGTCATGGCAACCCTCCATTTATTTCCAGGTCTCAGCACTCTCAGACTCTGGAACTCATTTAATTCCCAAAGAAAAGGGAAAAAGAACTAGCACAGGAAAATGCTGCAGAATAAATAGCTATAAAGAACAGGGGATGAGGGAGGGAGAGATCAGACAGTCTCTCAAACTCCATTTGTATCCATTTACTCAGGCCTTGTCTACTGTGTGCTGTCTTCCGGGTGCTAAGATACGGGATGTAGACCTGAGGTTGAAAAGGATCCTAAAGGGAGCGGGAAAGAATCCCCTAATTATCCTTCATGTGGGAACAAATGATACGGCTAGATTCTCGCTGGAAAGTATTAAGGGAGACTATGCTAGGCTGGGGAAGACGCTTAAGGAAATTGAGGCTCAGGTGATCTTTAGTGGGATCCTTCCTGTTCCTAGAGAAGGGCAACAAAGGTGTGACAAGATTATGACTGTCAACAGATGGCTTAGGCAGTGGTGCTATAAGGAGGGCTTTGGGATGTATGGCCACTGGGAGGCATTCACGGACAGAGGACAGTTCTCTCGGGATGGACTTCATCTGAGTAGGGAAGGAAATAGACTTCTAGGATCGAGGCTGGCACAACTGATTAAGAGAGCTTTAAACTAGGAATTAGGGGGAGATGGATGGGAGATGTCCAGGAAATCTCCACGCCAGATTTTAGCATTGAGAGGGAAGAAGACGAAGTAAGAAAGGATACGGCCGTGGGTAGGAGAATGTATATAAGGAGCGAGGGCGGTGTGGATACTAGTCTAATAGGTTATACTGGCTGTAGAATGACTGTGCCTAATAGGGTACAAAATGTGAGCGAGGCCAAAGAGCGAAAATTAAGATGTTTATACACCAATGCGAGGAGCCTAGGTAACAAAATGGAGGAACTAGAGCTACTGGTGCAGGAAGTGAAACCAGATATTATAGGGATAACAGAAACATGGTGGAATAGTAGTCATGACTGGACTACAGGTATTGAAGGGTATGTGCTGTTTAGGAAAGACAGAAATAAAGGTAAAGGGGGTGGAGTAGCACTGTATATCAATGATGAGGTAGAATGTAAAGAAATAAGAAGCGATGCAATGGATAAGACAGAGTCCGTGTGGGCAAAAATTACATTGGGGAAGAAAACTAGTAAAGCCTCTCCTACGATAGTGTTTGGGGTGTGCTATAGACCTCCGGGATCTAATTTGGATATGGATAGAGCCCTTTTTAATGTCTTTAATCAAGTAAATACTAATGGAAACTGCGTGATCATGGGAGACTTTAACTTCCCAGATATAGACTGGAGGACCAGTGCTAGTAATAATAGGGCTCAGATTTTCCTGGATGCGATAGCTGATGGATTCCTTCATCAAGTAGTTGCTGAACCGACTAGAGGAGATGCCATTTTAGATTTAATTTTGGTGAGTAGCGAGGACCTCATAGAAGAAATGGTTGTAGGGGACAATCTTGGCTCAAGTGATCATGAGCTAATTCAGTTCAAACTAAATGGAAGGATTAACAAAAATCTGCAACTAGGGTTTTTGATTTCAAAAGGGCTGACTTTCAAAAATTAAGGAAATTAGTTAGGGAAGTGGATTGGACTGAAGAACTTATGGATCTGAAGGTAGAGGAGGCCTGGGATTACTTTAAATCAAAGCTGCAGAAGCTATCGGAAGCCTGTATCCCAAGAAACGGGAAAAAATTCATAGGAAGGAGTTGTAGACCAAGCTGGATGAGCAAGCATCTTAGAGAGGTGATTAAGAAGAAGCAGAAAGCATACAGGGAGTGGAAGATGGGAGGGATCAGCAAGGAAAGCTACCTAATTGAGGTCAGAACATGTAGGGATAAAGTGAGACGGGCTAAAAGTCGAGTAGAGTTGGACCTTGCAAAGGGAATTAAAACCAATAGTAAAAGGTTCTATAGCCATATAAATAAGAAGAAAACTAAGAAAGAAGAAGTGGGGCCGCTTAACACTGAGGATGGAGTGGAGGTTAAAGATAATCTAGGCATGGCCCAATATCTAAACAAATACTTTGCCTCAGTCTTTAATAAGGCTAAAGAGGACCTTAGGGATAATGGTAGCATGACAAATGGGAATGAGGATATAGAGGCAGATATTAACATATCTGAGGTAGAAGCGAAACTGAAACAGCTTAATGGGACTAAATTGGGGGGGCCCAGATAATCTTCATCCAAGAATATTAAAGGAATTGGCGCCTGAAATTGCAAGCCCATTAGCAAGAATTTTTAATGAATCTGTAAACTCAGGAGTAGTACCGAATGATTGGAGAATTGCTAATATAGTTCCTATTTTTAAGAAAGGGAAAAAAAAGTGATCCGGGTAACTACAGGCCAGTTAGTTTGACATCTGTAGTATGCAAGGTCCTGGAAAAAATTTTGAAGGAGAAAGTAGTTAAGGACATTGAAGTCAATGGTAAATGGGACAAAATACAACATGGTTTTACAAAAGGTAGATCGTGCCAAACCAACCTAATCTCCTTTTTTGAAAAGGTAACAGATTTTTTAGATAAAGGAAATGCAGTGGATCTAATTTACCTAGATTTCAGTAAGGCATTTGATACCGTGCCACATGGGGAATTATTAGTTAAATTGGAGAAGATGGGGATCAATATGAACATCAAAAGGTGGATAAGGAATTGGTTAAAGGGGAGACTGCAACGGGTCCTACTGAAAGGCGAACTGTCAGGTTGGAGGGAGGTTACCAGTGGAGTTCCTCAGGGATCGGTTTTGGGACCAATCTTATTTAATCTTTTTATTACTGACCTTGGCACAAAAAGTGGGAGTGTGCTAATAAAGTTTGCAGATGATACAAAGCTGGGAGGTATTGCCAATTCGGAGAAGGATCGGGATATTCTGCAGGAGGATCTGGATGACCTTGTAAACTGGAGTAATAGTAATAGGATGAAATTTAATAGTGAGAAGTGTAAGATTATGCATTTAGGGATGAATAACAAGAATTTTAGTTATAAATTGGGGACGCATCAATTACAAGTAAGGGAAGAGGAGAAGGACCTTGGAGTATTGGTTGATCGTAGGATGACTATGAGCTGCCAATGTGATATGGCTGTGAAAAAAGCTAATGCGGTTTTGGGATGCATCAGGAGAGGCATTTCCAGTAGGGATAAGGAGGTTTTAGTACCGTTATACAAGGCACTGGTGAGACCTCACCTAGAATACTGTGTGCAGTTCTGGTCTCCCATGTTTAAAAAGGATGAATTCAAACTGGAACAGGTACAGAGAAGGGCTACTAGGATGATCCGAGAAATGGAAAACTTGTCTTATGAAAGGAGACTTACGGAGCTTGGCTTGTTTAGCCTAACTAAAAGAAGGTTGAGGGGAGATATAATTGCTCTCTATAAATATATCAGAGGGATAAATACAGGAGAGGGAGAGGAATTATTTAAGCTCAGCACCAATGTTGATATAAGAACAAATGGGTATAAACTGGCCACCAGGAAGTTTAAACTTGAAATCAGACGAAGGTTTTTAACCATCAGAGGAGTGAAGTTTTGGAATAACCTTCCAAGGGAAGCAGTGGGGGCAAAAGATCTATCTGGTTTTAAGATTCTACTTGATAAGTTTATGGAGGAGATGGGATAATGGGATTTTGGTAAGTAATTGATCTTTAAATATTCAGGGTAAATAGGCCAAATCCCCTGAGATGGGATATTAGATGGATGGGATCTGAGTTACCCAGGAAAGAATTTTCTGTAGTATCTGGCTGGTGAATCTTGCCCATATGCTCAGGGTTTAGCTGATCGCCATATTTGGGGTCGGGAAGGAATTTTCCTCCAGGGCAGATTGGAGAGGCCCTGGAGGTTTTTCGCCTTCCTCTGTAGCATGGGGCATGGTTGACTTGAGGGAGGCTTCTCTGCTCCTTGAAGTCTTTGAACCATGATTCAATAGCTCAGACATGGGTGAGGTTTTTCATAGGAGTGGGTGGGTGAGATTCTGTGGCCTGCGCTGTGCAGGAGGTCGGACTAGATGATCAGAATGGTCCCTTCTGACCTTAGTATCTATGAATCTATTACACAGTTTTTTCAACACAAGTTATGCCAACATAAAGCCACTGCTTTAATTAAACTGCTGTTGCACGTCTACACTATGCTCCTTGAGGCGGAGTGCATCCACACTAGCAGCTCTTGCATCGACACAGAAAGCAGCGCACTGTGGGTAGCTATCCCACTGTGCGTCTGGCCGCAGGGTGCTTTGGGAAGGGTTTGCACCTCCCTCCCACATCAGCCTCCGCCACCCTCCACAGTGCTGCACAGCTGTATCCCCCCCCCCCCGCCCCGCAGCAATAGCCTGCCCTGCCTTCCTTGCTGCAGCGTTCCTAGAGCTGGGGAGAGCAGGATTCTACATTAATGATTTTGTGATTCCCTCCAAGTTCTCCCACAGCTTCCTCTTCCCACAGACCAAGATGATCTACCCTTTCCCTGTAGTCCAGGCATGAATGCGTTTGCTGCCAGGAGCCAGCATGCTCAGCTGCCGGACAGTAGCTATGTGAGCTCTCCACGCTGAGGAATGTCAACACTTCCCCAGGGTTTTGAAAGGGGAGGGGCGCATGCCTGTGTAGCTGGATACAGGACAGCGGCATTCAAAACAGTGAGCAGAGTGGTCACGGCAGGTATTGTGGGAGGTCCTGGAGGTCAGTTACAGTGACTTAACAAATGCAGTGTCTACACTGTTGCTTTGTCACCCTAACTTTGCCGCAAAAAGCTCTATGCCAACAAGAACAAATGGATATAAACTGGTCATCGGGAAGTTTAGACTTGAAATTAGACGAAGGTTTCTAACCATCAGAGGAGTGAAGTTTTGGAATAGCCTTCCAAGGGAAGCAGTGGGGGCAAAAGACCTATCTGGCTTTAAGATTAAACTAGATAAGTTTATGGAGGAGATGGTATGATGGGATAATATGATTTTGGCAATTAATTGATCTTTAAATATTCATGGTAAATAGGCCCAATGGCCTGTGATGGGATGTTAGATGGGGTGGGATCTGAGTTACTACAGAAAATTCTTTCCTGGGTATCTGGCTGGTGAATCTTGTCCATATGCTCAGGGTTCAGCTGATTGCCATATTTGGGGTCGGGAAGGAATTTTCCTCCAGGGCAGATTGGAAGAAGCCCTGGAGGTTTTTCACCTTCCTCTGTAGCATGGGGCACGGGTCACTTGCTGGAGGATTCTCTGCCCCTTGAAGTCTTTAAACCATGATTTGAGGACTTCAACAGCTTAGACATAGGTGAGAGGTTTATCGCAGGAATTGGCTGGGTGAGATTCTGTGGCCTGCATTGTGCAGGAAGTCAGAATAGATGATCATAGTGGTCCCTTCTGACCTTGATATCTATGAATCAGGTGGCTTAATTTTGTTGCCAAATGGGAGTTTTGCTGCCAAAAGTAGCATTGTAGTATTTTCACCTCTAGCTTGAGAACATCAAGTGGGAGACAGTTATGTTTTTTGGAGTCATCTAGTTGAGATGTGGTGCATAGAACCAGATTTCTGAATTTACAGTCATGTCTGAAAGGTTGTTTAACATTAAAGTAAAAATACCTGACCGGGACGATTGGTCTGCAATGATCTTTGTTAGGTTCTTCAGAAGATCTAAATAATGACACCCAGGGGCACAGCATTACCACTGGCATGTCTTCCCAGACACCAGAGGTGCAGATTAGGCCCCTAAAGAACTTGAGGCATTGACACATTTAACAAGGATCTTATATGTACTTTCAACTTTAACTTCATCTGAGCAATACTGGGTTGGCTGGTTGGTATTTGGTCTAGGGATACATAAATGTAGATCTAGAGAGATTAGAAACATTGACAAAACGTAACCAAGTGAGATTCTATTTGAAAACATGCAAATGAATACATCTGGGGGAAATAATCTGAAACAGAGATATTCAGTGGGTGGGAAATGGTAATGCTAAAAGAGACTTGAGAGGGAAAGGAGAGCAATTTAGACATGAGTTTGCAATGCGATGTGATGGAAAAGGGTAGTATGATTTTGGGGCTGCGTACACAGAAGCATCATACCCTAGGATTTGCAGACACTGTGCTTGTTTAGATTTGTAACTTGAGTCAAAGTAAGGTTATTGTTATGAATAATAGTTGATAAAATAATGTCATTTCTACTGCCTCTTTCACCAGATTATCTCAGAGCTGTTAATTGATATGGAAATTACTGTGGAAGAAGAAATGGAAAAGCCATGCAGTAATTCTTTTAGCACCTCTTTTCTATAGTTGTAATGTAATCTTTTTCACTTTCTTTTATCCAGACTCCAAACGAAAAAGAAGAATAAAAAGAGAAAGGGAAAGAATGAGGCACAGAAAAAGTGTTTTCCCTGGCCATGTTTAATAAGGAAAACTGGAGAGAAGAAGCAAAAGAAAAAGGACTGCATGTAAATATTCCCTTCCCCTTTTTCATGGCTCTTGAAATATTTTCAGTAATTCACTGTAATAAGATAGAAGCCCCTGAATATATTTACCCACAAAGGGACAGATACCAGATCCAAATGAGAATAAACAATATATTGTTGTAAGGAAAAAATAAACTATAGAAGGACTCGAATCAAACCCATGCATGAACTTCAGGGAATTTCAAACCTGGTTCCAAACTTCATGATTTGTGCCCATCACTATATTAAGTAAACCTGAATCCAGGATCAGGAATGCCACAAACTTTGGGAACATCTAGATCCAAATTTTGCAGTTCAGTCCCATCTCTGAAATAATGGCAGAGCAGAAAGGAAAAATGTTTGTTTAGTTATTTTCCTTGGTGAGATGATGATTATTATTATTATTATTATTTGTTTACAAGAGTGCCCATGATGTGCTAGGTAGAGCTGGGAGAAATTGTTTGAACAAAACTTTTTTTTGGCAGAAAACACAGATTTGGAGACATGGAAACATTTCATCAATTCATTTTGACATATTTTGTTTCAACCTTTTCTAAACAAAATGTTTAATTTTTTTGGTTTAAAACAGCTTTTCAATTCAAATTTCCTTTTAATATTATTTTTTAAAATATGTTAAATGCTCAAAAACAAAACAAAATGTTTCATTTTGGGCTGAATGAAACCTGAAATAATTGTTCAACCTGAAATAATTTTTTCCAGCTTTTCAGTTTGCTAAAAATTTTATTTTTGGCTTTATCTGAAACTAATTTTTTTCCCAGTTTTTTGGAAATGCCAGTGAACCAGAAAATCCATTATTCTCCCACCTCTTGTGCTAGGTGCTTTCTAGACATACAAGAGGAGCTCACAGACTAAGGGCAGACAAACAAGTAGACAGAGGTCAGGGAATGGGGATAACAAAATGGATTTTCTGTACAAATCAGTAAGATTTGCTAAAAGCAGTGTGGTTGGTGTGTTGTAAGAGGGACTTGAAAATGGAGACGGCAGGGGCCTAGCATGAGTTCAGGGAACTGAATGGCATGGAGGTGATTGTTTGAGGTGGATGGACAAAGGCAGTTTAATTAGTGAAGTGGAGGGAAAGGAGATGATGCGTATCTTGACAAGGGAGGGCCGCTCTATACAGATCCTTGAAGGAGGATCATGCATCATGTTGGCTCTTCCTCTATGCGTTCTCTTCCTCACTCTGCTATACTATCTGTGTGACTATGGGCTTTCACTTATGCCAAGATTTTCAGAAGTGTCCTATAATTTTTGGAGGCTCAATTTTTGGGTGCTCAGATTGAGATGCCCTTAGGGCCTGATTTTCAGAGGAGCCAAGTGCCTATAACTCCAGTTGACGTGAATAAGAGCTGTGGGTGCTTGGCTGCTCTGAAAATTCGGCCCCTAGTGTTCCAAATTGGGCATCCAAAACAAGTGGCCAATTTTGAATATTTTGGCCTTAACTGCTTTGTGCCTCTGTTTCCCCAGCTAGTATGCACTTTGGCAGAGTGTTTAGAAATCCTCAGATGGGAAGTGCTACTGGTGGGGAAAAAAGTTGTTGTTTTATTGTTAAAATCTGCTTTTTCCACTAGTGCTGTCCTCGCCTGTCTCCCTGAAGAGTGTTTTCTTGAGCTCACCTTGTGGGTCACCTCCACATTCACTCCGCTAGCTCTGTGCCTGGATGAAAATTCCATCAATGATGAGCTGATGAAAACAATATGTGAAAATCTGAACAGTACTGATTATCAGCTTCAGTGCCTGAGGTGATCAGAATCTTCTAAGGCGTCTTCCTGGTATCCAGGATAGGAACATAGGAATCTGCCAGAATTACTAGGACCAGACCAGTTCTCCATTTGGTTCAGTAGCCTAACTCTGGCAGTGACCCATACTAGATGTTTCTGAGGGCTGACCTTTACACCAGCTAAGGATCTAGCCCCCAGTTTGACTTTTATGAAGGTCTTACACAGTAAATACTCGCCAGTGGGAATTACTCGAGTTGTTCATAATGAGACATCCAGGGGTTGGTAGGGGGTCTAAAAATATGTGTCCATGTAAGTTCAAAATATCTGCTACAGCAGTCATCCCTCTCCAGTTTGAAGTCTGGACTACCTCTGTCTATAGCTGTCTTTCAGTCCAGGGCTTGTTTAATCTTTTCTCCTTGTATGTTTCTTTTTAAAGCCTTCGCTCTTGCAGCATAACTCAGGAGAGCATGGCTAATATCTGCTCGCTATTCCTCTGCAACACGGCAATCTCCTTGGACCTGCAGAGCAACCCCGTGGGGGATGAAGGAGTTAAACTACTTGCAATATGCCTGAAGAATAAAGGTTGCTGCCTAGAAAAACTGAGGTACATTTGGAGAGAGATGCTCTGGTGTAACTGTTGATATGGAAAACGAGGCACTGTAACTAGTGCGTAGGGTGGTATCCATTGGCTTCAAAGCACAGTTACTAACATAGGCCCTGGTCCTGCAAATATTTGTTCGTGTGCTTAAATTTACCATCCATTTAAATGGGACTGCTCTTGGTAGGCAAGGTAAGCATGTGCCTGTGGCCTGGTCTACACTAGAAAATTGTTGTCTTAACTATGTCTCTCAGGGATGTGAAAAATCCACACCTCCTCCACCCCTGAGCAATATAGTTAAGCTGACCTAACCCCCAGTATAGACAGTGCTAGGTCAATGGAAGAATTTTTCCATCAACGTTGCTACTGCCTATCGGGGAGGTGGATTAACTACAGCGACAGGAGAATCCCTCCTGTGGGCTTAGGTAATGGCTACTCTGAGTGTTTCCAGGATTGGGGCCATAGTCTAAGAAATGAAGAGCTGAACAATGGCCAGCAGAGAATTTGCTGTGTGCACAGGAGCTCTTTTCCTGGCCAAGGCTGCCTCCCTCCTGGCAGAAGGATTCTGGGGATAGGGCATGGCGGGATAGGGTGGGGGAGGCAGGGCGAAGTGGAGGCCTTCTGCACCCAGTCTCTGAGAGCTGAGTAGAGGACACACATCAGTCCAACTTTTCTTTCATGGTTATTTCAGCTTATCAAGTGCTGCACTCACAGAAGACTGTGTTCCTGCCATCACCTCTCTGTTTTCCCAGAAGAACACCCTGATTTGGCTTGACCTGAGCTTTAATCACCTCGGAGATGGTGGAGTGAAAGCCTTGTGCTCTGCCCTGAAAGATAAGGAGAGCCGTCTTGAGAAGCTAATGTATGTCCAGGCTCCATTCTTTTTCCTTTTCATTTTGTTGATGCCATAAAGAGTCCCGGGTGGGTTGTTTATAAAACCGTAATGCACTCCATAATTCTTCATTTTCATAATGATTTCAGTGATTTCAGGCAGCAATTAGGTTTTCAAGCTCTCTGATTCCGAGTCTTTCCTCTTTCTTCCTATTGCATAGCCTTGAACACAATGGCATCACTAACAACTCTGAGCAGGAGCTCATCCAACTCATTGAAAACACCCTGTCTCTGAAATATCTGTGCTTGGATGATAATGAGCTTACATCCACCTCCAAAGTCCACATCTATGGCGTGTGGGACAAGTATCATGATGATGAGGAGGAGGAGGAGGTGGAGGAAGACTGACTGTGAGTCGCAGGTGCTGCACTCAATTCTCCCTTCTTGGCTATGAAGGTAGGTGCAGATCTCAGGAACTTCAGTATGTTACACAAAGATGGTGCTAAGGAAAGGTACCAAAACACTGGGATGTTTACAGTATATTCTTTACACACTGAACAAAGAGCAATACAGGATGCAGCAGTGCAACCATTTCCTATACAGCTCTGCCCATGAGCCTCAACCCTGGCATGGATGGAGCACCTCTAAGGATGAGATGGATGCTCACCCAGTCTTGGCTTTTCTGATGTGACTGGCATAAAGGATGTGGAGGTGATGGCAGAGAGAACAAAGGGGGCAAGAGGAAACCCACCTATACAGACCCAGAAATTGCAATCTGAATTTCAGAAATGATCTTATCAAGTGTTCTGACATTTATAGAAGGCAACTTTGAAAACTACAGTCGCTTCAGAGCTGCAACCTGGTGGTTGTTCATTAAACTAAAAGAAACCAGGGCAAATAACTCTTGCCTGTGAGTAAATGTTTTCTGGTTCTTGTGTAATACTGAGCAGTACTGCGTAGTACAAATAGTTCCAAAATTAAAGGATAATGCAAGACATCACCTGTTTCATGTCCAATTTTCAGATTGTGAGCTGGCTGGGGCAGGGACTGTCTTTATGTCATTTGTTTATACTGTGCCTATTACAAAGGAGCCTGATTCCTCACGTGGGAGTTTAGGAGCTACTGCACTAGAAATAATAATATAGCCATGCAATAATCAGTTATTCAGTGTTTTAATGCAAAGATCAGGCCTGGATTAGGTCTCTCTTGTATATTCCATGCATGATCCTAGCACTCCTCTATTTCCCACAGAGGGGACCAAAGGAGTGGAAAATCTGGTTCTTTGGGACTGAGATAATGAGGCCTCATCTTCCCCTCCCTCTGACCTCACAAAATCCTGTGAACAAATCTTGTGGGGCATATGGCATCCATGGGTTTTAGGTGGATGTTGCTGGGGCGTGAGTTGCGGGCTCTTTGCAGCTTTGTTCCTTAGAAGTCCATCGAGATTTCCCGCAGTAAATTAATTCTGCCACTCTCAGGGTTAGTTCATGCAAATACCTGGTCTATACTTTTGGCCATTCCCCCATGTCTCCATGAGGGCACTGAGCCAGGAATGAGCAGTAGGGGCCTTTAGAGATCCATGCTGCCATAGGGATCAGGGTCTCACTTTCCAAGGCTGCCCAGAAACCAATGGGATTATCATACATCTATATGGTAAGAAGGCCACTCTGAAGGTGCCTCACCTTGAACTCATGTTGCAGAATAAACTCTGTGAATCTTTCTCACTATGTGTGGCCTGGTAGTTGTGTTTTCTCAGTATGGCCTGGTCTAGACCTGGATTTTTTTTGTCAGTTATGCACATTAGAAAAAAATGCCTTGAATATTGGTATATTAGGTCATTTTTAGATTCCCTGGGATTCTATACTGTGTGAGCATTTCATGTACCGTGTGCTGAATAATAACTTGAGGATTCTGTTCTTATTAAACTAACCTGGCTGTTCATTAAAGCAACTGTTTATAGAATTACTCCAGCCACACCTTAACATTCCTAGCCATGTGCACACAGACTGACTTCCCAGTTTCTCCTCTAAACTCTTCTCTCCTGCAACCTTTTCTCCTCTCTCCATGGTCCATGTACATTGCTACAATGAGAATGATAGATTCCACGTCCAGAAGAGACCATTGTGTTCATCTAGTCTGACCTCCCATATAACGTAGGCCATAGACCTTCACCCAGTGGTTCCTGCAGCGAAGACAATCCTACAAAGAATCAAACCCAAGAATATTTACAATAAAAATAAATTCCTTAATGTTTTGCTTTTGACTGTAACTCACGGCTCATAAAACATCATAGTCTATAACCTCTGCAGATCAATACAGTCTGAGACCTCTAATGCCTTGTAAACTGGAACATTTAATGAGATTAGAACTAAAATGTACCAAGGAAGCTAATTTTTCATTAACTGTTAATATTAATAGGCTCTTCTAAATGTATTTCACAAGTTTCAATAACAACCTAGTAACCTGGTGTGGCATTTTAGCAATTTATAATCCCCTCCTGTAACAGGGATCTGAATTAATCTTTATACATCTCATTAGTTTAGCCATAACAGATCTTTTATAAGGCAATTGGCTTTCAGCAGCCTTCATTTAATTTAATTTATTAATATCTCATTTATATTTCATATATGCTGTTTTAATTATTAAATTGCTTCATCTCAGAAACATAATTCTGTTATACAGCACCTACCCTATGCTTTTAGAGCCTGAAAAAAATTTAAAGGCATTTTTGAAACAAGAGAAGGTTTTTGTTGTTTGTAAAAATCAGATCTTAATTTTGAGCCAGAGGTTCATGAAGTTTTTCTTAGCAAATTAAATTGATTTTTGTTCTTTTTTTTAAAAAAAAATTTCTCTATTCTATCCTGATACAAAATTTTATAATAGAATTACAGAAGTACAAACTATACAGGGCAGAATTATCATTAGTAGAAGCACCATTAAACAGGAAATACAGATATTTGGGTGTTTGGGGCGTGAGGGAGGGGGGTGACCAGTAAATAATCTTCTCCGATAGCACTATAGCAATATTCATATCTGCTATCCAGTGTAATAATTATTATTATTTATTTCAGTGAATAATCTGAAGTACATGCCATTAAGAATAATAATTCATGTTCATAGAGCAGCCTTCATCCCAAGATTGCCAAAGCAATTACAAACAATGCACCATGAGTCCTGCTCATCCTCTTCTTCCCATTAGTTCCACTAACCTCAATGGAACTAATCACGTGAATAGAGGCTGTGGAACTGGACAGGATGCTGGGACAGGCATATAGGGTTCAGCTGCCTTACTCTGGTGTCCTGTTGTAGAACCCCACTTAAAGATGCAGAGCTCTTTGCTAACTGATGTTAGCAGCCAGACCAGGTGGGGTTCCATCAGCTCTAATTATGGAGCATAAACACTGTAATTCCAGAGTATCTCTGAAGCAGAAGAGAATTAAGGATAGGAACAAAGTGGTCCTGCAGAGACAGGAACAGCCAAGCTCATCGTGAGATTATATTGTCAGTTAAATGAACAATAAAGACAAAGCCAAGGAAAGGGGTATGTTTGGACACAGCGATTGCTGTGTTAGGAGCAGGATGGGAATGCTATCCACATAAACAGATGCTACACACCGTACCACTGAAATGAGTCCATCTCGGGGTCGGGAGGGGGATGCAAGACAGGGTATCAAACAGCACACACAACATTGCACAACAGGGCAGAGAGAGAAAGTTGTGACCGTAGAGAACCAGGGAAGCCCCATTCCAAAAAATGTCATGAGATCTTGAGGGTCTGTTTTTCGGCACTGAGAGTGGCAAGCAAAGACCTAATCTGTGTGTATCTACTGTGACTGCCTGCGTGTATTTGGGGATTTGAAGGTGCAATAGCAGGAAGTGTGCCTGCAGTTGGACATATTCCAAGCCACCTAAGCATTGAAAATCAGGCCTTTGCTATCCATGTAGAGGAGAAAAGATTTGATATTTTTAAATATCCCATCTGAAAAATCCACATGGCATGCACTCAACTTACTGTATCTACTTCAGGCCAAGAACGGGCTGAGTCCCCCTGCTGTGATTGGAGCCTGAGATTTCATGGAGTCTAGGGATTCCAGCTCTGATGCTGAGACCACCAAGCTCCATTCTGGAGAAAGATCTTCCTCCTCTCTCAGGAGTAATGTTCAGGCAAGAAGCCCAATCCTGCACCCATTGAGGTCAATGGGTATTTTGCCATTGACTTTTAATGAGAGCAGTATGGGACCTGTGGTACTGTGTGAGAGATAACAGCAAATGAATACATCCCTGTAAAAATGATAGGGTCAGCTCCTCCTCTCCTGCAGGAAAGCCAGGTGGGAGGAATTCTCAGTAAGGATCCCCTTACAGTGTTTCCTGTCAAATTGCTCCATCGTGGGTTTCTATCCTCCCTCCTCCTACAGAATAGGCAGATGGTTCCACCCTCGGGACCAGCAAATCCCTTGACAGTCACCAGAGATAAAAAGCCACTGCTGCAGTCTCTGTTCCTCTACACTGCCTCCTGGCCCCCTGGCTGCTCTTCCTGACTCCCTGTCAGTAGCTTCCTCTAGCACCCTGATCAGAAGGCGTCCCATTCAGAAAAGAATGTTGTCCTAGCTGTGTCATGTTCTGAGCAGAGTTCCCACAAGGTTGGTGTGTTTGTGTGTGTGTTTCTCCCCATCCTACCTCAGCCCCTCCAACTGTGTGCAGACCCTCGGATCTAAGAAGGGTTCTCTGCAGGGCCTGGGGCAGTGTGGGGACAGGTGTGGTGATCCATGCACAGAGATTCTCTCTGTATGGAGAGCCGGGGTGCCTAATTGTCTTAACCCCTGCTAAGAGGATGTACTTGCTAATTATGCGCATGTCACTGTGCATTAAATCAGCTAGAGATGTGAGTCTCCCTTGGGAGCTATTTGCCATGATGTGAGTAACCTCTGTCAGCTAAAGCCCTCCTGGAGTGAAAGTTTTTAAACAATGCTGTGTGTTCTCTCCTCCCAGTAGCCAGCAGGGCAATGAGCGTGTTCTTCCCACAGTCACTTGCTGCTCTAGACCAAACTTCATTGCACCGTGACCCCCTTCTGACAACAAAAATTACTACAGGACCCCAGGAGGGTCATGGGGGGCCAAAGCCTGAGCCCTACTGCCCTGGGCAGGGGGGCAAAGCCAAAGGGCTTCAGCTCTGGACGGTGGGCATTTAACCTGAGTCCTGCCACCCAGGGCTGAAGCCCTCAGGTGTCAGCTTAAACCCCGGGCCACAGCAAGTCTAATGCCAGCCCTGGCAACCCCATTAAAGCACGGTTGTGACCCACTTTGGGGTCCTGACCCACAGTTTGAAAACTGCTGCTCTAGATAAAGGTTAGTTAGTATCAATGAATAATATAAAGAGAGAGAATCAGGGCAGCAAGAAAATAACACACAAAGGACCAAGTTCAACTCCCAGTGAGATGGGTGTAAGTCTGGAACAATTCCAGAGTGACTGAGCATTGAATGAATGGAACAAGCAGTGGTTTGACTCCAGAATTACAGCAGTGTGACAAGACCATGATCGGGCCTACAAGTGATGAATGATGTTAGCACTCTCTGTGCTGAACTGCTTCTGGTTGTATTTTGGCACCTGGGTTGTGCTGAGCAGGGTGGTGGGAGGCAGTGTCAGGGAAAGCAGCCATCCACAGTAATTTAATTAAAGGGACATTGTCAGTTTAGCTTAGGCCCCAAGTTTTAGATTTTGTTTGAGGAAAAAATGGGGAAGAGGGTGGCAGGGCTACAAAGGCTGACAAAGTCACAGCTTGAGTTGGCATGGCTCAACTTCTAGGGGGGCCTCTGGCAAAGCTGTGCTAGGCAGGCAGCTGTCTAGACATCATATCTACTAGGACATCATGTCTATGAGGACACCACCAGAATAGACAGAGTGTGTTACTCACCTGCCAACAAGCCACCTCCTGCTTGAACTGTCCCCTGGAGTTTCTGCCCACCTGGAGTTCCCCTGTTTCTGTTGGTACCTCTGGCCTTAAAGTCTATGTTCCTAACATTATGATCATCTAGGTTGACTTCCTAAATGTTGCAGGCCATGGAACCTCACGCACCCACTCCTTGAATAGGCCCCTAATCTCTGGCTGAGTTACTGACTCTTCAAATCATGGTTTAGAGACTTCACACTTTATTCTAGTTCAAACCAGCAAGTGACCTATGCCCCATGCTGCAGAGGAAGGTGAAAACCCTCCAGGCTCTCTGCCAATCTCACTTGGGGTAAAATTCCTTGCCAATCCCAAATATGGCGATCAGTTAGACCCTGAGCATGTGGGCAAGACCCACCAGCCAGACCCCTGATAAAAAGAAAAGGAGTACTTGTGGCACCTTAGAGACTAACCAATTTATTTGAGCATAAGCTTTTGTGAGCTACAGCGCTGTAGCTCACGAAAGCTTATGCTCAAATAAATTGGTTAGGCTGTAAGGTGCCACAAGTCCTCCTTTTTGCGGATACAGACCAACACGGCTGCTACTCTGACATCTGATAAAGAATTCCAATAACCCAGAGCCCTCTCCATGTAGTGTCTCCTTTCCGGCCGTTGGACATATTTGCCAATAGCAGATGTGGCTGTGCAATATAGGCAACCTGGTCAGCTGTGACAGGTGCCTTCGAGTATTAAATACACTGCAGAATCCTTGAGCTTGAACTGCAATCCTACCTCCTTTGAGCACCACTACAGCCAGCACAAAGGACTCTGGGAGTTAAAAACACCTGCTATACCCAAGTGATGAGGGGATCCCTTTAGAACTGATTTCAGAGTGGTAGCCGTGATAGTCTGTATCAGCAAAAACAACGAAGAGTCCTTGTGACATCTTTGTTAGTCTCTAAGGTGCCACAAGTACTCCTCGTTTTTTCTTTAGAACTGAGGACATGACAATAACAGGGCTGCTGAAGTGGATGGGTGACAGGGAAGAAGGGAGCAGGGAATGATTGATCTGGGGAAGGCATCAAATCCCATCTTCATCTAGAAGACTGTGGGTCATCCACATCGAGCCCCCACGGCCCTAGGCACACTAAGCCATGACACAGACCTGCAGGCAATGAGAACGAGCCCATGTGCACTGCTATTTGGTGGCTTCTGCAGCAACCTCAGCTCCCACGTTTGAGACTTTTCTAGTGCCAGTGACGTAAGTTGTAGATTCCCCAGGGAGCGACAGCAGTGAGCTCTTAAAATAAGGGGGATTGAAGGCCTTTATGAGTCAGAACGAGGTAAACTCTTGAGGTAAACAGCTCACAGCCATGATAGCTTTGCTTTTGCATAGCAATATCATACCAAAAGCAAAGCTGAGTGAAAGAAGCCCAACTGCTCCCTCTGCTGCTCATACCCAGTATCTCATGGAGCCATGGCAGAGTTTTTTTTTCATGCAACATACCTGGCTTTAAAAGGGGCACTTTTAATCCATGTGCCTTTTAAATGCAGCTGTCTCACTATCATTTGTAATACCTGGGAAATAAATTCTGGAATAAGATTAAATTAGAAAAAAAATAGACACTTGTGGACAGAGTCATTCTAGCAAGAATTATAGCAACACCTTCCGAAAAATAAAAATAATAAAAGAAAATACTTGAAAAATGTTTGTGCTTCTTCTTGGGAGTTTTCAGCCAACTCCATTCTTCAGTCCTTGCTCTTTGCCAAGGAAGGTGCCAACCAGTGCCAGCTGAGGTTGTTTTGGTGATGTGTAGGCTCTTGGCATAGACTCTAAGTAACATAGTGACACCACCAAATTCTGACATGTAGGCCCCTGAACAATCTTCTGATTGGGCAGATCTTTGGGTCTGGCCTAGCTCTGCTCAGCGCTGAACTCTGGGGGGCATAAGGGTCACCATATGATACCTTTATGTTCTTCCAATCCAAGAGGCTGCCATAAGCCAGTTCAGCCCCCCCATGCAAGACAGCTCTAATCTTCAATAGCTAGTAACACCCACCCCCCAAAGCATGGTTACACCAGCAAGCAATTACTAGATGCTATGGCCAAGCCTTCTTCCAACCCTAGCACCACACTTCTACTCCAGGGAGTCTGGGAGAGGGTTTCTAGGGATACTTTTCCATTAGGAACAGGACTGAGACCCAATCAACTCATTTCACACAAGCACTGAGCTAGTGATGGCTTTACCCTCTAAAAGTCAGAGCTATCATTTGTTAGTGAAAACTTCGACCCTCTCCCTCTCCTCTTCCCAAGATGGAGGTTCCTCTCCATTAACAATTTCATCTATGCATTAGAGTTCTGCAGTCCAGGTCTTCCCTCTACAGCAGAGGTTCTCAAACTGTGGTCCATGGACCACCATCGGTCTGCAAGCTCCATTCAGGTGGCCCGTGGATAGTTCCCTCTAAGGTGCACACCTGGGTGGCGGCACATGAGAGACTGAAGGGCCACCCACCTAATTAGTGGAGCTGTGCAGGCCTGGCTCCACTAATTAGATGCCTGGACTCTGGAGAAGATGCACATGTAAGGTGAGGTGGTGGCCTTGGGGGGAATATTGGGTAGGTGGGAAGGGCCATTGGGGTGAGAAGAGGGGGTGGGGGGAATTTGGGACCATGCAGGGCTGCATATGCCAGAGAAAGGTGACTTTCCCCAGCTCCAGGGCTGCGGCTGCCGGGGAGAGACCAACCTCTCACAAAAAAGACTTTGTGGGGGGATCAGAACACCGGGGACAGCTGGACTAAAAGGAGCAAGTTTCACCCTCATGGCTGCCATCCCCATTATCTCCTGGGATCCATCACAACATGGTTGGGCCGTCATTATACGGTTCCTGAGAAATGTTCTGCGCGGGCCAGATCAGAGAGAGGGAACCACTGGCATTGCCAACTCCTTCAGCTTTGGCTAAGTCCCGAACAAGCCTGAAATGTGAGACTTGGGTTCCTGCTGTCGCCACCTGCCTCTCCCCATCTTCCTCCCAACGTCATTTTCTTTCCCCACCTTATTTCTACTCTGTCCTCTCTCTCTTTTTGCCTCTTGTTTAATAAGACTCCGGGTTCGCCAGCCAACACTGTCTGTTTCACAACACTGCTGTGAGCTACAACTAGGCAGCCTGAGAGTGGTGTAGGTTTGCCAGGTCTCGGAATGGCTGAGAAGACCGCGCGCCATGCCTGTGTTTCTCCAGCAGTGAGGCTGCAAGTGAGAGTCAACACCAGAGACACAAGCGGCACTGTCAGCCTTTGCTGTTCTTCTCTCTTCCCTTTTGTGTGGGTTTGTCTCGTTTTGTCATCAAGGAAATGGGCTCAGGCTTTAACAACAGTACCAGCCCATTGCAACTACATTTTTCTCCGAAAAAGGAAGCTAGGAGCCTAAATACCTTTGAAGATCTGGGTCGTCTTGCCATCCACCATTTAAAGACTGTTTTTTCTTTATAAAAAACTCTCGCCAGTTAAAGGGAAAGGGATGCTGTTTAAATAAAAGCCTTAATTAATACTTTACATTTCAAATGCTACAGCTGTTTTCCCTTCTTTTTTTGTATCTTTAATAAAAGGTTATCAAAAATGTAACAGTGGTTGTTGCCATGGGAATAAGCAGGCTAAGAGCTCTGTACTGGAAACCCTGTTTCACTGTTCAGTGTTGCACAGTGACCGGGTCACGTTAACATCTTCGACCTGCTAGGTCCATTCATTCTATTTATCTAAATTAACACAACAGCACTTACAATGGATGCCTGCCTAATATGGCTCCATGGTTTTGCAAGAGCTGTAAAACAACTGAATAAGAATTAGGAAGTAAACATGACTGGGTATTTGTGTGAATTCCTCTTAGCTGCCCATCACCTCTTCCCTAGCACGTGCAGAGAATTTAATTTTGAAGGCTGAATCTTTCTTTCCTCCCCACTGCAAGTATTTTACTTTCTACGTCACCAAAGTGTCTCAACACATCCTCTACCAACTGCACCATTCTCTCCCTGCTGGAACCAATAATGTTTAAATGCTGGACATTCCAAACCGCATCCCCCTGAATCCACCAGCTACTAGCTCTTTGCTGGCATTGGATTTCCCCTTGACGCTCTAAGGAGACCAGTTCTAAGGCAAGCATTTTTAGCTAAACAGGATTGTTTCTGGTTACTAAAACACAGGGGGAAAATCACAGACTGACAGATGTTACAGCGTCCTTAAACCTTCCTGGAATGTGGTGGTTTTGAGTAAATTTTATTACTGGTAATGACTAGTTGATGTGAAGTTATGGTATAATTTATAGTGGCCTTATTTTAACTTTGATCACAGCTGAACTAAATCTCTGAAGTCAGCTCTGTGCCTTAATCTTAAGATACAAATCTTTCTGCTGAAAGATGCAGTGGGGCTACTTGTTTAGCTCAGTTTCAGAGCTCACTTTAGAAGAGCTGTCTAGTGGCTAGCACAGGAGGTGGGGAGTCTGTTCTGAGGTCTAGTCCCAGCTCTGCCACTGACTTTCGATGTATTCCTGAGCAAGTACTTAATTTCTAGGTATCACTTTCCCCATGTGTAAAATAAATCTAATAACAGGTTTCAGAGTAGCAGCCGTGTTAGTCTGTATTCGCAAAAAGAAAAGGAGTACCCGTGGCACCTTAGAGACTAACAAATTTATTAGAGCATAAGCTTTCGTGAGCTACAGCTCACTTCATCGGATGCATTTGGTGGAAAAAGCAGAGGAGAGATTTATATACACACACACACACAGAGAACATGAAACAATGGGTTTATCATACACACTGTAAGGAGAGTGATCACTTAAGATAAGCCATCACCAGCAGCCGGGGGGGGGGGAAAGGAGGAAAACCTTTCATGGTGACAAGCAAGGTAGGCTAATTCCAGCAGTTAACAAGAATATCAGAGGAACGGGGGGTGGGAGGGAGAAATACCATGGGGAAATAGTTTTACTTTGTGTAATGACTCATCCATTCCCAGTCTCTATTCAAGCCTAAATTAATTGTATCCAGTTTGCAAATTAATTCCAATTCAGCAGTCTCTCGTTGGAGTCTGTTTTTGAAGCTTTTTTGTTGAAGTATAGCCACTCTTAGGTCTGTGATCGAGTGACCAGAGAGATTGAAGTGTTCTCCAACTGGTTTTTGAATGTTATAATTCTTGACGTCTGATTTGTGTCCATTTATTCTTTTACGTAGAGACTGTCCAGTTTGGCCAATGTACATGGCAGAGGGGCATTGCTGGCACATGATGGCATATATCACATTGGTAGATGCGCAGGTGAACGAGCCTCTGATAGTGTGGCTGATGTGATTAGGCCCTATGATGGTATCCCCTGAATAGATATGTGGACAGAGTTGGCAACGGGCTTTGTTGCAAGGATAGGTTCCTGGGTTAGTGGTTCTCTTGTGTGGTGTGTGGTTGCTGGTGAGTATTTGCTTCAGATTGGGGGGCTGTCTGTAAGCAAGGACAGGTCTGTCTCCCAAGATCTGTGAGAGTGATGGGTCGTCCTTCAGGATAGGTTGTAGATCCTTGATGATGCGTTGGAGAGGTTTTAGTTGGGGGCTGAAGGTGATGGCTAGTGGCGTTCTGTTGTTTTCTTTGTTGGGCCTGTCCTGTAGTAGGTGACTTCTGGGTACTCTTCTGGCTCTGTCAATCTGTTTCTTCACTTCAGCAGGTGGGTATTGTAGTTGTAGGAATGCATGATAGAGATCTTGTAGGTGTTTGTCTCTGTCTGAGGGGTTGGAGCAAATGCGGTTATATCGTAGCGCTTGGCTGTAGACAATGGATCGAGTGGTATGATCTGGATGAAAGCTAGAGGCATGTAGGTAGGAATAGCGGTCAGTAGGTTTCTGATATAGGGTGGTGTTTATGTGACCATCGCTTATTAGCACCGTAGTGTCCAGGAAGTGGATCTCTTGTGTGGACTGGTCCAGGCTGAGGTTGATGGTGGGATCTATCATGCATTCCTACAACTACAATACCCACCTGCTGAAGTGAAGAAACAGATTGACAGAGCCAGAAGAGTACCCAGAAGTCACCTAGTGACAAAGGCCTCTGCAAAGGTAAAGGTGTGATAAGATAAGGGCTAGCTTTTCTTCCTCTCTTTCTCTCTCTGTTCTGCTGAGTTGATTCTAGCAGAATCAAGCCCCTGTGATAGTAGTGAGCTCATGTCTTGTGCGACTGGGATCTGGCTGGCAACACACATAATGCTGGCTGACAGGTGACTATGTTAAATCCAACAAGGGGGTCACGGCTCTGCAAGCTTGGATCAGTCTAAGTCTCCGGAGATGCGTCACTAAGACACTTAGGGTCAAATTGATCTCTGCATTTAACTGCTGAAGCGAAGATCATTATGCCCAGGATGACCTTGGCCCACTGTTCCAGATCAACATGCAATGTCCAAAAATCTGATAACTCTTGGGCTTTCAATGTCTGGATTTCTAACTCTATTTGTTGAATAGCTTGTCATGAGCCTTCCTTAACTGGAAGGACTTTACCTTTAAACAGCTCAGAGAAAGCTGTGCTCTACATAAGCCACACCCACAAAGAAGGTAATGTGAGCTCACACTGCTGCTGGCTGGATTTAGGAGAGGGATCTCCATGGAGGAGGCCAGATACTGTTATATGGGAGGCCCTTTGAATAAGAATCAGTTAATTATCCTGTTCATCATCCTACAAGGAAGCAGCCCTTGTGGTATATACTGAACATATGCTCGTCTCATCTTCACGTCAGGAGGCAGCAGACAATTTAAGAGGTATCTCTGCATTATCCACATACCCCCAAGAACTGTGTTTACAGTCTCTCTTCTGGGCTATATGTACAATATATTGGAATTTCCTGTCCAAGGATTTCTTGCATGGAGCTGTCAGATGGGGGCACACCAGGCTCAGTGAAGGAGCTCCCAACTCCCTCATCACGTACCTCTGATTTCTCATTAGGAGCTAAGGACCCTGTCTACACTACAGAATTAACTATGCTTGAATGTGGTTGTGAAACATGTTTGCAGCCCAACTGTTATAACATGGTCTCTTTTTTTCTTATGCAACGAGAAAAACCTCTGTTATAACCATGTTGAAGGACCATGTTTTAGCCTAAATATTTATCGGGACTAATCACTGTTTCAATCACATGGATTTTTCAGTCCATACAGGCAAGAACAAAATATTCCCTTGTTTTAATAAACCACTTAGCCTGCAACCATGTTTAAAGATGGTTGGTATTGCAGGACAGAGAAGAGATTCTGACTATGTACACAGTGGGAACACAACCCTGATAGCTACAGTCATGTTTAAATGATCTGCAGGATTTAACTGGTATCCAAGACACAATGTTGACTGGACCAAGACCCAGGCACCAGGAACCTCTCAGTTCTAATCAGCTCTGCCACTGACTCACCATGTGTTGTTGGGCAAGCCACTTAATCTCTCTGTGCTGAGTCCTCTGTGGGTTCATTAGTTTAGGTTGCTTAGTGGTTTGAGAACATGGAGGGCTGTGAATTATTATCCAGCATGTTTCTCTTGACCAGTCAGACCTATGCTAGGTAGACTGTCCTGCACAGATCCCGCCACATAAGACTGTTTTACAACAAGGTTCTCCAAACAATAACCCTGTCCAAACTGACCAGGGAAAGCATGCCAGCACCCTGCTAGCAATGGCCATGTTGACATGCTGCTGTAGCTAAAGCTGTTCTGATCCCATGGGAGCAGGGGCTTGGGGCATCTTCTGGTCAACTGATCTGAACCTGAGCCTTCTGCCTGAAGACAAACTTCACTAGGATAAAATAACTGAAGTGAGGAAGAAAAGAAATGTAAAGAAACAAAGAACGCAAAGTCCCTGAGGAACTGCCCCATCAGAAATATAGTAATATAGAAATATAGGTCTGAAAAGTAGGTTGAGCTGTGAAGTTTCAATAATTATTATTATTATTATTATTATTATTATTATTCTCAGCTCCTATATATCAGTAGGTCTCAAACCCCTTTATGAAGCAGATTAGTATCATTATCTCCAATTTACAGACATAGGAAAGCAAGGCACAGGGAGGAAGTGACTTAACTAAGGTCACCCACTGACAGAGCCAAGAATAGCACCCAGGTCTCTTACAGGCTAGTCCAGTGTGCTAATCACTAGGCCATGTACACTCACTCAAGCTAGCAGCAACTCCAAACCAAACTCTCCAAGTAGCTCAGCTCAAGGTTGCAAGTTCAGTGCCTCCTAGAGATGAGCCCAAGCGTTGAAGTTAGGAGCCAGAGCCAAGCCCATGCTTCTCCAGCCTGTGGGGAGGTTTGGATTCAGGGTTCCAGTTAAACCCATTATAGAGATGGGCTCATGCTGTGTAGTTGGGATCCTGAGTCAAACTTCCTCAAAGCTTCAGGGAGGCTTCAGATCAGGTGTCCTGATCTGCACTCCTGGCTAGTTCTAACTGGCAACAGGCACAAATCCAGCACCGTTCCAAGCTCTTGTGGCTTTGATTTCTTTGCCTGCCAAATCCAAGACAACTGGCCAGCTCAGATTCCTTCCTCCCTATTCTGGAATCAGGTCTCTGCTACACTAAGGCTGCCAGCCCCAGTCACAGAACGCACTGAGCGCACTGCATATTGAGCCAGGTAGCTGCTCATGTGATTGGCCCTCCCCTGCTGCCCCTCATGTGGAGAGGAACTATCCTGCTTCTTCCCAGAGAAAAAGACGCCCTATGCCCTAAGAATGAGGGCAGAGATCTCCCTGCTCCCCCAGAGAGGAGGGGAGAAGCCATCCTCATGCCCTTCCAAAGGACAGGAGGTAAGTCAAATGGCAGCCCTGCAAACCAGGCCAGTGTCACTTTAATGAAGTTTCCCTGGCATACATGCAGAGATGAGCAGCTGCTTTAGAAACACTTCATCTCCCCATTTAGTAATTAGCACTAGAGTCAGTAAAAAGCTGTGCACCAAAACTGAGCATGCCACTGAAACTGCTCATTAACTCTCAGGTCCCCACAGGGTCCCCCAGCCACTCAGTGCCTCACTGGTTCCCGCACAGGGTAGGTTTGAGCATACACAAGTCTCTGACGTACTGTACTCTCAGCTATAGAGACAGGAGAGTTGTGTAACCAATAATACCTGTTTGAACCTGCTTGCTACAGCGCAGTTTGCAGTCTATGGTGTGACAGTGAATGTTTAGAGGTGGGCCTGTTCTCCATGTGTAATAATAAGGAAACTTTGCCCTTTCCAGCTGAAGATTTTAACATAATTTTACACCAGTGCGTAAGTATTATCACCCCCATTTTAGAGACTGGGAGCCCAAGGGATTTGGCCTAAGTGGCACAGTGAGCAATGCTAGGAATACAACCAAAAGCACAGTCTTCCAGTGATGGGCTTTAACCACTACACAACACTGCCTCCCAGCATACAAGGTCTTTGTTTGAAGTCAGTGGCAAGGCTGTTGTTCGGTTTTGCAGGCCCTTGTAAGAAGCAGGTGCTTGTCACATTTCCCTACACATCAGGCTCCGATCTGCTCTCATTCTTCCCTTTCCCTGTCCCCCACTCTGACAGCCTTCTGTAATTTGTACATGGACCCAGCTATTTACCTAACAAGCAAGCAGTTGAGGAATGGTAGTGGACAGCGCGAGGCAAGAGTGGCATGGCTGAAGCTCACTCTGGATAACATGCTCCTGCCATAGGATGGGGAAAGTAGCTGGAAGATGTGGTGAAGACTATATCTGCCCTTTTAACTGAGCAGGTGTGTCCATCAGGTGTTACTTGAGCTCACTGTTGGTGGGGAGGGGAGTTTTTGCTGTTAGACAATTGGTTAGCAGCCGTGACCAGACTGGCTTTTCAATCCCTTGGCCAGCTACCTGCGTAGGGTCAGCTGTCTACTCCCCACTTTTCTTCTATGTGCCCCACACTGACATGACTCTGATCAGCACAGAGTGGTAGCTGGAGGGAAGATAGCAGCACTTTAAGCCTTTTTTCAATCAAAAAGCATTTTATATAATGTTCTTGAATTATCTAATGGAACTCACTGCCACAGGAAATTATCAGAGTCAACGTATAGAATGCCCTGCTGTAGGATCCTAATAAAGTTAGCCCATAGAACACACTGTTAGAGACCATTATGACTCATAGTAAAGGATATTACTGAGATTAACCCATAGAACTCACTGTTGCAGCATGTTTTGAAGTTACCTTGTGGAATTCATTGCAACACCATATTACTGAGATTAACTTGTGGCACTCACTGATGCAGGATATTACTGAAGTTAACCTATGGTACTTATTGAAATGGTATAACACTGAGGCTAACCTATGGAACTCCCTGCCACAGGATATGTGTAAATGCAGCTTGGAACTCAACTTTCACAGTGCTTAAGACTCTTACATTTTATGGAAGTGCAAATCTGATCTGGATTCATACACAACACCTTGTGTCTGTGTTTTTCACAAATTAACCTCAGTTTGAGTCTCAGATCAGAAGTTTTGATTCTTCCCAGTATATAGCTAGGAGTCAGCTAATATATTGTGACATGGATCGAGTCCTGGATTGAGGGCTTGGAGGAAGGGTGTTTTGGTTTGAGTCCATCCCTGCTGTCAAACACCCTTGAAATTTACGGACGTTCTGTTCCAGATGTTCACCCTCTGACTCGGTCCATCTCTAGTATTTAGATCTCACATGAGAGAAAGAGGGACAGAAAGGCAAATGTGCCTATCTTTTAGCCAGCTGTGATGAAAACATAGTGTTCATTCATCTCACCATAAGAAACCCATTAAAAAGGGAAAGGGAGCAACTCTCTGGGTCCATCTTAAAGTCTTTACATGGGCTGTGGCACCTTTTTATTTCTACACCACAGGAAAGCACAACAATGCATTGGGTTCAGAGGAGGGCAGGGGATGCGAGGGGTAATATCACATCCAGTTTCCTCTTTTAAACACATGGTAACCTACCAAGCTTCTTGTTCCATTTGGTATGAGCACACTAAACACAAATGACCCTCCAATACGGCTGACCATATTTTCCAAAGAGAAAACAGGACACCCCCAACCACTCACCTGAGGCCTTCCCTCCCACCCCCTACCTCCCCAACATGAAGCTGTTGCCCGTGGCTGAAACCCTGCTTCTCCCCCCTGGTTGCCCGTGGCTGAAACCCTGCTTCTCCCCCCTGGTTGTCTGTGGCTAGAACCCTGCGGGGGAGGCCCTCAGGGGGCTGTCAGCCATCACTGGAACCCTGCTGCCCCCAGGCTGGAACGCTGTCTCCCCTCCCCAGGTTTGCCTCCCGTGCTGTGGAGGGCTGGCACCTTGTTCCTCCACACTGCATTTGTCCCGTTTGCTCTTGCCAACTGATCATGTCAACAAGAGCAAACAGGACAAATGTCTCCTTTTGGAAAAAAAAAAAAAAAAAAAAAAAAAAGGCGGGACGGCCAGGACAGGGCTTAACAAAGGGACTGTCCCGGCCAAAACAGGCCATATGGTCACCCTATCCAATAGCCATCTGCACACTGCGACTACCTTTTCCCATCAGTCAGTGGTAGCCATGGACATGCTGAAAACCTGAGCACCATTTAAAGGCCCTTAGATGTAGGGAATGATACAAAATGATCTATTCCAAATGGCCCCAAAGTAAGAACCACACCAAACAACAGCTGGTCAAGCTACAGAATCAGGACATGAGAGCTTTTCAATTTCCTATTTGTGGATGCACAGATGTTGTTTATCTTGGGTCTCCCTGTGTTGGCTCTCTAGGATCAGCAGCCAGATTTTTGCAGCCCTTGATGAGAGGTTGTGCCATACTGTTTTCTTTATCAGGAATGGCCACCCATTTCCTCTTCTCTCTGCCTCTTTCCTCCTCCACTGCCCCCAACTGACATGGGAATTCCACTTATGTGTATTAGACACGCTCTTTGTCTTTGCGTCACTTAGTGCTGTGATCTAATTAGATCTCACAAGCTGAGCATGGTCAGGCCAGGCTATGACATCAAATGCCCTCAGGGAATACCAGGTTCTACAAGAAATGGTGGTGATGCTGGTGCTCTCCCCTCTGAGTCAGTACAGGACCCAGTGTCCCAGCGTGGTGTCAGTGGTCATTATGCTGACAAAGGGACCAATTTTTGGGTGAGATGTAAAATGAAGGTCCTGTAAAGATCCCATGACTATTTGCACAAGAGTATGGATGGCAGGGCTGGTGCCCTGGCCAAATGCCAATGTAGGTAATTACTATTTATTTGGCTTCCCTAAATTCTTCTAAGAGTTTCAACTGGAGGAACTACTCCCCCACCTACAAAATTCATTCTCAGAGGTGGCTTCATTTCACTAGTGGGTGAGAAATGAGCATGTACACAATCCATACATCACTTTTACAATGCATCCTGCGGGATGAATGGTTTTATATCCATGTCAACTGTTGTTACTATGTTCACAGCCCACTTTTTCAACTTGCAGCCCAAAATGCTCTTTTCAGGAGGAGAAGAATGTGGGTGGTTTTCTTTTTAGCCTAAAATTATCTACCTGAGTTCTAAGACATCACTGAAAATGGACTTTGAGCCACAGCTGCAGGCACCTTCCCACAACCACAATCCTTCTGTTCTCCATTTGGTCAAAAAACTGTGTATCTTTTGTACAAAATGAAAAGGAGTACTTGTGGCACCTTAGAGACTAACAAATTTATTTGAGCTTAAGCTTTTGTGAGCTACAGTTCACTTCATCGGCTGCATTCATGGCACATGATGGCATATATCACATTGGTAGATGTGCAGGTGAACGAGCCTCTGATAGTGTGGCTGATGTGATTAGGCCCTATGATGGTGTCCCCTGAATAGATATGTGGACAGTGTTGGCAACGGGCTTTGTTGCAAGGAGAGGTTCCTGGGTTAGTGGTTCTATTGTGTGGTGTGTGGTTGCTGGTGAGTATTTGCTTCAGGTTGGGGGGCTGTCTGTAAGCAAGGACTGGCCTGTCTCCTAAGATCTGTGAGAGTGATGGGTCGTCCTTCAGGATAGGTTGTAGATCCTTGATGATGTGTTGGATACTCTCAACTTGTCCATAGCTGTGAAATGGCCAACCTGCTCTGTTGGTCAGGTGCGTAGCGTACTTCTGCTATAGCATCAAAATGTAATTGGTCTGTCCTTTAGATTAAAAAAACAAGGCAGGAGGGTTGGCGAATGGATTATATAGTGAGACTCTAACTAAACCAAATCATCCTAGTTGTTGCAAAGCCACATGTTCCCCAGGAGGGGGCACACACTTGCCATCCAAGGCTGCTGCAGCAAAATGTTAGAATGCACCAATGTTTGCAAAGAGAAGATAAACTGGTAAAAGGGCCAAATTTTATGCTGGCATAATTCCACTGGAGTCAGTGGAGTTAAGTTAGTAGAGAATTTGACCCATTATATGTACCAGGAGAAAGGCTTGATTGGTCTATCTTAAGCAGAATTTCTCAACAGCAGTTATAGCTCTACGGGCCTGATCCTGATCTCACTAACACCAAACAAATTAAGGAAAAACTTTGTTGGCTTTCAGTGATGTTAATTTGATGTCCAGCTAGTGTAAATGGGACAAGAGGCAGTCCCCCAAAGCTGCATTTCAAGGGAAGAATCGTGTTATTTTTCTCACTGCATGCCCTAGACCCATGGCAGCCCCAGAGGGGAACTAGAGGGAAGCAATGCAGCTCCCAGCTGTCTCATTCCCTGCCTAGCCTCCCACATAGAAAGCCCCAGACTTTGCAGGGGAAGGTACTGACAAGAGCAGCACCTTTTCTGCTTTGTACCCCCTCCTCCCCACCCTGTCCTCTGACCTCAGCAAAGCTCCATCCACATGAAACCCAGGAAAGGGGCGTCTGCACGGTGCAAAGAAAGTGCCATTGAGGAGGCACACCGCTCCGCCGCCCTGCACAAGCAAGGGGAGAGCTGCGCCTGGTGTACCCAGTCCAGCTTAATGATCTGCATCCTTGCATTGTTTTCAAGAAGGAGCCATTTGAGAACATCTTTATTCTAGTGTTTGAGTAACAGCACAGATAATGAAATGTTCTCACCACTAGAGAGCGTTTTTGTACTTACGTAATCCATGTAGGTTATGTCTACGCTGCAATAAAACACCTGCGGCTGGCCCAGGTTAGCTGCCTGGGCCTCGCAGGGCTTGGGTTGTGGGGCTATAGAATTGCAGTGCAGACGTTTGAGCTCCGACTGGTGCCCTGGCTCTGAGATCCTACAAGGGGGGGAGGGCCCCAGAGCCAGAGTTCCAGCCTGAGCCCAAACATCTATAGTGCGATTGTATAGCCCTGCAGCCTGAGCGCCATGAGCCAAGCCAGCTGACACGGGCCTGCTGTGGGTGTTTCATTGCCATGTAGACACACCCATAGTGGCTGGTGTACACAAGAGGTTTTATGGGTCCTGAATAGCCCTCCTGCCCCCACTCCCTCCTTAGAGAAGATAATTGGCTAGCTCAAGGAGTTGAAATGCATGCGTTTAATACTGGTGATTTCAGGTTCAAACCCTCATGTCAGCCAAAGCAGCATGGGTTCTCTTTATAGAATAGTACTTGATGATACTTCATCATTGCACTTTACACAGCAAAAGAGACAATTTTCTGGGGGTGGGAGGAGGAAAAACAGCAATCCCCAGAATGATGGGTGCCAAATTTCCAGGGCCCCATTGGCCAGACAGTCAGAGGGACTGTTGACTTTTTGATAGCCATTACGTTGATGGAACTCATAAGCTGCTCCCTATTTTATGGGACTTGAAGATTGTGGGTGTGAAAGAGCTGACACGAGCACAGAAGTAAGTGTGAGGCCTGGTCTACACTAAAACGTTAGGTAGATCCAGCTATGTCGGTCAGGGGTGTGAAAAATCCCCACCCCTGAGCAATGTAGTTAAGCCGACCTAACTCCCTGTGTAGACAACGCTAAGTCGACAGAAGAATCTTCTGTCAACCTTGTTACCACCTCTTGGGGAGGTGGATTACCTAAGCCAACAGGAGAACCACTTCTCTTGCGTAGGTAGTATCTATATTAAAGCACTACAGCTGTGCCACTGTAGCCTTCCAAGTGCAGACAAGCCCTGAGTTAGCTGTGGTTGATAGAGCTAAATCAAGGTTAGAGAATGGCCCAAGTCATGGCATACAAATCCAAACCTGCAAAGAGGAAGGTGATCCAGAGGCAGGGTTTTGGTGCACTTCCATCTCTGGTAAAGATGTTACATATGCAGCATGCCTTTCTCATCTATTCTGGACAGGCAGATTTGGTATTTATGCCACAGTCATCATCACTATGGTATCAGAGTGTACTTCTCCCAGCTGCGTATGCAGTTAACTGGCCTATTCTTTTAAGCAGAAAGCTGAGGATTTTACTGGATTACTTCTTGCTTCCCTGACAAAGGTAGATCCCTCTACATTAGGCTGAAGGTCATTGTTGGGCATCATAGTTCACATTAATGGCCCCAGCAAGAACCTTTAACTAAGTGTGGAGGGGACTTTAGCCTCTGTCACTATTGGCCTCATTGCCAGTGCATGCATGAACACACATAAATGAGATGGGACCCCACCAAACCCCAGGATCCCAAACTCTGGGATCCAATCTTTGCATCTGGTCCCTACTTCCATAATGGGCAGAACAAAAACCTCCAAATCTAAAGATACCAAAACTTTGGAGGAATTTGAGTCCAGATTTGGATCCAAATTTCCCAGCCTAGAACCATCCCTGCCACTCACTCGCTTACTGGCTGGGCGGAAGCAGCTGACTAATGCTCCCCAGTGTCAGAGCTGTGCAAACATTATTAGTATCGTGCTTATCCACAGACAATAAAGTTTGTCCACTGATGGGTGAGGAAAGGCTGTTTTAGTCTCCATCATCCCAGCCAATGGGTCGCAAAGGAAAATATATGTATTGAAAATAGTTAACTGCAGCTGCCAAGTGCTCCTTGTCTGCTTCTCAGCTTTTGTTTTCTTCCAACCCTCCCCCTTGGGCTCTATACTCTGCCTTCTCTTCTCTGTGTAACACGCTCTTTGGCTTCTTCTGCTGCTACTGGCAACTTGGCACTACATTTCCACTGTTCCCTAGTCGTGGAAGAGCTTCTCTCCTCCAGTTTCCTCAGTGATCTCTGTCTCCTCCTTCAGGTCCCTTCTTGAGACCCATTTCTTTCTGCACCATCCCCTCCCTGCTCTCAGCTCCGGTGCACTCTCTCTCCTCCTTCCTCCTCCTAATTAATAAACGGAGACCAGGAAATAGAGAACGACTCAATGGTCTGAATTCTTTGTGTGCTGCAACTCCCCAGAGCCACTTCATCTTTTCCCCTGGTTTGCCCTCCTCCATGGCTGGTTGCCATCTCTCCCTGTATTTTGTGTGTCATTTAGGGCCCAGACTGGCTAGCATTGACCTCCTGCTAGCTCAGGGATTGGGACCTTTCCTTATTATCTCTCAAGTTCTCACCATACTATTGGTGCTATCCAATTGCTAAGTATTATGTGACTTACAGTCAAGTGTTAAAGATTGATGTTGCCTATATGGTCAATGGGCCTGTTTTCAGTGACTCAATCCTCTGACCAGAGGAAAATGAAAAGCCATATGACACCCTTTTACTTCAACCCCCTGCAAAAGGCACAAACTTGTTAATAAATAAAATCCCACTGCAGTAAAAAGGTGAAATGCAATGATACGATAAAGGATTCAATCTAGTAAATGAAAACATTTTCCATGTATAGATGCCAGCCAAAATGCATTTCGCTTACAGCAATAGAATACAAATATTAGCACAGACACTGTGTTTGTTCTTAGTGTGCCCTTCTGTATTGGATCTACTTATGTATTTAGGGCCTGATCCTGATCTGTGTTGACTTCCCATTGACATCCATGACTTCTGTGGGTGCTCTGTACATCTCAAGAGTGGACCATTAAAAACCAGTTCTGCTCCCGCTGAAATCAGCAGCAAAATTTCCATTTATTTCATTGGGATCAGGACTGGAACTTTAAACTGTAAGCTTTATGGGACAGACATGCTGATCTTTGCTCCATTCTCCATTCCGCAGCAGATTATCTGCTGTGGTCAAGATTTGTCTAGGGCAGCAGAGGATGGGGGGACCTCAGGGAGCCAGTTATACCAACTAGAACAATTTACCAAGGGTCATGGTGGATTCTCCATCACTGACAGGTTTTAAATCAAGACAGGACATTTTTCTAGGAATTATTTTGGGGAAGTTCTCTGGCCTGTGCTATACAGGAGGTCAGACTAGATGATCACAATGGTCCCTTCTGGCCTAAGACTCTATAGATCTATGAAGAGCTCTCTGCTCAGTCCTGCTCCAGCACCAGCTTTGGCACCTGGCAATGTACCCAAAGGACTGCAGCCACGGGTAGCCCGGGTGCAACTCACTCCCCTGAGATGCTCTCTTCCTTGGAGCAGCACAGGAGGGGTGGCACAGCAGATAGCTCTGCAGGCTCTGAATCCTGTTGGGGACTCCTCTATGCTAGGCAATCCCCAGCTGGGGAAAAGGTGGTTTCTTCTCCCTTTCTACCAGCTGAGTGACATGCAGGGAGCAGAGAAGTGGGTTTGCTCCATTATAAAGCAGTTTTTACACTTACAATACTATAGTAACTAAACCAATAATAAGATGACTAGATAGACACTAGCAGTAACCCGCACATTGCTGCAGCACTTTGGGGGCTTAAACCTTCTGGAGGCTGCCGCCACTAGAGAGTGATGCAATCCCACACAGTCTTGATATGTCAGCAGTGCAGCTTGAGTAGACATACTGTAACACACTGAAATGTGATGGGATGATGCATGCTTGAGCAAGCCTGGTGACACATATTGAGGGAGGATAAATACACACACATAAATGTAGGCAGATAGTATATAGTGAGTTAACTGTAAGTATGAGTGTATAAAGTCCCAGTCAAAGAGTGTGTAATATTTCTTGCACTGCAGGCCTGATTCTTGCATTGCGAGACATCATTTGCAGTAGTGAAAGGTGGGTGTGAAATGCTGCCGTTCTGATCAGGCCCTGTGCCTTCCCCATGTGCTGGTGCAAATGTCCATAGTATTTTCCGGGCAACCAGGAATCAGGCTCTTTGTATTTCAATCCACCACTCACTCCTTGGCCTCCAAGAAATCAATAAACCCCCAAGAAACAGTTATTTTATAGCATAGAAAATAAATCCGTGTGTTGCTCTTAGCCCCCTCTGCTGGGTCTGAAGTAGCAGGTAAGTAACGCGCACCCTTGCTGGGGATCCGTGCTGCTGATTTCCTCGGTAATGGTCTGGTACTTGCAAGGGAACAAATCAAAAGAGCCGTGTTTGGTTTCGGCTTTCTTTGAAACGCTGGAAGAGATAGAGTTTCCCACAAGGAGCAAAACTAACATGTTTAAACTTGTTTGACAATCAAGATGGAACAAAAGGAAAATCAATGTAAAAAATGGACGAACACAGGGTTATTTTAGGTTTCAAGACAAGAGGCCTGATCCTGCACATACAACTATTGGTCATCTCTCTTAGGTTTTATATAGTAACTATAGCTGTGGTGTATATGGCCTCAATTCAGCAAAGCATTTCTGCACATGCCTAACTTTCAACATGTGCTTAAGTGCTTCAATGAATCAGGGTTTTGTTGAAGGGACTTCACTGGTCTGCATAGCCAGTGGCACTAATCACATGTGCAAGGGCTACACAATCAGCCTCCAGCCTTGTATTCTTCACTTACTGGTGTAAAACAAAGCAAAGAGGTTGGTTACAAAAGTGGCTCTTATTTCTGTCCCCTTAGTAGCATCTCTAGGTACTACAGATGCTGCCACCAAATAGCACCAAGGCACTCTGGTTTGCCGGAATTACGTTCCTTGCCTTATTCCTCACCCAGGCCATGAAATAACACTCTCTCTATCCACCTTTTGATTCTGTTCCCATGTGATTGCCAGCTGAAATGCAACAAGGATGTCCAAACGTTGATCTTGTTTTAAATTTCTGCAGGCTGCAGTGACACTCAAGCAGCATCTGGAAGTCACTGTGCATCCGATGAAGTGAGCTGTAGCTCATGAAAGCTTATGCTCAAATAAATTTGTTAGTTTCTAAGGTGCCACAAGTACTCCTTTTCTTTTTACTGTGAAACATGATGCACTCCAAGCCACAAGACCCGCTTTTCCAGGGAAATATATAGCTTGATGCACTCTGCAGTTTAGGAGCTTTACAAGAAGGGGAATGTTTGCCTTGGGACAAACTCAGGTAGGGCAAACCATGAATATTGTAATGTGCTGAGAGTAATCATGCTATATGCTTTCTTCAAAGTGCCAGTTGCAACTTGCATGACAGGGTTATGGTTATTTTCTCCCATGATACTAGAGAGATGAGTAAAAGAGAAGCAGATGATCCATGGTCTGATCAGAGAAGATCTAACAGTCTGAACACAAGAATGGGAGTTAGGAACTCCTCTTGAGTTCTAATCCCAGCCTTGATGCGGCCTCTTTCTGTGGCCTCAATTCAACTATTTAGAAGGACACTGGCAGGTCAAATCTGGTCCCAAATTTAAATTTGTTAAAATAACTTTGTACAAAAGACTCAGAGCAATATTTCCATGATTTTGTTTCTAAACTCCAATGAAGGGTTTATTTTTTCACTAAGAAATTTTCCTTGCAGTATTTGCAACCCTGACTGGAAGACAGAAATGCCAAGTTCCATTCCCAACTCTGGGAAGCCCTCTGGGCCTTGTTCACCCCATCTCTAAAATGGAGCTTGTAAAGTGTACCTTCAGAAAGCGTTTGCAGTCTAAGCTTTAATGTTTGAGTTCCCAGTAATATATTCATTACGATCATTTGTCATTTCCTGGTCAATGCACTTTCTGGCTACCACGGACTTGCATATTGCTGCAATAGGAGAACAGTTAAATCCAAAATTTTAACTGTAAATGTCATGAAAACACTTGGAATAATATAAGGTGTGATAAAGTTTTGGATTTTATTTTAACAAATTCTAAACTTGAAGTCTGAATAAACTACCTGACCTTGCCCCTTTTATTTCTCGGCTCTACAAATGCTCTACACAGGAATACTATTAGCCATGTGTTTTCTGGCATGTTTCTTGTGATCCTTTTATTGGCCAATTGTTACTGATTTGTAACATCACGGGGAATTCCTGTTAGTATTTGCTTGAGTCTTGTTGCATTATATTTTCCTGAAAAACAAAATATTGTAAAGATTGATCAAATTAAATTAAATTATCAGAGCAGCAACAATAGGGACTAGAGCTTACTGGTATAAATCAATAGAGTTACATTAAAAATCAATTTATACCGACTGAGGATTTGAGCAGCATTGATTTACACTGGCTAAGGATCTGGCCTCATGGGTTTAAAAGAGTGCAACAATGAGATGAAGGAATCTGGGAGCCCATGATTAGACAAAGAATAAAGAACTGAAAATGTTTCTATGTCATGCTCCCTTTACTTGAACTGCCTGTCCACCAAAGTCAAATCATGGAACTGTTAAGGTGTATCCCGTGTTCATCACTGGGATATGGGAGGTGGACTGTGTTTAGTTCTCATTTTCATTTAAATCAAAATTCTCTGAGCCTGGTTCTTCTCTCCCTGAATACTATTTTACTCCTGTGCAATTGCATGGGATTCACTGAAGCGCCTCCTGTTTTACACTAGCGTAAGTGGGAGGAGAATCACATTCAAGGACGTAATAAAAAGTGAGGAAATTACTGAGCAATGGAAGGGTTAAAGGCCTTTCTTTTTTTAATTGATGTGTTAGGGCTTGTCTACACAGGGAGTTATTGTGGAATTAGTTTAATTCACTTTAACTTTCATTCAGAATTACAGTGGCCTTAATATGGTTTAGATTAATTCAAGTGAATTAAAACTAAACTGAAGGAAGGCCACTTTAACACAGAATGAGAGTGTTCACACAGAGGTTTAATGAATTTGCTTTAAGTTCACACCTTTAGTTAATTTGGATTCATTTTCCTAAGAGGTTCCATGTAGAGAACGCTAAGGATATATATGGCTTTTAAAATCTATGCAGGATTTTTCTACCTACTGAGTATATGGGGCCAAATCCTGAAGTCAGTATTCATCATTTATTCACTCTTTACTTAGACAAAACTCCTGATGGTGTCAGCGCAAGGGCTTGTCTACAGTTGGAAATGTACGCAGATTAAGGTAGGGTGTGAATTTAATATGCAATATCTATTCCCGAATAACTTCATGTGTTGACATGAACTTTTAAGTATCTGTTTTCATCAAGCAACACAAATATATATTTAAAGTGATCCATGCTCTCTTAGACCCAGCCCCTGGCAACCCCCTTAGAACCAAACGCTACCTAAAGATCGCCGTACCTATGGCGTGGAACAGGCCCAGTCTAATCTGACTTAAGTCCTGGGGTTCTCTGCTCTGCTTTTTCTAAAAAAAAAAACCAACCCAGCCAGTGAGATGAGAAACTGCTTTCTAAAAAGTCAGGGCTGGATTGAATTGTTTGTTCCAGCCTTGTCCTCTGTCTAGAGTCAATCAGTCAGATTAATCACAAAACAGCCCTCAGTCAGCTTGGTACTTGAGAAATCAAGAACCAAAGACCTCAATCAGATGCTGCCATGAGAGCCAGGCCCAGCAGGATTAGGGGGAAGCCATAGAACTGAAGTGCGGCTAACTAAAGAAGCATTTTTGATACAGAAAATTCAGTGTGTCTAGTTTAAATGGGACACTTTCTTTTTCTTTTTTTCCTTTCTTCTTTTGTTATGTATGGACAACTCCATACAAATGGACAAAACCAGACTCTACATGTGTGCACGAGAGAGGCAGGGAGAAATTTCTGATGATCCATTAGAGGCAATTGAGAAAGGGCCCCATCTGGAGAGATATGGAGAGTCCTCAACTCCTGCTGGAGGCCAGGGGAGATCAGGGCAATTAGGGCCTGATTTTTAAAGATATTTAGATGCCTAAAGAATCAGGCACCCAATGGGATTTTCTAAAGCACCTGGGCACCTAACTCTTATTGTAGTTACCTCAGTACTTTTGAAAATCCCACTAGGCCATCTCCCTGAATCTTTAGGTACCTAGTGCCCTTAAAAATCTGGCCCTTAGAATCTCACTGGATTGGGTCCTGGGTGAACAAAGTCAGTGACGATAGAATTGCATCTGTCTATCAGACCATTTGGTTAGGAGCAATTGGAGCATGGGCCTGATCCTGAGCACCATTGATTTGAACGGGAATTGCTCGCCTGCGCTGATTGCATAATCAGACCTTTTGATTGTTTTAGACCTGCTGGAAAGAACTGGTTGCCTTTTTACTTGTCTGCTAAACTCACTAGTTCCAACATTTAAAAAACAAACAAGGCCCAAAATCTTATTCATTGTTCATGAAATCAGTTGGATTCCTATTGCTGGCCTTCACTGGTGCCCATATGTTCTGGGGGTGGTGATAAAGGTTAAACTGATTATATTCACTTCAGGGTGACATTCACCTCTGTGGAGACAGGCAGCATGAGGTCTATGCACTGCTTAAGTCCCATTTAATTAAGTTAAGCCTAGTGCTACCCTTTTGCACAGGGGTGATTTTTCACCCACCAGAACTTAAATCTGTTTCAGAGTAGCAGCCATGTTAGTCTGTATTTGCAAAAAGATAAGGAGTACTTGTGGCACCTTAGAGACTAACAAATTTGTTTGAGCATAAGCTTTTGTGAGCTACAGCTCACTTCATCGGATGCATTCAGTGGAAAATACAATGGGGAGATTTATATACATAGAGAACTTGAAACAATGGGTTTCAGAGTAGCAGCCGTGTTAGTCTGTATTCGCAAAAAGAAAAGGAGTACTTGTGGCACCTTAGAGACTAACAAATTTATTAGAGCATAAGCTTTCGTGAGCTACAGCTCAGAAGTGAGCTGTAGCTCACGAAAGCTTATGCTCTAATAAATTTGTTAGTCTCTAAGGTGCCACAAGTACTCCTTTACTTCTTGAAACAATGGGTGTTACCATACACGCTCTAACCAGAGTGATCACTTAAGGTGAGCTATTACCAGCAGGACAGCGGGGAGCAGAGGGGGAACCTTTTGTAGTGATAATCAAGGTGGGCCATTTCCAGCAGTTGACAAGAAAGTCTGAGGAACAGTGGTGGGGTTTGGGGGGTGATAAACATGGGGAAATAGTTTTACTTTGTGTAATGACACATCCACTCCCAGTCTCTATTCAAGCCTAAGTTAATTGTATCTAGTTTGCAAATTAATTCCAATTCAGCAGTCTCTCACTGGAGTCTGTTTTTGAAGTTTTTTTGTTGAAATATTGCCACTTTTAGGTCTGTAATCGAGTGACCAGAGAGATCGAAGTGTTCTCCAACTGGTTTTTGAATGTTATAATTCTTGATGTCTGATTTGTGTCCATTTATTCTTTTACGTAGAGACTGTGCAGTTTGACCAATGTATATGGCAGAGGGGCATTGCTGGCACATGATGGCATATATCACATTGGTAGATGCGCAGGTGAACGAGCCTCTGATATTGTGGCTGATGTGATTAGGCCCTATGATGGTATCCCCTGAATAGATATGTGGACAGAGTTGGCAATGGGCTTTGTTGCAAGGATAGGTTCCTGCGTTAGTGATTCTGTTGAGTGGTGTGGGGTTGCTGGTGAGTATTTGCTTCAGGTTGGGGGGCTGTCTGTAAGCAAGGACTGGCCTGTCTCCCAAGATCTGTGAGAGTGATGGGTCGTCCTTCAGGATAGAGTGTAGATCCTTGATGATGCACTGGAGAGTTTTTAGTTGGGGGCTGAAAGTGTTGGCTAGTGGCGTTCTGTTATTTTCTTTGTTGGGCCTGTCCTGTAGTAGGTGACTTCTGGGTACTCTTCTGGCTCTGTCAATCTGTTTCTTCTCTTCAGCAGTTGGGTATTGTAGTTGTAAGAATGCATGATAGAGATCTTGTAGGTGTTTGTCTGTCTGGGGGTTGGAGCAAATGCGGTTGTATCGTAGAGCTTGGCTGTAGACAATGGATCGTGTGGTGTGGTCTGGATGAAAGCTGGAGGCATGTAGGTAGGAATAAGTTACCGGAAACCTACTGACAGCTAAATACAACCGCATTTGCTACAAAAGGTCCCCCTCCTTCCCCCCCCCCCCCGCTCTCCTGCTGGTAATAGCTCACCTTAAGTGATCACTCTGGTTAGAGTGTGTATGGTAACACCCATTGTTTCATGTTCTCTATGTATATAAATCTCCCCACTGAATGCATCGGATGAAGTGAGCTGTAGCTCACGAAAGCTTATGCTCATATAAATTTGTTAGTCTCTAAGGTGCCACAAGTACTCCTTTTTTTTAAATCTGTTTGGGATGGTTTGATCAGTTTCTAATAATTTACTTTAACCTGGCACAAAGGAGAGACTGATGGCTCCTGATGCAAAAAGACCACCTCCCCATTATATAATATTAAACTAGGCTATTCAGCTGTCTGTCGGGCCCAATGGAAAACACACACACCTATGGTTTTGGGGTTGAATGGGTGGGGCAACATTTGGTTTTAAACCCAGCTTTCAAAAATTAGAGTTTAACACATACCCACTTCAGCTTTTGTATGAGCAGCTGTTTTCCCTGCATAACATTCATCTGAAGGAGCAATATGGACAACTACTACAAGCACCATTCCAACTTATATGCACAATTACGCATTTTGCTGGCACAAAGTTGGCTGCCTGTCTGAGGATTTATACCATGCTGGTGTTGTCAGCACAGTATCTGGGTGCCTGTTGCAGGCAAAACAGTTCCATAGCTGAATTTGTGAGTGCTGCTTAGGAACCAACTTTGTCTTTCTTTCTTATTTGTATTATGGTAGAAACTAACATACCAACTTGAGGATCAAAGTCTAGTGCTAAGTGTTACAAGCAGGTAAAATAAAGACACTCCCTGCCCTAGACTGTGAGCTCCAGGATTACAAGAAGACATAAAAAGCTGGAAACAGATAAACAGGGTTGGGAGATGGAGGATAGGAAGGGAGGGTAACGGTAAAAACGTGTTGCATAAGTCAGTAGTCTCAGCAGCACAGCCTGACCAATGACTGATGGTAGTGCTTTGCGGGATCTACCTTCTGCTGATTTGATCCACATAGTAGCACCTACTCTGTATCCCTTGTGATTTATTTTTGCTCAGATATTTCCTAAGGATTTGTAGTGCATGGGATTAGTTTATGCACACAGTCTAGGATTTAAATTATATTTTAATGAGCACAGGCCTTTTGGGGCGCTTTGCCCAGGAATGACTTTCATCCCCAGTGATTTAATTTTAAGAGGAAAGCTGGGGAAAGTTACTCCTTCACCTGAACTATCTGTTACCTTGTTCTAATGGTTCTATAATTTTCCCAGACAGGCAATGTATTTCCCCCTCCCCCCCCGTATTTTGCTGTGGTTGTATTCTTGTTTGATAAATATGGTTTGGCATTATTTGCCTCATTTGGGAGTTTTGAGCCCGTTGTGTGGCTTTCTGCTCAATTCCCTCCTGCTAAAAGTTTCACAAATCAATCTTTGCCTGTAGCAGACATTCATGCATACCCTGTCTATCTTGTATCCGCCAACTAGAGAATCCTCCCCAACAATTGAGAGATCAGTTAGAGATTGTTTCTCTCTCTCTCTGTCTCTTTTTTGGGAGGTGGGGGGAAGGCAGTATCAATGGAGCTGGCAGAAACCCAATGTTCTTTCACTGGGAATACTTTATTGTCATGATCAATGTCAGTATCTCTCTAGCTTAACCTGACAGCAGCAAGGAAATTCAGAGTTAGGGTTCACACACTATTCTCATCTCACCCCAATTTGCCTATGCATCCCAGAGGTCTCCAGCAATATGTAGTTTTACACAAGGTAAATAGTGGTGTTTAGGCACTGGGGGTAAAATTCACCCCTGTGCAGAGCCACTTCAATCCTATTTAATATCTCCTTTTCTGGTTCGAGGGAGATGAAGTGGTGCACAGGCAATATGATGGCCTTCTGTTTAGGGGTGCAATTCACGGAAAGTGAGATGATGTGTTAAGGACAGAGTGCCAGCCCTACCTCAGACTTTTGTTACTTCTGTTACCTTAAAACAGTCATATTGGTCCTGGAAACTAGTGGGCAGATGGTACTCTCAGCACACTGGTGTAAATGCAGGAACTCCATTAGCCTCTGTGGATTTATACCCAGGTAACCGAGAGCGGAGTCTGGCCCAACCTTTGTGTTTGTGTGTGTATGAGCGAGGGAGTGTCATTGACGTGGAGTGGAAAAAACCCAGCCCCAGAAACGAGTCCTTCTGCCAACAAAGAAGCATAACACATTAAAAATAAGATCCAACATGAACAGCCAGGGTGAAAAAAACAAAAAAAAACTCAGCCCCGCAATTTGCGATCACGCAGCTCTTCCTCCTCCCACCTTCCCCTGGATTATTTTAAACCTTGCTCCTATCCAGATTAGGCAGCCCAGAATAGAAACCAATAGTGCGCTCTTCTCTTCAGCGTATACGTGGAGGCTGCAAGGTAAAGAAAGCGGGGGAGCGAGGCAGAAAGCTGAGAGGAGGTGGAGTGGCGGCTGTGGCTGGTTCGAACAGCTCAGTCCGATGGAGAGCCAGGCGGATGGACGTGACCGAGATGATGGAGCTGTGCTCGACGCTGCCAGTCACCGTTTCAGCGAATGGGATTTTTTTTTGTTTTTTTGGAAAGGAGCGAGAGCGCAAACGGCTCATGCACACTCACCACCAAAGCGCTCAGCACACGCGCAGCCGCCGCCGCCGCCCCCATCTCTGGTTCCTGCGCGGAGCCAGCCAGCCGCGCACCCCGCCGCCCAGGGCAGAGGGGCCGGGTAACCACCCGCAGGCGCGGCGGCCGCCCGAGCCCCGCTGCGGCCAATCGGCGCTCGCCAGCCCGGCTCCCCGAGCGGCCGCTCGCCGCGGGCTGGAAGCTCGGAGCCATTCATGAGTTTGGTGACGTCATCCGAGGGCGGGGGCGGGCGCTCTGGGCACAGCCACGCCCCTTCCCCTATATAAGCGCCTTCCCGGGCCGCCGGGGCGGCTCAGGGCTGTAGTGGCAGCTGGCCGCGTGTGTCTGGGCTTGTGGGTGAAGAGCCGATCAGCGCGTCGCCTCCCCGCCGGGCTGCTCTGCCCCTGGCCGCCTCGCACTGCTCTCAGGGGAAGCCACTGGGCCCTGCCTTTGCACCCCAAGGCCGCGTGTCAGCCTTCGTGGTAGGACTTCATGTCTGTATTTTTCCCCATTCGCTGGTGAGTACCCTCCGGGGGCGCCTGGCTAAGGCTTTGGCTATGCCTGGGGGTAACTTTGGAAGGGGGGGGGCATTCGTTCTGCAGTGGCTTTGCGGGCAGGAGTCCCCGTCAAGGTTGTGGGGGGGGGGGGGGGAAGGAAACAAAGGCCGTGGGCTTGGGGCCGCAGTAAAGCGTGCGGAAGGGCTGGGGGAGGCTGGCTGGCAAACGTGGCCAGATCTTCCTCCTACCCGCCCCAGTCACAAAAATCCAAGGGCTCCTGGAGCTTGGGCTGGGGGCGTTGGCCGGTTTGGAAGCCCGCTTGAGAGTGGCTTCGTGCGCTGCCGCCGGGGCTGCAAAGCCTTGTGCCGGGGAGGGGGGGGGTTTATTCCCCGAGGGAGCCTCTTGAGGCCGCAACAGCCGCTAGCCCCGCTGGGGAGTTGGAGGGGAAGGGGTGTTGCAGAAGCGATCTGGCTGCCGTAGATCGCATCTGCTGTAGCGGCTGCAGCGTCCCATCCTTGCACGCGCACACACACGCGCGCACACTCCCCCCCCCCCCCCCGCGGTGGCTCGCTAGCTCCTCTTCATCCTCCCCCGGGCTTGGGAGAAGAGCGCGGGCAGGACTGTGCGGGGATCACGCCGGGGAAGGCAGGCGGAAATACTTTGCGTGTGTGTGTGTCCAGCAGCTGGAACTTGCTAGGCGGCTTGCAAATCCCGCAGCCGGTTACCCTCTTCCTTGCGCTGAGCCTGGCCAACGTCAGGCGCTGGGACCAGCAGCGAGGGCAGAGGCGATCAGGTCAGCTGCAGAAAGTGACCAACATCTTGGCTGCAGCTGCTCATCCTAACCCCCATTTCCTTCCCTAGGGAGACAGTGTAGCAGCCTTGCCCTTGCCCTGCATCCTCCCCTCACCCCCACCTCAATAAATCCACAAGGCCAGACTGTGCTCTGTTATATCAGAGTAAATCACTGAATTCAGCAGTTGCTCCTGGGATGAATTTAGCCCATTGGCCTCACTGCCGGTTCCTCTGGATTTACACCTATATAACTGCAGGCACAGGCTGGGCTAGGCTCACTTATTGCCTGTACACTCCTTTACAAAAAGAAAAGGAGTACTTGTGGCACCTTAGAGACTAAAATTTATTTGAGCATAAGCTTTCCTGAGCTTCAGCTCACTTCATCGGATGCATTTGCATCTGATGAAGTGAGCTGTAGCTCACAAAAGCTTATGCTCAAATACATTTGTTAGCCTCTAAGGTGCCACAAGTACTCCTTTTCTTTTTGCGAATACAGACTAACACGGCTGCTACTCTGACTCCTTTACAAGTGCATCCTTTGAACAATAAGTGTGCAAGTCCATCTGAGGACTGAAATCCGAATAGCCCTGGACTAGGGCTAAAGCGGATTGTGTGGGAACTTTGGTGAGCTTGTCACCTTTAGCATACTATTGCGAGGTAGCCATGGGGCAGCTAAAGTTGAGGTCCTAAAACCCTGCTTTCAGTTGCTTATGACTTTCTTGCTTCTCTTCCATTTGGGCTGAATTAGAGGGGTTGCTCAGGTCATAACACTAGCATTTATGTTGCACCTCCAACCTTTCTTTCCAAATTAAAAATCACCCTACTTAATATCCTTAATGTTGCTTCTGGGAGTTGTAAAAGGACACCGAGTTAAGTAGCCTTCCTCCCCTGCTAATACCTTGTATTAGAGCTGAGCGTTCTAAACATCTGACTACATTTCACCAACAATCTTGTTCACTTCCTTTCTTTTTGATTCCCTCGATGAAAAAAGACTCTGGCTTGTGTAATAGTTTGGATTGCAAATGCTTTGGGGGAATGGTTGCAGGCAAATGTTGTTGTTTTAGTGCAATTTAAGACAGTCCTAGAAACTTGCATGTAGATACTGGATTTTGCAAAAACCCTTATTTTTACTAACCCTATGCTGACTGGCTAGTATCCTTCTAACCCATTTAGAGTTGGAAAATAGAGAGCTCCAGCTCATCAAACAAATGGCTCTGTGTAACTTCTCTCACTCCCAGGACTGGTATGTAGCAGCAGAGGCTAGGAAGTACACAAGCTACTATTAGCTTAGGTTAGGGAGGTTGTATACTAATCTGCAATGCACTTGCAGAGATCTCCAATCAGCAAGGTTCTTTATGTGCTACTTAGTGAAAGTTTGGAAAAGAATGCTCTTTTCCAGCTCTCTACCAGTTACTGTATAGGTGACGCCTACAGTGGTGCAGCTCCACAAGTTGTCGTGACTGAGGTGGGATATAGGATATAGTGAAACCTGCATCAACTCTAATGCTACAGCTTCCACTGCTGCTACTTCCAAAAGCTGGTGCATCATATGGTCTCACTTTGCCAATGTAAACAAAGCCCTTATCTGTGCTTATTATGTATCTGTTATCTGTGTATCTTGTGCTTTGGGATGCTTTTGAAAGCACTAGGTCTGCTGGTTCATGCATAGTAAGTTGGAGTGGCATTGGGAGGGCAATGTGAACTAGTCTGAAGTGACTTCATGGGAGCAAGGTGCAACAGATCACCAATATTTTGGTGACAAATGTGAGTTGACTTGTGTGCACAAATGCAAAGTACTGCAGTTATAAATAGGCTTAAATAATACCATAATGTAAAATAGAGGAACTACAAGCTGTGAAAATCAACTTCACTTTCTCAAATTGTTGAGCTGGAAACTTCATTATGACTGCAAAAGCAGAGCTGGAATTGGCATATCTCCTACTCAACCAGTATAGAAATAAATGCCTGAGGTAGCAAAATAAGTCGGTAGGAGTTAAAATTGATTAGTTTTTAAAGCTGGGGGGGGGGGACAGTAAGTGCTAGTGCTTGGTGTGGTGGGTGTTGGTTTATTTTTTTAAACCTACACTTGAGGATGGAGTTAGAGGAAGTGGAGTTAAACTTTAATCAGTCTTGGTGAAATCTTGTGTTGCTCAAAGTGAGATCCTGCAAACTACTTTTTGGGTGCATGATATCATGTACTGATTCTTGAATAATTTTAGATCCCTTACAAAGAAGGTGATGGGGGAAGAACAGAAATAGGATTCAGTGGTTTAGCACTTCAGTTCTTATATCTGTGACTAGCTCTGCAGCAGTATAAAGCTTTAGTTCTTTAGATACCACATAACCTTGTTCAAGGACAACCGTGATCTAATGGCTCCATAAGAGCTGAAAAAATCTCTATCTTTATTTCCAGCCCTGATTATCTGAGATCAGCTGAAATGACTGAGGTGATGATGAATACTACATCTATGGATGAAATCGGGCTAAGCCCCCGCAAGGATGGCCTATCATATCAGGTAAGCTCTCTTTTGACCAGACAGCATTGTTGGCTGGTTAGGTAAGAAGTGTCCAAGCTAGGTTGAAAATTTCTAGCTTAATGTACCTTTCCATAATCTGAGCTAATAAATTTTGCCGTAGTGAGAACAAGTCAATGGTCTAGAATGTTTGCTTGGTAGCAGCAATTTGTCAAAATTTAGTTTCAATCTTAATATCTGAATGTATTAACCAAGTACCTCTGTTTGTTTTTTACATAATCCTGATCATGTAGCATTCTTGGAGGGGGAGGGGTTATGCCAGGGGGAAATTTCCTAATCAAGAATTTGGATAGCCCTAGTGGACAATCTAACCCTGGAGTTTCTTTTGACAGAGCTGCAACTTGGCACACAAGCAGTCTGCCTAGAGCAGATGGGAGGAGTTATTTGTGGCACTTCAGTCTTTCAAGATAATTCTTTGTTTATACTGAGCAGATAAGGCTATTTTAAACTGTTTGCATGTGCCATATGAGACAGTCTATTTCCCCATTCTCCCCAAAAAACTTTAATCTTGATACTTGGTGATATAAGCTCTTGGCACTTCAAGAACCTTTGGTAGGAGGCTATAACTTAAAATGACTGTTAGTGGAACTAGCTGGAAACTGGATTTTTCCATCCCACAAAAATTGCAAAAGCCAAAATAGTAAAGTGTGGTGTGTGTGTGTAAAAAAAAAAAAAAAACCCCTCCAAATGACAGGGTTCTAAAAACATTTTATTAGAAAATAAAGCAAATTTTAAAAATCAAACTAGGATGTTATGGAAAATCTAAACTTTTTGTTCCAAAAATATCAACATCCTGCTTCACTGTTTCTGAAAACTTCAGTTTTTCAAAGCAAAGTTTCATCAAAATTGATACAATTTTGCAAAATGTTTTGGTTCCGCTTAAGCAGCATCTTCAGATGTGAAACTTTTTGACACAACTTTCAATTGGCTCTAGTGACTAGCTCTGTTTGGGCCATTAAGTCAATATTGGTGGCGTGGTGAGCTCTTGTATGACCAACATTTCAATGCTTGTCTCAGTCTATTATCTGCATCACCTTACATGTGCAAAGGATGAGCATTTGAAAAATTGTACCTTCCCAGTCCTCTCAAATGGAAATTATTCACCCTTTAACTACCCTGTGGGAGACTTGCTATTAAAGTTTGATATGTGAGCTTGTGCATGCAAGTGGCTGGCTTGTGTATGCCTGATCTGTGCATAACAGGGCAGTTTATAAAAAATAACTTTCCACTTGCAGATGCTGTTACAGCTACTGTAGGTTTTAAGTATGCATGCAAATTGGTGCACCGTTGCACACCTAGCTCTTGAAAAGGGCTTTAAATATACTAGCATAAAGAGTGCATCAACATGTTGGATCCAACCTAAACCAACCCTCTGGACAGGGAAAATGTGATGTATTTGATTTGGTTCCACATGCTGTGCTCTGTTTACACGTCTGTATGTGAAATAGCTGTTTGAGTAGCTCCAAAGATTGTAAGGATGCTCATGAGTGAGTTGGGGCTTCTAGAGAGTGGGCACACTTCAACAAGAAGAGTCTTCAAACCCCGTTTCATCATGATAGCACACAACCAGCCATGGCAATAATAGTGTTATAGGTCACCACAGGAAACCAAACAGCCAATCAGGCCAATAATGCCCTTCCTCTAGGCTCTCCAACTTTCCAGACAGATCTGGAGGTTTTGGAGAGCTGGTCAGAATCTAGGTGCCCTGCTTGTCCTAACCCTATTGTGTGAGCTGGGTTTTTCCAGCATTAGCGATACTAGGACCCAGGTCTACACTCCACACTTATTTCAGTATAACTGTTCCTCCGGGGTGTGAAATCCACACCTTTGAGCGGTGTCCTTATGCTGACCTAACCCACAAGTAGACAGGACTGTCTCAGCAGGAGAGCTTCTCCCGTCGACATAGCTACTGCCTCTTGTGGAGTTGGCGTTATTAAGCTGACTGGAGAGCAATCTCCTGTCAATTTAGCGTCTTCATCAGAAGCGGTGCAGTTGTGCTGATGCAAATTTGTAGTGTAGACCTGCCCTAGTAAATGTGTCTATTTAGACCCTAACATTGGGAGGTAAACTGGTTGGATGCAGCATTTAAGTTGCTGGAAGTTCCACTCACACTTGCAAGTTGCATTTAGTACTAATCATTGCAAATTTCTGTAACAGCAAAGTGGTGTTGGCTCTCGGAGCTCTTGCTTCTCTGTAGTGGTCTGGTTCTATTCAAATGCCTGTAAGCTTCTTATTGGTATGTCTACACTTGCTTGGCCTAATTGACAGCCTACTTGACTGTAAGAAGCTACTTTCTCCCTCTGTTAGCATACAGTCCTTGGCTGGCTGGGTTGAGTGAAAAGTGGGTGGTCACCTTTTAGTAGGACACTAGCCATATGCTGGCAATCTTCAGAAGCAAATTGTTATATGAACAATGTACACAAGTGTCCTGCTTTATTTACATTCCCTGTAAATCAGGCTACAATGGGGAATGAAGGTCTAGATTGTAGTCCTCCCACTAATGCACTGAGATGGAAACTATTTGTCATTGTGGTGTGGATTACTAAATGTGAACAGTGATAGAAAATTAAACAGCCTTTTACAGTTTAAAGTAAAATCAAACACTAAGAATGAAAGAGAAACCCCCCTAACAGGATGCAAACAATACCACTAGCTCACTGCTTTCTGTGACTGGCATGGCTGACCCAACCCTCCTGCTGATTGTGAAAGATTTTCTATATGGGAAATTGTACACTAGTCTATTGAGTGCCTGAGCTTAGTATTTTACAAGTGGACAGGGCTAATGAAGCATGAATGCTCCTGCAATACAAGCAACATTGTTCTAAGCTACAAAATCTTCTTCTACCCGTCTTGCGGAGTTCAATTCCAATTATAAGAACTGCAGCACTTGGACATAAGAGGCAAGGACTTGTAAAACCAGAATTGGAGCTCTGTTGGTTTTAGTATTTTTTTTTTTTTTGGCCGGTGGATATATGCAGTCCCTTAATTTTGGCATGACTCTTCTGTACCAGTGTTCAACTTAGTTTTGGATTGTGGTGATGAGCTTGACGTGGAGTTTTAAATCTAACCATGGGTCTCGAGATCCCTGAGCATTTAAACTGGTCCCTAGTTGGATCCTGATCCTAGAAGGGGACTGTTCTTTGGAAGGTGGCCCTTAACGGTAGAAAACTCATGAACTAACTTGCAAGATTTTAGTGCCCTTAAATTAGAACTTCCGTCCTAAAGTAAATGAGCATAGATTTGGTACTAGGCTCTGTTTTGAAATACACTCGTGATCACTGCAAAACTATATAAAAGGCTCTGTGTTAAGAGAATGTAAACAGAGTTCAGCAGAACTTTGCAGGAAAGATTAACCAGTGATTTCTAAACTTTATTGTAAGACTCCTGCCTCTGTCCCCCACCAGCTGTTGTGCTCTATAGACTTAAAACACTGATCTCTTCCGTACTCCTGGCAATAGAGTTTCGCTTCTGTCTAGATATACAACTGAACTAATGTACTTCATGAGTCCAGTGCATGTCAGGAAAATGAACATATCCTGGTAAGTTTGCTCTTAAAGTAGCGATGTGAAGGCTTGACTTCCAGAAGGTTGAGGCAAGCTTAGTCTTTTTGTAGACGTCTATCTACTTTGCATGTGCTGTTGTACTCACATTGGCCCAAATTCTCCATTTGTGTGCAATTATATGTGTGTGTGTGTATGTGTGTGTGTGTGTGTGTATATATATATATATATATATATATATATATATATATATATATATACACACACAAACATCTCAATTGTCAACTTTCTGTTCCTTTGGCTTTAATGATAGCTAGTGTGGAACTATACTTAAATGCAACAAATACAGTTTTGGAGAGATTTAAGCGAATGCACTTAAAACACTTTAGGACAAAGTTTTTATTAATACATTACCTACGACCAAGGCTGCTCTGTCAGCTCCCAGGAAGATGGCTCAGCCACCAGGTTTGAAGGGCCAGAATAGAAGCAGGTGGTGAAAGCGGAGCAGGAGTCTGGCACAATAAAAGCGTATCCCTATGGGAAGCCTGGACAAAATGTATCTGAAAAAATGAAGTCAGACTGGGTCTTGTGACTGCAGTGAAGAGCTATTTTTGGATATCTAATGGCTGTCCCATAATTCCTGTGGGAACATTAACACAGTAACTCATTCAAATGCAGCTGATGGAGCAAGATGCCCCTCCTACGGAGACAAATGTGCACATGAAGAGTTTCATTCATTTCCAGTCTGGCAGCCTTGTGCAAGTCCTGTCTCTTTACAGCCAGTTGGAGCTAATGTATGGTTACCCCTTATTCTCTCTCTCTCTCCCAGCCCCAAGAGGGGCTGATTATCTGAAAAACCCTAATAGCCACCTCTCTGCTGGCTCACCATCTCCTAATGTCATTCCACAGCAGCACAAATGATGTAGGTGAGAACAAGGCTTTCAAGACTAAATTAATCATTTTTGCTGCACTGTTGTCAAAACAGTGCCTTGACATGAATCGCTCTTAATTTCTTGGAATGGTAGCTGGGGTTGAGCACAGTGAAAACATCTTGATGCCTGAGGCAGCTGTACTGAGCAAGGAGTGTATTCCAAACTCTGAGCCAAGAGTTCTTTCCTGTGTACTAACTGCCTTGGACAGGTGTCTGATTTATTTCTAAATGGGATAAGCATGCAATGACTGAACTGGCTTAGTCACATCAGCCCTGCTCTGGTGGTCCTGGGAAGCTCAAACCCCTTCAATCATGGTATTCTCATGCTGGGATCCTAGCACTGGCTCGGGATCTGATCTGTCTGACATGTGTAACCCTCATGCACATGGCAAGACTTCGAGGTTTCTTCCCCTCATTGAGACTAGGGCTTCTCACAGCACCATCTACCCATGGAAGCCAGCTCCTCTTTTTTGTTCTGCTGGAACAAAGTTAATTTTCAATAGGAAAAGGCTGTATTGGGTGTTGCTAGCTAACTCCATATAGGGAATCACACTAGTGTTACAGATTGGAATGTAAATCCAGAGTAACTCCACTGACTGCAGTGGAGTTGAACTGATATTGCTGAAACTAGATGAGTAATGATTCAGATGTGAGGGGTTGTAACCCATAGACAAAGACGCATGTGTTGCCAACCTGATGGCTAATGGGGAACTTAGTATGCCTTTATATTCATCTCGTGTCTTATAAGACACCTTTTATACTAACTTAAGTAAGGCCATATCTGTACTGGAGGCAATCCTGTGTTGGAACTGATATCCGTGCACTGTGTAAAACTGTCATCTGAAGGGATTCCACTGTACAAAACGAAAGCCTGGATGAAATTTTACCTGTTACTGAAATCCAGCTGTGCATAGTACAGGCAGTGGCTCAGGAAGTTGCATTGGCATGTACTGACGCATGTCTACTGCATAGATCAAGCTAAACACTTAGGCCTGGGAGCACAGTAGTGCTTCAAATGTTAACTAATATGATCAGAGCTAAAAAGGATAGAGATGGAATTATTAGAACTAAAGGTAATTTTCTTGTAAATCAAGGAACAGCATTAAACTGAAACCCAGGATAATAAAGGGACCATCTGATCTCAAGACCTCCATGTAGAATTTCTTACCCTCCCCTATGCAGCTTTTGCAAGGGGAGAGCTGTTCTCCTGATTGGCAACGTCATCCACAAACACCACTTTCCTTACCACTTTTCATCAGTCTGGACACTTGTCTATGCTATCCTGAGTAGTCATGGCAGTAATAGGTGCCCTAGCATTTATCACTTATCTCTAAAGAGAAGGATAATCCAATGTGAACTTTCATCCTGTCTCTCAGAAGGGCTATTGTGTGTTCTGCTTCTGGGGGTGGGAGAGTGGGTTGTTAACTCTTCTCTTGACAACTGTCCATTCAGGTTTGAAATAAGATGTAGTTGGTCTCAGGCTTCAAGAACATCTAGCTTCTAGTATCATGGCTCTACCTCCAAGGATGGTAGTATCTGTATGTACTCTTGAATTCCATTAGACTGGGTTCTCTGCTATGACAGTAGTACAGGATATCCCACTGGATGCAGACTGAAGTGCCAATGTCGGAACATAAGTCTCCTAGAACTTGTGTCCATAACCATACAATGTAGGTGGTTAGACATGTATGGCTCTGTCCAAGGCAGCAACTGGCTTCATTTGGGAGTATCTTTTGTGTCTGGAGGGAGCTATATTCTCCCACCAGTGCATTCTTACTAACAGCAATATTCAGGGTGTCTGTAGAAGAAAAGATCCAGCGGCTGGAGTCTGATCTCTGTTACACCAGTGTCAATCTGAAGTTAACTCCCTTAAGTGAATGGATGTTGCTCTGGATTTACACCAGCATAACTCTGACTGGAATATGGGCCTCTGTATCTAATATTGTGATCCTTCCAAGTCTCCCATCCCCCTCCCAGAAAGCAGGATGTTCATGCTGCTGCTGCTGTCTCGTTTTGTACTGACAATAATTAGCCCATCGTGTACAGTTAACGACACTGCATCTTACTGTCCAGTAGTATCTGGTTTCTTTATTAGCATTTCTCAGCTTCTTGCAGTCCTGCATGAAGCTAGCAGCCAAAGGTTAGTTTAATTATGGCAAAGCTCCTCTGCTCTGGGGTGCTGGGAAAGGGCTCTGGCACCATCCACCTTTCCAGGGGTGTTAAATATTTTCCATTCTCTGTGCCAAGGTCTCAATCTAGAAGTCACTTTTGGGTCATCTGGCATGGAGATCTACATGGTTGACCTTAAGTCTGGGGCTTCAATTTCTGGTATTGCCTTTCAGTTCACCTTCTAGGCAAAAGGTGAGAACTCAGGTTGTGTGTACCTGATCTGGTGTTGAATCTACTGTGGAACAGAATGGGATTGCCAAAAGACCTCTGAACAAAGCTTGGATTTGAGAAGGCAAAGTATGCTGCATGTCAGAGTTAAGGCAACACACCTATTACTTGCCCTCTGCAGCCTGCAAAGATGTGTCCCAGAGCTCTTTGCATAAAGCTTAGAAGCCAAGGCCTGTGGTTCAGTGACCACAGTTGCTGTGATTCCATATTCAAAGTTGTATGCAGTCATGTAGATGGCAGGGGAAAGTTAGCCCATCACAAACGCTCTTCTGTAGCATTCTTGGCTGGTGGAAGGTGCCAAAAGCTCATGTCCCACACTGATCTTAGCTCTTTAACTCCAGGAGTCTCTAGTGAACCATGTAAGTACAAGCTTTAATATCTACACCGTATGAGTATTCACACTGCATTCCAGGACAGGATTTTGAGTGCCATGAGCTCAACATAAAACCTTCAGTGGGTGCAGATTTCCCTTTTTTGTTTCCCATTCCTGCTCTGGAGGGGGATGTCCCTCAGGCTATTCCAGTCTATACTGTATTTCAGATCATACAGGGAAATCTGGCTGATTGAGGGTGGGTAAAGAAGTGATTCTTCTCTTCTGTACAGTGACTGAATCTGCCTCTCATTTTGGAGTGGCTAGGGGTCAGATTGCATGGCGTAATTTGCCTGATCTATTCTCTAAATGCAAGTCTTATTATGACACACTTTTTTCCTTAGTTCCCACAATAAGCCTTGCTTGTTGCCCTATCTGTCACATGCTAGGAAATCTGGCTTCATACACTTTTTCCATTGACTGTCCACACCCTTGGAAAGGGTAATTGCGACATCTCCTTTTTTGTGCTGCCTCTATGATTAAAAAGCATGACTTAGTGGAAAAAAAGCTTGACCTCCTTGAGTTCAGCCTCTTGTGCAGCTGTTCAAGATAAGATTGTGCTAGTAAAAAAATAAAGCTGAACACCACATTTGGGGATATTTGTTTGTGAGGAAATGACTCTCTCCTTGGCCTCTGAGAGAACCAATCTGTCTATTTTCAAAACTACTCCATTTGACCTAATGCAGCTAAAATGATAGCAGCCAAAGGTTAGCAGTATAATAATTAAACTGTTTTCCTACAGCATAGGCTATTTTAGTGGCAGTATCAGCATATATAACCTACTATAATACACTTTCTTTCCATTGCAGCCCTCTAAACAATACAGTGTCAAGGTTCTCTGTATTCCAAGTCTGGGTAGTTAATACTGAAAGTTCAGTTCTTTCTATGGCTCTTAAGCAATGAACTGGATGTCTGGGATTGGCCTGGGTGAAGCCACTAAATTGTATGAGACCCGGTTGCTGTATGGCTTGCTCTGGGAATGAGTAATGGCACGAAGCACAAACTGCAACACACCTGTTAACATCACAGCATTCATAGGCCTTGTCCATACTATGCTCCTCTTAGCTTCCTAGCAGTGCACTGAAGGACCTAGCTAAGGTGCGCTGGAGCAGTGTGGGAGAGCTGGAATTAAACAACCCTCTGCCTTCCTGCCTACTGCTAGCCTAGGCTGCCTGTTTGAAATGTGGCTTTTTGTTTTGATCCATCCCTGACTGGCAGTCTCTAGCGGCCATACTAAGGCTGTACTGCAGTATCTTCTCCCAGTTAGTCTTTCCTCTCCCTCCCTTCTTTAGTAGCCATTTAACTGCTACTAAACTGGCAGGAACTCAGGATTAGATCCCAAAAAGTTTTCCATTATCTAAAGAATAACACAGCTAAATCCTGTGACACCCTGAGTATTCAAAGGTAAATCTGAACTATGCTTTCCTTGGGCTCTTGAGTCCTGGCAGTGAATCTCAAAATACTCAATGGAAACTGATTTGCAGAAGGGGTTAATTGACTGCCATGTTACAGCATATCTGTAGTAGCTCCATTGAAGAGGTTAGACCAAATTTTCCAAGAATGTCTACTGGGTATGGGTACCCAACATAGGACTGGAAGGGGACTTGTTGGATCACTTTGTCCAGCCCCCTTCCATTGCAGGCAACACCATCTTATAGTCCCTTTCATAAATTTATCAAGCTCCATCTTAAAATTAGGTAGGTTGTTTGCTCCTGCTCCAAACTCACAAGAAACACTTCAGGCTTCTGACTTGAGCATCTGCCACTATAATTGGAATGGCAAATGCTCAGCGTTATTTAAAAAAAAAAAAAACGCACGCACACACACGCACAAATAGGCCTTGCCTCTCAAAAAATGAGGCATTCCAAACTAGTGGATGCTTCTGAAAATGTAGGCATTGCTGTCTAAGTGAGGCACTACTCTCATCTCATCTACAAGCCTCAGGAAAATGGAGTAGCAGTTGTGACTTCTGTCTCATATTTTGAAGACTAGGTTTTATATTTAATGATGCACAGGTAAATGCTTAGTGTTGTAAACAGGACAGGAATTTTTGATAAATGGCTAATTGTTTAATTATCCACTGGATAATCAGTTGGCAGTTGTCCCTCTTTTTCTACTATTTCTTGTCTGTGAACTGGGGTTTATTAAAGACATCCATCGGTAACCCACAATTGCACTGTATTGCTCACAAGCAATAGTACTTTCTTGCATCTTTCCTGCTTTAAAGGTTCAGTAAGCTTGCCATTTGGTCTCTAACTACAAGTACTCCTGCAACACACTACTACAAAAGCAGGGTGCTTTTCCTAGGTTGAGTTTCTGCCTTGACACCTAGCACTAACAGTATATTCTGCTCTAGAAAACTACCTGGGTGCTCTCCCATCTCCAGCATTATCCTACCAAAATGGCACCAGTATTTGGGCTTGAGTGGTCTGCTGGGGTCATCAAAGGGTGGGATCCAGGTAGATGGCAGGAGGTCCAAACCAGCTTTAGGACTGGGAAATGCATCTCAGGAACTTTCAGAGCAATAGAAAATACTGGCCTTGTAGGATAATCTGAGACAAACCCCATAAACATTTTGAAGGATAGTTTATTCTAGCCTTTAAATTTTATCCTATGACTCCTGCATACTGTCCCCTAATCCTGGAAATGTTCTCTATGCAGACTTCTTTACATTTCAGTAAAAGAGCCACTTTCTCCATGTTGACTCCGAACAAGCAAACAGTCTTAGATAGCGGGTCCAAACCCTTGAGGCAAAAAGACCAAGAAGCAGAAGAGCTAAAATAGCAGCAGAGCCTGTTTTTTCACAATATTTCTGGCCTGACCAAAAGCAGGAAATACAGACATCAGATTCTCATAGCAAAATTTTTAGCTCTGTCTGCAAATTCATGAGCATTGGCAGTAAGCAGTGAATCTCTGGGAGGCTTACTTGATATAAGTGTCTGAACACATAGAGCTGTTCATCTTGAACTTTATTCCAGCAGCCTGTCCATTTTGGAATCCTTCCAACAGCTGCCCCGCCCATTTTGTGGCAGCATTCTGGTTCTTCAGGTCCTAGCCTGGCTCATGAGTTTTCCTGAAGCTAACCTGCAAGTTCAGGAGTTTTCAGAACTTCATTTATGGTTGACTGTCCCTTGGAACCAGACCTCTTGAGATTTGGCTCTTGACAGTTGTGATGCTCTGTAAGCTGCTAGCCAATATCAAAACCCTAAAAGGTACTAATGAGGCATTCCTTTTTTTGTTTCAGATTTTCCCTGACCCCTCAGACTTTGACCGTTACTGTAAGCTGAAGGACCGCCTGCCTTCCATTGTGGTGGAGCCAACAGAGGGGGACGTGGAGAGCGGTGAGCTGAGATGGCCACCTGAGGAATTCCTTGTCCAGGAAGAGGAGGAGGAAGAAGAAAACTGTGAAGAGGCAAAGAAAGAGAACAAAGAGCAATAAATGGCAGCTGAAGAAAATACAAGGGATTGTATTGTCTTGAGGGAAGTGCCACACCTGTTCTGAAGGTCTTTTTTTCTTAAGAAAAGACAAAGTTCAATTTTGCACCTGCAAGATCTTAGGTTTTTTCATATTCTCTGTTGAGAACTGAAGCCCTCGATGTGACAGACTCTCCAGACCTTCTGAGGAAGGAAGTCATGCAGAGAAAAATGTTTGCTGTTCTCAAGATCACTTTTTTTTTTAAGACTGAGGCGGCAGTGAAATTCCAAGGCCCTTGGTGGCTGGTGAACAAGCAGGGTTGTTTAATGAGTTGTGAGGAGGGTGGGAATAAAGCGAAATGTAAACTGCAGCAGTGTTGAGCAAGGAACTGCCTCTGGCTACAAAAGCATGAGACTAGAGTCTTCATCTCTCAAACTTTCCTTTCTTATAAGCTTCTGTTTGTGTATCTGGAGTGGAGGGGAAATGTATGGTGATGTGTCCCAAATGGATGCTCTGCTGACAATTGCTGGGTGGCATAGAGAGGCAAAGGGGCTTGTAGTCTTTTCCCAGTTGCACATCTCCTGAAGTTACACACTCGTGTGTAAGAGTAATGCATTTCTTGTGTTAACTATCAAACCTGATCCCAGTCTTTGCCCAGAAGATATCTTCTCTCCTTCTTTCTGTCTGCATTTAATCCTTGTAATGCTGAACAACTCAGCTGGCGGGGTCAGTGTGTTCTGCTGCTACTCTCAATCTGTTTTGCAAGGTCCTCATTTATCTTGCAGATTAGTATGAGGTAACAAAGAAATTTCACATAACATCTAAATCTACCCGAGATCTTGTTCTAGAAGTAGTTAGGATGTTTCTCTCCTGCTAGCTGAGACTGCTGTAGGAAGACACAACTCATGGTGCATAAAGTTTGTAAGGTGAAGGGGCCACCTGCCTTCTAGATTCTGGGGCTGCATGGTTTCCATCTCAAACATGCTGGGTCAACACTCTGATCAAACTGGCTGAGTAGAGGGACATGTGGAGAATCTGCAGGGATTTGGTAGGTTTGGGTTTTCTTCATCAGCACTGCTTTACCAGAGTTCCAAGACCTGGCAATGCTGGCAGACCAAGATGCTTGCAAAAATCATCTGCGTAAGAATGGATGAAATTGAAAATACGCACATGCAACAAAGTCGGAAGAATGTTGCCAAAACTGAAATCAAAGAGGCAGTCCTAAATCAAATGGCTGACTTGAAAGGATAAGATGGGGGTGGGGAAATGATTCCTCTCTCCACAGAATTTCATGGCTTTTGAGTGTTCTGGGCAAGAGGATGTGCTTCTGATTGTAACAAAGCATTATAGGGTTTAATAAAGGGGCAAGCTGGTTTGTAAGGTCTTAGGGTATCCCATGCAACTTGTTCAGTGCTGAGTTCTGTCTCTGTCCTACCTGACCTTAGTCTACTAGGGGAACTGGTTGAAAGGCAGGCCGACTTGCCACTTTCCACAAAAGTGGCATCTAGCAACTTTATGGAAAAGCCTGAGAAGGCTCCAAGGCATCTGCTGGGGAGCTGACAGGTCTAAGAATAAAGTGCTGGTAGTTTCCACCTTAAAACAAGTCTGGAGATGCTAAAGGAAGAAACAGATGTTAAGGCCTTAACCAGACATTTTGATAAAACCCAGTGCATCCCATCTGCTAATAACTGGTTCAATTAAAAATATATTTGGGGTGTGTGTGTGTGTGTGTGTGTATGTATATATTTGTATCTAATACCTCATGAGTAGTTTAAACGCTGGTGGGGGGTTGGGGATTGCTTTTAACATATCGGCAGGATTGTTTTAGTCTTTGTCTTGCTTGTGGTTAAACATAATGGCAATAACTTATCAGCTCTGTTACTATTTCAGACAGACCTGAGGAATTGGAGACTGACTTTTTTGCATTGTTTAGACTAATAGCAATGTAGAATGCAGCTTCTCTTCCTCCTTTTTAGCAGCAAAGAACCAGTCTCTCTCTTCTTCCCCCACCCCCCCCCCACCCCCCCAGGTTTGGTGGATGTTGTCATCACTGACCTCTCATCATGATCTAGTGATATCATTTTTAAACTGATGGATCCAGCTATTTGTATCTGAACATCTGTTCTAGTCTTGCTATCCAATGGAATGAGCTTGTACACCTGTATACCAGCCAGTTTCCTTTTTTTAAAAAAAAAAACTGTTACTAGTCTCCAATCTGTGCCACCATGTTGAGACTTAACAGAGGTTACGATGTGGGTAGCAAAAAGAGGAAAATCCTTATCCTCCAGATGTGAGGAGAAATGTCTGCCGTAAAGACTGGCATATTCTTGTCTGCATCCTCTTTTTTATGGTATTGTGTATATTTCTATTTGTCAAATGTATTTGAAGAACAAAGCACTCCAGTAAAACTCCTTGTCTGATGTACATTCTATTTCTGTAATTCTTTTTTGAGCCTCAGGGAGAAGCTAGCTTTTTTTTCCAAACTACTTTTTTTTGTCACTGTGACAGTTGTAAATAAAGTTTGAAAATGCTTTCCAACTTGGTGGCTTTTTTTTAATTCTGCTTACAGAAAAGTGGGTTGGGATTTCAGATTTCCCAGAGCTTTAATCTGTACTGGAAGCAACCTTTCACCTTAAAAGCAAGGCCATATTATGCAAAGCACTTAGGCATGTGTCGCAGTAAAGCTGATATAATTTAAGCACATGTTTAGACTTACCCACTAATTATAATTCTTAAGGGGCTTGTTGAGCTAGCACCTAAATCACTTGAAAGGATGAATTCAAGGGACCTGACTTCTTTGCTTTGCACCTCTGCAAAGAACTAAGGGGTGGGGGAATCTGCAAAGGGACTTGGGCATTGCAAGTTGGGCACCTAGGAAATCACAGGAACAACACTGCAATCTACAAAACTGAGTTGGGCACCTAGGCTCCCAATCCAACAAATAGGGAGAGACAGGAGCCTCGGAACGTGATCCAGTATACTAGGCCTCTCCCTGTCTAAGTTAACCAATGGGAAATGCCCAGTGCTAAGCCCTGCCCCTTTCTCAGAGATGGATGTCAAGGTATAAGCAGGTGCCTAGCTCTGCTAACAATCCATGAATGGGTGTGTAGTTTCTTGTGGGAACAGGTTAGGTACCTGCCTCACTCCCAAGGAGGTGGTGGTGCCACTCCATCCTAACTTTAACATGGTGGTTAAGCAATCTCCTGGGATGTGAGAGATCCAGGTTCAATTCCCACCTGCCTCTACCAGAGCAGGGAAGAGGATTGGAACTGAAGTCTCTCACCTCTCAGGCAGTGTTCTAATCTTCTGATGTGGGGCTCCTTCAATCTCTCCTATTGAGGCTGTTCCCCTGTAGATAAATGAGTGACAGGAGCAGGGGGCCTAGACTTGGGGTCTCCCCCTTCCAAGTGGTGTCCTAACCACTCAACTACAGTCTCTCTCTATCCACAGTGGAACAATCATTGGGTGAGAAACAAGTGTGTGCACATGGAAGACATGCTGCAGTCCGGTAGTTAAGGCACCCAGCTGGGCTTAAAGTTCCCAGTGGGGGAACCACCAGCCTTCTCTTGGCTTTTGAATGGGACCCAGTTTGGTAAGCATGCTCAGAGTACCTACTGGATTGGGCTGTTTGGGTGACTTAAGGGGGTGAACACATCTTCCCCAAAAAGAAAAGGAGTACTTGTGGCACCTTAGAGACTAACAAATTTATTAGAGCATAAGCTTTCGTGAGCTACAGCTCACTTCATCGGGAATGCATCCGATGAAGTGAGCTGTAGCTCACGAAAGCTTATGCTCTAATAAATTTGTTAGTCTCTAAGGTGCCACAAGTACTCCTTTTCTTTTTGCGAATACAGACTAACATGGCTGCTACTCTGAAATCTTCCCCAGGGTTTGTGGATCGTGCTGGGGATTGGTCAGGAGATGGGTATCTGGGTGCTTGGAGTGAGCCAGCAGTGCTGCTGCTCTGAGGCAGAAACGTAGGTGTTGGCCTGAGGGAACTTAGGCCTCTAGCAGGTTTTGACAGGACCATAGTTTTGTGGACCATAGTGGGGGACTTGGGTGCCTAAGTAGTTTTGTGGATTCTACCCTAGATTTTTTTTTCCCAGAGGCACAAATGGTTCTTGAAAGTCTGAGTTGAACCCCACACTCTTGGGACATCCACCCCAAAGTAGTGAGTCAAGAACTGGGCACAATCTGAAGTGCTCTTACTGACTGACAAATTGCTTGTAAGTGTAAAAGCCAAATCCATCTCCTTACCCAAGTCTGTCCTGACACCTGTATGTTACACTTTCACCCCTGCTGCTTAGTTCAAAGCACAGCAACACTACCCTAAGCCCACAGAACGAGCACACGCGTGCGTGTGCGCACACACACACACACTACAGAGACAGTAATCAAGGAAGGTATTGGCTGAAGACAGGCTGACAGCCGTGCTGACCCTTCAAATTCAACAGGCCTGCTATATTACTATATGGTTGTTACTGACTCAGCTCCAACACTGTTAAAATGTGTAGCACAGACTTCACCTTAATCATTCTGTGACCAGACTAAAGCCTTGGTCGTATCCAAAAATGGTAGCCGTCTGACTTCGTTGAGCTGGCACCCTTAAATGGAATCTCTTTTGGACAGCTTTTCTTGTATCAGAACATTTGAATTGCAGGTAGGTTACAACCAGATTGCCAAGATCAATTAACTGAGAAGGCCCTCTGTGTTTAATGTGGCTAAACTTTGCACTAGGAAATCCAGGTGTTAAGAGCCAAACACCCTCTGAAGTCTGTAATTCCTCCAAGAAGAGGGAATTTGTAGTTTTATTGGCTGGGTATATATAATGGACTACAACCAAATCTCTTCAGGCTAATTGGCCTGTGACTAGAGCATTAACTTTACACTAGACTGGTTTAAAGATACTAACTTGGGACCTGACACTAAAATTAAAGGCTTGGGAATTGAGGACACACCTAAAACTAAACCCTAGTTTAGAGATGCTTAATGCTTTCTTGCTCCTCTGATGTAGATATTTGCATGAGTGCTTCCAGTGGAAAAATGTCAAGTTTGCTCTTTCCTGATGGGACTGTGGTTTAAGCCTCTTTCCAAAGTGCCCCGTTTAATTAGTTTTTCACCTCTCCTTAGGCCTTCAAATTCTCTCCATTATAGCAATCTGTGAGATTACTTGGGAAGTTGTATTTCCTGCACCAGAATATTGGTTCTCTGATGGCAAAGCACAGAGCTGGTAAGGATTAGAAATGAGGGAGGAAGGAGCTGGGAGCAAATGAATGTGCTTGCTTGCCATGTTGGTGCACAGAGCTGAAATTGTTCTCTGGCTCAGATTAGAACACCCCGGATTGTGTTTTGTTCCCTAAGGGTGTATTTAGTTCTTTGCCAGCACTAAAAAGGTGGCTAGTCAATCTCTGATCAGGTGAACATCATTTGGAGTAGAAGAACTGACCTGGCTGAAGTCAAAACTAAAATGGGCCTAGTAGAACTATGCTGGGGGCAGAGTCTATTACATGGTGCTCGGCTTGAGCCAGTGCGGTCATTGTCCCCCTTGTGTGAGCACCACCAAATGGAAACAGAATTGGCCTGCTGTCAAATGGATGGCCCTGAGTCCTTATCATGCTGGTGCTTTCTTACAAATAGAGTGCAGGTTCTAAAGCTACTCAGTAATTGCTTCTCCCTCTTCCCTTTTGTTTAAAGGTTTAATTCCTTCTGGAGGGAAGGGGAAACAATGGGTAGGTCTACCTAGTAATTAAACACCTGTGTCCGCTGACTCAAGCTCAGAGGATTTGGGCTGCAGGGATGTAAAGTCACAGTGTGGGCCTGGGCTCCTCCCCTCTCGCTGGGTCCTAGAGCTCAGGCTCCAGCCTGAGCCCAAGTGTCTACACAGCAATTTTACAGCCCCGTGGCCCAAGTCAGCTGACTCAGGCCAGCCACAGGTGTTTAATTTCTGTGTAGACATGCCCTGTGTGGCTACCATTTCCACCTGAAGCATTAATTCTTCTTAAGGTAGTGCATTTAACTGTAAAGCAATACAAGCAAATAGCTATACACTACTGAGTTAACAAACACTATTCCTTGTCTTGGCCTTTATCATGCATTAATTTTGTCCCATCTTTGAAATTAGTGGCGTGTGCATTTGCAATGTGCTGAGCAGACGAACTTCCACTGGATTTGTCCCCTTTTGCGTGCACCTGGCCCCTGCAACGTGCTTGGGTCAGTAAAGGCAGTTTTGCTTCACCACCATCCAGGGTTCATAGCCTGCTAGTGCAGGTAACAATATCTGCTATAGTATAGAAGAAGCATTGAATGAGGCTTCTACTTAGCAGCACTTAAAGAACTAATACCCTCTCTTTGGTAATGAGTAGGGGATAACCCCAAATTCCTGTCCTTGACAAAAAGTTCATAATGGTCTAAGTTTGTATTTGAGCTATTGAGAAGCACATCCCTATACTGCCTTGGCATTGTTTTGGGAGAACTTGAAGCACAATTTAAAAAAAATACTTTAGTCTAATAATCTGCAACTAAATGAAAGCCAAGAAGCAATGCATTTTAATAGACATGCTTCAAGCTCTCCAAAGCAATCAAACACACCAAACTTATATACGTAAACTGGAGCAACTACTATACCCTCAATCCTTTTCAGAGTTTTTATTTTCAACTCTGGCATGTTCCAGATTTGGATTGGGTGATTGCTTTCTGTTTGTTTGACAGGATGGGAAAGGAACAACACTGAGAAAATAAAAAGTTTAAAAGCTGAAACAGGCTCCCTTAACTGAAGTTTAATTATGCACAAATCTGATCCAAACCATTCAACCACAGCTGTGCATGATATTTCAGAGTAATTTTGCTTGTCAAAGATAAATATTAGCTGATACTTGTGTAATACTTATCACCCCTCCCAGTTTAGAGATATGTATCCATGTTTTACAGTTTAAAAAAACAAGCATACCTGTCTTTCTGTGCTGTCGCTAAGTTGGGTGTATGGTGCTGCCATCCTTTATGAGATAGATCTCTAAGTTTCTATAAGGACATCACCTTGGTGTCTGAGAGATTCTCCTAGTTGAAGACCAGGACTTGGGGGGCAGGAAATGAGAGCTCTGTTCTCAGCTATGACACTGCCATCCTGTATGATCTTCAGCAATTCACTTAGGCCAAGAGCCACAAAGGTATTTAGGCTCTTAACTTCCAGTGATTATTATGGAAGTGATGACCCTAACTATTTTGTGGATCTCAACCTTACCTTCCTTTGCTCAAAACCAAGCTCAAAGGGGTCTTTAGAGTAAACCAACAAATAACTGTGACAGGTAATGAGATGCTCAGGTGGGAAGGTGCCACTGGTGGGCCAGGTACGGTAGTACATCATGAATACCAGATGCTTGAACCCCTGGTGGAATTGTTGCCCCAAGAGAGCTTTGGGAGGCAGCATGCCCTGGAAGCATCAGCTGTAGACAGAGAAACAGGTGATCTGGGTTCTTCTTCCAGCTAGGCCACAGCCTTCCTGTGTGAACTTGGGTTAGTCACTCTGCTGGAAGGTATTCTAAGAGTTCATGCTGAAGGTTCCATGCACTACACTCAGAAGTGTAGGGCCCTGACCCTTCTGTGGCATTTCCAGGTCACTACTAATAAAGCATATACCTTGTGCTGCTACCACCTGAGCCTGACTGTGCTCATTGTCCTTGCCTGCATGCTTACACTAGTCTCTCTGATCTTTCTGTGCTTCATTTTTCTCATTGTGAAGCTATGGATAATATCTACCTTTGTAAGGAAGTTTGAGATCCTGGCATGAAAGGGACTGGGTGTAGGTAAGTGCAAATTTGTAAGTTTGTGAGTGCTCCTTTGAGTGGATAAAGACTTTGTGCTCAACCAGGTGTAAGGGAGAACAGCTGGGGAGTGAGATGAGTTCAGAGGCTAGTTTTGCAAATGGTGGCTAGAGTCTGTTAGTTTACAAAGCTAGAGATCATGTTAATGTAATTTGTCTTGAGTACTTTATGAAGACAGTTGTGCTCAAACTTACTGTGGAGGGAAGCTCAGAGCTGTCCTGGAACAATAAAGTGGGAAGTGAGTGTAGTTTTATACATACAGCATGAGGAATGAACATCAAAAGGTTTGGTGGTTCAGTTTGGGTAATTCTTTGAACTTTCTTATATCCCTATGCTTTGGAAATGAAGCTGGCAAGGCAAGGAGATTGTCTGCACTTGTTGGGCTTTCCTTTGGGGGAAAGGAGACATTGGGGATGGAAGGCAGAGCTATATATCAGAAGTGACACAAACACTTTGGTCTTTCTCATGTTGTTTCAGTTCTACCTTAGCATCTGGAAAAACTAAAAAAGCCCTAGCAGCGTTAATGTTTTAAATTCTCCACAGAAAGTTCTAACCTTGATTCAGTGCAAATGTGAGTGAAGGTCCAGATAGGTTCTTTTATCTGACCAGATTCATCCAACCCTAATCAGGGACACGTCATGTCAGTGATCCAGTGCACACAGAGGCTGCAAAGTATTGTTCAGGACAATTTATTTAGTCTTTCCAATGTTCTTTTTAGTTAAGCTGAAAGTTTGTGTGGAGGGAGGGGTGAACTAGCCCTGGTTTCAGATGCAAGTGCAGTTCATAATGCTGCATGGTCAATTGTGGTGGTACTTGAAACAATTCAGAAAATACTAACAGCTGTTTTTTAACTCTCTGATGTGGTTAGAAAGCTCAAAACCAGAAGACTGACCAGCTTGAGTGTGGGATGTGGGGATTTATTTGAGAGAGAAACTGAAAGACTATAATCAGCCAAGTTCATCCTGGGTGAAACTCCATTGAAATAAATGAATTGCGTGGAATGGGGCATCCGTTAAGGCTTGGTGCTGAGCTCTTGACTTCCTAATGTTTGCTCCAACTTGCCACAGTGGTGGAGAGCTTTTGAGTGAAGTAGAATAACTGTTCACTGAAAAGTTGGGAGGGATCCATACCACAGATGTTTGAGAAGAAGCATTCACCACAATGAGGATGTTCTTTCCAGAAAGATTTAAGGAAGAGGGTGATAGGCTCCAGAGCCTCTCCCCTTTAGGTCACCAGTTTCATTGTAGGGCAGGGCAGTAGTAACTAAGTGAATTTATCACCTGATGGTTGTTTGATGACCCTGTGAAATAAATGGGCAATTTCACCACAGTTTCCAGTGGATGGAAGTGTGCCCCAGTCTTTATTCTCTAAGCCAGCACCTCTCACTGGCAAGAAATCCCAATAAAAAGAACAACCAATCTACCAGGGGAAGGGATGGATATTGGTTTTATGGTTGTGAATCAGGCTTTATCCCATCAGTGCAAATATTCTCCACCACCCCATTGTCGTAAGTGCCTTGCTAGCTTTGGCTGTGGTGTGTTTTTTTTCCATGTACAAAGAGCAGCAATAGTCCTTCGGGTCAGAATTACCTCTATTTTGCACTAAGAAAACAATGAAAGAGTACAAAGCTAAGGTCCCTGTGTGTGAGAGAGAGCACAGTGTGTATGTCTCCTCTGAAGCAGGTGGCCTCTGAACACAAAACGTCAGCAAGGAGAAGGGACCACCTCATCCCAAAAAGGTTCAGAAGGCAGAAGCAAGTCATAAAAAGATACAAACTTCATAAACCCTTTTGTGAGACAGTGGAGTGGGAGCAGTATAAGGAACGTGGTGGTGGGGAGAGGAAAGCCACAAAGGAAGTGTATGCTGAGCCCTTGCTCTCTACCAGAGCTGTAACCACATAGTGTTACCGTAGCAGCGACCACCAGCTTCATCTGATAAATATAACCAAGGAAGTAAAGAGTACAAGAGGAGAGGATGTGATAAGCCAAGCATGAAAATGTCACAGCAGCTTTGGTTTTATTTTCAATACTTCCTTCTTTCTTCTGCACTTGACTTGTTTATGAAGCCTGGTATTTCCTGCAGAATCGGTCTGTACATGTGTAATGCTATCATTCTCCCTCTCTCAAACATTGGTATGACCTAGGTGCTTCTCTGACTCCGTGCAAACTACCCTGTTGGAGTTGGTGGGATTCTCATGAGCAGGGAATGCCCCCAGAACGAGGGCTGCAGCCTGCTTGCTTGAAGGAAGAGAAACACTAGAGGCCAGATCCTCAGCTGGGGGAAGGCAGCACAGCTGCACTGACTTCAGTGGGGTAGCATCAGTTGATACCAGCTGAGGTTCTGCCCCTTCTTCCCCCCCACCAGATGTTCGGTTCTGGGCACCTTTGTACCAGGAAGGTGCATTCAAATTGGAAGGAAGGAATCTGATTACAAAACTCACTCATGGCCCAGTCTACACTTCAAACTAGGGCTATGTTGCAGCTGGACTAGGGGACAACCAAACTGCAATCACCTGCTCTGTTATGACTGGGTTTTTTTTGGTTGGTTGGTTGGTTGGTTTTTTTTGGTCCATGCAAAGAAGAAAAAACATGTGATTGGACTAGAATCGTGTTTCAAAACCTTGCTTTCTTTGGCTCTCTCTACAGTGAGGCTTGAACTGGGCTAGCTTCAATCAAGTCCAAAAACATTTGCCTAGTGTAGTTCCTCAAGAACCCTGATTGGCCGCTGTTTTCCATCACGGTTGATGCCAGCACAGTTGCATTATGGTTGTCATGTCAACTCTGGACATGCTACAGAGGGGCAAGACCCCATCTATACTTCAAGGGGCCCATTATATCCATTTTGCAGTTAGCATGGGGAAGGCCCTGAATATGCTGTCAAATTGAATGACTCAGTACCTGGTGCCCTGGTACTGTTGTAGCTGCAATACAGGTAGTGCTTCATTCGGCCGGCAATAGTGTGCCTTGTGGATGCAAACTGTGTTGCAAATGTGTTTATTTGGAAACCCCTTCAAACATGGTCACAAGCCCCACTCTGCAGAGCGCCAGTCTCTCATTCCCTCTCTCATGTTCCAACTCTGAGGCAGCTCTTTACCCTTCCCCTGGCCTCCTAAGTAATTGGACACGCTCTTATTTTTAATTGGTCAGTTTAATCCATTAATGCTCCAGCCGATGCTGTTTGTGACACTCTTGTGAGGAGGGGAATTAATGATAGAATTAGAGCAGGATTTAGACTGTAAACATGGCCTGATGGAAAGGGAGGATGGGGTGGGAGGTGGAACACAGTGTGAGCTATGTATGTCATAGAGTGCAGCTCTTCTCATAGGACACACTGGGGCTTGTCGCTCCAGCCAAACCTTGATTTTTTATCCCTATGTCTGGGTGGGAAGGAATTTAAATAGTTACCATTCTTGTGACCAGTCTCTTCTACCCTTCTCCCCCCATCTTGTTAATCTGAATTAAAATGGAGTTAGCCAAATAATTCAGAAGTCCTGACAGAGATTCGTGGGATTCATCATAGCTGGTTGTACAATCTGGGGGTGCGTGGGGGAGGGGGAGGGGGAAGGGGAATTTGGGCCTGTGTTCCTGGTCTGCAAAGTAGGTAATATGGATGGGAGTTATACAAACCACCCCCCTTCAAAACTAAACATGCAGGGGGTGACCTTCTCCGCAGAAGGCCAGAGGTTCCTCAGGACATACCTCCATTTGTGCTTTGTTGAATTGGTGCCTTGGCTTCATCCCATCTTACAGATGGGGATCAACATTGTCAGCAGTGTGCTGGGCAAACACATCTAGCCAAAGCCTGAACACACCCCAACGTTTTGCATCCAAAAGTTCGACTCATGCTCAAAAGCTGTCAGATTCATTTTCCACTGTGGAAAAAGGGGAATGGTTAAACAGCTTGGGGTAGAGGGTGTGTGTGTGGGAGGAAAATGGAGCAGGGAAGTGTCTGAAATAAAGACCAGAGAGGGGGATCAGAGAAAATCCAAAATACACATGGCATGTACCCTCCTGTGCCATCTTCAATTTGGTGGGGAGGGAGAATCCCTCATACAGGCCTGATTCAGGAAAACACTTAATCATATGCATAACTTAAAGCATGTGCTTAGATTGCATTGACTTCACCCTGAGCTTGAATGCTGTCCTGAATAGGTATGTTTTCCTGAACTGGAGCCATATAGCAAAGGCCTCCCTCTAGCTAGGAAAACATATGTTTTAAATATAAATTCCCTTGGGGATAAATTAGTTTTAAGTACAAGAAAGAAAAGGTTCATGAACTCGGGTTCATTTAGTGAACCTCTGATCCCAACAAGAGCTGGAGAGATTTGTGAACCCTTGAACTTTCTGAGATTCTCCCTTCCCAAGCTGTGAAGATCCGTTAGGTCCATGCAGATTAAAAATACTCCCCTCCTTCCAGATACAATAGGTTTGAAGGGCTCAATCCTGCAAACCATTGCATGCGCACACACATGACTTGACTCTGAATAGTCCCATTGAGACCTATGGGTGTATGTGGGCTTGAGCGGTGCAAATACCTTTTGTCGACCCTCCACACACAGGTGAGTTTCACTTCTAACAAATGGCAGAATGGCACAAATTTATTGAGAGGAAATTCCCTGAATAAATTATTCACTAGGAATTATCCTCTCTGCTCTTATTTTGAATACATAAATGCTGCAGCCTTAAGTAAATATTTCTCTTTAGTATTAATCCACCATCAATCGATTCCCCTCTGTATTATTAATTATACCTGGCACTTATATGGGGGCCTGATCCAAAACCCACTGAGGTCGGTCAGAGTCTTTCCTTTGCAGCGGGTCTTGTTGGATCATTCTCATAGAGCAGAGGTGGGCAAACTACAGCCCGAGGGCTACATCCGGCCCGCAGAACCATCCTTCCCGACCCCTGAGCTCCTGGCCTGGGAGGCTCGCCCACGGCCCCTCCCCCAGTATTCCTCCCCACCCCCCCACGTAGTTACGCCGCCATGTGGGCAGTGGGGCTGTGAGCTCCTGCTGCTCTGAGCGGCATGGTAAGGGGGCAGCGGTGGTGTGGGTGCACGGCGGTCGGGGGGTTGGGTAGGGGGTGACAGGGGGCGGTTGGAAGGGGTGGAAGTTCTGGGGGGTAGTCGGGACAGGGAGCAGGGGGCAGTTGGATGAGGCAGAGGTTCTGGGGCGGTCGTGGAGCAAGGGGGTTTGGGTAGGGCATGGGAGTCCCGGGGGGCCTGTCAGGGGGTGGGGATGTGGATAGGGTTTGAGACAGTCAGGGGATGGGGAACAGGGGGGATTGGATAGGGTGTGGGAGTCCTGGGGAGCCTGTCAGGGGGCAGGGGTGTGGATAGGGGTCGGGGCAGTCGGGACAGGGAGCAGAGGGGGTTGGATGGGTCGGGGGTTCTGACGGGGGCAGTCAGGGGGCGGGAAGTGGGAGGGGGCGAATAGGGGGCAGGGGCCAGGCTGTTTGTGGAGGCACAGCCTTCCCTACCCGGCCCTCCATATAGTTTCGTACCCCGATGTGGCCCTTGGGCCAAAAAGTTTGCCCACCCCTGTCATAGAGCCTATTGCCAGATGATCTTCAAGCCAGATCCCCCACCAATGAAGAAAACAGGAGTACTGTTATTGTCTTAATGAGAACAGGATTTAGCCCTTAATTAATATAAGCTTTGCAATACCACCTGGAGGTAGGTAAAGAACTGGTAAAACAAGTATCTGTGTTTGTACGGTGCCTAGCACAGAGGGGTCCCAGTCTATAACTTGGTCCCCTAGGTGCAATGGTAATATAAATAAATAATAAACAACTTATTTTCATTCACTCTTCAGCTGGCTGCAGATTCAGGAGTGGAAACCAAAGTCCTTGTGCGTGATGTGTAACGCAGTTTGCTCTCGTACAATATGAAAGACCCTATATCAAGGTGGAAGCATCATTAATGGGAGGGGCACTTCGTATATCGGTAACTAGAAAGAGAGGTAATAACAATGCTTCTGAAATTTTATTTCACCTCTTGCTATCTAGCTTCCTTCCCAAGTGCTTGATCCTGCAGATACTTCAGTGAAACTACTCACATGCTTAAAGTTACTCTGTGTGTGTATGCAGGACTGGGGCCTATTTGTTTCAATCCGCTGTCACATTCATGCAGAGAAAAGCAAACTCTGGGAACTGACTGCCAAATTTTTGGCTGTGACCAAAACAGAGCAAGGTCTGGCATGAGAAGAGGTTACTGACAAGAGCTGATAACAAGCTGACTTTGCTAATTACTGTTTTTAAAGTCCAAAGTCATCGGAAAAAATGACTAAAATTACTTTTTGCACACTAACAACAAGAGAAAAGCTTACTGGAATGTCTGAGTCATTATTCCAACTACTCTTAATTATATAGAAATGTATATTTTATACACTATATTACTTATTATGAATGTACATAGATGCTTCGGGAAGTGCAACAGTTATTATTATAGACCCAGCTGACTCTGGGTTTGGTGAACCGGCTGAACTGAGATGGTGGTGGTTGTGTTTTGAGGGGGTAAGGCATAAATTGCAGCAAAATTTCAAATGAGTAAATGGAACTTTTTGCAGATACAGACTAACACGGCTGCTACTCTGGAACTTTGAGTGTGTGTCAGTTTCTGGCTGGGCTGGTTCATAGCGCAGTGAGCAAACTGGGGTCAGTCCATCTGTCTGGCTCATTCACCCCACACAGTGTGTCTCTTTGTTCTGCATTTGTATTGCACCTATCGCAATGGGGTCCTGCTCCATGACTGGGCCTTTTCGTGCTACCAAAATGCAGTACAAGTGTATATATATTCTAGGCATAAAAGAAATGTTCTAACTGGGTGAAAATCTTCTCTGTGCAGACGACCAGCACAAGACCTGTGCGCCAAATATGGGTTTAGGTGGGATTGAGGCCAGGTCAACGGTAGAAACTTTTGCCAGTCTAGTAATGTTGGTTAGATGTGTAGTTTTTCCGCAACATTCTTGCATCAGCAAAATAGAATAAGACACAGTTGTACTGGAATAAAAGTGCTTCTGCTGGTATAGCACGGGGCTGACTGTCCTTAACCATGAATAGCAACTATTTAAACATTTGAATCAATAGTAGTTAAAGAGAAACCATGATCAAAGGAAAGTGAAACTAAACCTATTAACCGAATTTCCCCTTGAAAAGAAGCATCAACAAACTAGCCAGTGCAAAATATCAAAGAGCAAATATCAAACAAGATGTTTAGCTGGAGCATTCAGCCAGTTTTCTTTCTGTTACTTCCTTTTTCCCATTAAGGGCCTGATCCTGAAAACACACATGAGTAACTTCGTTCATATGAGTGGTCTGACTGAAGCCAGTGTGGAAGCATTTGCAGGACTGGGATTTAGATGATAAATTCTTCAGGGCAGGGACCTTGATATTTTAGGGCTTGTCTATATGACAGAACTAGAGTGATATAATTAAACCACTCTAATTATACCACTATAACTTCCCATGCAGGTACTCTTATTTAAATGTAGTATATACCGTTTTTAAAGTAAAATAAACTACACTAGAAACCGGCCCTTTTATACTGGAATAAAAATGTCTAGGGGTATGTCTACACTTAAACTGCTACAACGACACAGCTGCAGCACTTCAGTGTTCACACTGTCTACTCAACAGGAGAGAGGGGTCTCTCATCGCCTTCCCGAGAAGCAGTAGCTATGTCAAAGGAAGAATTCTTCCCTCCACTTAGTGCTGGCTACCCCAAGGGTTAGGTTGGCATAGCAATGTCACTAAGGGGTATGGATTTTTCACACCCCTGAGAGACACAGCTACGCCAATGCAATTTCCCAGTGTAGACCAGTTCTAGATGAGGAGCTGTACTGGAATAACTACAGCATAACTCATACCAGTATAGTTCTGCCAGTAAATTTCCTTGTGAAGGAAAGCACTCGTTGTCTTTAAAGCCCCTGGCACATTGATTACGATATAAAATAATAGGGCCAGATCCTGAGCTGGTGTAAACTGATGTACTTCCACTGAAGACAACTTACAAGCCACTTTGCAACAGCTAAGATGTGGCCTGGGATATTTAGGACTTGTATCACACATCCCATTTTCAAGGAACTTCATAAATCTTGATGCAGGGAAGCCCTTAAGTATGTCCTCTAGTGCCATTGACACGGGTCAATGCCTCTTGCTCCCCACTTCTGTTGTAAAGGACTTCAGTGCATGTGCCTGATGTTTACCAGCAAGGGATACAGGGAGCTGAATCCTTTCACCAGCAGAATTTTCAGAGGCCAGAGATGATGGCCCAGAGCCTGGCATTTAGCCAATTCATTGCTAGCTCCCAGGAACAGCCCCATGTAATTGGTGTCATTTATATTCTTGTTTTTCCTGGGTTATTTTTGCATCTGTGTGACTGGACTTTCACAATAAAGCAATAAAGATGCTGAGGCCCTGGTTAAGAAAAGAGCCGTGTGAGTAGAGTAATGTAGCTAGTATCTTGAGTGCAGTTACAGATAGCTGCGAGGCACAAGACTGTGGAAAACTCCAGCATAGAAAGGGTTAGGAACGCAATTACATAATTCCTTTAATGGGTTGTTTTGTCATAGGCCATATCATAAACAGGCAGGCACTAAGGAGAGGGGGAGGAAGAAAGATTCCTTAGTCAGACTGAAGCAGGACTGGGGCTGTAATTCACTGCTGGGTGACTAACTGAATTACCTGCTTTTTGCATATTTCCCCGCTCCCCCGCCCAGAGTGGTTTTTCTTTTGTGGTTTGACCTCTTTTACTCTTCCTTTATTCTAACCACCCCTCCCTGTCCTGATTATAGACACTCGCCCCCTCCTATCCAGAGCCAACACTTCCACACTGTTCTGCAAAGCAGGCAAAGGAAGGAGCTCCCTGTATGCACCCAGGGCTCCAGCTGCACTGATAAGGAGAGGTGGGTTTAAGATGCTGGAGTGGAATGTCTGGGCGTGTCTGGATTCACGGGGCCTGTTTCTCAAGGTCAGCATTGGAGCTGGATCCAGGCTTTTCCAGGACCATTGCCTTTTAAAATATACCTGTAGTATTTATGGTAATGGTCCCAAGCCCTGCAACTAAGGGCTTGTCAATGGAGGTGAGGGGGAAGAGACTGGAATAGCTATTGCTGAATAACAACTCCTCACTAGCTCACAGGGCAGATACCCTTATTCCCCATGAAGAGTGCCTTTCTGCACTTTAGCTTAATTCACTTTTGATGTGAACTAACAGAACCCACACACAGGCACTCTGGGGTATGTCTACACTGCAAGTGAAGGTGTCACTGTAGCACAGGTTGGCATACCCACACTAGCTTTAATCTACCTAGTTCAGGTAACCGTAGTGGTACAGACGTGGTGGCATGGGCTAGCTGCCCAAGTACAAACCCGCTAGGGACCCTGGGTATGTACTCTGACAGCTAACTTGCACTGAAGCCTGTGCCGTCACATCTACACTCCTATTGTTACTGATGCTAGCTAGAATAAAGCTAGCACAAAGTTCTACAATCACAGCTTCACTTGCAGTGCAGACATACCCTGACTATAGAATAAGAGTGTCCACATGGGTCACTACCAGCGGTGCTGGAACCCTTTTAATAGTGGGGGTGCTGAAAGCCAGACCCTTTACCCCGTCCGCCCCTCCCCCACAGCTGGGGCCGGGAGCAGTGCCGTGTCTCTGGGGTGGGGGTGGGACCCAGACAGAGGCAAGGGGGCAAAGGCTAGGGGCAGGCACAGGGCCAGGAGTGGAGCCCCGGACAGGGGGCCTGCAGCTGGGACCCCAAGAGCAGAGCCCCAGGAGTGGGAAGCCAGGTGCAGGGCCCTGGACACATGGCCAGTGGCTGGGAAGTGGGGCCGGCAGCTGGGACCCAAGCCCTGGACACAGGGCCAGCAGCCGGGGTGCAGGGCCAATGGCTGGAACCCAAGTCCTGGGCGTAGGGCTGGGAGCGGAGTCCCGGGCATGGGACCAGCAACCCCGCATAAAATCTGGAGTGCTGCAGCCCCCCCTGCCCCCTCCCCCCAGTTCCCACACCTATGGTGACTACTGTGGAATAGTTATTGCACTTTCAATTCACACCCTAGCTATTTTACACTAACTTCCCCGTGAATTCCCTGTGTAATCAAGCTCCTGCAAGAGTGACCTGGCAGTGTTTGGCACTGTAAGTCTTTCTACACCTCTGTATCTTGTGCAATTTCCAGCCCAGTTCTGCACGCCCAAGATTCAGATAATCTGGAGTGGGTTTAGGGAAACAAACAAATGTCTGGGTCTTTAGCTAATCCAAGCTGCCAGAAATCTGAGAGTTGCTCGTCCCCAGTCATTTTATGGTCCTGTTTCTGAGGCATGGGAATAAAATCTGAAGGATACAGACTACAGAGGGAGCAACCCATAACATCGCTAACGAGGTTGAGCAGATTAGAAGATAAGTATCAGTGCTTTGAAATCCTCACACAGAGGGCACTTCACGCTCATAAATTAATTATTTAAGCCTCCCAGCACCTTTGAGAGGCAGGCATTATTATCCTAGTTTTACAGATGGGGAAACTGAGTCATGGAGCGGTCAAGTAATTTGCCCAAGGCCACACAGTGAGTCTGTAGCACAGCCCAGAAGAGCATCTAGGTATCCTGATTAGAGTGGTGTGAAATGTTTTGTTACAAAGTGAAACTCAAGCCATAGGAAACTATTTTCATGTGGGGCGTAAGCTGGATTGCCTGTCCCTACCAGAACCAAGCCCAGCAGTGAGATTCTTACCGCGTACATAGGCTATTGAGATCGCTGCTATTCACACTCATTCCACTCAGGCCACCCTCCCAGCCCCTCTCCCTGCACTTGCTGACAATATCATTAGCAGGGAAAAGTTCAAACTGGGTCAATTTGCTCCTGACATACTTGGTGGTTCAATGTAAGGTGCTCTGCCTAACATCCTGCCGCCACCCACTCCAGATTCCTGGCCAGGATGTTAGAATACCCAATGGAGAGACTGCCTCAAAGACTCCATTCCAGGTGCTACACTGAGCCCAGTGCATGCTGGGACAGGACTTTAAAAGTTTAACCAGTGCTGTGTGTAATATCCATGCACTGTTCTGGCAGGCTCAATAGAGCTCCTAGTTATGTACTTGACTATTCAAGACTTGGTGCTTTGATGTAAAGATGTTCCCCCAAGTGACTGGGAACCCCTGAAGAATCTGACACAGCTGGATGAAAAATTCTGGTAGCCAGAATAAGCAGATTACAAATTCTACGTAGGGTTTAGCCACACAGCTCTATTACTGCCCATCCACCACTGATGGATAGGAAGCTAAATGCTCTGCAGGAGAAATAAGCAGCTGAAAACTGTCCATTGGAACAAGACAATGGATGATGAGCCATAGAGACCAGCAAAAATTCCCCAAGCTGCATAAAACATGCAGGGGAAGGAGGATGATGCATCACAATGTGGTATTTCTTTTCAGTTTAGTCTCCTAGTAAAATGATAGCTATTTGGTGGGCTGGATTCTTCCCTCACTGATGCCATTGTAAACTCTGTGTAACACCACTGAATTCAAACCTTCATTGCAACACATGTATTGTTATTGTTACTGGCAAGAGGAGCCCGATTTGAGTTCAAGAGGGTTACTCCAGGTTTGCACTGGTGTAACTGAGAGAGCAGAAGCTGGCCTGGGAGAGAGAGAGTTTGCAGATGCCATTAGTGTCATAGACTGGATGTGCTGACAAGACGTCAATGATCCCATTCTGATGTGGGCAGGAACCTAGGGAAGCACTTTTTTGAAGAATGGCTCTTTTTGATGTCAGAGAGAAAAATAACGTGACCCTTGCGATACAGATGTCAAGTACGCTGAGCTGAACTCGCATCAAAGATCCTTACTGCGAGTGGGGTGGGATGCTGTGGGAGAGGGAATAATTTGTCTGACTAATACCATCTGTTCCATGGGGTGTGTGGCTTAACAGATCCATCTGCCAGAAGTGGGTCTGAAGTGGAGGAAGAGAGAATTAGCTGGGGCCAGCAGCCTAGCTCTGTCATCCATTAGAAAAACATTTCTGTTCTGAAGAAAGAAATGAGAAATACAACTGATCTCCCCAGTGATCCAGGATTTCTGTGTGTTGTGTGGACTTCTGCTAGGCCTGTGTGACTGGAGGGGGAGGAGGAAGGAGGGAGGCCTGAGCAGTGGGTGAATGTATCTGAGCATAAGGGACTGCGGGGCTGCAGATATTTTAGTGCCACTTCTGGCTGAATCTGAGTGGCACTTGCAGTGTGGCTAACTATCATGAGTATTGTGGTGATTGGTGTTTTTTTTTTTTTTTTCTTTAAGCCTTGCCTTGAGGAGTCATGCCATTACATGAGACTCAACTTTCATTGAAAAATAAATCATTTTTAGCCGGTGTATTTGCAGAGAAAAGCTTGACAAATGACCCCAGAAGATGAACAAAAAGAACCCCCAATAATTAGCTTAAAAATCATGAGTGTTTGTTTTGTTTTGTTTCGTTTTTTAAATAATCTCATGGTTTTTGAACACTTGGGGTTGGCAAAGCCCTAACAGGTGGGGCCGGATGTGAATGAATCACACACTGGTTGTGTACATCTTCCTTGGTCTGAGGGGGTTCAGCTGGGTTTCCTTGAAGGACAGAACGGTTGTTTATAATTTGCATTGTGACAGAGGCTGGAGGTACCAGTCAGTCAGATTTTTGACCCATTGTGCTTGACACTACACACATCTGACAAAAAGATGGTCTATGCCCAAAATGCTTACAATCGTAGCACTCTGGAGGGCTGACTCTGGGCATTCAGTCCTAGGCACCCAGCAGTGTCCTCCCCTACTAGCTTACACTCACTTGCAAAAGCAGGTACCAAGAACGCGCTGCTGGCCTTAATATTTTGCTGTCCTGAGTGACCTCTGGTGTGTGCCTGTAAGGCTGTGTAGAACTGGTGTGCGCATGTATCATTCTGATTGAAGATGGCAGGGATGCCCTGAAGGTACCAGGATCTGGAGCTGACCTGTCATTTCGGCATGCTGTAGTGACCTCAGAGAAGCCTGTCATGTGTGCGTAATGAGGGGAGAGGTGTGTAGGGCAGATGTCTGGGTGTATCATGCTAAGCACATTCAGCTGTTGCCCTGAAGGAAAATTCCGAGCTCCTGACCTGAAAAGATTAGAGGCTGAGAACACTATGAATGAATAAAAGAACGGCTGGCTTATTGACGATTAAGACTATGAACCAAATCCTCTGAGTTTGTGGGCCCAATCCTGGCCCCATTAAAGTTGGCCAGAGTGGGGAGTGCTGAACCCCTCCAGGATTGGCCCTTCTGTGTGACCTGGCAAAAGAAGAGAGAAAATGGGGTGAAATACGGCTTGGGCTTGACTCTCATGTTTTGGATGGGGGCAGGCTGTAATGGTTACTCTTGTTCGGACCATTGTGGGTTTTAATCCATGCAGGCAGTGCCCTGAGCCTCAGAGAGGTACTTTCCTTGTGATATCACTACAAATCAAACTGAATGATTAAAATAATCAGCCCAAGGGGGTAAGGGGAAGGGGACAGGGGAAGGACAAGGTTCACATGAAAGTAGGACATGGGTGTACTGCCTTGTTTAACACACACGTCGTGCAGGTTCCACGCCTGTAGCTGGTCCCTCGCTCTCAGCGCTGCTTTGTGTTGTTCTAATGTCTGGGAGGGAGGGAGTGATGGTGTGATGATAGAGGCTGATAATTATGGATGGGAGCTGAAGACACAGGCAGTTAGTAACTGCATGGTAACAACTAAACACTATTGAATTGTCTGTGTGTCTGTCTGTCTTTCTCCCGCCTCCCCTTTCCCCCTCCCCCCCGGCCCCTTAGTGCAGTCGCCTTCTGTTTGACTTTCTATCAGGTGTTTTTTGTTTTTATTTTTAGATCATTCATATTTTCCATCATATGGCAGGGCAGGAGCCTCCTTATTTGCTTTGCTTCTTTCCCTGAGGAGCATCATTGTCATCCCAAGAGAGAGATGTGCACTCAGCCCTAGCCACAAACAAGGCTATTGGTGAGTCATCAACGTTTCTGCTTTCCAGCAAAGTCCTAGAAAAGCATGTGCAAATGGGGCAGAGGGGCCTACTTGCATTTCTGGGTGTGTGCATGTGCAGCAGTGCCTAATGTGTAATGAAAGAGGTGCCAGGCATGGGTGGCAGGTGAACCCTCTCTTTGGGGAAGCTAGTCCACTGGCCCCACCCCTTCTGTCCGAGGCTCCACCACCCACATGCTGGAGCCCCGAAACCTATCCCCTATAACAAGAGGAGCCCTGAGGAACCCCCTGCGACCAGAGGAGCCCCGGCTCACCCACGCTAGGCACCCTGGGTCAGCCCCCCACATCCCAGGCCGAGCCGAGCGCTGTGTCAGGCCACTCCCTCCATGCCGGGTCGTGTTCCCCGCCCCCCGGGTGCACCACACCAGGCCGAGCCACTCCACCCACCGAGTGCCGAGCCGAGCTGCCTGCCCCCCTGTCACCGAGTGTCGGGCTGAGCCAGCTGCCCCAGTGCCCAACCAAGCCACCTCACTCCTGCACCCACCACTTGCTCACAGTGTCCCTTCTTGCTCCCCCACCCCTGAGGAGAAGCCATGCAGCGAGCAGCATGGACCTGGGGGGGAGGTGAAGTGAGGTAGACAGGTGGCAGCAGCAGCAGGCGGTGGGTGGGGGGGGCCTCGGGGAAGGGGTGGGGCTACTGTGGCCCAGGTGTCCCTTGGAGGCGGCTGCACCAGGGAAGGCTTAGCCTTCCTTGGTCTATTATACCCACCGTCCATGGTGCCAGGGCTCAAGCAATTTTTTTACATTCATAACCAAAGTAGCAAGCCCAGAGGTGCCGGGGCTATGAACTGCCACGCCCAGAGGTGCTGGGGCTAACCCCGGCAAGCCCTGGGACAAATTAAGCACTGATGTACACATATGAGCCTGTGTGTTCAGAGGCACGTTAGTGAGTGAGTGCACGTGCGTCAGTGTGTTTATGAAGCTATTTATTTCTAAAGTGCCTTTCCCCATAGTATGTAGGGCTCAGACTGCAAGGGTATTTAGGTGTCCAAACCCCACTAGGAGTTCAGTGCCTGATTACCTTTGAGGATCGGGGCCTAGGTGCCAGGTGGGTGCACATGGACATGTTTGGTTTTGTGCAAATGTGTTTGAGCCCATAGAGTATTCAGGCTGATGCATGTGTTTACATGCATATGCAGGTGTGTGTGCATTTCTTTGGGTGCATCTGTGCTTATGTGAGTCATGCGTGTGCCTGCTTGTGCAGTTGCTAATGGATCTGAGAATTTGCACTCACTCTCAGAGAATGTTAGAGTAGGTGAGGCCTGGATTCAATTAGAGACTCGCAAACCATTTGGATAATATAAGAACTGACCTGAATTTTTGCCCTAAACTCCAACTTGGACCACATTTATGGATCAAAAAAGGTTTTGTTCATCTCGACTTCTGGGTTCAGAGTGGAAACCATCAGACTTCCTGGGAAAACCTGTCCTGGTGAGATTCCCAGCCCTGCTGTGCAGCTCTGAAAGGTTCCCAACCCAGAGAGGCTGAGAGAGCCTCACCCAGCCCAAGGAAGGAGAGTTCCCTAAGATTATTGCTTGAAATCTCTATTGTCCCTCTCCCCCATCCCCATCCCCCAGAGGTGCTTTGTGTTTCTGACAGCTCAGTTGTTTGGACCCCTCTGCCAGCTTAGCTTGCTATAGCTTTTACCACAGGTTGGCCCTGCAGAGAATCAGCTGAAGACGCATGGTAACCAAACACTGCTGAATTTGCTCGGGAGAGAGAATAATAATAGTAGTTAGCATATTATGGCTTCAACGCGTGGTGCATACACCAGCTAAGTGATCCACACAACATCTCCAGAAAGTAGGTCAGTATTATCCCCGTTTTATGGATGGAAAAACAGACATAGAGAGGCTGCGTTATTTGCCAGAAGCAACATGCTGCTTCAGTGGCAGACCCAAGATGAGAACAGAGTTGTTTCTGGCCTATTCAGGCAGTTTGTACAAATGTTCCACACCCCGCCCTGCCACTCCCTTCACTCCTAATCTACAGCTCCCCCTGCTTTGCCAGTCTTTCCTCACCCAGGCTGACAGAACTGATGGATCTCAGGTCTACAGCTCCCCCCGTTGATCAATTAGTCTCCAAACACCAGCTCTGTCAACACACCTCAGTTCTGACCTCCAGCATCCCTGCTGTTCCACTCTTGGGCTCATCACCACCCAGCTCTGCAAATATACCTGGGCTCTGAGAGTGACCCACTCCTCGTTTGTCCGACCCCCGACAAACCTGGCAATGTGTGTCTGCTACCCTGCACCTCCTTCTGCTTACTCCACTGCTGGGCCTGGTGAGCAGAGTCTAGTGATTAGCTGCTGAATTGTGACAGGTTTGGGTGGCGGTTTTGTGATGTGAGCAGGAGGCAGGATGGTCTCTCCCCCACTCATTTTCCATTAGGAGGCATCATTTTATAACTAGATATGAAGCCCTCTTACTCCCCCCATCCTAGGCGCTGGCTGTATAACTCCTTTCCCATCTCATTACCTGCCCAGAAGCAAAGGAAACGGCATCTGATGTAGTGAGCTGTAGCTCACGAAAGCTTATGCTCAAATAAATTTGTTAGTCTCTAAGGTGCCACAAGTACTCCTGTTCTTTTTTTGCGAATATAGACTAACACGGCTGCTACTCTGAAACTTTACCGTGGGGAATGAGGGCTGAACTATGAAATCGGGCTTCAGTGCATGGGTATAGATCCTGCCTCTGTCGTGCATGAGCTGCCATGAGTCCAGGGAACTCTGCAGCAGCCATTGCTGTTACAGGCAGCAAATTCAGGCACCAAAGGCAGCAGCTCTCTTCACTTGCAAGCCCTTCATTCGGGTGTCTGCTGTCTGTCCTTCTGCAATTCCTGGAGGTGTGAGGACATGCTGCAGTAGCAGGGGAGCAGCAGACTGCAATGGTAGCCTCTTTTGTTGTCTGCCCACACAAGCTGGTGGCTGTGGGGGAGGGAGGATGTTTGAGCCATCAAGGACTGTGGGTGCAGGAAGGGGAAAGCATAGGAGCCACTAGGGACTGGTGTGGTGGTGGGAAGGAGAAGAGGGCTTGAGTGGATGACAATGGCTGGGAGGGGGGAGGAAGATGGGATTGTGTGTACTTTAAATCTAGGCAGAGGGAAACCTCATTTTGAAAAAAGTGCTTAAGGGCTCATCTGCCACAGCACTGCCAATTCCACGCCCTACAATAAAGGGCTCATTGAAAAGAGGTGGAAGGAAAAAGGAATTAAAAGAACTTGGAAATTCTTAAGATTCTTTCCACTGGAAAATATGTCTTCGCTTATCAGTCAGTGTCATCAACAACAGACACCTGCCTTTAAACGCTGAACAGCGAGAATCAGGACAAAGGTAATTTAAGGCCTCAGTTAGCTTATCGGCCAGGTTTCAGTTCTGGCTCATAGCTAGGAGCAGGAGAGCTGCCTGTCATTATTGTATGTATATGCATAAGAGATGGCCCTGAGCTGGAAGATTAGATCTAGACACTTCTGAACCGATGTGTGCTCTGAATTTTGTGACTTGGGCATTCTGGCCCATTTCTTACAGCTGTCTCTCTGCATAGATACAGTGTGCAAAGGCATATATGACTGCGTGAGTGAGGTGTATGCACTCTAGCTGTTTAACAAAAATAAATAAAAAAACGATGTTAAAAGAACACTAAGTTTGCAATCTCGAGCACTCAAAAGATAGGAAATACCAGAATTAGGGTTGCCCGTGCCACCTTAATTCAGCTCCATTGTGCATATGCATTATAACACAGTCTTCAATTACATGATCACATACTATTATTTCCTCATTCAGTGCTCCGTGCATTTAATAAGCAGCTATTCAGTATTTTGTTTTCTTCTCACTGTTCAATGTGTGGCCCCTTGCCTTATTTACTACACACCATCCAAACCCTGGTTTGAAGATAGAATTCTTAATTCCTGATGGGCTTTTCTGTGCTGCTCATCACTGTGGTATCTGAGAGCTTCCCAGACAATTTATTTTCACAAAATCCTTGTGAGGTGAGGGGCTGTGTGATCCACATTTTACAGATGGGGAACTGAGGAACAGAGAAACTAAGGTCCAAATTATCAACTAATTTTGGATGCTCAGTTTGAGATGCCTAAGACCTGATTTTTCAAGAGTACTTAGTATTTTATAGCACTTAATATGTTCAAAGCACAGCTTCTATTGACTGCAGTTGCAGTTGTGACTCCTCAGTACTTTTGCAAATCATACGCCAGGGGCTCAAGTTGGGAATCCAGAAAATAAGGAACATAAGTGGCCACCTGGAAAAAAATTGGTTTAAGTGACTTGCTCAGCAGTACATAGGAACTCAGCAGCAGAGGCAGGGATAGAATCCAACTCTCCAGGGCAGCATTCAGCTGCCTTAAGCATGAAACTATCCTTTCTCTTCCAGAATTCATTTGACCTTCCAACTTCTGCAACAAATAAAGCAGAGGTCCTACAGACAACAGTCTCCTTTGTTACACAATGCTGAGTCATCCCCAGAGCAGGTCCATCCTGTGCAGTGAACTAGGTCATTTCTAGAATGATGTGCGTGTATGTATTTATGTCTTTAAGACACAGCCCTCCATTGAATGCCTTGCCAAGAGAAATTGCCCCACAGGAGCTCCAGGAGACATTGGGCACGGCTACACTAGAGAGTTTACAGCGGCACAGCGGCACCGATGCCGCTGAACTACTCTATATCGATGGGCGAGAGCTCTCCCACTGGCTCAACTATGCCAGCCCCACAAGCGGCAGGGAGAAGCTCTCCCACCAGTGTAGCATGGTCCACACCTGCGCTTATGTCGGTGTAACTTATGTCACTCGGGGAGTGTGTGTGATTTATTCACACCCCTAAGCAGCAAATGTTATGCCAACGTAAGTTGTAACGTAGACGTAGCCATTGTGTCTCATCAGGTAGACAAATCTGGCCAACTCCCAGGTTCCTTTGAAGACTCTAATGTTGTTGTAGGCACTAGCTTCACTTCGGGCTTGAGCCGATGCCCTTTGAAGTCAATGGCAAAGTTCCCATAGATTCAGTAGAGCAGGATCAGGCCCTTAGTCCTTGCACACAAGAGCTGTGCCTCATCCTGGCTCTTTGCATCCCATCTTCCAGCTGCTCAGCACAGTCTGGCCTTTTAGTGTGTAAATTACTAGACAAGCATCTGTGTAACTCTGTGTGATTTGTGTCTATTAATACAATTGTGTGCTTTGATTAATGTCTGTACAGCACCTTGAACACAATCTTTGCAACGTTACTGAGTTAGGTGGGCAATGTGCTTGTAACCAAGTTGGTCCCAGGATATTAGTGAGACAAGGTGGGTGAGGTAATATCTTTTATTGCACCAGCTTCTGCTGGAGGCAGAGACAAGCTTTCGAGCCATCCAGAGCTTCTCTTCAGGTCTGCGAAAGGCACTCCCAGTGTTACAGCAGCATGCAAGGTGGAACACATTGTTCAGTATAAGTAGTTAGTACATATTGGAAGGGACCATTCAAGTTAGAGTTGCCCATTAGGTTGGCAGGCAGGCAAGTGTTATTCCCATTTTATAGATGGGGAAATTTAGGCAGCAAGGTGAAGTGACTTGCTCAAAAGTTCATGCAGCAAGGAAAGGATACAACCTTCTGACTTAAGCCACTGTGCTCATTCCTCCTGAATAACCCATGCCCCACTTGGATTCTGTGTTCTGATACAGTAGTGATGATCCCAGGCAAAATGATTCCCTGAGAACGACGGAGCTATTTTCTATTGTTCTCATAAACACTGTGGTTGTTGAAACTTTATCTCTCCTACGTAATGTGTCCACTCCAAACTCATGCCAGCAAAGTCTGGGCATGCCTGGCCTACGTTGGCCACCAGCTCCTCCTTTTGGATCCTAATCCCTAGGAAATGCCTTGCCCTCTAATCCTTAATGCTTATGTAGAATTTCTTTATGGGACTTTTCCACTCAGCTCACATTCAACCCAACAAAGCCCTGCCCAGGGCTGCTTGGATTACTTCACATCCTTCACTTCTGCCAGTCCTTCCAGTTCTCCTTCATTGCCAGGTCCCCCACCCACTTTCCTTCTTGCAGTTTGGTATCCATATATTGATATCAAAGGCCAGAGGACAAATCCAGATGTGAGAGTAAATGCATTCTCTCCCACCTCCCTTCAAATATCTGATTACTGCACAGCTAACTTTAGCAGAAGTGGGCAGGAAGGTAGGGTGGCTAGTGATGAGAGCAGGAGACCCATAAGCAGAACACCTAGATTCTATTCCTGGCACTGACTCACTGAGTGACCTAGGGCAAGCTGCTTCCTTTCTTTCTAGCTCAGTTTCCCCAACTGTAGAAAGGAGACAGTGAATCACCTTCGTAAAGCACAAGGAGAATATCAGATGAAAGGCTCTGGATAGATGCAATATGATTATTATAATGAACATTTATGCTGACCGCATTCTTTCTACCACTGTTGCTTTTCCTTAAGTGTTTAGTAATAAGGTCAATGGGAGTGAGACCTTTATTTACATCCTGTTAATTTCTGAAGCAAGAAAATCTCTGTTGAAATCAATGGGAGTTCACAAGGCCATCGCTTCTGAAGTCCTTGCTCAGGTGATTAAGGCACTGGACTGGTATGCAGGAGATCTGGGTTCCTTTTCTGGCTCTGCCAGAGACTGCCTATGTGACTGGGGGCAAGTTACTTCCCCTCTCTATGCCTCAATTCCCCATCGGGAAAATGGGGAAAATGATACTGGTCTCCTCTGTGAAGTGCTTTTGAGATCTGTGACTGAACAGCACTATGGAAGAGCTAGAGAGACAAGGTGAGTGAAGTAATCTCTTTTATTGAACCAACTTCTGCTGGGGAGAGAGACAGGCTTTCAGAAGGAAAACTCTGTGCAGCTCAAAAGCGTGTCTCTCTCACCAACAGCAGGTGGACCAGTAAAAGCATGGGCACTGGGTATAATAGGCCAGGGGAGGCTAAGCCTCTCCAAACAGGATACAGCACACCTCCCTTTGGAGGCACGCCGCCAGCCTGCTGCCTTTGGAGTGCCACCATTGCTCCGCCCCGAGGCCCCGCTCTTGCGTCCTGCTCTTCCCCTGTGACCCCACCCACGCTGCTCCTCTTCCTGCCCTCGGTCCACCTTTTTCGCCCAAGCCTCCCCCGCCCCGTTTTTTACTCACACTTCTCTGCAGCTTTACACGTTAAGTTAATTCACATTTAAACACTAACACACATTTCAATCAAAGGCTAATTAAGTACAGGACATGGACAGATGAAAACAATGCAATCAACATCTCTCTTGATTTCTATCAGCACAAATTAATTGCCCTGAATACATGTTGACTGACTCAGCCCTTCTTGGATACTCAGGGCATGGCTACATTTTGCAGATGTAGAGCGCTTTGAGTTAAACCCACCTTCAGAGAGTGCAGTAGGGAAAGCGCTGCAGTCTGTCCACACTGACATCTGCAAGCGTACTGGTGTGGCCACATTTGCAGCACTTGCAGCGGCATTGGGAGCAGTGCATTATGGGCAGCTATCCCACAGAGCACCTCTTCCCATTCTGGCGCTGTAGCTTGTGGGAAGGGGACGCGGAGTGCAGGGCATTCTGGGTCCTGTCCCAATGCCCCGTGATGCATCAGTTCGCATCCCAGCAATCCCTGTGTTTCCGTCCACATTTGGTGCCATCTTTCAACGTTTTTTGAACTGCGCGCTCCGTCTTCCCTTTCGGTCTGCGGGAATGGAGCCTGAACTGCTGAGGAGGATGCTGACGAGTCTTGCCAGCATATCACATTTGGCAGTCAAGTTATTCCTTATGATCCAAAGTGACAGTGAGGGCTCAGACGATGATATCAACTTGAGTAACGCATATGACACGAGTTTGCTTTTGGCATTCAGAGACATGCTTACCACTGTAGAGCGCCATTTTTGGGCTCGGGAAAAAAGCACTTTGTAGTAGGATCACATCGTCATGCAAGTTTGGGATGATGAGCAGTGGCTGCAGAACTTTCAGAAGAGAAAAGCCACTTTCATGGGACTGTGTGAGGAGCTTGTCCCCACCCTGCGGCGCAAGGACACGAGATTGAGAGCTGCCCTGAAGGTGGAGAAACAGATGGCTGTTGCAATCTGGAAGCTGGCAACTCCAGACAGCTGCCGCTAACCAGTTTGGAGCAGGGAAGCTGACCGTTGGAATCGTGTTGATGCAAGTTTGCAGGGCCATTAATCGCATCCTGCTCAGAAGAACCGTGACTCTGGGTAACATGTCTGACATTGTGAATGGCTTTGCACAAATGGGTTTCCCTGACTGCGGAGGGGCGATAGATGGGATGCATGTTCCTATTCTGGCACCAGACCACCTAGCCTCCAAGTACGTTAATCGGAAGGTATATTTCTCTATGGTTCTCCAGGCGCTTGTGGATCACTGTGGGCGTTTCATTGACATTAATGCAGGCAGGCCCGGAAAGGTGCATGACGCACGCATCTTTCGGAATGCTGGCCTGTTCAGGAAGCTGCAAGCAGGGACTTTTTTTCTAGACCAGAAGATCACTGTAGGGGAAGTTGAAATGCCCATTGTGATCCTTGGAGACCCCGCTTATCCTTTAATGCCGTGGCTCATGAAACCCTACACAGGAAGCCTTGACAGCAGCAAGGAGCGGTTCAACAACAGGCTGAGCCGGTGCAGAATGACTATGGAGTGTGCTTTTGGCCTTTTAAAGGGCCTCTGGCGCTCTCTGTATGGGAAGCTGGACCTGGCCAATGACAGCATCCCCGCGGTTATATCCGCGTGCTGTACCCTCCATAACATTTGTGAAGGGAAGGGTGAATGATTCACTTAGGCATGGAACTTGGAGGTTCAACACCTGGAGGCTGAATTTGAACAGCCAGAGAGCAGGGCTATTAGAGGGGCCCAGCGCGGGGCTTCAAGAATTAGGGATGCCTTGAGGGAGCAATTTGAGGCTGAAAGCCACCAGTAATGTCTGGTGTCCTACATAGGAGTGAAGTGCAGTGGTTCCAATGTTAGTAGGAATCTGTGTTTGCTACGCTGACTTACCTTAGCCCAGGAAAGAAACAGGCACTGCATCTTTTACTTTATGTAATAAAAAATGTTTTCAAAGCCAAAAAATCCATTTATTGAAAAGAAACACAACTGCTTGGGAAACAGAAAGGGCAAGGGGGTGGAGTGGGGAACAGTACAATCACAGATTTGCGTATGTCCTGTTATCATACTTAGCCTTCCTGTCTGGGGTGCTGTGCAATGAGTGCTGCACTTCAGGATGGCTGTACTGCATGGGATGGGGGTTGAGTGCAGAGTGTAAGGGTCATAGTTTTCAGGGCTGGGTGGTAAAGCTACAGGTGTTGGAGGCAGCTGGTGGCAGTAAGAACCCAGATGTTGGGGAAAGTTGGTTAGAGGTGACATGGGGGCACAAGGGAAAAAGTTTTGGGACAAGGACTGCAGGAAGGGGTAGGGATGCGGTAGTGCTCTGCCTGCATGGCTACGAGTGCCTGGATCGAGTCTGCTCAGCGCTCCATTATGCTGATCAGCTGATCTGTGCTTTGCTGCCAGAGCACCATGCTTTTGTGCCGGTGCTCCTCATTCCGCTGGCAGATCCTCCATTCCTGCATTTTTTGATTTTCATACTTGAATGCTGCATTACTTTATGCAACATGTCTTCCTTGCTTCTATGTGGCCTCTTTCTGATTCTTTGGAGTCTTTCGGCCGGTGATAACACGGACGGCTGAGATCTCAAGGTTGCATCTGTAAAGGCAAAATGCAACACTTAACAGAGGCAGCATTGTTCACACCAGACAGAGCAATGATTCCCCCGTACTTAAGGGCAAGCACAGTCTACACAATAGCATAATGTGCCCATACCAAAGTGAGTGCACATAACCCACGGGAGCCCCAAAATGGTGAGTAAGCACAGGGTCAAGCGTGACTGATTGTTTCACAGATGTACTGTCCTCTGGGTTTCTGTGCTTTGGGGAGAGCCAACAGCGGCAGGGGGCCCCTATACTGAACACTGTCCCCACATTTTCCACAAGGGTTCATCCTGGAAGATATCTCACTGCTGAGGGTGACCTGGGAAGCAAGGGAGGGTCTTCTACTGCAATGCAGCTTCTGCCCTGGCGCATATGCAGCATGCCTGTGTGCAGCAATGGTCCCCTCATGGCACAGTGGTGCAGACAAGTTAGCTTGACTGGGACAAGGAGCACAGTGGCTCTCCCCAGAAACCTGTGCAAGCGCATTGTCCACGTTCTGTCTGAGACCTTTGAAGAGATCACTGAGGCCGATTACCACAATGTGAGACAGCACATCAATGTCCTATTCCGCATCTAGGCATGCATGCAGCCCTAACCTTCCTCGCCCCAAGCACCGGCACCGAATAACTTCCTTCCCAAAATAAAAGCTGCTTACCGGGAACCTCCTCTAGTGTTTGTCCTTCCCCAAGCACTGGCCGCCGTGACTGGCTGCCTTCCTCCTGGCTTGAGAACAGCTCCTCGCTGCATGCATCTAGGGATTCTGGAGTGTCTTCCTCCACTTCAGCACCCTCGATCCCGCTTTGCTCCTCCTCCTCCTGTCTTGTTGTACTGGCCTCGGAGGTGTCCATGTTGGTACTTGGAGTGGAGGTGGGGTCGCCCCCAAGTATCACGTCCAGCTCTTTGTAGAAACGGCAGGTCGCGGGGGCAGCACCAGAGCAGCCGTTTGCCTCATGGGCTTTACAGTAGGCATTCTGCAGCTCCTTCACTTTAATCCTGCACTGCACAACGTCCCGGTCATGGTCCCTTTCCATCATGTCCCTTGATATCTGCCCAAAGGTATTGTAATTCCTATGGCTGGAGCGCAGCTGGGACTGGACAGCTTCCTCCCCCCAAACACTGATGAGGTCCAACACCTCGCCATTGCTCCATGCTGGGGATCGCGTGGCGCGTGGAGGCATGGTCACCTGGAAAGATGCACTGAGAGCACTCCACGCCTGGCTGAGCAAACAGGAAGGGGATTTTCAAAATTCCCAGAGAATTTAAAGGGCGGGTCTGATGGTTGGTCACCTGAGGGCCGGGCAGTAGATTTCAAAGTGATGACCAGAGTGGCTAGAACAGGCAACACTTCTGGAGGCCGATCAGAGCACACTAACAGACCAGGGCATCCACACTGGCACCACGGCGCTCCAGTAGGGGCGCAGCAAACATTATTCCACTCGCCAAGGTGGAGTACCAGGAGCGCTCTAGCCATGGAGTCAGAGCGCTCTACGTGCCTTGCCAGTGTGGATGGGTAATGAGTTAGTGCACCTGGGGCTTGTTTAATGCGCACTAACTCACAAGTGTAGTCAAGCCCTCAGATACAAGTGAATCACCCTGGTGCTCTGGTCTGAGCTGGTCTGTCTGCGACACTGAGCTGGTAACCTGTTTAGACAGCATCACAGTATTCTTATTCTTTCTCCCACCATTTGTCTACTTTGACTGAAAGGCTCAGATCTTCACAGGCATTTAGGCACTTAACTCCTATTTATTTCAGTGAGGGTTAAGCACCTCAGTAGCTTTGAGGATCTGAGCCCAAGCGATTTAAAGCAAGCGCAGTCTCTCACTGTGTGTATGGACAGTGCCCAATTCAAAGGGGCCCAGTCTCAGCTGTGGCCTCTACTGCAATACAAATATTTAATGACAAAGGACTTCTGCATTTGGCACATAATGTAATCAGTTGACTGATAAACCTACAGAAAACTGAGACCACTGCCTGAATCTCCATCCTTATTTCATGTTACATTGCTATATTGAAGACCGAGGGCTATATCCTAAAACTTTGCATTCCTTCCTCTCAACTGATGTCACCTTACCATTATTTAAATTTTTTTTTTTATTCACTAATCAAGCCTGGTTAAGACCCTTTTTCATAAAGCAAATGTGCTGTTTACTTCCTCAGTGAAGGGTGCCAGGGTATTGTCTTTGCCTCCCCCAACTCTAGTGGAGCAAGCCTTGAAAGTGTACCTCAAGATTAAGTTCTTTCCCCCTTTCTTTCTCTTCCTGTTAGTTTCTTTCTGAAGTTCTGACAATCCTCCATTTGTATTCGGGTCAGACTGATGCTAGGAGACCCCTTCTAATGGGACAATACTCAGTTTACACATAAACAGACAATGGCAAAACCTCTCTTCTGACAGAAAACCTGATTTTCACCTTCGCTGCAGATTTGTACCTAGGCGCAGACTTTAAGAACATACTATGTGTGCATATGCACACATGCACATGCATGTTTCACAAAGACATTGATGACCAATGACATGCTGGCTTTCATTTGAGACTTCACATGATATTGTTTGGTAAACTCCAATATACATACCAGACTCGGGAGATTCCTGTAGCCCCTGGGCACTTGATCTGTGCCCCTGGCCAGTTGGCACTAAGAGGCTCCTGGGTCACACTAGCTCAGACTAGAGCACCACATTGTGGTTACCGAAACACAGGTATGCTAGTAGAATAGCGAAGACTTTAGTCACATGAGTAATCTTGCTGAATTCAATGACACTGTTTGTATAAGTATTACTCATGTGAGCCAGGGTTGCAGGATCTGGAGTCATCAAGGAACTGATTCTCCAGGGCCAGGCAGGAACCTGTGTTCTGGTTTAGTGGAGAGGAGAAAAGTAAGTGAGGAACAGGGATGGGGGCAGAGAGAGAATACTCCTCATAGTAATTAATGCCTAGCTGTTATGTAATGCTTTTATCCATAGATCTCCAAGTGCTTTACAGAGGAGGTCTGCGGTACAGAGCAGTGAAGTGACTTGGCAGATGTTTTGGAGACCTGGATTCTATTCCCAATTTTGTCACTGGCCTGCTGCGTGACTATGGCCAAGTGCCCAGTCCCAACCACGACGTGGATCTAGTTGTATTATCTAAAGCAGAAAAACAGATATTTTGAATTGCGAAGCTACAAGCTCACCTCCAGGGTGTTAGTGACTCAAACTCCACCGGGACCCCTAGATGGGAGTACAGTCCCATAACTCAGTAGTTAGTTATTCTATGAACAAAGCCCCCTTTGCCCCTCAGAAAATGTCACAAGGTTTTTATAAGGCCCATAAATCTTCACAATAGCTGATAGGGCTGGGCTGACTCATCAAGGATCCTGTATCCTATGGCTTCCAGTTAGCTTTTGTTCAATCAATGAATGAAGCAATTGTACCAGTCCTCTCATTTCTTAGAGCTATGGCTCTCCTAGGGCTATGGACAGGACTGAAGATAATTTTGTCTAAGGATGGATAAACTATGGAAAGTTTAGGTTTGGTTTAGAACTGGATAAAATCTAAAGCTTATACTGTTTATTTGAAGCTTACTTAGCTTTAACCAAATCTTCAAAAGGCTGATTTCCGGAGGAAGAATAAGCTTAGTCACAAATTTCAGAGTAGCAGCCGTGTTAGTCTGTATTTGCAAAAAGAAAAGGAGTACTTGTGGCACCTTGGAGACTAACAAATTTATCTGAGCATAAGCTTTCGTGAGCTACACCTACAGTCACAAAGTTTCTTGTCCTCCTTGCTTTAGGTTTCTGGCTATGAAATTGTGATGTCTCAGTTTTCCTGTGTACTGCCTCTTTAAAAACCTCCCTCATGCACACAGAGGTTGACAGTCATTTTGTTTCTCGGAGTGCCTGTAGCATGTTACAGTGGAGATGTATACACTGTGCTCTCTCTGGGAGACTTTTTAATTTTGTTCTTAATCCAAAGAAATTTTAGACTGAAAGAATGTGTTTTGCTCTTTGTGTATGGAAATATAACATGGTTGGAAAGGAAATACAACGCCATTAAAACATCTGATCTAATAGTGTTTTGCCACATGAGCTTTGATACCTGGAAAGCTAAGTGCAGCAGTACCTCAATACAAATACTAAATAATTATCATCATCATGATGCAAGCAAGGTACTATTCAATGTACATAAGGGTATTACAATCTGGTCCTTAGTTTGTAAGCTCTTTGGGAGGCAAAGGGTGCCTTTGTTTTGCATACATAGCACCTAGCACAAAAGAGCCCTGATCAGGGCATTTACCCACTATCTTAATATAAATAAAGAACAATCAGCTGATGCTGTTTGTTTTGCTTTTCACTGAAACTAAATAGTCAGTTTCCCTTTCTGGCTCTCATGCACTTGTGCAATGCTGTTGTGTATTTGTGTTTACAACATCAAAAATGTTTTTATTGAAATTTTAAAGAAGATTTTAAAAAATATTTCTATTCCTAATGGGACCAAATTTTCAGTTCACATTGACAGGTTTCAGAGTAGCAGCCGTGTTAGTCTGTATTCACAAAAAGAAAAGGAGTACTTGTGGCACCTTTTAGAGACTAACAAATTTATTTGAGCATAAGCTTTTGTGAGCCGATGAAGTGAGCTGTAGCTCACGAAAGCTTATGCTCAAATAAATTTGTTAGTCTCTATGGTGTCGCAAGTGCTCCTTTTCTTTTAGTTCACATTGAGTACACTTCTGTTTCTGTAGACCCAAAGCAAAACAAATACTCTAAAGTGGCATTAACGTTAGGTCAAAGAAAACAAACCAAAAAAAAACAAGAGTCAAGTTTCCAGGGCAGAGCACAGTGTGTTTGTCTTCTTTGTAAAAGACTAAAACAACAATCAGAACAAAGTTTCAGAGTAGCAGCTGTGTTAGTCTGTATTCGCAAAAAGAAAAGGAGTACTTGTGGCACCTTAGAGACTAACAAATTTATTAGAGCATAAGCTTTCGTGAGCTACAGCTCACTTCATCGGATGCATTAAGTGACTGCTGGCTCTGCTTACAGGCAGGGTTCTTAGAATTTAATAGGGCAGCACACAAAGAATAAAAGCTTCACAGTTCCAAGCTACCTAGTCCTCAGAAGTCATCTGAGTCAGTGGCAAAATTCCCATTGTCTTTGATGAGGCCAGGATTTCACCCTCTAGCTCTTAATACAGCCACCATTTTTGTTTGGTTCATTTCCTAGACTTCAAGCCTAACTGCCTGTTCCCTTTCACTGGCAGAGGCTTAGGGTTAATCCAAAGGGAAATAGTGCTGGCAGCCACTACAGCACACAAACTGGAGACAACAGCTAGAGCAAAAAATTGGAAGGGATTTCAAAATCCATTGTCAGAATAAATTGGCCAGAAAGATCTCCTCTCCCACTATTAACCAGCTTGACCCAAGACTGCAGAAGGACCACACTGTTCTACCTTATCTGCTTTGCATACAAACCAAATCTTCAGCCCCACTGGGCTCAGCAGGCAGTCACCTCAGCACAGACGTGCTGCTGCTGCTGCTCCTAGGACTGGCACTCAGGTTTCTGGAAGGTTTCCAGTTTGCCCCTATCGAACCCTATCTGATCTTTTTCCCCCACTTGCTCCTTCTCAGCCTTCTTGTCGGGCAGCTTCCCTTCTCTTCTCCTCTGGGTCTCTTTTCCCCAACTGGGTTCATCCAGCTATTTATAGAGACAACCCTGCTGTCCCCTAGCTGGGCTTTATTTCTAATTAGGCCTGCCCCATCCTCCAAGTGCACCCAACCTGGTTAATTGGCCTCTAAGGCCCATATTAACCCTTTTGCAACCTGTGTGGGGTAAACACCCTATCACGGTTACAACGACTCTTCATGGGTTTGAAGGGGAGCAGTCTCCTTCTCTCACAAGTGACTCCTTACCTTTCCTAAGTCTCCCCATGAAATGCCTGGCATGTCTGCCCAGATTGATATGCCTGGCATGTGGTCCCAGATTCCAGGTCTACCGTGAAATCTCTTCTCAAGACTCACTCCTCTCAGTTAGCCTCTCAGCCCTGACCTCTGCTGCACCATTCCTGGCCCCTTTGGGACTCCATCAAACATTTTATATATATATAAATGTGTATATATATAAATAAATATATAAATATATATATATATATAAATAAACATTTTATATATATATATAACCTGAAAGATATGTATGCCACAAAACCCTGATTATCATGGATCTTTCCTTTTGTACCAACCACACATCCCTTTGTCCATCTTTCCTTGCTGTAGCTTTAAGCTCCTTGGAGATTGTCTGTAAAGCACTGCACTCTCCTCTGGTGTGATCATTAGGGTCATTAGGCATTAGGAAGCCTGGTTGCCGTGGATGGGGGATTGTGGGAGCTGTCCATGCCCTGTTTGCCCTTTGGATGAATAGAAAAGCTGATCCGCTCTTTCCATAGACTCAAAGCATTCTGCACCAGCTCTGTAAAGGTCATGGAATGTGGCTATGCTACCAAAAGACTCCAGTGGAAAGATCCCTCTCTGCTTCCTCCACTCCTCCATGCTGAAAGGAAACCCAGGGGAGTAAAAAACGACCTTTGAAGTGTTCGATAAGATCTCTATCTCTCTAAGTGACTAGTTGGGAAGGTAGGGGTGGAAAGGGTGGAGACAGTGACTGTCATCCCTTTGGCTTTGCCTCCTGGCACAGCCCCATCCTAGGTAAGGTGCCTGAGGCAATGTGGTCTGGTGGGATGCTTTGTGCTCTCTTCATTTCCCCCCAAACAGATTAAACAATGTAATAAGGTGACGAGCGCTGCCACGACAAAAATAATAATTCTCCTTTGATGCACACTAAAAGGGAGGTGGAAACCACCCCAGAATGGAAATGCAATTCTCATGCCCTTCCTAAATGGAGGCTGGTAACAAAGAACTGAATCTTTGAAATCCAAGTGGCCTAGCTTAACTCTTCCCCTGCTGTTTGATTTTTTTTTTTTTAAATGAGTGAGTCATACACACTCAAATGCAGGAGAAAACAACTGGGTGCAAGAATGCAGGGAAGGAAGGAGCATTGCCACAGAGCAGCATGGGAGCACAGGACTGAAACAGCAGGGGACGGCATGAGGCAGGGGCATTGGCAGAGCTACCAGGGGCTGAGAGCTGACAAAGCTGCCGGGTTTGTGAGACAGGCTGGAGATGTGTTGGCAGAGCTGGGAAGAAAGGAGAATTGGAACAGCAGGGTAAAGGCTGAGGTGCCTCAGTAGGACTGTGTGGGAACTGAGAAACGAACACAGCCAGGAATATCGGGGGACATGGGGCAGAGCTGTCTGACAGGAGATCGTACAAGGCCTGCCTGGCCTGTACCTAGCTCTAGCCATCGTTCCTCATTCACACTTTCATGAGTGTTACATTAACCTGCAGATAGCCCCCCTCCCAAAATGTGTTTTCCTTTGCACACTGAAAGTGACCTATTGTCATGTGAACTCTTCCTTCCTGCTGGACCTCGATTGCCTCAGAACAATTATACTGGAGCAACTACTGAAGTCAATAGAACATTAGATTAGGAAGCACCTAGCATGTTAGTGAAGTGCTGTTCCTGGATTCTGGTGGAGTATTCTGAAGCACGTCTGGATGTGTTGGGTGTCTCACGGCTGCACTCATTGGAACAGGCCTTGACTTAAAGCAGGACTGTCAGTGGGATTTTAGCTTTCAAATACCTTGTGCATTCAGGGAAATTCATTCACTCTTCACTTGTTTTTCATACCTGTTTGTGATTAAACAAAGGCTTCGTTCCTCGTGGACCATCTGTTCTTTTTCTTTCAATCCAGCAGTGAAGTTTTAGTGTTTGAATTTTGGTCATCAAGTGGTTCAGTGAATTGCTGAGTCTGTGTCAGCCAGTGGTACGGTGAAGGGATGGTGCTGTGTGTTTGAAAACCAGTGCTGCAGAGAGGAGGGGTGAGCTTAGGGTTTAGGCATGGGACTGGGATTCGGGAGATCTGGGTTTAATTCCTGTCTCTGCCACAAACTTTGTGTGACCCTGGGTAGATCACTTCAGTTCTCTGAGCCTCAGTTCCCCATCTATAACATGGGGATAATAGCACTTAATTTATCCCATGCATGTCTGTCTTCTCAATTAGAATGTAAGCTATTTGGGGCAGGTCCTGTCTCTTAATCTGTGTTGTGCAATAATAATAAATTGTATAATAAACAGTAAGAAAATCACTTATGCTTGACAGAGAGCCCCAGCTATAGATAGGGACGGTGTCCAAAACTGAAGCCAGCTGCCTGTGACATTCACTCCCAAGTGGAAAGCATATGGATTGGAAAGAGGTCCCCGAAGAGTGAAGACTAGGGCACTAATGAGGTGGTTAGACAGCTCAGGCAATGCGGCTGCCTGCCTGTCTGCTGTGTTTGATGCAAAGAGCCTGGGGGAGAGAGCTTGGCAGCCCCCTGGACAGAGCAAGGAGAGCAATGATAATGACGTCAGAACAGTGCGTTCCTCTCTGTAGGACTTCCCAGTGCAGGCAGCTCGTCTTTCAGGCACCAGCATACAAGTAGCTGCATAGTTTCCATTGAGACTGTGATGGGCTGCAGCGCCACATTCACATGCACATACCTCCCGGGCGTGACTGTTCTCCAGGGTGTTCATGAGGCAGCAGCTCTCTGGGTTTGCCTAGATTAAGCAAGGAGGTCAGGGTTAGCAGCTAACCATGATCTATTCCCTAGTATAGGTGTGTAGATTGATATCTTTTTCCTTGACATAACTGGCTTCTCCTCGAGTTGACTTTGACCAGCTAAGCAGAAGTAAAATGTGGTACCCTACACTGATGGAAAAGGTCAGGGTTAGCTAACACATGTTTAACTAACCTCAACCTTCTTTCCTAAGCTAGACAAACCCTCCAGGATGATCAGCCAAGCACTCACTGTCAACAGAGAAACCATGACATGTGTTGTCCCTTGAAATTCAGAGGGTGCAGAGCTATGGCTCATTTTCAGAACCGTCACAGTAGAAGGCTGTGTGGTCTAGAGGGCAGGGCACAGGGAGTTGGAGATTTGGGTTCTAGTTCCATTTCTGCTGTTGCTCTGTGGCCTTCGAGTATATGATGTTACCTTTCTGCACCTCAGTTTCCCCATCTGTAAAGTGGGGATTGTGACACTTTCCTTCCTTTGTAAAGCACTTTGGGGTCAATTGATGGCAACCACTATATAAGAGAGAAGCATTGTGATTACTTTTATTGTATTGTTGGTAATACCAGGATCTTTTCCCCATTACGCGCTTAAAATGAGCTCCCTCCTGCCAAACCTGCCTTTGATATTAAACCAGGGAGCATCATTTGAGCAGAGGCAGAGGCAAAGCTTCCCGGAAGTTGCGTTCCTGAAATTATTGCTTTACATGGAGATACAGGAATGGCACTTGGACTTGCCACTTCTTAAACTTTTGAGCTTCTGGTTGTGTGGAACATCTCTTGTGTATGGCTGTAGGGTGCAACTGCAGAGATCAGAGGTTCTCCTCCATGTTGGAAGGCCGTGCTTGGGACTGTAGGGGGCAGATCAGAGAGCCACAGGCTGCAGCAGACACTAGGATCGGGACCCTGAGCAAAGACAGTCACTCTGGAGTTCAGACCAGTGCTTTACCCATGTCACTTACAGATAGTGGCATGCCGGATCTCAAACTTTTGCGCTGGGGCAGGCGACACTGTGACCTCTGACATCTGCCCTCCGTAGCAGGGTCAGTGTCATCTGGAGTTGCTGTGCTAATACCGATACAGAAATCAACGGCCAGAACTCTGCAGCCGGAGGCCAGTTCAACTTAGCTTGACAACCCAGCAAGAGTTTCCATGGGCATCTTCTTGACCTACTGAGGCTGTTTATTCACTCTGGCCCCTCATCATCATCACCAACACCAGAGCTCCTCTCTTGAATTGTTGTAAGGCTCATCAATGTCATCATTCCAAACCTGGCCATCTGAGAAGTGGATCATTTACTGCTTTCTACCTTGTATGCAGGGCAGTTGTAACTGTGCCGGTCCCAGGACATTAGAGACGGGATGGGTGAGGTAATATCTTTTATTGGACCAACTTCTGTGGAGTACATGCAAGAAAGAAAACGTCATCCCCAGAGGTCTCACCATCTGTAACACTCTGACCGCTACATACAACTCCAAATACGCTGAACCCAGAAGTTGGTCCAATAAAAGATTATTACCTCACCCACCTTGCTTCCTACCTTGACAGGCAAGTGGTAGCTAATGAGAGTGTGAACCAAACCCCATGCCCATTAGCTGCAGCAGACTCCCTTCAAGTAAGAAAGGGAGAAAAGTGAGACTCGGTGTCCCTTTCCTCCAGGGCTAAGTGAGGGGTTAGCTATACCAGGAGTGCTTGTTTTTCCACTGTACTCTGCTTCTGAGATACATATTAACCTCACTAATCTCCCTGGAGGGGAAGGAGCAGGGTTTAGCAAACAAAGTCTTGTGAAAAGGGAGAGCCAGAAATAGAAAGGGTTGAGAATATAGAAGGCCCCTGGCAATGTCTTCCTCTGTCATGGAAGAAAGTTTTTTTTTTTTTTTTTTTTTAATGATAAAGACACATTCTGACTGGCTTCACCATAGCCCCAAGCAATCAGAGGGATGTGCAGGCCCATCAGCCAGGCATTTTCCCGTTACATAGTAAAGACCTGCTCAGAAAAGAACCAGAAAGGGGAGAGAGGAAAACAAACAACCCCCAGCAGATGCAACTAGACTCTTTCTCTCCCCCCCCCCACCCCACACACAGTATTAACACTTCAGCAGCACCTTTCATCTACAGATCTCAAAGCACTGGAAAAACCCTAATTAACAGAGCCTCACAATATCACAAGTTAAGTAATTTGTTCAAGGTCAGTAGCAGTGCTGGGAACTGAATGCCCAAGACTTCTGGTCAGTTGCCCATCTTTATTCTGACGCCTCCTTGTCTTCTTCAGGATGGTGTAGCATATGGCAGGCACACAACCTCATTAGAAAACAGGCACACCTCTGGTATGGAAGAATTCAGAGCAACTGTATGATGTTTGCAAGGAAACCCAGAACTTCCCTGCTTTTGGGTTTCGTTTCCAACTTGAAATTCGTCTCAGGATTGTGAACTTTCTGAAAGTCCCAGAGGTTGGATTATGGGTTTGCATTGAAACTTATTCTTTCAGTGAGAAATCAGCTGAAATTGTGGTGGTTTGGGCTGAGTTTTGCCTCGAGGGGTTTTTGATTGATTTATTCAAACCTGAAACTGAGTGAGAACCTTTGGAGAGAGGGAAAGTTTGAGGGGAAATGCAGGATGACTGAAAGGGAATAAAATGTGGGATGCTCGCATGAGCCTCTGCAATCCACGGGGGGGGTGGATTTGACACAGCTGTGACAGGAATGCAAACATGCAGTTTGATCTGCAATGAGCTCCCTTACAAGTGTTAAAGGATGATGATACCTGTGGAGTTCTGTAATGATCAGTTCTGTGCTTTTAACAATATGGGTCACTTTGTTTTTTTTCTCAGGTTACCTGATATCCCATATGCAATGGTTTTTGGTAAACGGAACAGGTCAATAACCATTTCGAGAATGTTTGTGATTTAAAAACAAAATTTGGGTGGGGATGAGAGGAATTAATGAAAAATGGCTCCATTACTCTGAAATGGAAACTTCTTTGAAATTTCAAAACCTTTCATGAAAATTGCCTTTCATTTTTCCGCCAGCTCTAGTCTAACATAATATTTAGAAATCCTTGTGTTAACTTCACCCAGCCTTCTCTGAATATATCACTCAAGTGTTGCCTTAACATGGTGGTATTTGCAGGATCAGGCCCTAAACCTTTACTCCTGTGAGTAGACCTTATTGGGATTACTCAACCAAGTAAGCAATATGTCTGGGAGTACGTGTCTGCAAGATCAGACTGTGACATTGTATGCTTTTTGGGTCCAGGACCCTGGATTAAAGTCTCGCCTCCTTTTCATCACTGTAACTTCACCCAGCTACATGAAAGCAGTATTCATACCATCCTTTTTATTTGCCTATTAAGCACATATCTCTCAACCATCCAAGGCTCAAATGTGGAGCACAGTGTGTGACAGAGATCCAAAATGAGAGACACAAAACAAATGATTCATGCAGGAAATTCAAAATGCTGTGTGATTCACTCTTTTAGTGTAAATGGCTCTTTAGGTATCCTCAGTTCTATGATTTTGCATTTCTGAGGTAACTAATTTTCAGCAGTAAAGTGGTAGGACATCAGATGTGTATGGCACATAGATAACTTTGGAACTAAGGCCTCTTCTACACCTAAAATTTAGGTCGACCTAATTATGTTGCTCAGGTGTGTGAAAATTTCATATCCCTGAGAGAGGTAGTTAAGCTAACCTAAGCCCCTGTGTAGACTGCTTTAGGTCCACTGAAGAATTCCATTTATCTGTCTAGTGCCTCTCGGAGAAGTGGGTTTACTACAACAACAGAAGTACCCCTTCTGTCACTATACCAAGTGTCTGTGCTACAGAACTAGAGTCAGGTAGCTGTGCCGCTGTAGAGTTTCTGGTGTGGACAAACCCTAAGAAGTGAGGGACACTTGAGTGGTACCTGAGTAACCATTATGTGCACTAATAAGGCTATATAAATAATAGCTAATAGTGCTATATAAATAATAGAACCTTTGATCTTGAAGTATTTAGCAATGTATATATCAGCAATTTGCAGGGAGCAATTAGCAAGAGAACAGACTCCTTGAGGAAGGGATCACTAAGAACAATGGGATAAAACTGAGCAAGGGGAAATGTAGGCTGAATATCAGGAACACAGTTTTAACAACATGGTCACTTAGACTGTGAAATGGGGAAATGGCAGAATCCCCTGCACTGTTTACTCAAGCTTGGGATTGACAAAACACTTGGGAATGTTCTGTAGAGAACAATTCCATTCAACATTGTCAGGGAACTGGGCTGCAAAATCATTCTAGTGGGTCTTTTCTAGTTCTAATCCTATGAGGATCTGTGCAGGGGGCACGCAAAATCTCTGTTTTGTCCTCCTGTGTACAAATGTAAGGGCTTGAATATACTGAGAAATTATTTTGGCTTAAGGGAATGCGTGAAGGTAAAGTGGAATGGGCATTCTTTGATTAATTGCCTCTTATCCCAGAATAAAAGCATCAACACATGGAGTTGATCAGGACTAGTTAATGAGGAATAGCCATTCTGGAATAATTTAGACAAGCCTAAGCCATATGCTTTTCTACTGCAATATGTTATTTTTTAAGGAAAGAAGGAAGAGCAGCAGCAGGCTAGAGAAGGGGATTTGTTGGAAACATCTGTACTTCCATTTGCATGCAGAGAGCTGAGCCGGGGACACAACTCCAAGGACCCAGAAAAATTCAGAAGATAGCTGGTGATAACTGCTGAGCATGCTCAGTAGCTGTTTGAAGCCTGTGTGGAAGTCACTGTTCAGCCCAGTTCTGCTTGACTTAGTGTGTCCCTAGACCAAGAACTGAGCTAATCACAGCTCACTGTGGGGAAGTAGAGGCAAGGCAAGATTTTAGGCCTGGTCTGCATACAGATTTCGTACTGGTAGAACTGATTTGGTTTGGGGTGTGACATTTTCCAGAAATAGTTTTATAGGTACAACCTCTGCATGCACACAGTTATAAAGATGCCTAATATACTGGTATAGTTTATTCCTCTTCCTGCATGGGAATAGCTATACCCGTATAAGCCCACTTATACCTATATAAGTATTACGGTTGCCAATTTTGGTTGGCTTTATTCCTGGAGGTTTTATCACATGACCTAATCTTTAATTACAGATTAATCTTTAGTTCCTGGAGGTCCCAGGATAACCCTGGAGGGTTGGCAACCCTAATATCTATGTCTATACTATACCAGCATAGTTAAAATGGAACAACTTTTGTGTATAGACAAGGCCTCTGAGAGACAGAGGAGCTACGGGAATTCTCAGGGGACTCATCTGAATGACAGATGGTGCAAAGCATCCAGAAGAGCATGGTTGCTTTCATTGTAAAGTTGTGGCTACAGAATCATAGAATCATAGACTTTAAGGTAAGAAGGGACCATTATGATCATCTAGTCTGACCTCCTGCACAATGCAGGCCACAGAATCTCACCCACCCACTCCTGTAACAAACACCTAACCTATGTCTGAGCTACTGAAGTCCTCAAATCATGGTTTAAAGCCTTCAAGGTGCAGAGAATCCTCCAGCAAGTGACCCATGCCCCACACTGCACAGGAAGGCGAAAACCCCCCAGGGCCTCTGCCAGTCTGCCCTGGAGGAAAATTCCTTCCTGACACCAAATATGGCGATCAGCTAAACCCTGAGTATCTGGGCAAGACTCACCAGTCAGAAACCCAGGAAAGAATTCTCTGTAGTAACTCAGATCCCACCCCATCTAACATCCCATCACAGGCCATTGGGCATATATACCGCAAATAGTCCAAGATCAGTTAGTTGCCAAAATTAGGCTATCCCATCATACCATCTCCTCCATAAATTTATCAAGCTTAGTCTTGAAGCCAGATATGTCTTTTGCCCCCATTGCTCCCCTTGGAAGGCTGTTCCAGAACTTCACTCCTCTGATGGTTAGAAACCTTCGTCTAATTTCAAGTCTAAACTTCCTGGTGGCCAGTTTATATCCATTTGTTCTGATGTCCACATTGGTACTGAGCTTAAATAATTCCTCTCCCTCCCTGGTATTTATCCCTCTGATATATTTATAGAGAGCAATCCTATCTCCCCTCAGCCTTCTTTTGGTTAGGCTAAACAAGCCAAGCTCTTTGAGTCTCCTTTTGTAAGACAGGTTTTCCATTCTTCGGATCATCCTAGTAGACCTTCTCTGTACCTGTTCCAGTTTGAATTCCTCCTTCTTAAACCTGGGAGACCAGAACTGCATGCAGTGTTCCAGATGAGGTCTCACCAGTGCCTTGTATAACGGTACTAACACCTCCTTATCTTTACTGGAAATACCTCACCTGATGCACCCCAAGACCACATTAGCTTTTTGCACGACCATATCACATTGTTGGCTCATAGTCATCCTGTGATCAATCAATACTCCAAGGTCCTTTTCCTCTTCTGTTACTTCCAAGTGATGCGTCCCCAGCTTATAACAAAATGTTTTTGTTATTAATCCCTAAATGCATGACCTTGCACTTTTCACTATTAAATTTCATCCTATTACTATTACTCCAGTTTACAAGGTCATCCAGATCTTTCTGTATGATGTTCTGGTCCTTCTCTAAATTGGCAATACCTCCCAGCTTTGTGTCATTCACAAACTTTATTAGCACACTCCCACTTTTTGTGCCAAGGTCAGTAATAAGATTGGTCCCAAACCAGTCCCTCAGGAACTCCACTAGTAACCTTCTTCTAGCCTGACAGTTCACCTTTCAGTGTGACATATTGTAGTCTCCCCTTTAACCAGTTCCTTATCCACCTTTCAATTTTCATATTGGTCCCCATCTTTTCCAATTTAGCTAATAATTCCCCATGTGGAACCATATCAAACGCCTTATTGAAATCAAGGTAAATTAGATCCACTGCATTTCCTATGTCTAAACAATCTGTTACCTTCTCAAAAAAGGAGATCAGGTTGGTTTGGCACAATCTACCTTTTGTAAAACCATGTTTTATTTTGTCCCAATTACCATTGACCTCAATGTCCTTAACTACTTTCTCCTTCAAAATTTTTTCCAAGACCTTGCATACTACAGAGGTCAAACTAACAGGCCTGTAGTTACCCGGATCACTTTTTTTCCCTTTCTTAAAAATAGGAACTGTGTTAGCAATTCTCCAGTCATACAGTACAATGCCTGAGTTTACAGATTCATTAAATATTCTTGCTAATGGGCTTGCAATTTTGTGTGCCAGTTCCTTTAATATTCTTGCATGAAGTTTATCTGGGCCCTCCAATTTAGTCCCATTCAGCCGTTCGAGTTTGGCTTCTACCTCGGATGTGGTAATATCAACCTCCATATCTTCATTCCCATTTGTCATCCTACCATTATCCCTAAGCTCCTCATTAGCCTCATTAAAGATTGAGGCAAAGTATTTGTTTAGATATTGGGCCATGCCTAGATTATTCTTAACCTCCACTCCATCCTCAGGTTTAGCGGTCCCACTTCTTCTTTCTTTGTTTTCTTCTTATTTATATGACTATAGAACCTTTTACTATTGGTTTTAATTCCCTTTGCAAGGTCCAACGCTACATGGCTTTTGGCCTTTCTCACTTTATCCCTACATATTCTGACTTCAGTAAAGTATCTTTCCTTGCTAATCCCTCCCATCTTCCACTCCTTGTAGGCTTTCTGCTTTTTCTTAATCACCTCTCTGAGATGCTTGCTCATTCAGCTTAGTCTATGCCTCCTGCCTATGAATTTTTTCCCCTTTTTTGGGATGCAGGCTTCTGATAGCTTCTGCAACTTTGACTTGAAGTAATTCCAGGCCACCTCCGCCTTTAGATCCACAAGTTCTTCAGTCCAATCTACTTCCCTAACTAATTTCCTTATTTTTTTAAAGTTAGCCCTTTTGAAATCAAAAACCCTAGTCACAGATCTGTTTTTGTTTATCCTTCCATTTAGTTTGAACTGAATTAGCTCATGATCGCTCGAACCAAGGTTGTCCCCTACAACCATTTCTTCTATGAGGTCCTCACTACTCACCAAAACCAAATCTAAAACGGCATCTCCTCTTGTTGGTTCACCACTTGGTGAAGGAATCCATCAGCTATTGCATCCAGGAAAATCTGAGCCCTATTATTATTACTAGCACTGGTCCTCCAGTCTATATCTGGGAAGTTAAAGTTTCCCATGATCACACAATTCCCATTAGTATTTACTTCATTAAAAACATTAAAGAGGTCTCTATCCATATCTAGATCGGATCCCAGGGGTCTATAGCACACCGCAAGCACTATCCCAGGGGAGGCTCTAGTAGCTTTCTTCCCCAGTGTGATTTTTGCCCAGACGGACTCTATCTTATACATTCCATCACTTCTTATTTCTTTACAGTCTACCTCATCATTGATATACAATGCTACTCCACCACCTTTGTCTTTATTTCTGTCTTTCCTAAACAGCACATACCCTTCAATACCTGTAGTCCAGTCATGACTACTATTCCACCATGTTTCTGTTATCCCTATAATATCTGGTTTCACTTCCTGCACCAGTAGCTCTAGTACCTCCATTTTGTTACCTAGGCTCCTCGCATTAGTGTACAAACATCTTAATTTTTGCTGTTTGGCTTCACTCACATTCTTTACCTGATTGGGCACAGACATTCTACCACCAGTATCACCTATTAGACTGGTATCTACACTGCCCTTCCTCCTTACGTCCATTCTCCTACCCACGGCTGTATCCTTTCTTACTTTGTTTTCTTCCCTCTCAATGTTAAAATCGGGGGTGGAGATTACCTGGACATCTCCCAACTATCTCCCCCAAATTCCTAGTTTAAAGCTCTCTTAATCAGTTGTGCCAGCCTCCATTCTAGAAGTCTATTTCCCTCCCTACTCAGGTGAAGTCCATCCCGAGAGAACAGTCCTCTGTCCATGAATGCTTCCTAGTGACCATACATCCCAAAGCCCTCCTTATAGCATCACTGCCTAAGCCATCTGTTGATCATCATCATCTTGTCACACCTTTGTTGCCCTTCTCTAGGAACAGGCAGAATCCCACTGAAGATCACCTGAGCCTCGATTTCCTTAAGCGTCTTCCCCAGCCTGACATAGTCTCCCTTGATACGTTCCAGTGAGAATCTAGCTGTATCATTTGTTCCCACATGAAGGACAATCAGTGGATTCTTTCCCGCTCCCATTAGGATCCTCTTCAGCCTCAGGTCCATATTCCGTATCTTAGCACCCAGCAGACAGCACACCCATCTGTTCTCTGAATCAGCTCTGGTTACAGGCCTGTCTATTCTCCTAAATAAGGAGTTCCCAATCACATAGACTTGCCTTTTCCTGGTGATGGTGGGATTCTCCAGTCTATCCCCTGTTCCCTCTGGCTGCAAATCCTCTTGATTCCTATTATCCCTTGCAATCCTCTGCAACCCACCCCGTATCCTCCTGGGGCTCATATTTGGCATTGTTATTTTCATTGACTCTTCCCCTCTTCCTATAGGACTAGCTGCTCTTCTCTTCTCTTCCTTGCCCTCTCACCTTCAGTGACCACCTGCTGTGCCCCTTCTTAATTTTTCAACTCTGCAAACCTGTTCCTGAGTTGTGTTTCTCCTTCACTAGCCGGTCTTTTCCTCCAAACAGACAGAAAGAGGAGAGTATCCATTTGCAGATGACTGAGGCCTTGTTACGTGAGTGAGAACATTGTACTAAATGAACTAAATCTGTTTAGAAAGTGATAATCTATTGAGTTAGTTGTTAAAAATTCAATTAAACTGACACTCTTCAGCTGAAATAAGAGCGTCCTGCAAAGGAGTGGCATCAATGTAACTAAATCCGTTTCTAACCCTATACTGTCTCAACTCTGCAGTATTCCTTTAACTTTTGTCACTTTCCCTTTTTATATTTGGGTAAAAAAAATTGTACCATCAACAATTTTGTTTAGCTTTAATAAAAACTTAATAAGTAAATCTCTGACTCATGGTCTATAAAGCAGAATACATTCTTCCCTTGCCAAGAGGAAATTAATAAGGTGAATTGCTGTGTGCAGGTACGAAGGAGCAAATATTTTTAGCTTTTCCATTTAACACAAAAGTGAATCTGGATTTAAAATCCATGGAATAAATATAGAATCAGAGAAGAGATCAGTTGGTCTTTGGAAGTCCTGAACCCTTTGTGTGATGTTCGGTTTAGAGTTTGTGAATAAAGAGAAGATAGTTATCTGATGAGACATGTGTGCTCTGATCTTCCTGTATTGCATCCACCTAGCTGAAAAAAGAGGGCTTGGAAAATTGGCTATATCTAGCCCTTAAACTGTAGCAAGAAAGTGCAAGTTATTAGATCAGGCCTTCAACTTCGATGGTAGATTAATCTGGTGGCAGTGGCAGTCTTGTTTGCGTGCCTAAGACTAAGTATAGACATAATCTGATTCCTGAAATAGTTAAAGTCACAGCGTGGGAGGCTGTTGCAAGTCCTTCGCTACCTCAGAACACATATAGCTCTTGGTGATCTTGGAAATGTGTCCACAATAACCCATCATCCCTCGACCACTCAGTCCACTGATCATTCTGTGTGCACCTGGCCTAGTAGAGCTCAAGCCAATTGTTAGAAGTGGGTTTTTAATTTTCTTTGCGTATTTTCTTTGAATGCAGCTTTAGTAAATGTATGAACCAGTGTCTAAGAACCATTCCCTGAAGTTGTGTCTTAGGAGAATTGCCCGAGGTATATTTATAGCGTATGTGCATAGCTGCTGAAACACTGAAATAGTCTCATTACCATGAGAGACATGACTACGGAGGCACAGGATACCACAGAGTCATGTATGCACTTCATGATCAGCTAGAGGGGCCAGCTGGCTCAGGAGTTTGTGATGGCACCTAGAGACTTTCACCTCTAAATTGCCAGTTTGAATCCAGTCTAGGTATAAAAAGAGTGAAAGTCAACACCATTTGAAGGCTGTTTGGTGGTCATGTGGAATCGTGCAATGACATTGTCAGGGTTCCCTCCCCACTCTGAACTTTAGGGTACAGATGCAGGGACCCGCATGAAAGACCCCCAAGCTTATTTTTACCAGCTTAGAGTAAAAACTCCCCTAGGCACAAATTCTCCCTTGTACTTTGGATTAGGTAAATATTGCCACCACCAAGTGATTCAAACGAACATTTAGGGAGGGCCATTTGGAACCCTATCTCCCCCCTAATATCCCCCACAAGCCCTGCACCCCCTTTCCTGGGCAGGCTTAAGAATAAACAAGATGAGCACAGATCAACCTTGGGTTTTTAGGGACACTAAAAACCCCAATCAGATTCTTAAAGAAAACAGAACTTTATTAAAAAGAAAAGTAAAAGAAACACCTCTGTAAAATTAGGATGGAAAATAATCTCACAGGGCAATCAGATTCAAAACACAGAGGGTTTCCCCTCTAGGTAAAACTTTAAGGTTACAAAAACAGGGATAAACCTCCCTCTTAGCACAGGGAAAATTCACAAGCTGAAACAAAAGATAATTTAATGCATTTCCTTGCTATTACTTACTATTTCTGTAAGATTAGATGCTTAGTTCAGATATGGCTTAAGGAGATGTATTTTCCCTGTCCTAGTTCCTCGCTGACCCCAGAGCGAACAACAAAGAGAACAAAAGCAAACCCCTACCCCCACAGATTTTGAAAGTATCTTCTCCTCTCATTGGTCCCTTTGGTCAGGTGCCAACAAGGTTACCTGAGTTTCTTAACCTTTACAGATAAAGGAGGGATTTTATGCTACCCTTAGCTGAATGTTTATGACAGACATCAATCCAGTTTCTATTGGAGACTTGTTCCCACCCCAGCAACCATTCTCATAACTTTAATTCAGCCATAAAAAGGATGCCAAAGATTGAATGGGCATGGTGGCTGAACTATCCTGTCACTCCTAGAAGTGATCTTTCTAGATCATTGTGGAGTCATGCTGATGATGAACTGTCCAGGGATAGATAGAAAATTTCATCTCCAGGCACAGCGGTGGCATTTCCCCCCCAAAAATAATGAGAGATAATAGTTGCATTCAGTCCTTGACTTACCTACTGAGTCTGCCGCGCTGATGTCAATGGAGCATCTGTTCGTTCCCAGCTGGACTGAGACAACTAACTCATTGCACATAGGTCACTGAACAGTAACTTCTGGTCCCCAATGATAAGAATTTCCTTTGTTAGAAGACCACTTACCAAAACACAGAAATACAAAATGAGGGTACTCACGTGTCACATTTTAACATATCATGCTGGATATCTTGGGTATCATGGGTTTCACAGCAATGCCAACAGGGTGGTAACAGTATGATGACCATTATTGTGAAGTACTGTCATCAGCTATGAAAATATTGCCACAAAATTAGACTTCATGTTTTCTGCACCGGGGACACCAAAGTAACAATAAAACCAGCCATCCATCACTTAGATTCCTTGCAGCCTGCCAGAACCCTTTAGAAGATCAAATTTTCTGATGGGAACAGACTACAACAGGAGGCACCAATTGAAAAGAATGAGCGTAGCATACACACAGGGAACTTGAGGTGGTGATGCTCATCCATTCGTCGCATTCTGAATTGGTGTCAGGGAACTGACAAACGTTGGCAGAGCCAAGCCATCTGGTCCTGGTCCCAATGTGAGTCAGTGGGGCAAGGATTTTATAGTGGTTTAACAAACAGTGAATGGGATTTGCTTTTACAAGCTAGGCAATGAATTATTTGCCCTAAAGTAGTTATACCCTTTGCTGGAAACTCTCATACTTTCTCAACACCATCTTGCCCACCTTGCAAATGCACTCTTCCTTTCCTCTCCGGGTTCTATTAACACATTACAGGTAGACGCTTAATTTCATTTTATTTTGTTGACAGTACAGTAAAACTACCAAATAGTGTTGACCTTGGAATCTAATCAACCAACCAAGTCCTAAAAGGGAATGGCCAACTCAGAGACACTAAAAAGCCACCCAGAACTACTGACCAAAAGAGCGTAGGGTGGGAAAGTGGGGAATCAACCCAAAAATAACTTGATCATTCTAGTCATAAAAGGGTCAAGCACTGGTGTTAAAAACTTTGTGGAAATGCACAGAAATCTAGGTTAGTTTGGCTCTTGCTGCCTTAGAAATTTCTGGCTTTGATATGGTGTTTCTTCGGACAATGATAGAAGTGCATTGTGATGCTTGTAAAAGGATGCAGAGAGGGAGAGAGACGGAGGTGATGGGAAATTAGAATCACATTTGCCTATATCAGCAATTGATAGTTACAGAGATCCATAGGCTGATGTACACCGGGCACGTACGTCAGCATAGGAAAAATCCCCACACCCTTGCAAGACATAGCTATGTTGATGTAACCCCCTGTGTAGACAACACTACATTGACAGAAGAACTCTTCTTTTGACCTAGCTGCTGCCTGTCAGGGAGGTGGATTTCCTATACCAATGGGAGAGCCCCTCTCATCAGTATAGATAATGTCTACACTGAAGTGCTGCAGCTGTGCCAGGGTTGCATTCCAACTGTAGACAAGCCCTAAGTGTCAAACTTATATGGAGGTTGAGGGCCCAAGAGCAGATCCTAGGCTGGTGTAAATTGTCATAGCTCGACTGACTTACTTCAACTGAGACCAGCCTAGAATCTATCCCCAGGACTCTACAGTAGCAGCAGTCCAAGACCTGTAGTGAATGGCAGGGTTACTGCAGAGCTTGAGATCATGTCTGCAGAATATGGTTGCATAGGGCTTTTTAAAGGAATGACTGCATTGTGTTTTGTTTTCCTTTTAAAAAGAATTTTCCCTTCCTCCCCTTATACCCTTAAGGCTAGGTTCTACTTTAACTTACATCCGTGCAACCATAATGACATCCGTGTTAGAAACGAATTTAGTCTTTAACCTGTAAGCACCATTACACTCAAGACCTATCAGTCCTGGCCTACTCCAGCCAATGATTAAGTGACCTAAGGGTTCAGCCCGGGTAAGGGTGAGAAATGGGGTTTCTGAGACTTTCCCTCAGCCCTTCTTTCATTATTCACTTACTATCCAGTCACCTCTTCTCTTTGCCCCCTTAGGAGCAGATGCAACTGTGCACTGCACATCAACATTTCAGCTGGCTGCTTGGATTCCAACACGCCAGCATCACCCAGGGCGGGCTTTAGGGAGTCAACTCTAGCACAGACATCCTGTGTGACCCTGGGAGAAATTCAGGCCCCATTGAAGGCAATGGCAAAAACTCTTATTGACTTCAACAGGGCGAGGATTTCAGCAAATACGTCCAAAGTTATGTTGTTGTTTTTCCGCGTTTTCTCATTTTCAGTGGTTTCCACTGAAAGCTCCTTCCATGTATGTGCCTGATGGCTCCTTATGAAACCCAGCTCTCTTCCCTGCCTCCTCCCTATACCCCTTTCTTGGTGTATCTGTGTGTTCCTAATGAAAATGGCTTGACATGTACCAAACAAATCCCAGGCTCCTCTCTTCTGTCTGCCTTCCTAGACAGAGCGCCAGCTTTGGGAGTTATGTCATAAACTGGAACAAAGACAGCTCCCTGGGTTTTGGGCCTGATCTGCATAAATTGACCTCTGAGTGCTTTGGGAGTATTTAAAGCAGCATGTAAGAGGGGTTTTTAGCTCAGTATTGACATTCCTCCATTATCAGCTTCCAGAGCGTGTTGCTTATGCACCCATCTTGAGCTGTCAACAGTACTGGCATGCCACGTTCCTATCTCTTATCAGTATGGACAATAACATGCGGGCTCTAGTCTGTCTTGCAGTGATGTTCTGCTGCCATTAGCTGCTTGTCTCTGCTCCCAAGACCACCTTGCCTTGATTATACCCCAGCTGTTGCCTTCTCCTGTCTGCAATTGCATACGCTTCACTCTCCTTTCTTAAAAACTCCTCCTAGGAGCAGCTATTGGAGTCTAAAATCCTTTTCCCTTGCCTACGTTATTCCACCTCTTTATTGGGGGATTTGGGTGAATTTTCCTCGCAGTCTAATAACTTCCAGAAACAGGCTTACAGTGGAGTGCTCTATCTGAATGGTGCAAGGGCTTCTGGCATTTGTTGTTTCAGTGGCAGTGCTAGCTGCAGGGAATAGTCTGTGCCACCACTTCTCATTGGCCCACCTGTGTGGAGAACTCTGGCTGGCTACCATTCCTCAAAGGTGAGGATAGAACTTTGAATTGTTGGACTGTTATACATAAGCCTCTACTGCTTGAGCTAAAGGCCCCAGTTGCCTTAGGCAAAGCTGCACCAGGCTCATGGACCTGTAGCTAAAGGCCAGCCACCACTTGAGGGTGACAGAGTGCCACACTAAATGGGTTTTACTTTCCCGCTGGCCAGGGAAGCTCATCCTGACGTTCAAAGGAAGAAGAGCTTCAGAGGAAGTTCTGCCATCCTTGGAGATGAGGGGTATCCCAGTTGTTGCACCACTTTAACTATATGTGTGTGTATATAGCTATAGTTAAAGTGACACAACCCCCTAAGTGTGGACAGTTATATGGTACAAAGAGCCTTACACTGGTGTAGCTTATTTCTCTAAATTTAGGGAAATTCTGCCACCTTTACTCACAGTGAGTAGTGTCGTGCTCCAAGAATAGTCCCGCTGAAATCAGTGGGTCTATTCACAGAGTAAGGCACCAAGAAGTCCCAGGTTTGATGCACTTGCTTAACTTCACATACTGTATGTAGCCCCATTGACTTCATTGGGATTCCCGTCAGTGTATGAAGTTAAATGCAGGTGTCAGTTTTTACAGGATAAGGAACTACTCCAAGGGCCAGATTTTTCAGAAGTGCTCAACTCCGATGGACACTTACAATGAGGACTTTCTGAGATGTTTTGAAAATCTGGCAACACATGAGTAAGGATGGCAGAACCTGACCCTTATGGAACCCTTTGGAGAGACTGATTGAAATGACTAAGCTGTTAAAAGAGCTTTGGGATTTGTTGCAGAGATTAGAGAAGCCAAAGTAAATGTGGAAGATAACACATGTTTACACACATGCACTTTCACAAGTCTTTTTTCTCAAAATAGCCACTTGCATTTTATTTATAGCTATTCTCTCATTTCTTCTGTGACTGAGCTGAATATTTACATAAGGGAAAAAAGGAGAGCCAATGAATAACCATTGCATGTGCACACTGGAATCATCATTAGACCTGCCACTGTGGATAGATATCTGGACCAAACAGAGCACCAGAATTAGCAAGTATCATTTAACTTTTGTGAAGTTTTTCACTCACGCTGGGCAAACCTCAAAAAGTTCAGAGGTTCATTTCCAAGCACCGAAAAGATACAGGGCCCACAGTCCTTATGCAATGATTACTCAGTCCTAAGTTTCTTTGGCCCATGTAGACTCACAAGGCTAGATTGTGACGTAGTTGTACCTTATACACGGGCCATATTACTGTAGTATCTGGTCATCTCACAATATTTAATGCATCTATTTGCACAACACCCCTCTGAGGCAGGGCAGTACTGTAATCGCTATGTTAGAGCTGGAGAACTTAGGCATGGAGAGGCTAAGTGACTTGCTCAAGGTCTCAGGCAGAGTCTGCTGTGGAGCAGGGAACTGAACACATGTCTCTGGGTTGCACTCAAACCAGGGATCATCTTTCCTCTCTTGGACTTGGACTATATGCCCACACAGAGAACTAAGAGAAAAGAAGCACTTATACTCCTGCATGGGCTTTTTGGAGCTAGTCCAGGTGCCCAGGAGCTTGTGCTGCATGATGCCCCTCTACTCTCCTCCCAGAAAGGGTGGCCAGGGAATGGTGGAGAACGGGAGCCAGCAGTGGAGACTGGCAGGAAGTGGGAAGAATGGAGGGGATTATGCCTTAGAAGTTCAGTTGGAATTTTGGACAAAGATACCCTGCAAGCTCTTATGGGCCTGTAGCAGGGTGGTCACCCCACTTCTGCCTGGAAGGGCTTAAAGCAGCCAGGAGAGGGCTGTGCCAGAGAAAAGCTGGGTTGATGGGGAAAGCAGCCACAGCTGTAGCCAGTGCAATCATTGCCCAGCTGGCCCTTATAAGAGGGCAGTGGGTAAGAAGCAAGAGAGTCTCTCTAGCTGTGGAGATAGGCCTGGGTGCTGGGGAGTGTACCAGAGGACCTGAGGTAGAGCAGGGCTGGGGGAAGGCCAGAGGAGCTGGGGAGCTCCAGCCTGGAAACCCCCAGGCTGCAGGCCTAGTAGAAGGTCAAATAGGTACTGGGATTGCAGAGGACAGCCCAAGGGGTAAGCAGAGGCAGCAAGTACAAACCCCCATTGCCTGGTTGGCTTATATACTGCTGTCTGCCCCAGTGAACGGGGGCTAGATGATGACTGGGCAGTAGCCATACACTGAGGTGATGTGGGGATAGTGGGTGGGGGTTCCCCTGGGAGGAGGAGACCCAGATCTGTGGGAGGTACTGCAGGGGGCAGCACCCCAGGTAAAGGGGCACTGTGGTCTGGGAGGGACATGGGGACCAGTGGTAAGTGGGACACTGGCCTGCAGAGGGTGCTCTGGAAGAGCTAATTCCCAAGGATGACCAGCAGGAGGCATCTCAGGGGTGAGTCCCGACCGCTACAGAGCCCCTGAGAGAGGCAGGATGGTCTACTGGGCTGAGCACAGAGCCAGTCCTGAGACACACATGTGTGGAGGTCACTTTGGAGTCACAGGATGCCCTGCACAGAAAGGGCTTTGCAAAACTGACACCCCCCCCCCAGTTCCAATCCTGGATTTTCCACTCTTGCTTTATGGCCTGGAGCAAGTCACTTCACCCCTCTGTTGTAACTCCCTCAGAATGGGAATGACAACATTTACTCACCTCACAAGGATGTGGTGAGGACTGATTAATGTTTGTAGGGTAAAATTCACCCCACCATGCTGCCTACATAATGCTGACAATGCTTACTTGCAAGCATTTGGTTAAATCCTCAATGGAATTGAGTGAGGCCTTGCCTGCCAACCCTGCCACTGAGCTTTACTAGCACAAATGCTGGTGGAAAGTGAAATTAAAAACTAATTTCAGTATTCTTACCAGAAGTGCTTGTGTAGCTGAATGGAAAGTGTGAGTTGCCGACCCCTCTCTGCATCGATTCACAGATGATGAGTCTGGTACAGCCCCAAGGAGGGCATGTTGCTGCTTTAGCTCAAGCTATAGCAACTCATGCTTTTCCCTATTTCACCTTCAGTGTGTGGCTCATGAAGTCAGCTATTAGCCTCGTATATTTATACACTGAGGGAACAGAAACAAGACCATGTGGTTTATCTGACCAATCAGAACTAAGGACCATGGCTCAAATTTCGAAGTCAGTCCGTATTTCGTCTGTGTTTCAGTTCAAACAGATATTCACCCAACTGATTTGAGTAACAAATTATTTTGAAGAAATGGTGATCTCCTCATGGATATTCTCATGCAGAAGATGTGGATAAATTTGTCAAATAGTATGTTGGGAATTATTTGCTCTCTTGCTTGTTCTTATTCTCATTCTTATTTTGGTATTTATTATATGTCAGAGCATCTCTAATTGCTGCTACGAGACAGTGATAAAGGATCACAGAAAAGGTCACTTTCTTCAAACACTGTACAAGGAATTTTATGAGAATAAAGAAAACAGTATTATATCTCAAGCTACCTTGCTTTCCCATTTGCTTAGATCCTTCCCTCAGCTCCGCCCTCTCCTGGCTTCCTGGTACAATTTTAAAGAAACAGTACAGCTATCCTCAAGAGTGTTACAGGAGGACACAGTATCACCTTGTTGCAATGTCACACCGAGAAGACTTCATGACAATAAATTTGGGGCTCTTCAACTGTCCCGCCAAGGAGGGCTCAAGTGGGCTCTGGGTGTGTTTCTCTGTTTTACGGTGAGTGGCAGTAATCCTTATTCTCCTCCTTTACGACTAATTCAGTCATCACTTCCTCTGCCTCCAGGGTTGGCGACATTACATTTCATCTTGATGGAAGTGGTGACGGTGGTGTTGCAAGCTCTGGATTGCAGTGTCACAATGGTTAAAGAGAGAGGCGAAGAGGCAGCTAGCTATAAAGGAGAAGCCTTGTTCTCTTTAGTGCACATAAAAACCTTGGCAATTGCCAATGATGGAAAAGGAAACAGAGGGGAAAGGACATGACAGTTTAATGTGGTCTTAGAAAAATAACAAGTTTTTTAACTTTTTATTCTCTCATTTTTAGTCGTATGTAACACAGCCCTAAACCTTGGACAGAAATAGCGATTCACTTTCTTAACAGCCTGGTTTACAAAACTCCCACGTTTTAAACTCTCCAGGCTCCTCTGGAGCAGAGGGCTGTCAATCAGATCAGACACTGCTTGCATTAAAGACAAGTTTCTTTGTTTACGCAGAACTCGCTGCACTTGGTAAATGGTGTTAACTGCAGACCAGCAGCCTAGCTCTGAAGAGCTGATGGTCAAAACAACATTAATGGGTCTGGTAAAGTCTAAAGCAATGCCGCTGGGTCACACACAAGCAAACTAAATGGTGTAGAGCTAACATTATGCTTCTCAATTGTCCACTGCTCGTAGGCAGGGAGTGGGGAGAGTAGATTACTATGATCAGATCTTCCCCAGCCAGAATTGGTGCCCAAACATACATAACCCAATCCCTGTTCCTCTGCAGCCTTCGGTGCTGGCCGTCTCATGCAGCCTGGTTCCCAAACAAGGCCTGTCCACATCACCAGTGTAATTACCTGTCTCTGCCATAAGCCCAGGAGCTGAATGGCATAGAGGTTCAACTCCCTTCCCAGCTGGATAGATAGGAATGAGGCCTACTTGTCTCCATCCTGCTCACAGCTTGCACTGCCAGAGCCTGCGCTGGATTTGTTCTGTGGATAAATAGGGAACTTTAGGTTGAATGGCTTTCATTTTTTCCCCCTTTGCATTTTGAGCACTGGTGGTTGGAGATGAATGTCATGCCATCCCTTCTCTCTCCAGCTCTCCCTTGGCAGCAGAGCTGTGTGTGGTTGAGGGCAAGCCTGGGCAGGTAGGCGATACCAATTTGTTTGCCAAAGGTAACATTGTGTTGCAGTAGCCCAGGTTTGCTCTGATTGGCCCTGATCCACTGAATCTCAATACAGTGCAAGGTGGAATGGGACCACATTAAAAAATAACAAATACTCCCCAACAAAACTGTGCATACAAGTTTCTTCCTAAAGCTGGCCACCAGACACAGTAATTATTGAAGGAGTTCAAAGTTCAGACCCATCATGGGATGTGCTCTATTCTTTCCTTGTTCCATTGGGCCTCGTTGCCCAGAGCACCTCTTTATTTGTCCTCTGGTGACAGGGGCAATGTCAGCTTGGCTGGAATACACATGGCAATCAGCAAGTCAATGAAACATGCAATGGTGGGTGGTGGTATTGGCAGCAGGTGTGGGGAGGGGGAGAGGGGCACCTAGGAACAAATGTTCTATTGAGATGCTGATTAATTCTGAGAAAGCCAGTGCTAACTTGCTTGTCTCTGAATAACTCATGAAAACAAGCAGCTTCATAATGCCTCTGTATTGGTGATCCATGTCCACAAAATCTATTCATTAAGCAATCTTTTCAAACAGTTAAACTCTGGAGACTTCAAAGCCTCAGAGAGAAAAAACAACTGCCTGGAACTGACTTACCACAGTCAGATAAATGGGAAATTGTATTCTGAAAGCCTACAAGTGATTCTATTAGGAGTTGTCTTCGGCCACAGGAGACTACAGCAGTGTGTTTATGAAAAGATTTATTTTTATCTTAGCAATGCAGAGGACAACCAGCCTGGCCATGGCTGGAACATTCATACAGCTAGAGACACGAAAGACAATGAGTGGAAAATTTTCAAGTTCTCTATCACTTCAGAACATCTCCTTAGTACGTGATCATATTCCAATCTCTCTCTCTCTCTTACACCCACATATGCATCTTTCATGTCTTTAGCCATATGGGTATTCCAGCCCTGGCCAGGCATGTTATCCTCTACATTGCTAAAATAAAAATAATCTGTCCACAAACATATGATATATGAAGTATCATCATGTAATATTGGGGAGGAAGGAAGAGCTAGCGATTAGGACACTGGACTGGGATTCAAGAAACCTGGGTTCAGTTCCCAATTCAGACACACACTTCCCATGTGACCTTGGGCAAGTCACATAATCTACCTTGTGCCTCCGTTCCCTATCTGTAAAATGGAGATAGCACTGCCTTACCTTACAGGCGTGTTGCAAGGACTGAATCCATTAAAGATTGTGAGGTAATGTGGGCTGTCACAGGGTGACACTGGCTCTTTAAGAATAAGCCACCTCACTGAGTGACATAAGTTACACCGACCTAAGCACCGGTGTGGACAGCCCAATATCAGTGGAAGAGCTTCTCCCACCAATATAGCTACCACCACTCATTGGGAGTGGATTAATTAAGTCAGTGGGAGAGCTCTCTCCTGTCAGCTTAGAGTGGCTACACTAGAGAGCTTATAGCAGCATAGCTACATCGGTGCAGCTGTATCGCTGTAAGTTCTCTAGTGTAGCCATAGCCATATTTTTTTCCCACAGGACCCTACTCATTCATTGCATGGGATGGACCTGCTCTGGGGATGAAGCATGGTTGCATAGCGAAGTGGACCATGGTGTGCAGGGATCCCTGCCACCTTTGCTGCAAAAGTTGGATGGGGTGTTGTTTGAGTGAATGAGACAGGGGGACTGCAGAAAGAGAGAGGATGGTTTTTAGACAGTCGAATACCACTGTGTTGAATTGGATTCTATCCCTGCCTCTGCCATAGAGTTCTTTGTGGTTAAACCAAACTTTTCCCAGGTGATCGCTAATTGTGTGTTCCTCATTTTCTGGGTGTCCAACTTGCAACCAGTGGGGTTTTATTTTAAGAAATGCTGAGCACTCACAGCTGCAACTGAAATTAATGGGAGCTGTATTTTGAACATATAAAGTGCTAGGTGACTGAAATGAGACGCCCCAAATTAGTGGGTAATTTTGACCTTAATCCTTCTGTGCCTCAGTTTCCTACCTGCAATATGAGGGTAATACCACCCTCTCACTTCACAGAGGTGTTGTGAAGATAAACCCATTACTGTTTGTGAAGCATTCAGACACTATAATTGTGAGAATTATAGTAAAGCCTATGAGGAAATTAATAATTCTGTCTTCAGAGCAGGGTTGAATGGTGAGTAGTAAACAAGGCCACACGTTGAACAATCAGGAGAAAACAAAATATTGAATAGCTGCTCATTACATGTACAGTGCACGCAATAAGGCAGGGGTCCAGTGGAAAAATTCATATGCGATCATGTAATTAAAGACTGTCTCATAAACGTACACGCAAGGGGGCCAAATTAAGGTTGCACAGGTTACCTTAATTCTTGCATCTCCTAACTTTTGAGTGCTTGACTTCATAACCTCAATAATATTTTTAATTTTGTTTTTGGGTGTAATATGATATGTATAATATCATAACATGATACCTCACATAGAGGTTTGATTATATGCACCACATACATGTGTGTCCAATTATGTTCATGGATGTCATTTATCTATTTGGATGTGTATATTTTAGGTACATGTGTGCATGTATAAACAATATAGATGTATGAATTTTTTAAAGTGCATCTTCCCTCTATGTGTGCTTGTGTATAAATTGCTGGATTTACAAGGATCTGCGCCTTCCTGGGAGCTCAGCTCATATGCTCAAAATTTCATGCCGTTCCATGGATCACTGCATGTGTTTTTAGGCCTTGCTTGCAAGGAAGCAAGACAAAGAGTAAAGGAGGCAAATCTTCCGTAAAGTCTTTCATTGGTGATCTCTCCCAGATGTCACTACTGCTTTGAGCTTGCACCATCACCAAGTACATACATGTCTGTCTTTTGAATTAGATTGTAATCTTGTGTGCATAGCACCGATCACATTGCCAGTGCTCAAAAATAATCTCTCTCCACTGCAGTCCTATAGTGCACCCATTACTAAGCCTGTCCCTATGACACATGATGGCAGAGGACTTCCCCACAGGAAAGGAAGATGCTCCATGTGATTGGGGTCTTGTCTCAGGATGGCTGGCCCTTTAGGCAAACTAGGCTTAACCTGGCCCAGGACCTAGCAGTTATCTCTCAACCAATCTCAATCTGCTCTGTAGACAACTGCGGAGGTACCATTCAGCAAACTTGTTTTTAAAAGCCCTGTGTAACTGAGCTTTTTCTCAGCAAGGGAAAAATCTACGTGCTCGGTCACATTTCTTCCCACAATGCACTGCACACGTTCTAAACTTTTTATAGAAACACTTTTGAGTTGTTTTTTGTTTGTTTGTTTTATTTTCATCTGTGGGGATTTATCCCACCAGTTGGTCTAATCAGCTCCCAAAATTGACTGATTATGGGAAGCTGTGCAGAAAAAATAACTCGTGAGAACCAGGAAAATAGAAACTTGGGACATGCAGGCTATTAATAAAAGCTGGTTCTGCAAAGTCCTGCAGTTTGAGTTTGATGCATTGAACAAGCAGAAGGAGCTCCTCCATTTGGGTTAAGCTCCTATAAAAATGATGGCAATGATTACTAAGCTTCCTCCCCACAGGTTGGTTTTGTGGGCATCCAGTAGCACTGAGTCCCAAAGAGCCTCAAGACTGCAGATTGATTTGACAGTCTGAGGCTGATGCCCTTGATAATAGGGGAGGTTACTGAGGAGACAAGTCCTTCCAAGTCTGCACTTCGTCTTACAACCCCTCAGTCTTGCCGGCTTTAAGCTTTAGCCAGTTGCAGTTCATCAAGGTGATGGTCTCAGCTAGGTATTGAGAGATCTGGCAGATGGGGCTTTTGACGTGTGATGGAAAGGAGAGAGAGAGAGAGCAGAGTCATCCCCAGGGTGCGTCTGTGTGTTTCCTAGATGGCTGTTAGAATGATTTCCCTGACCAGTGTGAAGATGGGCTATCTTGTCTGTGATCTGTGCTAGCCAAAGTGTGCTACAGGTTCTCCCTCTGAGCAATTTATCATGCCATGTTTTAACAGCGCAATCCCACCAGGGGGGAGGAAAGCTGTACTAAAGCCCCCCTAGCATCAAGAGTGTTCAACCCAGTTTGAAACTAGCACCATTCTGGTCCCATTGTGGACAGGACCTAAACATAATTTTAAAAAAAGAGAACCTGTGGTTGGGTCAGAACCCCATGTGCAGCTGAACAGTCCTGCGCAGTAAGAGGTTTTCTGCTTTCCCAGTCCTGGGGTTAACTCGAGTCCATCTTGGGACCTAGCATAATTTAGAACAGTTCCATAGGGATTTCCAGAGTGCAGAGGCACGTTCCTTCCCACATTGACACCCACCCACCCACACATAGGGGGCCAAACAGAAATCATGTACGTCCCCTATAGATTCTTCTGCTCCAGCTTCACATTGCCTGAGCAGCAGGGGCACTGGAAGAGTTTGCATTGTGGGGGTGCTGAGAGCCATTGAACCAAACTGTAAACCCTGTATATAATAGCGGCAAAGAGTCCTGTGGCACCTCATAGACTAACAGATGTATTGGAGCATAAGCTTTTGTGGGTGAATACCCACTTCATCAGATGCATGTAGTAGAAATTTCCAGAGGCAGGCATAAATATGCAAGCATGAATCAGGCTAGGGATAATGAGGTTAGTTCAATTAGAGAGGATGAGACCCTCTTCTAGTAGTTGCGTTGTGAACACCAAGGGAGGAGAAACTGCTTTTGTAGTTGACTAGCCATTCACAGTCTTTGTTTAATCCTGAGCTGATGGTGTCAAATTTGCAAATGAACAGAAGCTCAGCAGTTTCTCTCTGAAGTCTGGTCCTGAAGGTTTTTTGCTGCAGGATGGCTACCTTTAAATCTGCTATGGTGTGTCCAGGGAGGTTGAAGTGTTCTCCTACAGGTTTTTGTATATTGCCATTCCTAATATCTGATTTGTGTCCATTTATCCTTTTACGTAGGGACTGTCCAGTTTGGCCAATGTACATAGCAGAGGGGCATTGCTGGCATATGATGGCGTATATTACATTGGTGGACATGCAGGTGAATGAACCAGTGATGGTGTGGCTGATCTGGTTGGGTCCTGTGATGGTGACAGAATACAAGCTGTCAGGAACAGTATCCCTGATGATGCAACAGCACAACTGGTTGCCGAGCTCTGTGACTTTATCCTCATGCACAATTATTTCAAATTTGGTGACAATATATACCTCCAGGCTAGTGGCACCACTATGGGCACCCGCATGGCCCCACAATATGCCAACATTTTTATGGCTGACCTGGAACAATGCTTCCTCAACTCTCGTCCATTCACGTCCCTTCTCTACCTACTCTACATTGATGACATCTTCATCATCTGGACCCATGGGAAGGAAACCCTGGAAGAATTCTGCCATGATTTCAACAGCTTCCACCCCACCATCAACCTCAGCCTGGACCAATCTACATGGGAGGTCCACTTCCTAGACACCACGGTGCAAATAAGTGACGTTATGTTAACACCACCCTATACCGAAAACCCACCAACCACTATCCCTACCTTCATGCCTCCAGCTTCCATCCCGGATACACCACATGATCCATTGTCTACAGCCAAGTGCTGAGGTACAAACACATGTGCTCCAACCCCTTAGAGAGAGACCAACACCAAGATCTTCACCAAGCATTCTCAAAACTATGATACCCGCATGAGGAAATATGGAAACAGATCAACAGAGCCAGACATGTACCCAGAAGCCTCCCGCTGTGAGACAAGCCCAAGAAAGAAACCAACAGAACTCCACTGGCCATCACATACAGTCCTCAGCTAAAACCTCTCCAACACATCATCAGTGATCTACAACCCATCCTGGACAACGATCCCTCACTTTCACAGGCCTTGGGAGATAGGCCAGTCCTTGCCCACAGGCAACCGGCCAACCTTAAGCATATTCTCACCAGTAATGACACACCGCACCATAGTAACTGAAACCAATCCATGCAACAAACCTCGATGCCAACTCTGCCCACATATCTACACCAGCGACACCATCACAGGAGCTAACCAGATCACCGTCACCGGTTCATTCACCTGCACATCCACCAATGTAATCTACACCATCATATGCCAGGAATGCCCCTCTGCTATGTACATCGGCCAAACTGGACAGTCCCTACGTAAAAGGATAAATGGACACAAATCAGATATTAGGAATGGCAATATACAAAAACCTGTAGGAGAACACTTCAAAACACAATAGCAGATTTAAAAGTAGCCATCCTGCAGCAAAAAAAACCTTCAGGACCAGACTTCAAAGAAAAACTGCTGAGCTTCTGTTCATTTGCAAATTTGACACCATCAGCTCAGGATTAAACAAAGACTGTGAATGGCTAGCCACTACAAAAGCAGTTTCTCTTCCCTTGGTGTTCACACCTCAACTGCTAGAAGAGGGCCTCATCCTCCCTGATTGAACTAACCTCGTTATCCCTAGCCTGATTCTTGCTTGCATATTTATACCTGCCTCTGGAAATTTCCACTACACGCATCTGATGAAGAGGGAAATCACCCACGAAAACTTATGCTTCAATACGTCTGTTAGTCTATAAGGTGCCACAGGACTCTTTGCCGCTTTTACAGATCCAGACTAACCCGGCTATCCCTCTGATACCTCTATATAATGGAAACCACATCAAGAAAGGGGGTGCAGCAGCATCCCCAGCATCCCTAGTTCCAGCACCTGTGCTGAGCAGCACAAAGGAGCTGTACATGGGTGCTGGAACTAGGGGTGTTGGGGGTGCTGCAGCACCCCCTGGCTTGAAATGGTTTCCCTTATATAGAGGATTTACAGTTTAGTTCAATGTCTCTCAGCACCCCCACTATAAAAGCTGTTGCAGTGTCCCTGCAGTTGTATGATAGGCTGGGAATCTGGTCCCTCTTGGAATGTGGGCTTCCCGAAAAGATGTCCCTGATCAGTACTGGAATGTCGTAACGTTTTCCCTTTCATATCTATCTTTCCATGTATGGCGTGTCATTCCCACAGCTGCTTTTAAATTCTTTGAGGAATACAACCGAGTGCCTTGGAAACGCACACGTGAAATATACCTTTTAGTAAAGGCAACCCATTCAAAACAGTGCATTCTCTATACCATCATCTTGAAGACCAGCCTGTGAATGAATTGCCTCCCTTCTGACAGCAGGATGGTATAAATATAGCAAAAGGCTATGCTTACTATGCCCCACATCTTTCAGTCTGATTTAAAAAAAAAATTGTACTACTGCCAAATCAGAGAAACCTAGCAGTAAACTAGCAATGGAGTCTTTTTTGTGTGACTTTTTCATGGTGAAGACCAGAGCATGTCCCACTGTGAATTACATTGGACTCAGATAATAAATGGATCAGAAAATATATATGGGGGCATATAGTGAGTAGGGGTCTGGGTATTTAATTTCCCTTCCTCAAACCAAGATCTATAATATACTTCCTGATCTGTGTGTGTCTTTCAATAGCTTTGTGGTGGGGGGAGTTTTCCCCTGCTGGATACTTTTGGATGTGGTTGTACTAGCCAAACATTTCACAGTAGCTACAGCAGAGATTGTTTTACAACTCTGAGATGAGAGTACAGAAGGTGCCATAAACTATCCAGCAAGTCTGTTCTGTCAGCGGGTGAATATGTTAGCAACACTTCTCTGCAAGCTGAAACATCATCAGAGAAAAGCACATTTCTTCACAGCTGGAACGTGGCAGAACAGGAGTGGGTGGGTGTGGCTTGCTTTTATTTTATTTGGACCTGTTATGAAAGGAAGTAAGGGAGCTTCTTAAACTGCTGGGGCTTAATCCAAGTGGACCTAGCACAAATACAACACAGGGTCTTACCCACTTTTCAGAGTTCTCTCCTTTAGGCTTCAGTGTATCCCATCGATATGCAGCGAACCTAAGCAGCTGCAGAATTAAACGGCTAGGCAGAGGTTAGACCAGAAAGTATATGCACAATTACACTTTCTCTCTTGCTGCAGCAGCAACAAAAACAGAGTTAGACCCTTGAGCTTTTCCCAAGCAGAACCCAACTGTTCACTTAAGACTTGCTGACTCTGAACTGGACACTTCGCGTACACTGTCCAAAGAGTGAAGATGAGCTAATTAAGCCTCACCGATAATAGCAGTATCCCATTTTACAAGGGAAAATGCCTCTGGAGAAACATGCTATGTGATGGTGTCACAGTCGCTGCCTGTGGAGGCAGTGGGTTCTTTTTAATCCCCCGGGGTGAAATTTCCCTGTGACACAAGGCGTAGGCCCTATCTAAGTCCTCAGGGCTTAAGCAGGACTTGCGTGGTGCCTAGGCATTGGACTGGCCTTCACAGTGCTACCAACTCGCATGATTTTATTGTGAGTCCTGTCATAATTGGTGTGTTTCTTAAAGACTCAACTCCTGGAGTTGTGTTACAAGGTGGCCACCCTTCAGCTGGATTAGGGATGGGACCCAATCTGGTAGATGTGCACAGGGGCTCTGCATGCAATTTAGGCAGATGAATGCCTGTCTTCCCAGATGTGGATAGTACTGGGGCTTAGGTGGGAGATAGGCAGCTGGATGCTTAGAGGGTCGCAGCAATATGCATACTTAGAGGCAGAAACGTAGGTGCCGAGGGAGTTTGGACACCTACAGTGTTAGGTAGGAGTTCTGTGGATTGTAGTGGAGCCTAAAACTGGGACTTCAACCCTCTGTGCCTCAGTTCCCTGCCTGTAAAATGGGGCTAATAGCACTGCCCTGCCTCACATACACTAAAGATTGTAAGGTGCTCAGGTCAGATACTATAGTAATGGGCGGCAGCTAAACACCTAAAAGATCTATCTAGATAGACTCCAATGGACTCAGGGTCCGGGCTTAGCAATCACATTAGGAGGAGTCAGTCACAGTGTGGGCTCTTTCCTGTGTTAGCTAGGGAGAGAAATGGTGTGTCAGCTTTATTATTTCCCTCTCGGGACAACAATGAACAACTGCTGGAGCAATTGGTCAACAGGTGACTAGCTCACAGAGTAGGAAAATATGATTTGATACAAGCTTCATACAGGGATATAATTCATGGCAGCAGCTTAAATACCAGCCCAAGTTATGCGTCTGCCACTAAATCAACAGTTTGATTCTCACCTCGTAATAGCTCTAGCCATATGAGCTGTAACTGACTTTTTCGCTAGATGTGTTTGCAGGACAGTATGTGTGAACTCAGCTTTACAAAAGACTTCTGTTTGCTGAAGGATTTTCTTTCTTCTCTATATTTGCAGCCCACGCTCCAGCGTGACTCCCAGCAGCTGCTGGGACAACGAAAGCTCTGGCCAACTGCAAGGGCACAGCTGCATCACGGAGCACGCACACTTGTCTAGTGCTTTCAGATGGGCATTTAAGGGCTACTGAAGAAAGGCAAACAGCAACAGAGAGCAGGCATTTTGATAATTAAGGGTGAGGGCTTTCTGAGGCTTCCTACGATCTTAAATCTCCAGTAAACCACCAGTGTACACTTTCATTAGTAATATGCAAATACAGTGATGGCTTTGTGTACAGGGTCTACGGCTCACAGGACAAATTTTCCATTTTGGGGCTAGACGGCTGTAGGTTCAAGTCCCTTGCTAGTGCATAGGCTCATACGCACTATAGCCATTGCTGTAAACTTAGAGGGTAGTGTCACTAGCAAAAGCCCTGTCCTTAAGGGTGACACCTTGAGCTGCATTGTCCTCTGTTCACCCCCAGAAAGCAAATGACGTCCTATTTATAGCTGTATAAAACCTATCCCGGTGCCATTGTTACTGATGCTGCCATCAGGACAAATCTTCTTGAATTCCATCATCCGTATATTAAGGAACTTTTCTGGGTTTCCCAAACCTGCTAAAGCCCCAGGCTGCCTCAATATGTGTTTCACCTTTGGGATGAAATATGCCAGGTCCAACTTTACTGCTCTGGCTGTCACTAGATTATTTAGATCCCTCAATTGATTTATCATAACTTCAGCCATTGCATCTGTCCCCATTTATTATCCTATATATAACCAGATGGAACTACCAGACTGTCTCCACGGCAAGAATGCATTCTAGGCCACAGGTGCCTCTTCGTCCTGATTTAAAAAAAAAGTTAGACGCAAGTGTCAATTTGAAAAGCAGAACATTAAAACTCTTTCAAAACATGCCGGCATACTTTTGCCATTGAGAAGAGTACACCTAGTGGTTCACTGCCTGGATCGAATCAGGAGAATCATAGATAGCAGGAAACTGAACCTTTGCTGTTTGGACCTGGAAAAGACAATGTTGAACTCTTTAGAAACTTATACTTGTAAATTCCACCCCGCTCCTGCCAGATATAACAACAGCACGTCGCATTCTTATAGCACCCTTCATCCAAAGGTTTTTGAAGAGCTTCCTCAGTGCTTTGTAAAAGACTCAAACACTCCAGGGAAATTATTATCCCCATCTTAAAATGGGTAACCTGAGGCACAAAAATTTGCACTTGCTCCAGATCACACAGTGAGTCATAGATAGAGCTGAGCCTAGAAGCGAGGAATCCTGTCTCTTGGCATATGGCTAAAATATGAAGAAAGGAACCTGCATGTGCTTCCCATCTATGATGGTATAAATCCTTGGTAATGTAAATCCCCCTTAAACTACAATGTGGTGTTGCTAGTAATCGTACCAAGGTGGCACATGCTGCTGATGAGGTTGTGGAGGAGGCTGAGGTGAAAACTATTAATGAATTGTTATGATTAGCAAGGTAAAACTCTCCAAAAGGAAGGAAGTATGGGCCAGTGGTTAGGACACTGGACTGGTGACCAGGACAGCTAGGTTCACTTCACCTCTTAGTGCATCTGTTTTCTCTCCCTCCCTTTGTCTTGTCTATTTAGATTGTTAGTTCTGCAGGGCAGATACCCTTTTGCTCTGTATGTGTTCAGAGTCTGGCACAATGATCTCAGTTGAAGCCTCTAGGGGCTAATGTAATGCTAATAATAACCCAAAAAGCATTTTGTAAAGAGTAGGGTTGGGAATATGCAAGAAATAGTTGTGTTAACCTCATCAGTGTCGCAGCTGAGTTGTGGGTGGCCAGACCGAGTGTCCATGGTCACAAGACAAGAGTTTGGGCGTCCATTGGGTCAGGATACCAGGAGGTCAGAGTCAGGAGACAGCCTGGAGGTCAGAACCACAAACCAGATGCCAGGAGTCACACCAAGTCAGAATGCCAGGAAATCAAGGAGCAGGGTGCATAGGGCATGCAGTCCAGAACAGGGTGGAGCCCAATCATTCAGACAGCTTCCTGGTTCTGCTGCTGGCTTAAGTAGGGCCAGCCATTTAGTCAGCTGCTCTGGGACTTCCCCAATAGGACTGTAGGGGTGGCGCCTCAAACTGGGACTGGGCTTCATAGGTTCCCAGGTAGGTGAATGTCAGCAGGCTGCCAAGTAGAGGGCTAGAGCCTTGCTTTGCCTGCAGACACAGTTTCAAGACTGGAGGGTTATGCCAATCAGGGGCTGGGTTCATGAATGCTATTCTACATAGATGGGTTGTTTGGATTCATAAGCTGTTCTATAGTTCTGGGCTAAAACACAGCTAGAACCTTCCCAGAAAGTCACAGAAAAAGAGACTTGAGACCCCATCCAAACCTTGTGTGATGCCGTCTCCTAAAGGGTTGCTATGGAACTGCCATCCTAGGACTTTTGGATGGGGGAGGACATCACTCTTTGTGCATCTTTGAACTGATGTTGGATTTCCCCCCCCCCCTTACTTTTATACTTATGCCTTGTACATTTTTGTTGCATTTACAGACACCCACTGGCTTGCGGCTGAAATTTACAAGCACTTTGTGGTCTGATGGAGTTGAGTTTAAAGTAGCAGGGCATGTAGCAGATAGCAATGGGCTGACTGTGAAAAGTGCACAGATTCAGTTCAGCTAACCACCCAAAGGTTTTCATGTTTATCCAAACGTACTGATTCTGACCCCCGGCAGAGTTATGGCAAAGCGAGTAGCTCCTGAGAGGGTGGTCCAAATTTAGAGTTGTCTAATCTGGTGGAGCTCTTTTTGGGCCACTATGTAGGCATGTTAAAACAACTTAGACTCCCCTAGCCCCAGACTTATGTCCTCTTGCATCATCTCTAAATCTGGCACAATGTGTGTGAATATAAATCTTCTTCAACATATAGAAACCTCTTCCCTTTGAGATGATCCTGGGCTTCAGATCTACAGGTGTAATCCTAGTGCAGAATATAGCTGGGTGACCACTTCATCTCTCTGTCCAGATCTACCATCACATCTTCCTGTTAGAAATGTTGGGCCTGCTTCTTCTCACACTTCTGTGGATGTAAATCAGGAGTTATGCTTGTATAAAACTGGTGTATGGGGTAAGGCAAGTCAACCCCCTTTTGAGTAGGTCCTCACTTCTGTCTGTTACTCACATCCAAATAAAGGCACACCTGATTCCTTCTTCTGTTACCAGCTTATGCTGAATGATGTCTTTCTACTTGCCAAAATTGTATTCTTCTGTATTCATCCTTAAAATTAATCCTTTGATCAAGTCAAAAGCATGAGTCCATTGTGCCTGTCAAGCTCTGAACACAAACACCTTGCATAAAAGGTAATAAGCCCCCATGATTACCTCTAAAACCTTTGGTGGAATCAATCCCTTTTAATATGTTAATGACAAATTCACTCTAGGGGATCCTTTGTTTTCTGAGAGGTTACAATACTTTGATTAGAGGCGATGTACATGGAATATAGAATATCGCATGAATAAACCATTCCTACATTGACATCGGGCTGAGGTAGAGAGGTTATAATGTGGTATGGAGGTAGAGAGGTTAATGAGGTAGAGAGGTTATAATGTGGTATGGACTAGGAAGCTCCCCTGGGTGCATTTTTCACATTGTTGTAACCTTTCTTGCACTGCTTAGGGACTATGGAACTGGCCTCCAAGCAGTGATGTATTCAACTATGTTCTGTCCTGGCCAAGGATCAGGACAACATTGGTCAAAAGAGAGAAAAGGGCTATATAGAGTTTAATAGAAAAGGTTTTTCTGGGTGACTCAGTCATGTATTTCAGAGCTGCTCCCTAGTTTTGTCTTCAATATCCAGGACTTCTTGAATGTACTCAATTTATCTATTTGCTGCCAGTATCCTATGCTAACTAAAAGGGTTGGAGGCTAACTTTACTTGCGGCCTTTAGATGGAGTAGGTTAGGTCTCAGCCCAGGGCAACAGAAATGAGTTAATCCATTGCTGCCTCCAAGTGCGAAAGTGTTTCCACTGGTGATGTTTATGAGAGGCAGTGTGCATGCTCAGCAGAGAGAGATTATGTAAAAAGGACTGGTGACCCAGTGAGGTGTAATTAGTGTAGCCGTCACATAGGAAAAGAACATGTTTGTACAGATTATTTCCAATTTTCAGCGACACCAGCTCACTTGCTTTAACCAGATTTCTCAAACAGGGACTAATTAGCACTACCTTGGAAGCTTAGCTCTCTCTCTAGGCAACAGCTTCGCCTCTGGACTGGTATTTCTTCTGAAGGAAGCTGCAATAAATACTATATCAGAAACTGATAAAAAGCAAGGAAGGATTTTAATGCCTTAAAACTAAAAGAAGGAGAAGAAATTCATCTGCTCTGGTTTGGAGCTGTGCTTTGCTCTTCCAAGAGCTGTGGAGTGAATTTTCTATCCTGGTTCCTGCACTTACTGTAATGGGAAAAAAAAAAGAATAAGTATTTTACATTCATATAGGCCTTTTGGACTAATATACAAACAGTAGGGAGAGATCACTTTGCTTGCTGCTGAAATGCAGCCACCTCTGGGTTCAAACCCAGGAGCTCTTCAACAGCACAGAGCAACACTACAGAATACTTAATACCATATTTACAGTGCCAGAAGTTAATAATTCACTTAATTACATGCAAAATGAAAGGTGCCACTGCTATTCTGAGCATTAGATTCCTCTTGCTAAGTGAATAAAGGGCAAGAGGATGCATGAAATTTCATCTTTCAAAGCTCACGTACATGCAGGCCTATGATCACAATGGTGAGTTATCAGCTAGTTTATGGAAGTTAATTATGATGATGATACAGCCCACAAATCTAACTAATCACTGTATTAATCTGTTTCAGAGTAGCAGCTGTGTTAGTCTGTATCTGCAAAAAGAAAAGGAGTACTTGTGGCACCTTAGAGACTAACAAATTTATTTGAGTATAAGGTTTCGTGGGCTACAGCTCACTTCATCGGATGCATGCAGTAGAAAATACAGTGGGGAGATTGTATATACACAGAGAACATGAAACAATGGGTGTTACCATACACGCTGTAACGAGAGTGATCAGGTAAGGTGAGCTATTACCAGCAAGGTGGGGGGGGGAGCCTTTTGTAGTGATAATCAAGGTGGGCCGTTTCCAGCAGTTGACAAGAACATATGAGGAACTGTGGGTGCGTGGGGGAATAAACATGGGGAAATAGTTTTACTTTGTGTAATGACCCATCCACTCCCAGTCTTTATTCAAGCCTAAGTTAACTGTGTCCAGTTTGCAAATTAATTCCAATTCAGCAGTCTCTCGTTGGAGTCTGTTTTTGAAGTTTTTTTGTTGAAAAATTGACACTTTTAGGTCTGTAATCGAGTGACCAAAGAGATTGAAGTGTTCTCCAAGAACTTTAATAATACCTTAATTAAACCTTTCAGGATCCTGTGAAGCAGGCAAACAGTGTTATGATACTACAGATGGGTAAATTTGAAGCATAGAAAGTTTAAATGAGCTGTGCAAGGATGCAGAGCCAGCCAGTGGTTGAATCTACAAACCTCGACCCTCCGTCCCTGGCTATAAACACTAGACAACTGCACTTTTTGTAAAGAAAACCCTCTTTAAACAGATCTTTTGTTGTAAGTAATTCCCAATAAGTTGATTCAGATTTACTAAGATGACTGTTTGTTTCCACACAAGCATTCTTTTATTACTGCAAAATTCCATGTGGTGTTGGTCACACCCAAAATGTCAATGTAAGCATAAACACCTTTTTATTCTGTAGCCTAGCAACAATGCCGTTATAAGCATTGGCTGAATTCTCTCTACAGGTTCAGGCCTGGGAGATGCCTCCCCATCGCGGCATGACTCCAGAGAGGTAAGGAAAAGCTCTGATCAAGAACCCCTAGAAACCCTCGCTTTTTTTTATAGGCTATAACAAGCAAGTGGTGTCATTGCTGATTATTGGACCTTAGCTAAAGTCTGCTGAAGCCATTTAGAGCTACACTCTGCTCTCTTAGCCATATTTTTTCCCAAAGACTGTACTAAGCATTTCCTACCAATTATTTACTGAACCTGGGGCCCAATTAACCATGTTTTCCTTATTTCCCAAATATGATAACACTGCTATTCCAAAGGGTCTCTACAAGTTTAACATAAACAATCCTTTTTTCCCCCTCAGGAATTCATTTTTTGGTCACTTCTTTTGACCTATTGCTCATGCTACTCTCCGATAGTTCACTCATGTCTGATGTGGGCCTATACTCCTACACCTTTTGTTTTCCTGTGGTGCGTACGACGATTGTCTTTCAGTGAGTAACTAGCAGGCTCCCTGCAGTTTGATTATTATGTCTATGCACTGTGAATATCTCTGGACATTTCTGGGGGGTCAAACTTAAGGGTCAGAGACGGACCCATGCTGCAAACTTCAATCCCTACCGTCACTGTTCAGACATGTTCAGATCCTGACTTTTGTTTGGGGGCCATTTTTACACACCATGGCTCAGATTAATGAAAAGAAATCACACGCAGGGTTCCTCCCATATTTTAGTGAATAGAAGTAACATTTCTTAGTTTCTGAAACATTATAAATATCTTTCCTTTTAAAGACTGATCTCCTTTAGTTTCAAGTCAGTAGTTCTAGCACTGCAGTTCTGAAGAAATGGTTTGCCTTTAAAAAAAGGTTGGGGTTGGGCGGGGTTGACCGATAATATAAGCTTAGATGAGTCATTTTAATTTTGTCAGTAACTAGAATTATTCATGGTTTCATGGAGTTTATGGCCAGAAGGGGCCATTAGGTCATTCAGTCTCCTCTGTATATCTAAGACCATTACTTTTCATCCAGTCGCTCTTGTATTGAGCCCAATAATTTATATTTTACTAAGTGTAACTTCCAGAAAAGCATCCAGTTACAATTTGAAGACATTAAAAGAGGGAGATTTCACCACTATTTTTCCATAATTGCATTCCAGCTCCTGTACCCTAGAGACTTGATCCTGCTCCCACTGAAGTGAATGGGACTCTCCCCATGGACTTAAATGGCAGCAGGATGAGACCTTGGCAGAATGTCCCCCTGTTGGGGATGCTAACCCTTGAAGGGATAGGAGGACTTGTGGCACTTTAGAGACTAACAAATTTATTTGAGCATAAGCTTTCGTGGGCTACAGCCCACTTCATCGGATGCATAGAATGGAACATATAGTAAGAAGATATATATACATACAGAGAGCATGAAAAAGTGGAGTAAGAGGCTAATTACCAAAAAAGCCAGTTGAAACTTTAAAAGGAAACCGTGGAAACCTTTCTGTTGTAGTAAGTTCGGGAAAAGTTTATTTTTTACAAAACTTATATTTTGCCCCAAATTAACATCTCCTTTTAACAGACCCTTTCTATCTTCAGTGTCTATGATTTGTATGTAAGAATTTGATTCCTTTAATTATGATTGAATATTAACTGTATATATTATCAGCAGGGTACACATTAATGGATTAAGAGCTTGCTATCTGACAGTCTCTCCCCCCTCCCCCAAAAAGGGGGAATTATCATTATTTGGGAGGTTGCCTGTGGAGTTCTGCAGGGATCAGTACTAGGCCCAACACGGGTCAGCATTTTCATCAGGGATCTGGAAGTAAATATAAAATCACTGCTGATAAAATCTGCAGATGACACAAAGATTGGTGCAGTGGAAAATGATGATTAGGAGGACAGAGCAGTCATTCAGAGTAAGTCTCTCTCCCTCAACAGCAAACACAACCAGTTTCCCCTATGTATATTTTAAGTCATGGAATAATACATTTTAAAGATCTTCAGCTGTAACTACCCAAGGTAGTGTTTGTAATATAGTCAGCGAAAATTGTTTCCTTATTTTGTATTGTACTAAATGTGGTTAATCTGACACTGTTCCCTTAAATCAAGCAGCCCATCCCCAGGAGCCCATGCAGATTGGTTCCCTAGGCTGTATTCTCAGTCTGTCCAGGCTAGTTTAAGTGACTCTGTTTACTGGTTACCATCCCTCTTTCTGTGAGCTAGGGTTCCATACTCCAGAACTCCTCCATGATTTTATACATTGAGCCAAAAATCTCTTTGCTCAGTTTCATCCCATTGCCCCTAGTTATACCCCCATGGTGCCTGTATATGTCAAAACTTAGCATTATTCTATTTAGATCCTTATACCACCCTCATCACCGTAGTATGCGAGCACCTTCCAGAAGTGCATTAAGCAACGTGATTCTCTCCTCAGGGGAAGTACACACTTTCCACACACCCCTTTCCTTGCCTCTGGCCTTGGCCACACTACTAGGTTTGTTCTTCAAAAAACAAAACAAAACAAAAATAAAACGATAATAGAAATAGAGGAGTTCAGACATGGCTGACAAGAATGATGAGGGATAAGATAAAACTCGTATGAACAGAGATGGAAAGATTGGAACTGTTTACCTTAGAGTGGAGATAAATAAGAGGGGTCTTGATAAAAGCATGCAAAATATGGAATTTGTTCTCCCTGTCTCAAGAACAAGGTGACTTGCAAGAAATTGAAAGGTGGTCAATTCAAACTAATAAAAGGAAATATCTTTTCATCCCATGCATGGTTAGTATGTGGAACTCATTGCCACAAGAGTGAGGCCAAGCAGGATTGCAAAAAGGATTAAATATTTATGAGTAATAAGAACAGCCAGAGTTATAGCAGTAAACATTTTAAGAGCTTTCAAAAGGGTATAAATCCTTAAACTGTGGAGCATAAGCAAACCTTAATTACTGGCAATTTGGAGGAAACTTTCCCTGGGGGAAAGTTACCCAGAACGGCCTTCAACGGGGTTTCTTCCTCTGAAGCATCTGGAATTGGCCAGTGTCAGAGACAGCACACTTAAATAGGTGGATCACTGATCTGAGCCAGTGTGGCAATTCTTACATTTCCAGGTTTGATAATCTGTCCCCATAAATCCTAATATTTCTGACCTTTTAGGAAATAGAAATCTTTATTCCACAACTGACTTCATTTACTTTGAAGCATTAATTTAACATACAGAAATGAATCTCTAATCTTGTAAAGCAAAGTAACAGTAAGTTGTTATTTAACCAAACAATCCCCAGGAGGGACTTTAGAAGAACTAATTGCATTTAAAAAGCTCCGGAAAAAAACCTGCAGGTAGCCTCACAAATGCTTAAGAAAACAAAGTAATAGGCCTGATTCTGATCTTACAGAGGTGTAAGCCAGGAGTAATTCTGTTGAAATCACTGGAGTTACACTGGCATATAATCAATAAACTGACAGCCACTGATACAGCATTTTTAAAATGCACTATAACTATTTAACCAGCTTTTATTTTTCTGTATAATGTATGGCATATGTACTAAAGAAATACCTAAGAAGTGACTGGAATGGGGGCAGAAATTCAAGGAAGATCCTATGGAATTATGTCTGAACCTTGATTAAGGTGGTGCGAATATTGTGGAGAAGGAAGAATCCTTGTCCATTTCTCCCCCTCCCCCCATGGACCCAGGCTAGAGCCAGGCATAATCTGATTTTTTAAAATTTCTCCATGGAGCTATTTTATTCTACTAGGTGGCTGCACTGTCGTTAAGGTTGCATTACAGAGTTCTGTCTTTAACAGGAGCTTTAAACCTTTATTTTGTGGAAATCTCACTGAGATAGCAAAAACCTTAATAGAGAACACCAACTGTGAGCACTATTTGAGTTTTTCATGGTGATTTGATTTACAAAATTGCATTGATACAGAGAAAATAAAAGGCAAAACCTTGACAGTCACATCAGCAGCATTAAGGCAAAATAAAGCTTGGTCTACGCTATAGAGTTACAGGTTTCAGAGTAGCAGCCGTGTTAGTCTGTATTCTCAAAAAGAAAAGGAGTACTTGTGGCACCTTAGAGACTAACAAATTTATTAGAGCATAAGCTTTCGTGAGCTACAGCTCACTTCATCGGATGCATCCGATGAAGTGAGCTGTAGCTCACGAAAGCTTATGCTCTAATAAATTTGTTAGTCTCTAAGGTGCCACAAGTACTCCTTTGCTATAGAGTTAGGTTCACATAAGGGAACTTATGTCAACCTAACTATGTCAGGGCACGTCTACACTTGTCATTTAAAGGGCAAAAAGTCCCTTTTGTGCTCAAAAAGACCATGGGAGTGTCTACACTTGCCAATGACTTTTTGCGGTGAAACTCAGAAGTTTCACCACCAACAGAGAACCACCTCCGCAAGAGGCATACAGCTCTTACCAATGATCCTTTTGCGGTGATGTGCAAGTGGAGACACATTCTTCCTGTGTAAGCAGCTTTTAGCCTCCGGAGGATATCCCACAGTGCCTAGGGTGACCACTCTGGACAGCAGCTCTGCTGCTCTGATGCCAGATAAACAGACGTCCACCCCTCCCACTGTAAAGCCCCGGGAACTTTGAAACTCCCTTTCCTGTTTTGTTTGCAAGTACTCATCTGGCCAAGTGACCATGGCTGCTCCATGGAGCAAATGATCCCCCGCTTGGACCCCTCTCCCTTCCTACAAGACCTATCATCAAAATGGAGAGACCTGCATTGTGGGATAGCTGCCCTCCGTGCGCTGCTTTAATCAGTGATGGAAGTGCTGCAAATGTAAACACTCTCTGACACCTGTGGAAGTAAGTAAGTACACAAACTGGCGTTTTTCTTTCACCGGTTCCCTATCATCGGTGAAACCGACAGCGCACAAACTCTGCAAGTGTAGACATAGCCTCAGTGTCTATAGCCTTGCTCACGCCAATGTAAGTGCCCTGCTACACTGATATAATAACTCCACCTCCACAAAAGGCGTAGGGCTTATGTCAGTGTTGTTAGGGTAATGCAGTGTCTCTGTAGACACTGCGTTCCTTATGGCTGTTGACATAAATTGACAAGAAAGCTGGCTCCCAGCTCCCCAGCCGGGCTGCTTCCTGGTCTCTGCTCCAAGCTGGGCTGCCGCCTGGGCTCCCCGCTTGCAGCCAGGGCCGGCTCTAGGTTTTTTGCCACCCCAAGCAAAAAATTTGCTGCCCCAACCTCCGAGAGCGCAATTGCCACCCCCCCCCCCAAAAAAGGATGACCGAAATGCCGCACCTGGAATTGTGCCGCCCCAAGCATATGCTTGCTTTGCTGGTGCCTAGAACTGGTCCTGCTTGCAGCATCTAGCAATTTCCAGGTGCAGATTTCCTCTGCTAAAGGTGAGAAGTCCTGGGCGGCTGCCCCACTGTTCCTGCTGGAGCGAGCGGGGAGGTGAGAAACCCTGAGGGGGGCAGGAGCTGGGCTCCTAGTGCGGAGCTCTGTAGAGCTGAGAGCCCTGGCTCTCAGCCCTCCCTCTTCCCCACACACACACACTGCCTCTCTTCAGTCGGCAAAAGCGCTCCTGGTGAGGATGCAGTGGCTATAAATCAACCTAACATAGGTCGACTTAAGATTGTAGTGTAGACATGGCTTAACATCCTGAATACATGGAATGTGTGCCAGGTGTGTTGATCTGTTGATACAATTGATAGAAGTGCGTATAAGATCACTGTTAAGGTGTTGCGTTGAGCGCACATTTGATGAAGGTCCGATACACAATGCTTTTTGGTATCTTTTGGAGATACCTTATGGAGCACTGGTGTGTGTTATTGACAGTGTTGTAGACAATATGCAGGTGGAAGGAAACACACAACTCTTTCCCCTTAACTTTGTCTATTCAGGTTCTTGCATAACATCTATCACTGTGTAACAGAGCACCTTCCAGAAAAATACTATGGCCCACATTTTAAAAAGTATTGAGGCACTGCTGCTCTCAGCATTGCAATGCCTAAGTCTCATTCTCTAAAGTGATTTAGGCACTTATTGCCTGTCAATGCCTAAATAGCTTTAAAAATCTGGCCTAAGGTCTTCATCCTGCTCCTATTGAAGTCAATGGTAAAACTCTGATTGATTTCAGTGGTGTTTGGGTCAGGGCCTATGGCCCCATTTCAGTAAAGCCATTAAGCACATGCTTTATTTTAAGTGAATGCTTAACTCAAATCAAAAGAAAATTGTGCTTACATGTAGAGCTTGCTGGAAAACTGAAATCCCTTCCTGTGATGATTCTCACCTTAAAAAAAGAAAAAGAAAAAGTTTGTCCTGATCCAGGATGAAAAGTCAAAAACATGACATTTTTCATGGGATGGGTTTTCAAGCAAAATCCCATTTCAGCAAAACCCAAACCGACTGTTTTCAGCTTTCCTGCTGGAAAGCCATTATCAGTTTCACAAGGGAACGCACCAGGTCACTTCACCTTCCCTCCAGCTCCAGCCAGGGTGGAGAGGCACTGAGCCCAGGTACTAAGTCTCCCTGCCTGCCCCCCCAACACACACCTTTTCCTCTCTATAAATTCCCCACTGTATTTTCCACCAAATGCATCCGATGAAGTGAGCTGTAGCTCACGAAAGCTTATGCTCAGATAAATTTGTTAGTCTCTAGGGTGCCACAAGTACTCCTTTTCTTTTTGCGAATACAGACTAACACGGCTGCTACTCTGAAACCTGTCATTATGCAAGGCACTGAATTTAGCCGTATAGAGTGGAAATCTGTCAACTTCATGAAAAAACTCGTACAGATACAGACAGACATCATCTTCCTCTCCAAATGCAAACAGATGGACATCATACCAAAGGGACTGAAGGTAAAAATCCATTACAATCTACATACCACACAGACTATGCTGACAGCTTGTGCCACACACACACAAAGAAACTGCGGAACCACCTGATCAACATCCTCTACAGCAAACAGGGAAAGATTAAGAATGAGCTCTCAAAACTGGATACTCTCATAAAGAACCAACCTTCCACACAAACTTCCTCGTGGCTGGACTTTACAAAAACTAGACAAGCCATTTACAACACACACTTTGCTTCTCTACAAAAGAAAAAGGACACTAAGCTATCTAAACTACTACATGCCACAAGGGGCCACAACAGTGGTTCCCGTAACCCATCCAGCAATATTGTTAATCTATCCAACTATACTCTTAACCCAGCAGAAGAATCTGTCCTATCTCGGGGCCTCTCCTTTTGCCCTTCCACCCCCACAAACATGATACAGTTCTGTGATGACCTAGAATCCTAATTTCGACGTTTCCGACTCAAGGAATATTTCCAACACACCTCTGACCAACATATTAACCCACAGAGACCTTCCTACCAACACTACAAAAAGAAGGATTCTGGGTGGACTCCTCCTGAAGGTCGAAACAGCAGACTGGACTTCTACATAGAGTGCTTCCGCCGACGTGCATGGGCTGAAATTGTGGAAAAGCAGCATCACTTGCCCCATAACCTGAGCCGTGCAGAACACAATGCCATCCACAGCCTCAGAAACAACTCTGACATCATAATCAAAAAGGCTGACAAAGGAGGTGCTGTCGTCATCATGAATAGGTTGAAATATGAACAAGAGGCTACTAGGCAGCTTTCCAACACCACTTTCTACAAGCCATTACCCTCTGATCCCACTGAGAGTTACCAAAAGAAACTACAGCATTTGCTCAAGAAACTCCCTGAAAAAGCCAAGAACAAATCCGCACAGACACACCCCTAGAGCCCCGAGCTGGGGTATTCTATCTGCTACCCAAGATCCATAAACCTGGAAATCCTGGACACCCCATCATCTCAGGCATTGGCACCCTGACAGCAGGATTGTCTGGCTATGTAGACTCCCTCCTCAGGCCCTACGTTACCAGCACTCCCAGCTATCTTCGAGACACCACTGACTTCCTGAGGAAACTACAATCCATTGGTGGATCTTCCTAAAAACACTATCCTGGCCACTATGGATGTAGAAGCCCTCTACACCAACATTCCACACAAAGATGGACCACAAGCCATCAGGAACAGTATCCCTGATAATGTCACGGCTAACCTGGTGGCTGAACTTTGTGACTTTGTCCTCACCCATAACTATTTCACATTTGGGGACAATGTATACCTTCAAATCAGCGGCACTGCAATGGGTACCCGCATGGCCCCACAGTATGCCAACATTTTTATGGCTGACTTAGAAAAACGCTTCCTCAGCTCTCGTCCCCTAATGCCCCTACTCTACTTGCGCTACATTGATGACATCTTCATCATCTGGACCCATGGAAAAGAAGCCCTTGAGGAATTCCACCATGATTTCAACAATTTCCATCCCACCATCAACCTCAGCCTCGACCAGTCCACACAAGAGATCCACTTCCTGGACATCACGGTGCTAATACGTGATGGTCACATAAACACCACCCTATATCGGAAACCTACTGACCGCTATTCCTACCTACATGCCTCTAGCTTTCATCCAGATCATACCACATGATCCATTGTCTACAGCCAAGCTCTACGATATAACCGAATTTGCTCCAACCCCTCAGACAGAGACAAACACCTACAAGATCTCTATCATGCATTCTTACAACTACAATACCCACCTGCTGAAGTGAAGAAACAGATTGACAGAGCCAGAAGAGTACCCAGAAGTCACCTACTACAGGACAGGCCCAACAAAGAAAATAACAGAACGCCACTAGCCATCACCTTCAGCCCCCAACTAAAACCTCTCCAACGCATCATCAAGGATCTACAACCTATCCTGAAGGACGACCCATCACTCTCACGGATCTTGGGAGACAGGCCAGTCCTTGCTTACAGACAGCCCCCCAACCTAAAGCAAATACTCACCAACAGCCACACACCACACAACAAAAACACTAACCCAGGAACCTATCCTTGCAACAAAGCCCGTTGCCAACTCTGTCCGCATATCTATTCAGGGGACACCATCATAGGGCCTAATCACATCAGCCACACTATCAGAGGCTCGTTCACCTGCGCATCTACCAATGTGATATATGCCATCATGTGCCAGCAATGCCCCTCTGCCATGTACATTGGTCAAACTGGACAGTCTCTACATCAAAGAATAAATGGACACAAATAAGACGTCAAGAATTATAACATTCAAAAACCAGTTGGAGAACACTTCAATCTCTGCGGTCACTCGATTACAGACCTGAGGGTAGCTATCCTTCAACAAAAAAACTTCAAAAACAGACTCCAATGAGAGACTGCTGAATTGGAATTAATTTGTAAACTGGATACAATTAACTTAGGCTTGAATAGAGACTGGGAATGGATGAGTCATTACACAAAGTAAAACTATTTCCCCATGTTATTTCTCCCTCCCACCACACCCCCCACTGTTCCTCAGATGTTCTTGTTAACTGCTGGAAATAGCCTACCTTGCTTGTCACCATGAAAGGTTTTCCTCCTCTGCCCCCCCCCCCCCCCGCTGCTGGTGATGGCTCATCTTAAGTGATCACTCTCCTTACAGTATGTATGATAAAACCCATTGTTTCATGTTCTTTCTGTGTGTATATAAATCTCCCCACTGTATTTTCCACCAGATGCATCCGATGAAGTGAGCTGTAGCTCACAAAAGCTTATGCTCAAATAAATTTGTTAGTCTCTAAGGTGCCACAAGTATTTCTTTTCTTTTGCTCTCTGGCCCTGAAGCTGGTGGGGAGGCAGGGATTCTCCAACCTTGCAGCTGGCAGGGGGGCTGAAAGACCCAGAGTCAGGGAGTGCAGGGCCCTCCAGGCAAGCATTTGTCAATTATACTGACTGAAAGGCAGGCAGCGGAGAGCTGTCATTTCGCTGTTCCCAGGGGAAAATCAAGTGTGTTTTATTTCCAAAACTGAAATTTTTTCAAAGAAAATTTGCTTTTGCCAAATGGCTATTTTTTCACTGGAAAATCATTCCTCTTGAAACTTTTTTCAACCAACTCTTCCTAAGTGTAGTAGGCCACATACTTAACTGCTTTGCAGATTCTGGCCCCATGCAATGTGACTAGCAGCTGTTAGTCTCTTCTGTCATCATTATAATATAGATGGTTCCATACAAATGGCTCTTTGAATGCAATGTGTTTTCTGAGAAGCCACTCCACACACGCATACATTGATGCTTACATCCTTCCATGTGCTTTTGAGATGTGCACTTGCTTTCTCAACTGGATGGCACAATGGGGAGCGATAAATATAATAGCTTTTGAATAGTTGCAGGGCTTCAGGCAGACTTGGCTCATTCAAAGCTGCACTAAGCATTTTACTTTGCAAGGTTCCAGGGAATGACAACCCAGCGAGATAATAAAAAGTAAAGTAAACTCTAACAGAAAGGAATGGGATGAGCTGTGAGAGTAATTAAAGGTTACCCGATAGAGTAGCCTGATTTGCACAGATTATTAATACAGTCACATTTGCATTATGTAAAGGATAATTAATATGCTGCCTGCTTACTATTGATTATACCCATCGCCTGGCATGTGTAACAAAGCAACAATGGGTGAAACAGGCAAACCTCAAAAAAGCAGCTCTGTAAGCTCTCGCTGTCACTGCATCTTAAGGACACTGGGAATTGGGACTCCTGAGTTCTATTCCCATGTGGGTCACACATTCTGTGCCTCAGTTTCTCCATTTGTACAGTGGAGAAACTACCTCCTTCCAAAGGCATCATTAATTGCTTGTTTATGAAATGCTTCCAGACTCTAATGAAAATGGACTATAGAAGTGAAAAGTAGTAAAACTACTCTAAGAAATCTTGCCTTCCATTATTGTAATGTAAAAAATTGCAAGACTGACTTAATATCAATAATATTAAACGTACACAGATCCAAAGAAAAACTTAGGATGGGATAGTTTATAGTATGGTCTGGAGGCTAAGGATCATTACCTCTTTAAGTTGCTGGCTCAAAACCAAATGAGGCTGGAATATGACCAAGAGTCCTCATTAACGTACAGGAAAGTGAGTTGATCTTTATAGTCCCCTTTCTTCTGGACAAGCATCCAAGTTGTTGGCACCAGTCAGTGATCTTGTTGGAAGGAATTCAAGGATTGCAAAGAATTCAAGGACAGTATTGTGTATATATAGAGACTAAATTCCTCTTTCAACCCCAGAATTAGTTCCTACAGAAGAACACTGCTGCAGCGTGGAGTAAACTTACATTGGCCTTCTGACATGTCATTCCATATTCTTTATGAAAATATGCTTATGATATGAATATGACATAACTGAGATGTACTGTATGCAAGATGGCTCATGTGAAATATCATTGGCAAGGTTATGATTTACTGAATGTGATTATCCAATTTGTATGCCTATATCATTTCTGTATCTGAAGTTAGGAATATTGACTATGTATCCGACGAAGTGAGCTGTAGCTCACGAAAGCTTATGCTCAAATAAATTTGTTAGTCTCTAAGGTGCCACAAGTACTCCTTTTCTTTTTTGACTATGTATCTGTATTTCAACTATGCTACTTTGGGAGACGCCCACTGCTAACACTTCAGGTACAACAATGGAAAAGCCAGACAGGGCGGATGGCCCATCAGCGAGGACATTGAGCTGTGAAAAGCTTGGCCTTCCTGTGGACGCTCCATACTGCCACTGACTCATGGATACTGTGACACTACAGGGTCGGGTGGTCCTATCACCTGATACTAAAACATTAACTGGAACTTCTTGTAACTTTCCACTGTAAGGGAAGGGGGGGTCAAGTTTGGGAAACAAAGGATTCCCACCTTATGTAAATCCCTATTTAAGGGTGGGGAGGAAGGCAAACAAGAGTCTTCCTCTCCATGGCCTGTCTGCCCAAGAAGACAGACTGCAAAAGAGAAGGCAAGGAGGGAGTCCTGACTGAGATGGGGTCCAGTCTGAAAAGGAATATAACGGGAACTCTGAACCACAGAAACTTTGCAAACTGCCTGCAACGATATCTAGGGTGAGAAATACTATTTGTAACCAATTTTTTTAATGAAACTATCTTAGTTTGCATGTTTGATTTCATTTGCTTAGTAATCTGTTTTGTTCTGTTTGTTACCCCTTTTACCACTTAAAATCTGCCTTTTTAGTTAATAAAATTTGTTTTGTTTGTTATTAAAGCCAGTTTCTGTAATATCTAACATGGGGAGTGGAAGCGGATAAGAAGTGTGCACACCTCTCTCCACTTTGAGGGAGGGAGTGAATTTCATAATATATCTTTGGGTCTGCACTCCAAGGGAGGTGGACATCTGAGTGCTGGAGCAAGGCCCTTAAGCTGAGTCTTCCCAGAGCTGATCTGCAGCTGGGTGTTGCCCTGCCTGTCTGTGTGTTAGAGGAGCTTTTAAGAGCCTGGCTCAGCAAGACAGGTTAAAGTGGGCCCATGCTGGCAGAATAGGAAGACTCAGTGGTATCTCAGCACCTCAGGTGGCTTCCCAAGGGGTCCAACCCATCACAGGCCCTCTCCCTATTCAGTGGTCAGAGGCTGGGCTGTCAGTCTGGCACCTTTCCCTAGCCCCTAAATTCACTATCAATCTGAAAACGAGTGAAATAAGACTCCTGTCTTCCTGAATTCACATGGCGACTGTGAGTCTTGTAATAGCCCAATATTGAAGACTAAGGTTAGCATAACTTCCATGACCATCCACACACAAGAGCTGTCCAACATGATGTTGAATTGATACATCAGTTGTTCGAAGAGAAAAAGACAACACTGTGTTTTCCAATTGTGGCTGCTGTGATTGATATGCTGCCAGCGTGTTTCTGATCTTTGCACAAGAGGATTTAGAGATTGAGCAAACAACAAATCTGACTCATTTAGTTAAGAGGAAAGGGAGAGAGAACATTTTTGCAAATGTTAAGTGACCAGGTTGCATGTTAAATAGGGCTATTGGCTCTGAAGAAGAGAAATGCACAAGGGCCCAGCTCCATGAGATGCAATACAATTGACTACTTTTTAACCTGAGTGTTTTTGATAGGTTCAATGTACCTAATTTTACATATGTTATACAAAGTTTGCCATGGCAAACTTACAAGTATTGTTTCAGAGACTGGAATTTCAAACCTGTTTTCATTAGTTGCTGGGGTCTGAGTCTGTAGCCTCCATTAGATTATCAGCTTTCTTTATTAAATGAGAGGTGCTAGATTGTACTCGCTGAAGACTGAAATCCTCTATTTGTGAGTCAGGTACAGAATATGCCATAGCAGGGGAACTTTCCACATTCACCACCCCACAATGGTGCTTTTGACCTGCACCAGAGGTCATTGTCCACATCCCTTGGATCAATAAGGGAATGCATTAGATAATGCCAATTGTGTGGGGGGCCTGAAGTGGTAGTTCTAATAGATTATGAGAGAGGTGCTGTCCCTGTGGTATTTCCAGCCCAAGTGGAAGGAAGAAGGAGCAGCAACTCCCAAGAGAAGCCCCTTCTTGTACAACCTCCAGGCCAGTTGTCGAGATTCGAGAGATTGGAATAAGTATTCGACTGTTGGCTGCTTATTCAATTTTCAAACTTCTTGAAGTTCATCCATCACTAATCTTTGACCTTATCAAGGGAATATTATACATGTGGCGACTTCTTGAATTGATCATTGTTGCCTTCCTATTTCTGTGTCTTTTTCAAAAAGCTTTCCCTGTTGCACCTGGGTACCCTTTGGAAGATCTCCCCAGGTTTTTGTACTATATATTTATTAACTTGACTGTGATACACCATAAGTTTCAGACACACTATGTGCTGGAGGTGGCTATTGGGATGCACAAGCAACTCTATCAGTGGCAGGAAATAGATTTTCTGTTAAACTTCTGCAACATTTGGCAGGCATCAGTTATTGACTATAATGGTGGAATGAGGGAGGCACAATAAAGGGCCTGATTCTGCAGTCTTTTCACAGGCAAGGATCCCATTGAAATCAATAGGATTTTTGCCACAGATTGAGCCAAAATCTGAGCAAACCTGAATCATCACCCAAAATGAGAATATATTTAGTGCTCTTTGTTGAGGTTCAAATGACTCCTTTCTAAAGGTAGTTTTCTTATATTTTCATTCTCCTCTGCACTTTCAAGTTGTTGCCAGGCTTGCAAACAGAAATGCCAAAGTACCCCACAAAAGGTTGATGCAACACAGTAGTTATGTAAGTATAATGCAGCTATGTTGTGATTTTATTTCTATATACTGCACTCTGAAATGTAGAGGAGTTCTCTAGTCGCCTCCAGGGACAGTGTCTTGGAGGCGGCTCAAGATAAAGAGTGTATTTTAGAGTGAGTTGTATATGGTGCTCTCTCTCTCTCATGGGGAACTTATTTCTGACTCTGCTCTTACACTAATGTAATTCCTCTGACGCCAATGGTGGTGCCCCTGCCGCCCCAAAGCTCATGTAAATGAGATCAGAATCAGGTCCTTAATACTTTTTTCTTTGCTGGTATTTTTTTTAATCACAAATGAAGCTTGTCTAGATTGAAGATGCATGTTTGGACTGGTAAGTCCAGCTGTTTGGATCAGCCCTGTATACCTTGGATTCAGCCCTCTTTTGTATTTCAACTCTCCACAAGCTGATCACGATTTCATTGTTCCTATAATTTTTAGAAACAGGTTTCATCCTGTTGGATTTTTCAAGTAGTAGTCATAGCAAGTGATACATGCAGTATTCGATGTCCAGTATTGGAGCTCGATGACTGTCTAACTAAATCACATGGCATGGTTTCTGTTCCCAAGTTGAATGACCTAAAGTAAACATGTCTGGCATGAATATTCTCATTTGTGAGCAGGCACCCATGTTCTTACGAACAGAGGGATAGATCCTCAGCTGATGTAAATTAAGTAGTGTCATTGACTTCAATGAAGTTTTGTTGACTTACCAGCTCAGGATCCATCTCTGAAGCCACTCCCCAGAAGTCTATGAAAGCACAATACACTTGTGTGAATGTCCGGGGAAAAGAGAGCAAGAAAGCATATGAACAAACAACAGAGGCACTTGTGGATGCTTTTCCCCACCATCCCCTTCATGGCTGTAAGATCATTTTAAGCCAGTCTAATGATTTACTGGTAAAAGCTAACTTGACATAATACTGACTCTCTGGGTTCAAAGGAATTTTTGAAATATGGCGCTGGTAAGTGACAGAATTAAAAACTGAGTATGAGTTTCTTCAGAAGTAACTTTCTGCTTCAAACTGCCATTGGGTTAACTAATTAGAACTAGAATTCCTGGTGCTGACAACTTGCAGCCTTGAGGGGCTTCAGTTTGCGCTCAAGCCACTGCTGCCAAACCAACCATTTGTCTGTTGATGAATTGTTTTTTAAATGTGTTGCTGTTCCTATTAAGTCATTAAGGGGCAGACATTTAAAGGTATTTAGGCTCCTAAAGATGCAGTTAAGTGTCTAGCGGGATTGTGAAAACTACCTAGGCGCCTAACTGTAGGCACTTTAGAAAATCCTACTAGGCATCTAACTGCATCTTTAGGAGCCTAAATGCCTTTTAGAAATCTGGCCCTACCATTTAGGTTAAATATTAGGAAAAACTTGCTAGCTGTACAGGTAGTTAAGCTCTGGAATAGGCTTTCGAGGAAGATCATGGAGTCCCCATCATTAGAAGCTGTTAAAAACAAGTTGAACAAACACCTGTCAGGGAGGGTCTAGGTTTATTCGGTCCTGCCACAGCGCAGGGGGGATGAACTGGATGACTTCTTCTCGAGGTCCCTTCCAGCCTTTCATTTCTGTGATTCATCAGTTTTCTCCCCATTTTAGAGCAATTGCCAAATAGTCTCTCAGTTTGAGGTAGCATTACCCGAGCTGTGAGGAAAAGTTCCCTTTGCTGCAACTGGACTCTTAAAAAAACTACATGTTAAGCAAAAAAACACAAACAAACAACCCCACCGTGTATAGGCTTTCCCACTGACTTTTCAACAAGACCTAGACTACTGCATGCCTATGTCATTTTCGAAAATGGGAGTTAGGCCCTAAATTACTTCAGGACTTTTGAAGATTTTTGCCTGGGTTCCTAATATCCTCGGGAAAAGAGTCATTTTAACAAGGAAACTCTCCTTTGGAAGAACAATCTTGTGGTTGAGGAACAAGATTGGTACTCATGAGATCTTGGCTGAATTCCCAGCTTTAACACAGGTTTACTGAGTGAACTTGGGCAAGTCACTTGAGGCCCAGATCTTCAAAGATTCTTAATCTCTCTGTGCCTCCGTTCTCCATCTGTAAAAGGGGGATACTAATGATTTCATTCTCACCTCTTCTGTCTTGTCTATTTAGATTACAAGGTCTATAAGGCAGGGCTCTCACCTACCACATGTCTGTACTATGCTCAGCCCAATAAAGTTTCAAACTCAGTCTCACCCTGCAAGTGCTGCTACTAAATATAGTCTATCAAAAAGTTGATTCCTCCCCCTGCTCCGCCCCAATCTGAAGGCAAAAAGTGGCCCTTTTGTTATAAAGAGCTTCTCTCTGCACTTCCTCCTCCCATGTTCCAGGTACGCTGGGGGAAAGAGCAATGTATTCAGCTTGGTGCTTAGTCCCCCCTTTTGGTAAAACTTATACAAAAAAACCCCTTAAAATCTCAAGTGTCCAAAACATCCCCCAAGCCAAAATCCACCATTTGTTGTATTGCTTTGTCCCTCCAGCTGCTGCCCTCCACTGCAGGCTTTGTGTCAGAAGGCAACCACATTCAAATGCTGCCCTGCCTACCAGGCACATCACTTTGAAGGTCCAGTGTTGCTGTGGAAATTCAGATGCGTGGGGCAGAATCTGAAGTGTTGTTTGGTTTTATATCCCATTCCAAAGGCTGCACCTGCAGTAGCAAAGTGTGGCCCACACATTTACTATCTTGGTTCAGCGAGTACTGATTCTGGTTGCTGAGTCACTCATGACACTTCTTACAGGCCCTCTATGGTCTCTCTTCCAAGTGCTGATCAAGATCAACCCTGCTTAACAATCGGAGAAAATCCCAATCCAAACTGGTACAGCAGCACTTTTTTTTTTTTTTTTGGCACATGGATTTTTTTCATGGGGACCAGTTATCCTACTGTCTAAACAGAGCCTCGCTGGAACTGGATATCCTGTAACTTTGCCAGAATACATTCTCTGGTTACTTAAGTGGACAAACACAAGTGGTTTTGGTTAATGGTATTAAACAGAAGATGATAATGTTACCTTAGGGATCAAATTGTAGGCTTTGTGACTTGGTGACCCTCACAGCCGGGCCTCACGTGGATGATGATGTATGGACTTGTCTGGTATGGGAGAAATTTACAAGGGAGGAAAGTTAAGAACAGAGAAGGGATGGATGGAACATTTAAAATAAAAATCATCTATTCACAGCTTCCTATCAGACTTTAACCCACCTTCCTCCTGTTTCAGCCTAAGCCCTTTTTTTTGCACTAGAGAAAACAAAAGTTCACCTTTCTGATCTTCCAAGCGTGAACTGATCCCATTCCAGCTTTGGCACCCAGTCCAAAGCATGCAAACCCACTCAAAGATAGGAAAGACTTTAGTGAAAAAGCAGAAAAACCAGGCTGGTTGCTATACACTTCCTCTTACTGATCCCCCTTCTATAATCCATAATGGGCTAGAGTTATTACGAAGGTCCCAAGGTTCATAAGAAGCATTATTTATGTGAAATTAGAATGAATGAATCCCAGGCTCTGTCTTTGCAGAGGTGAATCGGGAGCTGGTAAGACAGAGAACACCAAGAAGGTCATTCAATATTTGGCTCATGTTGCTTCTTCACACAAAAGTAAAAAAGACCAGGTAAGTGCCTGTGTTCACTACAAGGATGCTGCCTGTCATGCTGAGCATCTACAAGCTACGGTACGCTAGGAGATACCTTGATTAATACTGGCTGAATAAAACACTAGGTACCAACTTGTGCATAGGGGAGTGGGGAGACAATGAACTATGGAGCCATGACGCTTTTGATTCAAGAAGTAACTGGGTAAAGAAGCCAGCAAGGCTGACTTTTAGCCCTTTTGGGAATGTGAACATGTATGTATGTGTATATAATATATGGAGCAGCTGCCTTTTCACTTAGCCTGGTACCAGGGATTTGTTTAGCCTGGAGCTAATATACATCTATCTCCCACTACTCTTCCATAGCCATCTGGCCTTGCCCCGTCACATATTCCCCCCCTCTCCTTAACACCACAGAGTTGGGCAACTTGGGAGGCCAGGCAGTATGCTTGTGACAGACCATCAGCGTTGCCATGGTGGCATCCAGCCCTGTGCCGTATGTGGAACTGGAATGGTTGGAGGGATAAGAACCACCTGGTGACCCTTGCATTCTTTTCCTTATTCTGCTGCATCCACTGGAGGGGTGCATGGTCCATCACAAGAGTAAATCGCCGGCCTAAGAGGTAATAACGCAGTGTCTCCATAGCCCATTTGACAGCAAGGCATTCTCTCTCGACCACTGCATATTTCTGTTCTCTTGGGAGAAACTTTCTGCTTAGGTAGAGGATTGGGTGTTCCTCTTCTCCCACCATTTGCGACAGAACTGCCCCCAATCCCACCTCAGAAGTGTCTGTTTGTAAAACAAATTCCCTGTTAAGGTCCGGGGCTATGAGTATGGGGTCATTACAGAGGGCCGTCCGAAGGTCTGTAAATTCCCCCTCTGCTGCGTCGGTCCACTTTACCATGTCTGGACCTCAGGCCTTCACCTGGCCCGTTAGGGGACTTGCCCTAGTGGCGAAGTGGGGAATAAACCGTCGGTAGTAGCCTACCACGCCTAGGAACGCACGGACCTGCTTCTTTTGGGTCGGCCGGGACCAGTTTTGAATTGCCTCTAGCTTATTCATTTGGGGGCTTCACTATGCCCCTTCCCACAATATATCCCAGGTACCTAGCCTCTGCTAGCCCTATGGCGCATTTAGCGGGATTAGCAGTGAGGCCAGCCTGCCTTAAGGTACGCAGTACTTCCTCAACTTTCTCCAAGTGGGTTCCCCAGTCTGGCGTATGGATGATGACATCATCTAGGTATGCAGCTGCATAACTAGTATGGGGACGCAGCAGCTTATCCATGAGGCACTGGAATGTGCCTGGGGCCCCATGTAGCCCAAAAGGGAGGACGGTGTACTGGAATAGCCCATCCGGGGTGGAGAATGCTGTCTTTTCTTTAGCTTCTTTGGTCAGAGGAATCTGCCAGTACCCTTTTGTCAGATCCAGTGTAGTCAAGAATCGGGCACTACCCAGTCGGTCAACCAGTTCGTCGATGCGTGGTATGGGGTATGCATCAAACTGGGATATTTCATTCAGTCGGTGAAAGTCATTACAGAATCTCATGGTACTGTCAGGTTTAGGCACTAGAACAATTGGACTGGATCACTGACTGTAAGATTCTTCAATAACCCCTAATTCTAACATTTTCTTTACTTCAGCCTTGATTTCCTCTCTTTTGGCTGCTGGGATTCGGTAGGGTCTCAACGTTATCTTGGCTCCGGGGATCGTGCAGATATGGTGATACGTCTCAGTCATCCGCCCTGGTTTTGCAGAGAACACATCTCTGTTGCAATTAATCATGTCAGCTGCCTCGATCTTTTGGATCGGCGTCAAGTCGGATGATATCCTCACTTGCTCATGTAAGTTATCCTCCTGGGGAAGGGTCTCCTGCATGACTAAGCATGTCTCTCGATCGTGCCAAGGTTTTAGAAGATTGATGTGGTAAATTTGCTCCAATTTTCGGCGGCCTGGCTCTCCCACGGCTTCGATTATTTCGTAGGGTCCCTGCCACTGGGCCAACAGTTTACCTTCTGCTGTGGGCACCAATACAATCATCTGATCCCCTGGTTGGAACCGTCGAAGCTTCACTTGGTGGTTATAATGGGTTCGTTGGGTCTCCTGTGCTCTCTCCAAGTGTTCCCATACAATGGGCGTAACTCGGGCTATCCGATCTCTCATCTGCAGTACATGCTTAACTAAATTCCCTTGAGGGTCCTATTGAACCTTTCCACAAGGCCATCTGTTTGTGGGTGGTATACAGAGGTCTGTAGGGCTTGTACATGGAGCAATGAACAGAGATCTTTCATCATCTTGGACATGAAAGGTGTCCCTTGATCAGTCAGTATCTCCTTGGGTAGCCCAACCTGGGCAAAGATCTTTACTAACTCCTTAGCTATTGTCTTGGAAGCTGTGTTGTGCAGCTTCCAGGTACCAGGTTGCATAGTCCAATACAACAAGCACATGTTGGTGGCCCCGAGCTGTCTTCTCTAGGGGCCCTACCAGATCCATGGCTATCCATTCAAAAAGAACCTCTATTATTGGAAGAGGTATCAAAGGAGCCCGCAAGTGTGGGTGAGGGCTATGTAACTGACACTCTGGACAAGAGGTGCAGTATCACCGGACATCTTCATGTACTCCTGGCCAGAAGAACCTCCTCAAGATCCGTGCCTGGGTTTTCTCTACCCCAGGTGTCCTCTGAACAGGTGGCTGTGGGCAAGATTCAATATGGCTTTTTGATGTTTTTGTGGCACCAGAAGAGTGGTACAGGAGATCTTTCTTCACTATAAAGTAAGGTCCAGGACCCCAGACCTTCCCATCCATGGGTATCCCATCAATCTCGGCCACCTCTTTCCTGGCGTTATCATATCTGGGGTCCTCCGCCTGGTCCCGCCCAAAAGTCTCTCTCCTGGGACTAACCTGCCCAAGCTCCCAGGGGCCAGCTTCTGCTTCTTCCAATGGCTCGCCGCCGTCATGGCTGGGGGCAGCTTCTGGCTCACCTTCTGTGGTGGAAGTTTCTCTGTTGGCTGCTCATGTCCATCTGCCTACTAGGGAGGTCTTCTGGCCCTGGGTCAGGATCCGGGTTCCCAAGGCCTTTGCAGCCTTCCTCTCCTTTTTTGTCTTCCGGGTCTTTCGGGAGGCTGAGAACAGATCCTGAGAAATCTCAGTGAACATTGGGGGTTAACATTCCCCCAGTGATGAGTCGCTGTCCTCAGGGTACCCACCTCCCTCTAGCCTCTCCGGGGGGAGTAAATTATCAAACCCTGGATAGTCTACGGTCACCTCAATGGGTTTCCCTGAACCTCTATCTCCACTGGGATGGTGGGGTAATGGCTCACGGCCCTATGCACGCACGTCACTGCTACGTGTTTGGCTTGTAGCAGCTGACTGTTTTTTACCAGCTTACCCGATATGAGGGTGATAGCACTCCCAGAGTCCACAAGCGCTGTAGTCTCTGCTCCATTTATCCTCACTGGCCTGGTGTAATTATGTGGGCTAATGCGACCCCCACGAGGTGGATAAGGAGCATGGGACCTCCCAATACCCCAAGTTACATTACATAGGCTCCTCGGTGCTGCGACACTGTGCTGCTGTGTCCCCACTTCCCTCATGCATAACATCTATAATTGCTTTTAATCCCTCCCCTATCCCGGGGGTTAGGGGGTTTTTCCCGGGGCTCCCCCCACTCAGGCCAATCCCTTCCTTCTGGGATCCCCACTGGTTTTTGGCCCTCTACTTCTTCCACCTAGGACTCCCCAGGGGTTTGGCTGCCCAACCTTCCAGGGTTGGGGTCAGGTGCTTGCTTCAAAATGAGCCTTTCTTGGGTAGTTGGGTCAGTCCCCTGGCTGTCATCCGTCTTTCTACCAGTGTTATCGTCTCATCATATGTGGACAGATCGTTCTGGCCTACCCATTTGCGGAGATCTGGCAGCAATCCCCGCATGTAATGGTCTATGACCAGGGTTTCCAAAATCTCCTGCAGCCTGCACACCTCGGGCTGTAACTACTTCCATGCGAGGTGTATGAGGTCGAATAGCTGGGACCTCAGGGGTTTGTTCTCCTGGTATTTCCACTCATGGAACCTCTGGGCCCTTACTGCTGCCGTTACCCCTGCTCGTGCTAGGATCTCTGCCTTGAGACGGGTATAGTCAGTGGCATCTGTGGCAGGCAAATCAAAGTAGGCCTTCTGGGCCTCTACACACAAAAGGGGCGAGGATGTTGGCCCACTGCTCCTGGGGCCACGCCTCACGCTGAACAGTCCTTTCACATGAGAGGAGATATGCCTCTATGTCATTTCTTGATGTCATTTTTGGCAGACAACCAGTGGCCTTCAGGGTTTGCGTCCCATCGGACCCCTGGGCCTGGGTGGTGAGGATCTTCAGCTGGTCCACCACCTCTCTCAAGAGAACACGATATTGGGTCGCCTGGCTCATCAATAATTGATTGGTTTCCTGCTGTAGCTGCATAGACTCCTGTTGTGCCATTGCCTGAACTCGGGTGGCCTCCTGCTGGGCTACCGTGGCTTGTACCAGAGCTCTTACCACTTCCTCCATTGTGGTACAAAACAAACAAACAAAAACAAAAACAAAAAAATCCAAACCCCCCAGTGCACTTTTTTTTTTAAAAGCCTCTTTCTTCCGCCATGCTGTGAACGAAATCCCACAGCTGACACCAGTTGTGACAAAGCTCTGTCCTTGCCTCCATGGGTCCCGCGTTTCCTGGCAGATTTCGCTAGCCTCAGAGGCTCACTGTGACCCTCCACGTAACTCTTCTTTCTCTAGAAACAAGGGTCACAGTCTACTGAGCCATTTTCATCATAAGCCAGCGAGGGAGGTGAGGAGAAGTTATCCTTTCTTGCACAGTCTCTGTTGTCTCCCAGTCTCAGTGATTAATCAGAGGGCAAAGGTAGGGGGGGAGTCCGGGCCCACCCTCTACTCTGGGCTCCAGCCCAGGGACCCTAATAGTATCAGCTATGGTAGCTGACCTTTTAAAAACATGACATGTACAATTCCCTGGGCTGCTTCCCCCACAGCAGCCCTCACTTCCTCAAGCTCCACTTCCCCCTTACCTCAGGGCCTCCTTCCTTGTGCCTGATCTGGTGTGTACTACTCAGCCTCTCCAACCACGCAACCTCTTCCCACAGCTCCTGACATGCACACCCACCTGACTGGCTGGGAGGCTTTTAACTAGTTTCAGCCAGCCCCTGATTGGCTTCAGGTCTCCCAATCAACATAGCATTCTCCCTGCCTTCTGGAAAGTTCTTAATTGGCCCCAGGTGTCTTAATTGACAGCTGCCATTTCACTTATCCTGGTATCAGGGATTTGTTTAGCCTGGAGCTAATATATCTATCTCCCACTACTCTTCCATAGCCATCTGGCCTTGCCCCATCACAATATATACTATATATAGTATAATTCATGCATATTTTCTGTGTGACTTGGGGTGCAACAGACTTGTAAGCTACAGTTTTAGGAGGCTACATAGACATCTTTTATTCCAGCATTTCCTATCTTTTGAGTGCTTGATTTGGCAACTTTAATGTTCTTTTAACTTTGCTTTTTTATCATTTAATTTCCCAGATTTTCTAAAAACGTACATATCTAAAAAAAACAAAAATTCCATTACATGGAACCACATTGGTCTTCCACTTGGGTCATCAGCAAGTTGGGATCTTCAGATACACAGCACAGTCCTCTACTATTTGAAATAACAGAGTTTTTGGTAGCAGTAGAAGGCTGTTATCTATGTGAACCTGCCACTAGAGGGGGCTGGGGACATTTTGCTAGTGGGTTTCATATACATGTTTGCTGACAACAAGGATAGTTGAGGCTCAGGAATCCTTGGTTCAGTTCCAGATTCTGTAGGGGAGTGCTCTCTAGTGATTAAAAACTCTTCTGCTCCTGTCCCTCCTTCCTTCCCTCCCCAGCTCTGGCCCCTGCAAGTAACAGAAATGGCATCGCAAGACTTAGGTCATCATCCTCTAGCTTATCACTTCAAAACTGCAACCAAGACCTGATGTTGTCATTTACAGACATATAGGACTAGACGGTACCTCGATAGGTCATCTAGTCCAGTCCCCTGCACTAAGGCAGGACTATCTATCATTTAGACTATCCGTGACAGGTGTTTGTCTAACCTGCTCTTAAAAACCTCCAATTATGGATATTCCACAACCTCCCTAGGCAATTTGTTCCAGTGCTTAACTACCCTGACAGGAAGTCTTTCCTAATGTCCAACTGAAACTGCCCTTGCCGCAATTTAAGCCCATTGCTTCTTGTCCTTTCCTTAGTAGATAAGAAAAACAATTAATTACCCTCCTCTTTATAACAACCTTTTATGTACTTGAAGGCTGTCCTCATGTCCCCCCAGTCTTCTCTTCTCCAGACGAAAAACACCCAGTTTTTCCAATCCTTCCTCATAGGTCATGTTTTCTAGACCTTTAATCATTTTTGTTACTCGCCTCTGGACTTTTTCAAATTTGTCCACATCCTTCCTGAAGTGTGGTGCCCAGAACTGGATACAATATTCCAGCTGAAGCCTTATCAGTGCTGAGTGGATTGGAAGAATTACTTCTTGCGTCTTGCTTACAACACTCCTGCTAATACATCCCAGAATGATGATTGCTTTTTTCACAACAGTGTTACATTGCTGTCTCATATTTAGTTTGTGATCAACTATAATGCCCAGATCCTTTTCTGCAATATTCTGTCCTAGGCAGTCCTTTCCCATTTTGTATGTGTGTAATTGATTATTCTTTTCTAAGTGGAGTACTTTGCATTTGTCCTATTGAATTTCATCCTATTTACTTCAGACCATTTTGCCAGTTTGTTCAGATCATTTTTAATTTTAATCTTATCCTCCAAAACACTCTCAACTCCTTCCAGCATGGTATCATATGCAAACTTTATGTATTCTATATGCCATTATTCCAACGATTTATGAAGATATTGAAAAGAAGCGGAACCAGGACAGATTTCTGCAGAACCCCATTCAATATACCAGCTTGATTGTGAGCAATCAATGATTACTCTGAGTACACTTTTCCAGCCAATTGTGCACCTACATTATAGTAGGTTCATGCAGGCGGTATTTCTCTAGTTTGTTTATGAGAAGGTTATGTAAGACAGTATCAAAAGTCTTACTAAAGTCAAGATATGACATCTTCTGCTTTCCCCCATCCATAAGGTTTGTTACGCTGTTAAAGAAGGATATTAGGTTGGTTTGACATGATTTGAGTAATCCATGTTGACTGTACTTATCACCTTATCTTCTAGGTGCTTACAAATTGATTATTTAATTATTGCTCCATTATCTTTCCAGGTAGAGAAGTTAAGCTGACTGGTCTGCAATTCCCTGGGTTGTCCTTATTCCTCTTTTTATAGAGAGTTCCTATATTCACCCTTTTCCAGTTCCCTGGGATCTCTCCCATCCTCCACGAGTTCTCAAAGATAATCGCTAACGGCTCAGATATCTCTTCAGCCAGTTCCTTAAGTATTTTGGAGATATTTCATCAGCCCTGCCAACTTGAAAACATCTAGGTTATCTAAAGAATGAGGAGTACTTATGGCACCTTAGAGACTAATTTCAGAGTAGCAGCCCTGTTAGTCTGTATCCGCAAAAAGAAAAGGCGTACTTGTGGCACCTTAGAGACTAACAAATTTATTTGAGCATAAGCTTTCGTGAGCTACAGCTCACTTCATCACAAAAGCTTTTGCTAAATAAATTTGTTAGATGCATCCGATGAAGTGAGCTGTAGCTCATGAAAGCTTATGCTCTCATAAATTTGTTAGTCTCTAAGGTGCCACAAGTACTCCTTTTCTTAGAGACTAACAAATGTATTTGGGTATAAGCTTTTGTGGGCTAAAACCCACTTCATCAGATGCATGCAATGGAAAATACAGTAGGAAGATATATATATACACACAGAGAACATGAAAAAATGGGTGTTGCCGTACCAACTATAACTAGACTAATCAATTTAGGTGGGATCGATCTAAGTTACGTGACTTCAGCAGGAGAAAAAAAAAACTTTTGTAGTGATAATCAGGATGCCCATTTTCAACAGTTGACAAGAAGGTGTGAGTAACAGTAGAGGAAAAATTAGCACTGGGAAATAGTTTTTAAGTTGTGTAATGACCCCATCCACTCCCAGTCTTTGTTCAAGCCTAATTTAATGGTGTCCAGTTTGCAAATTATTTCCGCTTTCTCATTGGAGTCTGTTTTTGAAGTTTTTTTGTTGGAGTATTGCGACTTTCAGGTCTGTAATTGAGTGACCAGGGAGGTTGAAGTGTTTTCCGACTGGTTTTTGAACATTATAATTCTTGACATCTGATCTGTGTCCATTTATTCTTTTGTGTAGAGACTGTCTGGTTTGGCCAATGTACATGGCAGAGGGGCATTGCTGGCACATGATGGCATATCACATTGGTAGATGTGCAGGTGAACGAGCCTCTGATGGTGTGGCTGATGTGATTAGATCCTATGATGGTGTCCCTTGAATAGATACGTGGACAGAGTTGGCAAGGGGCTTTGTGGAAAGGCAATTGGACTTGATGGTATATCTAAAGAACTATTACTACACTTCAGGACAAGAGCACAAAAGTGGCTGCTTGACTTAACTCTTGCATGGATGCAGTGCAGATACCGAGGCTGTTGAGACAGGCCCAAGTGGTTGCATTACTCAAACCACATAAAGCCCTAACTCTGCAAAGAGTTTCTGGCCAATATCTTTATTCTACTCTGCTTACAAGCAATGTGAGTACATGATAATGGATAGAACAGTGCCATTATCAGACAGACAGCTGACTGATGACTGAGCTGGTTTCTGTCCAAGATGTTTATGCTGTGGCTAAGTTGTAAACCTAGCTCAGTATATCAAAGATGGTTTCAAAACCTACAAAGTTGCAGGAGCTGTGTTTTTTTGATCTGTCAGCTGCTTATGACGTGGTGAACCATTGTGCACTTCTACTGAAACTGGCAAGAATTCAGAGAAATAGCAAGATAATCCAGGACTCCTCCTTCCTGTTCGAGAATCGACATTTCTGTGTTGAGATGGATGGTCGGAAAAAAATCGATGGAAAAAGTGGAATGGATTGCCCCAAAACTCAGTGTCATCACCCTTGCTGTTTAATGTCCGCACAAATGAGCAGCCAGAATTCCTTGATGTGTGAAGATTCAGTTATGCAGATGATCTTTGAATTGCCACAAGACTTAGGTTCCATGTGACATGTAGCCAATGCCAAAGTTTGAATAGTTCTAGTGATAAGCACAAATTTCCAACATGGCTTCATATTGTTTCAGTGAGGGCTGAAGTGATCCCAAAGTATTGTAAAGTTTAGCAACTTCTGAGGTGGAATGCAGCAGTGGTTTAAGGCTCATCCAAAGCCCTCACTGTCAATGGAAAGAGTCCCTTTGACTTCAGTTTGCTTTGGATAAAGCCCTAAGAGTACAGTATCGTGCAGTAATTCAGGCCATACTGTGAAGAAGAATATCATCCCCACGGAAACTGTTAGATCTCGCATGGCTCATTATGGATATATTTTAGGTATGGGGGTAGTGAGTACAAATTTCAGGCGTGTGTGTGTGTGTGCGCATGTGCACGTGCACACACACTCAGATATCCAAGCTGAAATGTCTAGTCAGGGTACTCACTGGAATCTACAACACTGCAGCAATGCAAAAGGAGGCTTTACATGTTTGATTAGTTTCAGAGTAGCAGCCGTGTTAGTCTGTATTTGCAAAAAGAAAAGGAGTACTTGTGGCACCTTAGAGACTAACAAATTTATTAGAGAATAAGCTTCGATGAAGTGAGCTGTAGCTCACGAAAGCTTATGCTCTAATAAATTTGTTAGTCTCTAAGGTGCCACAAGTACTCCTTATGTTTGATTAGCTAACAGAAATAAAGCAAAGGACCAGATCCTCAGCTGGCAGGAGCTCCATGGACTCTCATAAGGTCATACCAGTTTGCAGCAGTAGGGAGTCTGGCATAAGTCTCTATAGAGGAGCAGAATGAGCATGGAGGGCTGCTGAACTGCATTGTCGACCTAGCAAATGGCAATATCAAGGGCATTAAACCATTAAATGAGATGTCCCCTTGACTTCTAAAAGAGCTCAGCTCAGAATTAAACGCTGCACTCCCAGAACAGAAACCTAATGAACGTTTGATGAACTGAGATAGAGGCAGACAGTTGCCTCTATTGAATCAGTGTCCTAGAAGGCTGGCTTTATTAATGAATGTTTTATAGACAGAGAGACTGGCTGAATGAGAGATTTCAGACTTGAGTTGTGTGGGGTTTTTTTATTTTATTTTAATTGCATTTTCAAGAGTTCACAGGAGAAATCTGATGGGTCAGAAATGGCGAGGCTTTGGAAAGAATTTCAGGCATCTTTGACCATTTCAGTCTTAGACTCAGTCATGACCATTCAAGAAATGCTGATAATGGGATCTTGGAATTGCCTTACAGGATTAGAAGCTGCCCCTTTTATTTGCAGAAGAGGATCCATATGTACATATGGAGGGAACTGTACAAGCTCTTTTGGGGGTCAGCAGAAGCAGCTCACCCAGTTTCCATGCTGTGGCAAACCACCATGAGCCTTAAACAAGTGCTGAGGTGGTTTACAGGTGGCTGCTGTAGTAGATGCACAATTAGCCCGCTGCTGTTCCTATCTGATTGGTGGGATTTATATTTAATCTGGAGCCTAGTCAAGTCTTGTGAATCCCTCGGAGTAGATGGGAGTTGCTTCCTTTTTGTCTGGAGATGAGGGTGGCGAAAAGCTGAGCTGTTTTGCTGACTCAGGCCTGGTCTACACTGAGGGGGGTGATCGATCTAAGTTATGTAACTTCAGCTACGTGAATAACATAGCTGAAGTCGACATACTTAGATCTACTCACTGCGGTGTCTTCACTGAGATGAGTCGACAGCTGACGCTCCCCCGTCAACTCCGCCTGCCCATCTTGCTCCTGTGGAGTACCAGAGTTGATGGGAGAGCGCTCGGTGGTCGATTTATTGCATCTAGACTAGACACGATAAATTGACCTCCGCTGGATCGATCGCTGCCCGTCAATCCAGCGGGTAATGTAGACAAGCCCTCAGTTAGACAGGACAGCTGGCCTAGTTATCCTTAAGTTAAATCCATTAAGGCTGCATGTTGGAGAGCTGTCTCCAGGAGGGTTTTACCTAAATGAGGACTTAAAGATTTGGTCTCTAATGCCTAAGATCTAAGTAGAATGATCCCTATCTAATAGGAATGCCAGGCAACTTCTGGGGCTATGGGAAGTTAGGAGCCTAAATATCTTTGAGGATTTGCACCTTTGTTTGTATTTAATTAGACTTACTAGAGAGAGAATGAATAGGACAGGGAACCTAGGAAACTGGGACAGAGACCTCCTGAGGCAAAGATATTGGGGGCCTGACTAGGAAACAGAGCTTTGCACTCTGCCAGCCTCATTCTCATTATCAATAATGTCAGCACTTTTAAGAGAGCAGGGGAGAAATATATTACAGCATATTTATCATACAGGATTAAAACGTTAGTTCATCTAATCTGATATTACAAAGGAAAGCAACAAAAAACAAAACCCCATCTTATCTATTATATATGTCATACTGTACATGGGGAAAAGGAGTTGGGAGGAATTTCCTTCCTGATCCCTGCAGGCAACTAGTTTACATCTGAAGCATGGAATTTAGTTACCCTCACTTTAGCAGCATAACCACAAATGGTCATCTTGTTCACATAATTGCAGACAATGGATCCTGAGATAAACTCGGAGAAAATCTCAAGTATTTAGTGGTACATCATGATGACCACTTTGTCTTAGGTTGGTTGTTAAATGTTTTAGGCACCTTACACAAAACACAGTAGAAACAAACAAGTTCTGCTCTCAGTAATGTTTGCATAAATCCAGAGTGACTTCAATATATTAATTGGAATGGTACTGTGAATGGTATTGAGAGTGTAATTTGGCCCTAAGTGTCTAACTGGCCTTTTCAGCATGTAAATATTTGCTTTGCTTTACCCTCACCTTCAGGTACTCAGTTCAGTAACCCACCAAATAGCAACAATGAACACAATGATTGTTCATGATCACCTTACGTATTGTTTTACTGCCATTAATCACATGCTTCTGTCATGCTGCTTTTTATCCTGTTGCTATGTTGAGTGATTTGTTTTTTGTGTACACAGTGGTGGCAATTGCACCTCCAAATTAGGTGCTCTCTTGCCACTAGGTTTTTCCACCTCGCTCTGCATGCATCAGGCCTCATTTTTCACAAATGTGTGAGAGTCATTGAGCGTGTAAAAATGAGCTCTTGATTTGCAGCTGTAATTACACCCACTGTACCCACAAATTAAAAATCACTCCAACTACTGTCGGCATAAAAAAGGGTATGACGTAAGCAAAAGATCACTGACATTAACACAAGAGACAAGGTAATTATGTCCCACGCTACTTACTCTTTGTTCTTTAGTACTATTTGATGGGCTGCTTCGGAAGGTTCCTGAAGGTTAAGGAAAAGCAAATCAGGTATTTGCATGCACAAACCACACAGAACCAGATCCTGAGGTGCTATAACTAACTCAAGCCATGCAGCTGAGAATCTGGTCGTTAGGACCAAGGGTTTTTTATACTACACCAGTCTTAATCCAGTTACATCATTCTAGAGTCCAAACTCCCATCAGTGAAATGACTGGATTTTCCCTAGTGTAACAGTGAACAGGATCAGGCCCATAGCTGTCTATTTGCACATGCCAACAGCCAGGAGATGCATGCTATCTCAGTAATTTGCACACACATAGCAGAGGTGCACAATTGTGCTTTTGTGTTTGCATGCCTGGCTTTGAAAATTGGGCCCCCAAAATCTAAGATCAAACGTGCTGTGCTTTCTAAAATGAACATGGGGGAAGGTTAGATGCAACTTAAAAGGGGCAAACTCTGATTTCTTTTAAAGTCAGAAATGAATGAAATGCTTCCTCAAAATTGAGACCATAGAGCCATATCCCGAGGATCCCCTCTATCTATGTAACTCCCAGGCTCCAGAAGGCTCAGTCCTGTAGATCGAACAGGTAAGATGGCATGTAGGGGCCCAGACACGTACTAAGAAGCTGCACTTAAAATATGAGAGGTGTGTGATGTCTTTAAAAAAACTAAACTTCCTTCATATAATAGCACCCTCTAACCCACTATTTTATGACTTTAACAAGAAACTAAAGGGGAAAAAAAAAGGTACAAAAGAGGCAGCAGCGAGTCTAAATGAAACAGAATGAAGTTTCCTAAGGTGAGCTTTGCCAGAGGCGGAGACTTTAAATCATTCTACAAGGCTGGCTCAGCTGCTGCTGCTGTAGCAGAGGGAGGGAAGGATGACTTGTGGGATATCAAGGAGGGACCAGACTCAGGCTCTTGCTTTCCTAGCCAGCAGGTCTGAGAGCTTGGCAGAGGAGACAGAATGCTCTCTGCTCCTGGAGCATGAGAGGAGGGTGGGATTTGCATCACTCAGCTGCAAAACCTGCTGCCTAGCCAGAAGCCCTTTCAGAGACGTGCTAACAGAAGTATGATGTGGCTCTGAGAGGGCTGGGTATGTGGGGGTTGCGTTTGTGCATGTTCTCATATTAGAGGGGGCCCTAGACAAAGCCCAGAGCTGAATACTCCTGAATTGAGAAGGACAGGAATTTTCCAACCCTGTTTTTCACAGGAAAATGGTGACTCATTGATTCAGCTCAAACTTTTTATGGGCATGTACCAGTTTCAATGAAACTTCTTCCTGGAGAGGTTTCTCTAGCCCAGATGAGAAAGAGAGAGATAGATATCCATCCCAGTATAGTCACATCTCTGAGTTGGAGTGGGACATTGTGGATCCCAGACAAGTACCCTAATCACTTGGGTATTAACTATGCTGGAATGTGGCTCTGGTGTGGGTTTTATTTTTTTTTTTTTTTTTAAATCTCAAAAGGTCTCAGTTTTGTCCAGTGTCAAATGGACTATTTCCTGCTCAGCTGTACTCCCAAAGCTTTGGGAGGATTGGGAATATGGATCAAATTTCCTGGCTTTCAGCTCCACAGGGCCAAGGGGAGCATGCTGCAGAGGTAGAACTCCCTCTTCTGCATGCATAAATTGAAAGGATTGTGGAGCCTTTGAAATTGGAAGCTTAGATGTTGCAGATTACTATAACATGCAGAAAAAGTGTGGAGAGAGAGAGACTAAAATTTTGGGATCTGCAATTTTTCCCATGCCCCACTTTCTACCTGTTCCTGACATAAAGGTATCTCCCCCATTGAGGATTTGGCTGTGTTGCCAGGAGACACTTTTATAATCTCTGTGCAAATTGTCCCACCAGCAGCCTCTCTGTCTGTCTCTGCCCTTTAATCAGGTCTGGCAGGAAGCATATGCTGTGATGTTCTAAAGGGGCAGGCTTTATTCTGTTGAAGAAACTTTAGCAGATGCCCACTGAGCATGCTTGCGTAACAAATCTTGTTCATGAACACTACGGGCTTGTCTACATTACCCACTGAATTGACAGGCAGCGATCAATCCGGGGGGGGGGTGTCGATTTATTGCATAGAGTCTAGACACGATAAATCGACCGCCGAGCGCTCTCCTGTCAACTCCGGTACTCCACCAGGGCGAGAGGCGCTGGCGGAGTTCACAGGAGAGCATCAGCTATTGACTTACAGCAGCGAAGACACAGTGGTAAGTAGATCTAAGTACGTTGACTTCAACTACATTATTCACGTAGCTGAAGCTGCGCAACTTGGATCGATCCCCCAACCCCGAGTGTAGACCAGGCCTTACAGTCATCAGGAAGAACTGAACTAGAGATCTTCAGAACCATAGGCCCACACTGTAGGTGCCCCAGGGCTGCAGTACCCACAGGGGGAAGAAAAAGAAAAAAAAAAAAAGTGAGTGCTGAGCATACACCAGCAGCCCTCCATTAGCTCCCACCACAGCACATCCTGCCCACCAGCAGGCCCCATAGATCAGCGCCTCCCCTTCCCTCCCAGCGCTTCCTGCCCACCACTATCAGTTGTTTTATAGCATTCAGGAGGCTCTGGGTGGGAGAAGCAAGGAAGCAGAGTGCTCGGGGCAGGGGGAGGGAGGTGGAACTGGGCAGGAAAAGGTGGGGCAGGGCTGGGGCAACGGGATAAGGGGTGGAGAGGGGGCAGGGCCTAGGACAGAGCTGGGGGTTGAGCACACCCCCCCCCGGCACTTTGGAAAGTCAGCACCTGTGTTCAGGATCTACCATCTGAATTAAAATAGATCCTTAGATGAGAGCAAGTAGGAGGCAGTTATAATTACTGTGTCCATACCCTAGGGGGACACCTAAATTAGGCCAGTATTACGCTCAGAAATAGAGCTGTGCAAACAAGAAGTTTTTTGGTTTGCTGGCAATTCTGAATCAAAAAAAATTGTTTCAGGTCCAACAAAACATCGTTTAGATTGAGCATTTTAATTTTTTTAAAGAATACAATTACAGGAGATTTCTAAAGGAAATGTTTTGAAAATGTCAACTTTAAGTTTACTGAAACAATTTGGAGAAAAACACATTTCCCTCCTCCCAAAAAAGTTTATTGGAAAATTTCACCCAATTCTGCTCAGAATGATTCTCCCCCTCCCCCCCAATTAAATTTGGTGGGGTTTTTTGTAATAAAGTTTTCCTATTAGGGGTATGTAAAGCAAGCATCCTTAATGAGGACAAGTTCCAGGCCAGGTTTCACATGTCATTCATTTTTTCCTGTAGCCCTGCTTTTGGGGTTTTTTTTTTTTAAATATACCTAAGGATGGAATTTTATATTTTTGGTAATGGGAAAAAATGTAATTCCCCAGCCCCAATTACTCAAACAGCCCCAGGGAGTTTGCTCAAGCTTTCCAAAACAAACCAACCAACCTCCAGACAAAAAATGGAAAATTTCAGCCTTCAGGATGAATATTTCAGAAAGCCATGAACCTGTGAAAAATGGATTTATGAGGGTTCACTCCTTTCCCATTAACTAGTAGGTGCTACTACAGCATAGTATTGCTCACAAAGGCACAAGTCTGAGCCAAGCCCTGGATAGCATGATCCAGTCATGTTTTTCCCCACCTTAGGGTAACCAGTCTCATGTGAGGGAAATACACTTACCCAGCATTGGGTGATATGTCAGGGGAAAAAGAAATCCTAAGAGATAGGGAGAGTGGCCAAATCTAAAGATGTGGCATGTACATACACATTACATATAAACACTTGCACCTACATACATTGCTAAACCCATCTGCATGTAGACAGAGTTAACCTTACCCCACTTTACATACCCATGGTCATCTTGACATTTTTGAAGACAAATATGTGAATTCCCAAGTCTGACCTGCTGGGAAATGAGTGCATCAAGTCTACTATAGTTTCTGCCCAAACCATTTCCCTTGTATCCACCCCACCCCACCGCATTCTGAAGATCATACAAATGTATTCCTAGGAAGCAGTGCTGAATGACTTCCTTAGAGAAACGTGCTAGATAATATGGGAAAGATATGAGTAATGGAACCTTTTGTGAGCCAATAGTATTTTTGTGGAAACATTTCTATCTGTGGGAGCCTGAAAGAGGAATGATTCATATTAAATATGAATGTGTCAGAGAACTGGGGGAGGAGGGTTGAATGAGGGGGAGACACGCAAATCTGAGCCCAGCAGTCCTCCCTACCTGTAAGAGAGGAAATGATAAAGCATGAATCTTTCAACAGCCATATACAATCATCAAAAGTACTAAAGAGTGAGCAATATCTTGTGGAAGAATACAAACTAGAGAATAAGGAGTGCTTGAAAGTCAGCTTGGTGGCAAACAAGGTTTGTGAGAGGGTTAAGATTAAGGGCTAGCAGCCACAAAAGTTGGTTTCCACTCCCAGCTCTTCTGCTGACTTCCTATGCAAGGTGGGACAAGTTTTAACCCCTCTGTCTCAGCTTTCCCTATGTATAAAATGACACTAAGACTTTCCTGCAAGGATTGGTGTGAGGCTTAATACATTAATGTTTGTGTGTAGCTGCCACTTAGGAGGAGAGCTGAGCTTCAGCCACCAGTGGGAGAGGAAAGCCCAGCCCAGCAGCAAGGAAGGATAGGGAGAGGGATAGTACAGAAGCACACACAAAGGCATGGAAGATGGAGTGAGGTGGACAATCTGACTTTTTAAAAAGAGGACAAAACCCTTCTCACATTAAACACAGCAAATATGTCATGGGGCTGATGGAACTTGTGCTCCCAACTCACTGAGACTTAACAATCCCACCCTAAATCCTTCCCTGATGTTGTTACTTTTCCCTGTGAGCAAATGCTGCAGCAGCCACAAAGATGTTCTAGGATCACGCTTAGGAAGTGTAAGACTTAATAAAACTTTTAAGTGGAGACTGTCAGAGCTGTCTTGGTTGGGGTGGGGGAGCAGATTTTTGCTGACATAACTAAAGGTAAAAACCCTAGTACAGATACAGTTCTATCAGTATAAAAGTGTTTACATGAGTATGGATTATGCTGGTTTCTCAAATCAGTATAACCTGTACTGATGTAAACACTTCTATACTGGAATAGCTGCATCAGCACTAGTGGGGTTTTGCTGGTCTAACTATACTGTGCAGTTAAACTAGCAAAACTTTAAAGTTTAGACAAAGCCTATGAAAAGTCAGGACAAGATGACTGAGCCTCTGATCTAAGGCACTAAAACATTACTTTTTAAAATTAAACTAAAAGAAGAAAATGTTTATGGTTAATGTAAGCTGCAGAACGAACAATTAGAGTATAAGACATCTACATAGTCAAAAGTGGCAAGACTCCAAAGCTCCTCTCTTTTAGGCTGTCCTACGGATTCCTATTGAAGGTCAACAATTCAGGGTACACAAAGCTTCAGTCTCATGAAACAAAATGTATATGCATATATTTAATGTACGCTTGGGACACCTCCCTCACTTAGTGGCTCTTGACAATCCCATCTTTAGTCTCTAAAAGTATTTTAAAAGGCATAAAATTGGATTGATTGCATCAGGTGTTGCCAGGGGGTGCAGCTAAGGCTTCTGGAACCTTAGGATAGGTCTACACTGCAATTAAAAAAAAAAAAAACACACATGGCTGGCCTGTGCCAGCTTGTGGGACTTGGGCTAAAGGGCTGATTAATTGCTGTGTAGATGTTTGGGCACAGGCTGGAGCCCAGGTTCTGGGACCCTCCCACTTTGCAGAGTCCTAGAGCCTGGGCTCCCATCCAAGCCAAAACTTTACACTGCAAACAGCCCCCTAGCCTGAGGTCGTTGGCCCACATCAGCTGGCATGGTCCACCCACAGGTTTTTATTTGAAGTGTAGACATACCCTTAATGGGTTCAGTTCTCAAGTGGTTCAGGACCTGAACTGGTTTTAGATTCATAGATACTAAGGTCAGAAGGGACCATTCTGATCTGACTTCCTGCACAGCGCAGGCCACAGAATCTCACCCACCCACTCCTATGAAAAACCTCACCCATGTCTGAGCTATTGAAGTACTTAAATCATAGTTTAAAGACTTCAAGTAGCAGAGAAGCGTCCCTCAAGTCAACCATGCCCCATGCTACAGAGGAAGGCGAAAAACCTCTAGGGCCTCTCCAATCCGCCCTGGAGGAAAATTCCTTCCTGACCCCAAATATGGCAATCAGCTAAACCCTGAGCATATGGGCAAGATTCACCAGCCAGATACTACAGAAAATTCTTTCCTGGGTAACTCAGATCCCATCCATCTAATATCCCATCTCAGGGGATTTGGCCTATTTACCCTGAATATTTAAAGATCAATTACTTACCAAAATCCCATTATCCCATCATACCATCTCCTCCATAAACTTATCAAGTAGAATCTTAAAACCAGATAGATCTTTTGCCCCCACTGCTTCCCTTGGAAGGCTATTTCAAAACTTCACTCCTCTGATGGTTAAAAACCTTCGTCTGATTTCAAGTTTAAACTTCCCGGTGGCCAGTTTATACCCATTTGTTCTTGTGTCCACATTGGTGCTGAGCTTAAATAATTCCTCTCCCTCTCCTGTATTTATAGAGAGCAATCATATCTCCCCTCAACCTTCTTTTAGTTAGGCTAAACAAGCCAAGCTCCTTAAGTCTCCTTTCATAAGACAAGTTTTCCATTCCTCGGATCATCCTAGTAGCCCTTCTCTGTACCTGCTCCAGCTTGAATTCATCCTTTTTAAACATGGGAGACCAGAACTGCACACAGTATTCCAGGTGAGGTCTCACCAGTGCCTTGTAGAACGGTACTAAAGCCTCCTTATCCCTATTGGAAATGCCTCTCCTGATGCATCCCAAAACCGCATTAGCTTTTTTCACAGCCATATCACATTGGCAGCTCATAGTCATCCTATGATCAACCAATACTCCAAGGTCCTTCTCCTCTTCCGTTACTTCTAATTGATGCGTCCCCAATTTATAACTAAAATTCTTGTTATTAATCCCTAAATGCATAACCTTACACTTCTCACTATTAAATTTCATCCTATTACTATTACTCCAGTTTACAAGGTCATCCAGATCCTCCTGTATAATATCCCGATCCTTCTCCGAATTGGCAATACCTCCCAGCTTTGTATCATCTGCAAACTTTATTAGCACACTCCCACTTTTTGTGCCAAGGTCAGTAATAAAAAGATTAAATAAGATTGGTCCCAAAACCGATCCCTGAGGAACTCCACTGGTAACCTCCCTCCAACCTGACAGTTCGCCTTTCAGTAGGACCCGCTGCAGTCTCCCCTTTAACCAATTCCTTATCCACCTTTTGATGTTCATATTGATCCCCATCTTCTCCAATTTAACTAATAATTCCCCATGTGGCACGGTATCAAATGCCTTACTGGAATCTAGGTAAATTAGATCCACTGCATTTCCTTTATCTAAAAAATCTGTTACCTTTTCAAAAAAGGAGATTAGGTTGATTTGGCACGATCTACCTTTTGTAAAACCATGTTGTATTTTGTCCCATTTACCATTGACTTCAATGTCCTTAACTAATTTCTCCTTCAAAATTTTTTCCAGGACCTTGCATACTACAGATGTCAAACTAACTGGCCTATAGTTACCTGGATCACTTTTTTTTTTCCTTTCTTAAAAATAGGAACTATATTAGCAATTCTCCAATCATTCGGTACTATTCCTGAGTTTACAGATTTGTTAAAAATTCTTGATAATGGGCTTGCAATTTCAGGTGCCAATTCCTTTAATATTCTTGGATGAAGATTATCTGGGCCCCCCGATTTAGTCCCATTAAGCTGTTTCAGTTCTGCTTCTACCTCAGATATGGTAATATCTACCTCTATATCCTCATTCCCATTTGTCATGCCACCATTATCCCTAAGATCCTCTTTAGCCTTATTAAAGACTGAGGCAAAGTATTTGTTTAGATATTGGGCCATGCCTAGATTATCTTTAACCTCCACTCCATCCTCAGTGTTAAGCGGCCCCACTTCTTCTTTCTTAGATTTCTTCTTATTTATATGGGTATAGAACCTTTTACTATTGGTTTTAATTCCCTTTGCAAGGTCCAACTCTACTCAACTTTTAGCCCGTCTCACTTTATCCCTACATGTTCTGACCTCAATTAGGTAGCTTTCCTTGCTGATCCCTCCCATCTTCCACTCCCTGTATGCTTTCTGCTTCTTCTTAATCACCTCTCTAAGATGCTTGCTCATCCAGCTTGGTCTACAACTCCTGCCTATGAATTTTTCCCCCTTTCTTGGGATACAGGCTTCCGATATCTTCTGCAGCTTTGATTTAAAGTAATCCCAGGCCTCCTCTACCTTTAGATCCATAAATTCTTCAGTCCAATCCACTTCCCTAACTAATTTCCTTAATTTTTGAAAGTCAGCCCTTTTGAAATCAAAAACCTTAGTTGCAGATTTATTTTTGTTAATCCTTCCATTTAGTTTGAACTGAATTAGCTCATGATCACTTGAGCCAAGGTTGTCCCCTACAACCATTTCTTCTATGAGGTCCTCGCTACTCACCAAAATTAAATCTAAAATGGCATCCCCTCTAGTCGGTTCAGCAACTACTTGATGAAGGAATCCATCAGCTATCGCATCTAGGAAAATCTGAGCCCTATTATTATTACTAGCACTGGTCCTCCAGTCTATATCTGGGAAGTTAAAGTCTCCCATGATCACGCAGTTTCCATTAGTATTTACTTTATTAAAGACATTAAAAAGGGCTCTATCCATATCCAAATTAGATCCCGGAGGTCTATAGCACACCCCAAGCACTATCGTAGGAGAGGCTTTACTAGTTTTCTTCTCCAATGTAATTTTTGCCCACACAGACTCTGTCTTATCCATTGCATCGCTTCTTATTTCTTTACATTCTACATTGATATACAATGCTACTCCACCACCTTTACCTTTGTTTCTGTCTTTCCTAAACAGCACATACCCTTCAATACCTGTAGTCCAGTCATGACTACTATTCCACCATGTTTCTGTTATCCCTATAATATCTGGTTTCACTTCCTGCACCAGTAGCTCTAGTCCCTCCATTTTGTTACCTAGGCTTCTCGCATTTGTGTATAAACATCTTAATTTTTGCTGTTTGGCCTTGCTCACATTTTGTACCCTATTAGGCACAGTCATTCTACAGCCAGCATAACCTATTAGACTGGTATCCACACTGCCCTCGCTCCTTATATACATTCTCCTACCCACAGCTGTATCCTTTCTTACTTCGTCTTCTTCCCTCTCAATGCTAAAATCTGGCGTTTTGTTTCTAAAGATTTGGCAGCAAAGTATCTGGCTGGTTTTCCTGGAGGCTCAAACTCAGTAGATTCAAATCTGCAAAGGGAAACCCTGACCATATAGCCGTAGCCCAAGGGCCACCTTACTTAACTTAGCTTCTGTGTAGTTACTTTTCATGTCTAGGGAACCTATGGGGCCAATTCTGCTCCTGGTCGCTAGACCCTGCTTAGTAGGTGTGTAAGTTCTGTAAATGATCTGCAAAGGGACAGGGAGGAACGCCTCCAGTGCAGGAGCACTGGCCTTATGCTATCCTCTCCCTTGCAAGCCCCAGTTTACAGGATTTGTTGGGGGCAAGAGGGGCAGTGGCCATAGCATGCAGTTCTGTGTGGGACTATGATCCACAATGCAGCCCATAGGCAGCCCTGTGGTGGTTATTCCAAGCTAAACCCACCCCGGGACTGCTTTAGGTTACGTCCAGGATTGTTTTGGACTGAATAGCAGCCTGGAATCTGACGGTATGTCTGCACTGCAATCAGAGGTGTGACTGAAGCACATGTAGACGTAACCCACACTCGCTAGTTCAAATAAAAATAGCAGTGAAACTGTGGCAGCATGGGCTGTACATCCCACCCAGAACCCTGGGTATGTACTCCAGCAGCTAGCCTGTACTGCTGTAGCATCACTAATGTTATTTGAGCTGGCTAGATCAAAGCTAGGTTGAGAATGTCGATACATGCTATAGTCACACCTTTGATTTCAGTGTAGGCATACCCTGGGAAAACACAAAAGTGACTTTGCCCCACTCCCCTGGGCTACATCTTCTGTTCCGGACCTCCCCGTAGATAAGGGACAAAAAGATCTGATCTAGTTACTACATGTTTATTCCTGTCAGCCTTTGCTAGAGACTTTTTGGTTTTAATGAAGGTGCTCAGATCTCACAGGATGGGGGAGCAAGACAGATGGGCCTGCAGAGAACAGATTTGGGCCAAAAAGCTCATTGCACGCTCTCCATTTGCCTTTGATTGTGCTCCTGTGCATCTGTGCTGTGGTTGTGCTGTAACTGCATCTGACATCCCCTGAGGTCTCTTATTGCGTGCTCGAACAGGGACTTTTTGCTGCACACTATATTTAGATTACAGATTTGCATCATCAGTTTGTGGGTCTCAGTGAGCATAAAGCTCACTTGTTGCACCAAACATTTATTTACCAAATGGTTCTGACAGCCCTTGAATTTCTCTGTGTAATGTGCTGGAGGATGCTGCGCTGGAAGAGAATAACAAACACAAAAACAGTTGTCAAAAATCCATTTGACATTTACAAAAGAAAATTATGAAAAAAATGGAGAAACAGAGATAGAACCAGAATGGGGCACATTCCAGCTTGCACTTGAGTCAATGGACTTCAGTTGGAGTTGGACAGGATCCCAAATCCACTCACCGCACAGGCTTTGGGTACTAGAAATCAGAAACTGGATCTGAATTGCACAGGTGCCCCCAAATCTTTATAACAGGCAGCACTCCCACCCCCACTCTCAATGGGGAACTACCCCTGCACTGTGAGATGTTTAAAATCCAGGTGTGCATGCTGTGGCTAAAACACAATTTAAAATTCCTGTTGAACCGGATTTTTCAGAGGTACTGAACACAGAGACATCCCATCAACTGCAACTGAAGTTGTTAGGCACTCCCAACTTCTGAAAAACAGGCTCATTTTGTTGCTTAATCGCCAAGACACCTTTTTAAGCAAACAAACAATGTATATTTTAGCTTAAACACCTCTATTGGGTCTTGTGGCAGGCCTGGTACCACACCACCCTTTTGTGGTAGAGGTGGGATGGGGCATCAACACCTCACCACTCACAAGCCCACCTCTTTGTGGGCAGCTGGTTGCAGTCTAATGGCCTCCCTCCACACAATCACCCCTTGGTCAGGGTAGTACAGAGTCCAGGTAATTCATCCCAAAGCATCAGGGCAGTGTAGTCCAAAGGCTAGGGTCCATATAAATCACACCCCATGTGGGAGCAATGCAGCCTAATGGCCAGAGTCCATATAATCTCCTCACAAGTGGGGAGTGCAACCTAGCAGCCAGAGTCCATAGGATTCCAGCAGTGCAGCAGGGGTGGTAGGGGGACCCAGGCCCACCCTCTCCACCAGGTCCCAACCCAGGTAGTGGCAAGTTCCCCTTGCCACCAGCTCAGCAGGGATCCACCCACAACATGCCAAGCATCTATGTGGCTCTAACACTGCTTGCCTCTGAAGTTCCCCAGATCACTTCCTAGCATAAACACCAGGTTCTCCACTTCAGGCGGTCCTCTGTCTGGATACCAGGGTGCATCCTAGCTTGGCTAGCCCTCCCACCTCAGGAGCTGACAGGATATCTCCTCCCACTCTAGCAGTCAGCCCAGCCCAAGCAGCTCTGCAGGCTTTTATACCTGTTCTCCAGCTGGAGCATGCCCAGCAGAGCTTCTCGGGCATGGCTTCCTCTGCTAGGAAAGAAGGGTTAACCCCTGAGGTACCAGTGCGAGGCCACTCTGCCCCATCACAGGTCTCTTTCTAAAAAAAAACACACACAAAAACAAAAAAACCCACTCTTTACAAGAAAGCATTCGGGTGACAAAATGGAAAAACTAGTCACCAGTGATTCACAGATAGATCATAAAAATATGTAGCTATTGTTCCTTTATTTATGCCCCAGCTGGGAAGAGTTGTTTGGGAGAGGAAACAGGAAGATAAATATTTCCAACATGCAATAGTGAAGGCTCCATTCCAAATTTGTCAACCCCCTGAATATAGCTATTAGACCCTCATTTGCTGTGTGTACATTCCTAGCCAGAGCCCAGGCAGTCCCAGAAGTTGAGTTGCAGTACAGTTAAATGCAAATCAGAGCTGGGTTTCTGTACATAGACATGTACGCATATATATAGTGCTTAAGGGGAATACAGTAGCCGGCTCAAGGGATTGCTATGGGCTGTGATGCCTTTCACCTCTAGATCACTGGTTCAGCTGCAGATCATCAGGAGTGGGAATATAATATATTGTAACATTATTGACTAGTAGGCCACTGATTTACATCTGGCCTGTGTCAGTAGAAGCTGGACATTATTACAGATAGAAAGTCTCATTTCTCATGGAGGTCATTGTTTTGGATCTGGCCCTGCTGGTAATGGCTGGAAGTCAGGACCATCTGATAATGGCTGGTTAGTTGCTCATATGAAATAATCTCGATGCTGTTGGTGGGGTTCCTACTGGACAGATGACTAGAACACAAAAATGACCATTTATTTGCCACCATTCATGATAGTCTCAGTAGAGAGGCCAAGGACTGAGCTTGGTGTGGGGACAGCAATACCTTAAGTGGCGCTAGAGAGAGTTGTGATGGTGTGTGACTTACATTTTCTTCTAGCCCTCTGAATGTGTATGTTACTCAAATGTAGATGGCTGTTAGACTTAGGCCTGGTCTACACTAGAAAATGAGGTTGGTATAACTCGGAGCTGTGCAAAATGCACATCCCTGAGTGACAAAGTTAAACTGACCTGACACCCCATGTAGACATTGGTAGGTCAATGGAAGAATTCTACCATCTCACTAGCTATTGCCTCTGGGGGAGATGGATTAACTAAACCAATAGGAGAACCCTCCCATTGGTGTAAATTGTATCTATGCTGAAGTGTTGCACCCGTGCTGTTGTAGCATTTCACGTATAGACAAGCCCTTTGACTCCTTTAGACTAGATTGACTGACTTACTCACTTGAGATTCACACTCAACTCCCCAATATGTAATTTACACCCCCCCTTTACACCTTACCTCTGAATCTGGCTCACTGAGTCGGAGTGTAAGGAAGGAATACAGCTTCGGCTACATTTAGAGAAAAAACATTAAAGGGGTTATAAACCCTCATCCTTCAGCACAAAAACCAACCACTCAGGGCTGGTATTAGGAGGAAACTTCTCCTACGGACAGGTTGTTCCATAATTGCCTGCTTTAGGGGTTCTTTCACCCTCTTTTAAAACATTTGATGCTGGCTGGCCACTGCTAGAGATGGGACACTGGATGACATGGACCCCTGGTGTAATCCGGCATGCTTGTTCCTTTATTACTACACACAAATTCCCTTCAATCTAAATGAGAATGTCTTAATTTAAAGCCTCCCCTGGGTTTGATTTAGCCATGGGCAAAAACAGAATAAGACAAAGTGCCTGTGACAACATCACTTCTAGGGCCAATTCTGCAGCTGGCGTAAATTGGCATGGGGCCTTTGGCTTCAATGGAGCTACATTCATGTACACCGGCTGAAGATCAGGCCTCCAATGGATCAGAAGAAAATCCAGCCATGTGGGCTCTTAAACACAGAGCATGTGAAAAGCCCTCGCTATAGTTATTTAACACCGCAGGTGCCCTACGGGCCCCTCACTCCTTACTGATCTTGCTTTCTGTAGTGGTACAGCAGGAGGAAAGTGGGACATATCACATCTGTCTCGGGGCCAAACAAATGTCATTTTGCTGTATCTATGCTGTATGATGGCCAGGAGGCACGGAGGGGGAGTAAGTTGCTTGAATGGCCACTGTCTTTAAGCTCTTTCATAGGCATCAGCTTGCCAGCCGGGAACAGAAAGCCAAAATGAGTGGTGGGGCTGGTTCTTTTCCTGTGGTGCCAGGGAAGGGGCCATGAACATATATCCTACAAACTATGCCCCACCATAAAAATCAGCAAAATAATTACGTTCTCCCATTCCTCTGGGTTAGGATGAGCCATCGCATATGTACCAAGTGACCTATAACCAGCATCGCTTTCAGGAACCTTCACATTTCTAGACTGAGTATAGTAGTTACACAAATGGCAAATGCTGCCTTGCTGGGTCAGAGCATCCAGATCTGAACTGTCACCTCAAACGGTCACGCTACTGTATTGTGTTGCCTTTACACTCTCTGCTGAAGTGAGAGAGAAAGACAGCTGCCCTCAGTCCAGCTTAGTTGCCTAGATGCAGACATTTTTCAGCATGTGTAAACGGAAATTTACAAGACACAAAGTTGTTGGGGTTTTTAAATTACATTTGATGTTTCTGAGTTTTCTGAGCCAGAACCTCACCCTTCTGATAGGTGGAGGAGACAGCTTCATGGGTGAGACCAGAAACCCAGCTTCCATCCTCCATTAGTGAAAATTTCCCAGAGGTGTCAACAAATAAACTGGAAATATCCCCAAGCTATAGCCTCAGAGCCAGACAAGCCTGACCTCTGGGGCACGTTCAGAATCTGAACTTAGATCTGGATCTGAATTTTGTAGCTGGCTATCTATGGGCAATACCAACCCCCTGAACCGTGAGGTGGTTTTGATCTCAGATCTTAAGCTTGTGTAAATTCTCCAGCTCTCCGTTGACTGCAATGACCCTATGATCATTTACACCCATTGAAGATCCGCCTCCCTGTCTGGATCAGAATTTTGCACATCAGGCAGAACACTAGCATAAAACAAGGAGTGGGAGAAGGACGCATGGGAGCAGGGAAATCCTATGCCCCTTCCCCCAGCCCAAAGCAGTCACAGTGGAGCCGGCTTAACCAACTCCCAGCACCTCATGTTCATGTCTGGCTTTGTGATATCAGGCTGTGTCATGATGCGCATATGTAATGCCACACAAGGAAAAGAACAGCTGCAAACAGCCTGCTCTCTGGGACCTAATCTGCAGGAAATTGGGCAGGAGAAGGGGGAAGTGCAGGGAGAGATTCTTCAAATTCATCTAACTTTGTGGACAAGAGCAGAACCCAAAGCACTTTCCCAACCATACAATGGGGTTGAAATGCAGCCACCTCTAAGGTACAGGGAAAGGTGGAGAGGGGAACTGTTGGAGAGAACCCCTACTCTTAAAAGTTGTATCCTGGGTGGTTTAAATGTCTTTGTTTTGTAAGGGCTTGGCAAACAGACAGACACCCACCCCCAAACTACATGGGGCTCAGTTTATCTATCTCCAAATCTATCTAGGGTTGACCCAGCCATAACGGGGTTTGACGCTATGGTTTGAAGGAGCTGATTCCTTTCCTTTTCATTGGGCTAAATCCTGATCTACTTGAAGCCAGTGGCAAAACTCTCACTGATTTCAGCAGAACCAAGCTTGAGCCCTTCAACTGAAGGTGCATCCAGTGGATACCCTCATTGAGCTCCTGTCCCCAGCTTTATTGAGAGCTACAGGTCTCCCATTTTGTTCTCATTTAGCCATGGTCCGGATTAACGCCACCTCCTTTCAGCTGGAAATGGCTGACTAATGAAGACCCGTGAATGTTCATCAGCTCCTACATTATGCAGCATGTGGCTAAAAATAGCCAGCATTACAGGTCTGAGCCCAACTTTGTTGGGAAAGATTCATAGGACAGATTCAAAAAGTGATTCATCATTCAGTGGCCATGGCAACAGCCATTACTAATAGAGGCAGAAGGATGTCAGTGGCATGGCAATGTTCAGTGAGTGAGTGAGTGAGTGCATGATAACCCCATCAGAGTGCACAGCAACAGAACTGACTGTCATTCCGGTAAGCCACATATTTGATTTCCCTTCTCCTCCCCAAATCCGCAGTCATTAATACCTGTCTGCTAAAACGGAAGAGACTTCTACAGTTGGCAAAAAGAAAAGGAGTACTTGTGGCACCTTAGAGACTAACAAATTTATTAGAGCATAAGCTTTCGTGAGCTACAGCTCACTTCATCGGCTAGCTTGGAAAAAAATAAGAAAAAAAAATTGTTGCATTTGCAACCAAGGGAGGAAAAAATAGCCAAAATCTAGGGGCTGCCATTAAAGATGACATACAAAGGATTATTTTTTAAAGACTGGACTTGCAGCATTTTGTGTTTCTTTATTATTTATAAAGAAGGTCTAAATGTTTTTGTGTTTTTCTTTCCTTCTTGTTTTTAGCCTTAGAAATATTAGGAATATCAAGTGTGTCATTCCATGATTTTGCTGGAACACTTTTGGAGTTATTATAAGTTTATTATGAATTCGTGCACTTCAATAGAAGGGCCAGGTAAGTTGAATCTTTGCCAAAGATGTCCTTTCCCCCAAATGTTCATTAGGCATTTGAGTCAAAAAGTTGCTAACTACGCCAAACAAAACCCAAAGTGTTTTAAACAAAAATGACAAAAATCACTCCCCCCCCCAATTTCTTAGTTTAGCTCTTTTATGTCATCATTCTGTTAGTTCTGCAATTGTGATAGAATCTTTCTGAGCTGGTAGACAAGACCTGAATTTTTGATAATTTAAAAAAAGTTGGGAAAAAATCGAAATTAAATTTGCAGGACTTCATTGTAAATAATTTTTAAAGGGAATGGGGAGCACAAGCCCAATATATTTCCCCCCTTTGTGGGTCACCTTTAAAAAGTTAAGATTCGACAAGAATTACCATATAGTGGTTTTGGAAATATCATTCTTTTCCACTCTATTCTTACAAGAGGCAAAACCTGAGGTATTTCAAACACTGTTTGCATTATGAAATGAACAAAAGGGACTAGAAATTTTGAGTTCCTCAGTTTTCTGGAGTTTATATTCAAACACCTTCCTAAAGGGACAGTTTCCAGAAAGTGAATCCTTTGAAAATCAGCCCCCTTTCAGATCTCTCTAGTTGGGTGTCCAAAAATGACCTCTCCCAAATCACTAAACCCATAAAAATACATGAACACTTTTCCATTGTTACTTTTCCATGTATGCAATTGTTGAAGTTGTCCACAGATGTGTTATGCAATTACAAATGGCAAGGAAAGTGGTTTATTAAAATGAAGTGGAGCATGTGTTCCTATGATTGCAAATAGGTGGGGGTAGATCCATGTGATCGCGAATATGAGTGGAGGAGATTCACAAAGAAAATTTCTGTTAAGATGTGGCTGATCCTATCTATTATCTTGTTCTTGCTTAGAAATCTAAAACTGCTAACCCAGTTTCAAACTAACTAGACCACGTAAGGTAACATGAGAGTTTTCTGCATGAGCTGCTATTCTTTATCTTGATCTATGTCTACAAGTGTTGGATGGTGTAATACCAAGAAAAAACAGAACCAAATGAGAAGTAAATCTTTTACTTTAAACAGAGATGGCCCTAAGTTACAGTATTTGGATCCAGATTTCAAACACTCCAAAGTTGGGCTGTTTAGGCCTGGAGTTTTGGTTCAGTCTCCTTGGAACAATAGAGGACATTAGAAAAATCCAGATCTGAGTTTGGATTCAAGCACTTTCAAGCATTCTGGCATGCTGAGATCTGAGGTTTTGGTTTAGGCCCATCTCTGCTTTAAAACATGCTCAGGAAAGGTGCCTGTTTTCTTCTGCTAGCCTGTTTATTATAAAGTTTAACATGTGTTACAGTGACAGCACCAGTTGGAAAATGACTTCCTGTTGCTTAGAATTCGTTCTTGGTCATTTCTCCCATTTCCCCCTTTGGGACAGAAAACGAAAGGAGTGGAAGGGAAAGAAAAATAAAAGCAGCCAAATCAGATGTCATTGTGAAGTAGTCACTAACCACAGCTTTCAGGGCACAGCGTTTTAACGGTCCCCCTTTCATACAGGGATGGATTTAACGACATGTGTTAAACTATCAGTTGCTTGAAATGAAAAGCCTCTGTCACAAGCAAAGTGAGCAGTGCAAGAAACAACATGCTGTGGGTATTGGACACGTGCAGAATTCAAATAGGCCTCCAGCAGCTCTACCCTGTTAAGCTATAATGCAATACAGTTTGTCTATAGACAGCATTCAGGAGAGAAGGGCTCAGCGGAACTCAGTGCTATGGAGTCTTCTGACCACAGAAGGGAAAGACACAGAGCAGAAATAGTGAGGGAATAAAGGGGGAGATGAGGTGTAAAAGTAGGGAAGGTGCAAACTAGTTCCAGTGAAGGGAAGGCTAATGGTGGGGTGGAGCATCACTGTTATAGTGAGGGTGATGAGAGATGGGGGTGGGAGGTCAGTGTCACAGTGAGGGAGATGGGAAGGGGCAGAGATGGGGGAGGGGAGTTGGGCTGGGTGTCACAGTGAGAAGTGCTGGGAGGAAGTGTTACTGGATTAATTTGAAGTAATTTTGTCTCCTGGGTAAAGGCTGATGTTCCTCATAGCTCTGTTCCTGCTCCTGTCCCTACGAGCTGTGATCTGCTGTGACTTTGTTCTGAGGCACATCACTTCCTGGGGTGCTGAGTTAATGTCCATGTGGCCAAGTGTCAGAGAGGTAGCCGTGTTAGTCTGTATCCACAAAAACAACGAGGAGTCTGGTGGCACCTGAAGAAGTGGGTTTTTACCCATGAAAGCTTATACCCAAATAAATCTGTTAGTCTTTAAGGTGTCATTGTTTTTGTCCATGTGGCTGCTGTTCATGTGGATCTGACACTCCCAGCAGAGGTGAGCAATGGCATCTCTGCACTTCCTTCTCTTTTGCAGCTTCCACAGCGGGGCAGCCTCAAACCAGCCATCTCACAAGTCTCACAACATTCAGTTTCTTCTCGATACCAGTCTCCTTTCTTTAGAAGAGGGGCCCTTTTGTGGAGATAGAAATCATGTGTGTCACTACTCCAGAGGATTTCACTCCGCATTTTGAACAATTGTTACAAACACCAGGGACAGTTTTTTTCCAAACCTTTTTGACCTGCTCTAGCCACAGCCCCTTCTCACATAACACTGCTTGCATCTCTCCAGCAAAGTTTACACCAGTAGCATCCAAAGAGACCGTGGGAACTTAGCCCTTCAGAGCGCTCCCTGTTTTATAATGGTAGGCGTTCTTTCTGCTACAGCCCACACCAGGCCCGCTGACAGCAATTCCGAGCCCCAGGGCAGAACAGTTAATGGGCACGGCCAGGACTTCCACATGCCCGCCTGGCTGCCTTCGCTGCCACCGGTACTACCCCGCATGCACCTAGGAGCCCTGCAACGCGCCCAGGCGATTTAAAAGGGCCCGGGGCTCCCGGCTGCTGCCTCCACTACTGTGACACTGGCAGCCGGGTGCCCCCGGGGCACCTGGGCAATTGTCCCCTTTGTCCCCCTGTTGTCGGGCCTGGCCCACACTATGCAGTGCAGCGACTCCGTGCCATCCTCGAACCCAGAGGTGACTGTGTTTTAGTTTCACTGTTTGAACAGAGCCTGTGAAGTGCTTTGAGGCCCTGCAGGCTGCAAAGTGTTCTACAAATAAAAGACTATTATTAGTTTGAAACTGTCCCCCATTCAGTTCCAGGAGTAAGCTGTATTTTAAAGGCCTTTCTTGCTCCTGCTGCTACCTGAGTTCTAAGGAACACGAATGAATGACAGACATCTCTAGGGGGTGGTTTAGAACAGGTATATTTAATCCTTTCTCAGTGCAGCGGGGTGAACTAGGTGAGGTTTTGAGATCCCTACATTTCTCTGATGTTATGGTCCTAAGTTCTGTTTCTATATTGCAAAGTGAGTGAGCTGCATGTAAGCATATGGCCACTGGCCTTCCCCTTAGGAAAATCACAGGATCCCAGCCCTAATTACTGGCAACAATATGCACATGCTCCAAGCAGTACTTTTGAGCTGCTGCAGCATTAGAGGCTATCATCAGTCTTAAGTCAGGGCAGCTGTGAAGGCAGGGAAGTGCATAGGAAATAGGAATGTGGCAGATAAGTGATCTATCACATAGACTTTATTAGCCTAAACTTGTCAAAGAAGTTTCCACTAGAGGAGCAGAGAGAAGGTTTTTGTTATCCAAAGGTGGTTTCAGACAGTGAAAGGAAGAGCACTTTTGTATCTTAGCAACTCTGGTTATCCAAGCATCTGCTTCACCACTGTTACACATTCACATGATTCCCCAATGGAAAATAGCTGAGAATAAAGAGAGGAGGAATGGGACAACAAAGTGAATGGAGAGACTAGAATCAGATTTTCTAAAATGTCTTTCCAGCTCAAGGAATATTAGTGTTCTTTACAAGGCAAAGATACCAGTAATGCAACTGTAGAGCACGGGTGCTTGCGCTCTTTTGCTCTCTCTGCAGTCTAAAGAGATAAAGGACCTAGCAGTATTACTAGGAGATCTCCTTAAGCTCAAGTAGTACAGGCCTTACGGTGTGTCTTCATTGCAGAGTTAATTCAAGTTATCTGCACTCAGATTGCTTATCTTGAGTGAGCGCTGGTACTACTGTGAAACAATACTTGCACTGCTGTGTTCATACTGGAGCTGCACAAAGACTTCTGGGAATACAGGGCTGTTGGCCCAGGCACCGGGTTTAATTCAACTAATTACTAAGCAGATCATAGGATGTTTGGAACAGTCAATGAGCCGAAGGGACTTCAGTTAACAAGCTACCTCAAGCATGGTCTGCTACATAAGACACAGGAAAAAATAAAAGGAAGATTCCACAGGAATGTTTTATCCCCCACCTGCTTTAAAATACATGAGGTAGGTTAGTGCTTAGGACCTTTGAAGAAGCAGCACATTTCAAGGTGGAATTTGAAAGACCATGGCTTCCAGTGGAGAGAGAACCAGGCTGCAAAATTCAGATCTAACTCTGGATTTAAGACTTCCCAAGTTTTAGGAGTGGTTGGAATCTGGGGTTTTTCTTTGGTCCCATATAAATCCTGCAAAATTAGAATCTGAGCTGAGTTCAGATTTCAATCCACACCCACCTCTGAGCTTCAGAGATGTTCAGATGTGGGGGTTTGGTTGAAGCCTACCTCTTGTTTCCAACATACTGTTTCCAACAAATTGCACTATTTTAATGTCAGTCAGGACCTGCCTTTTCCCATTCAATCATTTGTACTCTAACCCACAGTGAATTTGTTTCAAACTCACAAGAGCATCCTTGACCAATTCAATGACTCCCAATTAAATACAAGCTATCACACGGTATTAGCTCATCACAGCCCAGCACAAAGACTCACTATTAAAACAATGGGGGAAATTAATCACAACAACAGAAGTGCTAGCACTGGTTGATATAACAACGGTTGGGAATCACTGCACTAGATATGTGCTCTAGTGCTGAGGAGGGAAAAGTAAGAACCACCTTAAACGAAATTCCATCTCCCTCCAGCAAAAATATAAAAATAAAAAAAAAATCCAGTCATCTCTATAACCAAACATGAATCCAAACATTTTTGGAGCTTCTAAATTGTTGCTTCACTTCATGTTTCAGCCACAAAAGGAAATCAAAATGCTAGAGATCAAAAGCATTTTTGCCAGTCTTGTCTAGATCGGGAAAAAAGAATGCCCTTAATGCATCTGATGAAGTGAGCTGTAGCTCACAAAAGCTTATGCTCAAATAAATTTGTTAGCCTCTAAGGTGCCACAAGTACTCCTTTTCTTTTTGCGAATACAGACTAACACGGCTGCTACTCTGAAACCTGTCTTAATGGAGATGGAATTTATGACATTCTAACAAGTGTTACCATCAGCAGGTGTTAACTTCTGTCTGCACTAGAGGCAAAATCATGTCTGACCTCTTGTTGGCTCACATTGTGTCAGACTTCTTTTCCTAATCTAGACAAGGCCAAAGGAAGTCCAGACCTATTTTTCAGAACCAGGAGTTTCAGAGGAGCTTCCATTTTCGGATGCCCGTCTGACACCAAAACCAATCTCAGAACCTTTTGAGGCTGTCTCATTGCTGCTTGTGAGCCAGATTTCTACCACTGGGGCCAGGCTTCCAGTGACAGGAGAAGGTTCTGGTTATTTTTCTGGTTTCCATAAGAAAGCAGAGTTCAGTAAGGCAAGTGAAAGGAGAATTTACTGTTTTATTTATTTTTTTGAAAAGGTTGTACAGTGAAAGAGAGAGTAAAGTTCACTAATGGTAAATATAGCAAAACCAAATGAGTTTAGGTCAAATATTGAGGGCAATAAACATATATAGGTGAAATTTTATGAGCTTTTAAAGGGAGCTTTATGAGCTTCTAGGGAACAGCAGTATAACTTGAACCCAGTAGTGGAAAAACAATGTAATATGAAATGTAGCATATCTAGAAAATCCTGTTCATCTAACCAACACAAAAATGCAAGCAGGATAAGTTGCTGTGTCTATAGATCTGCTTAGTGCCCCTCCATGATTCTGATCTGATCACCGTCCCCTACCAGTGTACATGGTGAACCTGACATGGAATGATTCTTGCAGCAGCTAAGGGAGTTGAGATGCAGAAACTCAGTGTAATCGCATACTTCACATGCCACTGTCCCAAAGAAAGAAAGAGAGAGAGAGGTTCATAAACAGGATTGACCAGAAAAGGGGAAGCTATTGTTCATAAAGGCCTTGTAGTATATTGCCACTGCCAATGAAATCTCAGCCCCTAGCACTGCTTTTCCTGAGGAGGACTGGGGGTTACCTCTCTGGATGCTTGGTGAAAACCATTATTATTATTATTATTACAGCTTTCTCACACCAATGTTGGCACACAGGGCGGAAACTAGTCTCTTCCATCTAACTGCCATTTGCTGCTTCCATCCACTCCATGAGGAAAAACAATGTACTAGCTGCTTAAAGATCCAGTCCTTGTGTATGAGACACAAGAAGGCTGCCCCATAGTCCAGTCCTAACCATCGATGAAGTGGTTGGATAGGGGAAATGGAAATTAGATGCCTAAAATCTGCCCTCTCCAAAGTCTGTTTTTTCATAAGTAAATGACATGCCCAGGAGAATGGAGGACTAGTCACTCTGGAAAAGGCCTGGTACCATGCAGACAGGTGCTCTGCAACCTTCTATGCATAGCTGTGTCAATTAGCAGGTCAGGATTGAGGCTTGCTCCTGGATACAGATCCCTCTAGGATTCCCATTCAGCTTTGCTAATGCCTCGAGTCTTGATTGATCACATCCCCTGTTTTCAGCAGATACCACCAGTCATGCTGAATTATGAAAGTTTTTTGTCAAATAAGGACTAGGATGAGTTCAACAAATGAGGTTTCCTAAGATGATATTTAAACTCAGGTGACCAACTTAGGAACTATGCCACCAAATCCCACCTCCCTACATGCATGCCTTGAAGTTATGCAAGGAAAAGTCCTTGCTAGACAGTTGACAGTGTCATACTTTGATCCTCAGTTTGTCCTGCAACCACTTCAGTACATTCAGTCAATACAGCTGCCAGAGAGGTTTGATCCTGAATAACAACCATTACAAAATAGAAAAACTGGACCACATTCAGCTCTGGTGTGAGCAGGTCTCATTGACTTCAATAGGGTTGCACTCACTTACAGCAGCAGTTACCTTGACCAGCAGACAAATGAAGGAGTCTTGCAAATCAAAGGAGAGAAAGATGTTGTAACTCACCTGTCCTCTTTGTCTAGAACATAAACATTTGACAGTGAGTTTTCAACCAGAAGACTTCAGCATACCATAGAACCATAATAAGGGCACAACCTTACTGACTTCTCAATGAGGCAGCATTCACATTAGGTCAACGGACATCAACACCAAGTACCGGAATCAAGATACGGTCCTCCTGAGTAAGGACTTCATGATTTGGCCCACTGAAAATATTATCACCAAGGTTATGGACAATGCCAAGCAAGGTCACACAGGTCGCCTTGCAAAACGTCTCCTGTGGTGCTAATATTTAAGTCTTGCCACACTTGATTGCATTTGGGTATTTATATCAAAACTGGTTATTGCTAATGCACCACGTATGTACAGGCAGTTAATGGAAGATCATGGTTAATTATTGATTACAAAAAAAAAAATCTCCTGAGAAGTTAGTGTTCATTGCCCAGTGAGCAGCTCTTTCAAACATAAATAGCCTTGGCCCAGTGTCAGGGAAGCCATGGAATTAGTTTAAAAGAGGGTGAGTGGGGGAAAAAAAATCTACATGTCTACTTCATTGTTTGCTGGTGATGATATATTTGGTAGATTCCTGTCCTGTTATGATTTCAGATACTGCTTTGTAAGTGCATTGCTCTGTGGCAAAGTAGTATTCTCAGGGTGGCTTTGATGACAAGCTAGAGAATGATGCTTGGAAAATGTGCATTGGTATATGCTAACAAATGTTTTGTGGCTCTACAAAAGAGTAGGATCAACTTAATGGAGGTCTGCCATATTTCATCAGGCGCTTTCTTGGAACAGCATTTTTCCATAGAATCATAACATGTTAAAGAGTTCCTGAGCACATTCACTAATGCACATGATCCAAACTAGCTGTATAATGGAAAAAAATAATCATCAAATAGATTTACGATTAAACTGCTCAAATGTGGGTTGCTGCTGTTTATGGGATCATACTCTTTGTTCTTTGTGAATATTCAGAAGGATGTCAAGGATATTGAAAATGTTTGCAAACAAACCAGCCCACGACTTATTCCTTATTCACTATTCTTTGCTAACTAGTGATCCTTGGATAGTCCCCTCGCTCCAAATATAAATAAAGTTATTTATCCAAATAAGGAGAAGAACAATATCCTATGTCCTTTAATAATTTAAGTGAATGTTTTCCCAACAACCCATAGCCTGAATATTATTTGTCCATACTATTTAGCGAATATGGCCATATACGGAATATGTCTGCAGTTAATATGACTGCAATGATGAGACTGATTCATAAACCAACGATGAACCCAAAGTTCACTGAATAGCACACACTGAAGCAAAAAGTGAATCAGGTCTAAATATGATAGAATGCACCACGTTTGTGTGGCATTGAGTCATTTTAAGCATACCTTACAGAGTAAGATTTCTTCTTCTAGTCTCACTACTTTAGATTTGATTGATTTTTTTTCAATTCTGTCCTATTATAAAGAATAGAAGGGTGGCAAAGAAGGAAGGGAAAGTCTTGTGATCAAGACACACATTGGCATTCTGTTCCAGGCCCCTGCCGGGGTCTTCCTGTATGATGATGGACAAGTATCTCCCTATATCTTAGTTTCCTTATCTCTACAAAAGAGGTGAAATTCGAGTGATACTAACTATTTCACCAGTGCATTTGGAATCTAAATGAATGATGGGAAAGTGCTTTGAGCACCTCAGATGGATGACACTTTGGAACTGTAAATTACTAGCAAAAGCAAAAAATTGTATATCAGACATTGTTATGTAATAATCAGACTTCACACTGGAAAATTAAAGATTGCATATTAGTAGGCCTTAATTACCCTTTTAAGGAAATCACTGATAAGAAATATGAGTCTAAATGAGCAATTGCCATCATGCTATAACTTGTCTGTCTCTCACAATATGCATAAAGGATTATAGTGTTATCTTTCCGCTGTAAAGTAGTAGTTAAGTGGTTACTAATATCTGTTTGGGGTCCTGACTTTCACAACTGCATGACTGTTGTATGACTGTGTTTCCCTGAAATGTTTGCACCATGATACTGGTCAGTTTGGAGCAACTCAAGGGGCAAAAGGATTAAGACTTGATTCAAAGTCCATTGAAGTCAATGGGAATCTTTCTTTTGATGTCAATGGTCTTTGGATGAAGTCCTTAGTTATAGCTATGATAGATATGCAGGAATGAGCAGAGAGTTCTTGTTTAGGCATGTGATTTAAAGTGTTAATGGGAAAAGTCTACAACATATGCCCAAAGGCTAAGTATGCAGTCAAATCAAAACCAATTTCTCTTAGAACAAGGAAGAACACTGCTCCTCAGTAAGACCTATTTCCAGCCAAATCTTAGCCTTTCAACTCCCAGCAGTTTTAGCTGGAAAGCTGTATTTCCTCCCCAAGTTCTTGTCACGGAAAAATAGATGAGCTATTTTTCCTTATACTTGAAAATAAAATTTAAAAAATGATACCTTTGTCAGACACCAGAAAGTTTTAGTCCAATTGGTGAAAGTTTCAGAAAGCTATGAACAACTGAAAACAGTGGGTTTGAATGGAAACTCTTATGTAGCCTTAAAGCATATCACATCCAGAGTCTTGATGCAATTATTCTATGTTTGGGCTTTTTTATATTTGATTTCTTTTGCCTCTCAATCAATACCCTTGAACTAGAGATGGGTCCGAACCAAAATGTCATATCCAAACACCCCCAAACTTTGGTAAAGTTCAGATCTGGAAGGGATCTTAACCCTGGCACTGGCCTGTATTTTGATAATGGATGAAACATAAACCAGGATCCCAAATCCCCTGAACTCCAGAAGAGTTTGAATCTGAATCCAGATCTGCACTTTGGCTTTTGAGAAGGACCACTTCTTTCTTGAACTCATGACATGCACAGTGCAATGGACTAAATATACAAGGCATTGGTGAGACCTCACCTAGAATACTGTGTGCAGTGCTGGTCTCCCATGTTTAAAAAGGATGAATTCAAACTGAAGCAGGTACAGAGAAGGGCTACTAGGATGATCCGAGGAATGGAAAACTTGTCTTATGAAAGGAGACTCAAGGAACTTGGCTTGTTTAGCCTAACTAAAAGTAGGTTGAGGGGAGATACGATTGCTCTCTATAAATATATCAGAGGGATAAATACTAGAGAGGGAGAGGAATTATTTAAGCTCAGGACCAATGTGGACACAAGAACAAATGGATATAAACTGGCCACCAGGAAGTTTAGACTTTAAATTAGACAAAGGTTTCTAACCATCAGAAGAGTGAAGTTTTGGAATAGCCTTCCAAGGGAAGCAGTGGGGGCAAAAGATCTATCTGGCTTTAGGATTCTACTCGATAAGTTTATGGAGGAGATGGTATGATGGGATAATGTGATTTTGGTAATTAATTGATCTTTAAATATTCAGGGTAAATAGGCCTAATCCCCTGAGATGGGATATTAGATGGATGGGATCTGATTTACCCAGGAAAGAATTTTCTGTAGTATCTGGCTGGTGAATCTTGCCCATATGCTCAGGGTTTAGCTGATCGCCATATTTGGGGTCTGGAAGGAATTTTCCTCCAGGGCAGATTGGAGAGGCCCTGGAGTTTTTTCGCCTTCCTCTGTAGCGTGGGGCATGGGTCACTTGAGGGAGGATTCTCTGCTCCCTGAAGTCTTTAAACCACGATTTGAGGACTTCAGTAGCTCAGACATAGGTGAGGTTTTTCGTAGGAGTGGGTGGGTGAGATTCTGTGGCCTGCGTTGTGCAGGAGATCAGACTAGATGATCAGAATGGTCCCTTCTGACCTTAGTATCTATGAATCTATGAATCTAAATTAGGTGGCGCAGACAATGTGACATAGAATACAATACAAAGAAAAATGCTAATATCAGTAATTATTGCAGTATGTCACTGTGCTATTTAAAGGCTGCTCACTCCATGCCAAAGAGTGCTCTGGGCAGAGTTTTCATTACAAAATCCTGCCAAAGCACTTCCTAAAGGGATAATGATAAATATAGATAGCAGAGAGCCAGTCTCAATCCATTGCAGTGTATAGCAGCAAAGCACATGCCTTAGGGTCCATAAGTCTCATAAACCAGCAGATACTTGGGTTGGCTCAACTCCCTGAATTGTTTCTGAATGATCTGGCAGACTCCAGTGAAGGATTTTCAGGTAGCCTTGTGATATCGTATATAATTCTCACTAGGGAATTAGCTACAATCTCACAGCACCAATGCTGCAAGGTTAACCTTTATTTCTAGACCTTGATTAATCAAGATGGACTCTTGTCACATGTCATAGGTTCAGCCAATTATTTTAAAATATATTTTTTTATTGTTTATCCAATGTATAACTTGGCTCTTTGCACCTCATCACCACAGGAAAATCAACAGCAAGAAAAATGTTGTAAAAACTCATCCTTTGTAATAATATCCAGCACGATTCCCACTCATTTTCATGGGCATGAGTGCTGGTAGTTTTGTTACTGGTATTCTGGTCTCTTCTCAATCCCCACGTTAGTGATCTGGGCCCTGCCCCTGCTATTTGGTCTGATAGTGCCAACCCTGTCCTCATGCAGAAGCCTAAGGGCACAGGGGTTCTGTGACAGCAGCTCAGATTGTAGGATCAGAGCCTAAGATTATTTTCTTCCCACAGAAAATAGTGCCAGTACTCATAGAGCAAAATGCTAAATGTAACGGGGCACCACTGCAGTCATAATCACTTATTTTCATGGCCAGTACCAACCAAACTAGAAATGCTTCCTTACAGAATGGCGGAAAGAAAGCAGAGGTGGTATAGTCCTTGCATTGATGCAGTGGCAGAGGGATAGAAGGGAAACAGATTGTGCATTCTCTGTTTGGAGACTAATGGAGGCAGGTGCAGTACCTGCCACAGATGAGTGCAGCTCTGAGGGCTGTTGTAACTTGTGCCATTGCTTCATTGCCCCTGATGGGACATTGCCAGGGTGCAGAATCAGTGGGGCATAAGTCTGCCCCTGAAACACATGCTCTTCCACTCTGATCCACCTGCACCGTTCTCTGCTCTGCCTGCATCCCAGAATAACTCCTGTGCCTCAGGTTGCTGTGGAGATGGCCCAAAACTGCCTCTGCACCTGACATGTGGATGGGCCTTTTCATTTGGGAAAATTCCCAAGGGCAGGAGGGTGGAGGATGGAGGATTATATCTGCTCTAACACCAGCCTACCTGAATACAAAGCATCTCTAGGGCAATGGTAAATCTGGTCCCAAGAGTTTTCATTCACTCTTTAGCTGGACAGTTCTTTATTCTGAACTACTCTTACTTTAAAGTCTGTCAGGTTTGTCTCCAGAAGTTTGTCTCTGTCAAGAAGGGTATCCAGAACCTACCTGACCTGAGGAGAACTTATTCAGAAGTGTGGGGAGAGGACCAAATACTCCTTTCTTATCCTCCCAGCCATCCAGAGAAACCAGAGGAGGTTCTCTGTCTCGGAAGTCCTTGAGTTTTTTACCTATTCAATTTCCTGCCTTATAAGTGGTTTAATCTTCAGCAAACAACCGAAACGAGGAATCTGCCCTGCAGACTAGAACACCTAGCACAGAAAGAGGAGGAAGTTAAAGAAAACACAGACATGTAGAAGAAAAGGGCCATCCCTCCTCCAAGCAAAGAGTGCTATTGCTTTAGGAAAGGCAGGTCCCCTTTCTCCTACATTCTTGTGTTTTCTTTTCCCTTCTTCCCACATTACACTCAGTAATGTGGCCTGTAAGGCTCAGCATGAAATAACCCAAGGGCAGGCACAGCAGGCTTCAATCAAGACTCTTCTTTCATCTGCCTCCTCTCTTCTTACTCCACTCTGTCTCAAGGTAGGTCAACACTTATGGCAGCATGTACAGTATAGACACTGCATGTCCAACTAGCACATGTCTAAACAGCAGTATAGACGGTGAGGGACTGCTTAGGCAAGTAGAATAAAGTGACACCAGAACCTTAGGGTATTTACCTTATGGGGCTCTCCACACACCCAAGCCATGCCTTGCCTGTCTACAGTGCTATTTTTAGCAGTATGGTGTCCCATGGCCTCCCCACTGCTGGAGCCTTTCCCTGCCTCAGTTAAAGACTCCAGCAGAGGCAAAAGGCTCTGGCAATGGAGAGGCAGCGAGGAAAGGCTCCAGTAGCTCCCAACGGGAGCCTTTCCCAGCTGCCGGAGCCTTTCACTGCTACGTGCAGCTGGCCACAGCAATGTGGACACAGTCTGCCTTTCACCATGGCATGTTGCTAAACATACTCTACATACTGCTGCAAGTGTAGACAAGGCCTCAGTGAGATGGATTGCTCATCATATTTGTATTTCAGGCTTCTATCTAATGCATGCATTGTGAGCAAAAATGGTAGAAAGTCAAAATTTCACATTTTCATGGAGATTTTGTTTTTTAAATGTGTTCCACAAAATACATCATTATTGTGAAAATAATAAAGCCATAATGGCCCTAAATTTTTGAGAAGAAAAACTACTAGTAAGTGTACTGAAGGGAACAATTTTGCATTGGCAGGGCATATGCTGGATGACTCAATAAGTCTTTTGTCTCTCTTACATCTGTGATTTCATAGACCTGGAGGCTATAGAGGAAAAGATCTGAAGTGTACTAGTTCCACTCGTGTAATCTTGGGAACAAAAACCCTGTTCCCTTGACTTTAGAGGGCAAGATAGTACCTATGACTTCATATACTCACTAAGCTATGTGCTGTAGGGAGTGTGTGTATTTTTTATTTTTATTATTATTAATTATTATTATTATTATTATTATTATTATTATTATTATTATCTTACTATCAGTGCCCAGAGGCCCTGATCAGGATCATGGTCAATTGTGCTTGGCTCTGTACAAACACAGAGGTGGACATGATCCCTGCCTCAAAGAGCTATCTATAAAATGTATGAGAGATTATAAATTGACCATAAACCTGCTTAAGGGCAATGTATGCAAAAAACAGCTGAGTAATCAGTCTGGACAAAAACGCAATAGAGGATTTTTTTGATGAGCTGATGATGACTATTTGCAGCACCTGCAGTGATTTAAGTATTATGAACAACAAGAAATTCTCAGCTGGGAAAATGTCTACTGTAGCAGTTCTGACATTAGAACTCTATAACGAATTCTTTGTACCTGCTGAAAGTCTGCCAGGAGAGCTGGATTAGTTGTCTGCTACTTGCTTTATTAAATCATCTGCTTTTCTGAGCTCTCAGAGCTGGAAAACAGGAATAACAACATGTTTAGAGGTGTGATCCTTTCTCATGACCTACAAGGATTGTTTCCACCACTCATTCCAGAGGGAGTGCTGCAAGTAGGAGAAATGGAAAAAGCTATCAGGGGAGATAGCTATGAAAGTTGGTTTGGACACATTGATTTGAGGTAAAAACAATGATAATTTCCACTGCCCTCCCCTTCTGCTTGAAACAGCAAGTGGACCCCTAAATTAAATTCTAAGATATGTCCTTGATATACTTCTTTCCCTTCATGTGCACGACAAAAGGTAGGACCCCATCCTAGGTACTCTGAGTAAAAAGGGGATCTGGTGTTCCCTGCTAGTCCCCATTCACCAACCCACCCAACCCCTGGTCTCATTTCGGCCTCCAAAATGCACTGAAGCTCCTTTGCATTGTGCTTCAAAAGAAGCATCATTGCAGACAACACAAAGGATTCCTGGTTATTCTAAGACTCAGAGGCCCCTGTCACCCACGGCTATGCAGAAACAAGGATGACACATTTTGTGGGGAGAAGAGGACTAGATAAACAAGAACTTTTGAGCTAGAAAAAAATCATCCTGATTCACAGCTGGCTGTGTTACTCCAGTTTTACGCCAGTATTCCTTTGCTTTTATATAAGTGGAGGAAAGCTGTGGTGAGTGATTTAGGTTGGAGATGCGCAGAAATGGTTTTGGTGAGAACCACCACTGTCCCAACGTGATTCTGGATGTGGTGGTCTAGGTGACTTATCTTGTGCGTACGGACATCAATGGCCAAGTAGCCTCCTGAAAAGGTGACCCCACCATTGATCTAAGTGGTGCAAAAAACATGTTTTTGTGGGAAAATCTAAATACGTGAAGCAAAATCTTGAATTTTGATGATGGGGAGAAAATAGAGCAGTTAGCCAAATTCAAAATGCTGCCCCAGGAGAAGGTGATCATTTTTGCCACACAAAGCTGTGTATTGGCAGATCCCAGATTAGTGGAGAAGCATCCAGACTTGAGGTTACTTGTGTAAACCAAAGGGCACATTTTGAGTTTCGCCCTTCATTGGATAGAGTGCCACCCAAACTCCATTGTCACCTGCCTGGAAGATCTTCACATTGCCCAAGAGCAAAGGCTGAGGAAGCAGCAGCTGGTTGTTTTTTTTTCCAGCTCAGCATCCTGAAAGCTCCCAACGTGCAAAGAGTTTCTGTCCAGGTAGAGTGTGAACTACGTTTGAAATGAGATTTTTGGCCATTTCTGATCCTCCTTTGCCACAGCAGTGCTTTTTTCCAAGGGCTCAGCATCAGGATCATCTACCAGTTTCCATCCTGCTTTATCACATGTTCAAGAATTTTAAAAAAAATGCTTTCATTAGTTAAGCAAAATGGCTAAAGCGTTTTATGCTGTCAGAGTTGACCTGGTGTATTTGAGTCTGAAACGGCATCAAGGGATATGGCCATGTACATAAGGTCATTGTGACCATTAGGTAGTCATGCCAGACTGATCACAGTCACTTGGCTTTTCCTGCTTCATTGACACAGAGCCAAGGCAAAGCAAATGAAATTCATCTTGGGGAAAATGCAAGCTAATACAGTTGGAGAAAAATGATGTGAAACACGCAGACTAATGGAACCAAGAAACCCATCCCTTCTGGAAGCAATGAACTGAATACAAGGCTGGGTCTCTTACGTTCTAATCTTGGCCCTGTTGATGACCTACTGAGTGATCTTGGGCAAGCCACTCAACCTCTCCAGGCCTCTTTTTCCCCATTTGTAAAAGTGGCATAATCATAGTTACCAACCCAGAAAGTTGCCCGTGGAAGAGCCAGTACATTGCTGTCAAAATTTTGATCCCTTCCGGTTCTACAAATGTAGCACAACAACCCGCTTAAGTAGCTTTAGGGAGCTGTGAGGATCAGTGAATATTTGTTTACATAACAACTTGAAAATGTTACATACTATTCAAATTCTAAGAATGATTATTATTAATTGTTATTATTCTCTCCTCTTCTCCTCCTTTCTTCATCTTTTTTCCTTCCCTCATTTTTTTTCTTATCCTCTCCTCTCTTGTCTAGTAAAACCCACCCAATAAGTCTAGGAGAGGGACCACAAGATGAACAGAGCCTCTGCATAATTACATTCTTTGTGCACTGTAATGATCCAAATGGAGCTTCATTTGCAAACACTAGGTTCTGTCAGCCTTTGATAAATTTGGAGTCTATTTCACTACTTGGCACACATTTGAGGCTACACAACTGCATAATAAAGAAATTGATTCACGGATTACAGCTCTAAGGCACATGCTCAGAGTTAGCAATTTACAAGCCAAAGTCTGTGGTAGCCTGTGGCTTGAGTGCGGGTTTCACTCCTTCCCCTTTTCTCATTCAGAAAGCAAATGCCAAAAAGTCATTCTGATAACAAAAACAGAGGTGAATCTGCAATTGCTGCCATTCTCTGTATCTAGCCTGCAGGCTTCATTTTTCGTAGGCAGCTGATTTGCCCACAGTCCATGTGGTTTTTCTACAGCGACAGAAACTGGCCATTGCTTTGTCAAATTGCATTAGTACACCACTGTGGGGGTGAAGGTCAAGGTCAAAGTGTATCTCGTTGTGTCAATTGTAGAAGCAAGAGTAGGTGTGGAACTAGGATTCCTAACAGGGTAGGGGAGAAAGACAACACTCAGTTTTAGATCCTGAATAACTCTGATGTTTAGGATCCCAAACAGCATTCAGAATGGCATAGATTTCTGCTCTGTGGAGGTCACGGTAGCACAGATACTATAATACTCGCTTATAGAAATGGGAGGATTTATTAGAACACTGCACGTAACAATGCAAGCACACACAGGCAAGAATTGACTTCCTCCTAGCTCCTCATCCCCAAATCAAAACAACATCATGCCAAAACAAGACAACAACTTAACACTAAGAAAAAGATACAACACTACCTATTGGCGGGGGTGCTGTCTGCATTGATCATTACAGCTGTCCCCTCATTCGTTTAATAAGCGTTTGAAACTAGTTGCAAAGATGCATATAGCTGGACAGATGGATAAGCAGGGATGCTCTGTTTCCCAAATATTATCTAATTAATCTTCACTGCACCTCTTCAAGATTGGGAAGTGGATATTATCTCCATCTTACCAGATGGGAAATTCAGTCACAGTTAAGGTCAAAGTTTTCAAACTTGGAAGTCAGAAATTAGTTGCCTACTCTACATTTACGCACCTAAATCAGCAGCCTGACTTTCGGAGGTGATGAGCACCCACAGCTCCATTGGTTTCAATAGAAGTTGTGGGTGCCCAGCACCCCTTGGGTGTTACCCTAAAATTATTCAGCAAATTAATCAGAAAAAGAGAATCAAAAATGCGTTCCTCACATTAAACATTGACTCTGTAGTTGATCTGACCACACTCCCTCCTGGAACTTGGGTTCTTGGCCACATGCAGGAGTGTTGGAAGCAAGACACGAGGAGTAATTCTTCTGCTCAACTCTACACTCGCTGATTAGGTCTCAACTGGCGTATTGTGTTCAGTTCTGGGTGCAGCATTTCAGGAAGGATGTGGACAAATTGGGGAAAGTCCAGAGAAGAGCAACAAAAATGATTAAAGGTTGAGAGAACATGACCTAGGAGGGAAGACTGAAAAAATCGGGTTTGTTTAGTCTGGAGAAGAGAAGACTGAGAAGAGACATGATAACAGGTTTCAAGTACATAAAAGGTTGTTACAATGAGTAGGAAGAAAAATTGTTCTCCTTAACCTTTGAGGATAGGACAAGAAGCAATGGACTTAAATTGCAACAAGGGCGGTTTAGGTTGGGCATTAGGAAAAACTTCCCAACTGTCAGGGTGGTTAAGTACTGGAATAAATTGCCTAGGAGGAACTGACAGCTCTGCCAACTTGGAGTCTCTATGTTCCCATAACTGGATTTCTCCCAGTTGTAGAATCTGTTTTGTGGTATTAAACCTCCACTTTGCCTGCCTCCCCCTACAGGGCTAAATGAATAATGGGAGGCTCTTGTTCACCCTGTCTATTTTTGGATCTCAAACAGTTCTACTGATAATCACTGCACTAAATGTTTACACTGATAGGAAGCTGGCCCATATTGTCTGGAGATAATAACAGCACGATTTGATATTCAGAAAGTGCTGATGATCTCTAAATATAGAAATAGAGTAATTATTGCTGACATGATTGGTTTGAATTCAAAAGCAGATAAGAAGAATATCCATTTCTCCATTTATTTGTAGCAGTTTTTGTGGAGGGGGGGAGAAGCCCTTGTTAGGTAAGCATCAGAGCTGCACAATGCAAGGGCTCATAATGAGGGGGTTGTTAATGATGGGGCATGATACTTTATCATTGCAAAAAAGGCACAGAAGCCACCAAAAACTATATTCACCAGTGCATTGCACCTTGTGCAAAGTGACTTCAAAATGCTGCCAAATCACTCCAGTGTCAATGACTGCACATGGTGCAAGGCAGCAAGGAATCCCACCCAATCAGACCTTGCACTGTAGGATGTATTGGATCTACTGGAAAAACAATGTTGACATTAACTGTAGAGGGAGCTACAGAAACCCATTGTACAAATCCAAGCCCTTGGGGAAGTTGCATAGCCTTGTGCTTCAACATGTAGGTCTGCAACTGGATGAGAACAGCCAGGGTGTACTAAGAACACATCAGACACAGACCTATGCCCTTGAACGCTACTCACTCACAGGGGTTGCAGATGGTCCCTCAGTGCTTTTGAAATGCCACACAATAGAGTATTATCTTATCCTTCGCTGCTGTGGGTGGAGTACATACTCACTGTCATATACGGCATCACATGCACACCATGTGTGTCAGTGGAGGGTGTTTGAGGGAGATAGTCTTTCTGACCCTGCATGCAGTCTTAGATCCTTAGAAATCAACTGTCCTACAAAGTTAAGTCCACTGAATAACACTGAATTGTTGTTGGCTTGTTGTTGTTTTTTAAAGACTCTTCCTTCCTGTAACATAGATGGGATTTTGATGTTCCAAACTTGCATACACCACTTGTCCCTGCTGCATTGGAAGTAAACACATCTAAAGTTACAGAGATCAGTTAGAGGAATAAGTGGCTTTATTTCAAAGTGATGAGTTTATCTGTTCTTGTCTTAAATATAATCTGGTGAGAAAGAATTCAGGTTCTGTTTGATTCCATAGAAACCTGCCCCCAAATCTCTCCAGGAGGCATCAAGTTAAAAGCATTACATCAAGCCCCTCATTGGCTGCTCCTACTTTGAGGATATAACATTGTTGCTGGCTGCTTGTGGTGGCAGAAGGCTTACACCAACTATTCCTTTCATAGGTGTTGCATACACCACATTCCTCTAGCCTGGTCTACAGGGTCCGATTGTGATCTGTCCTCCACAAGATGGAAGATCTAGCCTGCATTTATAACAGTTCCCCTGACTCTCAGAGGTAACCCACACACCATCTGCTCTTGCCTTATCAGCAGGGCTGCATTAAGCTTAGCAACTAGGTAAAATTGCAGAGCTCCACCTCCTTAAAGGCACACAACCCTTTTCCACAGAAATGTTGTCACATATTCAAAATGTGTGTTCTTCCTTTGATTATCTTGGACCACTGATTCTTTCAATAGTTGCCATATGCCACACAGTACTTGTGTACCTCAGAAAGTTAACAGGCCCTTCCACTGTTGAGAGCAATATAGTTTGAATGAATTTGGCCTGCCTGATGGGTCTTCTATGGTGACTTGAAATTAAACCCTCATCTTGGTTGTGCTCTGAACTCGGGCAAATAGCTGTTTTGCAGATGCGATCATAGTTAGATTGCACTGTTACATTAAGGATGCGGGTGAACCCCCATGTATTTTGCAGTCATCTGCTCTGCTGCTGAAATGGAGCTCCTGAAATGTGGTAAGGAGGGTTGTTCTAGGATGTATCTGTTAAAGCTAAAGCTAAGTAGCAGTGGCAGTATCATAAGAGACCCTGTTCTCAGGTTTCCAGCCTGATTCTCCAACTAAAGAGGTTCTAATTTAAGATGAGGCAGGTTGAGTCTAAAATGGAGTGGAGCCTGTTTTCCACATGCTACCCAAATTGGCAACATCTTGCGAGAACACCTGATACTGGGAGAATACCAATATTTTGGGCTTAAATCTCACAAGAAATTGAAACCATTAAATGAGAACACAAGCCCATGCTTTGGCCACCAACCCAAATCTCCATCTCTTACTTAAACCTAAGCCAGATCCTAACACCATTTCTTGTTCCAGCTCTACTCCAGATAGATCAGGATAAACTTTGGATAAAAATCCAGAAGGTTGGATGAATATCAGAACCATATCTCTGGAACATCTGAAATATACCCCTCACAGCATCTCCATACCAGAAAGCTTCTAGAATTAGAAATCCTTTCAAAGAAACCTACTGCATGAAGAGGACCTGACTATGCAACAGGGGCAGTTTAGCTGCAGCAAAGGTGTGTAATAGCGTGAGCATAACATAGAAAGCATAACCAGCTATCTCTCCGGGTGTACTAGCTCTCAGCCAATCAGTGATCCTGTAAAATAGCTTATCTAGAAAAACAAACAAAACACCAAAACAGGAGTTAGATGCCATGAACAGTCCTCGAGGTTCTTAACCCTTTCATCAGTCTCATGAGTGGATGTATCTTTCCTCTTAGGGTGTGAGTGTGGGTGTGTCTTTCCTCTTAGGGTTGTGTGTGTGTATGTGTGTGTGTGTCTTTCCTCTTAGATGGTGTGTGTTTGTGTGTTTTGTAAGAAAGCTTCCTACGTTTAGTTGCTCTCTTGACAAAATCTGAATCTAGCCCAGTAATCCTTCCTCACATCTCAATGGCCAGATTGGAGCAGCTTGTGGAAAACATTCCTGTCTATTTTCAGAAACAGATAAAAGCATTCAGATTACAGAGCACAAATTGCAGTTTGAAACGGCTGGAAAAAGCCACTCAGCACCGCTGTCACTGACCCCCACAAACCCTTTCAAGTAATGAATTTCAGTTGCCTCGCCCCCTCCTTCCCTCCTTCTTCCCCTCCCCCATCACCACTCCCGGAACTGCTTGTGCTTCCAACATCTGCAAAATGTCATAATTCTGTCCAGTTGTTTACCTCACAGGGAACTGGGTGGGAGGTGTTGTGTAAAAGAGGAGAGTTTGTGGAAATTATTATTGATCCAGCTCTCTTTTTAGGGCCTTCAGTGGGATCTTTGTTTTGAAATTTCCATCTATCTCAAAAGCTCCAAGGAGGGAGTGCTCTTTGCAATCAGAAGATGACTGGAATCTGCCCTTTCATCTGAATGCATCTCATGCTCATAACCATTTCCTGCGCTAGTTCCAAAGTCAAATGCTCCATTGTCATGAGCTCCCAGGGCATATGAGCCTTTCGTATCATTTATTAGTTTTTAAGATTGGGGATTCAGTAGAGGAGATTATCCCTGATTTAAATGGGTTATGTGTTTTAGGGAACCCCTGCTGCTTGATGACTCCTGTTCACAATGGAGTAATCACACTAGTAGCACACAAAATATTGCACACAATTGCGGCAAACTTATATTGCACTAGCTTACAGACTAAGCATTAGAAATTATCACCCAGAAGCAGGGCATCCAGCTGGACTCCAGCCCTCAAAAAGTTAAACTGGATGAGGATTTACTTTTTAATTGAAAACTTTTATTTCTTTCTGATAAGTTCTGAATGGACCTCAAATAGTGGTGGCTCTTGCCAACCAATAGCAGTGTCCAACATTCATTCCTGTCTTCTCTTCAGGGAGATACTGCCACTTCTGCATACACTGCACACCTATTGTTTCTAATAATATTGGGCCTGTTCCTGACAGGTGCTGAGTAAGCACCAACCCAGAAGCTGAAGATGCTCAGCACTTACCTTCTTATATACCACGGCAATGAGCATGGTATAAAAACCTAGATTGGTAGCACACTACATGATCATGACATTAGCAAGGGACTGCATTCTAATAACTGGAGCAGGGATTCTAGAAGCTAGAGCTCTTGATATTTAATGTTAGCTTTGCCACAACAATGTGACCTTGGAAGAGTCCCCTGTCTTGTCTCTCCTGTAAAATGGATACAATAATACTGGACTATCTGATAGGGCCTTTGAGAGGCTAAATTAAGTAAGAGCCTGTCCATACTACGAGTATAACTGGCCACTAGCACAGCTTTCTGCCATGGTGAGAGGCAGGTTACATAGCCTAGGCTGTACTGCTGATCCCTACCGTAGTTACAGAATTGTGTTGAATTGATCAAACTAGCAATAAAAAAAAATTGTTAAAACATGAAACTCCCAATGAGACAAAAAACGTTGTGTTACCCCATGATTATAAGTGTGCAATGGATTATTCTTGTGATATTAAATATCTGCCAGACACTTTGAGATCCTTAGTTAAAAGGCATTATAAATTATGATATAAGCACAAAAAACCTGTGCATATTATTGTATGGATGTGTATATAGATGTGTATGTATAAACACATACACACCCAAATATGGGCCCAGCTGAATATGTGAGCGTGCATGTATAGAAATGTGTATATACTACATATATTATGGATGAAGGCCCCCATGAGCACATGCGCACACAATGCCTAAAAGCCTAATATTGAGGATACATCCTTGTTTTCCTCTCCCTGACTTGCTTTTAATTCCTAGGAAAGCACTATAGCTGGTCAAAATTTTATAAATTTTGAATTTTTATAATATTGGTGGGGGGTGGCATTCAGCCAGCTATAGAGCTGGTTGAAGTTTTTCAACAATTGAAAAAATTTGTAGACATTTCAAAAAATGTCAGAATCACAAAATTTGAACAATCATTAAAATTGGAAAAAATCTTGCAAAATTTCATACTTATTTTTGACCAGCTCTAGCAAAGACCATTTCTGTATAGCGAATGCCATATCTAAAGCAATGCACACAGCTCTGATTTTTCAGCATATATGGTACCAGTGAGAGATGGTATAGAAATTCCAGTATTGCTTATGTAACATTATCTTAATTTCCTTTAATGTGGTCAACAAGATTTGTTGCCCTGAGAGATAAATACTTACACCAGACAATGTTTACCTGTAACAATAAATTAAGATGTTCACCAGACTATGAAACCAATATATCTGTTTACTCATATATTTTGAATGTTTTCATCAGAAAGATCTGAAGATTTTCTGCATTATGGACATGAATTTCAAACATAGAACAGCTTTTTATATAAGCAAAAAACCCTAATGTACTAAAGGCAAGATGAAGAAAAAAATGTTTATTCTCCTCTGATCCAGTTGGAAACTAAAATGTGCCAATGATAGCTGTTGGTTCACTGAAAGAAAATAATACTTTTCACTTAGCAGTTACAGCTAGTCAGGATACATATATTTGTATATATGATCTGATAGATTAAACTTGCTCTAGACTTCAATATATTGACTTCAGAAGAGATGAACAATCGAAATTTACAACATCATCATTCCCTTTGTGCATAACAAAATTAAAAATGTGTTTTATTTACATAACACCTTTTCAGTCTAAAAGCTCTCAAAGCATTAACACGTGCTCCACAGAGAAGTCACTGCAGACACGCTGTACCCACCCAGCATGGAACGTGGCAGCAGTTTAATAATGCACAGCATCATTGCTCAGCAGGCAAGTACAGTAGGGCTGTTTGGATACGTGCCTTTAAAAAAAAGGTTTGTTAACAATCCACAGAAATAAAAACAAAGTGTGGATGGGAAAATGAATCTTGAAATTATCCAGCTAAATCCTATTATCTTTAAACACATCACCAAATGTGTTTGGACAGCCAGGAGAACGGAGTCCCATTGATTTAAATGAGCTTTGGATCGACTCTAAATCTGGGATGAGGTGGACCGAATAGGGGAGAGGGAGAAAGGGAATTTCACTCCATGTCTAAATATCCTTCAGTCTCTGTGGTTAGATTGTTTGGGGCTCTTTGAGTTGAAAGCAAAACCTTGTTCTTCCCCTGGAAATCTGTCGGAAGTAATCATAAATCATAGGGCACAGGTGTAATATGCTCCTTACAGGAAATACTGCTTAGTAAGTAGACCCCATTCTGCACTAATTTCTCCAATAGCTCCAATTTCTGCATAGTTTTAAGGTACAGCCCCACACAGAGCACTGTGTAGTAATCCAGCCTTGAGGTGAGGTGAGGTTCCTGGCTAGGGCAGGCTCCCTGACTGCCCTGGCTCTGCATGGCTCCCGGAAGCGGCTGGCATTTCCCTCTGGTTCTTAGGCTGAGGTGCGGCCATGGGGGCTCTGTGCACTGTGGGAACCGTGGCCAATGGGAGCTGCGGGGGCGATGCCTGCGGATATGGGCAGCATGTGTGCCTCTGCCTAGGAGCCAGAGAGAAATGCAGGCTGCTTCTGGGAGCCGCCTGAGGTAAGTGCCACCCACTGCCCACACTCGGAACCCCTTGGCCCCAGCCTGGAGCCCCCTTCTGCACCCCAAACCTCTCATCCCCAGCCCCATACCAAAGCCTGCACTCACAACCCAGAGCCTGTACCCCCTCCCACACCCTAACCCCCTGCCACAACCCAGAGCCCCTTCCCACACTCTGAACCCCTCATTTCTGGCCCTACTCCAGAGCCTGCACCCCCAGCCAGAGCCCTCACCCCCTGCTGCACCCCAAACCCTTGCCCCAGTGAGGGTGGGGGAGAGCAAGTGACAGAGGGAGGGAGTAAGCAGGGCCTCGGAGAAGCGGTGGGGCAGGGATGGGCAGGGCTGCCCCGGGGGGGGGGGCAAGTGGGGCAATTTGCCCCAGGCCCCGGACCCCGCAGGGTCCCCACGAGAGTTTTCAGAGGCCCCCGGGAGAATTTTCAGCAGCACTTCGGTGATGGGTCCTTCAGTGCCGCAGAACACACCCGGAGTGAAGGACCTGCCGCCACAGACCTGCAGCCGCGTCTTCCACTCCGGGTCCTCAGTGGCAATTCGGCGGCGGGGGTCCTTCAGCTCCATGTCTTGGTGAAGTGAATCCTGAATCCTCTGGGCGGCCCTGGGGGCGGGGCCTCAGAGAAGGGGCAAGAGTGTTCCGTTTTCTGCAATCAGAAAGTTGGAAACCCTAGCGGATAGGGAAAGATACAACCTCCTGGTCAAGCACAAATGGGGAAAAAATAATAAAAACACTCTTGGCAACTACTGCTACCCTCATTTGTCTGTCTGAGTTCTCAAAGCCTTTGAAACCCTTGTGCCTCCAAAGTGTACAAACATGGCCGTACCTTCTCTCTGAAGGATAGTCAGTATTCATCCTAATATATTAACACATCCTGAATGGTACATTCTAATGACACAACATCACAATCATACACCATAAAAAACTGGACCTACCTACATAAAGCCTGAATTGTTTCATGAAACGCAACTATTGAAATGTTGCGTATAGTAGGTCTGATTCCTGGGGCCACTGTGTCCCCTTTGTGCTGCTCGACTTGTAGCCATTAAAGATTCCATGGCAATATTTGGAAAAAGGAGGGGTACTTTCCATATTCCTTAGCTAAAACAAATGACCAATGCAGTTTAATTACATTCTGCTTACCTAAATCCCCCTTGCAGTGTCAGCTGAATGCTGCAATTGGCCTGTCCCAAAGAGTGTTGTGTAGGGTTACTCTGTATTATTAAACTGCCCTTTGGTTCCATTGCAGAGGTGGGTAAATGACTTTGGTATTTGTAACATTTATAAGGTATTTTGGGATTAAATACAAACTATTATTATATAAACATATGACCATAAACTCCAGAGAGGAAAAAACTCTCTAGTAACCCTTTTGGTGAACAGGGGAAAGTGCTGCCATACAGAGTTTCATTTGCATAGATTGCCTACCCACAATTCCTCTAGTGACACTTGGAGAATCACCATAATTATACATGAACTAGAATTGTGTGCGCTGTGGGCTCCCAGAGAGGCATTTATAAATTATGGTGAAGAGCTTATTTCTCAGTAGCTAGGGTCGTAGGTGCTCTTGGGTTCCTTTGGTGGGGGCTTTACTGCAGGAGGTAATGCAGGTTGAGGATTTTGTTATGAGAAATAGTACAGAGGACTCCTTGGGAAGAGACAATGCAGACTATCAACTTTGCTGTGAAAGGAAGAATAGAAGATAACCACAGAACTGAGCATCAGGACCTGCTCTAAAAACCAAGTTTACCGGGTTTTTGGGAAGTAGCCCGGGTCATTATGCTACATGGACACATTGGATTACCAGGGAATTTACAGACATGGGTGGGCCAGCTCTTAGGGTTCTGAAAACCAATTCCTGATTGGCTGATGATTATATATAAACTTCCTGCTTCCCTTGTGACTTTGTCTGAGTAATAAGTCATTGCCTGCTAGGATGAAGGCATCTGATGACGTGAACTGTAGCTCACGAAAGCTTATGCTCAAATAAATTTGTTAGTCTCTAAGGTGCCACAAGTACTCCTTTTCTTATTACCTGCTAGTTGCTATTCGTACCTGCTGCCCCCTGCCTTGTTGTCTGACCTTGACCCCACCTGCTGCCTGGCTGTACCTTCCCCTTGGGTTGAATTGCCTGGCATGAACTCAATGGTTTGTATGAACTCAATGGCTGATTGGGACTGCCCTTTGACTTGCCCGACTCCCAGGCATTACATTCAGTGGACTCTGGTGAGGTCCTGCTTATTCAGCACCCTAACAAAGCTGCACCACTAAGCGGGGTTCAGTGGTGGTGCCTTCAGGCAGGTCCAAGCAAGCAACTCCCTTGTGACTGGACTGGAGACAGACACTTGGAGTACTCCTACTTGCTGATCCAAACTGTGAGTGGGATGACACAAGGTGCCTTCGGTGCTACCCGGTGTGCCACGCTGCCTAGTCCTGTTCTGTTGCCTCACACTCACAAACATGCCCAAGCTGTTTGCCTTTCACCATGTGTATCTTTTATTCCTCTGCACTTTTACACACAGAACATAACATGGGCATCTTGTAGCAGGAGCTTTCCATGCAGCCTTCCTTCTCAGGACAGCTCACCTTCTGGGTTTCCCCCATGAGCTCCCCTTGCTGCCTGTTCCTTCTACTGATATCCCCCAATTACGTCATTAGCCCAATGATTACCACGCTGGTGCTCATAATCCCCCAACAGAAAGTGTTTAGTTGCCCACAGCTGAGGTTGCAGTCTTCTTCACGGTGTAGTAATCTCAGTGATCTGGGTGCTGCTGCTAGCACTCTGTCATATAGGGATTGGTGGATGGGTGAGGTGGTCAAAGGCCTATTACCTGTGGGATGTTCTCCCTGGTAGCTGAGAAGGCAGTTAGATGGACTGTGGCTGAAGTTAGTGGAAGGGGAGGTATTTTACTCTCTATTTGCATATATATTCTGTTGCTGTGTTTTCCCAAGTTTCTGACACCATTCCCTGTCCCCTAATAATGATTTACATGTTTGTATACAGCTGGAATGCTTGCAAGCAGGAAAGTGCTGCCAGTTAAGGATCCCCAAGGGTGTGTGGTTAATGTTCCTAGGTTTCTGGATGGAGGTTTGAGTTTAGTTATTTGTCAAGAGGGACCTAGATATTTTGAACCTGGCCCTTTTTGCTGCCATTAACCACCTGGCAGAAGGGTTACAGTAATTGCAGCTGGCTAATTTCCTAGGTTTTATCAGCTTCTGCTAGGAGTGGTGTGCTGATGCAAAAGTTTTTCTGGTTGCTAGGAGATGCAGCAGGTTGGGACTTGCCTCTCCTCGTGCCCCACCTTACCCTCTTCTCAGTTCCCAACCTGACCAAGTTGCTTCAGGAGATGAGAATGGGGTCAAGGGAAGAAGTGGCATGGAGCCAGAAGTGGAGGCAATGTAAGATGGGAGGTGATCATGAGGCGAATGGTCTGATGGGTGGGACATTGTTATGAGAGTGCTCTGGGTCTCTACAGTAGACTTTTGATTATCTGAATAGCACGGGGTATGTGGATTTTGTTTGAACAACTGAGATGGCAGGAGCCATTCAGCAATGAGGTGGCCTCGCTGGCAGTGGGGGGCTCATCCTCTTTCTCCTCACAGTCCTGACGGGATCTCTGCTCTCCCCTGCTCAGCCCCCAACAGCAGGGTTGCAGAGGGATGCAGCCTATGCTGCTGCAGGCACAATGTGTGGGAGAGAGACTGCGATCTTGGAGGGGCAGAGTAGAGACCCCGTGCCGAGATGGCAGCCTTCCCTGCACCTTGCGCCTCCAGGGATTGGGCGTCACCAGACCAGCAGCAGCCCAGGGAGAGCTCTGCTTTCACAGACCCACTCACTCGGTTCCGTGCCAGTGGGGCCAAGGACGACGTCTTGTGCTGCGCAGGAGACATTCAGCTGCGGACTCGCCTTCCTCTTCCTCACAGTCCTGGCTCTGCTCTATTATCCAAGCCTCTGCAATATCCAAATCCCTTCCTTATCCCCCAGCATGAGCTACATGCCCCCTGCAGCATGGATCTCGTGCTGGGGCGGGGGAAAAGGACGGCATTCAGATAATGTGGAGGTTCATATTAAAGGGTTTTGGATAAATGGGAGAATGCTGCATATATTAGTTGATAAGGTGCCAGTCAAAGGTGCTCATGAACATGGAGTATAGTTCTTGGGTTTTGTAGGCCCAGTCAAACTTCTTGTTGTGCACTGCAAATGGTTCTCTCTATACAGTTCTTTCCATCAGCTCGTAATAGATGTGTTCCAGCATTATAGTGGTGGGAGTGATGAGAGCAGTAGTCAGGGGGCTTGCTTCTTTCATGGGACAAAGAGATAGGGCAGGGAGCAAGGGGTACAAGAGTCAGCGCTGTGCTTACTGAAGATTTAGAATACTCCTTTAATAATTCAGTGCCCTTTCAATAAATACCACTGTATTCTACCGCAACCGCCCCAGACCTGCTGCACCAGTAGTGTAAGCGGGAGTCTTTGGCCCTTTACTATCGAGTATTGTTGTACTTGTAGGACGCATCATAGCATGGACAAGTTAATGCTGTAGACTAAACTGTTAGAGAAGTTGAAGATGCTGGTTTCATTCAGTGAAACTGAAATGCTAATTTTTATCTCCATCCAAAAATAAATTGCCAAAAGGCGAAAAAGACAAAAGCAATTTGTGGAGGAAACGGAAAATATTTTCATGTTTTGAAGAAGGAAATATAAACAGGTACTGTTAAAAGAGGCGGGGGGGGGGGGTAGAAGAGAGAATGAAAATGATTTGACCTTGGCCTTTTAAGATGAGACTCAGGCATATAATTGCTTTATGGGTTGAATTCTTCTATGTAATGATAGGCCTTTTGTCTTTGTTCAACTGTCTCTTATACAGATTGGAAATGAGCAACAGAGAAGAAATATGGTATTTTCTTACATGATGCAACAAGATGTTGTTCTTCCTGGCCACATGTAAAATAAATTTATGGCAAAAACATGCCAGAAACGCCCGAGGAAAACATTAGCCTTAGCAGAACACTGGTGTATATATATTCTTTTCAACACTGAATAATGGAATTGAAAACCATTTTTCTTAAAACAGAACCAGGATGAATGGCTGCATTTCACTAGAGAGCAAGATCAAAGTTACACATGTTTCATATGGTACATCAGGAAAAAGTTATTAAGAAGTAGAATTTCACATGCACACAAAGATAGATATAGATATCTATAGGTTATTCAATATGCTGGGAGCCCACAGAGAGAGAATTTGATTGCTTCTTAGGTTGTTATTATTATTGATTATCTGCATTACCTGCAGCAACTGGACAGGCTTCACATGGTTTGGACTGAGTGTACTTAATGTTCCACAAATAAAGGGAAAAAATCATTACTCTCTGCAGTGTTGTCACTAAAAGAAGACCAAGCTGGAGAAAACCAAAGCCTTAGACTATGGCTCTGATCCAAAGCTCACTGAAGTCTATGGCAAGACTCCCATTGACTTCACTAAGGTTTAGATTTAACTCAAAAAGCCCAGGAAAACAGGACTCACGGTTAGTGCAAAGACTGGGTAAGAGAGAGAGACATCTCATTAGGAACGAGCTTTAAAATTTGGTCAGGTTCAGGCTTAGATGTTTCTCCCGCAGGAATTAATTCCAGTGGGGAGGGTCCATTAATGACCTGCAGTATTCAAGATGAGAGGGATGAAGAGACAAAAGGGCCAAGGTTTAGGTCTGTTACACCAGTGTAAATCTTGAGGTAACTCCATTGACTTCAGTGCAGTTATTCCAGACTTATGATGGTGTAACTGAGAGCAGAATATTGCTCTTGCCTGCACCTTTTAATAGAGGTATAGGTAAAAATAAAATACACTAGAAGAGGGAAATTAAAACAATCCTTCCCAGCCCACTGATATACACATGCCTCATTACCATAGTGCAATCCAAAGCCTCCATGTTTGTTAAAATTTCATCATTCACGCTCTGGGAATTCTCATTTCCTCTGGACATGCTGACAAAGCTCATTGTTTATTGCTCACAGCATGTCATAACTGCTGGTTTTGCTTTAGATTGCAGTTTGTTTGAAAAGCCACATGCCTATTCTCAAGCCAGCTTGCAGTTGTAAAGTCCCCCAGCGCCTCACTTGGCTGGTGTTCTCTCTCTCATTCAGGACACTGGATCCTGTATCAGATGAGCTAGAACAGAACTACCTTCAAAGCAGTTCAGGATGTCAGATTGAAACTGACCAAACAAAGCTAGATTTTCATACAACCAGGGACAAATTCTTGCTGGCAGCTGCATTTATAGCTTTTTCCAGAAAAGCCACAGACTAAGGGGGGAAAAGATGGATGGAGCTTTTTCTGCCTCATTGTTGCTCCCCTCCAAACCCACACAGAGTCTACTTCAAAAGGCCTTCATAAAACTGAGCCATGGAGAGGTGATTTGGAGATATGCTCTTCATGTTTTCAGTGTACCATTTTCCTGACCCAACAGTGTTCCCCGTAGACATCCTGTGCGGATTATTCCTCCTCCTAGCAAGAATGCTATTCAGAGAGGGGCTATCCCTGGTGGAGACTGCTGTACCCATACTGGTGACAAGTTGGCAAGGGTCCAGAACTTGGTCTTTGGGACTGAGGACAGGAGTGGAAGGGAGCAGAAATGTGCTGCAGCAACAAAAAAGGAAAGAGGGGGCCATATAGATTATCTTGTCAGTAATAATATAGTTACCGTTAAAGCCCCCCCTCCACACCAATGTGTGGGGGCACAATGCAGACGTTGAGGGCTAAACTGTGCACATCAGCAGATTGATAGCAACCTGCATGCATAATTGCACATGAGGAGGTAAGTGAGCTTGCAGAGCTGGGACTTGGGACCAAGGATTTGCTTTGTGATCATAGGCCAATCAGTTACGTCTTTCACTGGACTCATTTTTTTCAGTGTCCAGCTTGAGATAAAAAGGACCTGATTTTCAGAGGTGCTGAGCACCTGCAGCTACTACTGAAGTCCCCTCAGCTCCTTTGGCAGGTCAGTACATTAAAAAATTAACAATAATGTTAAACCTTGCCTGATTATAGTGTTTTTTATCCAGGGAGCATCCGGAGCTGCAGGTTATTAGCATTGCTGAATATCAGGCTCTAGGTGTCTCAAGCTGGGCATCCAAAATTAATGGATCCTTTTGAAAATGTAGGCTCTAAGCTCTTTGTGCCTCAGCTTACCCATCTATATATGGGGATAATACTTATCGTGCTGCGGTGTTGTAACATTTAAATTATTTGTGCTTGTTAAACACTTTGAGATTCTTGAATAGAACATGGCAATAGAAAAGTAAAATAATAATAGTGATTTTCATATCTGCCAAGATCTGTATTTCCCCTTATTGTTAATCTCATTAACACCTAAACCTACTTCCTTAAGACCAGGAAGGGATGCAGAGTGTTTTCTGTTATCAACTTCAGATCTGGATCCAAACTTCCGCAAATTTGAGGACGATTTGATCTGAGGTTTTGGCTCATCTCTAATTATCACCTGTTACACAGAAAACACTGAACCCTGAACTTGGGTCTCCACAGATAAAAGCCCTTTAAATTCACCCTGAACCATAAGTGCAGGAACTAGGAGTGTTGGGGGTGCTGCTGCATTCCCTGGCTTGAAGTGGTTTCCATTATATACAGAGTTTACAGTTTGGTTCAGTGGCTCTCAGCACTTCCACTATAAAAATTGCTCCAGCACCCCTGCGCTGAACAAAGTAGGTATGATAGGTGAGAACACTTGAGAGAGTGGTTATCCTGATGCAAAGGATATGAAGTCAGTGAAGGTGAACGGTGAAGCTTTCTGTCTACATAGAAATAATGATGGACACACAGAGTGAGACAGACAAAGGGATCACTAACTGATCTTCAAAATATTGCTATAAATCAGGCCTACTGCTGCCCTACCTGTTTAGTAGCATGTTGCGAGGACTGAACAAAATATTGTCAGCAAATCTGATAAAAAGAGGGAAGATGTGCTGTAAGGCACTGAAGGTCTCACTGTACCCAGTAGTAATGCTCACTATCTGTATCACTCTGAGGTGCAGTGAGGCTTCCAATGTTAACTCCTTAAATGCCTACCAGCACAGGATGGCTCAGATGACTGGACATGGGATGCACAGACTTCCATCTCTAGGATGTTGATCTTAATCCAGTCCAGGTCTGTAGTGACCAAAAGCTGTTACCACCAGACAGGTGTTGGATGGCTTTGTGAAATGAGCTAGTGGTCTCATACCTTTTCTTAATGAACGGAAGTTTTCTGATAGTAAACACGTGTATGATTGGCATTAATTCAGCAGTGAAGTTCTGAGGTGGTTGTGAACTGGTTATATTCTAGTGGTGGTCCTTGCTTCAATCACCCTTTCCTAGGTCCTTATTTTATCTCATTTTACTGCCATTGCATGCCATGACTTTACATTTCCCGTCTTTCTCTTTCCTCCAGTAGTTTATCTGATGCATCACACTACGTCTGCCCTGGTGACTAAACAAAATATATATATTTTTTATTTTTATTATTATTGCATGATTGCTTTGTCCTTTGTTATTGCTTTGTCTTTCCTATTAGTATACTCTCTGGAAACTTGGATAGGACACCTTTACGAGTATCATGCAAAGGTAATAAAACCCTGGGAAACCAAAGTTCTCTTTTGTCCATTACCAACCACCTCTTCCCAACTCAAAATCGATCTGATTTATTTCTGGCCCTTTTGCTAACTTGTCACCCAACATGACAGTTTTCCTGTGTCCCATAGACCTGCACATTTTGGAAGCAGTACGGCCTAATGGTTAGAGGGGTCTTGAGCCATGGATTCTGTTCCCTCCCTCAGATCTCCCCATCTGTCAAATGATGATATAACATTTTCCCACCTTTTTGAAGTGTTTTTAGATTCCTGGGCCAAATTCACTATGAAAGTGTAAAGTATTATTATTTTCCTGGGTGTAACTTTGAGAAACAGTTTCTGCAATAACAGTCCGTTGTCCCTTCTCTGTCTATTGTTATGGTGCTATATCCTCAAGGGATTATAATAATTCAATTGCAATTTCTCACTACACCCACAGGCCCTTACCTAGGTCATGGAGCTTGGGTAATAACAATCCAATTACCTATACTTCTATCCAGGGCTCTCCAGCTCTTGAACTTAATGAACTTGCTGTTCCTATGGCTGCTTTCTGCATCTCTTGATAATGTTTTTGTGTCTTAGTTTCATATCTGTTTTCAGGTCCTGTGGCAGGATCCGTCTCTATGATCCGTAAGGTTCATTATATGACATTTCTGGAAGCACCTGATCTGCGATATCAGTAACTGTTTCACTTGTAAAGACAGATGCACAACATTTTCCATTGACTCAGCTGTTTGCTTATCTTTCTGAAATTCAGGCTGTAATGATCAAAGAGAATGTTTGTGACTTTTGATCCCCATGCTATCACAGGGTGATATCCAGCCATATGTCTCAGGCTAAGGAAGGTAATAAGAATAAGAAATAATCCATTCTGGTAGTGGTCAATATCTTGACCTCTTAATGTTAAACAGCTGCCATGTTTCATGCCAGAAGTGGCTGCATTTGGGTGATGAGTGAATTCACTCCTGTGACCAAGTGCCAGATTCTGATCTCAGTTACAGTGGTGTCAGCCTGGAATATTCCAATTAACTTCAATGGTGTCACTTCAGATCAGAATTTGGCCCATCATTTGTAAAGCTCTTTGGGATCTTGAGCCATGAAATATAAAGTGACTGTTTCATTATAATGGAATCATTTATTCTGTAACCAAATTAACTCTCTTCTCACACTTTTTTGTTCTCACTCTCACAGCCAATTATTTAGAGGAGAAATGATAAATCACAGAAATGGTTTTGTACTGTTCCCATATGACCACCAGTAATTTTCTAATGGCGTAACCTAATCGCGAATATTCTCCTAAAAGGACTGTTGGAAGCTCCACAATAGGAGACATGAGAATCAAACTTAAAAACTAAACAAACTGCCTCAAAACTTGCATCTGCAAATTGTTGTGTGTCCTGACTCTTTGCATTTGCACATTCTATCATGGGCATGCCTTTTGTAAGGAGTAGTTAGAAGTCTAATTGCTATGCATTTGTGTTTGCAAGTTTGAAGACTGGACTTGAAGCCCTTTTGTAATTTTGCCTTTCAAACCTGACTGGACAAAACATTAAAAATATGTATATAATGGAGGAGCAATCCTGCATTGCCAGGGAGATGGTGTGGAGGACTTAATAGGTCTTTTCCATTTCAGAGTTTTATGATTCATGACAAATGGAATTTCTTAGTATTTGAAACAGGAGAGAGACAGATTTAAAATGACCAGAGAGGGCTGCAGTGTAAAGTCTTTGTACTATTTTTAAAAAAGGCAGTGCAGGATTTTAGTGCTCTTGCTGAGAGTCTAATAGCAACCAATTCAAATAAACATTCCTGAATTAAACCATATTGTCTTAACAGATGTGCGTGTGTGTGTGTGGGGGGGGGCAGTTAAATAAATGATCAGTTATTTTATTGTACTGCCTCTCACATGTATACCTGAAGATACCTTTGTAATCTGACAGAAGAAGCACTAGACTCGTATTGCTCTCAGACTGTGGTGTATTCATTATCCCACCTGTTTCAGTCACTGGATCTGTTGTGCAACAAACAGTGGATTTTATTGTTTGTTCCTATGCATGGTCTAGTGAACAACAATCTTATAGTGTCTCCAGAGATATGCACCTTTCTTATTGGCACCAGAAAGATTATACCAGATTACATTAGAGGAGGCTTCCAGCACAGTAAGGATGGTCATGGCCTTCCTTGTTTTGAATCAATGATGGCTCTTTACTTACTGCTGTGCTGATACCTTTGAGTCAGTTCTGATGTCTCCAAACTGGTTAAATAAATGTTGGTTATTTATGTTATAGATAGGATGGAAGAACACAATAATATGATAACTCAGTTTGCACATCCTGGGAGATTAGTTACTACTTTTGTTTTGAAATGTATAACATAAGAAGGATAGAGAATATTACTGCTTTGTATTGTGGGCATCATGGAAAAGGTGAGTTTCCAGGAAGGTTTTCAGGAAGACCTATTTAAAAAGGTGAGGAGAGTGGCTTCATAGACCAAAGTACATAGAGTGTTTCACATATAGGGGACAGTATAAAACAGGCACAGAGATGCCTTTGGGGGAAACAGGTCACAGGCACATCTTTACATCTTTGATTTCTTTGGCAAAGCGAGAGGTAGAGATAGCAGGTGGTGACCAAAAAAAAAAAAAAAGACTAGTTTGGAGGAAAAGGTGCAGGGGCAGAATTATGTGAATCCTTGAAGGTGAAAACAAGGAGTGAAATTCTGGTTCCGCAGAAATCAGTAGCAAAACTCCCATTACTTCATTAGGGCAACGATTTCTCCCAAGATTTAATTTAACATAATGGAGAAAGGGGAGGCAGTGGAAACCTTCAGCAAGGGGGCAACATGTTAATTCACCCTGGCTACCAATTTTACATTGCAACTTGAATGGTCCTCTATCTGAGGCTCTCAGGTTTCACCCCAGGGGCAGCGAGTTATATGGGCCTGTGGTGCCCAGGCTCCAGCAATATTCAGGGCCCAGGAGCCCGGCTCCACCAATGTTTGGGACCAGGTCTCTCTCCCGGCCCTGCCTGCTGCCCCACACACTTCCCCCGAGTGTCCCCCGGCCCCCACTTGCTGCCCCCGTGCGCCTCCCCCCAGGACCCAGAGCATCCCTGCCTCTCCCCTGCAGCTCCTGCTGCCTCCACTCTGCTGGCTCCCAGCATCAACTGCCACCACAGGGTCCTATTGCCCCCCATCCACTAGTGCCAGGGCAGGCTGACCCTGCCCCTGCCCTTCCGCCTCAGGCCATTCCCTTTTCCGGTGGGACCTTCCACCAGCACAGCCCCCTGCCCCCGCAGTCACTGCTCCTGCACCAGTGAGGCTACAGTGAGGGGCAGCAGCAGGGGAGGAGGCACACATGTGATAGCAGCTCCCCCCACCAGCACCCACCACAGGGGAGGTGAGGGGGCTTCCTGGACCTGAAAGGGGCCCTAGGAGCACGTGCAGTGACAGTGGTGTGAGGTGAGTGTGCTGCCAGGGGGGTACAGGGGGTCCCCTCGCTCAGAGCTCGCTGCTGCTGGTGGGGAGAGGGCTGGGGGGAGTCCTCCTCTCTGGCCCCAGCCCTGGGGCAGCCTGCCTGCACTCCAAAAGCCTCATCCCTAGCCCCACCCCACCCCAGAGCCCGCACCCCCAGCCAGAGCCCTCACCCCGCGGACCTCAACCCTCTGCCCTAGTCCTGAGCCCCTCCCCCACCCCAAACCCTCATCTCCAGCCCCAGCCAGAGCCATCATCCCCCCTGCACCCTAACCCTCTGCCCCAGCCCTGAGCCCCCTCATGCAGCGTGAACCCCTAATCCCCAGCCCCACCCCACAGCCCTCACCCCTGCACCCCAACCCTCTGCCTGAGCCCCTCCCAAACCCCTCATCACCAGCCCCACCCCAGAGCCCTCACACTTTTACATTATTTTAAAATATATATATTGGCTTACAAGGCAGGTGTGTGGGGGCGGGACTTGGACCTGTTTTGGGCACCACCAAAAATTATACAAACCAGCCGCCCCGTTCACCCCTTTGATAAGCTGTAACGCTGTGCCACCTAAACACACAATAGGTCTAGTGTAAAAACTCTCCTTCCCTGTGCAACTAAGGGCATCATTCTAATATACTTTCCATGCTATTTGTTAGGTTTTTTTTTTTCATGTGTGGATGGTGAAACTACAGAAGTCAATTTCATTTTTTATTTGTGGCCTGTTTCACTTATGATTTATCACGGGCTAACCCAATTTTCAATTCAGGATCATTTTTAAATCCCTCCCAAACAAGTTTTCATGGAATATTTTTTTTCAGTGTACAGTAAACATGCCCTTCCCACCATGCTCTATTTATGTATTTATTAAAAATTAAACCTAGATTCAGGCCATTAATTTGTTAACCTTTGAACAGGTCTAAAGCTTCCCTTCAGCTCCAAATAGCTTTACATTTGTGGGGTGAAGCCAGTACCTTAATATTATTGTAACAAAACAATTTGAATTATGCATGCATTTCCAGTCAGTTGGATCCTTCCTTTTTGCTGAATACCGAAAATTCTTTTCTTGCCCTCGCTGTTGTCTTTGGCTGTAGAAATTGTACTTTCCGTTTTCACAGAAACCATAGGGGCATTACAAATGCATATATAATTTCTGAGTAGATATTTTGGTTTCTAACGCAACAGCTGCACTAATTCATATTATTGGAAGCTAATAGATTTTAAATTATTTAGAATTAGCACCGTACATTTACAAGTCATCTAGGTGCTTATCTACATGCCCTGCTTTTTCAATTGGATATGACATTCTACTTCATTTTCTGTAACAAAGTGCTACTGTAAATTGTTAAAAATCTGCCATGTTCTACCTCAGAGGTGGCATTTCAATGTGGTGGATAAAGCAATACCTATACAAACTGTATGACATTTCTTTGGGATCCATAAGGATGATAGACAGAGCAAGAAGTTATTTTAAATCTTCCTGGACAAATTGTTTTCCTCTCAATTATGGACAAAATCCTGATTTCAGTAGGAGTTTGCCAAGTCAGGACCCTTGGATTTGGTCCTCTAATAAGAAGACATTTATAATACCTTACATTTTCCAGCTACATATGAACATCAACTAATCCTGACACAACTCCTATCAGGTACCTAGATGGTTGTGTTCCCATTTCACAGATCAGAAAATGGAGACACACAATCATGCAGTTATTTGGCCAAGGATATGCAATGGGTAAGTGGCAGAGCATGGGTTAGCACATGAGAAATCTTGGCTCCCAGCCTTGTGTTCAGAGGCCACAATTGTTAAGATGTTACAGTCATGATCATAAAGGAACAAAGTAACTTGGTAATCAAGTTTCTGAGAGATTTATTAACCCATGGGAGCAGGGATCTGTTTAGTCCCACAGGCTTGATCCTCAGAGAGACTAAGCACTTTCACCCAGTGTCACTCCAAATCAGGCCCATGATGATCTGTGACCTTCCCTGCCTAACAAACACCAAAAATAATACTTAGATATGGATTATAAATGTCCCCACTCCTTCCTCCCTTACATGTAAAGTGAATATAATTTCTAGATAATGAATTTCTCACACTGTTTAATGTTCCTGACTTTTTATAGGTGGAATTTGTCTGCCATAGGTGCACATTTGAACCTGTCCAGGAGGCCTATAATTAGTCACCTGTGTAATCGATGGTTGACACTTGCATTTTAATCCAAAGTATATGTTCCTCTGAAGTCATTCTGTATATACCACTTCTTTCCCCAGCTATTTCTCTCTACCACTTCTAATACTGCAGTTTGTCATCCTCTCGCTCTTATTTACACAATAAATAGACATTGCATTTAACTTGGCAATAAACAGACACTGAAGGGACAATAGGATCTAATGGTGTCCAGGCTCTTGGGTGGCATTCCCACCTCTGCCACTATCCTACTGTGACTCTGATTCTGAGCAGTGAGGCACCGAGCATCTCTTGATTGATGCTGAGCATCCATAACTCCCTGTAATTTGAGAGGGAGATGAGGGCGCCCAGTGCCTTGCAAAATCAGGCCCTGTGTATCTTAGGAAAAGTCACTTATGTGCGAATTTTCAGAATTTTGTGTGTGCATAAGTGACCTGCTGAGAGCTCCAACTGAGGCTCAGCTCATGGTTAGGCACTTAGGATTTTCAGAATAGCTTGTTAGTCATGCCCCAGTCTCTTGAGAAGTGTGAGGACTGAGTGCTCCCAGAAGGCAGGTCTGGAGCATGGTTAAGGGGCAGGCCACTCAATCAGAATTTTCAAAACTGCTAAGAGGTCCCCACGTGCTCCGCCAGATGCTGCTGATCTAGTAAACCAGCCTTGACTAACACGCAACCAAACACTGTTGCTTGGCAAAGAGGTCTTGAAGAGGAGGGTAGTGGCATTACAATTTAGAAAGGTTGTGTGAGAAGCTGAAGAGGCAAGCATTGTTGCCAGAGTGGAGGAGCGAACGTAAAGAGAGGAGAAGACAGGCAGGGGAAGGAAGAACTGTGGTTGTGTAGGGGAGGACTTTTTATCAGCTCTGAAATCATTCTGAGACTTCAAATGGGTATTTTGTCAATAAAAAGTGCAGCATTCCTACACAAAATGAGTACAGATGGCATTCCAACCATTCCCTTTTTTTGGCTGAAATTCCTAGAATGTCCAGTTACTAGTAAACAAAACTAATATGAACTTCCCCATTGTCATCTGTAGATCTCAGAAAGCTTTACAAAGGAAGGGATGTAGCAATATCCCAGTTTTACAGATGAGGAAGCTGGAGCCCAAAGAAGTGATGTAACTTACCCACACTCTCTCAGCAAACTAGATCAAGTTGCTTGGATTTTACTAATTTATTAATTTTGTAACATAAATATGTATGGATGGAAGGAATAAATGAAGGTTAATTAAGTCACAGGACAAAGAAAGGCACTAAAGGTCAGTACATTAAAATCTGAAAGTATTGGCAGTTTCAGGGAAAGTTAAGAATAACCATCTCCAGTACTTTGTTTTAAAATAGTAATGGCAGTGGAAATCATTATATGGTGATTTTTATATTTCTTTTATACTTGACAGACTATTTTATGGAAGAATCCATGCCTAATAGTAGTAAGCTTTCCCCACCCCCGCAATACAGCACTATGGGGCTTGATTAATCATGGTCCCCATCCGTTTTAGCTGAAAACTAATTTAAAGAAAGTATGAGGAGGAGGGAGGGTTATTAATTCCCAAAACTTTTTCTTACATTAGCAGGCTTATAGAAACCAGACTGGTTCCATTTTCTTTTCAGCCTTAAACCAAAGCCCATAAAGTTTGAAGATCCCAGTGAAAAACTATAGAAACATACTTGTTTTTAATGGGATGATAATAAAAATCAGGTGATTCCCTTAGTGAAGAAAACTGTTTCCAGATGAGGTGGAAAATATGGAATGTAGCTTATTTGGGAGGGAGGGAGTGATGGTGGTGGTGGTGGGGAGGTAGAGATGGTAATTGTGAGACAGGCTTTAAAAAAGGGACATACTCACTTTTCAAGGACACATGAGTACCTATGTGATTCATCTCCTCATATTTTACCAAATAGGAAAAGAACAAGTTAAACAATATTTAGATAAGATAGATGTACTCAAATCAGCAGGGGCTGATTTAAATGAATCCTATGGTACTTCAGAAACTAGCTGAAGCAATCTCAGAACTATTAGCAACTGTCTTCAAGAACTCATGGAGATTGGGTGAGGTCCCAGAGGACTGGAGAAGGGCAAACAGTACTTATCTTTAAAAAGGGGAACAAAGAGGACCTGGAGTATTCTAGACCAGTCAGCCTAACTTTGATACCTGGAAAGATTCTGGTACAAATTATAAAACAATCTATTTGTAAGCACTTAGAGGATAATAGGGTTATAAGGAATAGCCGGAATGGAGCTGTTGAACAAATCATGCCAAGCCAACCTAATTTTCTTCTTTGATAGAGCTACTGGCCTGGTGGATGGGTGGGGTGGGTTGGAGTGGGGTGAGGGAGGGAGGAGTAGACGTGATATATAGAATAACAGAAATGTAGGGCTGGAAGAGACCTGGAAAGGTCAAGTCCAGCCCCTTGCACCAAGTAAACCTAGACCATCCCTGACAGGCGTTTGGAGGCTTTTTAAGAAAAGGTTGGACAATGATGGGGATTCCACAACTTCCCTTGGAAGCCTGTTCCTAGTATCTTGGTTTTAGTAAGGCTTTTTGACACCATTTTCTCACTGTTTATAGAATCACCACTGAAGCATAAATCTGAACTGTAGTTCCTAATGGAGATCTAGATCATACCCCACCTCGGAAATACCTGCATCATCATCATCATCATCACTCCCATAATCACATTGGCCTGCATAGGGACCAGGAAACTCTGCAAAATTCCCTTTGCAGAATTTTCTCTAAATGCTTCTGGTGGAGAAAGAAGGGTGGTAAAAGAAGAAAGAAAAGGTAGTATTTAGCCTACCAATGTTATGGCTCCCCTGAGATTTTCACAAGTCTGTTAGGGGTACGGAGTTCTATTTACAGAGATGGAGCTCAGTGTATGTTCTGGGCTTTCTATGGGTATGTCCCTGCTTCCTAGCAGTATTGCTCCTATCCGCATGCTAATTTGTTGTTGGAAGGTTGTACCTGCAGGGTGGGCTCCACATGTTGGCCCAAATCCTGCCTCAGGACCATTGAATCATAGAAACGTAGGGCGGGAGGGACCTTGAGAAGTCATCAAGTCCAGCCCTCTGTGCTAAGGCAGGACGAAGTAAACCTAGAACATCCCTGAAAGGTGTTTGTCCAACCTGTTCTTAAAAGCCTCCAATGATGGAGATTCCACAACCTCCCTTAGAAGCATATTTGGGACTTAACTATCCGTACAGTTAGAAAGCTTTTAATATCTAACTAAATTTCCCTTGCTGCAGATTAAGCCTATTAATTCTTGTCATACCTTGAGTGGACACGGAGAACAACTGATCATCATCCTCTTTATAACAGCCCTTAACATAACTGAATACTATTATCAGGTTCCTCCTCAGCTCGGGTCTCGGGGGAAGAGGCAGAGCGGGAGCTGGGCCTCGGGGTGGAGCACGGGCAGGAACATGGTCTGGGCACCGGTGGCTCCCCACCTTCTTGGGAGCTTCTGTCAGCAGCGCTCCAAAGGTGGTGGTCCAGCATACTTCCAAAGGGAGGAGTGCTGCATCTGACATTTCTTGCCCCATTTGGGGAGGCTTAGCTGCCCTAATGCTTCCAGGGATAACCCAGGCTGAATCTGTGGGTTGGATCGCAATAAGATTTGCTATAATTTTACAGAAGTCAGTAAGATTGAGACTGGCGGGGGAGGGGAACACACACACACACCCCATAAAGGAGGAAAAGATCTCCGATTGTCAGAAGTCCCAGTCTCTATATATTTATTTTGTAAGGTGTTGTATATATTTTGAGCTTTAGGCACTGTGTTACGGTCTTCATTTTAAAGGAAAATAACAAATCTTTAGTTAGTGATGTTAGTCTAGTTAGGGTGTATTGTAATGGCTGTGCTGTAATAGGTTATCTTTAGTAGTATTGTTCATAAAAAGGAATGCTCAAATAAATTTGTTAGTCTCTAAGGTGCCACAAGTACTCCTTTTCTTTTTGCAAATACAGACTAACACAGCTGCTACTCTGAAACCTGAAATCATTGTGTGTGTGCACGCGTGCGTGTGTAATTATCTTATGGTAAAGACTGGTATTGGATTCCTAAGAAAAAAGGAAAGTGAATCCTCCTGTTATAATATCTCCTTTTAGTATGTGATCCCTATAGAAAATCCATCTGCGGTCTCTTGCACAGATAGGAATTCATGGTCTGTGCAATTATTTTGTCAGACAGAGGAATTCTGTAGCATAGAATTGGTGAGTAAATTGACTTACCCCTCTACATAGGTAACATTCAGAATGCATATACATTTCAAGGGCAGTCGTCCCCTTGGTGTCTTGGGGTTGCCATCCTAATATCCTCACAGAAGTCTCATAGGCCCAGATCCTCAAAGGTATTTAGGCTCCTAACTTCCATTTTTTTCAATTTATTTCAATGGAAGTTAGGGACCTAAACAGGGGCGCCGAGTTCCCCAGTTCCCCGAGGGCTGCTTGATTCCCCACCCTGCCCCACTCCACCTCTTCCCCCAAGCTCCATCCCTGCCCCTTCTTGTCCCCTCCCCTGTCTCTTCCTGCCCCTGCTCCTCCCTCCTTCCCAGCACCTCTTCCCCTCTGCTGATAGACTGATTGTGGGGGCAGGAGGTGCTGGGAGGAGCTGCAGATTAGTGGGGCCCACTGGTGGGCGGGAGAGCTGGGAGTGGAGGGGGATGAGTTGATCCCCAGGGCTGCCAGGTTGGCAACTATGAACCTAAAAGCCTCTGAGGATCTAGGCCCTGCCATCCAAATCCATAAACCTGGGCTTGTTTGGACCATCAAATCCCCAGCATGGCGGGGAAGTTTGGGTCTGAATGTGCCATTCTGCTGGGTGGAAAGAAAGGCAACACTTCTCTCTCCCCTCCTCCCCCGTGCCCATAGAAAACTATCCCCTGGCAGCACCAGGGTCTCCGTTTTTGTATCCTGAGGCTGCATTGCCAACTCTTGTGATTGGAGGGGGAGTCTTGCGGCGTTGGGTGATTTTCCTAAAGCCCCATCGTCTGGAGTCCGGGGATGACGTGAGCCTCGCAGCTTGCAGGTAAAATACATACGGGTGGAGCCCGGGATGGTTGTGGAGAAAAGCGGTGACCCCCCCCCCCCCTCCCTCCCTCTCTCCCCGGGCAAAGATAAACAGCCCCCGGGGTGTTGTTTCTGACAAGTCTATCGATCGCTTCTAAGGCAGGCTCATGACTGTTGCGGGGGCCGGGAGGGGAGGGCTAGACTCTCGCCATGTGTCCGCACTTGGGTGTTAGCAAGACGCGGCGGGTGGCAGCCGGGCTCGGGAGCTGGGCGCTGCCCCTTTAAGCGGGGAAAGTGGAAGACCACGTTTGGCACAAGTGACCCGGAAGTGACCTTTGGGAAGAGGTCGGAGGTCAGGGGTGATCTCGGGGAAGATGGCGGCGGCCCGGCATGTCTCCCCCCCATCGCGGCGGCCCGGCCGCTGTCACCAGGCCCCCGGCTCCATGAGGGGTTGAGCCTCCGGTTGCGAGGGTGTGAAGGGGGCGGGGAGCCCCGGGGGCTGCGGCCTCCTCCCGCTGCCGCGGCTCAGGTAAGGGAGCGCCCCGCCCGCGTGTGAGGACGGGACCGGACCGGGACCGGGACCGGGGGCGGGGGCGGGGGGCGTTCCTCGCTGCCCCTGCTCCTGCTCCTGCTCCTGCTCCCAGAGCGGCGCCGCTTCGCGCGGTCCCGCTGCTGCGTGTCTGGCAGGTCTGCTCCGCCCCCGCTCCCGCGGCTCCGTGGACACTGACGCGCCGCGGGGGAGGCCCCCGCCCCCGGGTGCTCGTCTCCCTGCCGTGGCCGGCTTTGTTCGGCAGCGTGCCCGTCATGCTCTTTGCGCGCACCCAAGTGACTCACGGGTGTTGTTGCCCTGGGGAAACAGCCCTCGGGAGTTGGGCTCCGTGGCGGGAGGCTTCAGAGTAGCCGCCGTGTTAGGCTGTATTCGCCAAAAGAACAGGAGGACTTGTGGCCCCTTAGAGACTAACACATTTATTTGAGCGTAAGCTTTCGTGAGCTACAGCTCACTTCATCGGATGCTACCGCTCACGAAAGCTTACGCTCAAAAAAATGTGTTAGTCTCTAAGGGGCCACAAGTCCTCCTCTTCTTTTGGCGGGAGGCTTGATCTAGAAAGTCTTATTGTGTATTCTCTGCTGGTTTTGTCGTCAGTTTTGACGCAGCCTGGGTTTTTATAATAAACTCTTCAAACTTTTTGGACTTCATACTAAATCACTGTGGTATGTTGAGTTTTTGTAAATTTAGTAGAATAAGGGGCTGGTACTTCTGTGTTTTGTACAGCAGTAAGCAGTTTGACTTTGATAAGCAGACACACTTCAGCATCAGAGAGTGTATTTCCAAGTAGGTGTTTAATTGCTGAGTTTATTTGTTTCCTTACTATTTTAGTCGTATGTCCTACCATCCAGATTTCCCCTTGTACTTGATTATTTTTATCCTCTTAGTTTTGATCTATTAATTTATAATTACTGTCTACTTAATCCTCTTATCCGCAGACATATTTTCCTTTAGGCACATTCTCTTTAGGAGGGCTGCAACCTACAGAGACACCAAATGAAGAAAAGTTGAAGGAGAGAGCTTGAAATTAAATGGGGATACAGTCTATATTTATGAAATTAAAAAAAAACAAAAACCCTTTTGTTTTAATATTCTTATTTCTGACTGTAGTTTATAGGAATAAATTGAAGTTTTAGGTTTACAATCTTTTTTATAGCGTCTGTTCTTCCAAATGAATTAAAAGCACTGATTGTGATTTACAGTGTATATAGAGATGAGTTACAGTTTCCCACGTTTGTGTTGCCTTATACATACCAACACGGAAGAGAAAAATTTCTTGAATAGTATGACAGTTATTCATTTAGTTCTAATCACTTGTGAAATCTCCACTGACTTGGGTTTTTGTGTGTGAGGAGTGCTAATCAGGTCCCAAAACAAATAAGCATTTAAAACAGCTACTTCTATTAAACACACAAAAACCGTTTAAAATGTTGTTAAGGTTGCAAAGTCAATCACTCAGAAGTTAGGAAATGCTAGAATTAATGTGCAACTTCAATTCAGCCCCCTTGTGCATATGTATTACGATACAGTTTTAATTACATGATCACATACTATTTTTTCCGCAGGACCCCTCCCTTCTACAGTGCACAGGATGGAAGGTCCTTATTTAGTGAGCAGCAACTGTATATTTTGTTTTAACTTCACTGTTCAGTGTGTGGCCTGAAGCCTTATTCACTACACTTCATCCAAACCCTGCTCTGAAGTCGCAATTAATTTCCTTGTCGGCTTTTCTGTGGTGTTTGTCACTGTAGTATCTGAGTGATTCACAACATTAATGAATTCATCGTTACACCTCCTCTGTGAGGATGGGGTAGTATTATCCCTGTTTTATAGGTGGGGAGCTGAGGCACAGAGATTAAGGTGAAAAGTTTCCACTCCTTTTGAGTACCTGATTGGAGATACCCAGGACTTGACTTTTTCCTAACACTGAGCATTATATAGCACTTAATGTTCAAAGCACACCACTAATTAACTTTAGTTGCTTCTGTGAGTGCTCAGCACTTCTGCAAATAAGATGCTAGTGTCTCATGTTAGGCATCCAGAAAATAGGCTACACAGTTAGTGACTACCTGTGAAAAGTTTGGTTTGAGTAACTTGCCCATCATCACATAGGAACTCTGTCACAGGAAGGGATAGACTCTAGTTCTTCAGTGCGTTATTCAATTGTCTTACCTATGAGACTGTCCTTTCTGTTCCTGCAATCTCCTGTCTCATTCACTACAAAACTTCCAACACCTCATATTCACACCCTAACTGTGGCCCAACAAAATTGTGGGAACTCCTCGTCAGGCTTCTCCGGGCACTAACCAAGATGGTCATCCATCACTCCAGGCAGAGGAAACCTGGACGGGGAGAGGGGGATACTTCGTGACTGCAGAGCCTGTTTCTGCTCACATCTCCAAGCAGAGTTTGTCCGGGCAGCGTCCACTGATTCCTTGAATGCCTTTGAGGGGCGGTGGGCGCTGTCTGGCTTCTCTGCTTGGTGTCCCCCACTGGATCCCTGATTTTTACCATATGACTTTCAGTCCTGATCCTATTTTTTTTCTTGTTCCAAGAAATGAATCGTGGCTTGGGCACAGTGGTTCCTCCCTCTTAATTGAGGGGGCAGGCCTTTACTTATGGTCGGCCTAGACTCACCTGCTCCAGTGGAACAAATAGCACACACCTTCCAACTTATGCAATATATGAGGCTGGGAGCCTACAGATCAGGGTGTAGTGAAGGAGACTGATTTATCCTCAGAGCAGGTCCATCCTGTGCACTGAATGAGGTAGGGGTCCCGTGGGGGGCAGTAAGTATGTGATCAGGTACTTAAAGATTCCCCCACCCCTGTTCCCCTATGCTGGTTCCTAGTCCAAATGCCTCTCCATCTCTGGTTCCTACTGTGTGTTCCTTCCACCCCCATTCCCCTCACAGCTCTTAGTCCCAGCCTCTTCTTGGTTTTCATTGCTACTCCTTATTGCCCCCTCCTTTCCAGTGTCCTTGCCCAGCTAGTCCCTGTTTCTCTCCCAACCCCCGTAGTCTCAAGAGACTTCTTTTCTCAATCGATCGCCCTCCCCCGATCTGACTTTTATGTATTCTGTATTAAACTCTGTGATTTGCTGCTTCTGTGCTGCGGGTGGGAGGTTGGGGGGACAGGGGTAAGGAACTGAGCATCAGTTCCACTGTCCATCTCCATCCTGGTCAAGGAAAGTCCAGCATTAGCCCTGGGCTGGAGACGACTTAGTCCGTTACTGTGTAGGGATGGTGCATGCACATCTGCTCAGTGTTAGGAGATAAGAGAAGCTTGGATGCTCGGCAAGAATATCTTTAGAGATTTTACCTGATAAAATCAAAGTCCTACTGGTGACAATGGACCTTTTTTGTGTGTATGCCACTGAGGGGTAGGACTCATAACATCCCAGTTGCAGCCTTAAATGTGGAACCATGGCATTGGGTCCATACAATGTTTTAGTTTGTCTTCTAAATGATTTGGCAGGTCTTGAAAAAAGTCTCCACACCAATGATGGTGTGGGAAAATTTGAGAATAAGCCATCAATGTAAGCCTTCATTGAAAAACAAGTTTCTAGCCCTAAGGATTGTGAATAAAATGTTCCAAAGGTGACCACATGCACTGTTGTGTTTCTGGATATGTAGCCACTGCTCACAGTTCTCTCATGGTACCTATGAGTAAAAACTCATTCACTGTGCGCATGCTTAGTATTTTTTTGGGGTGGGAAAATCTTTTTTTCTACATTATAAAAAAGCAAAAAAGGCCACAACCTCTCTCCTATCAGGGCAAATTGAACTCTTTATAGCTGCAGTAGAATCTCAGAGTTATGAACACCAGAATTACGAACTGACTAGTCAACCACACACCTCGTTTGGAACTGGAAGTATTCAATCAGGCAGCAGCAGAGACCAAAAAAACCCCAACCGACCAGAGTACTGTTAAATATAAACTACTTAAAAAAAAAAAACAACAACAACAAAAAACGACAAGGTTTGGAAAGTGTTTCTGTGCTTGTTTCATTTAAATTAAGGTGGCTAAAAGCAGCATTTTTCTTCTGCATAGTAAAATTTCAAAGCTTGTTAAGTCATTGTTCAGTTGTAAACTTTAGAAAGAACAACCATAATGTTTTGTTCAGAGTTATGAACATTTCAGGGTTATGAACAATCTCCTTTCCCGAGGTGTCTGTAACTCTGAGATTCTACTGTATATGCACTTATTTCCTATTCTCTCCTGAATGCAGTGTGAAATGAGCCAGCAAGACTGAAGACACAATAGACTTGTGGGGCATTAAGGAATGCTCGAGTAGCTTGTTACATATTACTTGTAAAATGAGAAGAAATCTTCTCAGGACCTTCCTGAAGTCACCTTCCCCTGACTTCTACAAGGAGGAGAGGTTTCAGAGTAGCAGCCGAGTTAGTCTGTATTCACAAAAAGAAAAGGAGTACTTGTGGCACCTTAGAGACTAACAAATTTATTTGAGCATAAGCTTTCGTGAGCTACAACTACTGATGCATCCGATGAAGTGAGCTGTAGCTCACGAAAACTTATGCTCTAATAAATTTGTTAGTCTCTAAGGTGCCACAAGTACTCCTTTTCTTTTTACAAGGAGGAGAGGCTCTCTTGGAGCACAGGTCTCTCTGTATCCCAGCTCTGTGTGTATGTGTGTGTTGTGGTGTGTGGAGAGGTGATGAAGAAGAAAAAACACTTCAGATTAAAATTCTTGGGTTTCTGTGTATTTAAAACAAAATTTACAAAACCTTTAGACATTACCCACCACTGCTTGTGACCTAACACTTTTTGTCTTTGCACTACTGCAGACATGGGCAAACTTTTTGGCCTGAGGGCCACATCGGAGTTCCGAAACTGTATGGAGGGTCAGGTAGGGAAGGCTGTTCCTTTCTCCTCCCCGGCCGCTCCCTGCCCCCTTACCATACCGCTCAGAGCAGCAGGACTGGTGGCTGCGCCGCCCAACTGGAGCCAGGCGCACTCCCCAGCAGGAGCTCGAAGCCCCACTGCCCAGAGCGCTGGCAGCACGGCGAGCTGAGGCTGCGGGGGACAGGGGACAGCTTGGGAGGAGCCGGGGGCTAGCCTCCCCGGCCGGGAGCACAAGGGCCAAGCAGGATGGTCCTGGATGTGGCCCGTGGGCCGTAGTTTGCCCACCTCTGCACTACTGCTTGAGAACATGAAGTGAAACTAACCATAAATGGATGGTCTAGTTTTACTATTCAAACCAAGTGAAATGTAAGAAAATGGCATCAGTAGTAAATAGGGCCAAGATTTTTTTTAAACCTGGATGCCCATTACAGTTAATCTCCTAAATAGAGCTGTGTAAAAATTTTTGTAGTTTATTTGTTGAAAAATGCAGTTTTGGATCAACCAAAACTATTTGCAGATTTGACATGAATTCGCTGTATAGTTTGGGCCAGATTTTTTTTTTTCAGGCTAGAGTCACAGGGGGAAGTCGGCATCATGTACAGATGAAGTCAGTAAGAGCAGCTGCTCGCTACCTCTGAAAATTGGACCCATACAGCCTTATATCTCTGCAAAACTTAATTTACACGTTACAGTACCTTCTGAGAGTTAAGAATTCCATTCTGTTTTCTTATGAAACTGGTGGTGATAAATTGCAAATTTGTCTGTAATAGGTATGGCTGTGGTTAGTTTCATAAGAAATTTAAAGAACTTTTTGGAATCTGATTTTGTAAAAAGTGTTAGTTATTTAGACCCCAAAAATGAGTCATTTAGTTTGGGAAGTTGAATTTATAAATAACGTTTTGTTAGTTATGGGCAACAAATCAATAAGTATGTGCTGCCTCTGCTTTATTTGTTTTAACTAAAGCATTTTAGAGTTGATCTCTAATCAAAAGGCTACAAGATTGAGTTACAAGTTCAAGAGTATCTGAAAGAACAGCGGGTAAATGTAAATCTCGTGGTCTGGCTTTCTGCTTGGTAATAAAGCAGTTCCTCAAAGATTAATTTTGGAGACTCTCTGCGTGCGCAAACACACCCTCCCCCTCCTTTAGTTACTTTATACTGCTGACACTTGATTCATTCTTTCCCTTTATAAGAAACATAGGACTCTATTGTAAACCTTTAAGAAACTCCAGTGTCATTTTGAGAATGTATAAAACTGTTTGCCCCATTTCATGCAGTAGAGTGTTTGGAAAACTTACATGCAAAGAAGCCCTTCTCCTGAAGTATACATTCTTAAACGTAGCTAAATAATTTAATCTGAGTTTGCTCTTGATATCAGCCATCTTGCAAAAAGGTGAGATCTTATTTAACATCAACAATAGCAGAGAAGTGTCAACCTAAGCCAATTCTATCCTACATTAAACATGATCTAACATATCAAATTAATCATTGCAACATTTACAGTTGTAAGTGATGCAGCATCATTAAATTATGGTGGAACCTGATTTAGGGTTGGTCTACACTACACAGTTAGGTTGACATAAGGCAGTTTACTTCTACCTAATTATGTCAGTGTCTACAGTACTGCCTTGTCCTGCCAATATAAGTTTCCTATTACATGGTCATAACTCCACCTCCACAAGAGGTGTAGGGCTTATGTTGGTGTAGTTAGGACGATGCAGTGTTTGTGTAGACCCTGTATTACTTACTTCGGCTGTTGGCTGTCCTGTCAATTTCACGGCAGGAGCCAGGGTGAGAAGCCCTTTCACAGCTCAGAGTCATGAAATTGACAAGGCTGCCCAGCTTCCACCAGGTAGCAGGCGGAGTGGGGCAGCTGGACCCCACTCAGCAAAGGCAAGAAGCCCTGGGCGGCTTCTCCCACCTCCAGGCGGGTGTTCAGGGGGAGGCAGCCCACCAGGAGTCTGTGGGGCAGCCAGGCTCCTGACAGGGAGCTGCCAGCTGAGCTGAGAGACCAGGCTCTCAGCTCCCCACACTGCGCCTCTTAGGTTGGTGGAAGTGCTCCTGGTCAGGATGTTCACCACCTACCCAAGGAGGGTGGTGTGGACATGCATCACTGCAGTAATTACTGTGGTGGCTGCAAATCAGCCTAATATAGGTCGACTTGTGTTTCTAGTGTAGACATACCGTTAGTCTCTTGACTTTTGTCTTGCATATTTCCAGTGTCACTCTTGTTGCTTTTCAATAATACTACAAATACTCAGCCCTAGGTTCAACAGTATTAATTATAACTAAGGCTACGTTTTAGTCATGGATATTTTTAGTAAAAGTCATGGACAGGTCACAGGCAGTAAACAAAAATTCACGGCCCATGACCTGTCCATGACTTTTACTATATACCTCTAACTAAAACTTGGGCTGGGAGCCATGGGTGCTCGGGAGTGTGTGTGTGTCTGGGGACGCCAGGGATGCTGGGTGTGTGTGTGTCCGGGACCCCCGCTGATGCTGGGGGGGAGGTGTGTGGTGGCCCAGGATCCCCACTGGTGTTGTGGAGAGGCGGGGCTGGCACGCTTCCTACCCAGCTCTGACCACCATGTCCCTGCAACTCCTAGGAGGAGGTGTGGCCAGGGGAGCTCAGCGTGCTGCTCCCACCTCAAGTGTCTGTTCCGCAACTCCCAGTGGTTGGGAACCGTAGCCTAGGAGCTGCAGGGGCATGCTGGTGGGAGTCGGGGACCCCTCCCCCCCAGGTAATCACCGCCCTGCAGCCCAATCCCCTGCCCCAGCCCTGAGCCCCTCCCACGCACTCAAACTGCTGTTTCTGCTGGCCCAGGAGCTGCCTGGCTTGGGCAGCCCCTGAGCCAGCTGCATCGGCTACTGCAGAAGTCATGGAGGTCACGGAAAGTCACAGAATCTGTGACCTCCCCTTATATTTAGATTGCCAGCTAGTTCCCATTATAAAATATTCTTTGAACTTTTTTTTGAGAAACTCTAACACTTCTAGTATTTGCAGTGGCACTTTGAAAGTTGTCATGAAGAAGCTTCTCTAGCCAGAGGGCTGCCTTTTCTTTGTCCCATGAAATTCTGTGTAGGTTTAGCTAAGTTGTAAACTGCTAATCTTTATTTCCTTTCTGTCAGTTATGTTCCTCAGGAAAATTTTGGCATATGCCAAAATAATTATTGAACATGAATGTTCTGAAGAACGGGGACCATTCTGCTTCCAAAGCAGCAGCAGCAGCACTCATTTGGCAGTTGATGAGTTTTTGGTATTTGTTTCTAAAGTTGTAAATATACGATTGATATTATCTGTACTTAAAAGTGTATACATTAGATTTAGTTGTCATATTGGTGATTCATGCTTTCTGTAGCATTTATACTGGATGAATCTTTAGTGAGTTTTGTGTGGTTTGAGTTTGTTTTTTATAATGAAAAATCTTCACGTATCTTTTTTTCCCCACTTAGAATTCTCCTAAAATAACATTTAACTTGTTGCTGACTCAATACAAGCATAGTGGTAACTGAAATTTGCTGTGACTAGTCCTTCTGGCGCATTAAAAAAATCCTCCTTTGATGACATAGTCTCTACAGAAGGACATTTATTATAGAATTGTTCAGCAATAAAACCTTTAGAATTTGTTGATAATCAATTTATATTCTTGCACCAGTAAAAAAGATGACAAACTTTTATGCTTAATTGTAGAGTCCACAATTCAGAAATAGACAAAAAAAGAAACTAAGGTGAATTTGCTGCTTGTGAAGGTGGGGGCCGAATACTGTTGACTTAAAGCAGGTCCAGTGTGGACAGGCTTTTCACAATCTTCCCTGTCCTTCAGCGTTGTCAATTCCCTTTCAACACCCTTGCCAACCATTAGAAAACACTGTATTGTTATTTCAGCTTATGTTGTGAAGTTACCAGACAATCAGGATTAGCTCCCAGATAGGTGACCTTCAAAGAACATATAGATGTTGCCATAAGTGATATTGGTGTTTCAGTATGTGGCACTCTTTCCTCCTAGTTGTTCTTCCATTATGAAAACGGGGCAGTATGCTGCTGGAAATGCTGTTTTTTCCCCCCCTTTGACATTTAAGACAGATCATAGTTGCTTGGAGTGACTAAAGAGTCCATGGCACCTTTCATAAGAATCGGGGTGTTGGTATTGTTTATACTAGAAAACTAGAAATAATTTTTGAGCCTTTCTGAAAAATCCCATGAACCTGCACAGCCCTCCTTGCTGTCCACCATCTGTGAGAGAAACATGGAACCTGCACAGCTCTGCACTATTGTCACGCACAGGGTACATGATCCTCTGGTATTGGTAGAGTTGCAAGAAGAACTGCATCAGCGGGGAACATGACTTTTTCGTGGAGATGGATTGCTGTGGGAAATAGCGAATATCGGTTCAAGGTAGTTGTTAGTGTTCACAGAGCAACTGCAGTGGTGGAGACCCTCTTCTGGGCCTGAAAACTGAGCACTGACTGGTGGCCTCCAGGCCTTTTACTCACCGTATGATGCAGCAGTGGCTTGTAAGATCTCATTGAACATGTCATCCTGAGTTCTCTTCTTTCTCCTCCTCATATGGCTTAGGCGTTCTGCAGATGTGGAGGAAGAGCCCCTCAAGGCCACAATGGCAGCAGCTACAGGTAATACACACGGCGGTACCATTATTAGTATAGTCATTATGGAAAACGAAAGTTAAGGTTCAGAACTCCCTTCCTTGCTCCCTAAAGTTTTAAACAAGACCTGCTTCTTGACACTTCTGCTTTGGATTACTTTTGTGCTGAACCACTCACCACTAGTCAGAGTGAGTATTGCCTGCCAGGGTGAAGTAAATGAGGAGAGTATTGCATGGTTTCATGAAACGATGCATATAGGGTAATGGCACTGTATACTGGTGTGATGTTGCACTCTATATGATTTTATAAAAATATGCTAATGAGTGTGAATATAATGTAATTGGAATATGCTTCATGCAAAACGTCTCTTGTAAGGTATTACAAAGTTTATAATCTACTGAGTGTGGTCATCCTATTTGTATAAATGTATCACTCTTGTATCTGAAACTAGAAATATGAAATATAACTCTGAGGTCCTATTGTATTTATGCAAAGTGTGGGCCATTAATGGTGGTTTGGAATCTGAATGGCTCCCATTAACCAGGACAATTGACTGTAGATGGTCTGTTTTACTTGTAAGTCTTCCTGTATACGTGTGTGCTGGCAAGTGGGTAATGAAGTCTAACAGTGACATGTGTCACCTGAACTGAAATCCATCTGTAACCTAGTGCTTTTCCATTGAGAAGGGAGGGTGGGAACCCAGAGGGACAAAGGATTCCCACCTTATGCAAAAGATATATAAGTGGGTGGAACAGAACAAAGGGGCCGCCATCATGAGAAATCCCTTAGCTACCACCTGAGCTGGAACAAGGGCTGTACCAGGGGAAAGGATTGTGCCCAGACTAGGAAGGGGTCCAGTCTGTGAAAGAAACTTATTGAAACATCTCTGAGGGTGAGATTTTATCTGTATTTGGTTTTATTATTGTACTAGGCTTCGACTTGCGTGTTTTGTTTTATTTTGCTTGGTAATTCACTTTGTTCTGTCTGTCACTACTTGGAACCACTTAAATCCTACTTTCTGTATTTAATAAAATCGCTTTTTACTTATTAATTAACCCAGAGTATGTGTTAATACCTGGGAGGGGAGGGCAAACAGCTGTGCACATCTCTCTATCAGTGTTATAGAGGACGAATAATTTATGAGTTTACCCTGTATAAGCTTTATACAGAGTAAAACGGATTTATTTGGGGTTTGGACCCCATTGGGAGTTGGGCATCTGAGTGTTAAAGACAGGAACGCTTCTTAAGTTGCTTTCAGTTAAGTATGCAGCTTTAGGGCATGTGGTTCAGACCCTGGATGTGTGTTGGAGCAGACTGGTGTGTCTGCCTCAACAAGACAGGGTGCTGGAGTCAAAAGCTGGCAGGGAAAGCAGGGGCAGAAGTTGTCTTGGCACATCAGTTGACAGCCCCAAGGGGGTTTCTGTGATCCAACCCATCGCAGCTGGTACCATTGTTTATAAGCTGAGGTGGTTTTAGCTAACATATGAATCCCGAGGGTAACAAAGGCATAGAAAGTACAGGTTCTGCTGGCATCCTAAAGCAGTCTGGGCCCAAATACTGCTCGTCTGTGTACCACAATGGTGCCTGCGAAAGTTATCGCCAACTGGTATGGGAAAATGTCCAACCATGGAAGAAGAGATAAGGCTGCCATTCCTAAAACCTTTGGGAGAGGATAGCAGAGTGCCTCCATGAAAGTTTCATTGAGATCTCTCAGGAAGATTCAAGGGACATCGCTGTGTACATAAACAAGCTGCTCCACATGGCCCTCCCTGCCTAACTGTACAGGGAAATGAAAAGCTGATAATGCTACCTCCCTTTGTTATATCTCTACTTTTTTCTAATAAAAAGTGGGTAGCTGAGCGCATCTCCCATTAGAATGATGCATTTACTCACTTATCTGAAGGGTCCTCCAAGGTACCATGCTTGACTGACTGGACTGCAGTGGAGTCACAAACAGGTCCTGGCTTGCAGCATAGCTGGAACCCCTAGTCCCATGTCCCTTCTCCTTGTCCTTGCTGTTCATAGCAGGAGTTTTTGTCCTTGGAGATATCCCTGGTGGTCTGCAGTATGGTGGTGGGCTCTCTGCCAAGTATGGTGTGCAGCTCTTGGTAAAAGTGGTAGTTCTGTGGCTCGGCACTGGATTGACTTTTGGCCTTTCTGGTCTTATGGTATGCCTGCTTCAGTTCCTTCACTTTCATGCGGCGCTGTTGCCGATCCCCATCACTCCCCTTCTCCTACATCTTCTATGCGGTTTGCTTGCAGATGTCCTCATTTCTGTCTGGTTTGTAGTTGTGCCTGCTCAGCCTTTTCTCCCTGAGGAACAGGAGATCCAATATCTCCTGCCTGTTCCAGGCCAGAGTGTGTCTGGAGCGTGTAGCTGGCATGGTCAGCTGGACAGCTGCACACAACAGTGGAGAGCTGCTAGGTGTGCTCACCATGCTGAACAATCAGTTTGTGTGACAGCAGCTGGAGGACTGTTGGGGTTGACATAAGTAATGCAGTGTCTGCACTCACACTCGTCGATCTTAGTATAGTGACTCTGTTCATGGAAGTGGTGTTACTGTGTCATTGTAATGAGGCACTTACATTGGTGGGAGACGAATTTAAGTGTAGACACATGCACAGCTAGTTTGATGCAAGGCTGTCGTAACCTGCCTAACTTTGTAGTAGAGGCATTATACTTTTTTAACCCATGTGTCTATTCATGTTTAGCATCTGGGTTAAACTGATTTGTATCTATCCATGTTTACCATCTGAGTTAAACTGGTTTTTACATACATTAAGGCATGGTGTTCATTTTAACTAGACTATTTTAAAATTAATTTAATTAAACCGGTGCACTTTCCTAATATAGACAAGCCTTAGCCAGAATATAATTAAGGTAATTACATTGTACTTAATTCACTCCTGCAGTTAGGGATTCTTACTACTTGCACAGAAAACTGCTGTACAGTGTTAAACAGTTGCTGCATCTACACCATCTTCCTTTCCTACTGTAGCCTCTAGGCTGCTTGATTTCTTTGTGTATCCATTTCAGTTTGTAGAATGTTTTGAGATCATTTTTGATAAGGCTATATTTTGTTTCAAAAGAGAGAACACAATTTAGTGGACTCTCTTTACATTTTTATTCTTTTGAAGTCTTTAGGGTCATTCTAAAGTAATTACACAAACATATTTGAAAGTTTTTGATGATATAGAAAAATTAGGCTCTAATTTCCATCTGTAAGTGAAAACTTTATTCTAACAAGTTAAGGGATATGGTGAGACATTAAGACTTTTGTTATGCTAATTAGGAAACAATAATTTTTGTTATCTTGAACTGCCTAGCAGGCATTAGGAATGGGTGAAGTCAGTAGTGGTTGAAGCAAAGGATGTGGCTAGTAGGTGGAATCAACTGTTGAATAAATGAATAGCTGGAGTTGTAGACTGGTTTGGTAGACCCTAGGAATTTTTGATAAGATGCTCCAATGAAAAGCTGGCTAGTCAGTTTACTTTTCAGTGTTGGATACAGTAGGTGGTGGTTTCTCTTCTATACTTTATTAATTTGAAGGATTATCATGCTGCAAACAGGTGATTAATGATTACTCAATATCAGAGTGAGAGTTTGAATCAGCATGTTTAAAGATGAAGGAAGTTGTAGGAAACAAGAAAGTGAATGGATTAAAGTAATGAAAACAGATTGTACATTTTTCTGTAAAATAATTTACTACCAAGAGTTGTTAGCAGCAAAATAGAAAGCATCGGTGCTCATCTTAAAATACAGAAATTTCTTTGGATTATTTTATAATGTTGTTTACATAATTTTTCATGGCTGTGTTTAGATTATGTCCCGGTTCTGGCCTTCCAGCACCTCTTTAACATCAGCTTCATTCTGGAGCAGTCTGTTGCCATTGTTGACATTTCAGGTTTGCCAAAATCAATTTGTGACTATATCAGTTTTAAGAAAAAACAACCTGAAAGGCAAAGACTTGAAAAGAGAGATGGTGCCTTCTCAGTTGCCTTTGATAGGCTGTAGTCCTGTGTTTCTTCCTTTGCTGTGTGCAGTTAAAATAGACAATCCAGATTTCTACCCCACATCTCTCACAATAACTATAGTCATAGTTAATTATGGAAAATTGTAGAAGTATTGCAAACCATGAAAGGACCGGACAACTGATTTTAGAATTGTCAACTTTTAAGAGATCCATGTTCCTCTCTAGCCAGCTGAACATCAACTGAGCATGTTTTTGACAACTTTGAACTAGTTTGACAGTAACTTCATAATAGCCATGACATTTCAGAAAAGCAAATATACTGGTATATTGGATTGGGATTTAATCATAGATACAAAAGAATAGTCAGCCTGACTAGTAAATAGTACTACTGTATATGATTTATAGAATTGCAAGACTTTCATTTTGGGTTTCTTTAGGTTTCAAGTGTGCATATGTCTGCAGAGTGCCCGTAGCATGTGTATGGTGTTCCATTTAATAAAACCTTCATTTTATTTAGTTTTTTAATTCGGGGGGAGTTCACTTCCCTCCCATAGTATTCACCCTCCAGTTTGGGTGAAATCACAACAACCAGAATTTTGCAAGACAAGAACTGTCAAAATTTAGAGGTTGTCTGAGCTGCACATCTCTGGGTCACAATTAGAATCTACTTTGGGAATTTGTGGCTCTCTGGTTTCCTTTGACTTCCTTTCTTTGAATCTTACAGGATGGATTGATTTAAATTGGTGATCTAAATCACCAAATGGAAAGCCTCAATGTAAATCATAGATTTTTAATCAATTTTCCTATTTTTCTACTTCATTTATTTTCTAAAGAAAGGTGCATTCTCATTAGTTGATTAGCTATTTAAAAAAGGTTCATTTACAATGATGTAGAGCCTTTGTACCAAATCTAGTGTATTTTTTTTTTGCTACCTACGAGGGCACACTATACGTATAAACATTTATTTAAGCAATTATATAACTTAATGTTTTTAGATTCTTCTTGTACATTTTTAGAATGTTAGAAAATGGTAAATTATGGGGTGGAGTCATAAATAGTAATAATTTGAAAACTGAGCCAGTCAAAGCTCAGGTAGAGAGAACCTATAAAACAGGAGTAAGAGACCATTACAAAAAAGAAAAGGAGTACTTGTGGCACCTTAGAGACTTAACAAATTTATTTGAGCATAAGCTTTTGTGAACTACAGCTCACTTCATCGGATGACGTGTAGCTCACGAAAGCTTATGCTCAAATAAATTTGTTAGTCTCTAAGGTGCCACAAGTACTCCTTTTCTTTTTGCGAATACAGACTAACACGGCTGCTACTCTGAAACCTAATACAGTATGTGACCTATTGTGCCATATTGATAAAGATTGACATAAAAATTGTATGTTCCCCCGATTCTTTCTTTGTATAGAAAAGTAGCCTTTAAAGTTTTTTTCCTTTAAAGGTTCATGGAGTCAGCATATTTATTTTTTATTTGTTTTTTAAGAGATTATAATAAGTTTAGGCCTTCACATATTTTGTATTAAATTCAGATTTTTAAACAGCATTTTTTTGAAAAAGAAAAACCTATTATAATTTAAATAAAAAATCGTTTTAAAAAATTTGTTGTTTTTTTCCCAAATCAATTTTTATCCATCTTGAAGTCTTAATTTGTCTACTACACATTATATGGTATTATGCCTGGTTAAACTTCTTTATCCTATGTTGTATCCAAAGCACAAGCTAGATCAGAATTAGCATGGGGCCAGAAGACTTGAAGTGACTTCTCAGTCTGTTGGAAATAGATTTCTTTGTAGTTAGAGGGGAGGCTTTCCACTAAACTTCATGTTTTGAGTCCTTTCTCCAGGGAATCTCTTCCTATTAAGGTAGTTGTGTGGTTCTAATTTAGTTATTTCCCTTTGAGTGACAAATTGACTCTCTTTCTGGACATCTTTCCCTCTCCATTTCCCTCTCCCCCGCATCAAGTTAATCAAATCAGACTGGGGTAGTTATTAATGGCCAAAATGTAACTGTCGGCATAGAGTTGAGTGGGTCCAAAAATAACTGGTCAAATATTGGTCAGATATTTAAAAGTATTAATTACTAGAACAGTAACAACTAACCAAAAAAAAAGCAAGATTTCATGGTTTCCAGTAAGTTTAGCCTTAGATATTTATGGCTAATTTAAAAAAAAAAAGTTACTTTTAAGTTATTTAACTCAGAAAAATGCAAAAGACAATATAATGAAGTTTTAATAATTACATTTTTAGCAGTGTTACTTATATTTAAATGCTAATCTATCATTCAAGACTGAATAGGTACAAAAGGAAAATGAAATTAAAGAAATAAAACAGACACATAGTGAATATAAAAGAAAAGTCATTTTTATATGTACTTATGCTGCTAGGTAGGCAGCAGGCCAACTCTTCAAGCATCTTGCTTTCGTTGTCATTTTCTTTATCAGTGTCAAATGCTTCATTTATGTCTTGTCTAGGACTGTCGGTTAATCGCGGTTAACTCGCGCGATTAACTAAAAAAAATTAATCGCAATTAATTTCAGTTTCAATCACACAGCTAAACAACAATACCAATTGAAATTTATTAAATATTTTGGATGTTTTTCTACATTTTCATATATATTGTATTCTGTGATGTAATTTAAATCAGTGTATATTTGTTTATAAATATTTGCACTGTAAAAATGATAAACAAAAGAAATAGTATTTTTCAATTCACCTTAGTCAAGTACTGTAGTACAAGCTGTTTGTTGTGAAAGTGCAACTTACAAATATAGATTTATTTTTTGTTACATAACTGCACTGAAAAACAAAACAATGTAAAACTTCGGAGCCTACAAGTTCACTCAGTCCGACTTCTTGTTCAGCCAATCGCTAACACAAACAAGTTTGTTTACATTTGTAGGAGATAATGCTGCCCGCTTCTTCTTTACAATGTCACCTGAAGGTGAGAACAGGCGTTCTCATGGCACTGTTGTAGCCGGCATCACAAGATATTTATGTGCTAGTTGCGCTAAAGATTCATATGTCCCTTCATGCTTCAACCACCATTCAGGGGACATGCATCCATGCTAATGATGGGTGCTGCTTTATAACAATCCAAAGCAGTGCAGATCGACACATGTTCATTTTCATTATCTGAGTCAGATGCCACCAGTAGAAGACTGATTTTCTTTTTTGGTGTTTCGGGTTCTGTAGTTTCCGCATCGGAGTGTTGCTCTTTTAAGACTTCTGAAAGCATGAGACACACCTCGTCCCTCTCAGAGTTTGGAAGGCGCTTCAGATTCTTAAACCTTGGTTCGAGTGCTATAGGTATCTTTAGAAATCTCACATTGGTACCTTCTTTGCACTTTGTGAAATCTGCGGCAAAAGTGTTCTTAAAATGAACAACATGTGCTGGGTCATCATCCAAGACTGCTATTACATGAAAGATATGGCAGAATGCGAATAAAACAGAGCAGGGGACATACAATTTTCCCCCAAGGAGTTGAGTCACAACATTTAATTAACGCATTATTTTTTTTAATGAGCGTCATCAGCATGGAAGCATGTCCTCTGGAATGGTGGAATGGTTAAATATTTGTAAGTTTAACTTTCATGATAAAGAGATTGCACTACAGTACTTAGGTGAATTGAAAAATACTATTTCTTTTGTTTTTTTTTACAATGCAAATACTTGTAATCAAAAATATAAAGTGAGCACTGTATACTTTGTTTTCTGTGTTGTAATTGAAATCAATATATTTGAAAATGTAGAAAACATCCAAAATATTTAAATAAATTTAAAAAATTGTGATTAATCACGTGATTAAACAACAATAGAATCTATTTATTTTAAATATTTTTGGATGTCTAGTCTCTTCATCCTAGGCATCAACTCTGTGAGTGCTCTGGGGCTCAAGCATGCATCCCCCCCAAAATAGGGGGTACTCAGTACCTGCAGGCGGAGGGAGAGGGGGGAGCAAGCACCCGCTGTCAAAAACAAAAGTCAGCACCTATCCTTGTCATCATCAGATTCCTCAGTATCTCCTTATTGCTCTTCATCTGATGAATATTGAGTCAACTGTCATGTGCCATTTTCTTCACTAATCTTAAATTGTGATGTGTGGTCATAAGATTCCTAGCAGATGAGGTCTTTAGACTGTTTCTGGTTTTTGAATATATGATCACCCAAACTGACCAATTTCATTCCACACATGTAGTAGTACACAGAAGTGTTAAAATAATTTGTGCCACTGTAACTAGAGTGCAACGACACAATCTTTCCCACCATGATGAAGGAGAAAACAAGCTGCTTTGATTCAACTGCTGGGATTGCACTCTGCATTGTTTTATGACTGAATGGGCTGCTTCTTGCTTTAGAACTTGCTACCTCCATCAGAATCATTTGTTTGTTATATCCTTTAAAATTTGCAATAGTCACTGAGGCCACAAGTTGGCTCTGGAAGCATGGATCAAGAAGGTACGTAGCATTGTGTGTGGGAGTGATCACTTGATTTTTCCATGATATTATTATTATATCTGTTTCTCTTCAACTTTTGTAAGTGGGTCGTTCAGTATTCTCACAAATGTTTCTTAATGTTCAGGAATTTGTTCTTGGCATCAGGCAATGTAGAACTATAACTTTTCCGTATTCAGAATGGATTGAGCTACAGATTCAAGTAGTGAAATGAATTTTGAGTTTCACATCCAAAAGACACCATCAAGAATGTCAATGGGATTTACTCAGGGGCAACACCTGGCCACCCCTTCTTCGACAGCAACTGGTTGTAGAGCCTTCTTGAATATTGGAAGATCTTTGAGACATTTAATAGAAGCTGCCTGTCACTTATGAGAAGTCTGTCTTGGTGTGGATGAAATTGAGTGCTGTACTAAATGATGCTGAAAATCACTGCCAATGCTTGGTTGTTTTTTTGAAAACCTTGACAATGCTTTTCACTTCTGAGTTGTGAGGAGAAAGTTATAAGATCTTAAACATCACGAGTGAAAAGCTGCATGGTGTGGATGCTCATTTTATCAACTAAGGCCAAACAGCTTTCATATTAGCTGTGTTGTCAGTCACAACTGAAATAACCTTACATGGACCCAATTCATTAATTATATTTTTAAACTGCTCAGCAATATATTGGGATGTGTGGCGATGCTCAGTTGTGCACTGGAATCAGCAAAACACTAGTTGTGGAATTACCACCATGACATTGATGACACCCTTGTTGTAAATACTTCTCCATCAGACACTGACTAGAGACTCATGAGGAACTTGTGCAACCACAGCAACTTTTTTCACATCATCTGCTTTTGGCATTCGGAAGCCATTTCCTACTTGTGACTTTGTAAATTGCATGTAACTTGCAAAAAAAAAAAAAAAATTCTAGCGTGTAAAGAATTTTGGACTACATGAAGTGGTGTATTACTCTTATAAATACCTCTAGCAAATGTATGGTCAAATTAATTTTTCTGGTCACAGGATGTTCTGTTCAAATTGTCTTGTACCAATTTGATGAACATCTGAAGACTTTGCAAGAGTAGAAGTTTTCAATGCTGAAGCAGGCAGAATAGCAAAATTCTTATTAGAAGATGAAGAAATGGAATTAGCTTCACTTTCATTGTTATTCATCACTATCTTAATCAAAAGACTGTGTGCTTCATACTAGTACTGCTGAAGACATCGGGGAAGGAGAATGTACAGAAGAAAACAAATTTTGATGCAGACCAGCCTTCTCTTTTTTTGTGTTTTGACTGCAGTAATCTAGCTTTTACAGTAGTTGGACGCAACACAGGAATTCAACAAGTGTTTGTCCGTTCTATCTACATGCGTCACACATTCAAAAGAACAAAATTTGCACTTAGCTTTAGCTTTAGCAGTTTTTCCATGTCTAATAAAAAAAAAATTTCTATACAAATGATTTTGGCTTTCCCAGATTCTGCATAATTTGTTATGCTACTGTTGTTAATTTCTCACTGTTTTTGGAATGTTCTCTAGATTATGAAGTATCTCTAGTATTTCAATCAATCAGTAGCCATTCACTTCTATTTTTAATTGCTGCTGTTCCAGCCAATCAAAATGTTTTAAAGATACCATTTTTATTCTAGGACATTCCAGCCAATCAAGATGCTCAACTTTCAGTTAGTTCACCTTTTTCCCAGCAGGTGGTATTAGCATATACTAAAATGAGTGATCAAGACTTAAGGGCTTGTCTACACAGTCCAAACTATGGGGATGTGAATTGTAGAGTGTTCTAAAGTGTTGTTCTCTAACTGCCTCACGTAGACCCTGCTGGCGTGAACTAAAAGGTACCTAGTTCACGTTGATGTAGTCCCAAACAGGACTTGAGCTGGAAACTGTTTAGACTTCTTTGTTTCTCCTTTCGGTCTCTTTTTAACTAGGGACATTTAGCCTGGATAACTGACATGAATCATCAGGTCAATGCTCCAGTTTTAACAAAACTTTAACTGCCCAGGGGCTCCATTCTGTAGGGATTAACATGTCCAAGAATGTATAACCCCATCAGGCTGAATCAGTGAAAAGCTAATTTTTCAGGGAAAAAATACTTTTGTCTAACACACTCTTTCCACATCACTTGGTATATTTTGCTCTTAGATTTCATTATGGTTTCTCTTGTCTGGTGATATTCTAAAATTTTAATTGGCCTGCATCCTACACTGATTTCCTCAGTACCTGCATAAGCTGAAATGGGTAATTTGCATTTTTTTATGGTAAGTATTAATATTGTATGTATTTGAATTCAGAAGATAATTGCATATCTTGCAAATTACTCAGTGGCTCGTTCATCTTGAAACATTTAGAAATCCATTTTGGTTTCTCGTAATTACAATGTTTAGTAAGACATCTAAATGTAGGACAGCATTTGGTAGCAAGATGCTTGTTTTTCTAAACTAACTTTTTCTGTGGCTAAATTTTTCCTTTCATTTTATAAATATAGATTTTAATCAGTATAGATCAAACTTTTCCAGGCATGTTAAAATTAACATAAACTATACTCTTTCTAAAATATATATTACAAACATGATTGCACATATCTTTGTACAAAATGAAAAAGTTATGTTTGTAAACTAATGAGGTTATATTGTTCATTGCTTTTGAAATGCCTTTATGGTTTCTGTGAAAATGTTTGAGAAATTGTATCAAAAATATAATTTGGTATGGTACTAGAAGTCTCGTATTAATACGATTGAAAACAAGAATTCTCTGCTGTTGAAGTTTGAAAGAAAGAAACCGCATGGGTTCAGTAGTCTTAAAATCAGATTATAACCCCAAGTAAAGCAATGTGAAGCCTGTCTAGTTCTTTCCAAACATGTCTGAGCATCTTAAAGATATTTCTTAAATTTTCAATTTTCATCTTGCTCCTCCTTTAACAAGCTAGTGTATAATTAAATTATTTGTGTTCTTAAAAAAAAACAACTTTTCTATGCAAATGTACAGTAAGCACTAAACTTTTTATGAAAATACTGTTGAATATAATGTGCTCTTCTTTTGGGAAGAGTGAGATGTATGTAGCAAGAGAGAATCAGATGGCAATGTTGAATGGATTTGGAAAGCAATCACAACTCCCTTAATTATTATCACAGTTCCAATAAATCCAGCCTGACTCCCAGCAAGCTATAGCCAAGCAAAATAAAAATTAGAACAATCCCTATCCTGTTCCACTAGTGACCACCCTCATTTTCCTCTTTCCCAAAACTAGGAAAAATTGAAACTTTTTGTAGTAAGATTAGGCTATTTTGGACCAAGTGAATCCAGGGACCCTCCCAGAGTGTATCCTGCCAATATACCTCTCTCACTTATACATAAACCGTTTCAGCTCAAGTATTGCTCCTGATCCTAACTGTGATGGTATGGGATCATGAGATAGAGATCCTCTCTGAAGTAACTTAGAGAGAGAAGATGAGTGAGGTAATATCTTTTATTGGACCAATGTCTGTTGGTGAGAAAGAAAACTTCTGAGCCACACACAGCTCTTCTTCAGTTAACTAGCACTCTATCTGGTCTATGACCTAACTTTAGAAAAATGCCTCTAACTTCCTGTGGCATTTATCAAGGAGATCAGTTGTATGTAGATCTACCATATGCTGCTACTAGCAGAACAGTCTTTCCAATGGGATTAATATATTTTAAATACTTAATTTTAACTGGGAATTAAATAACATTTTGCCCTTTTAGCTGTCTCATTCTGAAAAGTATAGAAGAGGACTGTCTTCAGGGTTTAACATAGTATTGGGCGGAATCTAATAGCTGTTGAAGTCATATGATGCTCTTAAACTTTCTACAAGTTTGAAACGTGTCCTTGGAGAAAGCATGTGACCAATGCCAGACAATCAATGACAAGTGCAATTCATGTGATAGTTGGGAATAAAGATGCATGATTGTTTCCGTTTCATGTTGCTTTACCTGTTAGAATGTAAAGAATATTGTTTGAGAAACCTAATCATGATACCATTTTGACTACAGCAGTAGAAAATATTACAATGATTTATATCATACAAATTAATTGGAAAATTTCTTGGAACCCTTCTTAAATTTTTCCTTTCCTAGCAGGCGTTATTGTTGCGTTACTGGCCTTTGACTGTTCCACTTAAATATGCCTTCAAACAATTGTTCAAAAATTAGACTTGTACCTTTTTCTTCATGATACAATAAAGTATAAAAGCTTGCGGGGAGGGGTTCTGTTTTTGCTTTAGAATTCTCAAAATTTTCAACTGTAGTCTTTCCTAATTTTGCTGTGAATCTGTAGGTTTTGGTTTGATGGAGCATTGAGCCACATTCCAGTGGAAGATGGGGCTGTACAAACAGGGCAGCCTGCCTTTCACAAGTGTGTGTGGGGGGGAGGGGCGGCGGGTGCTAACTTTTTTGGTTGGAAATTAACTAAGGATGATACAGGGGTGGGTGTGTGTGTGTTCCCCCCTCTCCCCCCCGCCACCTCCAGGAACAAAATAAATCCTAGCATGGTAAAACTGTTGATAATGATGCAGAAAAGGCAGAATTATTGAATAAATATTTTTGTGTTGGAAAGATGCAGGATGATCTTTTATCACGAGGATGATGAAATACTTTCCAGTCCACTTGTAAATAAGGAGACTGTTAAGACAACATCTGCTAGGGATAAGCATTTTAAGGGTTTGTCTACCCTTAAAATGCTGCAGTGGTGCAACTGCATCACTATAATGCTTCAGTGTAGACACTACCTTTGCCTACAGGATGGCTTCTCCTGTCAGCATAGGTAATCCACCTCACCAAGAGGTGGTAGCTACGTCGATGGAAGAATCCTTCCATCAACCCAGTGCTGGTCTACACTGTGGGGTAGGTCTGTATGTGTCATGGGGGTATGGATTTTTCACACTATGAGAGGCAAAGTGATAGTAAAGTAAATTCCTAGTGTAGACCAAGCCTTAATCCAAAGAGCAGGATAATGTGCCCTCAAAAATCTTAAAGGGGTTGGGTGGTGTAATATCTGGCCTGCTGGTGTTACTTTTTAATAAATCTTAGAATACTGAGCTAATTCTTGACATCTGGAAGAGTGCTGATTTTGTACCAATATTCAAAAAGGGCAATGGGATGACACAGGTAACTGTAGGATGGTTAGCCTGACAGCAGATCTAGGTAAAATAGTAGAAAACTCAATATGCTTTATTCAATTGATGATGAACTAAATCATTGGAATATAACTAAAGCCAGTCAATGTGGTTTTATGGAAATAAGTTTTGTCAAACCTGATTTCATTGAATTTACAAGTTTGATTGATAAAGGTAACTGTGTAGCTGTAAAAAGAAAAGGAGTACTTGTGGCACCTTAGAGACTAACAAATTTATTAGAGCATAAGCTTTCGTGAGCTACAGCTCACTTCATCGGATGCATGTATAGCTGTAATAAACTTTTGTAAGGCATTTGAGTTGGTACCACATGACATTCTGATTAAAAAATTAGCACTATACAATATCAGTAAAGCAACATTAAATGGATTAAGAACTGGCTAACTGACAGATCTCAAGTACAGTAGAACCTCAGAGTTACGGACACCTCAAGAATGGAGGTTCTTCGTAACTTTGATATGTTCGTAACTCTGAAAAAAGCACAGTTCAGGCTTCAGATCTAGCAGCTGACACTCAAGGTCAGGCTTCAGCAGCAGCTGAGGCTTCATGCTCAGCCCCCTCATGAGTTTGCAAGCTTGTCCTCCTGGCAGAGGAATGTGTGTGTATGTGTGAGAGAGAGAAAACAGCGCATCGCCTAGCAGATACGGGGTAAAAACAACGCATCCCCCTCCCTGTGGCGGAGGTGGGGGTTTTGAAAGTGATGCAGACCCCAGCGCTGACACTACTCTGTTGGTCTGGCTCCAGCTGCCTTGGGCTGGCAGCTCCAGCATCTTGCTGTAAGTGGCTGCCCTGTGCGTGGGAGTGGGGATGGGGACAGGGATAGGCAGCCCAGATGTGCCTACCTTTTAAGATGCAATACAGGTACAGTATTTCCTTTTTTTTTTTTTTTTATCTCTGCTGCTGCCTGATTGGTAACTTCTGGTTTCACTTGGTATCCAGTTGACTAGTCAGTCCGTAACTCTGGTGTTTGTATCTTTGAGGTTCTACTGTCGTTTATAAATTATATAGATTATATAAAAGAATGTGACATCAAAAATATAGAAATGCGTAGTGTAAACAACCTATGACATTTATTCAAGAAAACTGAAGACCTTGGTTTAAAGCAGGCTTAGATCTACTTGAATATAAAGGATGTGCATATGTTGTAGTATGTTGTAGTTCTTAATTATTTTTCACATTTTCCTAAAATATCTGTACTAGAAAACACATGTGCCAAAAAAGTCATTAATAAAATTAAATAAATTTTTGCAAGGAATGATATGGTAGTGACTGATAATGGACCTCAGTTTCACAGTCAAGAGATTTTAAAAGTTTTGCGGTTGCATATGATTTCAAAGCTATTACATCAAGTCTAGGTAATCCACAATCTAAAGGCCTAATTGAAAATGGTGTTAAAATAGTAAAAAGATAACTAACAAAAACTGAAGAAATTAATACTATTTTATATTTGGCATTATTAAATTACAGGTTTATCCTATACTTACAAAGTTTATGCCATTACAACAAGGTTTATCACCTGCATGGTGGTTGTTGAACAAAAGCTTAGAAACAGATTACCTATGTGTTTTCAAGAAGGTTATAAGTAAAAGAATAATTATAAATATCAGTCAAGTTTGTGTCAAAATAATTATTATGATAGAGGATTGCATGAACTACCTTATTTGACACTGCATGATAGAGTACATATCTATAATGGTACAAAATGAGCTCAGAAAGCCACTGTAATTAGAGGTCATGACCTTATGATGCCATGACTAATAATGGTCAAGTCTATAGTCAAAATCTAAGATGCTTTCAATTGTTACCGGCAAGACCAGACTCTGCTGAAAGAAGAAATGATATAGTTCAGCAAGAAGGACAGCAAGAAAATGAAAATGCCATCATTCCTCTAAGTAGTAAGAACAACTTCCATAATATAGCAAATATAGGAGTTAGATGGTTATTGCATCATAGGAGACCTGTAAAAAGACTTAAAGAAGGTGTTAAGAGAGATTTCTGCTTTATGAATAAGTGTGTGCTTTTAAAAAATAAAATAAAATGAACTGTGGTGTTTCTGTAACTTTAAGGACAAATAGGATCTTCAGGGTGTGGGAGGTGACAGTGAGAAGAGGCTTTGGTTTTAGGTTAGGCTGATAAATTGACCTGAGTTAAAATGCTCTGTATGTATCCAATAAAGACTGTTGTTAAGTTAGTAGCAATGAATAATTAAATCTAGTGGATTTCTTGAATATAAAACAACACAACTGCAATCTTTGGATGTATAAACTTGGGAGTAGTGAGTAGGAGTAGGGAGGTGATTTTTATCTCTGTGTATCATATTGGTGAGACCAATACTGGAATACTGTGGGTATCCATGTTTTAAAAAGGATATTTGAGGGGAAAACTGGAGAGGCAGAAAAGAGCCAGAAAAATTATTTGAGGCGTAGAAAAAAATGCCTTACAGTGACAACTGAAAGAACTAACTCAGTCTGTCCAATTTATCAAAAAGGAGATTGTGAGACTTTATTATAGCATATAAGTATTTTCATGTGGAAGAAATACAGGGTACCAAGGGGCTTTTTCATCTTGCAGAGAAATACAGAAAGAAGAACTAGTGCCTGGATGCTGAAGCCACATAAATTCTTATAAGAAATTAGGCACAAATTTTTAACAGTGACGGTGATTAACCACTGGAACAAACTGCCAGGGGAAGTGGTGGGTTCTTCATCTCTTGATGTCTTCAAGTCAAGATGGGAAGCCTTTCTGGAAGGTAAGCTTTAGCCAAGTTATACTTGAGTCAAAGACGTGATCATGGCCTCAGTGTAGGGGTAACTGAGTGAAAGTTAATGGCCTGCAATATATGGGTGGTCAAACTAGATAATACAAGGGTCCATTCTGGCCTTAACCTCTATGAATGTATGAAAAGAGCACAAGCCATATATTTATTTTTTTTCTTTTGCAGGTTGCTTTTAAGTGATTTATTAAGTGGTTTATTATGAATGAGCAGTTGAATGTAGCATATCTACAAATACGGGAAGCAGTTTCTGAATTTAACGTGTCTTATTAAAGAAAGGGGTGTATTTGGCCTGGTTTATTCTCTCTATTAATCTCTGCAAACTGTCTGGGAAGGTGGGAGTTTAATATTCTTGTATATGTTTGATCTTTTTATAAAGTTTGGGACTTTAATTTTTAAGAAAAGCACCAGTCTGAGTATGTCTTGCCCTCTCCAGTAGAAAAGTAGATTTTACACTATAGTTTCCTTAAAATCTACTTTCATGTCTATTTGATTTATAAGGAGTGTTTCTGCAGAATCATCTATTTCTAACCATCACAAGTGGCAGAGGGAGTGGAGTTTTCTCAGAATTATGGTTTTGCTTAGAGGACAGAGTATTAGTTTATTAAGACCATAAGGTTTAAATTTATTCCACTTGAATACCAAGTTTTAAATAACAACTTGACAATTATCCACTGTTTCCAGTGTTTGTATTTGGCAATATTTTCACTGAAATATGAACATTTTCAGTTCATTTTGTTCTTTGACATCAGTGATTTTATCTTGCATTCCAGTTCCCAAAACTTGACTTAAAATAGCTGTTTAATTTATATAGGAACTAGAGGCAAACTTTTTTTCCACACTTACATTTGTAATAAAGCTAGGTATGGTGCCTGTTGCAGTTCCCCTAATCTGAAGGGAGAATGTCTTACTTATTTCTTGACATGGAGAGACATCTTAGTTTTGAAACTCCACTGGGTGCAAATAGCTGTTTGTGCCAGATGTCGAGGTGTATTCTGGTAATTGTGTACAATAATGTCAACTTCAGCAAGTAAAAAAGGAAAAATTCCAAATGTAAGACAATGAAATAACTAAATTGAATGAGGTTTCATTTGGGTCTTGCCTGTGGGTGAAATAACAATGGTTATATCCATTCACACATCTTAATAGCTCTTGAATGACAAATACATGCAAGCAATGCCCAGGTTTAAGCAGCTGTTTCCTATCCTTGTTATAGTAGGTAATTTGAAGAATACTTGGGAGATCATTTTTTCTGTGAAACCAAAACAGTTTTGTAGTTTTGATGTTACGGAAATTAAATGTAGGCAAAAGTAAATTTAGTTACCATTCACTAACCACCATTCCAAGGATGCTGTTCCGTATTGATAGACCATCAGTATATTCAATTCTGCCTCCCTTCCTGTTGAGAGGAAGATAGTTTTAGCAAATTCTCTTAAAATGTATTGCGTCTTGCAGCATATAATTCTTATGGAAGATGTAATGAGGTACAGTAGCATATTAAAATATGTAGAGTGTGAGAATACTTTTGAATATCCCAAAACTTTATGGTGGAATATTCCAGAATAGCTACAAAGTTCCCAAATATGTTAGAGATTCTTTTCTTGAAATAGAAGCCTGAACCATGCCTCTGTGTGGAGTCCTGCACTCTGCTAGTATCTCCAGACTTTGCAATAAGATAGTCCCTACAGTCCAACTGCCATGTCCGTTTAGAAGCGGTATGTCATCTACTAAGTCAAAATCTTCAAGGTGAATTGAGGTTTAGATGTCTTTGGGCATGTGAACGGCACTTTGCCAGCTGTGCCAGACTGACTTGGTGGTGGAATGTCCTTTCCACCAGATCTCTGAATGGTCAGTGCTGAGAAACCTAGCAGCCCTCCATGGTTAGAGGTTTCTCATCTTTGTGGTCTGGCACTGCGGTGTTTAGACCTTCTTTCCGGAGAGGCAGAGAAAAGTCTCCTTCCTCTTTCTGAAGTTCTGCAGCCACTGCTGCTCATTCTGGTCTTGACTACAACTCTGTCCCAACAGTCTGTAATCAAGGTCATCATTCAAAAGCAGAGCTTTGCTTGTTAAATGTATTTCATAGAGCCGATTGAAGCCAGGGTTGGGAGACAACATTTGTCATTGAGTTGCAGCATGAATTCCATGCATTTCTAGGCTATGTCTATCCCCAGGAATTATTGCCAGAACCCTTTACACCATCACTGAAGCCACATAATTTGCAAGACCTCAAAAAAAGAACTGTGTCTGTGAACAAATAGCTCTAAGTAGTTCAGTCAATCCTTTATTTTGAAAATAACTTGTGGAAATGACATAATTTCTTAGGGAATTTTGGGAATTTGTCCCATTCTCACATAAGTCCTTTGGCCTCCCAGAAACCCTTTCGAAATCTATCACAAGCCAATGATTCAGGGAGCTGTCAAACTGTGGATACTCGGAAGGTAGTCCACCTCACTACTATGGTGCTTGTGGACATGTAACAGAATGGTAGATGAAATCGTATGTCTACTCTACAATGCATGATTGCTCTTTATGTTGGTGCAATCATACGAGTTGAATTAGCTATGGTTTCATGCTCTGGTGTAGACATGCCAATGGTTTGTGTCATGCTTGTTGCAGAATCTTTTCCTGAGATGGGGTACCCAAGCTCTCTGAATCTTTATTCATGTCTTTCTTTTAGTTACCTTTGTAAAGTGTTTACACTAAGGAGCCTTCTATTCTGTGAGATAATAGTTGAATCTCACCTGTTTTGGTTGCATTTGTGTGTATAAATATAACATTGTAATATACTGTTATTAAGTAAGCTGTGTCTGCTCAATTCAGTTAGGGTTTATTTTAGAAACATCCCTTGAGTTGTTAGACATCAGCAATAGAAATCCAGAGAATATGGCTTCTTTAAAAAGAGAAAATTACTTTTTCCTTTCAAAATTCAGCAACTATATACTGAAAATGTTATCTTGATAATTAGAAGTTTGAATATGTAACTTAAATGGAGACTTCTAAAATACACTATATAATTACATGTTAGACACTAACTTTGCTGAATTCACTAACCCGCACACCTCCCTTAAGAGGTTGGAAGAGAAATTCTGAGTCACACTTTGTGTGTGTATGTGTGTGCTGTTTTTGTTGTTTGGTTACAAATATTTACATCGGGAGCTGGTTGCAAGTATTTGTGAGCTTGCAAGGACCTGTGCTTGTGTTAGTAACTTGAAGAGCCAAAAACCTGAACCTTGGAATTTGTACCTGTCTCTTGCTATTTCAGGACTCTAGAGTGAGAATCCGGTATATACAGGACTTTCAATTTGAAGGGATGAAGCTTGCTGAGGTCACTGGGGATTGATACACCAACACCCTACGAAAATCCCTACAAATATCAGTCCTCACAGAAGCAATGGCCTCAACCATGGTAGAGAGGTGGAGTATCAATGACAGAAGTGATCAGATATTCGAGGATAAGCCCATCTTCCTCCTCTGTTGCCCAATCTGCCCTTTCAACTCGGTAACAGACTTGATGACAGTGTTGGGAGCCACATCAGAGCTGATTAGGAACCAGCAACCATCTTTGGGAGATACCTTACCCTGTCCTCTCAGGCCTGGTCAGCTATCACTTCAGACAAATGGCTGTTGGATAGCGATACTGTCATTCAGATTCTTCACAGCACTGAGAGTCATTACAAAATGCCTAGCAGTGTGAGCAGCCTACCTGAGAAGACCAGGCATTCATGTCTTCCCTTGCTTGGATGGCTGGCTGATCAGAGGCAGATCCCAGTTGCAGATAGCAGTGAGCTTGGAATGCCGTCTATCTCTCTCCATCTGGCTGGGCCACCAATGAACTATGAAAAGTAGTCACTTACCACATCAGAGATGATAGAGTTCATAGGAGAACTGATTGAGTCCAGATCAGAGAAAACATATCTGCCTGAGGACAGCATCCGTACTTTAGAAACACATATTTCAGTTAGTATCCAAACCAGCTATGATAGTATGGGTATGCATTGCAGTGTTAGGCCATATGTGGGTGTGCATGTAGTGATATCGCTTGCCAGACTTCACCTGTGGCTCCTTCAGCTCTGGCTCAGGTTAGTCTATTCTCTGAGATATCAGACAGAAAGGTCACAGTAACACATTTTCATTGCAAAACTGGCTTAGGGGCAGGAACCCACAAACACATGGAAAAGGGTATCTTTTTCACTTTTCTTCCAAACAAAGCTGCTAATCATGGCTGTTTTAGGGACGGGTTGGGGAGCTCATTTGGAACACTTACAAATTCAAGAAACTTTGGTCCCAGATGACATGGGACTGCACACAAACATCGTGGAGCTTGGAGCTATCAAACTGGCCTGTATGGTATTCTTCTCTGTCTTCTAACAGCCAGTAGTGCAGATTTTCACAGACAACATGACAGCCATGTACTAAATAAACTCATCTCTCGGCTTGGAGGTTATTGAATTCTGGACTTGGTGCTCTCAAAATGGGGTAAACACACTGGCACTTCATCTTCCAGGAGTCAGCAACAGCCGTGCAGACATCCTCAGCTGGCAGTCTGATCTGGTCATGAATGGCTTTTGTACAGATCCATCATGGGAGTGGCATTCAGTCCAGTCGGGATTCCCGTTGTAAAAGTGTTTACCACTAAGTACTATGCCAAATGTCAAACTTTTTCTTCCAGAGGAAGACTGAGACCAGGATTGTTGCTGAAAGCCTTCCTCTACTGCAGTGGGACAGAGGCCTACTTTATGCCTTTCGACTGATTCCCAAGTCAGAAGGGACAATGCTGCAATCATTATTGTAGCTTCATAGTGACAGATGTCAGCCAAAACTGTCTTGTTACAGATATCCATTCAGCCTCCAATCTAGGTCCCAGACTGTGGTGCTGTGAAATCGGGTTTGAACGGTTAGACATTTCATTGAGACCCGAAGTCTCTGTATCTGATGGTGTAGCTGTTGGCTGGCTAAGTACCATGGACAGACTGTTCCTACAGCCCTTGGTACTAAAGATTCTTTCTGCTTACTACATTTAAAACAAGGTGGTCTTTTGTCTGGGTCTCAGCTTGCCATCTGCCCATGCAGTCGGGTTCTGTCTTTTCTCACAGCACAATACTGAAGTATCTCAAAGGATTAATGCACACTTATCCACCAGTTAGAGAGCCTACTCCTGCCTGGGACCTCAATATAGTCTTCCTGAGATTCATGGAAACTCCATTTGAACCTTTCTCAGAATGCTGCTTACGCTACCTCTCTCTAAAGGCTGTCTTCCTAGTTTCCTGTCACTTTGGCTGGAAGAGTAAGCTAGCTGCAGGCGTTTCTAGCGGAACATATTCCCCCCTCCCCCACAATATTCCTTAAGAAAAGGTGGAGCTAAAGCCTCACCCAAAATTAATTCCTAAACTAATCTCTCTGAATTTAATTTAAACAGTCAATCTAGCTGTCATCTTCCCAAAACCACACGCTGCACCAGGAGTTAAGGAATTGCACACATCAGATGTGCAGGACTTTCCTTTATTACATTGACAGTACCAAAGCGTTTAGATGGTTGCTCCATCAATTTCTGGCTAGGACTGGGAGATCTAAAGGTCAGGCCGTCCCACCACAAAGAATATCAAAATGCATCACCTTGTCTTATCAGTTGGCTGGTTTACCTCTCCCACCAAACATCAAGGCTAACTCCACCAGAGCTCAGGCAACATTTCTCCACCTGTTTCAGAAATGTGTCCATATCAGAAATCTACAAAGCAGCAATGTGGAATAACCCACTGACCTTTCTTAAACACTGTACTTTGGACTTAGCTGCTAGATCAGATGCCAAGTCCAGGAGAGCAATATTTCAATCACTGTTCAACTGATGCAGTAGATATTCCTGAAGAAGGTGGGAACAAGGAGCTACTGCTTGCCAGTCATCTACACTGGGTTCTACATTGACACATACTCCAAGAAGGAAGAATGGTTACTATTTCCTACAGTAACTGTAATTCTTTGATAAGTTGTCAGCATAGATCCTGTGACCTGCCCTCCATCCTTGCATTTTGGAATCCTCACCTATCACAGGCTTCAAATGGCTGTTCTACCCTTGCACTGATGGACATGGCTTTCAAACAAATCTGATCACACACCCATGAGGCACCTGTGCATCTATAGTGGGATCCACACTGACAATGTCTTGAAGAACCAGAGTTACTGTAGGGGAAGTAACTGTCCTTCATCCTTTCCAGCAAATTGCACTTAGAAGTTTGCCCAGTAGTGCTGACTTTTCCCCCTTCCTCTGCTTGAGACCACTTTTTTTTTTTTAAGATTAATAATTTCCCCATGTCCATTATTTCTCTGCTCTGAATCTTGAAACAAAGGGTGTAACAGCCAAAGAGAATTTTTGTAGGAACTCTTTGCTAAAATATTGAAAGCACATTACTTCCTTGACTAATTAAGAAATAGGAAAACTTAGGTTTAGAAAAGCTCCTTCTTGGTAGCTTTAGGATTTAGTGGAAGTTACTCCTTTCATATGAACAACAATAAGGCAGCTTTCTTAACATTCTACGTGGCAACATAAAACAATTATTGGGAACCAAATACCTAAAAGTTTTTGCAGAATTTCAATTTAGGAAATTGTGCTTCATTTGTCTATATAGCATGTACTTTATTCATATATCAGAGGGGTAGCTGTGTTAATCTGGATCTGTAAAAGCGGCAAAGAGTCCTGTGGCACCTTATAGACTAACAGATGTATTGGAGCATAAGCTTTCATGGGTGAATACTCGCTTCGTTGGATGCATGTCACATGCATCCGACGAAGTGGGTATTCACCCATGAAAGCTTATGCTCCAATACATCTGTTAGTCTATAAGGTGCCACAGGACTCTGCCACTTTATTCGTATAGACTTTTATTGTAGAATATTGCTTTCAGAGAAATTTCCACTTACTGTTGACTTGAAAAAATGGTCTGATCTAACAAACTTAAAATGTTTTCATGAGAGCCAATGGGACAACACCCACAAAAATTTAACTTATTGTTGGGGAATTCTTCTTTCTGCCAAGACTGCTCTTACTGTTACAGCCTACCAGCCAGTTAGCTAAATGTTCACAATCTGTACAGAAGCTTACCAATTGCATCTGCTATAAGGACTGTAATAACCACCTTCTGTAAATATGTCATTTGTCAGGATTCTCATTCCTGGGTATTAGTTTCTTTGCACTGAGACTGGTAGAGCTTTCCCAACTCTAAAAGAACTTTGAACAGATATCAGGATAGAGTGTTTCAGAGTAGCAGCCGTGTTAGTCTGTATTCGCAAAAAGAAAAGGAGTACTTGTGGCACCTTAGAGACTAACAAATTTATTAGAGCATAAGCTTTCGTGAGCTACAGCTCACTTCATCGGATGCATTTGGTGGAAAAAACAGAGGGGAGTGCATCCGATGAAGTGAGCTGTAGCTCACGAAAGCTTATGCTCTAATAAATTTGTTAGTCTCTAAGGTGCCACAAGTACTCCTTTTCTTTTCAGGATAGAGTGTGAGGCAGGTATGCCGTCCCCTGTAAATGCTTCTCCTCCGCTGAAGAAGGCTTCTCTATGCCAGTCCATCTTGTATAAAAGGTCTTAGTAAAGCTAGGAGAGAGAGTGATTTAGAAGAATGTAATAACCTCGTACTGGTTCAGGAGGTACCAGTCTATTGCAAATGGCCAAAATTGAGCTCATCAGATTGAGAGTCTGGCTTTTGATCACTCAGAATTGAGGGCACCTCTCCATCTTACCTTGGGAGCTCTCTCCAGGACATCCTTTTTACCCCTGTTGGGTAGAAAACCATAGACATGTTATCTTTGAATAGGTAACAGTAACAGAGTAGTAACATCCCTACTCTTACTTTTTGCCCATTGAGGTTTAACATTATCAAGAGCTGTTGGGTTTCCACCATACTTATGCTACAGAGATAAGAACTAAGAGTGAAAATCCTGTTGGAATTAGATCTACAGAGAAGCAGAATTGCAGGTAAGCATTCCCTTTTTTCAAACATTAAATTACAGCTGGGTTAGCATTTCTACAAAAACATTATTCAGATAATTTTAAAGCAAAACTTGTTGGTATATCCCACAAGGCCTAAAACATTCTTGTTTTCTCTTGCTGTATTAACTTCTTACATAGAAAGGAAATGAATTTTAGAAAGAATGTTTTATATAAGCCATTTGAGACAGTCTGTTAAGGAAATACCAGCTGTCAAGAAAGATGCAGCCAATATTGAGTTATATTAAAAATATTTTTAAGGAAGTATTCGTCCAGAAAAAAGTGGCTTAATTAAAGCACTTCAACTACTTCTCTGAAGCAAGGTCACTTAAATTCCAAGTAAATCTCAAATATGAAAATCAAGAGGACTTATTTTTTTCTCCCCCTCCTCTCTCCTCTCCTTAAGGGAAAAATTTTGTTTTCTCTTAAGATTGTCTCTCTTAGGTTCAGATTGGGAGGTGGTTCCCCAGCACAGCAGAATGAGGAAATGAGTATCTGGTTAAAAATTTTAGGTAGCAGGAAGGTCATAAAGGTAAACGGTCACAATGCTTTGTCTTTTAATCCTCAAACTCCATAAATTTGCTTTCATCAACACCTTGTAGTTTTAAAATGAGATAAAATTAATGTTTTAATGGGAGAAAAAATTGGACGATTAAACTTTAGGATTATCAGACTATCTTTTTTTCTGTCTAAATCTGCACTTTAAGAGTAATTTATAGCACTATGCAGTATTGTGTTGCTTCAGTGGAAGAATATAGTAAAATGCGTTAGATACCCATGAAAATATAATGAGCTAGGATTTAGATAAAAAGCTACAATTGGCTTGTGAAGCATATTAAAAATGATTGGATTTACTATTTTTTTCCCTTTACTTTTTTAAGTTCAGTCTAGACTGTTGGTTAAGGGGTTATACTCTGAATACACAATTACACTGTATTAGCCTGAAACACAAGCTTTGGGTTTAATTACAGCTTTAATGTTTGTTTTGTGCACCCATGAATCTGCTTGTTATGATCAGCTTTACTCTTTTCAATACGTTTATGGTATTTGAAATTATGCTTGCTCTCTTTCTAGGAGGTATTTGTAGAGCACCAGTCACTGAAACATTTGTGTACAATTCTAAACATAAAAAGAAAAAAATAGGTGCTGAGACCCATGTAAGTACCTAGATATTTATTTTAAAAAATAAACATACAAAGGGCAAAACTATAGGCAGAGTTTGCAGCTCTGTCTGTCGTTAAGGCTTCCTAATGCTTTCCATGATAAGACTGTGTGTGTTAATGCATTTTGCCATCCCTGTGAAAATCTGTCCAAGTTATAATAAGCCTCTGAAAATCTCACTTAGCACATGCTCCTCCATACCATCTATGCATCAACTAAACTGTGTGTGTGCACCATCCTCACAGAGTGACTGTGCATATTCTATCCCAGGGCTAAAGGGGCTGAGAAGGCATTTTCCAGCACTTCCTTCCCATGACTACCAGGGGCTACTGTGGTGCGAGGCAGCAGAACTGACTGCAGGGAGTCCTTCCTGTGCTTTCAGTGCTGTCCCTGCTAGTGCCCAGGCAACATGGAGGAGGAGGAAACAGCCTGACAGGAATATAGAAGGCTAAGGGGCAGAGGTAGTAGGGACAGAAGCTGGAGGGAAAGAAATAAGAGCCAGGGGAAAAGGAGGGATAGGAACAGAGTGAGGCATGAGCTGGCTGGGTCTCAGGGAGTCAGAGGTAGGGGCAGAATAATCTGTAACCACTAGAGTACAATTTCCTCTAGAACCTGGAATTGAACCTAGCTCACTGTGTTGCTGGCCCATATGCAGGATAACAGCCTGCTGCTGCTTCTACCATTTACTTGATTGTCTGGCGTTGTAGAGGCGTGTGCTGTAAATCTAAAGGTTCTGACTCTGCTGATGACCTGTGTGAGGATCGTTATGGATCCATAATATTGAATCTTGGGTTTTTAGCTTGCTTTTTATTTTTTCACGTAATATCCTATGTATTTAATGTTAAAAGAATGTTAAGGTTGCAAAGTCAAGCACTCAAGATGCGAGAATTAGTGTTGCTTGTAGAATCTTAATTTGTAACTCTTGTTTGTATGTGTTGCAATTCAGAGCTGGCTGCACCTCTGATATTTTTGCGCATCACTGAGTGTGCCTTCTCCAGCTTTTAGACCTTTACCTTTCTGAGGTGGAATCTTGCAATTCTTCTACTTCAAAAGAGTGCTGGGCTGCAGCGCCTTGTGTACCAACTGTGATTGCTCAGCAGGCCTGACTGGATTTGGCTGTCCATAGTCTTTGCTTGAGATCTGTGACCAGTGTGACCCAGAACAAGTTTTTCAGAATAAAGTATTGTTTGTTCTTAACAGCAGGAACAAAGCAAACAAGAAAAAGGGTTTTAACTGAATAGTCTATATGCATATGTCTTACTTAAAGCTTACGTAGGCTTATCTTCTCTCAGGCACCCCATTCTGGAGGCTGCGGTTCAGTCTGCTTCTCTGTGGTCCCTAGGTCATCCTCCCTGTGCTTCAATGTCTCTGAGTGCAAAGTTCTTTGTTCTATATTCCTGCTTGAAGGCTCCCCACTTCTGAGGTTACAAGTGGGGACCTCCCACTGGGGTCAGCAGCCAGACAATTGATCTCATAGGGATTAGATGTAAACTTCAAAGGGCATGATGTCTGCATTTTCCTGTTAAATATTGATTATTGGGGCAATCTGAAGCTATGTTCCCCTTCCTTGGGAGCATACCAGTACTCCTGCTGGAATTAACCCTTCAGAATTATATAACAATGGAAAAGATGGACATGTTTATAAAATGTTACACACATCTCCCACTTTTTTCACAGTATGCAGTATGATTCAGCTGTAATCATATACTATTTTTTCAACAGGACTCCTGCTTCTATTCACTGTACAGGATGGGCCAGGCTCTGGGCATGAATCAGGGTTGTGTAGTGAAGGAGACTGTTGTCTGTAGGACCCCTGTCTTATTTATTACAGATGTTGGAAGGTGTGTGGGGAATGAGGTCCGACATTTCAGGAAGAAAAAGGATGATTTCTTGGTTCCAACAGTTGAGTGCCACACTGGAACATTTAATTCAATCCCTGGCTGTGCCAGAATTCTTATATGATGTTAGGCAATTTATGTTAACCAAATGTTTCCCAGGTCATCACTAATTGTGTATTCCTTATTTTCTGATTGCCCAGCTCGAGACCTTGGTGTCTGATTTGCAGAAATGCTGAGCACGCACAGCTGCAACTGAAGTCATTTAGCGCTGTACTTTGAACATTAAGTGCTATATAATGCTAAGCACTTTGAAAAATCAGGCCATAGGCGTCTCAAATTGGACATCCAAAACTAGTGGATACTTTTGACCTTATGTTCTCCGCCTCAATTCTTGAGCTGTAAAATGGGGATTCTATCATCTTATCTCACAGAGGGGCTGTGAAAATAAACAGTTGTGAAGCATTTGGATTCTGTGGTTCCCATAACTCTATAGTAAAACATGAACAAATTAGTAATTTTAATAGTCCAAGTGTGTGATTAGTGAGGATAAAACAAAATATTGAATAGCTACTCATTAAATGAGTTGGTCCATTCTGTGAAGTGAATGAGGTGGGCATACTATGGAAAAAATAAAATGTGATTGAGTAGTTAAAGACGGTAGCATAATGCATAGGCAAGAGAAACCTTAATACTGTTTCAGAGTAGCAGCCGTGTTAGTCTGTATTCGCAAAAAGAAAAGGAGTACTTGTGGCACCTTAGAGACTAACAAATTTATAAGAGCATAAGCTTTCGTGAGCTACAACTCACTTCATCGGATGCATTTGGTGGAAAAAACAGAGGAGAGATTTATATACACACACACAGAGAACATGAAACAATGGGTTTATCATACACACTGTAAGGAGAGTGATCACTTAAGATAAGCCATCACCAACAGCAGGGGGGGGAAGGAGGAAAACCTTTCATGGTGACAAGCAGGTAGGCTAATTCCAGCAGTTAACAAGAATATCAGAGGAACAGTGGGGGGTGGGGTGGGAGGGAGAAATACCATGGGGAAATAGTTTTACTTTGTGTAATGACTCATCCATTCCCAGTCTCTATTCAAGCCTAAGTTAATTGTATCCAGTTTGCAAATTAATTCCAATTCAGCAGTCTCTCGTTGGAGTCTGTTTTTGAAGCTTTTTTGTTGAAGTATAGGCACTCTTAGGTCTGTGATCGAGTGACCAGAGAGATTGAAGTGTTCTCCAACTGGTTTTTGAAAGTTATAATTCTTGACGTCTGATTTGTGTCCATTCATTCTTTTACGTAGAGACTGTCCAGTTTGGCCAAGGTACATGGCAGAGGGGCATTGCTGGCACATGATGGCATATATCACATTGGTAGATGCGCAGGTGAACGAGCCTCTGATAGTGTGGCTGATGTGATTAGGCCCTATGATGGTATCCCCTGAATAGATATGTGGACAGAGTTGGCAACGGGCTTTGTTGCAAGGATAGGTTCCTGGGTTAGTGGTTCTCTTGTGTGGTGTGTGGTTGCTGGTGAGTATTTGCTTCAGATTGGGGGGGCTGTCTGTAAGCAAGGACTGGTCTGTCTCCCAAGATCTGTTAGAGTGATGGGTCGTCCTTCAGGATAGGTTGTAGATCCTTGATGATGCGTTGGAGAGGTTTTAGTTGGGGGCTGAAGGTGATGGCTAGTGGCGTTCTGTTGTTTTCTTTGTTGGGCCTGTCCTGTAGTAGGTGACTTCTGGGTACTCTTCTGGCTCTGTCAATCTGTTTCTTCACTTCAGCAGGTGGGTATTGTAGTTGTAGGAATGCATGATAGAGATCTTGTAGGTGTTTGTCTCTGTCTGAGGGGTTGGCGCAAATGCGGTTATATCGTAGCGCTTGGCTGTAGACAATGGATCGAGTGGTATGATCTGGATGAAAGCTAGAGGCATGTAGGTAGGAATAGCGGTCAGTAGGTTTCCGATATAGGGTGGTGTTTATGTGACCATCGCTTATTAGCACCGTCGTGTCCAGGAAGTGGATCTCTTGTGTGGACTGGTCCAGGCTGAGGTTGATGGTGGGATGGAAATTGTTGAAATCATGGTGGAATTCCTCAAGAGCTTCTTTTCCATGGGTCCAGATGATGAAGATGTCATCAATGTAGCGCAAGTAGAGTAGGGGCATTAGGGGACGAGAGCTGAGGAAGCGTTGTTCTAAGTCAGCCATAAAAATGTTGGCATACTGTGGGGCCATGCGGGTACCCATTGCAGTGCCGCTGATTTGAAGGTATACATTGTCCCCAAATGTGAAATAGTTATGGGTCAGGACAAAGTCACAAAGTTCTGCCACCAGGTTAGCCGTGACAGCATCGGGGATACTGTTCCTGACGGCTTGTAGTCCATCTTTGTGTGGAATGTTGGTGTAGAGGGCTTCTACATCCATAGTGGCTAGGATGGTGTTTTTAGGAAGATCACCAATGGACTGTAGTTTCCTCAGGAAGTCAGTGGAGTCTCTAAGATAACTGGGAGTGCTGGTAACGAAGGGCCTGAGGAGGGAGTCTACATAGCCAGACAATCCTGCTGTCAGGGTGCCAATGCCTGAGATGATGGGGCGTCCAGGATTTCCAGGTTTATGGATCTTGGGTAGCAGATAGAATACCCCAGGTCGGGGCTCCAGGGGTGTGTCTGTGCGGATTTGTTCTTGTGCTTTTTCAGGGAGTTTCTTGAGCAAATGCTGTAGTTTCTTTTGGTAACTCTCAGTGGGATCAGAGGGTAATGGCTTGTAGAAAGTGGTGTTGGAGAGCTGCCTAGTAGCTGAAGTGAAGTAACAGATTGACAGAGCCAGAAGAGTACCCAGAAATCACCTACTACAGGACAGGCCCAACAAAGAAAACAACAGAACGCCACTAGCCATCACCTTCAGCCCCCAACTAAAACCTCTCCAACGCATCATCAAGGATCTACAACCTATCCTGAAGGACGACCCATCACTCTCACAGATCTTGGGAGACAGACCAGTCCTTGCTTACAGACAGCCCCCCAATCTGAAGCAAATACTCACCAGCAACCACACACCACACAAGAGAACCACTAACCCAGGAACCTATCCTTGCAACAAAGCCCGTTGCCAACTCTGTCCACATATCTATTCAGGGGATACCATCATAGGGCCTAATCACATCAGCCACACTATCAGAGGCTCGTTCACCTGCGCATCTACCAATGTGATATATGCCATCATGTGCCAGCAATGCCCCTCTGCCATGTACCTTGGCCAAACTGGACAGTCTCTACGTAAAAGAATGAATGGACACAAATCAGACGTCAAGAATTATAACATTCAAAAACCAGTTGGAGAACACTTCAGTCTCTCTGGTCACTCGATCACAGACCTAAGAGTGGCTATACTTCAACAAAAAAGCTTCAAAAACAGACTCCAACGAGAGACTGCTGAATTGGAATTAATTTGCAAACTGGATACAATTAACTTAGGCTTGAATAGAGACTGGGAATGGATGAGTCATTACACAAAGTAAAACTATTTCCCCATGGTATTTCTCCCCCCCACCCACCCCCCACTGTTCCTCTGATATTCTTGTTAACTGCTGGAATTAGCCTACCTTGCTTGTCACCATGAAAGGTTTTCCTCCTTTCCCCCCCCTGCTGCTGGTGATGGCTTATCTTAAGTGATCACTCTCCTTACAGTGTGTATGATAAACCCATTGTTTCATGTTCTCGTGTGTGTGTGTGTGTGTGTGTGTGTGTGTGTGTGTGTGTGTGTGTGTGTGTAAATCTCTCCTCTGTTTTTTCCACCAAATGCATCCGATGAAGTGAGCTGTAGCTCACGAAAGCTTTTATGCTCTAATAAATTTGTTAGTCTCTAAGGTGCCACAAGTACTCCTTTTCTTTTTACTTAATACTCTTATTTCTTATGTGCGCTTGACTTTTCTTAGCCTTAATATTCTTTAAATGTATTTTTGTGTTTAATCTAAATATATAATTTTAAAACAATTATGTTGGGTGAGGTTAAACCCATCTAAAGCTGACAGTGTTAGCACACTATGTTATGATATTAAAACTATTGTTTCCTAACACTGAACTCTGGATGGTGGTATATCGAACCTAGAATGGTCAGTTTCAGACTAAACCTTCTGTGGAAGCTTGCCTTAGAAATGGTCATAAACATGATCAGTCTAGAGAAATCTCTCATGTAACTTGTAGATGGAGTTTTCTCTGCTCCCAAGAATGAGCATGGTTAGGCAAACTATTTCAGCATATACAAATTGTCAAGAACCATAAGACCATTACTGAATCTGAAGAGGGCTAACTAATTTGAGGGTTTCTTTATAGAGCAGTTGCTCTGGACCTGAAAAGAGAAAGTAATGATGCTTTCCTGATTGCCTCACTTCTCAAATGCTTTGATGAACAGTAAAATAGCGAGGGCCATGTCTACGCTACAAACTTAGGTTGACACAAGTTATATTAGAATAAAGATGCCATTGTTAGTATATTGCTTGTGCATGTACATATTTGGCTTCTTGTGTCTGTGCTGTGTGTACTCATGAGGAGTGCTTGTGTTGATGCACAGTACGGTGCACTATGGGTAGGTATACTAGTGTGCAGTCTGCCACTGTCCAGTGCACTGTCTTCTGGGAAGTTTTGGCAATGTGTGATAGGGCAGAAATGAGTTGTAAGTGGTGACTAAAATGGTTTCAGTCCTTCCTGAAGACAGAAACCCAATAAGTAACGATGGGAAAACTGGGCCCATCATAAATCTCACTGTCTTTCACTCAAAATGCATTTTTTTTTTAATCCTTGCTTTCTCTAAAGTTCAGGGGACTTTAAAAGGGACAGGGGCCTTGTGATCTCTGTGACCAGATATTTTTTTAAAAAAGCAAACAAAAAACCCTCCCAAAATCAGGCACTCTATTGCATATGCTTCACCGCTAGGGGAGCGAACAAATATGTGGCAGATATTAGTCACGTTGCTTAATGCGCTAATGGAAGGTGCTTACATACTATGGTGATGAGTGTAGAATAAGAAAACTTGTAAACAGGCAGATGTCACTGCATAGGTGACTTAGTCACATTTTTAAGCATTTCTTTGCAACCATAGTGTTTTAAAGAAGATGGTTCTCAAACAAAAGTACTGTTACACCCACCTAGGACAACGTGACTCTGTTTGAACCTGAAGTGAAGTGATTTCTCACTTTCTTTCCCAGTCAAGATGAAGATGCTTATCTATATTCAGAATTTATTAATAACCATATATTTGCATTGCATACATTTTCATTGTGTATTTAGTGCCAGTTAAACTAGCTTAATCTTTCATGCTTTGAAAGTTAAGGTAAGTCTAATGGCAGACATTTGATTTGAATGTATTTTAATTTAGAAGACACATGGATCAAAACACAGTTTTATTAATAAAAGTGATTACAGGGTGAGAATTTTTCAAACTGTAATCCAAAGAGAATTATTGATTTTTTTTTTTTTTAACATGGTAGGGAAGTACTCTAGTTTTTTTTTTTTAGTCTGTTCCCCCATCTCTAAGTGCTTTGTATGACCCCACGGTAAAGCTTTTCTTCGGCTGTTAGCCAAGGCAAAACTAATCATCTTTACAGTTTTCTCTGATAGTAAATTAGAGTAAGACTATTGAACTCTCTCTCTGCCAGTCAAAATATTAGTATTTGGTCAGACTTCTTTAAGCTTTTCCTTTAGAGAAGTAATGTGAAAAAAAGCTGCACCAGGACTAATTGTTTGTGCATTGCTTTTGCCTCTGTCCTACAAGGCAGGTGGAAGTTAATTTAAATCACTTTAAGGATCAGTCTTTATCACAAAACTAGATCAAAATTGCAAGTTATGCAAGGCTTACAGAGCATTCTCTTTGCTCTGCTCAGTTGAAGTATGTGGCAGGGAGAGGAATTATTTAAAATCGGTGCCAATATGAGCACAAGAACAAATGGATATAAACTGGCCATCAGGAAGTTTAGACTTGAAATTAGACGAAGGTTTCTAACCATCAGAGGAGTGAAGTTCTGGAACAGCCTTCCAAGGGAAGCAGTGGGGGCAAAAGACCTATCTGGCTTCAAGATTAAACTCAATAAGTTTATGGAGAAGATAATATGATGGGATAACATGATTTTGGCAATTAATTGATCTTTAACTATTCATGGTAAATAGACCCAATGGCCTATGATGGGATGTTAGGTGGGGTTGAATCTGAGTTACTACAGAGAATTCTTTCCTGGGTATCTGGCTGGTGAACCTTGCCCACATGCTCAGGGTTCAGCTGATTGCCATATTTGGGGTCGGGAAGGCATTTTCCTCTAGGGCAGATTGGAAGAGGCCCTGTGGTTTTTTCGCCTTCCTCTCTAGCATGGGGCACGGGTCACTTGCTGGAGGATTCTCTGCCCCTCGAAGTCTTTAAACCATGATTTGAGGACTTCAGTAGCTCAGACTTAGGTGAGAGGTTTATTGCAGGAGTGGGTGTGCAGGAGGTCAGACTAGATGATCATAATGATCCCTTCTGACCTTAGTATCTATGAAAAAAAAAAAGTATTTGAGTGCAAGATTTGGTTCCCATACTTAATAAATATGTAAAGGAAGCTGCATTTAGTTTAGAAAGGTCAGATGTAATATGTCCTGGAGTAATTCTCCATCTGTATACTTGGTGTCTTTATCTGAGAGTTTGGAAGTACAGAACTTTGAAAATCAAAAGACAAATTATCCTACTTCATTAAGTGCCACAGGAAAAGTGAAAAATGGGTGTTATTACTCACCATTAAATTTCAAACTGCAGCCTGCCATAATTGAAATATCTAAAATCTCTCATGTCCCTGGCGTAGCTCTTGGGGGACCTGTTTACAACATTACCACTAAAAAGGGCTTTTATTTATTTAATTGCATTGCATTAGCACCTAAGGGCCACAATCAGGGATGAGGACCCCTTTGTGTCAGTCACTGCACAAAATGTCTGTTCAGTGACTAGTACAATGGGACTCTGATTAGAACCCCTAGGCACTACTGCAGTACAAAATACAAATAAACAAACAAACCCAAAAACCCACCAACTTTTTTTTTTTAGAGGAATTTCTATAGAAGGAATGTTCATTCTTCTCCTAGGATATCTAATTACTAGAAGTCCCCCCTAGTTCAGTCCATGAGCCCTCCCTATTAACTACATGTTTGGTTATTATAATTTTTCCACTGAATGCATCTGATGAAATGAGCTGTAGCTCACGAAAGCTTATGCTCAAATAAATTTGTTAGTCTCTAAGATGCCACAAGTCCTCCTTTTCATTTTGCAGATACAGATTAACACGGCTGCTACTCTGAAACCTATTTACAGAACTGTTAGTCATAGCTGGTCTTACAGGCTTTTTCATTGTTACTAGGAGGTTAAGAAACACGTATGGGTTTCTAGTTTGCCAACAAAGCAAGCAGTCATTATTTGAGATGTGGGAGATGTTGCCTCCTGTAATCATGAGCTGAAGACAGGCTGTGTCTGTAGCTGTGGATTAAGTCGAGATGATGAAAGATTGCTAGGCAGTTTACACTGGGATGCCAGAATAGTTTTCTCCACTTGATTTCAGGAAAGCTTACATTCTAGAAGTTTGGTATACTGAAGGATAAATCCAAGAAACTTCTATCCTTCTCCTAGTCTTTTCTAAAATCTTACTGCTTCCATTACTAAACATCCACTCTTGCTTTTATGGCGGGGGAAAAAAGGAAAATATTGTCAAGTAAAAAACCCATATTTTCATAAAGTACGTATCATATAACCTGTCATGCTCTTGGCTGTTGCATCTTTTCTTTATCCCATCTCCACACCCCATATCTCCTGTCTGTATTTGTTCATTTAGATCATTTTAAACTGATGGCTAAATATATGTAAATGAAAAGGAACTTAAAATAGTTTCTCTGATATCCTGTGGACCTGTCTAGAAAAGTAGACATTACATTGGTGAAGGAGAGCAAATAACTGATATCAAGAAGGCTGACGTGTTTCATGCATGTTTTGTTTCAGCCTTCACTAAAAAGGGTAAATTGTGACCAAATATTCAACAGGATTAATATTAACAACAAGGTGGAAGGAACACAAGTCAAAATAGGGAAGGAGCGGGTTAAGGAATATTTAGATAAGTTAGATGTAGTGTATTCAAGTCAGCAGGGCCTGATGGAATTCATCCTAGAGTACTTAAAGAACTAGCTAAAGCAATCTCAAAATGGTTAGTAATTAATATCTTCGAGAACTCATGGAGGACGGGTGAAGTCTCAGAGAAATGGAGAAGGGCAAACATAGTACCGATCTTTAAAAAAGAGAACAAAGAGGACCCTGAAATTATAGACCACTTAGCCTCAATTTGATACCTGGAAAGATAGTGGAACAAACTATTAAAAATCTATTTCTAAGCCCCTGGAAGATGATAGATTTATAATAGCTAACATGGCTTTGTCAAGAACAATTTATGTTAGCCAACCTAATTTTCTTCTTTGACAGGGTTACCGGTCTAGTGGATAGGAAGGAAGGAGTAGATGTGATGCATCTTGATTTTTAGTTAGGCTTTTGAGACAGTCCCACATGGCTTTCTTATAAGCAAATTTAGAAAAAATTTTGTCTAGATGAAATTACTATAAGGTTGGTACACAACTAGTTGAAATACTGTACTCAGTGTAGTTAATGGTTTGCTGTGAGGGTGTATCTCGGGGGGTCTTGTAGTGGTCAGTCCTGGGTCCAGTACTATTCAATATTGTCATTAATGACTTGGATAATGGGGTGGGGAGGATGCTCATAGAATTTGAGGATGACACCCAAATGGGGGCGGAGGGGGGGGTTACAAGCACTTTGGAGGACAGGATTAGAATGTAAAACAACCTTGACGAAGTAGAGAATTAGTCTAAAATCAACAAGATGAAATTCAATAAAGACAAGTGCCAAAGTACTTAACGCAGAAAGGAAAAATCAAATGCACAATTATGAAATGAGGAGTAACTGGCTAGATGCTAGTACTGCTGATCTGGGGGGGTGTAGTGGATCACAAATTGAACGTGAGTCAAGAGCATGATATAGATATGAAAAAGGTAAATATCATTCTGGGGTGTATTAATGGGAGTGTTGTATTTAAGACACAAGAAGTATTTGTCCCACTGTACTTGGCATTGGTGAGGGCTCAGCTGGAGTACTGTGTCCAATTCTGGTTGCCTAACTTTAGGAAAAATGTGAATTAACTGAGGAGAGTCCAGAGGAGAGCAACAAAAATGATAAAAGGGTTACAAAACCAGACTTATGAGGAAAATCTGGGCATGCTTAGTCTTGAAAAAAGACTGAGGGAGGACCTGATAACAGTCTGCAAATATGTCGTGGGCTATTATAAAGAGAACAATAATTAATTGTTCTCCATGTCCACTGGAGATAGGACAAGAAGTGTTGGGCTTAATTTGCAGCAGGGGAAATTTGGGTTACATACTAGGAAAACTTTCCAATTGTAAGGCTAGTGAAGCTTTGGAACAGGCTTCCAAGGGAGAATGTGGAATCCTTATCACTGAAGGCTTTTAAGAACAGGTTGGACAAACACCTGTGAGGTATGGTCTCGGATACAGATTAACATGGTTGCTACTCTGAAACCGAGGTTTACCTTGTCCTGCCTCATCTCAGGGGGCTGGACTTGATGACTACTCAAGGTCCCTTCTAGCCCTACATTTGTATGATTCTATGATCTTTTTAACAGACAGTGGATACAGGAAATCAACAACACTTGTACCTGGATAAGCTGTTCCTTTTAAACAAATACATCTGCTTTTAACTAGAATCATTAAAAAAAATATTTTGTTAGGCTTCATTATGATATAGAACTATTCAGACCTCACACAAGGTTAGAGAAGCTTTTAAATTAGAAACATTTCTGTCTTTGTATTTTATTTTTATTCCCTCTTGTTTTTTTTGTCAGTGACAATTGAATGAAAACAGTCTCATTTTACTGTGATTTCTTCAAATTTCCATCCTGAAGACCTGATCCTCTGTGACATCACAGTTTATTCCCTGAATAACCTCTTGCAATGTCATAAACCGTATTATGGGCTAGAATAGTGGTTCCCAAACTTTAATGTACCACTTTCTTAAAAAAATTGATGTTTGAAGTACCATATACAAATTTCTCCTTTTTATGCACCTTTATTTTCGGCCTTACCAGGCTTAAATGTTTCCAGACTCTTTAGTAAAATAAATGCCTACGGAAGTCTAAAATATTCCATTCTAGCAAGGGCTAGTTGGAAAGTGAAAATTCTGTTTTGCAAAAAAATGTAAGATTTCAACATTTGTTTTCATTCCAATATGGAACGAAACTAAGACCTTTTGTGAAAAAATTTTTTTATTTTATTTTATTTTATTTTATTTTGCAAAAAAGAGGCCAAGCCCACACTAATCCGTGGTTAGGGTAATCTTATCTTGTTTTGACCAGCTCTTCTGTTGTGGACCTGTGGAGCCTTCCTGACGAAAGAGTCATCAAAACCTGTAGGTTTCCCTGAAAAGTTGTGGTTTTGATCAATTATCATTTTCCAGCAATTTCTTTCATGTTACTCAAATTACAAGAAACAAATGACATTAGATATTTTGGCAACTTAAAAATAATATGTTTTAAAACTTATTACCTGCTATTGTTAAAAGTGACATTTAAGATGTCTGATCTTTCAGTTAGAGCAGAAAATTATTTTTCTTTCAGGTTTGTGCATTTGATAGCACTTGTATGTTCAGTTTCACAGCTTTGCTACAGGGTTTTTCACACAGTAACAAAGGAGAGAAAAACACCTGAAACCTAGGAAAATGTGGTTATAAAACCACAAAAATTGATAGAGGGTTTAGGAGTAAGTGTAGTAACTGACACCACTTTATTTGTGTTTTAAAAAAGAACTAGCTTTCATTTTGACAGTGACTCTCTATTAAAGAATGGGAGCGAAGAAATGCAGAAAACATGACTTTTATAGACTTGTTTCTTAAGAAAAAACAGTTCAATCTTTCTGTGAGGATGTCGCTGCTCTTTCAGGTCCCTGTTCTTTTCCTACCCAGATAGAGCCTTTTGGTGCCTGTAAATTCAGTAAACGTTAAAAAGTGCCTATAAATTTTAATTGTCCTCCTTGATGTACTTTTGTTTCATTTGATAACATTTTCATTGGCACATCAAAATATTCACCCCACCTATTTTCATTTGCTAACACTGAGAAAAGTAACATTAAATAATGTTAAAATAAATGGCGTGAGTTCTAGGGTCATTGCCCATCTGTTATTTATTTTGATCCATGCAAGTCCACTAAAAACTGATCACGTCAGTAATATTTCAGCAGCTAAGCAGTGGCTTCAGAAACTAACTCTGCTGAAAATCCTGTAAGATGCAGTTTTGGACAGTGAACATATCAAGAAACTCAGTATCTTCAAACAGTACTTAGGACTCCCTAGGATAGTGCACATTCTACAAATGTGGTAAAGGTCACTTTCTGACCTTGAAACAACCTTCTGCTGTAGATTGCATTGAATTATTAAACCAAATAATATAAACAAAGTAAAACTTTTGATTAACCTTGCTTCTCAAAGTGTCTTGACCTTTATGGAGTCCTACTGGTTGACATTTTTAAGATTGTTTTAGTAATATTTCCTTTCTTTATAGAAGGTTTTATTTGTGTTTTTCCATCTTGTTTATATCTTTTTTTTTCATTTGATATTTTTTCACAGATAGAGCGATATCTGCATTATGTATCTACTTTGTTATTATAGGAGACTAATGATGTGGGCCTTTGTATATAAAATGACAGTAATGTAATTCTATAAATAGACACATTACAAATAAAAGGTATAGCAAATAATTACTGAAAGACGTAAAATATGAGCAGAAAACTAAAGGCAGATAAACTACATAAAACCATTTTAAAGGTCAGATACGTATCTACAAGTAAATGAGTGATAAAGCATTATTTAGTACTGAAGGTATTGATGATAACTTTAAATCAGGAAAATAGTTTAAACAGAGATATGTTAATTTTACTTTGTGGTTTATTGCAACTTAATTTTTGTTTAAATTTTACTGTAATACTGCATAAAATACCATTGTTTCCTGATAACTTTGATTCTTATACGTCACTAGATTCTGTGGGGAAAATGACTGTGTAGCCACTTTGGGGAGTTATTCCATGTCCTGGCCACACCAATCTGAAGGATAGGTAGGATAGTGGTACTGATGAGACAGACTAAAGGAACACAGGTTCTTTGTTTCGCCATAAAGCAGAGCACCGTCCCCCTTCTGGATTTCTTCATTTGGCTTCCTTTTTTTTTTTTTTTCCCCCAGTGGTAGCAGCAAAAGCTACAGAAGGCCACAAATGATCAGTTAGCAAGGAGTCACTGCAGGCGTGGTCTATCTACTACTCTGTACAAACTGTGGTTTTGCTGCCTGAGATTGCAGCTTCCAACAGCTCTTGAAAGGTCACACCAGCAGTGTCTGCTAATATGGCTCCACACCCCTATCCTGCTGTGGCTCCCACAGAAAAGGAACTTTTCAGCACTATCAGTGGTTAACTCTTAACACTTTGGATTTAAGCCAGTCAATAGTCCCAACAAGGCCTTGCTGTCTTGAAAGGACAATTCCTACATGCCTGCCCTTGCTAGTTCTGTCTTATAAGAAGCCCAAGAAAAGCTAAATCCCCCATGAGAGATCAAAGTTTTTATTTCTCACTTCATCCCCTGGTTTGCAGGTCTCTTTTGCCACCTTTTATCCTAGAGCCAATGCGGAGGACCCAAGAACTAGACCCACCACAGCATTCAGTAAGATAGCCCAGAGGAATGGCAATTTTTTCTTAAACAAGTGGGTGAGGCCCTTAAAACTAAATGAAACTGAGCAAAATGAAGATGCTAGTTCTTGTTATCCCTACTCTCTGTGCTTTTCATGGTAGATTCCAGAAAGTAAAAATCATTGCTAGTCTTCTGTCACATTACTGATAGTCTTCTCTCCAGCACATTTACATTGTGCGCCACTGACTCTTTGGGCTTAGCTAAATTGACTATCAAGCATTAAAAGATGACTGGGGAGTTTTTGGGCTCTTGAGTAACTATGTCCTCTAATGACCCTTCAGTATTCTTTTTGTAAAAAAAAAAAAAAAAAATCAGAAAGTACTATCAGATTCTTCACCTTCACTAGGAAGACTTTGTGGTTTTGTCACTGGTAAGTGAGTTATCTGATACACAGATGATGGCAGTCCTTTTTTGTGGATCCAGATTGTTCAGTGTCAGAGTGAATACTGCTTTAAAGGAAAATACGAGAATGACGGGATTAGATACGTTATATGGATGACCTGAATATCAGTGTTGTAGTAAATAAGCAAATGAGTCCGTCAGGAATTTTATCACATCTTTGTTTCACCGGAAATCACGAAAATAGTAAAGCTCACCAATAGCTTCAATACCAAAGATACGTTATGTTCTTTATCACTTATTTAACTTATAGGAATATATCTGAGCTTTAAAATGCTTTTATGTGGTTGTTTATCTGCTTTTAGTATTTTGTTCATATTTCAAGTCTTTCAGTAATTATTTGCCATACCTTTTATTTCTGCTTTTCTAGACACTGGGTCTATGTATAAAATGACATCCCTGTAATTTTGCTTCAGGGCTGAAGATGACCTCTACCTAATGGAGCCTGGGAGGAAACTTTTCTGGGGGAAGGTTATCCCATAACTGCCTATTTCAGGGTTTCATGTACCTTCCTCTGAAGCATCTGGTATTGGCCACTGTCAGACTAGAGGAGTAGATGGACACCACTGGTCTGATCCACTAGTCAAGTTCCTATGTTTCATCCACAGGTCACTTCCACTGAAGCGCTTCTTCCTTCAACACAGCACAAGAGATCAAGTCTTTTAGCTCTAGACACCATAGAGCCTCATTCTCCATAACAAGATTTTTGTTAAGCACAGAGAAGTTGGATTTCAATTTCAGAATCAGCCCTTTGAGGCTGTTTTGAGGCAGTCTTCTAGATCCTCTTAGGGGAGGCAGCCCAGGAAAGTGTCCTTCAGACAATTCTAATCTCCCTCACTTCTCCAGAGTGAAACTCTGAAAACATCAACAGCATGGGTCAAAATAGCAAAGAATGAATTGGGTATTGTCAATACTTAAGAGTTTATTTAGTACAATTCTTCTCCTTCCTTCGCCCTGGGATAATTTTATCAAACCTCCAATAGAATCCACAAAAGAGAAAAGAGTTTCTTCAGGCTCTAAATTATCTAATTCAGTTAGAGGCCATAATCTGTATCAGAAGGAACAAGAATTATCAAGAGTATACCAACCCTTCTGCAGTCCCCCCCCAAAAATCCTAGAGTGTGTGCCTGGTCTTGAAGTGGTTCAACGAATACATTTGTTGCCAGAAGTTCAAGATGGTAGCTACTTGGATCCTATTCTGTTTTGTATAAGTGTTCATACTGCGCACATCTGAATACCTTCTGGTAGTGTGCATTGAGCAATGTAACAACTCATCTGTCATGTGGTGTTTGCTCTCTCCTCTTCTCCCCACAGGGAGAAGCATGTGGAGTGTCTTCTTGTGGTAGGTTTTAGATTTTTGTTTTTGTGTTTATATTAGAGAAGGCAGGGTCAAAGAAGTGCACCTTGCATTTGAAGCAGAAAGTGGTAAAGTTTGTGATAATCCTTAGTTCCTGGGGGAGTTCATTTCACAGTCTCAGACCAGCCCTGGAGAAAGTTCTGACTCCTGCACAGACTAGCTTTATTCTTAACTGTTGAGAGTTCCATTGTGCCAGAGTGTGAAGTTGTTGACCACGGTCTTCATTCTGGAGCTTTAAATGGCATTTTAGATACCTTGGGCCCAGGCCATATAGCACTTTGAATATAAGGACTGAGACCTTGAACTAAATGCTAAATTCTATGGGAAGCCAATGTAGAGAGCAGAGGAAAGGCGTGATGTACTATCCGTAGTGCCTGTTGCTAAGGAGACATTCTGCAGTGTTTTGTACTAGCTGGACTTTCCTAAGTGCTTCAGGTTTCATGCCCAGGTATGTTGCACTACTGTAGTCGAGCTGAGGGGTTTCAGAGTCATGAATAACTGAGTCCATGTCTTCGTCTGCCAGGATTGGACAGAGTTCCTACCCAGCTGGAGCTGGTAGAAAGCATTACTAACAGCTATTGCTATATGAGAGTTCAGCATGAGTGAGGAATCCAAGAGCACTGCTAGATTAGACTGAATTGACCAATTTTGGCTTCAGTTACATGGGCCTGTAGTTATTTGGCTTTTGGCTAGATTCTCTGTGAGCTTGCTCAGGAGTGTCAGATTTGACACCTGGGCAATAGTTGGCTAGGACTGAAGTCTCCAGGGTGAGTAGGACAGCCCATTGCATGTTGGAAGGAGGAAGGGAAGATTCTATATCTGTATGAAGCATTGGCTATTTTGGAAAGGAGTGGCATCAGTTGTTCATGGCTCTTTTATGAGCCAGGAAGGGCCTGAGACTGGATTCACAACTCTTGGGTCGGGATTCCTTTAGGGTGTCCAGAACCTCTTGATGAGTGAATGTATTGAACTCTGGGACTGCAGATAAGCTGTTGTTTGGTGAGTGCAGACGGAGCGAATTGATGCTGTTTGAGAAGGCTTCCTGAGTGTGTGTGATCTTTTCAGTGAAGGAGGATGATAGCTCTTTGCAGCACTTGATGCTTGGATCTGCAGATTGTAGATAGATACTCAAGGTTGATGAAATGATTTACTGTCCTGGATAGCTCCTTGAGGCAAGATTTGGCAGCATCAGGCAGGCTGATAGAAAGGTTTTCTTGGCTGTAATACAGCCTCAGCACAGGACTTAAGGAATTAATTGTATTTCATCCTGTCTGAATCAGTCTCTCTTCTCTCTTTATTGAGCACTGAGTGTCAGAAAACCAAGAAGCTCTGTGTGGACAATGGGGAGGAAGGGACCATTTGAGGGCCAGCATGTCAATGGCCAAGGACAGTGTAGAATGGTGAAGATTCACCAGTCCTTAGCTCCTCATCCTAGGAGGATGTTCCACTTTGTTGGAACTCTTAAACTTTTCATTCCCCAGCCACCTGGGAACTAAGCCCTAGTCTACACTACCAAATTCCTTCAGTATAACCATATTGCTCAGGGATGTGAATAATCCACAGCCTGGAGCAACATAGTTATACTGACCTAAGCACTATGTTGGCAGGAGAACGTCTTCCATCGGCAAAGCTACCATGTCTCATGGGTTGGCATTATTAAGCCAACGGGCTTAGTGTCTTCATCAGAAGCGCTACAGTGGCACACCTGCATTGGTGCGGCTGCTCTGCTGTAAATTTTTAGTGTAGACCTGCCATCACTCAGTCCAGGAACTCTCATGGGCACTATCCATAGTCGGAAACCTGTGATCTCCTGACTGACGTCCTGAAATGTAGGAAGGTACAAGAACAACAATTTAATTTAAATTTTTAATCTGTTCATTGTAAACCAGTCTCATGACCCTTGGGAATCAGATTCTCACTGTGTTTGAACACTAGGAGTTCATGATACTGCATACAGTGCATTTTCTGTTCCAGGCACAAAATCAGGAATGATCAAATCTCCAGAGCCTCAAAAAGTGAAACTAGGAGGGGCCTTTACATTTCTCATCTTGGCTCCCCAAACCACTTAAACCAGGATGTTCTGCAAGATCAGGAAGATCTGTGTTCCTTGTCCTCTGCTGCTGGGGCAAACATCCTAGAGAGAAGTTTGAGCGTGGAAATGTTTATGAAATTGCTCATTGATTTACTTCTCACAGGTGAAATTTCTTTGGAATTTACCCTTTGACTCACTCCCTCTTTGCTTCTATTCAATTAAGTGCATTAAGCTGAGGTGGCTTTAGTGACAAACAGCTAGCTTCGCCTGCCTGCTGTGACCTTAATATTGCAGGGTAGCTCCTTTGCGGAATACTGTGTGGCTGCTCTCCTTCCACTTACTGTGATTGGATACTACTCTCTATCCTCTGTAGGAGGGGTATGCCCTCTTCTTTACTCCCTCCCTGCTTACAGTCAACCTGTTGGTACAGATTGGACAGTTGCTATGAAATCTGCTGTCAAGATTCCACAGAGCAAGTAGTCCCAGTGAGACGCCGCCACCTGTTACCCTCATGGAGAATTGAGTGGGTTTTACCCCCATTTAATTCAGCCATTACCCACTGATATTCAGTCTCTTGTGTTGAGCAAACGTGGAACGTGAAGGAATTCAGAGCAGCATAGAGGGAATGTGAGGGAATTCAGTGCAGCATGTAGTTACTGATTCAATGAGAATTTTGTTTTCAGTTCATACTAATTTCATGCTACCCGTTGGAATTTCAATACATTTCCTGTATGTTGGATCCCTCTCTTACACTCCCCCAAATTCCATCTGACTGTTTTGTGTCTAGAAGCTGGCTCTTGTCAGATTGAAAGGTGCCCTAATTTAATTCCTGTTTCATGGCAGAAAGAACATTGTCCAGTCTGGATGTGTTTTGTAGAGGTTTCACAAAATACTAGCTTAATAAGTTCATTCCCCAGCATACACTACAGAAACCCCCCTAAACCAAATGATGAGAGCCATAAATCCACTGCTCCTGCACCAGTCCCTCCTGGCCAAACTCCCTAAAACACTCAAAGCATCTAGAACTGGAGTTCCCACAACAACATTTTTGGTGGCCCCAGAGTGCAGCCATCAGCTCTTGCTGGTGGCTGCACTGACACACCTGTGAAATTGACAAGACAGCCAACAGTTGATGTAAGAGATGCAGTGTCTACCCAGACACTGCATCGCCCTAACTACACCGACGTAAGCCTTACACCTCTCGTGAAGGTGGTTATGTTGGTGTAGTAGGGCACTTACATTGGCGGGAGGAAGTCTATAGTGTAGACACTGACATAATTAGGTCAACATAATCTGCCTTAATATTGACCTAACTGTGTAGATGGACCAGATGAACAGTCAGTTTTATTAATCTCACCTCATATAGAAGCTGTTCCATACCCCAATCATTTTTGTTGCCATTCTCTGTACTTTTTTTTATTCTAATATATCTTTTTTGAGATGTGGTGACCAGAACTGCACACAGTATTCAAGATGTGAGCGTACCATAGATTTATATAGTGGCATTATGATATTTTCCGTCTTATTAGCTATCCCTTTCTTAATAGTTCCTAACATTCTGTTTGCATTTTTGACTGCTGCTGCGCATTGAGCAGCTGTTTTTAAAGAACTATCTGCAATGACACCTAGATCTTTCTTGAGTGGTAATAGTTAATTTAGACTCATCATTTTGAATGTATAGTTGGGATTTTATTTTCCCATGTGCATTACTTTACATTTATCAAGTTTGAATTTCATCTGCCATTTTGTTGCCCAGTCACTCAGTATTGTGAGATCTCTTTTTAAGTCTTCACAGTCAGCTTTGGATTTGATTGTCTTAAGTAATTTTGTATCATCTGCAAACTTTGCCACTTCACTGTTTACCCTTTTTCCAGATCATTTATGAACATGTTGAACAGCACTGATCCCTGTCCTGCTCCTTGGGTGACCCTACTATTTACCTCTTTCCAGTGTGAAAACTGACTATTTATTTCTCCCCTTTTGTTTCCTATCTTTTATCCTGTTGCTGATCCAAGAGAGGACAGTACCTCTTATGCCAGCGACTGCTTATTTTGCATGAGCCTTTGATGGGGGGATCTTGTCAAAGGTTTTCTGAAAGTCCAAGTAAACTGTATCCACTGGACCACACTTGTCTACATCTTTGTTGACACCCTCAAAGAACTCTAATAGATTGGTAAAGCATGATTTCCTTTTACAAAAGTCATGTTGACTCTTCCCCAGTGTATCGTGTTCATCTGTGTGTCTGATAATTCTTTACTATAGTGTCAACCAATTTGTCTGGTACTGAAGTTAGGCTTACCAACTTGAAATTGCCAGGATCGCTTCTGGAGCCTTTTTAATAAATTGTTGCATTAGCTATCCGCCAGTCATCTGGTACAGAGGTTGATTTAAGGAATAGGTTCAGAGTTGGGCATTATTTTACTCCCTTACTTTTTGATGGGGAGTCTGTTACTGAGGAAGTCAATTCTATAGTCCCTGCTTGATGAGCCACATGTGGAAATGAAGAAATGAAAAATGTCTTCTGCTACCTAAATACACACATGTATACACATATATGTAATTACATGCACAGACTACATTAAAAGAACATTAATTTTGCAAAGAAACACTCAAAAGTTAGGAAATAACAAAATTAAGGTTGCCTGTGCAACCTTAAATTGGCCCCCTTCACTGTATAAATTATTATTAATACAATCTTTGATTAAATGATTCCTTCCTTTCTCTGAAGTTATAAGCAACTGAAAATGATCCCTAAGTGGCGCAGGTTGAGGGATGTGCTGACCGCCGCTTCCCACAGCCCCCATTGGCCTGAAGTGGCGAACGTGGCCAGTGGGAGCTGCGATTGGCTGAATCTGCGGACACGGCAGGTAAACAAATCGGCCCAGCCCTCCAGGGGGCTTACCCTGGCGGGCCGTGTGCCAAAGGTTGCCAAGCCCTGTTCTAGACTGTGACAATGCTGGCTGAGCTTCCTCTGTTTTAAATTAAGAAGTTTTACCTATACTTGGACAAAAATTGCTGTCCATCTAGTTAGGTTTCTTTTTAAAGTATTATTGGTTTTGCTCAAATGGAAAGTATAAATGTTCAGGGCTCTAACTAGCTCAGTCTTTTGGTTTTGATATGCTTGCTGTACATTCTGCTGTTCAAGCAAAAATCCTATCTGAGAAAAAACTTCTGTTACACTTGACTTTTACAATCTTGTTCGGTGGTGCTGGAACAATTTTTATTGTGGGGATGCAGACGGTGGAAGGCATGTATTTGGATGGTTATTACTACTTCTATTCAGGGGATGTGGCAGCACCCCTAGTTCCAGAACCTATGATCCTGTTTGTCTCTGAAAATACAAGCAGATGTAATTATTTGCTGAGAAGCCAAGTTTTTGTAAATAAAATGCATTCTGCCTGGAGTGTCCCTAGCTAAATTAAACAAATGGAATTTCCCAGCTTGGCCAAGTGCTTTATAGTTCACCTCAGTGTTTATTCTGTGCATTTTAAATGACAAATACTCTAAAGTTAGATAATGCAGTGGCAACTGAATTAGGAAAAAGTTATGTCATTAATGTGCTTCATGGAGAAGTGGAAGTAACTGGTGTCTTATTGGACTCAAGACCCTCCACAGAAGGACATGTAAAATATTGCCCTTTAATGAATTATATTAAAAATACCATTCTTGAGATGGCCCAGTGGCAAACTGCTTTGAGACAATAGCTGCCCTATGGTATTTAGGATGTAAGATGAAATGTGTATGTGGAAAAGTATTTGGAGCTCTGACAGTGATTTGGGTGACCTCTTCAGGGATTTTGTGGGTAATGGATTATTTTCTGACAAGGACACAAAGTGGAGTAGGATGCAGGTTAATTTCTAGATGACTTCATTTTTAATTCTTCAGCCAATTTTAAGTAATATTTGCTTTTGAAAAATAGAACTGTATAGCCAAATAAAGAATTTTGATAGTCTAGATTGGTGCTTTTCAGAGATGGTTCTAGTTACTGCTGAGTTGCTTAATATGAAATGATAGGTCTGGAAAGCTTTTCATAACAGCTTACCAAAAGTGACGGGTTTTGATATGGGATTCACTTGTTAAAGAATTAAAGGCTATCTGTATAATTAATGCCAGTTGACGATGTTTTATGGGAAATAGGTCCTTCAAACAAACCTGATTTCATTCTTTGACATTATAAGTGTGGTTGATGAAGGTGGCCGCATAGGTGTAATGGTTACACTTTTGCAAGGTGTTGCCTTAGTTCTGCATACCATTCTGATTAAAAAAATTAGCATTGTACAATATTAATAGAGAACATGTTAAATGGATTGAGACCTGAGTGACAGTTCTCAAAGTAATTGTCAGTGGGGAATCATTGAATGGGGGTATTTTCAGAGGGCTTCCACAGAGGTCAGTACTGGGCCTAATGCTCTTCAGTATTTTCATGAATAAACTTGAAGGAAATATAAAACCACTGCTGAGAAAATGTGCAGATTGGCGGAATGGTAAATAACGATGACAACAAGGCGGTCGTACGGAGCAAGCTGGATTGCCTAGTAACCTGAGCCCATTCATATAACGATGACGACAAGGCGGTCGTACGGAGCAAGCTGGATTGCCTAGTAACCTGAGCCCATTCAAATAACGATGACGACAAGGCGGTCGTATGGCGCAAACTGGATTGCCTAGTAACCTGAGCCCATTCAAACAAAATGCCTTTTAACACAGCCAAATACAGAGTTTGATATCCAGGATCAAGGAATTCAGGCCATGCCTACAGAATGGGAAACTTGTATCCTGGACAGCAGTGTGACACTTTCTCAGGGTGCCAAGGACTGAGAGTCACCCCTGCCTCCAGCGAGAGGAAGATTTGCTTGTGTTTAACTGGGTGCCAACTCCCTGATAAAAGCAGTCTGTTAGCCACTCAGCCAATCTCCTCAGGTCTTTGCTAGCCCTTACTTTGCTTTGCAGGCTAACAACAAATGCCTCCCAACCCCAGATTCCCTAAAAACATTCCCCTGCAGTGTCCAGCCCCTGTCAGTGGACACTCAGAAATTACCAGGTAAGCTGTCCCCAAAGGACCAGTGCACACACCAGCTTGTTTGCTTTAACTGAGGATCAGCTCCAATATAACATCACGGCACTGAGATTATGTTTATAGCGAAAAGTTATGTTTTTTGGTTTTTTAAATCCAAGGCTAAGGTAATAGTGATAGTGAATAAGGCTAAAAAAAGAAACACATAAAACAAAAGTATAACACTATTCTTAAAATCCAAAGTTACTTTAATAGGCTAAACCCTCATCTACAGTAGTTTCTCACCTAAAACAATCTTCCACCGACGTGTCTGGGATCCCCCTTTCACTAAGGCAAAAGGGGTTGTCCTTTTTTGCTTCTTCAATGAAGGATAAAGAGAGGTGGTTTTGCCTACTTCTTATATCCCCAATGTTCATAGTTTGGTCCCCAGAGTCATGATTTCCCATGGTATACTGGCTCCATGTTGCCTTCACATCCTCATGGTGACGCTGTGTTCAAATGGCCTTCCACTGTGTTAGCTTACAGTGCCATTTTTCTTGTGAACCAAGGCAGACAGGTGAATATACATTCTTTGTCTGGGCAAAACCTTCTTGACAACCCTGCTTTGATTCAGACTTTAAAACATATGTATGTATGTATAGTAGATACACAGTATATACTGTATATACACAACTCCTTAAATGTCATCAGTACATACATCTTGCAACTATTATGAGGATCACTGACATAAGAGATCTTTCTATTAGAGACTTCACTTGACCCTCTTTGGAGAAATACTGTGAAAGCAATGTGTTGAATGTAGTGGGTTTGTGAGGCTTGTCAGGAGTTACTGTTGCATCTGATGAAGTGAGCTGTAGCTCACGAAAGCTTATGCTCAAATAAATTTGTTAGTCTCTAAGGTGCCTCAAGTACTCCTTTTCTTTTTGAGAATACAGACTAACATGGCTGCTACTCTGAAACCTGTTAAAGAATAGTGAACCCTTTGCCAGTTGGCATCAATGGGCCTCTGTATCACAAGCAAAATAACTGTGAGAAGGATTTAGGGGTCATAGTAGATAGACAACTGAGCTTGAACTCGCAGTGTGATAATGTGGCAAAAAGAGCTAATGTGATCCTTGGATGTTTAAACAGGGGAATAGTGAGTAGGAGTAAGGAGGTCATTTTGTATTTGTATACAGCATTGGTGAGACTGATCCTAGAATATGGTGTTCAGTTCTGATGTCAACGTTTAAAAAAGGATGTTGAAAAATTGGAGAGGGAGCAGAAGAGAGCAATGAAAATGATTAGAGGGGGGAGAAAATCCTTCACAGTGATCAGAAAGAATATTAAGAGGTGATTTGCTTAGTGTATGAATACCTTGACAGGGGGGCAATACTTGGATATTAATGGGCTCTTTGATTTAGCGCAGAACAGGATAACAAGAACCAAAGGCTGGAAGGTGAAGCCTGACAAAATCAAGTTAGAAACTAGGCACAATTTTTTAACTGCAAGCTTGATTAACCCCTGCAACAAATTACCAGAGGAAGTGGTGGATTTTCTCTCTCTCATTGTCTCCAGATCATGACTGGATTTCTTTTCTGGAATTTATACTTTAGCCAAACACATTATGCTTCAGTCAAACACACATTCTTGGACTCAATATGTAGATGTATGTATGTATGTATGTATGTAGATAAAATGTAATGGCCTGTATTATATACAGGAGATCAAATCAGATGGTCTAATGGTCCTTTCTGACCTCAAACTCTGCTAATTTGCTTGTAAGCAAAGCTTAGGTGGATGTTCTAAATACATAATTATATACGTATGGCTAGGAACTGGATGACTCTGGAGACTGCTCTACTGTCAGGAAGATGCCTTTCACCTTCAGGTTACTGAGTCTAATGAAGACTTGATCAGTAGTAACCAAAATTTTACATCCTGTAAAAACTGCCAATTAGAAATTGAAGGCAGAATGCAGAGGTTTTCTTCAAATACATCTATTAAGTAACTAGGAATGCCTTTTTAAAAAGTGTCAGGAGTGCAAATAAGGATCATCAGCAGTCTCTCAATATCAGTTATATAAACTGAAAATAATTTTTCATATGGTCTATGTATTAGGGTTGGTATTTTTTCACTTTGTGTTTTTGCAAGTAGTATGGGAAGGAGTAGACCCATGTCAACTGAATTATAATAAATAACTAGAATTATAACATTTTCCAAATCTTTTCAGGCAGTCATGTCATATTAACATAAATTCCAGAGAGGTGAAGGATGTTCTTGTTTGTGAAAGCAGAGAACTAGGCATCCAACCACAAATCCACATTAAACTTAAAGAATATTGGGCTGGAAGGAATTCAGAGTACTGTTTTTACAAAAATATCTCATTTTGGAAACCAATTATTACGTTAAGTTTTCTGTTATGACTCTCTATACATGGTTGTGTGTACTTTCCACTGACATACAAAACTAACGAGACCATGAAGATCCTTATTGGCACTTCTTATAAATCCGTTTCATGCCAGTAATTATTCTGAGAACTCAGATCACAAAAATTAGTCTCAATAACAATATGAAAAATAGGTTATCGGAAACCCCAATTATTTTCTTAAACTGTATGGCAGTGCTTCATAGAGTGTAGGTGTGTGACAACAGTAGCTACATTTGTCTTATGGGGAAACCTTTAAACAATAACAGGAAACCCTGTTAGGGTACCCTTTTCAAACAGATGGGACTTGTAAGATATCACTTGCATAATGGAATTTTCCATTTGAAAAGATTTTGTTCTAACGTAGGTGAGATGATTAGGGAAACCCTGACAAGAACATCAGTTCAATTTTTCCTATTGTGAATGCAGATTTTACTCAGTCTAAAATATTAACAAGCATGGATTTCAGGCCTCTGAAGCTTTAGGCAGGTGAAGCTTATGGAGTTGTAGTATTTAAAAAAAAAAAAAAAAGTGAAATGTTTTCAAATCAACAAATTGCAATATGGACATGCTGAATTCATATGCTAGGTGACTAACTAGAAAGCTGCTCCTGCCAGTCCAGTAATGACTCCTATGGCTGATGATTAGTTATAGTTCAAAAGTGACCTGCTAAGGGACATAAATGTTTGTTGCCTTATGATGAATAAAGATGACTAGCATTTTTTTTCATTTTTTTTTCTGCTTATGATTTTTATATTAAAAATTTAAATCTTGTCTGCTCTGGAAGAATCTGTAGACAACTCATGACACCTGGTAGGATTATGGCAATGTGTATACCAATAAAAGTGAAACTTGATTGAGGATGAAATAAATTTAAGACTCTCTAAACTCTCTGCTTTTTGTTAACATTTTGTTAACATAAACCTTGGAGAAGAAGCTGTTTCTTACATGGCATGTAGTGGTCTGGACACTACTCAAAAAGAAAGAGGACTTGTGGCACCTTAGAGACTAACAAATTTATTTGAGCATAAGCTTTCGTGAGCTACAGCTCAGTAGCTCACGAAAGCTTATGCTCAAATAAATTTGTTAGTCTCTAAGGTGCCACAAGTCCTCCTTTTCTTTTTGCGGATACAGACTAACAGGGCTGCTACTCTGAAACCTGAACACTACTCATGATTCACACCTACACATGATTCATTCCACCACAATGAAGGCAGTTTGTGTATCCCTACTCACCCCTTTCTTCCTTGCAATTCTCATTCCCCTTGTGGGACCGAAAATTCAAGGTAAGAAAACCACTACTTAAAAATCAACACCACTCTCTTTTCAATTAAGGGCTGAGACAGCTGTTTGTACAAAGAGTTATTCAATTCTTTGAAACAAAAAATGGAAGAGCAGAGCTAACATTCCTGATATTTCTAAGGAGCAAAGCAAAACATTTTTTTAAGATAAAACAAACTTTTGAGATTTCTTTAAAAATACCTACAGTAAAGTCACTTTTTTTTGCATTAAATAGACTTAATTTGAATTACTTATTAGAATTTATGACAATGAGCAACTCTTAATATGTACACACAATTTAGTTTTATTTGTTTTCTGCAAAGAATTAGAGAGGAAGTTTCTTTTCACACAAACAGAAACCTCTATAGAAAAAAGAGACCTATCTTATTTACATTTTAAATATGTTAATGTTTTGCCAGAGCTTTGCTTGGTTTTGGGACATCTTTCTTTTATATATGTGCTTTTCTTGACACTTTTCACACTTTCTCCATGCCAAGTTGTCCTCTGGATGCCTCAGAATCATTTGCAGTCTATCTTGAATATAGACTCCCATTGGCTCTTACTTGCTGAAAAAGTTCCAAGTTGTTGTTCTTGGTTCATTTACAAGTTAACACATTCAAGTTTGGGGTGGCCTTGCTGAGATGGTACTCTCTGCTTTCTGCATTGTTGCTGCTGTAATTTAGTCTCTATTTCTGTTACAAACGCCACACTTCCAGAGGGTTTAAACAAGGCTACAATATTTTCAGAAAGTTATATGCAGGGCAGGAGCAATTACCAGTCGGGTTTAAGGATTTTGGTGCCCTGTAAGGATTTTTCTTTACTCCCTTACTTTGTCTCCTTAAAAGATAGGAATCAGTCGTAGGCAAGTGATCTTCAGCCACCTGGGCTGCTGTCTTGGATCCAACACATTGTGTAAACTATGCCTGTAAAGGATTTTAAAAAAAAAAAAATCTAGCTTCTGTTTTCTGCAGCCATGTTTTATAGGCATCTATACTTCAGTGCCTTCGGTTTACACTGTGAACTTTCCCCACAGCTGCATTGTATCAGACAGCAGGAAGTGTGATGAAGCCTGAGGTAGGGTCTGGGTTTTTTTGTTAACTTTGCGTGAATACTGTGTGTATGCTGTCAGTATGTCCAAAAGGCTGAAGCATGTGCTTGACCATTTTTTAATCATGGATGTGCTGGTAATGAGCTCCATAGTTAAGGATGGGTTCAGTTTTTTTACTTAAAGCAGAGACCGAACCTTCTGTGTTGCAGGAAGAATCTTCCTCAAATTTACAGCATGTAATCTATAAGCGACTGTTAATTTTCTTAATATTTTTAAGTAATTGTACGAATTAGTTTGAGTTAAAATTTTCTTAAAGGGCTTGATTTTAATTTTAAGAAATTACTCTTTTGAACCTCATGGGTTTTTTGGGCCCTTCAAACTAACACTTCTTACTAATTCTTCAAACTTTCCCTATAACTAGAATTCAGTGGAAACGCTGGGAAAAGGCATGTTTTTTGGGGGTGGGGGGGAACAATAGCCGGTAGAACTTTTTGTTTAATAATGAACAGTGTGATTTATAACTTTGCCAGGGCCAGTGCAGAAGCTTACCTCATTAACAGGTTTCAGTGTAGCAGCCGTGTTAGTCTGTATTTGCAAAAAAGAAAAGGAGTATTTGTGGCACCTTAGAGACTAACAAATTTATTTGAGCATAAGCTTTCGTGAGCTACAGCTCACTTCATCGGATGCATTTGGTGGAAAATACAGTGGGGAGATTTATATATACACACACAGAGAACATGAAACAATGGGTTTTATCATACACACTGTAAGGAGAGTGATCACTTAAGATGAGCTATTACCAGCGGGGCAGGGGGAGGAGAAAAACTTTTTGTGGTGGTAATGAAGGTGGGCCATTTCCAGCAGTTAACAAGAATGTCTGAGGAACAGTATAAACCTATTGTTTCATGTTCTCTGTGTGTGTGTATATAAATCTCTCCTCTGTTTTTTCCACCAAATGCATCCGATGAAGTGAGCTGTAGCTCACGAAAGCTTATGCTCTAATAAATTTGTTAGTCTCTAAGGTGCCACAAGTACTCCTTTTCTTTTTGAGGAACAGTAGGGGCTGGGGTGGGGGGAGAAATAACATGGGGAAATAATTTTACTTTATGTAATGACTCATCCACTCCCAGTCTCTATTCAAGCCTAAGTTAATTGTATCCAGTTTGCAAATTAATTCCAATTCAGCAGTCTCTCGTTGGAGTCTGTTTTTGAAGTTTTTTTTGTTGAAGGATAGCCACTCAGGTCTGTAATCGAGTGACCGGAGAGATTGAACTGTTCTATTCAGGGGACACCATCATAGGGCCTAATCACATCAGCCACACTATCAGAGGCTCGTTCACCTGTGCATCTACCAATGTGATGTATGCCATCATGTGCCAGCAATGCCCCTCTGCCATGTACATTGGTCAAACTGGACAGTCTCTACGTAAAAGAATAAATGGACACAAATCAGACGTCAAGAATTATAACATTCAAAAACCAGTCGGAGAACACTTTAATCTCTCCGGTCACTCGATTACAGACCTGAGAGTGGCTATCCTTCAACAAAAAACCCATTGTTTCATGTTCTCTGTGTGTGTGTATATAAATCTCCGCACTGTATGTTCCACCGAATGCATCCGTTGAAGTGAGCTGTAGCTCACGAAAGCTTATGCTCAAATAAATTTGTTAGTCTCTAAGGTGCCACAAGTACTCCTTTTCTTTTTTACCTCATTAAGTAGTATTGTTGTGACATCAGAGGTAATTCAGCCAGTCGCTGCCATTCCTCTCCAGTTAACTTACATGCTGCAGTTCTGTTGGGTGATGAAGTGATTCTGTGAAGTGATGGGACTGAACACGTCAAGAGTTCTCACTGGTAGATAGCGTGATAAAACTAAAAGATAAACTTGGAAATTGGTATACAAAACAATCATATTGCGTATCAGTTAAGGTTGGTCTCTATATAACATATGTAACATCAAACCATAAAAGCAAGGAAGTGAACAATTAAGACATCATATTGTAGGTACCATTTACTGCTTCTCTTTACTACTCAGAGAAAGTCTTCAATAGGACAATCAGCATACACCACACGTTGCAATCTTATATCTGCCTCTATGGGATGAGGGGAACGGGGTGGGCAGAAAGGAATATGGGGACTTGGGTACTAAAAGTCTGGGATCCTCACAGGAGCAGAGTCAGTAGTGTGATGTGTTGGGCTGTGTAGTGGATTTGACATTAGTGAAGTTTGTGTCAGTTGGTGGAAGGGTAGTGTGTATGTACTGTTAGATGTCTCAACTATTCATGTTCTTGCTTTTATAGGGGGTATAGAATCATAGAATATCGGGGTTGGAAGGGACCTTAGGAGGTCATCTAGTCCAACTCCCTGTTCAAAGCAGGACCAATCCCTAATTTTTTCCCCAGATCCCTAAATGGCCCCGTCAAGGATTGAACTCACAACTCTGGGTTAGTAGGCCAATGCTCAAACCACTGAGCTATCCCTCCCCTCCATGTTATGTTTTATAGGGGTAGGCACGTTATGTTTAGAACACCCTTAACTAATCACAGCCTCTTAATATTTTAGGAATCACTGAAAAATACCATCTCAGTTTAGTTTAAAAAAAAAATCCAAACAAGCCTCTTGCATAGTTTAAATCAATTGTCAAAATTGCCCACTTAAATCTGACAGTTATAATTGCTTGTGATCCCATTTAGTTATTTTACTGAAGATAATGTCTGTTTTAATCTTGTATCCTCTAGAGTACTAATTTTATCTTGTTTAAATATCTAAGTGCATTGTGTTTCAAAGATTAATTAAAATCGTTGTAGGCAAGGATGGGTGAAAATGGGGTTTGCTGAGGATCTAATCTTTTTCTTGCTTGATGAATGCCAGTGACTTATTTTGGAGAACATTGTATCCATGATGAAAATTTTATTTCACTAGTTGTAAATCTTAAATGTTGTTGGAAACCCTGTGCATACCAATAATTCACTTTTACTCAATTTATCTTCAAATATCTTTCTTGTCACATCAATTTTTATTCCTTTACAACCAATTCCACCACTTCTTTCCCTCATCTAATTCATTGAAAGAAGGGTGAAGAACATGGGTTTTTTTGTTGATCTGTGCCTCAGTGACTATAAATTAAGCTTCTGGACTGTTAATTGAGTTCAGGCTGATTGTGTAAAAGAGCACATTGTGCTGCTTCATATAATTGTGACCTAGTGCCTTTCCATCACTTTATCTTTTCCTTTTGGCATTGAGATGTTCCACTAATTCTGCTTTGTGCTAAGTCCATCCACTTCCTTCCCTCCTTGTTAACATATGGCAACAGCAGAAACAAATGGAAGCAATGATTTGTGGGGCAGAAAGTGGTGTTAAGTTGTTGAGTGCCAAATAATTTTAAATAACAAAAATTATTAAGTATACAGTCCAGAGAAACAAAAACAAGCAAGCATTAAACAATGGTTACTTACACTACAATCCCTTCTGTGTATCTTCGTAGAGAGCTTTCAACAGATTACACTGTAAGAGTGGGTCTACTGGGTGTGGCAACTCTTCTCAAGGCAAGTTGAGACCAAAGTATATTAAACCCCAAATGGGTATTGAGTCCTGTCTTAATGTAACATAGATAACTGAAACAGTTTATAAATGGACTAAGGAATTTAATTTAGGGGTTGGTGACTCCTGTCTGGTTTATCATGGATAACCTAAACAGTTTATAAATGGGCACAGGTAAGTGATTTTAACTATAAAACTGAAGAAACACTTACTTCAGTTGTATTTAAAAAAAAAAAAGGCCACTCAAGGATTAGTCTTGAGACTGGCACATTAATGAATATTCAATCTTAAATTCATGTTAAATCTTACTGTTTCTCTCTATTTATCAAGGTTAGCTTATGTCTCCTCTCCAGGATTAAATGGTCTAAACAATTTGGTGTTTGAGGAGAAGCTGTCGGTGTCTTTTAACTAGAATAGCTAGTCCATATCATGTTAAAATTATTAGAAGAAAAATGTAAATCCGAATCCCTTGGCAGTGCTTTTGTGAGCACCACTCACCAGGGATGGTGACGTCTCTGTGATGCTGTGTTGCAGAAGCAGTGTAAAACTGGAAGGTTGGTGCTGCTTGGGATGATGGATGGTGGCTTTTGATTCTTTTTAGCTGTCTTGCTTGCTGCTGCAGCTTACTTGCTTCTAGAGATAATCATTGCAAATGTAATAATACATAAGAGAGTTAAGGTATGAGAGTGCATATGGGTAGGGGAGGGGAGTGAGAGTGTGTCAGTTCAGGGGAATTTATAATTTCTGTAGTCTCACTGAAGATGGAAGGCATACCTCTTTCAAATATCAGCTGCTTCACATTTCATTATTTCAACACCTTCACGGCAGTCATAGTGGCATCTGTCACGGTTACCAGACTAACTGCACTGCTGAGCCCTCCTGGACTGTGAGAGCACCCCTTCCACGTCTAAAGCTTTGAGCTGTCACCTTCTTTCTAAGTGGAGCCATGTGATTCTCCCCCTTTCAGAACAGGCTTTGGGCTGCAGTCTCTAGGTACTAACTATGATTGTGTCAGCAGGTCCAAGTTATGTTCAGTACTTGCAGTTCTGTGCTATCTGGGAGTGGTTAACAGTTAAGCCTTCTTAAAGCAAACTATTTTATTTAGAGCCAAAGTGTTTAAAAGAAAAATACCTTTAAAAACAATAAGCATATATAAATGTCTAGCTCACAAGTTGTCTACCTGTCTTGCACATGGCAAGTGTCTATCTTGGGCTCCAGGGTGGTCTGCATTGTGGTGGTGGGATCTCCGCCAAATAGGGCATGCAGCACTTTGTAAAAGTGGCAGGTCTGCAGTTCAGCCCCTATTTGACTGTTTGCCTGCCTTGCGTTCTGGTATGCTTGTTGCAGTTCCTTTGCTTTCACACACCACTGCTGCTGATCCCTGTCATGTCCCATCTCCTGCATCCCCCATGCAGTCTGCTTATAGAGGTCCACATTTCTGTAGCTGTGCCTGCACGGCTTCTTCTCCCACAGGTCCAGTGTTTCAAATAGCATTATGTCACTGCATGCTACGGAATTTAGCGCATGGTAGCAGAGTCCATTCGTAAACTTTAGTGTGTGGGAGGCTAGAGCGCTGTGCATTCACACACTGGCTTGCCATGCATTAAGTCTCTTTCTGGACAAACTCTTAGAGGCACAGGACAAAATGTCACCATTTACTGGTGCACATTTAGATAAGTATTAATACTAGTTAAAAATGCCAGATCCATACATCCTCTTGGCCATTTTCTTTTGGCCTTGTCCACACGACAAACAAACCAACAACTCCCCCTTGGTTTATGTGTCTCAGTATTTAGATCATATGCAAAGAAGCCATCACTGTTTGTCATGGAATTGAAGCTATAGTGAGTTTCCTTCAGAAGTTTTGCTGTTGCTTCTGTGGCTGTTAGGTAACAAATCTATCATTTCTAATGACTGAGCATAAATGTCACCTCTTAAGCATAAATGATCATCAGGAAAATACTGCAGTTTACAGGGCTTTTGAAATTATTTTAAATTGGAACAAGTTTTAGTTTCAAAGTATCATGCATTTTAGCTTAATTTTTGAGCCTTATTCCTAATAGCTGGCAACCACCTGCCAAATTTCAAGTTCCTGCTCCAAAGCATAGAGCTTCTCAGTGCAACAGTTGTAAGAATGTTCTTAATGTTGGCAAAATAATTTCTTTTCCTCTGATACTATTTTTGGAAATGGGTGTCTGTCTCGGGTTTTGTTTCAGCTGACATGGAAAATTTCGGCCTGAACAGTGTGTTTGGCAAAGCAACTAAAAATAGGGTCTTATAATGGAAAATGTTAATTAAGGTGGCCTGCAGGAAGCACTTCCATCTGTACCAACATGCTTAGTTGGAGTGACCTGTGAGATCAGTGAAGATATCTTTAGTTATCTTTTCTATTCAATCTCTAAATTTTACTTGACATTGAAAACCATTCAAGCCCTGATCCTGCTAATGGCTGTACATTGACTTCATTGAGGCTCAGTGCCAGAGCCAGGGGTTTCCCCATAGAGATCTATTTGCAAAATTGGGGTTTAATTGCTGTTGTCACATGGTAAAGTAATAGGCAGTGGGAACTTAAGCTGGTTGCATCAGAAAGGACCAGCCCAATGGGCTTGCTTAACAGTAGTTCTTTTAAGTGTTCTTCTTATAACCCCTCCCCAGATTACTTAAAAATCAGTAAATGAGAGCTGGTTGGGTTTACAAAGGTGGGCTCTAGTATGACCAGTCTAAATCTCCAAATTATTAATTTATTAAAACACATGCATTAAAAAAATGAAAAAAATAAAGGTCATTTTGGGTACTTGTTTATGATCTTGAATTTTTGTATGGCAGAAGGGGCAAAGCTAGGTACCCAAATTCCATTGAAAGTCATTTGAGTAGGGTGCCTTATTCCCTTTTGTGCCTTCAAAAATCTTCCCTTCCATTTTCATGACTCTTGCACTTTTAGGCTACATGATAGCAGTCATAGTAGAATTTCCCATGACACAATTACAGCCCCAGTGATGGTTGATGGCTTTCATAGTCTGTTACACTGTCTGGGTGAACTGTGCTCAGACTCCTGGCTTCATTTTCTCCAGTTCTCTTGTGTTAATAATGCTGAGCATAGAACGCCAATCAAAACTGGCTTCACAACTTCTATCACCCTATTGACCTTCTGCTTAGCAAAGCTATTAAAAATAAAGTAATTCCTCGTGGATGTACCATTACAAAAAGGGGAGAAATGCAAGTTATGGTTTCACAAGCTGCCAGCCAGACATTCAAAATGGTCAAACATAGCAAAGACATTAGAATCTTGGAAACTCAAAACCTTAAATCAAGCTTAAGGAATGTGTGCTGGCTCAGATGCAATGTATGTAAGGGAGAGCTGAAGAGCCTTTACTGTTTTTGGGGACATTCGTTTTGACCTTTGGCATTAGGAATTGAACCAATGTGCTGAGCATCAAATTTAAATCTTTGCCTCAGACTAACTATGCTTTAGGGCTTCTTTGTATGTGTGTTTATCAATGAAAACTTCGTTCTGGCAGAACAGAGAATGGTAAAACTGCTACTTTTAATGCCATTACTAGGAATAGCTGTGAACTGAGGCTCTAAGGGTACTATGGTAGAGGGAAGAACTGCTTATTCTAATAGTTCTTTTAAAAATGTCTCCCATTAAAGATGATAGCTTTCTTTGACAGGGCAGCAAGGGTTGTGGATAGCGGGGAAGCAGTAGATGTGGTATATCTTGATGTTAGTTAAGCTTTTGATACTGTCTCGCATGACCTTCTCAGAAACAAACTAGGGAAATGCAACCTAGATGGAGCTACTATAAGGTGGGTACAAAACTGGTTGGAAAACTGTTCCCAGAGAGTAGTCATCGGTGTCGGTCATGCTGGAAGGACATAATGAGTGGGGTCCTGCAGGGATCGGTTCTGGGTCTGATTCTGTTCAATATCTTCATCAAAGATTTAGATAATGGCACAGAGAGTACTCTTATAAAGTTTGTGGACGATACTAAGCTGGGAGGGGTTGCCAGTTCTTTGGAGGATAGGATTAAAATTCAAAATGATCTGGACAAACTGGAGAAATGGTCTGAAGTAAATAGGATGAAATTCAATAAGGACAAATGCAAAGTACTCCACTTAGGAAGGAACAATCAATTGCACACCTATAAAATGGGAAATGACTGCCTAGGAAGGAGTACTCCAGAAAGGGATCTTGGGGTCTTAGTGGACCACAAGCTAACTATGAGTCACCAGTGTAATGCTGTTGCAAAAAACCCCAAACTTCATTCTGGGATGTGTTAGCAGGAGTGTTGTAAGCAAGATACGGAAAGTAATTCTTCCACTCTACTCTGCGCTGATTAGACCTCAACTGGCGTATTGTGTCCAGTTCTGGGTGCCACATTTCAGGAAAGATGTGGACAAATTGGAGAAAGTCCAGAAAAGAATGACAAAAATGATTAAAGGTCTAGAAAACATGACCTATGAGGGAAGATTGGGAAAAAAAATGGGTTTGTTTAGTTTGGAAAAGAGAAGATTGAGGGGGGACATAACAGTTTTCAAGTACATGAAATGTTACAAGGTGTCAAGGTTCCTTCCCCACTCTGAACTCTAGGGTACAGATGTGGGGGCCTGCATGAAAACCCCTAAGCTTATTTTTACCAGCCTAGGTTAAACTTCCCCAAGGTACGAACTATTTTACTTTTTGCCCTTGGACTTTATTGCTGCCACCACCAAGCGTCTAACAAATATATAACAGGGAAAGAGCCCACTTGGAAACGTCTTTCCCCCAAAAATCCTCCCAAACCTTACACCTCCTTTCCTGGGGAAGGCTTGATAAAAATCCTCACCAATTTGCATAGGTGAACACAGACCCAAACCCTTGGATCTTAAGAACAATGAAAAAGCAATCAGGTTCTTAGAAGAAGAATTTTAATTGAAGAAAAAGTAAAAGAATCCCCTCTGTAAAATCAGGATGGTAAATATCTTACAGGGTAATCAGATTCAAAACATAGAGAATCCCTCTAGGCTAAACCTTAAGTTACAAAAAGACACAAAAACAGGAATATACATTCCATTCAGCACAACTTATTTTATCAGCCATTTAAACAAAACAGAATCTAACGCATATCTAACTAGATTGCTTATTAACCCTTTATAGGAGTTCTGACCTGCATTCCTGCTCTGGTCCCGACAAAGGCAACACACAGACCAAGAGAACCCTTTTTCCCCCGCCCCGGCCAGCTTTGAAAGTATCTTGTCTCCTCATTAGTCATTTTGGTCAGGTGCCAGTGAGGTTATCTTTAGCTTCTTAACTCTTTACAGGTGAAAGGGTTTTTTCCTCTGGCCAAGAGGGATTTAAAGTTGGTTAACCTTCCCTTTATATTTATGACATAAGGAGGATGGGAAATTTTTTTTTCTTAATCTCTGAGGATAGGACAAGAAGCAATGGGCTTAAATTGCAACAAGGGAGGTTTAGATTGGACATTAGGAAAAACTTCCTAAATATGAGGGTAGTTAAGCACTGGAATAAATTGCGTAGGGAGGTTGTGGAATCTCCATTATTAGAGATTTTTAAGAGCAGGTTAGACAAACTCCTGTTAGGAATGGTCTAGATAATACTTAGTTCTGCCATGAGTGCAGAGGACTGGATTAGATGACCTCTCAAGGGTCCCTTCCAGTCCTATGATTCTATGAGTCTATGTCAGTGTTCCATTATTTATCTTTTTTAATCTTCTGAATTACTGTAAATTCTCAAAGTTTGCTCGGCTTTTTTTGTTGTAGAATAACATTGCTGGCAAAGTAGGAGAAAAACTTAATGTCTTGGTATGACATAGGATATGATTTTTAAAAGCTCCATTCTGATTGGGACTTTTTGCTTTAATGGCTTTAATTTGGGGGTCTTGGGATCTCGTCACTGTACAAAATAAAAGCCCGTCTATGAGAACTAGTTTGTTTCCTTTTACTTCCAATATACATGTATTATGATTATTTTGAAACAGACTCTAGCTGTCTAGAGGGCAAAAGCTGTAAAACTCTCTTTCAGTTTAAGGATAACTTATATTTACATTAAAGGCTTATTCATCTGAGGAAGAGTGACTTGCTTTTGGTAACTGTCAGTCATAAGTAGCTTTTTCCTCCTGTAGACTGACTGGACCTAGCTTTGAGCCTTAGATCTTCTATTATCTGCATCATAAAACTTCAGAAAGTGCCCTCATTCTTTGTGTGCCTGTAGGTTATTTAGAGGTCACTCGGAACTGACATTTAGTAAACATTGAGCTTTTTTGACTGTTTCCAACCTTAAAAATAAACACACCTTGAGGGTTAGTACAGTAGCTATTTTTGCTGTGGCTAAACCTCCTATCCTTGATGCATGGACAGCCAGGGGGCTCTTGCTTCCTAATGCTTGTAAAATGAAAGCTCACTAGGCCACAGTAACTTACAGGGTAGCCTGTGTAGAGTAGGTTTGTATTTCAAAAGCTGTGAAACAGATACTTGGAATTATTCATGTATGATTCTGTCGAACTTGGGCAGTTTTATATAGCAAAAGTTACAAGCCGTGTTTGATTAGTTTTTCCTCCCTTGGCATTTCTGTCTACTGCTGGTGAAATGCAGATTGTACTAGATTTTGTGAATTTATCTAAGAATAAAAATAGGCTTCTTTCCATAAATCAGTTTTCAATTGAGCAGTTGTATTCTCACCATAGGATTGCCAACTTTCTAATTGCATAAAACCAAACACCCTTGCCCTGCCCCTTCCCCGAGGCCCCGCCCCTACTCCCAGGTGGGCTCCAGGATGGGGCCAGAGATGAGGGGTTCAGGGTGCAGGAGGGGGCTCTGGGCTGGGGAAGGGGGTTGGTGTGCAGAAGGTGGTGCAGGTGCTAGGAGGGAGTTTGGATGTGGAGGGGGGCTCAGGGCTGGGGCAGGGAGTTGGGGTGTAGGCTCTGGGAGGGAGTTAGGGTGCGGGAGGGGGTTCCAACCTGGGGCAGAGGGTTGGGGTGCAGGAGGGTTCGGGGTGCCGGCTCCCAGTCGGCAGCGCAGTGGGACTAAGGCAGGCTACCTGCCTGCCCTGGCTCCACACTGCTTCTGGAAGTGTTGGCATGTCCCCGGTCCCACTCTGGCTCCTAGGCATAGGGACCAGGGGACTCTGTGCGCTGCCCACACCTGCAGGCACCGCCCCTGCATCTCCCATTGCCTGCAGTTCCCGGCCAATGGGAGCTATGGAGTCGGTGCTCTGGGTGGGGGCAGCGTGTGGAGCCTCTCTGGCTGTCCCTGTGCCTAGGACCCACAGGGACATGCTGGCTGCTTCTGGGAGCTGTGTGGAGCCAGGGCAATCAGGGAGCCTGCCGTAGTCCTGCTTCGCTGCCGACCAGACTTTTAGCAGACCGGTCAGCAGTGCTGACTGGAACCACCAGGTCCCTTTCTGACTGGGTGTTGTGGTCGAAAACGGGATGCCTGGCAACCCTAATTCACCACCTGTTGCTCTCATGTAGGCTTTATTAGCCTAATGAAAGGTTTTGAAGAGTAAAGGCAAACGAGAGAAAAAACATTGTACCAATTTGATCTTTTCCTAACTGAATTATCTACTTACAACATCTAATGGCTGAATTGCAAAGAATAGCCAGAATTCTTTGCCATTGGATAGAGATGTAATTGCTTAGCAGAACAAATTAAATATCCTATTGAATCTTTTATTGAATTATAGTAGTTAGAATAAGTCTTGGCAATCAAAGTGAGATGATACATTTTAAGATGAGGTAATATTTACTGAGGTTAGTCGTACTCTTTATTTTGTGCAAATATAAGCTAGTGTCTATGCTGTGGGAGAGAGTCAAAGATGCATTTACTGTTAATTATAAAAATATAGGACTGGATACATTTTTCTTAATCCTCTGCTTTATCTCTGATGCCTGGGTTTAAAAAAATTAAATGAAGTTAGTTTTAATGATGTGGCACGTGTTTATTCCATAGAAGCAGTTCGCACCACAGGGTAACACACTTGGTAGGCCTGTTTTGGAAAGGCCAGGTTTTAAAGAACAGGATCAGGAGTCAGATGTGTTGGAAAAAATGGTTTGAGGAAATTTGCGAAGCATCTTGGTTGCATTGTGTGAGCTGCTGTGTCAGTCTGTGTTTGTAAAAATCATTGCGTGTTTTACAAAAGGGCATGCTACTTTAAAATCATAGCACTTTGAGGATCTCAAAACAATATTCTGTCAAGTTCTCCATATAATTTATATCCATTTTACAGATATATGAACTGAGACACAGAGGTGAAGTTACATGCCGAAGTAGAGCTTGAAATGGAAACAAGTTCTTTCTCTCAAAGTGTTATATGGAATTCTGACATTAAAACATGGTGCTGTCTAGGTGCCAGTCTCCTGCTCTAACCCCAAGGTTAATAAAAGAGCTGGTCAAAAAGTTTGACAGATCAGTTTTTCACCAGAACATGCTTATTCAACAGAATTGAAACATTCCATGGGAACATGTCGACTCCGTTTAAACTTTCTGGCTGGTTTCTTGTCAGCCTGCCTCGTTGCCTGTCTCCCACGTGGCCTAGTTGGTGGGCAGCCAGTATCACCATATCTCTGGGTTGTCCGCCTGGTGGGCTGCCCAATTCCCATGCTCCTGGAATTGTCCACCTGGCAAGCTCCCTGGGATTACTGGGCCATATAAACTCCAAGGCTTTCTGGCTGTTTGCCTGGTGGGCTGTTGAGCTCCCCTGCTTCCTACCCGGCAGATGAGTGGAGCAGGCTGCCCCCTCAGGTGGCCATGGAACTGTCCAGAAATTTAAGAGGAAACCGGTTTTGGTTCTTCCAAACAGAATTTTTCTAAAATTTCTGTTCCATGAAAAATAATGCATTTCGCTCTTGTTCTGATTTGAAACTAATGTTTTTCAGAAATTCAGAATCCTCTATCAGAGGTGAATTTTGATTCCAGTACAGCTCTAGTTAATAGTTTCTGAAAGAGATGCTGGACTAAATAAACATCAGTTTGTAGCTAACTCACCTACTGCTGGATAAGATTTCTGTGGGAAGGTGCTGTAAATTGAGAGTGAATAGGGTTAGTGAAAGGGATTTCAGGCTTGCTGTCAAACTCTCTGGTTGGTTTTAATTGAAAATTGTGTGTAGTATTCGGGTACTTAATTAAATAACCTTTAGTCAAATAACTATTGACTAAAAAAAGGTTGCAATTGAATCCATAGTGTTCCCTGAATCAAGAGGATTAATAAGCAGACAGTTTTATTGCCAATGGCTATCAAACTGAAACATTATACTGACTGTTAAGAATTCATGTGAGCATTGTTGCCTTAGTAGCAATAAAGAACATTGTTTTGTTTATTTAGTGATGTAATAAAACTTGATTTGTCAATTGTGAAATTTCAGATATTTGACCTGTTTAGTTATTACATAAAAAGTGTCCTGTTTGTTGGGCAGTGTTGCTTGATCCATGTTGTAGGTTAAATCTTGTTTACAGTGAATTTGGCAGACAGTGAAGCTTAATCTGTTCGACTTCTAAAAAAAAATTTTTTTGTTTTTTAAGAACTTCAGATCATTCAGAAACTGGCAATGAAATGTGAAATGTGAGCTCAGACTTGACTACTGTGTAACTTCTAGCCACCTTTAATTTTAGAAGCAGATGAGCCATTTATTTTTAACCAAATAATAGGAATATATTTCACATCCTTTCCTCCCTTCTAAGCCATGGAATTCTTTACGCATCAATTCTGGTTTGTAGTAGAGAATAGACTTTTCAAAAATCCTGTTTTAAAACATTTAGGAAACATCTTCATAACAAGTTCTGGTTTGGCAGTCATTTCAGCTGTACCTTGAACAAAAATATGTAACTAATAGGCAAAACATGAGCCAAAGACTGACCACAACAGAATACCTCTGCTTTATATTATTATTTAAAAAAATACTGTTCACATTAAAATATTCTTAAGTGGTTCAAGAATGGATTCTTTTAAAACTGAAGTTTACAAAAATGCAACTGTTTTGGAAAGTTATTTCTGTCCCATCTTAGCAAAGAATGTTTAAAATTAACCAAAATGTAAAACAAAAATTATATTTTAGGAATTACTGTTGCCCGTTACTTGGAGACAGAAAATATTTTTGTTCTGCTGTGACAACAAGAATATGTGAATGACTCCAATAACTTGGAGTTCTGCCACAAAATAGGTGAAAAATTACAAGCGCAGTACCAGGGTAGCCTCTTTCTAATAGTGTGCAGCTTCAGACATGAATCATAACCTAATCCTTTTCTGTCCTTCTGCATATACCCCCACCCCACAAATGGAAAGTGATTTTGCAGTAAGCCAAAGCTTTTATGCATTACTGATAAATCAGAAGTGCTGAGAATATCATTCCTACCATAGAAAGATATGGTTGTCAACAGCAATAAAAAAGTTCTTTTCTACTTGAAAAACATTTAGCTGAGTAACGGAACATAACTTCCCTCCTGATCCTTTAACTCATGAAGCATGCATCTTTCTTATGAAGCAGTGATGATAATAATTGAATTATTTTTCTAGGTTTTTTTGAGCTTTGCAATTTTTAGTTCTTAAGTCAAAAAGAGAAGGGACAGGTATTTGATCATGTTTTGCAGTTACAAACTGATGTTTTTGCATTATTTTGTATCTGGAATTGATGTTTGTTAAAGGAAATGGGTGGGTAATGTAGTTCTCTGGGCTAAATATATATTTTTTAAAAAGAACAAGAGAGAGGCCCCTCTCTGTTGCTGAATGTTAACTATCTGAGCCTTGTGTTGACTGCATTTTCAACCGGTTTTCATAATGATGACCCATGCAGGTACTGTCTGGGAAAACAAATATGCTCCAAATCTAGAAATGCAGTAGACTGAGGCTCCTAATGCAAAGTAACATCAAAAAGATGGTTGATCTTTTTTCTAGCTTAGTTGACAGGTTTGTTATGGGTTTATTCTATGCCATATAAACCCCTTTGGTGGGAGAATCATTTATTAGTATCTGCTGAAGTGTTGCCTTTAGAATTACAAATGTAATGCCTTAGGTTTTTGGTGGTGAGGGAGTTTAGATATTCATGCTTTCCATGATTTTGTAACACACATTATCTGGCCAATTTAAAATAGTGGTTATAAACTTTGCCTTGAATTTGCCTACTAGTTTTATACCAAATGTGGGTGGCACATAACAGTTCTGTATTTTTTGTAGCCAACTTGTTTTTGCAATGTAGCAAGAAGTTTGTGTGTAAGTGAGAATCAAAGATTTTGATAACCAAAGAATAGATTCCTAGTAAACTTACCACTCTAAGTTGAAGTAAGAATTTGATTCGTATTTCTTGTATGGTGTGTTGTAGCCATGTGCGTCCCAGGGTATTAGAGAGACAAGGTGGGTAAGGCAATAACTTCTATTGGACCAACTTCTGTTGGTGAGAGAGACGAGCTTTTGAGCTACACAGAGCTCGTCAGGTCTGGAAAAGGTACTAAGTGTGTCACAGCTAAATACAAGCTTGAACAGATAGTTCAGCATAAGTAGTTCTCACATATTTTAAGGGACTATTCAAGGAAAAGTTTGCCATTAACACCCCTGGAGTCGCAGGAAAAAATGGAGGTTTAGTGGGTGACAAATTGTTGTAATAAACCATAAAGCCAGTGTCTTTCAAAACCATGATTTTTAGTCTCTAGCAAAGTTATGAATTTCAGTTTCCTGGCTTGTCTTTTAAAAGAGTTATGCAGGTTTCTTTTGAGGATGAGGACTGATAGGTCAAATATAGAGTGATCATTTTGTGAAAAGTGTTCACCCACAGGTGGCATGATGTTTTTGTCTTTTATTATTTTCCTGTTTGAGTTTGAGAGTGTAGTGTTTTGGTTTTAGATTGGACAGAGAAGCTTTGCAGAATGCTAAAAGATTGTCTGCCACCTTCAAATGTTTTGGGTTTATACTTGCTGCCTCTATGCCACTTCCAGCTGGTCGGAGAGATTTTATCCCAGATCTCTATCTTGTAATAGTCAAATCACAAGCTCACATGGCTGATTAAAAATATCCATTTTGAAATGCACACCTGAAAGCTTTAGTTGAAATTTGAAATGCTAGATTAAAATATTTAAGGCTTTAAAATATTTTTAGGAAGTATGTGGAATGCTATATTTGACCTCCCTGTCCTCATCCTCAAAGGAAACCTGCACAATACCTTCAAATGATGAGCCTAGGAGCTTAAATTCAAAACTCTGCTAGACACCAAAAATCATGGACTCAATAGAGATTCTGGGCAGGTATACATTCTAGATTTACAGCAGCACAGCTGCACCACTGTAGTGCTTCTGGTGAAGATACTCTAAGCCAGTGGTTCTCAACCTGTGGCCCAGGGGCTGCTTGCGGCCCAATCAACGCACAACTGCGACCCATGTGACATCCTCAGGGCCATACAGGTAGTGTTGGGTGTGGCCCACAATGGTAAATAGGTTCAGAACCACTGCTCTAAGGGTGTGTCTACATTACTAAGTTTTGTTGACAAAACTTATGTCAACACCCAAAAGTCAACAAAACAAAAATTGTCAAAGGGTGTTCACACTTGCTCCCTCTGTCAACAGATCATGTCCACATTGGGGGACACTATCATCGACAGGGTGAGCAATGCACCGTGAGTATGTATTCCCACAGTGCAGTGTTGTGGGAAGGAAGAGCTGATCATTGCGCATCTTGGGATTCTCTCCGAGTTCTCCCACAGCCCCCTCAGCTGCTGAGAGCAACATCATGAGTAGCTCTGTGAGCTCTCCATGCTGCTATGTTCCTAGTGCAAGGCAGAACAGGAGCATTCCAATGTTCCCCAAAGGGAGCTTTGAAAGGGGAGGAGCGCATGCCTGCAGGGTAGCAGATATCAAAACACTGAGCAGAGCAATCAGGGCAGGCATTGTGGGATACTGGTGGAGCCAGTTCTGTGGACAAAACAATCAGCAGTGTCTACACTGGCTCTTTGTCGGCAATAAAGGGAAGAGTAAAGACAAAAATCTCTCGTAGGGGTGGAAGTTTTTTGTCGCCAAAACTGGGCGTTTTTTCGCAATAAAAGTCCCATTGTAGTGTGTACGCTCTTGCTGTTTTGTCACCAAAAGACCGTTTTTGGGGACAAAACTTGGTAGTGTAGACAAGGCCTAAGCTAATGGGAAAGAGTTCTCCCATCAGCTTAATAACTCCATCTTCACGAGAGGCGGTAGCTATGTCGGCCGGAGACACTCTTCCATCGACATACCGCTGTCTACATTGGTGCTTAGGTCTGTATAACTACGTCTCTCAGGGATGTGGATTATTCGCACCCCTGAATGACATAGTTATACTGCAGTAATTTTGTAGTGTAGACCAGGACTCTAGTTTGTTTCATCACAACAGTCTATAACCTATTAATTCTCCTTTGTCCTATGACTGTATTGCCTTGTCTTTTCATTGTGTTTTAATTATGTTGATTATTTATGAATCCCCAAGTGACAAATTAACAATCTGAGGTTTGGAAGGTTCTAGTCCCAAAATCAGATACAGTGTTGTTAGAATTAATTGTAAATTGGGAATCCTGATATGTATGGTTGCAACATCTTCACACTTAAGAAAAAGATTCAGAATTTTCAGTAATTTTATTAACACAATTAGCAAAATCACAAACACTCCAGCCCAGCAAGGTAGATAGGGATAATACAGAAAGAGCATCTAAGCGTCATATACTCACATCATCCCTTGCAGAAAAACCTAAAGTGTTAGTTGTCACGATCATCATCATCATCACCACCACCACCACCACCACCACCACCACCAGTGGTTGTCAGCCTGGTATCTCCCATGGCACACAGGCCGGGATACAGCTTTTATAATGTGTTATGCTGATGCAACTATGCCTAATGCACATCCTTTTCCTTATTTGGACTTCCAGACCCCACTGATGTTGGGGTGCCCTTCTCCTATAGGTTACTAGAATTTTTACCTCAAGCTTATTAGCATATATATTAATTCGTTGCCATGGCATTCTTGTGGTTGGACATCTGCTGGTGTTGCTGTCTTAAAATATTCCAAGCTGATAGCAACTGGCATCTTGTGCCATCTTCCTGTCAGCAGTTTAGTCATTACAGTATTCTTTCTTGTTATACCTTATGATCTAGAATTACTTGTGGCTAGCTGCTTATGCTAAGGCTTTTTAGGCCTTGATTAGTTTAGCTAAGCTATTGTCTTACAGTTCTTGAAGCTTGTAGGCTCATTACATTACTGCCTTAACTTAGACCTATGCCTTACCTAGCAAATACCTATTCTATGGGCTACGCTGCAGTTGTATTAATTGCCCAGTTCATTTTGGTTTCTTGCAACGTGTTAACTCCTTGTGCTTAATGATCTTTTCCACCTTGTATTTATCTGTGACCTCTGATTACCTTTTCCAGACCTGAAGAAGAGCTCTGTGGAGCTTCTCTTTTGCCAAAAGATGTTGGTCCAATACAAGATATTATCTCGCTTACATCATCTCTCTCAGAGAATCGGGACTCTTTTTAAGCACTATAACTTTGTGAAAAGAAAATTCCCCTTGTCTACTCTAACTTCAATTGTTGAAACATTCTCTGGTGTTCTTGTACTTTGCTATGTTGTCTTTCTTTTAATAGTCCATTGTCTGTTGTGTGATCACACAGTCTGATAATATTGGCTAAACCAAAGAAATGTAAAAGATTTTCAAAACTCTAAGGGAATACATTAGAGACTTGTTTTCTATTGCTTGCGTGCCTATTTCCTGCTACTAAATGTGATCTAAAGAGGCCGTACTCTATCTCTGTTCTCAAACAGAAAGAAAGTTGAACTGGAGTTTGGGATGAGCATACATATCAGTAATTTCAGGATAAAAAGCATATGAATGTTCTAACTCCAAAAACAAGTATTATAAATTCATGAAATTAAGATATAAGGTTAAACTAAGAAGAAATCCAAACATGTAAAAGTCGTGAAAATTTACCATTAAGGTATCCAAATGATCTTAACTCTGCCTTGTAATGTCACCAATCGTACTTTCTCTGTAATATCCTACAAACCTTAACTAAAAAATAAGACCTTTTCTCATGTGATTGAAAGTAGATCTACATGGCAATTAGACACCTGTGGTTGACCCGTGCCAGTTGATTTGGGCTCACAGGGCTAAGGCTAAGGGGTTGTTTATTTAATTAAACAGCCTATTAGGCCAAGCCCCATGAGTCCAAGTCAGCTGGCATGGGCCAGCTGTGGATTTTTAATTGCAATGTAGATGTACCCTTAGTGTTTTACAGAATCTTCTCCATAGATTTTAGTATGTGTTGTTTAAGATTAAGGACTCTTTTTTATGGATCTAAGAATTTTATGTTTTGTAAAGCCAGTAAAAATATGCAGTGACCAGAGCACTTCCATTGTCTCATCTTTCCTTTTTCTCTTTTTGATAACATCTTAGAAATTCATATTCGGTGTCTGAAGAAATATTGAAAATCCCCTATTTATATAGAAAGCTTCCCATCAAATATTGTAGGGCCCATTTCTGTTTTAATTGATATGATCTGACAAGATCAAAGAGCAAAGTGGTATGGCTGCAAGGTCTTTCTTACAGGCAAATATAGATAGAAACCCTGGGGTTTTGATCAATGTCCTATCCATGAATAAGGTAAATTTACTGTCTCAGATTCCATAGTTATTTTTCATCAATAGCAAATAGTAACAGAACCTGTGAGCTAGATTGCTCATTCTGAACTGAGTTCGGATTCTAATGTAAGCAAAAGCCTTCTTTGGAAAATAATTGTCTGTTCTCTACCTGTCCTCTATCATTTGCACTATATTGTCTGTGGGGCTATAGCCAGATGCCAAGAACCATCCTAATACATTAAATGAATTTGGAAAGAGAAGCCTTCCCAAATTTTAACCTCCAATGATATTTTGTGCAGGAATTTGTATAACCATAACATGAATAGTCTGAGTTTTTCTTTTAAACTTTCTATGCTTACTTGACTTGGAAGCTTCAGCAGAATACTATCCTTCAGAGGCACTTTTTGTGTATTCTGTAAACTACTAAATAAGACATTTTTGCCACCTACATACCTTGGTACTTCTAACAGTAAAACCTCTAATTTATGACTGCAAATATATTTTGCATAGTATTTGACATACATATCATCTTAAATTCCATTCATATTCAAATCCTACTGGAGGCCCATTGATTTCAGTGGGTGTAGAATCAAGCTTGTAGAATGGAGCAGCTGAAGTAAGTGGCAGAAGCAGCAATACTAGTTTTGTACAGCGTGTTTGGTAATGTTGTTGCCACATACTAGGGCCCTACCAAATTCACGACCATGAAAAACATGTCACGGAACTTTCATGGGGGAGGCCAGCGTTTCCCAAAGTGGAGGTCCTGACCTAAAAGGGAGTTGCAGGGGGATCACAAAGCTATTCTCGGGGGGTTGTGGTCTTGCAATCCTTAATTATAAGGTGACTTCAGACCCGGGCGGCTGGAGACTGGCGGCTGTTGGCCGGGCGCCTGGCTCTGAAGGCAGCGCCTCGCCAGCAACACCTCAAGAAGTAAGGGTGGCAATACAATACTATGTCACTCTTACTTCTGCGCTGCTGCTGGCAGCGGCTCTGCCTTCAGATGTGGGCTACTAGTCAGCAACTGCCGCTCTCCAGCGGCTTAGCTCTGAATGCAGCACCGCCGCCAGCAGCAGCGCAGAAGTAAGAGTAGCAGTACCACCCCCCTCCCCCCACAATAACTTTGTGATCCCCCAACTCCTTTTTGGGTTGGACCCCTACAATTACAGCACCGTGAAATTTCAGATTTAAATAGCTGAAATCATGACATTTATGATTTTTAAAATTCTATGACCGTGAAATTGACCAGAATGGACTGTGGAATTGGTAGGGCCCTACACATTATAGATAAATAGAATCCAAGTAATGAAATAAAAGGCTTTTTTGTCCCTTTTAATTAGGCAGCTTCAGTGGACTTCAAAATCAGCATGTGCTTTGTCTGTATAAACACAATAAAGCATACTGAAGGGCAGAAAATGTTGAGATGTAGGTACCGTTTTAGTGAGGATTTCACTTCTATCAGTAATGGGTAGTGGTTGACTGTAGTCTTCATCTAGAAAAGTATACCTGAAGGCAAGAATAGTATCTGCATAATCCAAAAATGTTTTGATGGGAAAGTTCAGGACTTCTCCTAAAATTTTAGAAAGGGGTGGGACTAAGCCAACAAATTATCTGTTCCAACACTAAAGAAAATTGGAAATAAACTGCTGTTTAAATGGTTGAATTTTTGGAATTTTTCTACAGGCTGGCGAGAGAGGGACATGTAGTTTCCACCCCAAGCAATCTTTCTACTGAAAGAATAGTGAGGCCACTGCCTCTTAAGTATTTGGGGGAAATTTGAGTTGACGCCAGCTTCATGGCACACTGGCGTATCTCTGTGCTTGGGGAATCCCTAGCTGTCTGCTCTGGGCAGCTTTAAGACCCTTTGTGCAACTGGAAGAGTGTGCAGGAGACGTAGCAAGGCTGAAGATCTGTCTCAAGGTCTTTAATTTCATTGTCATGTTGCTAAGGGAATCTAAACCATACAGGGGACAAGGCTCTTAACATTCAGTAAGCTTTTTCTTTTTCCAGTCCAACTACAGTTAGCATGTTTACTTCTGCCTTCTCACCTCTGTGTGTGTCTCTCTCTAACCTTTCTTGCTTTCTGTATTTTTTTTTTCTTTCATTCCTTGCCTTCCCTTGGCTTCTTTAATTTTCCCATCTTCCCCCTGCTACCATTACTTCAATTTGTTCCCATGTAGCTTCTTCAAAAACAGAGAAACTCCATAATACAGTGTAGATGGGGAGATGCTCTTGCATGACAGTGCTGTTCAGGTGATAGATACCAGCAGCAACAGTTTACAATTTGAGAATTAATCCTAAATTGTTTTTTAATTGATCTTGATCATATGACTGGGCATACGCTCCAGGAAGGCAACCTCAATTTAGAGTTATTTCTCAGGATACGCCTGCTTGAGTGAGTGAAAAAAAATTCTGTGAAACTGTGGGTCCAGTTCAAATAATTGAAGGTGACAGAAGAAAAGGTCTTAAATCTGGTCTCTGTAGAATTTTAGAACAACACCATGAAATACCGAAGCTCAGTTTGCATGCATGACCTTAACTCTGCCCTCTTTTGTAAATGCTTTATGACAGTCCTTAATTACATGGTCACTACTTTTTCTCAAACGCAACATAATATGCAATTTTATAGCCTTAATTAGATATATGTAGCAGCTTGTAACATTTCATTATTGTATGCTTTCAGTATTGTCACTGTCAGAATAGTGCCACTGTATCTTGGACATTTAATATGAATTCTCTTTTCGCAAAGTATTAAAGATATGCACTTTAATTTTGTCAGCACAACTGTACTGTGGTCATTGTTAGGTTTAGTTCTAGGCGTCTGAAGCTTTAATTAGAGGTTGTGTACAGAGTAAAGTTTTACCAGTTGTAGAGATATTGTTGTACAGGTTTCTCACCCTATCCCCACCTCCCAGTCCCCAGTGTAGATACACTTATTCCAGTAGAAGAATGGAGCTTTTCAATTTAGCTTAAACCCCTTCTTAAGTGATATAAGCTTAAAAAAAGGGCACTCCTTTACTGACAACTGAGGGATTCTATCAATTTAATTTATATTTATTTAAATTCACATCTTGGGTTATACCAACATAATTTTCTCAGGTAGACAAGGCCTTAGGTAGTCTATATATGTCAGCAAATTTTGACTTTTACTCTATTTTATTCAGTAAAATTTGGGATAAGTACGCTTTTCAGTGTACTCTTTTTAAAATATTTTATTTATATATATAAAATACATATGTATGTTTATATATAAAAACAACTTTCATGAACTCTGTTTTTCTGGTATACACAGGGTAGGACGCAGTGTTACTTAGGTTACTCATTTGTCCAAAGTAGCAGAGCTAAGATTGGGCATGCAGTCTTAACTTTTGGCATTTCCTAACTTCCGAGTGCTTTGCTGTGGAACCTTAATGTTTGATTATTATTGCTGCTATGGAATATAAATCAGGCTTGAAAAGATGCTTAAGATCAAATATGTGTATTGCAGTGTACAAGGCTTAATGGCTTACTTTTCCATTGCTCATTTTAAAATTGAAAGGTCCAGCTTCCTATTTTCCTTATCCTAAGTGATTGTCTGTCTGAGCTCTTATAATTCCTAAAACTGCCTAGTGGAGAGGAATTTAGTAAAGTGGCTGAGAATTCTGACTTCTACTTAACCTTTCATCTCGGAAACAAACAGTTGGTCCTAAATAGCTGAAAACAGACTATTTTTAGATTTTAATTTAGACAACATTTCCAGATTTGTTTTGTCATAGCATAGTGTCTGCTAAGTTGGAAAGGCTTGGAGCCAACAGAAACCCTTGGGGTTTGCATTGATTGTTCTACACTAATCCATTAAGAATCTCTCTGCATTATATATTTTAGATTTATAACAAAGTAATAGCATGGACACTAGAATATTTTAAATCTAGACTACTGATTTATAAAACCAAAGGCCCTCTTCTGTATGCAAAGATCAGAAGTTAGCTATAGTGAGACATTGCAACCTTTGATGATGATTTTCTTCATCTGATGGTATAATCTGGAAAATAACTGACAGGACCAGTAGAAATGTGGAAGGAGCTTCAAACTGGGTCACAAGCTCCATTGGCCAGAGTGGACTTGGAATGTTGCAGAGGAAGTTCGTTTAGCCCCTTTACAGTGTCACGGGGAATAATACTTTGTGTTGCTCTTTACTGATCCCTCTAATCTTTATTTGGGGTGTTGATGGGTTCTGAAGAAAGCCACATGTATTCATTCTGCAGGTGGAAAAGGGGTTATTGTAACTTTGGAAGAGGAAGCAAAGGGGGGAAATAGGAAAACCTTGCAGGAATCTCCCTCTCCTAACCTCTCCCATCAAATAAGCTTAGTATTTTGGCAGTAAGAAAAGGAGTACCCGTGGCACCTTAGAGACTAACAAATTTATTAGAGCATAAGCTTTCGTGAGCTACAGCTCACTTCATGCATCCGATGAAGTGAGCTGTAGCTCACGAAAGCTTATGCTCTAATAAATTTGTTAGTCTCTAAGGTGCCACGGGTACTCCTTTTCTTTTTGCGAATACAGACTAACACGGCTGCTACTCTGAAACCTGTTATTTTGGCAGTGTTAGAGGCAATTGATCAAAAGTGTTTGACAGGACAAATATCCTTCTGGTTTTCTGTCCTCTTTGTAATTTTATATAATAAAAATAGCATTGAGGAGACTTCAGAATGCAATGCATATTGTATTAAATGGAGGAACTAATTGAAGATAAAGTTGATATAATTTTATGGCTCTCTTAATGTCCCAAGCACCTTAAAATTATTGTGTTTGTTGATCTCAATACCACTGAAGTGTTGCCACATCTGAGGTAGAACATTGCAGTTATTTAACAATTCACCACAACATTATGTAGTAATTTAGGACAAAAATGAAAAGCACCATATCCAGCTGAAACTGTAGGTATGAGATGGTTGAAGATTAAGTACTGTAGGCAGAAAGTAATTACAAGTGTTTATCTAACTAAATGCTCACTTTGTCTTTCAGAGCCATGGTGTCATGGAAAGGGATATACTTTTTACTTGCACTGTTCTTGGCAAGTTTTTTTGGGAGCATTTTCATGCTCAGTCCTTTTCTACCTTTGATGTTTGTCTCCCCGACCTGGTATCGCTGGATCACAGACCGCATCGTGGCCACCTGGCTCACACTCCCAGTGGTAAGTTGCAATGTCTGTGTAATTATTATAGGGGGAGCTGTTAGTTTTCCTATATTTAAGTTGCCTAACACTTTCCATTATAAAAGATTCTTGTGGATTTTTTTTTTAAGAAGCTCGATCACCTCTCCCACCACCTACCCTGAGCTAAATTTAGCTACACCAAATTGGCACATGCAGTGGGGCTTGTTTACGCTGGACTTTTAAAACAGCTTAGTTAGCGTGTTAGCTAACAGCACAGTTTAAATCCTAGTGTAGACAAAGCCTTAGTATGAAGTCTCTATCCCATTCCCCAAAAGAACTTCACTTTAAGCAAATGCCTTGGAACAATTTTGAACTTTCATTCAATGTAACTGTAAATGGAGTTCCCCTATATCAGAGTTCACTGTATTATACTAGATTTCGCTCTTTGAACCATGGGAAGATGGAAAGTATCTCCCTTGTAGTATTGGAATTATCCCTCTTGTACATACAACATATCAAACTTTTAGTATTACTCTCAATGAGAATACCGTTCAGTTAAAGCTTCTCTCCTTTTTGGCACTTTTATCTTTCAGTGATTCATTCCCACTTTTCCTTCCTTTCTTTCCTCCACCCCAACCCTCCTCCAACCTCCCCAAAGCAGTGCAGCTGCAATCACAGCAGCAAGTGGATATCTGATCGTGTGACTTTTTTTTTTTAAACTGTTTTGGGTTTTGAAAAAGAATGATTTGATCAAGGCCCAAAGCAGGGTTGTAGGAGGGGGTAGCTCAGTGAACCAAAGAGAACAGAGCATAATATAGTCCTTAACTGCTTGGAAGTCAGTGATGCTGCTTAGTGAGAATGGCTGGAGTACTAGTGAACAGGTGTTTTTACTTCAGAACTTACTAGAGAGGGTCCCTTTCCCATGCCCCAAGCTCCTAAGAATCACGCTTAGGTACGTGTTGGTGATCTTTGCTGCTGTTAGTTTAATCCTTTTAGGATTTACACAAGCATTTTAGTTCCTCCAGCCAAATTACAAAGGCAGATAATATCAGGTCAGCAAAAGGAACCTTGTCCCAGAAGTGACTTTTTCCTTGGTTACACTACAACTATAAGAGTCAGCAGACCCATTAACAACACACTTTCCCCTGACTCTGTTACAATACTGAAAGTTACTGTGGACAGGACCTAGCTGTGCCCTGTGGCTGGGCTTAATCAGTACAGTGGTTTTTTTGCTTTTTTGTGCCCCTTCCCTCAGTTTATATTGTCTTTTGAGGGCATTTGCACATACAAATGCACCATTTGATGTTCCCTAATTGTGAAGAGGCTTTTTTCCTTCAGGTAATAAACAGAATCTCAGGAGGTCTTTTAATCTTTCTGAAATAAAATGCTACTATGGCTATCAGCACTTTGTTGCTTCCAATGCATCCATTCCTCTATAGGAAGATTAATATCTTTATTGGGTAAAGATCAGTTTCTGTTTTCTCTGCCTTGAAGTATTTGGGCTACTTTATGTGCAGCTCGAAGTTTGTTTATTCTTCCCACCATTACAAGGATTATTAAATGCTACAAAATCAGGAATTAAAAATTAACAGCTGGACAAAAACATTTCCCATTAACAGTTGAATAGTGTAGGCCACTTTAATCTTTTGTGGATATGTTTCAAATTCAGTTGGTAGTAATAATGTCAGAAGTCTGACCCTATGCTTGTCTACCAGATTTCTTAAAATAGGTAACTCAAGAAACTGGGTACCAAATTTCCATTCAATTGTAGAGTTGGTGTTTTTGTATTTGGAAATCCATAAAAGCTCCAAAGTTTCCAATACTGATTATGACATAGCTGCTTTTAAGATTTTTTTTCCCTAAAAAAAGTCCCTTCAACTTTAGAATACTATTATGTATTAAAATTTCGATGTGAATGGCAGCGTAGTATCTGGAAATAGTAGCAGTGGTAGTTAGAAGTATTGCTAAGAACTATCTTAAAGAGCCCTTAAGGAAAGACAGAGATAAAGCTCTGACTCCTTATAACGGAGCATGGTCTTCATCCTGCATCATATCCAGCCTTGTGCGCCTCCCAGCCCCCAAACATTGGCCACTGAGCAACTGCAGTGCTCTCTCAACTTCCATGGCTTGCTTGTCCCCCCAGGTCTTCAAGGGATAGACCTGCAAGCAAATTTGTAAGACCTTCATCCAAGAGGAATGGGGCCAGGTCTCCTCAGAGAGGCCATTTGAAAAGGTCTATGACTCCAAGGAGCCTAAGCCCTGCAAAGGCTTCCACAAAGGTTTCAAGCAGTCTCGGTACTGAGGAATCTTGTATATCTAAGTCCTCATCTGCTTCCAACGTATACAGTACCCATCACTCAGTATTGAAGCCATTGGTACCATTGAAACTTGGACTAGAGTCTACTGATCCTCAGCACTGTACGAAGAAGGCTGTATGCTCCACATCTTCCACAGCCTCATCGGTACCTAGACCATTGGTACAGCAGGTTCCAGAACAGTCAGTAAAACACTTAGTAACTCTCACCTCTATGGCTGGGACTTACCAAGTCACCGTGCTGGCTCACCCAGTACCGCAAGAGTTCAGGTTCTCAAAGGACCTGCTTATTTCCAAGGAACCTGAGTCTCTTCTATTGAAGTCAAGGTTCCTGGTACCACAACCAGCATTATCCCGGTAATCCCCCCTTTCACCAGGATTGCCTACTTCCCTGGTACCAATACGTTATGAAAGATGGCTGATGCCTCCTCCACTGCACTATGAAGAGGAGGGTTCTTCAGATTCCCAAATTTTTGTTCAGGGTTCTGCTGACTACCTACATTTGACTACCTGGAACCTGCACCTCCTTCCAACTTAATTCTCCCCAGTTGAGGCTATCATCCCCCATGTATCGCATTGTTGATTTAAAATACTTTCAAGATCCAGTGAAGAGGACAGCAGACACCCTTCAGATCCCATTAGAGGAAATGCAGGAAACATCGCACAAATGGCTTGACGTCTTGCAGACATCATCTTCAGCATTGGTTGCCTTCTGTATAAATGAAGCATTATTAAAATCTGCCAAGTCCATCTGTCAGTCTCCTGCTATTGTGTCTCTCCCCCCCACTCCCCCCAATGGCAAAAAGACCAGACAGAAATTATTATGTCCCATATAAGGGCTTGAACTTCTTATTTTCCCCACACTGAATCAAATCCTCTAACGTGGACACAGTAAATGAGTGTCAGAGGCAATACCGTTTGAAGACTACACCCCATGAAAAGGACCACAAATCCCTGGAGTATTTTGGTGCAAGAGTTACTCTTTTGCTACTTCACAATTCCAAATTGCTAACTTTCTGTTGATTCTGGCAAAATACAGTCACATTAATTAAATTAAGTTTAGGACTTTCATTGAACATCTACCACAACAGCACAAAGAACAGTTCCAAGCCTCCATTGCAGAAGGGCAGCTCTTGACTAGAACAATCCTGCAGGCTTCTCTGGATGTGGCTGATATGACAGCTTATTCCATTGTTATGGCTGTAATAATGTGCAGGGTATCATGACATCAGTCACTTTCAATGGTTCCTTTCATGGTCAGTGACACCATGTATAATTCGGTGAATACTTCAAAGCTCTCCAGGGTGACCCTTTGTTGGCTGGATATATATATAATATATAAGCCTGCAAACAAAAAGAGGCTTAATCTACTTCAGGTGGTGCAGAGATAATCTCCTTCTCAATTCTCCACTTTCTATATATCTTTGGAGCACTTAGAGAAGAAAAAAACTCATTTCAAAGGGGACAATCTTTAACTGCTACAGCAAACTCGACTCAGCAGCTAATCACAGGTTTCAGAGTAGCAGCCGTGTTAGTCTGTATTCGCAAAAAGAAAAGGAGTACCGGTGGCACCTTAGAGACTAACAAATTTATTAGAGCATAAGCTTTCGTGAGCTACAGCTCACTTCATCGGATGCATTTGGTGGAAAAAACAGAGGAGAGATTTATATACACACACACACACAGAGAACATGAAACAATGGGTTTATCATACACACTGTAAGGAGAGTGATCACTTAAGATAAGCCATCACCAGCAGCAGGGGGGGGGGGAAAGGAGGAAAACCTTTCATGGTGACAAGCAAGGTAGGCTAATTCCAGCAGTTAACAAGAATATCAGAGGAACAGTGGGGGGTGGGGTGGGAGGGAGAAATACCATGGGGAAATAGTTTTACTTTGTGTAATGACTCATCCATTCCCAGTCTCTATTCAAGCCTAAGTTAATTGTATCCAGTTTGCAAATTAATTCCAATTCAGCAGTCTCTCGTTGGAGTCTGTTTTTGAAGCTTTTTTGTTGAAGTATAGCCACTCTTAGGTCTGTGATCGAGTGACCAGAGAGATTGAAGTGTTCTCCAACTGGTTTTTGAATGTTATAATTCTTGACGTCTGATTTATGTCCATTCATTCTTTTACGTAGAGACTGTCCAGTTTGGCCAATGTACATGGCAGAGGGGCATTGCTGGCACATGATGGCATATATCACATTGGTAGATGCGCAGGTGAACGAGCCTCTGATAGTGTGACTGATGTGATTAGGCCCTATGATGGTATCCCCTGAATAGATATGTGGACAGAGTTGGCAACGGGCTTTGTTGCAAGGATAGGTTCCTGGGTTAGTGGTTCTGTTGTGTGGTGTGTGGTTGCTGGTGAGTATTTGCTTCAGATTGGGGGGCTGTCTGTAAGCAAGGACTGGTCTGTCTCCCAAGATCTGTGAGAGTGATGGCTCGTCCTTCAGGATAGGTTGTAGATCCTTGATGATGCGTTGGAGAGGTTTTAGTTGGGGGCTGAAGGTGATGGCTAGTGGCGTTCTGTTGTTTTCTTTGTTGGGCCTGTCCTGTAGTAGGTGACTTCTGGGTACTCTTCTGGCTCTGTCAATCTGTTTCTTCACTTCAGCAGGTGGGTATTGTAGTTGTAGGAATGCATGATAGAGATCTTGTAGGTGTTTGTCTCTGTCTGAGGGGTTGGAGCAAATGCGGTTATATCGTAGCGCTTGGCTGTAGACAATGGATCGAGTGGTATGATCTGGATGAAAGCTAGAGGCATGTAGGTAGGAATAGCGGTCAGTAGGTTTCCGATATAGGGTGGTGTTTATGTGACCATCGCTTATTAGCACCGTCGTGTCCAGGAAGTGGATCTCTTGTGTGGACTGGTCCAGGCTGAGGTTGATGGTGGGATGGAAATTGTTGAAATCATGGTGGAATTCCTCAAGAGCTTCTTTTCCATGGGTCCAGATGATGAAGATGTCATCAATGTAGCGCAAGTAGAGTAGGGGCATTAGGGGACGAGAGCTGAGGAAGCGTTGTTCTAAGTCAGCCATAAAAATGTTGGCATACTGTGGGGCCATGCGGGTACCCATCGCAGTGCCGCTGATTTGAAGGTATACATTGTCACCAAATGTGAAATAGTTATGGGTCAGGACAAAGTCACAAAGTTCAGCCACCAGGTTAGCCGTGACAGTATCGGGGATACTGTTCCTGACGGCTCGTAGTCCATCTTCGTGTGGAATGTTGGTGTAGAGGGCTTCTACATCCATAGTGGCTAGGATGGTGTTTTTAGGAAGATCACCAATGGACTGTAGTTTCCTCAGGAAATCGGTGGTGTCTCGAAGATAGCTGGGAGTGCTGGTAACGAAGGGCCTGAGGAGGGAGTCTACATAGCCAGACAATCCTGCTGTCAGGGTGCCAATGCCTGAGATGATGGGGCGTCCAGGATTTCCAGGTTTATGGATCTTGGGTAGCAGATAGAATACCCCAGGTCGGGGCTCCAGGGGTGTGTCTGTGCGGATTATACTTCAACAAAAAAGCTTCAAAAACAGACTCCAACGAGAGACTGCTGAATTGGAATTAATTTGCAAACTGGATACAATTAACTTAGGCTTGAATAGAGACTGGGAATGGATGAGTCATTACACAAAGTAAAACTATTTCCCCATGGTATTTCTCCCTCCCACCCCACCCCCCACTGTTTCTCTGATATTCTTGTTAACTGCTGGAATTAGCCTACCTTGCTTGTCACCATGAAAGGTTTTCCTCCTTTCCCCCCCCTGCTGCGGGTGATGGCTTATCTTAAGTGATCACTCTCCTTACAGTGTGTATGATAAACCCATTGTTTCATGTTCTCTGTGTGTGTGTATATAAATCTCTCCTCTGTTTTTTCCACCAAATGCATCCGATGAAGTGAGCTGTAGCTCACGAAAGCTTATGCTCTAATAAATTTGTTAGTCTCTAAGGTGCCACAAGTACTCCTTTTCTTTCAGCAGCTAATGACAGCCAAATGTTCCTTTTTTACTCCTTTGTCAAGGACCACAGTATGCTGATTTCAGACCTTTGTTGCACTATTTTACACCAGGCAACTTTCCTCCTTTTGGGAATGGTCTCTCCCATTTTCACACCTTAGAAGAGCAGATTACCTCCGACAGAGGGGTCTTGGAGGTTTATAACTTTGGGAAACTCCATTCAGTTCCACCTCTCTGAAGCAAGAGGCTCTGTCCCGTCTCTGTGTAGGAGCAGTAGAACCAGTTCCCACGCCACACAAAAGAAGAAGGCATTATTCCAAGTACTTCTTAATTACCAAAAAGAAGAATGGATGGAGACCAATTCTAGATCTATGGATGCTGAATACCTTGGAGTCAAGATGGCGACATTCTGAGTCATCATCCCTTCTCTGGATCTTGGGGACTGCTTTGTGATCCTCAGCCTTCAGGATTCATGTTTTCATATCACAATACACCCTTCTCACAAGAAATTTCTGCACTTCATGATGGGGCAGGACCATTACAAATATTAGGTCCTTCCCTTCAAGATAGGCACTACTCCCAGGGTATTCACAAAACTTGTGGCAGTGGTGGCTTTAAAACTTCTCAGTGGGGAGTAATAGACTTCCCTTCCCTTGCTGATTGGTTTCTTAAGGGATGTTCCTTCACCATCAAACTGGCATTCAGTACTATGATTCTGTTAAACAGTCGGTTTCCAGCTCACCTTCATGAAATCTTCCTTCCCACTGATACAGAGGTTAGAGTTTATAGGGGCCATGCTGGACATCTCCACAGCCAGAGTTTATTGCTAGACAATAGATTCCTTACACTGTCACATCTGATGATGTCTGCAACTTCTCGGGCATGTGGCAGCATGTACTTTTGGCACACTTCATGACTGATCCTCTATATGCTGTCTTTTTCAAAGATAGTTTCTCTTTGACCACATCCACACTTTTAACCCAGAGTTACTTTGGATTTTCATATCAATTCATCTCCCAGTGTTCTACCCCAAGCCTCGCTGGTCAAAACATGAAGCCATCCTTCATAACTTAGATTTCAGGAGAGCATTGGTTTAATTATCTGGACAGGACTAGACTTTTTTGATCCTCCCTAGGGTTGTTTGTTTCTGTTGTGGACAAAGATTTCAGAGTAGCAGCCGTGTTAGTCTGTATTCGCAAAAAGAAAAGGAGTACTTGTGGCACCTTAGAGACTAACAAATGCTCTAATAAATTTGTTAGTCTCTAAGGTGCCACAAGTACTCCTTTTCTTGTTGTGGACAAAAGTATAGGGGTTCCTGTGACTACCCAGAGGCTTTCTAAATGGGGGTTTCTGTTTACATACTCTCCTCTTATATGGATGCTAACATATCCTGCCCCCCAAGGTCATCGTTCCTTCTACGAGATCGTACTCCACATCTGTAGCCCTGCTGGAGGGCGTGTCTATTACAGAAATTTGCAAGACTGCTACATGGGTTTTGATTCACACATACTTGTCACACTATGCCTTGCTTGATGCATCCCATGCAGATGCTGCCTTTGGCTCTATAGTCCTACAGACAGTCTTAGACCAAGTTCCAAAGAACCTCCTTCCTTTAAAGGGTACTGCTAGGGAGTGACCTCAAGTGGAGCACCCATAGGGACACTACTTGAAGAAAAAGAGGTTACGTACCTTGTTTGGTAACTGAAGTTCTTCGACCTATGTGTCCCTGCAGGTGTTCCACTACCCACCCTCTTTCTCTTCTGCTTCGGATTCTCATCTTGGGGCTTTGCAGTGCAGAAGGAACTGAAGGCATTCAATCTGCATGGCCATGTATATCCTCAGTACAGGACAGGAGGATGTGTAGGATGCATGCACGAGCCAAACGACCACTGCTACTGAAAATCTCTAATTGAAGGCGCATGCAGTGTTTGTATACCTCAAGTGGCATGGCCATAAGGGGACACATCTCGAAGAATTCCAGTGATTACACAAGGTAGAAACCTGTCCTTTTGGCAAAATTCCGTTTAGTTGAAAATGTTCCAACCAGCTCTACTTAGGTTCTTAAGTTTCTAATCACTTATTAAAATGATACTTAAGCTTTTAAATCACATAGGCACTTCTGAAAATTTTATCCTACATCTCTTCAGATGTGGCAGAGCTGCTTTAGTCTGAGAAGAATCTCATAAATAGAATTTTTATTAGAACAGTGTATGGCCAATATAGTAATTTGCTTAGAATGTTTTTAAAATGCTTAGAATGAAAACTGCTGATGTCTCATTAATAAGAAATATAGAACTATTAGTGTTTCTCATAGACTTTAATTGCAGGAAGTTCAGATGATTGATTTTTAAAATGATCCAATAATTAGTGTTTTCGTCTAATTCTGTAAAAATAGAATTTAAAGTAATTAATAAGTATTTCAGAGTTATAAGCAATTCATGGTGTGGCACTTATTTCCTTAGGGAAATATTACTTTGTAGGGAATATTCATCGTAATTTGACAATTACTTTGAATGCGGGAACAATCTGTTTGACTCCTTCAGATACATTATTGCATGGTAGCAGACTGACTAAATTTCCTTTTCTGTGTTACCTTCCCAAACGTTTTCACAAACCCACAAAATATCTTGGGTTTCCAAAATTTTCTTCTTGTTTTGAGAAATGAATTTTTAATTTAAAATATGTATAAAAACAATCTGTGCTTCAGAACCCTAAAGGAGCTGAAAAAGCGGGTAACAATTTTTGTCAAACTGACTGACTTTTTCTTGTTGATTAACTCCCCATAGCCTATATTAAGCCCTTCTTCCCTGCTTCCCGGGGACTTTCTCCTGCTTCAGAGTTTCCTCAAGACTGATAACACCTGGCAGAGAGCACACAGCTCTCTTATTGTTTAAGTGATATATGTACACGTTTTCATCAATTTGGTCAACATCTAATATGTTTATCAAACCCATCCAACAGAAAATTAAATTAGTTTTAGAGATGAGAAAGATCACACACTGCAATCAATATATCTTAACTGTTTTCCACTCTGAGGCACGTAACTTGCTCTACTTTTACAATGGTTCATTACTATCTTTTAACACCGACAACTTACCTGTACTGTAGTTGGTTGAGTCACTTTTCATTACTATTTGGGACTTATTATACAGTGCTTTTCATCCAGGGATCTCAAGCTATTTGCAAATATAAGCATTGTACCAGTTTTACAAATGAGTAAACTGAGACACAGGAACTAAATTGTCTAAGGACGCATAGCACTCCAGTGGCAGAGTCACAGACCGAAACCGGAATCTCCAGACTCCCAATCTTGCATTCTCGCCTCTTTTTTTTTTTTTTGAGTCTGAAGTTTTCCGTTTTGTATCAAGGACATATGAGCTTGAAAACACTTTTCCACTTTGATTGTTTTACTTTTTCACAATTGCTCTTTTCATTGTGATTAGGTGTGTGATAGGTTATTTGAAAAAAAAAAACAAAAAAAAGGCTTTCTTTTATTGTGCATTAGAAGTGACTGAGTCCCTCTAATGGATGGTCACCAGGCTGTTGTAATTGTCACAAATTGAAACAGACATAAATCAGTCCATCACAGTGTGTTCAAGTTTGTCTGGGATTTCCGATTTTCAGACTCATTTTCTGTCTTCACTTTTAGCCATTCTTGGGGATGAGAGTGAAGCATGCTTTCGTGTTGACCATTCTGGCTGAGGGCATGACGTGGTACGTTCTAGAGCTCTTCAATGCCATACTAGTATTGACCGTTCAGTCACTCACATGATACATGAGGCACTTTCCCTTTCCTGCTAGGGAATTTTTGCCCTGCAATGCTCCAGACCTTGCTGGATCATATTAAAACCTGCATTTTGATTCCCACGTACCAGTGCAATACACTATTGGATTCACAGCTCATTTTAAAAAAGATTATTTTTAGGCAAAAAAGGTATTTGTATATGATATCCAGATCAGCAAAGAGTAGCTTTTTAAGAATTGCTGATTATTGATTCCACCTCTTTAATTAGGGACAATAGCAGACAGCTATTGTGTAAAAATTGACTGGCCTTCAATAAGAAAACAGTTGAGGGAAGTTCACTGTTTTTTCTAATGAAGTTGTGTGTTAAGAAATTAGTCAATGAAAATTTATGTCTGTTGTCAGTAAGCTAACAGACTTGCTTCCTTTTCTCCCTCTGCCTCGAGTGGAAAGTCATAATATCAAAGTCTTTCTTCTAGGCTTTGCTGGAGATGGTGTTTGGCGCAAAGGTGGTTATAACAGGTGATGGGTTCATCCCCGGAGAAAGAAGTGTTATCATCATGAACCACCGGACACGAATGGACTGGATGTTCCTATGGAATTGCCTGCTGCGATACAGCTACCTCAGACTAGAAAAAATCTGTCTCAAATCCAGTCTCAAAAGCGTTCCAGGATTTGGTAGGTTATCTACAGTTTTAATGGATAAAAGAGAATTAGTAATAAAATACAATATTTCACTTTTCTAATACCACCCTAACCTCCTCTTCAACTTCTACTTCAAATTTAAGATCAGCATTTTCCACTCTGTCCAGATGCACTTGTCAGGCTTCTTGTTTCATAACTAACGAGAGAGAGAGAGAGAGAGAGAGTGGGGGGGGGGGTTTGTTTTTAAAGCTTTCTGTGGACAGGTCAGAAATCAATGTTCTTTCTAATAGCCGTAGTTTTAAATTCAGGTGACAGAAATACACTGTACAGTATATTAAATAGCTTAGTTTTGTCCTTTTGTTTGAAATTGTTACAGTGATATAGGCCAGTAACTGGTTTGGGCTGAAGATACTGAACAAGTAATTTTTTGGCTGATTTGAAATAATTTTTCATGCAAGTCGTTTCAGAATAAATATGCAGATTTATCTGAAATAAACATGTCTTTTTGCATTTTATTAATTTTTTTAGATTTGTTTGACATCTCTCACAAAATTACTTTGTACTGGATATGTATCAGCTTTCTGAAGTCCAAAGGGTAACCTAATTTGTGATTCCCTTTTATCAGTCCATTTACTTGCACAGATAATTTTTGGTAGTGATGCGTATAATTCTGGTAATAGTGAGTGATTTGCTGAGCAGTAGGGGGAGCTCTCATATTGTGCCACACCAAAATTACTTTTTAAAAAAAATCATTATTTAAATAAAATTGTGACTGTGTAAACGATATTTTCAACCAATATATACAAATTCGGTGGTAAATATTTGTTTGTTCTTTTAAGTTACAAGAAGTCAGGATATTGTAGATGCATCTTGTACTCTTGTATTACATTACAAAAGATTTTGAATTTTTTTCATAATTTGAAAAATTATTTGGAAGTAAATTAGAATGGGCATATTTTTATCTTCAAGTGACAGCTGTACTTGTTGTTTGCTTCTATTATATTTTCCAAAGGAATTTTAGGACATGGTTCATGTGTACAGTATGCATGCGAATGCAAAGGATATTCTCCCAGTTAAGTACTGTATATTTTTATAACATTTGGGGTTTGACAGAATTAGAATTCTCTAAACATACATTTAAAGAACAAATGCTGAGATTGGAGATTATCCATGCCTTCCAGTATTGTTTGTCAGTGAACGAAAAGGCTAAGGGGTTATTAGGAGGTTTTGAAGGTAGCTTTTCAGTCCATTCTTCAGTGTACAATAACTCTGCACATCTAAATGCACCTTCCAAAACACATAGCAGTCTCTTGTGTATGCCCGTTATAATTTCAGGAACAGTAATTTATTTTTAAATGACATGGAGCTAACACCGTATTAATCAAAGCAGGAGATTTCAGTTAGACTGCATCCTTACCTTACTTCATAGTTGTGATGGTAATTCAGTGCATGATCTGACTTTAATATAACACTGTAGCAGAATAGAAGGTTAAAAGACTCTGCATAGGATTACAAGGCTCCCCTGCTGAGCCAGCCTAAATTCAAATGCTTGAACACTTCAGAAAAGATGCAAAATATTGTGACATACCCCTGGGGTAGAACCTGAAACTGTGGGACCTCTGAGTTCCCTTAAACTCTTCGTCCTGTGTGCTCTTTCACAATGCTGTGCTAGTGATAAGCAGCAAACCCCTCCAGATGCTGTGATCAATCCGCCATCAATACGTGGAGGCACACATCCACCTAAACTGCATGAATGCTTACTAAACCACTCATGAATTATACACAGAGAGACGCCAGCCAATTTCCCCAGCCCCACTTGCATCCCAGTGATGTACCATCTTACACTGCTCAAGACCTTCTCTTGAACAGTGCAAGCTCATTAATTAGTTTGTTACTTTGTCAAAGGAAAGTGGACTGCACCAGCCTTTGTAATCTGAGCAGATTCCTCAAACGATCTCTAGACATACTTAGTGATAAGGATAAAACATTACAATAAGTTTATTAACTACAGAAAGATAGATTCGAAGTGTTAGACATAGAGGTCAAAGTTGGTTACATAAGAAATAAAAATAGAAATGCAGTCTAAACTTTCACAGACCAAGCAAGATTTGAATCAAACAGCTTTTCTCAGCTGACTGGATGTTCTGGGCAGTTTACAGTTCTTAAAATGCAGGCTGAATTCCCTTCTCAGCCTGGGACCAATCTCCCCAGTTCGAGGTCTTTGTCTTCCAGGCGTTGAGATGGGGGAGGGGAGAGACCAAGTGGTGATATAATTGACCCTCATTTACACTTTCTCTGTAGGTGCTAGAAAGATCCTTGTTGTGATGTGGGGGTTAGGTAGCCCCCATTGTGTACGTGCCTTCTCTGTGGAATCTCTGGGCGAGTAGATTCTTCTTGATGGGCCATCAACACATGTCTGGCTGGTCCTGATGTAAATTTGTCTTGTCAGTGTTAGTTGCCCCTTTGTTGCCAGCTAGTTGCTAGCTGAGAGCGTTTTCCACTTACCACATATTTCAGAAATAAGCATATAGCAATATTTCATGACCTCAAATACAATGATAGTATGTACAATTCAACAGGATATTAATGTTCAACATATCAAGATTTCTTAAATGATACCTCACAAGGCATGCACTGTACAAAACATATATCACAGTGGTGAATATAGGGTTTCCAGGGTGCTATTTTGAGATACAGAGTGTCACGAATACTTACTGCTGACACATGCAAGCAAGTGGATTTTGTTCTTTCCAATCCTTATCTAAGGGGGCAGAGAGAACTAATAGCTGAAATAAAGGAGGTTCTTCAGGGAAAGCTGAGGAACAGCCAAGTTTGGGAAGAGCTTAATTTAAAGTGTGCAATTTTAAGTTTAAAGCCAAACTCTTGGAAAAGGGAAGTTTGGACAATTCTGTGGGTAAAGCGGATTGGTTTGTTCAAAGCAGGACAGGCACTGCACCTCTTTCAAAATAGTTGCCTCCTCTCCTTTGTTAGCCTCTGAGAACTCTCCCTCATTCCTGCCCATTTTCCACATAACTAGTTACTGTTGCATATTTTGTAAGATATATGGAAAGGAAATTCATACAGCAAAAACTGTGTGTTTAATGAGTTCAGGTTACAGCAGGACGCACTCCACGCAACCAAAACCTTAAAAGTCGGGAAATGAGAAATTAAGTCTGACACCCTTTGCCACCTTCACGTTGCCTACAGTTGTGGAGGTCAGTAACACTCAGCACTCAATAAGGCATTCACTTTCATCTAAAACAGATAACAGAGCGATACATACCCCAGCTTAATCAAGCTCTTGTTCTTAAAGCAAAATCTTAACTTTCTTCTTACTCTGTTATACCAAGAAATTTCCTGACATGAGCTGCAGAAGAACTAATGTTCTTTGTGTACATTAATCTAGAGAAGAGCCACATGGAGTATCTTCAAAGTAGGCGTGACGATTTATTAGAATATGAGCTAATGAATAGACCCCAAAATAGAAGGGATATACTTCTGGCCCTATGTTTAGAGACAGACTAGTAAATTGAATGCACGGCTAAAAAGGCAGTGCTAATAGTAGGGTATTAGTTTTGTGGCACAATGGAGTTCATTTTACAACAGTTTGGCTGGTTGGAGCTGTACGGAAGGGACACCATTGCTACTTGCTGTGAGATGCTTTAAACTAGCATGCAAGAAAATGCTGTGCAGAATCTGCCAGAAAGGGAAGGAGTGAATGAAAAGTGAGATCCGTGAATCCAGCATAGATATGCACATGGAGAGTTTCTATAGGAACTTGACTGAAACACAGTGCAGCAGCAAAAGCTGGTGGGGGCTAAATACAGAAGGGTAGAGATTGTTAGACGTCAGCGGGAGCAGTTTATGCTTCATGTCAATCCTGTGCTTTGCTTTTCAGTGCAGATTTCTAAATCCATGTCAGGACTGCAAATGTATATTCAGTAGATCTTGTGATAAATATCAGTAGGAAATTGTGGCCAAGGAGTATAATTATAAATTCAGCCAGGCAGTGTAGAAAATCACATATTTTACCTCCAGGGCCCTACCATATGATATGAAAGGCTTTTAATTGGTACTAATAGTGGAAGAAAAGTCTTGCAGTGCTGTTTTAAAAAGCCTTTGCCTATTTTGTAAGCCTTTAGCATTTAACCGAACCTTTTAAAAATCACAAGGAAAGACAATTTAGAAATCCATGCGATGCCTCATCAGTGCCTTGCAGATGTCATTGCCACCATTTGCTAGTTGTCAAAGTAGAATATTTCAAGCCAGAAATTATTTAGAATTCTGAAATTAAAATAATTTCTTCTCTCCTAGGTTTCAGAGTAGCAGCCGTGTTAGTCTGTATTCACAAAAAGAAAAGGAGTACTTGTGGCACCTTAGAGACTAACAAATTTATTTGAGCATAAGCTTTCGTGAGCTACAGCTCACTTCATCGGATGCATTTGGTGGAAAAAGCAGAGGAGAGATTTATATACACACACACAGAGAACATGAAACAATGGGTTTATCATACACACTGTAAGGAGAGTGATCACTTAAGATGAGCCATCACCAGCAGCAGGGGGGGAAAGGAGGAAAACCTTTCATGGTGACAAGCAGGTAGGCTAATTCCAGCAGTTAACAAGAATATCAGAGGAACAGTGGGGGGTGGGGTGGGAGGGAGAAATACCATGGGGAAATAGTTTTACTTTGTGTAATGACTCATCCATTCCCAGTCTCTATTCAAGCCTAAGTTAATTGTATCCAGTTTGCAAATTAATTCCAATTCAGCAGTCTCTCGTTGGAGTCTGTTTTGAAGCTTTTTTGTTGAAGTATAGCCACTCTTAGGTCTGTGATCGAGTGACCAGAGAGATTGAAGTGTTCTCCAACTGGTTTTTGAATGTTCCTGACGGCTTGTAGTCCATCTTTGTGTGGAATGTTGGTGTAGAGGGCTTCTACATCCATAGTGGCTAGGATGGTGTTTTTAGGAAGATCACCAATGGACTGTAGTTTCCTCAGGAAATCGGTGGTGTCTCGAAGATAGCTGGGAGTGCTGGTAACGAAGGGCCTGAGGAGGGAGTCTACATAGCCAGACAATCCTGCTGTCAGGGTGCCAATGCCTGAGATGATGGGGCGTCCAGGATTTCCAGGTTTATGGATCTTGGGTAGCAGATAGAATACCCCAGGTCCTGGCTCCAGGGGTGTGTCTGTGCGGATTTGTTCTTGTGCTTTTTCAGGGAGTTTCTTGAGCAAATGCTGTAGTTTCTTTTGGTAACTCTCAGTGGGATCAGAGGGTAATGGCTTGTAGAAAGTGGTGTTGGAGAGCTGCCTAGTAGCCTCTTGTTCATATTCTGACCTATTCATGATGACGACAGCACCTCCTTTGTCAGCCGTCAGGAACAGTATCCCCGATACTGTCACGGCTAACCTGGTGGCAGAACTTTGTGACTTTGTCCTGACCCATAACTATTTCACATTTGGTGACAATGTATACCTTCAAATCAGCGGCACTGCGATGGGTACCCGCATGGCCCCACAGTATGCCAACATTTTTATGGCTGACTTAGAACAACGCTTCCTCAGCTCTCGTTCCCTAATGCCCCTACTCTACTTGCGCTACATTGATGACATCTTCATCATCTGGACCCATGGAAAAGAAGCTCTTGAGGAATTCCACCATGATTTCAACAATTTCCATCCCACCATCAACCTCAGCCTGGACCAGTCCACACAAGAGATCCACTTCCTGGACACTACGGTGCTAATAAGCGATGGTCACATAAACACCACCCTATATCGGAAACCTACTGACCGCTATTCCTACCTACATGCCTCTAGCTTTCATCCAGATCATACCACTCGATCCATTGTCTACAGCCAAGCGCTACGATATAACCGCATTTGCTCCAACCCCTCAGACAGAGACAAACACCTACAAGATCTCTATCATGCATTCCTACAACTACAGTACCCACCTGCTGAAGTGAAGAAACAGATTGACAGAGCCAGAAGAGTACCCAGAAGTCACCTACTACAGGACAGGCCCAACAAAGAAAACAACAGAACGCCACTAGCCATCACCTTCAGCCCCCAACTAAAACCCCTCCAACGCATCATCAAGGATCTACAACCTATCCTGAAGGACGAGCCATCGCTCTCTCAGATCTTGGGAGACAGACCAGTCCTTGCTTACAGACAGCCCCCCAATCTGAAGCAAATACTCACCAGCAACCACACACCACACAACAGAACCACTAACCCAGGAACCTATCCTTGCAACAAAGCCCGTTGCCAACTCTGTCCACATATCTATTCAGGGGATACCATCATAGGGCCTAATCACATCAGCCACACCATCAGAGGCTCGTTCACCTGTGCATCTACCAATGTGATATATGCCATCATGTGCCAGCAATGCCCCTCTGCCATGTACATTGGCCAAACTGGACAGTCTCTACGTAAAAGAATGAATGGACACAAATCAGACGTCAAGAATTATAACATTCAAAAACCAGTTGGAGAACACTTCAATCTCTCTGGTCACTCGATCACAGACCTAAGAGTGGCTATACTTCAACAAAAAAGCTTCAAAAACAGACTCCAACGAGAGACTGCTGAATTGGAATTAATTTGCAAACTGGATACAATTAACTTAGGCTTGAATAGAGACTGGGAATGGATGAGTCATTACACAAAGTAAAACTATTTCCCCATGGTATTTCTCCCTCCCTCCCCACCCCCCACTGTTCCTCTGATATTCTTGTTAACTGCTGGAATTAGCCTACCTGCTTGTCACCATGAAAGGTTTTCCTCCTTCCCCCCCCTGCTGCTGGTGATGGCTCATCTTAAGTGATCACTCTCCTTACAGTGTGTATGATAAACCCATTGTTTCATGTTCTCTGTGTGTGTGTATATAAATCTCTCCTCTGCTTTTTCCACCAAATGCATCCGATGAAGTGAGCTGTAGCTCACGAAAGCTTATGCTCTAATAAATTTGTTAGTCTCTAAGGTGCCACAAGTACTCCTTTTCTTTTCTTCTCTCCTAGTACCTTTCAGTTTAATCTTTTCAGATGAATACCTTTACATGAACTAATTGTACTTGATTAAAAATAAACAAATACAGAGCATTTGATACATTTACTAAAGGCAATTGTTTTCATTCTTAGGCAGCTACATGGTGGTCAGAACTTTAAGTATGTCATTCAGAATTGTGTACAGCATGGGGTTATGTGTAACACATTCATCTGAGTATCTCTGAGTACTTCATAAACATTAAGCCTCGCAACATCCTGGTGCTAAGTGCCATCCCAATTTTAGAGTGGGAAAATAAATTTGAGGTTAATGAGAGGTTAAGAAAATTACCCAAATCTGATAAATTAGGGGCAGACCTAAGGCTTGAACCCAGGAGTGCTGATTCCAAGTCCCCATCTTTAGCTAATGCACTCTTTGTGCTTGGGGTTTTATTTGTATTTGGAGACTTAATATGCAGAGGAATGTATGTTTGGACATGAGCAGAGTTAAAATATCTGAAACATGATTTAACAACTGCATACTGCACATATAAGGACTTTCTGTTTAAGAAATTTATATACATATTTTGCTGGTATATGATGCCTCGTTAGGAGTTTTTGGGTCACTTTTTATAGATGTTTAGAAATTATTAATTTACAGTATTTTAATATACCAAAAAACCTTTGAATTGACTATATGCGAGTTGTTTCTTTTTTAATGGATGGTCTTTTTGTTCCTGGAGACTATATCTCTGGTTTAATAATGCATGCAATAAAGTTTCCAAAATGCTATATTAAATTTCAATAATCTCAATTTCAGAAATATTACTGCAGCATTTCTCTACTACTTGCCAAAAAGGTATGGTCCCCAGGAATCACTATTCACTTTGTTGTACAGCTGTTGCTGCAGTTTCTTATATCAGTGGTTCTCAACCAGGGGTCCGGGCCCTTCTGGGGAGGCTGTGAGTAGGTTTCAGGGGGTCCGCCAAGCACGGCCAGTGTTAGACTCACTGGGGCCCAGGGCAGAAAGCTGAAGCCACACCACACAGGGAGGAAGTCTGGGGCTCTGGGCACCAATACCTGAGGCCGAAGCCGAACTTAGCTTCATGGGGGTTCCTGTGGCATGGGGCCCTGGGCAGTTGCCCTGCTTGCTACCCCCTCATGCCAGTCCCGGCTTTTATATGCAGAAAACCAGTTGTTGTGGTACAGGTGGCCCATGGAATTTTTATAGCATGTTTTGCAGGGGGGCTCAGGAAAAAAAAAAAGGTTGAGAACCCATGTCTTAGATGACATCATCAAAAACTACTCTGGCACATTTTGCAATAGCAATTCTCTAGGAGGATTTCTAACAGCATTGGCAGTTTCTTGCATATTAAAATCAAGTAGAATTTCCCTAACTCTCTTCTGAAAGTGCATATACAAACCTCTGTTCTCACCTTGCTTTTTAGCAAAGATTTAATAGCAGATTCAATGATAAAGTGTGTGGTGGGTGTCTCGTATTACTAAAACTTTATTACTTTCTCAAAATATACTGCAGAATGTATACTAAAATTCACTTACTACTTCATAAAGTGTTGTAAATAATTGGAAGTAAACTGTAATGTCAAACAAATGGACAAAGAATGATTTCAAGTATTGTCTGTCTTTTTTTAATCACTTAACTTGCCAGTTCTCAAAACTCCTGACGTTCAGAATGTGTCTCCCATTCAGAAATGTGAATCAATAAGGTTCTGCTGGAAGCAGAATGTGTATTTTAACCGTCAGTGATTTTCATAGGGTTATAATAGTGGATGAAGGGACTGCAATGATACCTGGATTTTATGGGAGCATTTGGTAAAGTATCTCAAACCTTAATCGAAAAAATAAATTAAAATTGGCTTTAATCTGAGCACGGTTATATGAATTGAAAAGTGGCTGAAGGACCATAATCCAAGTATATGTCAGTGAGTGAAACGAGGTATCCAGTCGTAGCTGCCTAGATGCGTATTGGGCCTTGTTTCAGTTAATGTCTTTGTTAATGAGGTGGAAAAGATTAAATAGTACATTGATTAAATTCACAGATGATAGGAAAGAGGATGGTGCTGCAAACATCATTGATGATGGACTTATCTCATGTTAAGTCCTTTCATGTTAATGGAAAAACACAAGTTGACACATCTTGAGAAATATAATTTGAAATATGGATATTCCAGGGGAAGGCTATCAAAGAATTCATCATAACTGTTTTCACAGCATTGCAAGACTTGCCGTGTTCTAAAAGCCTGCCTGCTATACCCGAAGACAGGGAAGCATAACAAGAGGGCAAGAAGAGGGAAGGGAAAGGTGGGTGAGGTAGACAGTATGTTGGTTGGGAGAACAGAGAGCAAAGCTGCTGAATTTAAGAGAAATGAGGAGTAGTGTCCACTATGGGCAGTTATTTGCAAATCCTAATTGCTGTATTCAGCACTCAGGTACTACTATGTTGACTTCTAAAATTGTTTTCCATACAAAGATCTCAAAGCATTTTACAAACATTAAGGACTCCATGTTTTCAAACACCCCAGTGAGATAGGGGTGTGTGTGTGTGTGTGTGTGTGTATGTATATATATGGGGTGTGTACACCCACACACACCCCATTTTAAAGATGGGTAAACTCATGTATGGGAAGGTTAAATGATTTGCTCAAGGGAACACAGCAAATCTAGCAGAGCTAAGACTAGATTTTTTTCCCAGACTCCCTTTCCTTTACCTCTACCTCTTGACTATGCTTCCACTTCATTGACCAAACCTTTGGCTCAGTTACATAATCGGAGTAAGGGACCTGTTAGCTCCCTGTTCCCAAGAATGGTGGTTCTTTAGTGGCCTGAACACGATGATGATTGGTCTTGCAGAATGGAAGTAAAGGACTCAATGCCTGCTCTATGGTACCAAGGTGCAGTCACAGGGCATAGATTGCTTGTAAATTGTATCCTCATCTCCCACCCATTAGTCATCCCTTCTCCACAGAAACCCTTTCTCCCTCTTTCCTCATAAAAGGGCTGTAGAAGTAAATATAGACCCATGACTCCAATAATATTTGAGGAGCAATTGAAGGGGGGTGATTCAGGGTGCAGGGTCATGGACTCTTCTCTGATGAGGTTTTTTTTTTTAACCCATTTTTGAGGATTCACTAAACAGACCAATCCTCACTTATTTTAATTTCTCTATTGCAGAGGAATATGCCTGTAAGGAATAGAATTTTTCTGTAGAGTGGGGAAAAACACTGGAGTTACTTCCTCTCTAGTTTAAAAAACTCAAAATTTACTGTATGTGTGTGCATTGTGCACGTGTGTAAAATGCAACTCTCAAGATAATGCTGTCAAGGTAATTTTAAATATATATATATATATATATATATTGGAAACAAGGGGTGAAAATAGCATTTTACATTAAACTCTGGTGAAAAGGGCCAGGCAATGGGTAGCAAGATTGTGCTGGTGTTCAAAAACACAACTATTATAAGATTGAATATCTACTGTACCACTTGGCAACTGGAAGTGATATGAACACTCCTGAGTCATGCATTTCCTCTCTCAACTAATTGCTGAGTGATAATTCGTTAAAGGAATGGACCAAGTCAAATGGCAACTGTTCAATTCATTATATACCTATTAACTATGCATTAGAGATGAACATGGTAAAAACATTACCATGAGAGGATGCTCTGTATTACAAAGATTGGTACAAGTAGAATTTCTTAATTAATGTTTTACATGCGTCAAATTAGAAAAATAATTTAAGAATTGAAATGTTTTAAAATGTGATTTGATTATGGTACTTAGAGCGGATACTAACTAGAGGAAACAGTTAAATATCTGAAGTGGTTTTTCAAATCTGTTTTTAACGTTCCTTTACTAATCAGAACTTGTACTAATCAGAATTAAATACATTGCAGCTCTGTGTTCCATCTCAAAAACCACGTGATAACATTTTTTTACTATAACATTCTTCTCTTTGGCAGAGCTTGTAAATGGGAAGTATAAATGCTGCTGAGTGTTACTTTTAAATCAAGGAATCATAGAATCATAGAATATCAGGGTTGGAAGGGACCCCAGAAGGTCATCTAGTCCAAACCCCCTGCTCAAAGCAGGACCAAGTCCCAGTTAAATCATCCTAGCCAGGGCTTTGTCAAGCCTGACCTTAAAAACCTCTAAGGAAGGAGATTCTACCACCTCCCTAGGTAACGCATTCCAGTGTTTCACCACCCTCTTAGTGAAAAAGTTTTTCCTAATATCCAATCTAAACTCCCCCATTGCAACTTGAGACCATTACTCCTCGTTCTGTCATCTGCTACCATTGAGAACAGTCTAGAGCCATCCTCTTTGAAACCCCCTTTCAGGTAGTTGAAAGCAGCTATCAAATCCCCCCTCATTCTTCTCTTCTGCAGACTAAACAATCCCAGCTCCCTCAGCCTCTCCTCATAAGTCATGTGCTCTAGACCCCTAATCATTTTTGTTGCCCTTCGCTGTACTCTTTCCAATTTATCCACATCCTTCTTGTAGTGTGGGGCCCAAAACTGGACACAGTACTCCAGATGAGGCCTCACCAGTGTCGAATAGAGGGGAACGATCACGTCCCTCGATCTGCTCGCTATGCCCCTACTTATACATCCCAAAATGCCATTGGCCTTCTTGGCAACAAGGGCACACTGCTGACTCATATCCAGCTTCTCGTCCACTGTCACCCCTAGGTCCTTTTCCGCAGAACTGCTGCCGAGCCATTCGGTCCCTAGTCTGTAGCGGTGCATTGGATTCTTCCATCCTAAGTGCAGGACCCTGCACTTATCCTTATTGAACCTCATTAGATTTCTTTTGGCCCAATCTTCCAATTTGTCTAGGTCCTTCTGTATCCTATCCCTCCCCTCCAGCGTATCTACCACTCCTCCCAGTTTAGTATCATCCGCAAATTTGCTGAGAGTGCAATCCACACCATCCTCCAGATCATTTATGAAGATATTGAACAAAACGGGCCCCAGGACCGACCCCTGGGGCACTCCACTTGACACCGGCTGCCAACTAGACATGGAGCCATTGATCACTACCCGTTGAGCCCGACAATCTAGCCAGCTTTCTACCCACCTTATAGTGCATTCATCCAGCCCATACTTCCTTAACTTGCTGACAAGAATGCTGTGGGAGACCGTGTCAAAAGCTTTGCTAAAGTCAAGAAACAATACATCCACTGCTTTCCCTTCATCCACAGAACCAGTAATCTCATCATAAAAGGCGATTAGATTAGTCAGGCATGACCTTCCCTTGGTGAATCCATGCTGACTGTTCCTGATCACTTTCCTCTCCTCTAAGTGCTTCAGGATTGATTCTTTGAGGACCTGCTCCATGATTTTTCCAGGGACTGAGGTGAGGCTGACCGGCCTGTAGTTCCCAGGATCCTCCTTCTTCCCTTTTTAAAGATGGGCACTACATTAGCCTTTTTCCAGTCATCCGGGACTTCCCCCGTTCGCCACGAGTTTTCAAAGATAATGGCCAAGGGTTCTGCAATCACAGCCGCCAATTCCCTCAGCACTCTCGGATGCAATTCGTCCGGCCCCATGGACTTGTGCACGTCCAGCTTTTCTAAATAGTCCCTAACCACCTCTATCTCTACAGAGGGCTGGCCATCTCTTCCCCATTTTGTGATGCCCAGCACAGCAGTCTGGGAGCTGACCTTGTTAGTGAAAACAGAGGCAAAAAAAGCATTGAGTACATTAGCTTTTTCCACATCCTCTGTCACTAGCTTGCCTCCCTCATTCAGTAAGGGGCCCACACTTTCCTTGGCTTTCTTCTTGTTGCCAACATACCTGAAGAAACCCTTCTTGTTACTCTTGACATCTCTTGCTAGCTGCAGCTCCAGGTGCGATTTGGCCCTCCTGATATCTTTCCTACATGCCCGAGCAATATTTTTATACTCTTCCCTGGTCATATGTCCAACCTTCCACTTCTTGTAAGCTTCTTTTTTATGTTTAAGATCCGCTAGGATTTCACCATTAAGCCAAGCTGGTCGCCTGCCATATTTACTATTCTTTCGACTCATCGGGATGGTTTGTGCCACATTTATAACTGTCACTGCAATGAAACAAATTACATAAATAACTGTTAATGAACCACTGCTATGATCAATATTTTGTGTACACAGAAATCGGGCATGTGCAAGTGACTCCTACCGATCTTTGTGCCTATGTGGTGGTGTTACATCAGAGGCACCGATTAGAATCAGGCTCCATTGGACTAGTCTTGAACAAACTTATAGTTACTGCCGTAAAGCATTTCTGATTTGAAACAAGAATCAACAAGTGTTTCTGACAAACAATAGAAAGGAAAGAAAGAGAGAGGATGGCTGACAGTGATAAGATCCCACAGCTACATATGTTAGTTCTCTGCACAACTTGGTATGTCAGAATCACTTATTTATGGGGGAGACGTTTTTGAATTTAGTATCTGCTATCCTAGCTGCCCCAAAATTGAGTGCCTATTGGTTTGCTGGGTTTCTTATCAACCTCATGGCTTTTGAGGGATTTGAAAGAAGAGAGTGTAGTGGCTGTATGGGTTCATTCTGTGAAGACTTTCAATGTGTAAGGGACAGCTTGGAAGAAAGTATGGAGACATGCAAGAGCGAATTGGACAGCCAGTTCAAGATTGGTATAATTGACAGAATGGAGGAGGAAGGTGTGAAGTATGATTAGAAAAAAGCAAATAGTTTGGATGAGGCAGAGTTGTGAAGAGCCTTAAATGTGAGGTTAACTTGTATTTGGTGTGGTGGAGAAAGGTGTGGGGGTGAGAGACCAGGAAAATGAACTTAGTGGCTGTGTTTGCCCCCTCCTCCAGTCTGCACTAATCTGGGGGCTGGAGCGACAAGAGAGGTTTGCAGTAACCAAGATGTGAGATTATGAGGTCTTGGACAAGAATTCTAGCTGTAGGGACAGGATTCAGTTTTGCTTTAGAAAAGTGTGGAGAAAAGAGATGCCAGGATTTGAGCACAACTTGGATCTCTGGCTTGCTGGAGAGAGTCAAGTCAGATGATACCCTGGCTGTGGGTTTGAGGGTTAATGTTAACAGTGCCAGAGAATAGGCAGAATAGAGAGGATTTAGGAAGATGTATACTATTTTGTGTATCATGCTATAGTAGTCATTCCTATAGGAAAACCACAACTTTGAATTTCCTGCCATATTTTCTGGTTAAATATCAACAATAAATGTTGCAATAGGGGAGCCTTTGGCATTTAAAATTTTTTTGAAAATCTGTTTTTGAGATACTGTCTTTAAAATGTTCAATGAACTTTAAAGAATGACTGGCTGGTTTTTTTACCAAACTTCTCCCTCTCTGTGCTCCCTTCTCTCCTCCCACCTCCTCCCCCCCACACACAAAAAATGAAATGTTTGGACTAAGAACATGAGAAGTTTTGTCCCTGTCTCCCTCCACCCGTTGAAAATAATGTTTGTTTGGGGAAAAGGAAGCTTTGAAATTAAAATGTTTCCTCAGTCGTAACTACAGAATTGTTAATGTTAGGTTTAAGAGTAGCAACGTTCTGTGACTATTGTAGAGTTATGTATGCTAAAATTGTTTTATCCTCATCTCAGGTCCCCAGAGCAAATTACTGCCTATATGCAATATATTTCTCCAATTCAATAGTAGCATTTTCTCTCCCTTGCATGTATGATCATGTGACAGACTACAGTATGTAGTCAAGCCACAATAAAACCAAGATAGGTGTGAAAAATAGACTGTGAGCATATGCGTGCTGCTTACTCTAGCAAAAAACAAAGGTTAAATGTCTTTAATCAGAATTTACCCTGGAATTGAAACCAGTGTCTATCTTTTGAGTCACAAAAAGCTGATTGAAAAGGTCATTGTGGCCAGCTGCTGCATGTTTCTACAATGCTAACCACATAGCAAGCTTGAGCGAGAGTTATATAATCTATGTTAGTGAATGCTTTTGAGTACATTTGTGAGCTAACATTAGTTATCAGAAATGTCAGGTATTACAGGAATAGTATTTGTTTTGGCAAAAAAATAGAATTGCATTATTTGGTTTGGACTAACTTCCCTGTTTGTTTGTGTTCCATGTTTTCCCATTTATCTTTCCCGTGAACTTACAAACCTAAAGGCAAGCTTTTGCTTTCCAGTAAAAATAAAACATTGATTTCTTTCAGACTAGCAAAATTCCTGATGGCCAGGAGTCCCAGACAACCAAAAACATAGTCCAGACAAGAAAAATGTAATTACTGCCTATTAGACAGTATGTTGAGCAAGCTTTACAAGTGAGTGAACAGCATGCGTCACCTCACACTGCAGATGAGAAGGTGCATCCTACTTGTTTATTTTTAAATACCACTTATAAACAGCAGTTATCAGTTTGCACATTAATGAATTCCTCCCATAGATCTGCCCATCCTATTTCACCCCAAAATACATTATGTATGTGTTCTCCCAATGGTGCAATATGGGCACGTTTGCCTTCATGTGACAGAGACAAGAAAACCAAGATGGCACATTTTTGCCTTGCTTTTTTTACTGTAACCTTACTGTTAGTTTCCTGTTTCCCCTGTAAACTCTGTACTTTTAAACTCCAGGCAGAGGTCTAAAACCCTCCCAGATCTGCAGGATGTTTTGAGTTTCAGGCGCAGCTAATACCATCCACGTAATTTCTAAGGCCTAAGCTGCCTGGAGAAAATGGTGGGGAAGGTCTAGTGACAAATTTTCTCCCCTTTCTTTCCAGCAGTAGGTGGGACCAGAGATAAGTCTCTCCTAGTGAACTGTTGTCAGCACACTACCAGCAAGTCTCAAGTGAGCACTTTCTTTGCCTCTCATTTTCCTCAGGCTCTGTAGCTATGAGAAATCTTGTTCTGAATAACTCAGACCAGACAAGCTAGTTTCAAGACTCTGTTGCCAACCAATATAATAATTTCATAAATTGTAGTTTTGTATCAGTTAATTTAGTGGTGACAGTTGCAAGATATTAAATGTATGAAGTGTATTGGCTGAAATAATTACACAAGAGTGAAAACTACCAGAAGCAAAAGAGCAACATTTTTATTTCATTAAGGTGCCTCTTTTTACCTTGTCCCACTTGCCTGTTACTTCCTCAAAGTTCTGCAAAGGGTATTCGTTTTACGTATATTCCCAGTTTTGCTTCTGTTGGGTTTGTGTGCTGTTGGTTTCTAGAACTTGGGAGAAATTTGAAACTCTCCCTTTCTTAGTAGGGTGGACCTCTAACAGGCAAGACACGACTTGCAACTTCTTACCCTGTAGTCCTCCTCCTCTTCCTTTTGTTGTCACATTGTGTCGAAGTTGATGTTAGTCGCTCTGTTGACCAGTGACAAAAAAGTGTAATTATGCAAGTAATTTTGGACAGCATTTTGAGGCGCAATACCAGTTAGCTTTTCCCTCTGCTGCACACTGAATGTCCAGTTTTGGCATCAGTTTCTTTGTTGTATAATATCATATACCAGCAGCTTTAAAAAGAAAGTGTTTTCTTTCATTATTATTATCATTATTATAGTCATTATTTTCCCTGTTTGATTAAGTACATCCTTGTAGTTGCAGTACACTCTTGTATACGGATTACGGAGTTCAGATGAGATGAGAACAACAAAATGGGATAGCTTGTGGCCTGTTTGGGAGAGAGAATAGGTTTTTGAAACTAGCACAAGGACTGTTTAAAAACTAAGCTCTGAATAGTTCATTTAAAATATTTATGGCACATTCTTACACTATAATAAAGGCCAGTGCTAAGAAGAAATTGTAAATAAAGCTACAACTTAATTTGGGCATGGTCATGTGATGAAGTTTATTAAAAGAAAATTTTGTTTCAGTTTGTCCTTCTAATTATCACCCCAAAATGATCCTTCTAAACACTATATCTATATGACCAGGTCTCTGTTCTTAACTGCCATTGTTTTGGCACAATTTGTACTGATTGTAATATGTTGTTCACGTTGAATGTGGAAAGCTGACTGCTTCCTTTTGAAAGCAGTTTCTCCTGTATATCCTGAGCCATGTCACTGAAAGTATAGGATGGACGTTTAGGCTCTGTCTACGGTTAAAATATGTACTGATCAATGTTCCCTCTAATTTTTGACAGGCCAGGTGCGCAAAACATTTCTTCTGTGCAAATGTTTGTGCGCGCGGTGTTTTGCCATGTGCACTGGATCTGTGTGCACGTGCGCACAGCTTAGAGGGAATAATGGTACTGATACAGCAGTGTCAGTCAGGGCTATGAAAAAACCCATGCCCCTAACAGACATAGTTATGCCAACAAAAACCCCAGCGTAGAAGTAGATATTGCTGACGCAAGAGTACTTCTATCAGCGTAGCTAACCTCGTTCAGGGAGGTGGAGTCCCTACACTGGCTGGGAAGTTCTTCCTGTCAGCGTTTGTTGCATCTACACTAGGAGGCTATAGCTGTTCCATCATAGACTCCGTCGTATAGACTAAGGCCTGGTCTACATGGAAAAAAATTAGGTCATCTTAACTATGTTGCTCAGAGGTGTGAAAAATCCACACCCCTGAGTAGAGTAGTTAAGATTCTTCCATCAACCTACCTACTACCTCTTGGGGAGGTGGATTACCTGTGACAATTGAAGAACCCTTCCCATCAGCATAGGCAGTGTCTACACTGAAGCACATATTGTTGTGTAGTAAACCATGCCAAAAAGACACACAAGTGGTTTGAAAGAGAATTGCATGTGGCCCCTAACTTGCAGATTATGTACGGTTATGTCAATTCCACTTGTTTAATATATCTTCTTGATGTTAGGCATAAATCCTCACAACTGTTTTGGGACTTGCATGTGCATGAGAAAAGCTGTACCTCAAATTATGCTATAAAGTAGTGCAAAGGGAGTACTGCTTTATATTATGACCTATTAGTGATGGAATAATTTATTGGAAGTTGTATGCATCAGAAACCTTGTAGCACAAATTTCTTGTAATGTCATAAATATTTTCAGTATGACATGTATTTACAAATATTTGAAATCCACTTGTACATACTTTTTATTGAATTGAGAAAATGTTTTAAACAAAATATTATGCACTTAAACTTTAAAATTTGCATTGTGCCATCATAACCACTTACATTTACATAGTGCCTATTCTTCCAGAGCACTTTACAAAGTGAAAGTGACATGGACTTTGCTGACCGCTGAATAGCAATCACCTCTGGTCTAAGAATGTTATAGCAACTTTGCATAACAACTTCAGAAAGAAAGTGAAAAATACAATATCCTATTGAATTTGCAGAGGAAATATAGGTTGGTAGAACTTGGTTACCAGAGTTAGAAATTGTTCAGACACAAAGACTAGTGTCACTGTTGTGAACAGTGAATTGAGGTCTTTTTAATACCACATCCACAGTATAGTGTCCCCTAACTCTGTTCTGGGGCTTGGGTTTAATAAAGGGAAGAGTTTTACCATATGGGTAATGAACACCTCTTCCAGCAGCACCAAAGTGCTTCTTGAAAGTCCACCCTGTCAAGTAAGGCCCCTATTACAGTACAAGATGGTTTTCTTATGAAATTCCATATAGTTGCAGGCACAGTTTTTCTTCAGTAGTTGGGAAATAAAAGTTTAACCTCATGGATGCAAGCAAATGAAAAACATACAATGAAATGTTACTAAATATATATATATATTGTTAAACTTACTCTAGGTTGGGCAATGCAAGTTGCTGCCTTTATTTTCATTCAGAGGAAATGGGAAGATGACAAGAACCACTTTGAAAATATGCTGGATTATTTCTGTGACATTCGTGAACCACTGCAACTCCTCATCTTTCCTGAAGGAACTGATCTCACAGGTAAATTAATTGTTGTCTCCTCTTGGATGTAATTAGGTAGAAATGTGTATGTATTAAGGAAATAGTTCCAAAATGTAAAAAAGTAGCAAATGACTATGGATTCTCATGAACAGTAAGTGTTAATAGATAATCTAGTATACCTGTGTGACAGGTTGGATCACAGAAACCCCTTGGAACTACCACCTTATGTGCTGAGACTACCTCTAAGCCCGTTTTCCTTGGCAGCTCGGGACTTGAGTATGCTGCCTGGTTGTGCCAGACATGCTAGCCTTCTGCAAACACAGACCCAGGTCTGAACCACGTTGCCCAAAAGCTGCAGGCTTAACTGAAAACAGCTTAAGAAATGCTCTTGTCTCCAGCATCCAGATATCCAATTCCCAATGGGATCTAAACCCCAAATAAATCCATTTTACTCTGTATAAAGCTTATACAGGGTAAACTCATAAATTGTTCACCCTCTATAACACTGATAGAGAGAGGCACAGCTGTTTGCTTCCCCAGATATTAATACTTGCTCTGGGTTAATTAATAAGTAAAAAGTGATTTTATTAAATATAAAAAGTAGGATTTAAGTGGTTCCAAGTAATAATAAACAGAACGAAGTAAGTTACCAAGCAAAATAAAATAAAAACACGCAAGTCTAAGCCTAATACAGTGGGAAACTAAATGCAGGTAAATCTCGCCCTCGGAGATGTTCCAATAAGCTTCTGTTACAGACTAGACTTCCTCCTTGTCTGGGTCCAGCAATCACTCACACCCCTGTAGTTACTGTCCTTTGTTCCAGTTTCTTTCAGGCATCTCTTTGGGGGTGGAGAGGCTATCTTTTGAGCCAGCTGAAGACAAAATTGAGAGGTTTCCCAGGGCCTTATACAGTCTTTCTTTTGTGGGTGGAAATCCCTTGTGTTTTCCTGTGCAGAATCACAGCTACAAGATAGAGTTTTGGAGTCACATGGGCAAGTCACATGACTCAGTTCTTTACGGGCCGATGCCATTGTTTACATGTTAGTTTGAACATTCCCAGGAAAGCTCAGATGTGGATTGGCGTCTTTCAAGGTCCATTGTTAGCTACGTACTCCCAATTACTTGAATAAGCCCTTCACGCTATGTTGACCAAATCTGCCTTATGTGCTTCTTACAGCAAACACTTTAAATACAAGCATAGCGCGAACGCTCATAACTTTAGATATAAAAATGATACATGTAGACAAATAGGATGAATACATTTAGTAGAACATAACCTTTCCAAAGATATGTTACATGGCATATCTAGCATAAAACATATTCCAGTTATGTCATATTTACACTCATAAGCACCAGTATGTTTCAAATTGGTACTATATATGACTTCACTCAGGGTTTAACCAATAAGAAAAGGAGTACTTGTGGCACCTTAGAGACTAACAAATTTATTAGAGCATAAGCTTTCGTGAGCTACAGCTCACTTCATCGGATGCATTCCGATGCATCCGATGAAGTGAGCTGTAGCTCACGAAAGCTTATGCTCTAATAAATTTGTTAGTCTCTAAGGTGCCACAAGTACTCCTTTTCCTTTTGCGAATACAGACTAACACGGCTGCTACTCTGAAACCTGGGTTTAACCAATATTTCCTACTTCAGATGAGTTTTTGGTAAACTTCTGTTAAAACTTTCAGTGCCATTTGGATGCATGATGCTTTGAATAGGATAGGTTGTTTTTTAAAGTCTGACAAGATTGTGCAACCATGGGTAAGTCATTTGGCCTATCTGTTCTTGAGGCTTCTCCACTGGTGGGGGTAATAATGCTTACCTCCTTTTCTAAAATCCTTTCAGACCTATGGAGAAAAAGTGCTAGATAAGTGTTTATTACATTACTTTTCTCTGCTTAGTGTTACAGGGAAAAAACTGCCTCAGAATATTGGATATAGTTGTTCTTAGAGTTATACCAATATTTTATTGCTATCTTTTTTTTGTAAAAGGCAAACTTTTTAAAAGCATTTCTCTAAATCAAGTGTTAGCACATCTACTCCACTGAACTAATTTATATTGAATTAGAAGTTAGTAGTATTTGTTGAAGCTTCAGTAAAAATAACCACCTTTTAAATATAACTAGTTTAGGAAGTCCTGTGGTAAGGTGCTAACCAATGTTGAATTGAAATGCTGATTATATTATAGCTCTTTTTATAAATTATTTTTTTCCTAACACTTTCCCATTCTTTAGGTATGGCTTAGGCTGTGTCTACACTAGAGAGCTTACAGCGGCGCTGCTGTAAACTCTATAGTGTAGCCGCTCTATGCATAATCTACTCTAATCAACATAATTAATCCACCCCAAACAAGCAGCAGTAGCGCTATGTGGACAGGAGTTCTCCTGCCCACATAGCACTGTATGCACTAACACTTAGGGGTGGAATATTCATACCCCTGAGCAACATAAATTTTGCTAAAATTAGTGATAGTGTAGACATAACCGTAGTAGTTGCTTTTGGTAGCAGAGTCATGAGGATTTGACTAAGCTGGTCTTTCACCAATGAGCATGTGATTTAAGAGTTTTGCTCTAGATTCTACTCCAGCCACATACTCTGATTGGATTTTATTTTGAAGCCAGATCTGAAAATATTTTGCTTGATTTATCAGTATCTAAAGTGTATTGCTAATTTTTCTCCCATTTCCCATATCCCCAGTGAGTTTACAGATGTTTCTGGCAGATGAGCATTTATAGTGCCCGAAGGTACCGTAATCAGATTTTAGGAGGGTATAGAAATTGTCTTACTCTGATCCATGCTCCCAAAGGATAATGAATTGACTGACTATACTTAGACAACTTCACCTGACAGCCTCTTGTTTAAATTAATAAATTTGCATTTAGAGCAAGGAAGGAAATAGAAAAAAAAATCCATCCATTCATCAACACCCTGCTGTAGGTTTTTTCTTCCATGGAGGGAGAGGCTTTCCAAATCCTAAATTCCTGGAGAGAATTCCCCTCCTTTAGCTTAGATCCATGGGTTGAAGTCCTGGCCCCATTAAAGTTAATAGCAATACTCCCTTTGACTTCATTAGGGTCAGGATTTCATTCCTGGATTTCAGAGCTGTTGTTGCCTCCTCTAGAATCTTGAAAGACTTTTTTCCCTACTATGCTTCCAGGCCACTTCACTTCTAATCCTCATCATTCCTTTGCATGAAAAATAGATTTTAAAGAATGGGGAAAGAGTTTCCTCTCTGTTTTTCTGATTTGTAGTTAATAAGGAATTGGTTGAACACTGAGACAACAATAGCCTCTTCACATCCATGCTGTTAACGTTGACCAAGGGCATGGCTGCCTTGAAGGATTAAGTAAGTCTCTGAGAGACCATACATTGAACCAGTTAAGGAAAAGGAAAGGGCAATGCATATTGCCCTCTGCAATAATAATACAAAGACCATAGCCTGAATTTAGACAAATGGCACAAAGACCATCAAATAAGAAATTCATTGTGGTCAGACATTTCACCTATTATCAGAGTTTCTATGCATATTGTTTTCACTGCAAAGAATAGAAACTCAAGAAGAATTAAGCTATTTCTCTAGTAGCAGTTTTCTTTTGCTAATGTGCCCATATACTTGCATCTCTCTGGTTCTGATCCTGCACTGTGTTCCATGTGGGCAACTACCTGCACTAGCCAGTGTCTCATTGTAACCTGTCTAACCTTCCCTTTCTGGGGTAGGTTATTGAAGAGGTATTGAAATTCCATCTTCAGCAGCATCTGATTATTCTCCATTTTTTAACATTCATTTTTGGTCTCATTAGTTGACAGACTGCAAGGCAATAGACCAACGTCATACTGATATAGTTTAAACTATCAGCCTCCAACAATACCATTGACCTCATGGTGTGTTTGTTTTGTATCACTGCTTTTGGAGAAGTCCCAGTGGGTGGGACTTTGCCAGTGGTGGGCAAATGCTCTTTTTCTCCTACGGATGTTACTTAAATCTCATGGGATTAAATCTAATGTTCATGCTAAATGCTAATCTTCTGGCTAGCACACTTCTGTCAGCTTTGGCCCTTTCAGAGTAGTTGGATTGCTCATTCTGGGCAAGTGAGTGTGGATGGATGGGTGTGCTTCATATTCTTGGGGAAATGTTGAAGTCTCTTTATCTAGATGTTGTGAAGGGCAACCAGATCCTTTAATGGTCTGAACCTTGATGGACCAGCTTGTGAACTCCTTGCTCATGCTCATGAGCAGTTGTTAATACAAATAATCCCTTTGATTTCAGTGAGTTAATTGCTCTCCAGTGAAGGCTTGCAGTCTGGCCCTACGTTTTTAGTAGTAACAATTGTTTTTAAAATGGTTTAATGTTTATTCAACACATCTATAGTTTTCGGTGTGTGTCTTGTTTCTTATTGGCACCTGAATTACTAGTACCCTCAGTCTTCACACTTAGCTCCACCAATCAGAAAATCCCTATGCCAAAATTTTTCTAGAACAATCTTAATTCTCTGTCAGAACTGAGCTTGTCTACACAAGAAGTTATATAGGAGTAATTACAATGATATAGTCTGACCTCTGTATCTATACTGATATAATCCCAGTGTGGGCACTCTTATTCTGGTGTAAGAATGGCTTTTTTCCAGTTTAGAGACCCAAACTAAACTGGAAGAGGCACTCTTATACTGGAATAAGAGTGTCTATATGGGCAGTTAAACTGGGTTAGCTATAGCATTTCAAATCCACACCCAGCCTTATACTGGTTTAACTTCCCCATGTACTTGTTCCAATCACAAGTTAGAAGCATTCCATAGAATCATGTCTCATTTTGTACAAAGCAGTCATTTTAAAAAGCTAAACCTGATGTCTTGCGTTCTAAACTACCAAAGTGATTGCTACCTTGTACAATATTTAAAAAAAAAACATTCTGGAGTTCTTGCTATTAAAGTAAATATCTGTCCCTGTCTACCAGTGACAGGTTTCAGAGTAGCAGCCGTGTTAGTCTGTATTCGTAAAAAGAAAAGGAGTACCGGTGGCACCTTAGAGACTAACACATTTATTAGAGCATAAGCTTTCGTGAGATACAGCTCAATTCATCGGATGCATTTGGTGGAAAATGTATCCGATGAAGTGAGCTGTAGCTCACGAAAGCTTATGGTCAAATAAATTTGTTAGTCTCTAAGGTGCCACAAGTACTCCTTTTCTTTTTGTCTACCAGTGATTTGTCTTTTTATGTGAACCATTAAAGTACATATTTTAAGATAGTATAGAGGACTTGGCAACACCCCTTTGTCAATTAATTCTGAGCAAGAAAAAAGGTATGCGAAGTTATCAGTGATGTTACATTTAAATGAAACGTTACATGAACGTATAGAAAAATCACTTTCAGGAAGTTGTTATACTATTAACATATCACCACTCATTTAAACCCCATGTTTCATCTTTTAGAAGATATAAAACAGAGTTCCTGTACTCTTGTGGTCACTACAGATTTCATGGCACATTTTGCAAGAATAGAGGCATTGTACTGGTCAAATTATGAGTTTGGTGGCTACTTCTGATACTGGGGAATATAGGTAGAGAAAACTGGATACAATAATCTTCATGTACTTCACAGTATGATTGCTGTGCACTGTTAAACGGCTGCCATTTTCCATCCAAAGGTTATCTGCATGACAGTGGTAGCTGAAGTGACTTCTCCTTACGTAAAAATTTTATAATGCTTTAAGATCTTTTGGGCAGGCCTTACATAAATATAAGGCATGGCTGCATTTTAACTGTTGAAGTAATGATCCATGCATAAAGTTTGTAGGGCACTTTAGAATGAAATATGCTATATAAAATATGAATAATAGTAACTTTTCTTTTTCATAAACAATTTGCAAACTATATGTATAAGGGCTGGGGAGAAAATTTTTTGTTTGATCATCATTTCCACTTTGAAATACTTTGAATTTGGGCAAATCGCATCAGATTATTTCCCCCTTCTCTTCTCTTTCTCTGACCCCCCACCTTCCCCCCCCGGTACAAAATTCTGTTGCAAACACACTGCAAAAAAGAACCCCCTAATAAATAACAGAAGAACAAATACTTACTCTTTCTGAAATCCAGAGCTCTACAAGAATTCAAAGGAATCTTATGTCCAGTGCTTCAGAAGCTTCAGCATAGTCCACCTTTTTACATGTTCTCTTGCTTGAACTCTTTGCCCCCTGTCCCTCAGCCCCAGAGAATTTTTAATGACTCCTTTTTATAAAACAGTCAAGTGAGGCATGGTGTAGCCCAGATCTCTGCAGGAGTGTTATGATATGAAATACAGGCTGTACTCTCTTAGGAGTAACTGCAGTGCCCCATTTGTTCCCTCTCTTTATGGTTTTCCATTGAGCACTGCGTGCCATGGGACTACAGTGAATGTTCTTGTGTGTTCAAGGGCGCTGGTAATACACGATCTGATGCGTGATAACTTCAAAATGGCATTAATGTCTTTAACAGTTCTCAAATAGTAAAAATAAGAATAGTTGCCCAACATTTCCTTAAGTAGAATGTTAACAGTGCATAAAAACGACTGTGATGGACGGTATGCAAACTCCCAAAATAGATGGATAAATGAAGCTCCTTAATTAAAAGGAAAACATAACTGAGAGTGGTCAGTTATTCAGTTTTGTTATGTGGGACCAATGATAGTTGGAGAGTATATGAAGTCTTGAGAGTAGTGGCATGGGTTTTCAGCCAAGGCCAGATAGGAGGAAAAAATGTGGTGGTACTATCCTTAATTCTACCGACTGGTGATGCCAAAATGAAATGCCACTCACAGTTAGTTGATCAGTTCTTCATGATATGACTGTCCTCCTTCTTGACTGCTCTGATCAGTATCACAATAGCTGCATTTAAATGGTCATAATTGAACTTCAGCTTGAACACCTAATTCAGATGAATGGGGCAGTTCACAACTCTTATGTTCCTCTTAAATAAAGCACACAAAAATGTGCATAATTTTAAGCATGTGAGTAGTTCTGATGACTTGAATAGGGCTACTCAAGTGTTTAAGGTGAAGCCTGTGCTTAAGGGCATTGCTGGGTGGGGGTTGTGGAACTATTGTTTTAGGTAATCTGCAGATTATGCATACACAACCTCCTAGGTTACACGTGGTTCATGTTTTGAAGGCTTTTTCTGTGACCCTGAAATCTATAGAGTTACATAAAAAAAAGTAGATTGTGGATTACAAAATTAAGCTATCAGGGAAAAGTATCCGCATGCTAAAATGCTCTGAGTTTGTACATTGTTCATTGTTTGGTTTTCAGTAGTAAAACCATCTTAATGGCTCATAAAAGCTCGTAGCTCCCAAAGTGAATTGAGCCCGAGTGATTACTATGAATTTCTTCCTCTAGCCTCTTTAAAAGTTCATGAATTTCTTGTCACATCCTATATAACACTATTCAGAGTAACACAACAAAATTCAGTGAAATATGTGGATTTCATTAGGATAGTCTCAAGCTTTGAGTGCAGGGCTTTACAAAATCCCACAATCACCTTTCGAGGTTATTATCCCGATCTTACAGATGATAAATTGAGGCACATAGTGAATAAACTACTTTCCAAAAGTGGCAGAACCAGTAATAGGACTCTGGTCAGGATACCCAGATCCTTATTCCACTATTTATTATTTAACATTTATACTGTAGTAGCGCCTAAAGGCCTCAACGAGTCTGGGTCCCATCTTGCTAGGCATTGTACAAACATAGAGAAACTGATAATTCCTACCCCTACAATTTTATAATCTAAAATACAAGATATAACAGCTGGATGAGACAAACAAGGGTATCAGAGTAAGGGCAGAGGAGATACTTTTTTTTTTTTAGTCTAATAGGATGTGTGAAATTTGTAGAAAAAGTAATCTCAACTCACCCCCTGGTTATTTACTGTAAGCATTAGTGTTGAGGCATTCTAACCATTAGAGACACCTCGTCCCTTTTATAGTTACCCATTTAGACAGCCTAGATCAAATGTATTTCTGCCTATGTGAGTCACACTTTTAATACAATAAATATTTTAAAATATACTCGGATAAAAATAACAGTGGTACGCACTGAAAGACATCACATTACTTTATAGAGAAACTGAAACGATCCTAAAGGCTTGGTCTACAATACCAACTTATGTAGGTATAACTATGTGGCTCAGGGGTGTGGAAAACCCACACCCCTGAGCAATGTAGTTATACCGACCTAACCCCTGGTGTACACAGCGCTGTGTCGATTGGGGGGCTTCTCCTGTCGATGTAGCTCCCACTTCTCAGGGAGGTGGAGTATCTATGCCAGTGGCTCTCAACCTTTCCAGACTACTGTACCCCTTTCAGGAGTCTGATTTGTCTTACATACTCCCTAGTTACACCTCACTTAAAAAGTACTTGCTTACAAAATCAGACATAAAAATACAAGTGTCACAGCACACTATTGCTTACTTTCTGATTTTACCATATAATTATAAAATAAATCAATTGGAATATAAATATTATACTTATATTTCAGTGTATAGTATATTGAACAGTGTAAACAAGTCATTGTCTGATATTTTAGTTTGTACTGACTTCGCTAGTGCTTTTTAAGTAGCCTATTGTAAAGCTAGACAAATATCTAAATGAGTTGATGTAACACCCTGGTAGACCTCTGTGTACCCCGGGCTGAGAACCACTGATCTAACGCCAATAGGAGAAGCCCACCCATCGCTGTAGGTAACGTCTTCACTAAGCGCTATAGCAGGTCAGCTGCACCGGTGCTGCTGCAGTGCTGCAAGCGTAGACCAGCCCACAGTTAGCTTTTGAGTCAAACTGCTGCATACTGTATGTGTAATTATGTTGTCAAACATTTACTAACTTCAGTGACAGTTGTAGACAGGAGGCTCAGAAATACTCTGTTACTGTGTGAACTTGAAGATTTTATAATTAATTCATGTAATCTATTTTGGTATAGTTCATAACTTCCAGAACAGAATTTTCACTTAGAAACCAATACTCTATATACTTTTTCAGTGCTCTGTCATCTGAAGTTCTTATGCCAACACTTTCAGACTGCAGTTCATAATACCCATTAAATTGAGTCTTATAGATATCCCTGTTACATTTTAGCTTGGAAAAGAGGTCATTAAAATTCCATGGAATGTTTAGTCTGTTTTACTTGTGAATGGTGAAAGGCTCAAAAGAATGGGAACCATTTTGGCTATCTGATAGGTGAAGGGTAGCAGACAACCTCAGTTACATTGTACGTTTTAGTATATGAAATGTTTACATATCAGACATTCATTAAGTTCCAGTTTTGTTTTACTTTTGAAACTGCAGCTCATTGATTTCCATAAAAATAGATCATTCTGCTTATTGCTTCTCTCCTTCCTCTTAAATATTTACTGTATAACTTGAGCTTCCTGTATTTAATTATCTAAACTATAATGCCTCAGTAGAAAGGAAATATCATTAATATGAACTACCAAGTTAATGTCACTTGCACTCACTTTGTCTTGAGAGTTGCCTTGCATGTCACTCTGGCTGCAGCAATGCTTGTGGGAATAAACCTTCTTGTTCATGACATTTTGACATTACTCTGAATGGAGGTAAGATTCCACACACTTGTCCCCCCCCCCCATCTACCTCTAGGACAGTTTGTTGGAAATGAACCAAGCAGAAGTCTAAGTCATATTCTTTTGATAAAACAAGCTTTATTATTAATAGAGGGAAAATCAAATTAACACAGAGAATTTTGCTTAACATACCTCATCTGAATTCTTTGCAAAGCTCAGTGGGGTATGTGCACCTGGCTTAGTTGCAGTGGAAAAAGAAAATGCCTTACATTTCTAGAGACTACTGTCCACTCTTTCCCCTTTCATCAGGCAGCCTGAGCCACTCACTCTTTCTGTGTCTTAGGCCTTGTCTCAATGTGTAAATTGACAGATTTGGGTTAAACCAATGCAGTTTGCATGTGTAGACAAGGCCTTATGCCCCTCTACCAAGACTATTTGTCAAATCCCTACTCAGTGGTTTTATTTGATCTTGGAAGTGTTCTTTCCTGACCCTTAGCCACCTTAATAAGGCAAAGTGATTGAATTTTGATTTGTGTGTCCATTTTTCTCAGCTTAGGTGTTAGGTCATGTTAACTTAGTCTGTCTGTACACATATTGAATGTTAGTCTCTCATCTAAGTAGAACGTATTTGCCTCATAAGTTTCTCTTACCAATGTTTCCACTTGCTATGAAATACAAATTGACAGGTACGAAATTCTGTGTCCAGTGTGATAGATATGGCAATTTCCTGCAATATCCTGAACAAACGTTGTTGAAATAACTTTCATGTATCTTAGGAGTTTGTTATATTAAAAATGAAAATGTTCATGTATTATTGTGGGATTGTATGTTACATCTCTGGGGGAGACACGACTAATGTAAACCCTGAGAAGTATTATAAGCTTCAGGGACACTTTTATTCAGGGTTTTTGTTTTGTTTTTAATATGTTTTCTCTGTGCTTTCATCTGAGGAATTAATGTGCTTGCTTAGAAGGACCTGTGCATAACTGTGGGCAATTATGCTGTTCATAGCTTCCGGAGAGAAGGCAAAGCAGTCCTCTTTATGCATCTGATTTGCTGGGGAACTCGCAATGTAGGCAGGGAACTTCTGCAACCTGGAAAATCAGGAGGGAGAGACAGAGACAGAGAGTGACAGCTGAGGAGTCAGGAGCCTAGAACGGGTGCCCTTGCTAGAAAATAGAGGGGAAATACCAGCTGCAGTTACCCTGAACTATGGTGGCAGTGTATGTGGCTCTGTAACAGTGTGAATTATATGCCAACAGCTGTGAAAGCAAATATCCTAGAAGGAAAGAGCACAGAGAAAAGTCTTGATAGTCTTTTTGGAGAAGTAATAGCAGAAAAAGAGAGAGGGAAAATGAATTATGAACAGCTGAAGAAATATCGGCTGGTTGAGCTATGCAAAGAAAAGCAGCTCAAAACTGAGGAGCGGACGAAGACACAGCTAGTCGACTTGCAGTATCCTAACGACCAGAGGAGGAATTATGGTCCAAGTTCACGGGGAACATGAGCCCACTTGCAGAGGGTTCAGCAGGCAGGGAAGCTCTTGGAGCCAACTACCTGGAGGAAAGCAGGGAAGAGACGGACAGAAGCAGACAAACTACATCACTTCAACAGGGAACTGTGGATCAACAGTTAGCGCAGGAGAGGCTACAGCTGGAGAAGAACAATGTGAGTCTGGAAATTCAGCTGCTTGCAGAGCTAGAGCGACAATGTCAATTCAAGTGAGAGGAGGAGAGCAGGAGAGCCAGTGCCAGCACAAGGAGAGGGAGAAGAAGGATCATCAATATCAGCTTGAGATGTAAAAACTGCACCAGCAGGACTATAGTCTGATGAAGCCAGATCCTAGGAACCTTTCCCAATGGGTGGCATAGACTCCAAATTACTTCCTTGCTTTAGGAAGGGGGTTCACGTGGATGTGTTTCTGAAGGCTTTTGAAATGCAGTGTAAATTGAATAAGATGGGGCAGAAGGAATGGTACAGTATCTAGCTCCACCACTGTTAGGGACAAAAAGCCTTGTCCATTTTCACACATACAGACAAAGAGGACTATAAAGATTATGAGCTCAAATTAGGAGTTAGGTAGGGGTTTCAGTTCAAATTAGGGGTTAGGTAAGGAAATGGGGAACTGTTTGGGGGGTGCAAACTCAATGAGGCCTACGAATTAACAAGTATTGAACGGTTCTGTAAACTCTGCACCTCACTGCTCCATTCTTCTCTTCCCCGCTCCCTGAAATCATGATTAATAGACAAGAATCCTAGAGAAGTGACCGAACCTGGGAAATGAGCTAACCAATATGCAGATGGTCTGAGAGGAAAATCAAGGGAGATCGGGACAAAGCTGACCCACCCAGAAGGGAGAGGGAGAACTGGTTAAACCAGACCTGGGGAGGAGGCAAACCCTAACAGGCCCAAAAAAGGAACCCGGGGAGTTGATATATTTTTTTATTGCCACAAGTCTGACTTGCTGGGTAACGTACAGCGTAGGCATGGAGTTGGGCAGCCTGGAAAAGACCGTCAGGAGGCAGACACACATCGGTCTCCATCCAAGGGTAGTGTTGGCTGAGGAGCCAGGAGCCTAGAGTGGGTGTCCTTGCTGGCCCATGGAGGGGGTAATACAGGTGATAGCCGGTACTACCATATGTTCTATCATTGTCCTGTCAGAGGTAACCTTTTTTTCCCCCTCTTCAGTCTTTGACTTGTAAATCAATCTGTGTGCGCTTTATTTAGTAATTTATTTAGTAATTTAAGGCACAGTTTGGCAGTCTGTTCTCCCTGTTCAGTCCTCCAGAATATGCCAGGTGTCCTCTCAGTATGGATGGGACATGAGGCCTGCTCCAAGCTCACATCTTAATTACCAGGAGGGGTACCAAGATGTACAAAGGAGTAGGGGAGATGGGATGATGGCAATATCAGTAACATGACCTATTTATTCAATGACGATTGTTGCACAGATCCTGGATGAGAGGGAGGAAATTGAATGTCAGAACTTTAATGTTAGTACCTACTTTTGATCATTCAACTAAAAATTAACTCCTAAAAATAGCTTTGGGCTATTTTCTTTACGGTTTCATTTGAAATGGGTTCTTTGATTTTTTTGCTTTTATTATTGTTGCTGTTATGTAATTCCACAATAGAAGATTGTAGTGGTGGTGGGGAGTCCTGAGAGGTGGCAAGGTGAAACAAATACCGAAGTAACTGCAGACCTTTCAGATTAATTTATTACTAAAATTCCCAATTGATATTTAAAACATTTAAATAACGTTGGTATAATTTCTAACGTATACTCAGTCCCAATCAGTGTTTCTCTCCCGAAGACGCATGAAAGAGAAATTCATATTGAAAGCCATGGAAAAAATTGAGGTCTGCTGCCTTTAAGCCCATTGGGTTCAGTTTTCAAAAGCATCTTAAGTGACTTAAATCATTTAAGGTATACTTGAAAACTATATCCATCGCCAGTATGTGTCTGTACCTCCTTTTTTTTTTTTTTAATACATCAACAGGTATTCTAAACACACCAGTAGGTCTTGTCCCATAAATGTCAATGTATAGAAATACTTTGCGAAAACTCTACTGGCAAGGTTGATATTGCATGTGGGAAAGGTGGATCAGGTTGCCCAGCATTGCTATAATATGCAGCAGTAGGGTATCAAGTATATATTTCTCCCTTTACATGTGCTATTATGAGTCAGTAAAAATCATTATCCAAAATTAAATGTTCACAGTTTACACTGTTAGTACTTAGAATTATTTTGAAGCCAAACTATGAAATGCTGAATGGCCACCAACAAAAAGATGGATTGCAAAGACTTCTGAATTTCTTTCCAGCGAAAATATGGCAAACGCTAGGAGAGACTCTCATACAAATCTTACCATATTCTCATGAGCAATGTGAAATCCAAATGTGAAATATTTCCATGTGCTTCAGACTTGATGTTTGTGTGGTTTCATGAGATTGATATTATCTTCTGCCAACTTTTTCCTTTCTTGACTCTTTACATCTTTCAGTATTCTTTGGGTAAAATTCCTGTAAGACCCTAGTTGGCTCCAAAGTTTTCTGAAAAAATAGTTCATTTTTTTAAATAGCTGAATGACATCTGACTCTTAATAAGCAAAATTCATATTTTTGCCTCAGCAGTTTATCAGATCATTGCATTTTTCTATCTTTCAATTCGGAATATTCAAATTAAAGGATGTCTGACAGTAAATCAGCTCCAGTTCCAACTTCTGTGGTGGTCTTAGCATATATAATTTTAAAGTGACTTCTTGAAAAACATAATGCTTAATTTCAAAATAAATCCATCGGGTGGAATGGCAAATATCATGCTGTCCCTTCTTCCTTCCTTTTTTATTTATTTATTTTTTTAAAAGTAACTTGTTGATTCCTGGTATTCCCAGTGGCAGAGTCTAAGAATAACAGAGGTGTGATGCTTACAGTTTCTATGATAACTTTTATGTATATTAAGAGCATCACCTAGCCACCCTTCAAGATCGGCATGGAAACTCCCTCAATCTTTGTCACTTGCTAGTATAAATACTGTTCCCCAACAAACGTATGGAGGGTGCTCACTGAATGAATGGCTGTTGAATTTTATTACTTATTAATTATTTGTGTTACCACAGCACCTAGCCACCCTCATCATGGACCAGGACATCCTTGTGCTAGGCACTGTATAAACAGAACAAAAAATGGTCACTGCCCCAAAGAGTGTATAATCTAACGACAAGACGAGACAACACATGGATACAGACAGATGAGGGAGAACAGGGAAACACGTTCTTCTTCGAGTGCTGTCCCTGTGGGTGCTCCATTCCAGGTGACGGTGCATCCCGGCACTGTTGATCAGAGATCTTCGGTAGCAGTGCCTGGTCGGGACTCACGTGCTCAGCTGCTGTCTCGCAGTCTCGTTAGAATCTGCCTGAGCACGCGGGTCCCGCTCCACCCATAGTTCCTTCTCAACCATCCTCGGCTGAAGACAGGACTCGGGGGAGCGCTAACGCTCTTCCCTGGTCTCTGAAGGAAACAATCACAAAAATATAGTAGTAGTTAGTAACATCCCAATTGTTTCCCTTCCTTTAGAATAGTTACTTAGTTTAAAAAACAAAAAAAACAAAACTTTTTTCCTCAGGCTTGTCTCCCGCAGAGACACTCTCCCCCAGCACTTCAAGTTCTATAATGCCAGGGGCTTCAGGATTTAAGAAATGTGTCTCTTGTCAGGACACTATGCCAAAGTCCGATGGACATTCACGCTGCGTGAAGTGCTTAGGCGACACACACGTCCCTGCTAAGTGCCTCCATTGCACAAGCCTCAAAACCAGGGCTCATTGTGACAGGGACCTGTGGCTGAAAATGATTCTTATTCAGAAATCCCTGCAGCCGCCTCCGGAGAAGGGCACTGTTAAACCCTCTCCCTCACGCTCCCTGGCCAGGTCCGAACCTATTGGGAGCACGGCCTCACCCTCTCAGGCAGGGCAAGAAGCCCAACTGTCTCAAAGTGGAGACTTTAACAAGGGTAAAGGGTCTCCTGCGAGATCCTGACCCTCAGTACTGTTAGCGCCGAAGACAGGAGTCTCCGACTGTCCCAGCACTTCAGCGGCTTTCGCAGAGTGCAGAGGCAGGGACACGACTTCCCGTGCAGGGAAGATGTCCTCGGCACCAGACCCTTTGGCACCAAAAATAGACCCGGTGCCAACAGCGCGCTCTACCCCGGTGCCGACAAGAATGTCGGCACCGAGCCTGCCCGCTGCTCATGCAGCAGCAGCGGACCTCCTGCAGGGTGCACACAAAAGACCCACAGCACCAGGGAAAGGTGAACAAAAGTCTTTGCATGCCTCTGAGCACAGACCACGTGCAGCACACTCAGACCCAAGGGAACAGCAACAACAGTTCCTGAATCAAGATGATCTTTCACTGACACCTGAGCCTAACTCTCCGCTCCTGGATACACAGTGCTCACTCTTTGACTAGCCACTCTTCCCACCTGACCTGACCACCTTTACTGACAGCGAGCCTGATGTGCAACAACAGCAGGAGTTCTCTCCACCTGCCTCTCCTACTGTACCAGATTCTTTTACACCTCAGACCACGGCGAACAACCACCAGCCTCAGTTTCCCTATTCCCCCCCCCCCCCGTGGGCTACACCTAACTTCTCTCATCCAATGCCTTGGCCTCATTGGTACCCTTGGCCAGCTCCTACTGCCACTCACCCTCATGCTTCTTCCACCAGACCACAAGTTCCTTCTGCGCCTCCAGCTCCATCTACTTGTAGAGAGCCTGAACCCCGCTCTGAAGACGTGGGCCAGGGACCATACCATGATTTGCCGAACCCCAATTCTCCATCAGCTCCAGACAGAGCCCTCCTGCCTCCACCTCCACAGCATTTGGAGGACCTGAAACAGTTCTAGGAACTTTTCAAGAGGGTGGCAGTCAGCCAAGACATCGCTTTAATGGACGTCCAGGAGACACAACACAAACTCCTCAAAATCCTTCAACCCTCTGCGCCCTCAAAGATCATGCTTCCCATAAATGATGCGCTCCTAGAATCGGCTGACACTCTCTGGCAGACTCCAGCCTCTATCTTACCAACTTGCAAAAAGGCTGAATGCAAATATTATGTTCCTGGTAAGGACGTAGACTTTTTATTCTCTCACCCACGACCAATTCTCTTGTAGTGGATGCAGCGACTCGCAGAACAAAACAGCCACACTACCTGCCTACCCCACAAGACAAGGACCTCAAACGTCTTGACACCTTGGGCTGTAAGGTTTATACCTCCTCCACTTTGCAATTCAGAATTGCAAACTACTGCGCCCTATTTGCAAGCTATGACTTTGATAATTACAATAAACTCTTTGACTTTACCTCCCATATTCCAGAGGACAGGAGAGCAGACTTTAAGTCAATCCTTGTCAAAGGCTAATTTGTTTTCAGAATGGCCTTACAGGCATTTCTAGACATAGCAGATACAGCTGCCCAAAATACCGCAACTTCTCTGGTTATGTGCAGAGCTTCCTGGCTCTCTGCATCAGGTATCCCCAAAGATCTGAAGACCAAAGTGGAGGATCTCCCCTTTGATAAAGACAAACAAGATCTTTCACACCATGAAAGACTCTAGAGCAACCCTACGCACCCTGGGCTTCTACCCATCAATTCCGAGGAGACAACGGTATCAACCTTACCAAAGACCACGTACATAACAGTATCACCGGTCTCAGAACAGACCCTATGATGTGCCTAGGAATCACCCTAGACCTCCTAGGCGCAGACAAAACCAAGCGCAAACAGCTACTTCTCACCCACTGGGAAATAAACAACAAATTTGAAGCATTGGTCGAGGGTCTGCAGGACCACTCCTTGACTCCACTGCCAACTTGCTCATTTGGCCACCGCCTCCAGGCTTTCCATCATTCCTGGCAGCAGATTACACAGGACCGTTGGGTCCTAGAAATAGTTCAGTCCAGCTATTCCATCCCTTTTATATCCCACCCTCCTACCCTTCCCCCTTTCCCATCCCTCTTCAGGAACCCCTCTCACGAACACCTACTTTGCGTAGAAATGGATCACCTTCTTTGGATAGGTGTAGTGGAACCCGTGCCGACACAACGTCAAGGAAAAGGGTTCTACTCCCACTACTTTTTGACCCAGAAAAAGACGGGGATGGAGGCCTATACTAGACCTACGCCGACTGAACAAATTTGTAAGAGTACAAAAATTCAAGATGGTCACACTGGGCACAATAATACCTGTGCTGGAACAAGGGGACTGGTTCACAGCCCTTGACCTACAGGATGTCTACTTTCACATATCCATTCATCCGGCCCACAGACACTTCCTATGCTTCACAATCGGACATGACCATTTCCAGTACAGAGTACTCCCTTTTGGACTGTCTACAGCACCGAGAGTATTCTCCAAAACCTTAGCTGAAGTTGTGACCCACCTCCGCAGACACAGGATCATACTTTTCTTCTATCAAGACTATTGCCTCATCAAGGGCAACTCATATGATGAGACACTTCGAGTTACCCATTTCACCATCTCAGTCTTCCACAGCTTGGACCTACAAATAAATGTCCAAAAATCCACCCTGAAGCCAAAACAGCAGATTTAATTCATTGGAGCTCATCTGGACTCAGTTCGAACCAGAGCCTCACTACCACACAACACAACACTACCTCGCTATCTTACACCTTATACGTACGCTCTCTGTTAGTCCCAGGATACTGACAAGAATTTGCCTACAGCTCCTTGGACACATGGCAGTCACCACCTTCTTGGTCAAGTACGCCAGGCTGCACATGAGATGTCTTCAGGGTTGGCTAAACTCAAACTACAAACCCAGCAGGCACAGCCTCTGCTCGCTGCTAACTCCTCCAGTGAATATACTATCTTCCCTGCAATGATGGGCAAGACCAGAGAACCTTCGCATAGGCATTCCCTTTCAACAACAATCCCCCACACTCATGCTCACCACGGACGCTTCCCTGATCGGTTGGGGAGCGCATCTGGAGTGACACATGGCACAAGGACGCTGGTCTCTGCCAGAGATGCGTCTACACATAAACCTCAGAGCTCAGAGCTGTGAGACAAGCCTGCCTCCACTTTCTTCCCCTTATAAAGAACAAATCTATCCAGGTCCTAACGGACAATATAGTGTGTATGTTTTACATCAACAGACAAGGGGGAGCTCGATCGCACTCCCTATGCATGGAAGCCATCTGATTATGGAATTGTGCATAGAGCACCACATACAAATTGTTAAGTCGTACCTACCCGGCTGTCACAATACTACCACCGATACACTCAGCAGACACTTTTCCTAAGAACATGAGTGGGAATTGCACCCCAAGATACTATAATAGCTCTTCTCCCAATGGGGCACCCTGTCAATAGATCTCTGTCACAACCCAGAATGGCAAATGCCACCTCTTCTTTTTCTCCAGAGCAGGATTTGGGACTACATCCCTAGGAGAAGCATTCCTCATCCCGTGAAATAACTCTCTCCTGTATGCCTTTCCACCGATCCCTCTAATACATAGGGTCCTACGCAAGATCAGAGACAACAAGGCCCAGGTCATACTCATTGTCCCGGCTTGGCCAAGACAGATATGGTACCCTACCTGCTCCACATGTCCATCCGTCCTCCACGGACTCTCCCCAATGGACCAGATCTCTTTTCCCAGGATAATGGACAAATTCTTCACTCCCAGCTCCAGAAACTCTACCTGACAGCATGGTTCCAGACCCATGAATTAGCCTGTTCTGAGCAAGTCCGATACATCCTCCTGAATAGTAGAAAAGACTCCACTCGTAAAACTTACCTGCAGAAGTGGAAGCGATTCTCCCTGTGGTGTTCAAACAAACATTTTATCACCCCATATCATGACCCTTCCTAACATCTTAGACTACCTCCTGAAACTAAAACAGGACTGACTCTCACTCAGCTCCATCAGGGTACATCTAGTGGCCCTTACTACCTTCCGTGATTCGTGAGACGGATTTTCACTCTTTGCCTACCCCACTATAAAATGCTTCCTATGGGCCTACAAAATCTCTACCCTGAGATTTATCTATCTGCAGCTGCATGGAATCTCAATCTCGTTCTTCACAGTCTTATGAAATCTCCATTGGAGCCTTTAGCTGCTTCATTTCTTCTTCTTATGTCCATGAAGATAGCCTTCTTGGTTGCTTTAACATCAGCAAGGCGGGTAGGGGAAATCGGCACCCTGATGGCCTACCCTCCCTATATAACCTTCTCCAAAGACAAAGTTACCCTGCAATCCCACCCTAAATTTCTCCCTAAAGTGATATCAACCAATATACTTACCTACATTCTATCCCAAACTTCACAAGACTCCACACAAGGCAATGCTGCATACCCTCGATGTCGGACGAGTACCGGCCTTCTATTTAGACAGGACTAAACCATTTTGTAAGTCGTCCTTCTTATTTGTCTCACTACCGAGCGATCAAAGGGTGCGGCACTTTCTAAACAATGACTTTCCAAGTGGATCTCTGACTGCATCAGATCCTGTTATCGCATTCAAAATGCTCAACCACCCGAAGGCATCAGAACTCATTCTACTCGAGCCATGTCAGCATCCATTGCTTTCCTCCATAATGTAACCGTTCTGATATCTATAAGGTGGCCCGTGGTCATCTGAACACACATTTACTAAACACTATGCTATCACACAGGATACCATGGCAGTCACAATAGTAGGCCATACAGTACTGTCTACAGTACTCACTGCTGCAACTCCAAAGTCCCACCAGCCTTAGTCGGTACTGCTTCACATTCACCTGGAGTGGAGCAGAACCCACAGGGTACTTCATGGGTACTGCTTAACAAGGACAGCACTCGAAGAAGAAGAGAAAGTTACTCACCTTGCAGTAACTGAGGTTCTTCAAGATGTGTGTCCGTGTGGGTGCTCCACTCCCCACCCTCCTCCCCTCTACTTTGAAATTCTGTACTGACTTCTCCATGGTAGAGAAGGAACTGAGAGGGGCGCGGGACGTGCACGCTCAGGCAGATTCTAACGAGACCGAGAGACAGCAGCTGAGTACGTGCGTCCCGACCAGGCACTGGTACAAAAGATCTCCGATCAACGCCAGGATGCACAGTCACCTGGAGTGGAGCACCCACAGGGGGACACATCTCGAAGAACCTCAGTTACTGCAAGGTGAGTAACTTTCTCATACTGTTTAGCCTGAAAGGCAATGGTGTCCATGCACCAAGGGTTAATTAAGTTTTTTTGTCGGCTTTTATAGCAAAGGAGAGTTTTAAAGGAGGGCTTTGAAGGAGAATAATGAGGTAGCATTGTGGATGTTTACAGAGAGCTCTTCCCAAGTGAGAGGGACTGCCAGGGAGAAAGTACAGAGGTGCTTGGTTGAAAATGACACCAGTGATGGAGGCCCTAGGTCTTATTTACTGCACACTATTCAAACCCTGCTCTGAAGATAGAATTAAGTTCCTTATGGGCTTTTCTGTGACATCTCGCTAAAATATGAGTGCTTCACGAACAGTAATGAATTTATTTTCACAACCCACTATGAGGTGAGATACTATTTATCCCCATTTTACAGGTAGGAATTGAGACATAAGGAGACTACGGTCAAAAGTGACCACTAATACTGAGTGCCTAATCTGAGATGCATCGGGCCTGCTTTTCAGGCTACATAGCAGTATGTGATACTTAATATGTTCAAAGCACAACTCCCATTGATTTCAGTTGTAGCTGAGTGCTCAGCCCCTGTTCTTAAGTTGGGGATCCAGAAAAGGAAGAACATACAATTAATAAAAAGAAAAGGAGTACTTATGGCATCTTAGAGACTAACAAATTTATTTGAGCATAAGCTTTCGTGAGCTACACTGCATCCGATTCAGTGAGCATTCAGCAGTCTTAACCGTGAGACCACCCTTTCTCTTCCTGCATTTCCCTGCCTCATTTGTTACACACTTCCCAACTTCTGCAACAAATAAAGCAGGGGTCCTAGAGACAGCAGTCTCCTTTAATACACAGACATTACTCATTCCCAGAGCAAATTTTTCCAGTGGGAAAAGCAGTGTGTGACCATGTAATTAAAGACTGTATCATAAGGCATTTGCACCAGGGGGCAAATTAAGTTTGCACATGCAACCGTAATTCTGGCATTTCCTAACTTTTGAGTGCTTGACTTGCAACCTTGATAATGTTCTTTTAACATAGCTCTTTTGGGATGTTATATATAGATATTGTCTGCTCATCATCCTTTTCATTGACTGATATTTTTCTAGTCTTCCAGTTTTCAAAATGTCAGGAACACAAATAGTCAAACATCAGTTAGAACGCTCAGCAACAAGTTCTGTGTCTGCTTAGAGCTCTTTGTTGTCATATGCACTCTGACTGCACTAAGCCAGGACCACTCTTGGACACCTCCTCACATCAGTCTGAAGTTCCCCCCTTTTATTTAGCAATATGTGAAGGATAGGAAGGCTGCAACTTCCCAAACATCCATTCATCATTCCCCTCCCACTTGGTGCAGAGACCCTGCCTAGAATTAAAATTGTTTCTCTAGACCTCTGTCAAAAGTAGGGTATTAATGAAGTTAGCAGAACTGTTTTAAAACTCTTTAAGCATGGACCAGTTAGCCATTGTGGATGAGGGTTCTCGGTGAAAGATTTTTTCAGCTATTTTAATGTTTCTCAGATTTCCTAGGTTTGAAGGCTTTTCTTTTAACTATAATGTTTTTTTTAATGTAGCTTTATGCGTTGGCAAATTGGAAGAAAATATGTTTGGACTCCTTTGTTTGCATTAATTACTTGTTCCCTGGAAATACTCCATAGTATGCCATAGTGGTTGCTGAGTAGTAGCTATTATTGTCTCCAAATTAGGTGGTCAGTAAGTCTCTGCTCTACTGTTAATTTTTTAAGGGCAACATCCATGAAAGATTGTATTCTGTATCGTATGTAGTGCATTTTTGCTTGTTAAGTTGAAAACTTATTTAGCACATTGCTATTGCATAGTATGTTCATTAACCAATGGGAGGTTCTCTATATAAAGTAATGTATCTACCAGTGAGCAATAGAGAGAGCATGTGGTTTAGAATAAAAAGAGGCAGACTTGGCACAAATGAGCAGAGTGCCTTACTAACACAATGATTGGGACTAATCTCTACACTCATGCCTTTGGTTTTTGTTTGACAAATGAATTAGGTGACAAAGCTTGACGAAATTAAAAGGAAAAGAAATGATCTGTACTTGATCAATTTTGCTAGCTTATTAAGCAACAACGGGCTTTCCATTAGCATTCTCATCTCTATTCTCTGTTAGCCGTGGTTGATTCTAATAAGAACTCAGTTTTCTATGTGCATTGGGTTTTGTATTGATCAGACACAGATCTTGTTCCAGACCTCTGTGGCTGGACTGTCCCCTTTTGAACACCAAAGGTGTTGTATAATAAATACATTCAATTAAATAGTTTTTCCTCATGTTGGCATGGGGAGATCCTAGGTGTCTTTTGGCTTAGTGACCATGAAGATGCAATGACACCAATGGAATGCAGCAAGCAAGGCTACTTTAATTTGAGCAGACAGTTTGAAGAATTCTCCCACACATGCTATAAAACAAGTGGATTCATGTCCACTCGTCAGTTTTTCTTTTTTGTGTCTGTCTTGGTTTGCTGAGTGGGATGTGTAGTAATTATTTCTGAAGAGTTGTGCAGTTACTTTGCATGCAGGATTCTTGCTGCCAGACAGTGAAAATCTTTACTTCACCAGGTTTTCACCAGAACTGCTTTCAGGTGGCTTGTGAATACTGTGCTTACAAGAGCAAGTCCGTATTGCTGCAGAGGGGAATTGGTTGAAAATCTAATGTACTGTATATAAGTGCAACTCAAATTTATGACTAGACTAGTGACTAAAGCCTGTCAAGTTAAAAGTGAGTAAGCTGGTTGACGAGCGTTGATCTAGTGCAGTTGACTAATTGCTGCTTGTCTACATTTAGAAAACATAGCTTTTTTTTTCCCAGCTGCGAATAAGGTACTTATAACAATTCTGTTTGACACAAAACATTGATTTAAAGGTTCTCAATTAATAATATCAAAGCTTACACTATTACAAATTGTACCTTTTGAGTTAAAATGTCATTCCAGTTTCCAGCACTTATGTAACTTGTACATTGCAATAATCATTTTATTATGTCTTTCAATATATAGCTTTGGTAAATGTGAAAGACAGGTTAATTAAGAGTACACCAAAGAGTAAAAAGATTTTTTAAAATAATCATACAAGGAAAAAACCCTCACAAGTTGCTGTATCTCATGGTATTATGAATCTAACCAAAAGCACTGTTATAGTCTGCTGCCTTCAGAACAGTGCTACAGTGATGTACTCTGTGTGCTGCTGTTGTACTGGGGGCTGTTATAATATTATGAAACTTTATAACTCCTTCTAATATTCATGTTGTTAATGTTCGTTTTTTTTTTTTTTTAATCTTTAGCCAATACCAAAGCCCGCAGTAATGAATTTGCTGAAAAGAATGGACTCCGGAAATACAAATATGTCTTGCATCCACGAACTACTGGTTTCACTTTTGTAGTAGAACGTCTAAGGGAAGGTAACATTTCTTTAGATATGTATTTACCTTTCTCCTCTGCAGCTTCAAATAACTAAACTCAGGAAAGCCTGATAATTGACTTTAATAAACTAACTACTCCAAAATAGTATTAGAAATGCAATAGATACCCCATATGAGAAGACAACTTTCTTGTTTTCTGCCATGATTACGGTGTTTGCAGCATGGTGAGATTAGCAGCAGTCTTGTGTTTATAAGATATTAATATAATTTAGAACATCCACAATGAGACAAGAAACCACTCCCTTGCTCAAAAGTTTTTTTTAATACTATAGCTTGGTTAATGATTCAGTGCAGGAAAATAACTTTGGAAATCTCTAAGTAAGGCTAGCCTTAATGTCTGTACCTGTACTTAATCCTGGAAGAGGATTACTATTACTATTTATTTGTATTACAGTAGCATCTTGGGACCCCAGTCAGTGATCATGGCTCCGTTGAGCTGGGCACTGTATAAACATATAGCAAGACTGTCTCTTCTCCGAAAAGCTTATTGTCTGTCTATAAAATGGGACGCCAAGTGACTACAATAAATAATCAAGGGGAGCATAAAACAACAGAGTATTATGAACAACATAAGCAGTGGGTCATAACACACCATTGTTGAAATTTTAGTAGACATCTTAGGTTTTCACATACATTGCATGTTCTTTGTCTAACTTGTGGTAGTATGTAGTTCACTGTTACGTACACAGTTTAAAGGTTTGATTTGCTTAAAACTTCCTACAGTTAAGTCTGTCTTTGCTGTATTAATGCTATTATCTTGGGATCCTTTTTCAATTAAAGCAAGATTTTCAACTTGAAATCTAGTTAATTATAAAAAAAAAAGTTTAAAATCATTTCAGGTACTATACTTGTTCTGGGGTCACCTCCCCAATCCTTGTGGTTTTAAGTAATTTTCCTGTATTAATAAATCGTTTTTCTCTCATGTTGCTATGTAAAAAACATGCACAAACAGGGCAACTGATTATAAAGGGAAAACACTAAAAGTGATTTTATACGAAGTTCTTTCAGATGTACAAAGCTGGAGAAAAAAACCTGAAAAAACTAGTTTTTCTTCTGGTGTTTCAGATGCTGTATTTTTAAGTGTTACTTGTTTCTATAGGAGGCTCATTTTCAGACAAATGCAATGTTAAATTGAAATGTCCTTCCAAGTTCACTATTAACATTAAAGTATCTATGTATCTGTAGGTACGTCTACACAGCAGCTATACGCATGCTAGCTTTGAGCTAAAATAAGCAGTGTGGCTGTGGCAGCACTGGTGATGGCTATGGGTAACCAACTGGGTGCAATCCCATCTGAGAAATCTAGGTATGTACTTGGGGATGGCTAGCCCAAGCGGCTGCCCTTTCTGCTGTGTCGCACTGCTATTTTTAGCACACTGGCTAGATCAGAGTTAGTGTATGTATGTATATCCAAGCTGAGAATTTTACCTCCGAGCTGCGGTGTAGATGGACCATGGGGGAGTAAAAGGGGGGAGAGCCACTCAACTATTAGGTAGTCTAGCCTAATACTTCCCATTATAAAACCTTTATTTTCAGTTACATAGAGTTGTGAAGAAAATTAAGACCCCTAACGTTAAGGTGCTAGCCCTCTCTTCCCTGTTTCCACACGATTGTAATGGGATAGCAGTTACAATAACCCCAGAAATAGAATTGCATCTTCATTCTTGCTTGTGATTGCAGGCTGAAGGATGGTGTGTGATTTTAAGTTGGGGAGGTGGTGATGAAAACTTAAACATCATGTTTGTGTTTGAAAATATTCTTGCGCCTGTATGACAACCTTAATGCCCCATGGTTTCCCTGTGAATAAATTTTGGCTCATGGCAGTTTTCCATTCCTCATACTGAAATGCCTTTACTTCAAGCCTAAATACATTATTTAGTTCCGAAATAGGTCAGTGAAGAGGGGGAGAAATGCCATGAAGTTTAATTGCCTTTTTAACTTTGAAAAAATAAATTTAATTTGGCAAGAACCCTGATTAATATGCATTGCAAGCTGTAATATGAATGAATTACCTGTTACGTTATAAAAATAGCTGTTTGTGACCAATAAAAGTACTTGGAGAAGAAGCTGAAATAATAACCTTCAGGGAAAAGTTACTCACATCTCTTTGCATGAGTTTGGGTCTTAATGTGTGGTTTTCCTGAGTTTTATAATAGGAGGCAGATTACTGACGCTAATTATTAGCACTTTCTGTGCAACCCCCAAATCATGTGAGTGCACTTCTTCTTCCAGCATGGACTTAACTTTTAGACTCTCCTAGTTTCCCCATCTCTCTTTTATGTGGCCATGACTTACATCTGCTTTGCCTTATGTGCTTCCTATGTGAAACTGCTGCTAGTGTGGTTTCTGACTCCTTGCTGGGATTATGGGAACTAGGCAAATCCAACCTAACCTTCCCTAGCTGCATCAAAAATAGGCTGGCAAGTAGGATTGTTCTGGCAGAGCAGCTTCCCCTCTGAGCCTGAATGCATCATGTTTGTTGCATATCCCAGCTCTTTTATAGCTCCAGGAAGTGACCCCGAGCTCACTTGCAGACTCAGGCCCTCATACAACCTGAAGATTGCTGCTAATTTTTGTCCTGATCAAATTCCAATAAGAGGGAGACATCTTGTTATCCCAGTTCTAACAGGCTACATTACTGTTTTTCCTCGCGTAGTATTAATTCCATTCCTGTAAGCTTAAGTGTACCCTAGAGTAAATATAGACAATTAGATTGCATTAGATGCATAATTATTGATATATCCGATACATCCGATTGGTGACTGCAATTCCTGCTGCTTTTGAAGCATGAGGAAGACTTAAATTTAATTCTGAATAGATTCTTGGAGAAGTGTTTTCAGTTTTCTGCTTCTGCTCTACAGTAATTGTAAGCAGAATGATATAGTACAACTTCAGTCATTATTTTTCTCTGCATCTTAAAAGAAAATGCAGTTGCAAAATTAGGAAACTGAAGGAATGCTGAGAATATATGTTCTATACGTAGGTTCTGAAACTAGAGGTGCTGCCACACGCCCTAGCTTGAAGTGGTTTCCATCATACATAGGGTTTATAGTTTGGTTCAATGGCTCTCAGCACCCCCACTATACAAATTGTTCCAGCACCTATGGTTCTGTATGCTGTTAGTTTTAATTTTACATGATATAGAGACTGTCAGATGAAGGCATGGAAGATGAGTGAGGTGGCAGCAGAAAGCTGTACGAGAAATGAATAGGTGGAAAAAAGAAGTGTGGAGTACAACTAGAACATATGTACTTCTCATATTCAAGTAAAGAAAAATCATCTGATCCTGATAGTAATAACTGTGTTCTTGGTGATGTCTGAGTCTCTGCAATAGCTAATGCAGCTTTGTTGTCGCCTGCACTGATTTTTGTTGATGAATAGCACTCAAGCTATCATATTAACTTTTCTTCCCAACAGGCCATATCTGGGAATCGATTTTGCAAGATGCAGAGAGCTCTGGACCCCATCTAGTAAAGCACTTAAGCATATAGTTAAACCTAAGCATGTAAATAGTGCCATTGACTGTTTATGTGGTTAAAGCATGTGCTTGAGCATTTCACTAGATGGGAGCCAGAGTGCTTAGTACTGTGGAGGATCCTTGTTGAGTGGACTAACCTCTGAAATACTGTCTGACGTACTCAAAACACAGTGGCTTTCGTTTGGTTTGCCATCGGCAGAAAGCTGTATCAAAAGAAAAGGAATGTGTGATTTTTTTTGTTTCTAAGTTAACACATTCAATAAGCTGCACCAATGGGCTCTCCTCTGCTGTTTTGAATTTTCTAGGGAAAACGACTAATCATTGCTTCCAAGATTTTTTTCCATTGTAAATGGGTCAAGTATGTCGATGCAGCAGCCTTTTTATTATTTTACTTCAAGGGACACTGCTGGGTTTGCTATTTCTAAGAAGTCTGTCTCATGAGTTCTGAATTGGGTTAAACAGGGGATTTTAAAATTACAAATTTCCATTTTAGTAATCCAAGATGTTCCTAACAGAGGGAAAAGATTTTTTTTTTAAAAAAACACAAACGATACTATTTTTCATCTTATTTATACTGTTTGCTTTTTGTAATTCACTTGACTTGCATAGTGAAAAAGAGTAGTCACTTTAAGTTACTTTTCACTTTAAGATTCTTGTACAAACAATGCTGGAGTATTTGTCTTATTTAAATCCAGCTAAAACTCTTCACACTTTATTATTTTTAATAAAATGAAGATACTTCTATTTGTTTTTGTAAAATCCTTTTAATCAGAACTAAATTTTGAGCCTAAAATACATCACAGGCAAAATGTTAAGGTGGGAATTTCAAAATTGCTCAGCGTTGGTCTATATCTGCTCCTGTTGAAAGCAATGGGAGTTTTACCATTGATTCCAATAAGAGCAGAATTAGGCCAATGATAAGTGTTTTTGAAGATCCCACCTCAGGGCACATTTTGTGCTTGTGAGTGAGAGTCAGAAAAGCAGCTCCTAATAGGAATCATAATTAAGTCTAAAGAAAAAGGAGTACTTGTGGCACCTTAGAGACTAACAAATTTATTAGAGCATAAGCTTTCGTGAGCTACAGCTCACTTCATCGGATGCCTTTTCATTGTAAGCCACAGTTTTGGGTACCTTCTAAATTGCTTCCAAAATTCTTTCCTGCTAAGAAGTTTTGAATGGGTGGTCTATCTGAAGAATATTTTGGCAGAACTTGGATTGAGTCAGGCAAATTTATCTCCCAAAATATGGGATTTTGAAAATGAGATGTACAGGAACACCTTCTTCTTCTTTTTTTTTTTTTAAGTCCTTTATTGAGCTCTCTCTCAGAAACAGCTTGAAATTTGGTTTTGTTTTATTATTGTTCTTTCCCAGATCTAGTATGTGCGATCACGTCTGAAAAGGTCTAAGTTTACTTTTGATTACAGGCTATTGGGTATTGCTGGGGTTCTTTTTTATAAAGCTTGTCTAAAGCCAAGTTGCACTGAAATCTCAGCGAGTTAAAATGCTCAATTTCAAGGAGATTGAAAGTCCATAATAGTTGATTTTGACTTTTGTGTTATCTAATTTCATTGAATTATATGGATTATCTTGACATAACATCTATAATTATTGTAAAATAGTCTGTTAATAAAATGGCTGTTCGCAAATGTTTTCTTAAAACCACCAAATGATTTTTAAATACTTTCTGAAAACTCAGGAAATTCCCAGATTCAGTTTAAGATATAGTTAAGGTTGTAAATAAATATTATGTGAAAATATCATTAGAACATAATTATTAAAAATTTGGATAGATCGTTTATAATTGTTTTTACAAACAACTTTAACTGGCAGGGCTCATTTTCTATTTGTCCATCAACAATCCCTCACACCCAACACTTGTTCCTCAACCACATTTCAATACCACAGAGCCTCAATTATCATACGTTAAATACAGTAAAGTATAAAGATCCATGACTGGTGGGGTTACCTCAGGATTTCCACTTCAGATTTTAACTCTGGTTCATACTAAAACTAACATGAACATGCTGCAGATAAGATCTTCCAACTGCCAAAAAAGCAAAAGAGATAAAATTTAATATGTGCCTTCCTCCACTTCACTTGCTTGTTGACAGCAAGAAACATGAACATCTCACCTATCTCTCTACAATCAGTCCAAAAACAAAAGTATTTTTTGTCTGAAAATGAGTAGATCTCATATACATACACACTCTCATCTGTTCAGAAATGAAAGTCGATATCTTCTGGTATCTTTGCCTGAGCAGTAATTGAATTGCCTTTCAGTGATAGCACTGAATACCTACATATAAAGAAAAGTGTTCTTTGCTTGGCAATATATTTGGATATTTATATGCAGACTGTAATTCCTGTCTGCAAACAGGGTTAGACTCCAGTGGAGCAGTTGGTTGGCAATTTTGTAGATTCCTACAGTACTTCAGAGATCCTTTCTGGAAACTATTTTGCAAACTCCACCAGTGTATGTAAATCATATTTATACACTTAATGTTTGCACCAAATATTAGTGCACAATATTCTGTACTTGTGTAGTATCTTTCGGTATGTCCACAAAGCAATTAAAAACTCACAGCTGGCCCATGCCAGCTGCCTTGCTTTGTAGATGTTTAGGCTCAGGCTGCAGCCTGAGCTCTGAGACCCTCCCTCCTCACTGGTTCCTAGATCCTGGGCTGCACCCTGAGACCAAATGTCTACATTGCAATTAAACAGCCCCTTAGCTTGAGCCCGAGTCAGCTGGCACAGGCCAGCCACGGGTTTTTAGTTGCATTGTAGACATACCCTTTGAGCCAAGATCTAAAAACACTTCATATAAACTTATCCATAAATAAATCTTACAACATTATCCAGGACAGGTAATTGTTGTTAATAATCCTAGTTCATTATTTCCTAAAAAGTTGTCACAACTCTGTTACTGTTTACCTCCTCTGGTGAGATCTGGAGTGCTCAACCAACTTAACAGCATATGCATAGAAGTGGAACCTGATTGGCTATCATTATATTCACGTCTCAGGATGTGAATGTAAGATGTTTATTTTAACCTGTAAAGTCCTAAATAGTTTAAAATCTAACTGTTTGAGGCACCGCTTTCATATTTTTATGCCGTGCCACAGTTATGGTCAGCAGAGTCACTCAAGTAGGAATCTGTTTGTAAAAGAAGGAACTACAGAAGGGTGTTCAGAGTCTCAGCTTTGGAATTCACTAACAGGACCTTCATGTCCTGTAACAGCCAAAATATTCTGATCTTTGGAATATGGTGCAGAGCCCGTTTTCTTATTTAGGCTTGAAGAGAGCTGACCATAAGGGATGTTATTGTGGGTGTGATGGTGTATTAATGGGGAATATTAACTTAATAGCTCTAGATGGCCATTTTCTGATTATGAAGAAGCTTCTGGTCTTTGTTTCAATATTATGTCAAAGGCACCTAAAGCCTAGGCTGCATGCTATTTAAGACAAAATCTGAGTGCATTTTTCTCTTAGTATATTAGTTTTAAAAGGAAAACTGTTACACTTTTGGATTCATAGCCATAATAGAGAGATTTCTGAATATATCAGATGAAAATGCTGAGAATGTATAGAACATTAAATATCTTCCTATAATTGGTAAGTATCCAAGGTTTATTTCCTCTCCCAAGTAAATCTTGGATGAAACACAGAAGACTTGATACCAAAGGAGAAGTCAGTATTTGCTTATTGAACAACATCTTGTGAGGTGCTGAAATCCAATAATTACAGCAGGCAGTTTGCAGGAGTATGCCCATATTTACTTCTGGGTAAATTAAGGTACAGAAGGTGTGACCAGCTCAAAGCTCCGCATCATGTCAAAATTGGGATTTATGGAGAGTAAGTTGCATTGTTTAGTGAAAGCTAGGTCATTTTTTATAATAAACGGAGTACTGACTCCTGAGGTGATATCCTGACCCCATTGAATTCAATAGTAAAACTTCCATTTACTTCAGTGAGGCTAGGATTTTAGGACATTCAGTGTCCCGCGCTAACCACTAGATATGTGTATGTTCAGCAGACTTGCTCAGTATGGGCTCTGGCCCACTTGTGGGAACCGGTCAGTTTTTGTGGAAACTGAAATGAGTCTGTTTTGAAAATAAGAACATGCAAATAGATGCATGGGAATTTTTTAGGTCCACTGTCTGCTTGATCCAGCTTCAAGTACAATTTCTCATTCATCCAGCAGGATTGCAGGACTGAGCAAAGTTTTCCCCTGCAGTGACTCCCAACAACTGGCCATGAAGTCAGTGAAACTCTCCTCTTCTATTTACAACACTCCCTGTGATGGTACCCATCCAACGTTGTACCACTAAGGATGACAAAGGGTGCAGATGTTCAAAAGTTTGAGAACTATTAGTGTACAGCTGTCAAGTGTACATTTGTCCTTCCCCACTCTGAACTCTAGGATACAGATGTGGGGACCTGCATGAAAAACTTCCTAAGCTTATTTTTACCAGCTTAGGTTAAAACTTCCCCAAGGTACGAACTAATTTACGTTTTGTCCCTGGACCTTACTGCTATCACCACCAAGCGTCTAACAAATATAATGGGGAAAGAGCCCACTTGGAAACGTCTTTCCCCCCACAATCCGCCCAAGCCCTACACCCCCTTTCCTGGGGAAGGCTTGATAAAAATCCTCACCAATTTGCATAGGTGAACACAGACTCAAACCTTTGGATCTTAAGAACAATGAAAAAGCAATCAGGTTCTTAAAAGAAGAATTTTAATTGAAGAAAAAGTAAAAGAATCACCTCTGTAAAATCAGGATGGTAAATACCTTACAGGGTAATCAGATTCAAAACATAAAGAATCCCTCTAGGCTAACCTTAAGTTACAAAAAGACACAAAAACAGGAATATACATTCCATTCGGCACAACTTATTTTATCAGCCATTTAAACAAAACAGAATCTAACGCATATCTAACTAGATTGCTTATTAACTCTTTTCAGGAGTTCTGACCTGCATTCCTGCTCTGGTCCCTGCAAAAGCAACACAAACAGAGACAACCCTTTGTTTCCCCTCTCTCCATCTTTAAAAGTATCTTGTCTCCTCATTGGTCATTTTGGTCAGGTGCCAGCAAGGTTGTCTTAGCTTCTTAAACCTTTACAGGTGAATGGGTTTTTCCTCTGGCCAGGAAGGATTTAAAGGTGTTTACCCTTCCCTTTATATTTATGACAACAGCATACAAATATTGTTCTTAATAAATACTCTTCAATAATTTTTAAGTAGAAAGAATGGTGTTAGAGCTGTAGTGTATGTCATCAGAATTGGATTGATGCATATTTAAGTGCTGGAACTAGGGCTGTAAACGGTATTGCCTTAGATATATAAATAATCTGCTTGCAAATTGGAACGTACATGCCTTGTTATGTCTTCTGTTTTTAGTAGAAGACTAGTAACAGATTAGTTCATAAAAAAAAAAAGGACCTTGTTTAAAAAAATCGTTTTATCACTAAGCATGCCCATGAAATTCAAAGCAGACTGTTGTGCTTTATTACAAACACTGAAAATTGTCTGAATAATCTAAAGTATGGGAGGATTTAGCTTTCCAGGTTTGTCTGTTAACTGTGGATGGACAGTTTTCATGTCTTTCTAACAACTCTGTTGAATTTTATTGACTACATATTTTGCATTTGGTGCTTCTAGTTGTAAATTAGATTGCCTTGGCCTTTAACATAAGAAGTACGTGACAGTACAGAAATGAAGTCATGAAGCTGTAGTGCCGGGGGGTCCAACGTCTAAAGATAAGAATAGCCATGCAGAGTTGGAATAGTGATCTATCTAGCCCAGTTTTTTGTCCTGACATTAGTCAGTACCTACTGTTTCAGAGGAAACTATCACAAGGTGACACTGCCGTTTAATAGAGAGCAGGGCCAATGCACCTGTGCTGCATGCTTGGACCAGGTTAGATTAGGAGTCAAAGCTAGGAAGCTGCAGGAGGCAAGAGCAGCAGTAATGCCAAGGTCTCCTGGGAGAGGTGGCAGTGAGAACGTGAGAGGTACTGTTCTGAAGAAAAGTCCTGACTGCCGGTGCTCAGGGAACAGGGCACAGGAGCAGGACTGCCAGACTCCCTGGGGAGGGGAAACAGTGAGAGCCTGATAGATAAAGGAGAAACATCCCAGGAGCTGTTAGTTTGTTTGAACGATAAAACTGCCTAAAAAAGAGAGTGGGTGTGACACTAGATCCTTTACAAGATGGGGAGAAATCCTGCTTTGTTACTCTGCTGTAGGCAGTTAAGGGATAACCTATGCACTTGAAAATCTCTCTCCAACTCCCAATCATTAGAAGTTGATGTATGCCCTGAAGCATGAGGTTATATCTTTCAAAATTTTTGGTTTGTTTTTGTTTAGTTTACGGCTGTAACTCTGGGTATACTTGTAATCCATATCAACGTGTAAACCTTTTAGGAATCCAGAAAATCTCTTAGTCTCAATTATATATTGTGTGGGAAAAGTGTTTCCTTTTAGCAGTTTTGAATTTGACACCTCTTTAAATTTCCTTGAATACTCCCTTGTTGTATTATGAGAGGGCAATTAGAAGTTTCTAAACTACCTCCTCTTCTTCGAGTGATTGCTCATGTGTATTCCACAATAGGTGTGCATGCTCGCCACGTGCACCAGTGCCGGAAGTTTTTCCCCTAGCAGTACCCGTAGGGGGGGAGCTCCCCAGTGACCCCAGGAGTGGCGCCTCCATGGTGCGGTATAAGGGGAGCTGTGCACTCCCCCCACCCTCAGTTCCTTCTTGCTGCCAATGAAGGTGCGTAGGAACTATGCTACTTCAACTTTGCTGTAGCTCGTCCCCAGAACTGTTCATTCATTCAGTGTTGGTACCTGTAGTTAGTTAGCTGTTTAGTTAGTTCAGTTAGTCAGAGAACCCGGGCCGGGGCATGCCCCCTACCCCGGGTTTTAAGTTGTACAGCACTTATAGGCGATCTATGGCAAGGAATGACCCACATGCAGACTGTTTGCGCTGTTTGGGGGAAACCCATATAGCGATTGTTGCAAAATTTGCAAGTAGTTTAAGCCTTGGACCAAGAGAGAGAGGGATATTAGGCTCCAGGCCATTCTCATGGAGTCGGTGCTGACCCCAACTCTGATGCACCACTCCGAGCCAGCACTGGGCACCGTGGTGTCGGTGCATGGCAACCTTCCGGTGCCCTCAACCAGTTGGCACTGCTCACCATCCACGGGGCATGCCAAGAAGGGCAGAAAGACGCCTTCTTCACAGCGGCACCAAGGGAAACCCAGGACGGAAACTAGACCCATGTCGGGTGGTCCTCGATCCCCACCAGCCTCTAGGCCTCCAACTTGCATAGAGTGGAGTAGCCCAGCCCCTTTGGAGCAGACCTCCCCAGATGTCTGGATGCCATCCACAGCAGAGGCCCTGCAGGCGGCCCGGGATGTTATGTCTATGCTGGTACCAGGAGCACCGTCGATGTTGGCCCCACACTTCAGGAGCAAGCCGCCGCTGGGATCTCCACAGTCACCTCCCGCTCGGTACCGGTCTCGGTCCAGGGAACGTTCCCAACACTGTTCGCCGCCCAGCGACCGTTCAGGGCAAAGTCCATGTGGATCGCCCTTGACTCCCACCAGACTTTCTGGTTGGGTTCTGTCAGACCGAGACTCTTGGCACCGCTCCACCTCAAGGAGCAAATACCAACAGGACCGAGGGAGACATCACCAAAAGTCCTTGTCTCGGAGAGTTTATTGCAGCTGGTCATTGCAGCCAGTCATGGCACAGACGTCGACGCCGTTCCCGCTCAGAATCCTGCTCCAAGACTCCGCCAAGATATCGCCTCCACAATTCCGGGCATCAGTCCTTGGCGTCTCGCCATCGCGGGTCTACCCGTCGGAGCCGATCGCAGAGCAGCTGTTACCAGCGGTACCAGTCCTCTGCTTCGGGATCGCGGTCCCATGGTCGGTGCCGCTTCCGGCACCACTGCTCCTCCCTGTCCGGGGACAGCGGCAGGTCGTACGTCAGCCTGGCCTCTATTCGTAGTTGTCCATCGATGGGCCAGGCCAAACAGCAGGCCCCACTGATGCCACAGCAGGTGCAGTGGCACCAGTCTCCGTGGCCAGCCTAATGGTACCAGTGGGCACTGTGGACCCCGACGCAGCCCTCGGTGGGTGCTCGCTCGGTGGCCGGAGCCTCGGAAGCACTGTCGGACCCCCTCTCCAGACCTCCAAGGAAGGAGTCAGTGGGATGTACATCTTCGGCACCATGCCTGGAGACCAACCAGGTGGTGGACCCTCTGGTACCGGCAGACAACCAGAGTACTGCACCGGCCTCCTCGCCCTTCCCGGATGAGGCGATTACGGCCCCGCCCCCCTCCGTCCTGCAGGAGGACTTTAGGGCCGACCAAGAACTCTTAAAAAGGGTGGCAACAAGCTTCCACCTCCAGGCAGAGGAGATGGAGGAGCCCTCGGACTTCCTGTTTAATGTGCTCTCTTCTTCAGCACTGGGCAGGGTAGCCTTGCCTCTCCATGAAGGGTGGCAAAAATTTCAAATGCCCTGTGGCAAACGCTGGCCTCGTTGGCCCCCATCTCTAAGAAGGTGGAATGCAAGTACTTTGTACCTGCCTTATGCAACTACCCGGCACCCAACTCCCTGGTGGTCGAGTCAGTCAACCACAGGGAATGGCAGGGCCAGCCAGCCCCTACCCTGAAAAATAAAGATTCACGGAGGCTGGACTCTTTTGGAAGAAAAATGTATTTGTCCTCGAGCTTCCAGTTATGAGTGGCAAACCACCAGGCTCTCCTGGGCTGGTATGAGTTCAGTCTGTGGGGCTCCCTGCCAAGTTCAAGGACTCGCTCCAGGAGTGCGATAGGAAGGAGTTCAAAGTGCTGGTGGAGGAGGGTACAGCAGCTGCCAAGGCAACCCTGAAGGCCGCTTTGGATGGGGTGGACATGGCCGCGCAGTCCATGGCCTCTGCGGTGTCCATGAGAAGGGCGTCGTGGCTCCTGCTCTCTGGGCTGTCCAGTGAGGCGCAGACCTCCATGCAGGATCTCCCATTTGACAGCAAAGCTCTGTTTGCAGAGCAAATGGATACCCAAGGCTGCATGGCATGAAAGACTCCTGCACAACCCTCCAGACTCTGGGTCTCTATGTTCCAGCTCTGGCTAAATCTAAGTTCAAGCTGCAGCAGACTCCCGCTCAGGCCACCCACCCGAAATACGAGGCCGCCCATAAGAAGTCACGGGACTATAAGAGGCACCCTCAGAGGCAGTCTAGGCCTGCTCCCCAACCTAGGTCCTTCAAGAGCAAGCAAGCGGGGAAAAGGCGTTTTTGACTGGACACGCAGGGGCACCTTGCTAGTTCTCATCAGAGATCCACCCTCAATAAAGCTTCCCATCTCCAACTGGTTGTGTGCTTTCCTCCCGGAGTGGTCACAGCTGACCTCAGACAGATGAGTCCTCAACACCATCTCCCAGGGCTACACCCTCCAGTTTACTTCCTCCCTGCCCAACCATCTCCCTCCCCCGTCCCTCCTGGGGGACCCCTCGCACAAAGCTCTGCTCGAGCAGGAGGTGGGGCCGCTCCTGGGCCTAGGAACAGTGGAAGTGGTGCCCGAGGAGTTGAAAGGCAAGGGGTACTACTCCCGCTATTTCCTTATCCTGAGTGCCAAAGGGAGACTTGGGCCCATCCTGGACCTGCGAGGTCTGAACCAGTACATGGTGAAGCGCAAGTTCCGCATGGTCTCCCTGGCCTCCATCATTCCCTCCTTGGATCCCGGGGACTGATACGCTGCCCTTGATCTGCAGGATGCGTAGTGACAAATTCATATATTTGAGGGGCACAGACGCTTCCTCCGTTTTGTGGTGGGGCAGAATCACTACCAATTTAGGGTCCTCCCGTTTGGCCTGTCCATTGCCCCTAGGGTATTTAAAAAATGTATGTCGGTGATAGCTGCCTACCTTAGGCGCAGGGGGTCCAGATCTTTCCCTATCTGGATGATTGGCTGGTCAAGGGCAGCTCCCAGTCACAAGTGAGGGATCATGTGATGCTTCTCCTATCTACATGCACCACTTTGGGCCTATTGGTAAACCAAGTCCACGTTCGTCCCAGTTCAACGCTCCTGGATGCCTCATCGGCTAGAGCCTCCCTCCCACCGCACAGGTTCAAGACCCTGAAGGGGCTCATCAACACGGTCACAAGATTCCCGGTGACAACAGCCAGCGCGTGCCTCCAGCTCTTGGGTCACATGTCAGCATGCACTTATGTGATCTGTCACGCCAAACTCAGGATGAGGTCCCTCCAGCTCTGGTTGGCCTCGGAGTTCTTCCAGGCCAGGGACAGGATGGACAAAGTCCTCACTGTATCTGACTCGGTGATCGCCTCCCTATGGTGGTGGTCCGCCCCAAGCAATATGCTCCAAGGGGTCCCGTTCAGGGACAGGGCCTCGTCACTGGAAATGGTGTCCAATGCATCAGACCTGGGTTGTGGGGAACATTCAGACCCAAGGCCTGCGGTTGGCTCAAGAGCTGACCCTACACATAAATGTCAAGGAATTCAGGGTGGTTTGGCTGGTGTGCGTGGCCTTCCGCTCGCACCTAGAGGGCAGGGTGGTCAGGGTCCACATGGACAACATGGCCTCAAAGTTCTATATCAACAGGCAAGGCAGGCCCGCTCCTCTGTCACAAAGCCCTCAGGCTGTGGGATTTCTGTATAGTTCACAACATCTGCCTAAAGGCCTTCCATCTACCGGGCGCCCAGAACAAGTGAGCAGATTGCTTGAGCAGGGACTTCTCCTCTCAACATGAGTGGTCTCTCCACCCGGAAGTGGCTCACAGGCTTTTCCAAATGTGGGGGACTCCCCAGGTGGATCTGTTCGCGACTCGGCAGAACCGGCACTGTCCCCAGTTCTGCTCCAGGGTGGGACTGGGAAGAGGCGCTATCTCTGATGCCTTCCTCCTGTCCTGATCAGGCCAGTTTCTCTATGCCTTCCCCCATTCCCACTGATCAGCAAGGTCCTGATAAAGATAAAGTCAGACAAGGCTCAGGTCCTCCTGATTGCCCTGGTGTGGTCCAGGCAACATTGATACGGGACCCTCACGGCCCTGGCAGTTGTTCCACCGTGGCCGTGGCCATTCCGCCCGGACCTGCTCTCCCAGGACCAGGGCCACCTTCTCCATCTCAGCCTTGTGGCTCTCCACCTCATGGTATGGCTGCTCAATGGCTAGGTAGGGAGGAGAGGACGTGCTCAGAAGGGGTTCAACGTGTACTCCTAGAAAGCAGGCGGCCCTCCGTGCACCGTGCCTACTTGGCGAAGTGGTCCCGGTTCTCTAGATAGGTGGGTGAACGGAGTGTTTCCCCGGTGGCTGCACCAATCCAGCTTATCCTTGACTACCTTCTCCACCTTGGAGCCCAGAGCCTGGCACCCTCATCAGTCAAGGTGCACCTGGCAGCCATATCAGCCTTCCATCCGCCAATGCATGGCCACACGGTATTCTCCCATGCTGTGACTGGCCGGTTCCTTAAGGTGTTGGGCAGTCTTTTTCCGTACGCTAGGGCCCCGGTCCCGCAGTGGGACCTGAACCTGGTGTTGGCCCATCTCACGGGGCCCCCGTTCGAGCTATTAGCCATGTGCTCCTGGTCCCACCTCTTGTGGAAGGTAGCCTTCCTGGTCGTGATCACGTCGACCAGGCGGGTCTTGGACCTCAGGACCCTGAGCTCCGAGCCCCTGTACATGGTTTTTCATAAGGGCAAGGTCCAGCTCCGCCCACACCCTGTGTTCCTGCCGAAGGTGGTTGCCGCCTATCACATGGGTCAGGACATTTTTCTGCCGGTCCTCTGCCCCAAGCCCCATGTGTCCGTGAGGAGCACCATCTCTACACGCTCGATGTGCGACGGGCTCTGGCTTTATACCTCAAGCAGACCAAGCCATTCAGAAAGTCCTCTCAACTGTTCATTGCCTCGGCTGAGTGCATGAGGGATCGGTCAATCTCCATTCAGCGGCTTTCCAACCGGATCACTTTGTGCATCCATACCTGTTAGGAGCTGATGGGTATCCCCCCGCCACCAATTGTAAAGGCACACTCTACTCGAGCGCAGGCCTCGTCGGCTGCCTTCTTGGCCCATGTCCCCATCCAGGACATTTGCAGGGCCACACTTGATCTTCAGTTTACACGTTCACCTCATGCTATGCGATCGTCTCCCAAACCAGGGATGACGCAGGGTTCGTCAGGGCTGTTCTCCATCCTGAGAACTTGTGAACTCCTACCCACCAACAGATGGTTTGGAATCACCTATTGTGGCATACACATGAGCAATCACTCAAAGAAGAAAAGACAGTTACCTTTTCCGTAACTGGAGTTCTTCTTCAAGATGTGTTGCTCATGTCTATTCCACATCCCGTCCTCCTTCACCTCTGTTGGAGTTGTCTGACAAGAAGGAACTGAGGGTTGGGGAGCGCGCAGCTCCCCTTATACCGCGCCATGGAGGCGCCACTCCAGGGGTCGCTGGGGTGCTGCCCCCTCCGGGTACTGCAAGGGGAAAAAATTCCGGCACCGGTGCACATGGCGAGCACGCACACATATTGTGGAATAGACATGAGCAACGCATCTTGAAGAACACCAGTTACGGAAAAGGTAACTGTCTTTTCTTTACTGTCCATTAATTTGTATAGTTTTATCCTGTTCACGCCTATCTGCTTCCTTTCTAAGGCAAACAGTCCCAGTCTTTTCACACATGCTTCAAAAAAGAGTTTCCCATCTCCCTAATCATTCTCTTCACTGGTCTCTGAACTGCTTTTATTTCTACCGAATTCTTTTTATGAGCTGAAAACAGTACTCCATTTGAGGGTGTAATATTGATTGATACGACTTGATGTTGTCAGTTATATTTGCAGAGTATGATAGAAGCCCTTTTCACATTTCTCCTTCTTGCGCACACATTTTAGGTACTCATTAGAAACTTTATAGAATCAATCAAAACACGTCTCCTGAAGCAATGCTCTTGGGCTTCCTTTATATTTGAATCCTTGCTTGTGAGTAGCTGAAACGCCATGTGGCAAATCAGTTTCTGTTTATTTCTTCTCGGGTTATTAATAGTGACTCTGGTCTCCATTTAAAAATAAAATCAGCATTTGCCAGTAGTTACCACATTGTGGTATTTGAGACTGTGTATTCAGAACAAATACTATATATGATAACTGTGTTGTAATGTTGACTTTTCAATTGCTTCATCTGAAGATCTGGAACAACATTACTAGTCAAGTTGCATGTAAAAGTTGGCTGCTTGGTTGGCTGCAGCTGAGGTCAGAAGATTGATTAATCTCTTACAAAGTGAAAAGATTTTTCCACTGTATCTCCAACTTCATCTCCTCTTCAAAACATTAACAAAAGACAATATTACAGCAGTTTATGTGGTTAGGAGAGTTGGCCTGATCAATTGAATGGGAATGAATCTAACATCTTATACATTCTTATTTAACTTTGATCAGCGCTTCTCTCTTGTGTTAATTCAACCTGATACTCACCTCAGTGTAGGTCATCTGATTCAAAGATTGATTCTGTCTGTAAGTTTTTCTACAGTAGCCATCACAACAGTCTAGCAAGAAGAAGTGCAGTAGTATCTTTAAAATAAACAAATACCTTGGCTTTCAGCACTCCATTGGGAAGTTGACCCTTCAATAAGTTGCAGAACATCAATCTTTTTTGTGAGTTTATTCACAGCAATGCACACACAGTACTACAGTACCTGTATGAGGTGAATTGAAAAATACTATTTCTTTTGTTTATCATTTTTACAATGCAAATATTTGTAATAAAAATATTAATATAAAGTCTTAAGGAGACTTTTTGACAAACAGAGTAGCTACTTGTGGCCAGGAAAGACAACAGTTGAATCTTTTGCAGAGTTCAGTTGTAGTCATTATTCTCTTTGATAGAGCAGCAGCACCCTCGTGGTAGGGTGCAATGACTGACTGAATTATTGCTAGAGTTGGGATTATTTCAGCTAAATGGAATAATAATGCTGTGGTAGAGAGGATACATTTCCCCTAGCCTTCCCAGAAGATCTGACAAGACTTCCCTTGTTTTGAGCTTTGATCGTTAAGGCAGAACAGTTGTTTCACCAGCAGCTCTCAAGTAGACAGGAGGCTAAATGCACTTTCCCAATACTAAAGACCATTGTAATTTTCAATTGGAATAAGGTGCTTACAGGTGGCTTCATTAGATCAATAGTGGCTTGTAGAAGCTGATCATGCTCATTCTAAATGATGAGAGCTGCTATGCCAGGGGTTCTCAAACTGCTCCCTAAACCATTGATGCTCTGGAGACCAGACTACTCCTAGATGCATCTGTTGTTGTTTTCAGCTGCTAAATTGCATTCAGACAGCTACAAGTATATTGCATACTTCTCCTGATATCACTTTTACGTATAAATAATTGCTGTAGTCATTGCAAAGATGTTATGTAACTGCGAATGGGAAGGAAGATGGGATAATTTTTCATTTAAAATGAGGTCCATACTATGAAAAAGTTTGAGCCCTTGGACTATGAATATTTCCCCCAAAATCTATATCCAAGTGAGTACTAAAATGAATTTCTTAAGAATCTTCTCTATAGCAACATTTGTCTTAAATATCATTGTGTTAGTGGTTTGTTTTTTCTATCCTTCTTTTACTCCCAATGCACACAGAAATTAGCCTAGTGCTATAGTTTTCGGAGCTGACTCACATCCTTGAGTTTGACAATCCATTTGCAGAGCTCTGCTGCAGAGATGTTGAGAGCAATGGCTCATTCATGTTGCCTGGACGTTGCTATGGGTACTGGAATTGAAAAGCCAAAAACATAAGGGCAGGGGAGCTTGGGAAAAGGTTACAGCAAAGTATAAACTTTTTAAAAATAGATTTTTCTCAAAACACAAACTTCAACATAAATTCAACTCTTTACCTAGTTCACCATCTCAGATTGTATCTGAAATATTGTCATCTTTCTGACTTTATTTTACCAACCTTTTTCTGAACTGTTGATAACTTCTTAGGCTGCTGGAGCGCAATAAGAAAAATAAGGTCTTTGCTCAGAGTGTTCTCAACAAACGCTAAGTATGAGAGCAGTTTTCCATAATGTATATTGCATCAGCAGGCATATCATGGTGCTTATGTGAAGCACTGTGCGAAAGGAATAGCCTATATTTATACATCACCTTTACTTCTGAAGACAAGTGTTTTACGGACTGTGATGGCATATAGTTTGAGTTTGATTCTTCAGAAAACATTCATCTTAATTTCTATTTATAAACAATAGTTTCCAATTATGAATTAGAGGACTGAATTTATATACGTTTTACAAGTAAAGGGGCCACACAATATTTTTTGTCTCCCCGAGTCTACATTGTTAAAAGCAAATGATTACAATTTAAAATACAAATTTCCAATTAATATGTTTAGATCTGTACAGAAATGTTAGTATTTTTGTTTGTTGACCTTGTAGCATAATATTGTAAAGTGGTTTCTCTGAATTATTAAATCGTTTTAGGACTTTTGGTCCAAGGAACATTTTATTTGCTTCATCCCAATGGTCAATTACTAATTATACCATCTGTAATGCAAACAGTTCATTTTTGTGTGTGTTTTTGTTTTTGTTTTGATTTGTTGGCTTTTTTGTTGTTGGGTTGTTTTTTTTGTAGTAGTTTAGGGTATAAAAATAACAGCCAAATAGATTAACTCTTTATTTAAAGGGAGGTCTTATGAACATAGTTATAATGCATCCGATGAAGTGAGCTGTAGCTCACGAAAGCTTATGCTCTAATAAATTTGTTAGTCTCTAAGGTGCCACAAGTACTCCTTTTCTTTTTGCGAATACAGACTAACACGGCTGCTACTCTGAAACCTGAAATAGTTATAATGATAACTGAAAATATAGGAAATCCTACCAAAAAGTGTGACCATATTATCACCAACTCCTGTCTCAGAAGCCTTGACATTTTGTTTGGTTAGTGCTAGCCCATATGATGCACCCTGATACTTCCAGGAATACCTAGGGCTTTACCTCTTAAATACAGTGCTGTCAGAGTACAGGTATTTAATTTCTAAGTCTCTAAGGTGCCACAAGTCCTCCTTTTCTTTTTGCGAATACAGACTAACACAGCTGCTACTCTGAAACCAGTAATAGCACTCTCTGTACAGCTGGGTAGAGGGCAGTGATCTCTGAAAGAGTTCATTAAATCAGACCTTTAGAGAAATGTATGCGTTATATATAGGGCCTAGTTACATATAGGAATGCTATAAAAAGAGTATGATTGTTTCGCCTAATAACAGATTTGACCTTGTCTGCATTTATTCTTTTTCTAATTTCCCAAAGCAAAGTTAGGCAACACAGTGGTTAAAATGCTAAGTACCAGTCTACAATAATGCTCTTATCATTGTTTGTACTGGGAGAGCTGTAATGGTGGGAAATTTGAAAGAAAAGTCTGGCCTAGGCACACCCGTTTAAGGCTTCCTTTTCTTTAGGAGCTTGCAGGTAAATTCAGCTTTTCTTGTTTGTTTCCCTTTGTTCCATCATGATACCAGTCAACCTTTTTTGGAAAAGATGTACAAATTAGGTTGATCTGCTAGGATCCACCCTGTGAGGTTATTTTAAATGTCAACGTTTGGTTCCATCCCAGTGAGAGAACGAGCGGGTGGGTCGATTTGTTTCCTCTGTCCTTTGAGACATTACCCTTTGACTCCCTGCTATCCGAGAGGAGTGGAACATTCAGAATAATGGCTGTTCTGCCACAAGACTATTAACCCGGACCATTATAAGATAACCAAGGAGAATGGTTCTGGCTATGTGGCAGTTTTTTCTGTCGGGGTGTACTGATGCCTCTTGAGTCAATGACACTGCATTTTTTAGTAATGAGTTTATTTTTTTCCCCCCTCTGTGAGTTGGTCAAAAGGCCACACAGTGTTATTCTGGGATAGTCCACTAATGACTGGAGCCTGGGAGTCCTAGAAGCTAAAATGAGGGTGCAGTGGGAAGGAATTAAAATTCCAATCAAACCTATCCATAGGGGCAACAGAGATGGCTAGGAGGAGTGGAGCATAAATGCAAAAGACTAAGGGGAGATTTTCAAATGCACCTAATGGATTTCGGAGCACATGTACCATTAAAAATCATTCCAAAGAAATTAAAGTCAGTGCGACATGCGCTCCTAAAACTTCCCAAAAGGAGTCTGCATCCACATGTTCTCTAGGTTCATGTCCCTTTTGCTTGGAATCTCCACCATGACCCAGCCCCCACCATAGTTCAACCTTCACCTTTCTGAAAATAAGTCTCTTCCAAAAGTCCTATAAACTCCAGTGCTTCCTGAATGGAAGTGTTAATGAATTAGGAAACTGAAAATTAAAATGCAAGCACCAATCGGGGAACTAAGCAAGGGGCATGCTCAACTGCCATTTGGATACAGTTTCTCATTATTTTTCATACCTTGTTTATACTTCATGTAGATGGCAAACTATCCAAAGCATGGATCTTGTATTCATACGTCTGTAATGCACCTAGCATGCTGTTGGCATGAATAAAATAATATTATCTGTACTGTGTAGTGGCAGGAGGTAGCCAATAGTCCAGGTCAGAGTGCCGGTCTCAACCAAAGACATATGGAATTCACAGGTCATTAATATGACTTAGTGGTAGAATCTGCAGTACTGCAAATATTTAATAAACCTTTTAATAATAAATTCCAAGTCATACTGAGAAGCGGTGGAGATCCATCAGGATTTATGATGCCTGTGGTGTTAATGAATGCAGCTGGTTTCCCCCACACACTTTAAAAATATATAAATATGTCCATTTCATAATAGCAATAGGGGAGTGCACTTCCAGGGGGTTATTCTACTTGTGTGGCTAAATTCACTTTGCATTCAGCCTGGAACCTCTCAGTACCACCTGACGTGTACAGTAATCACCCAGCAATGCATTCCTGTCATGTCTCTTCATTTAGATAGTAATGGACAGAACAAAATTCATTAAAATGTAACAGTTAAATGCTAAAAGCATGTAATAAACCTATTGCTCATCTGCTAGTTTTCTCTTTAGGGGTATGATATGCTGTAAAGAAAGCTGTGCATTTATTGAAGAGTCTTTGAGACTGACTTCAATGGCATGATGTTTCCTTTAGAAAGTCTGGATTGGAAAGCTCAGTAACAGGGACCTCAAATGAAAAATCATACTATTGCAATTATAGGAAACAAATATTGAACCAGTACAGGTAGATGGAGTAAGTCAAGGCATCAGTACCAATACAGGAAATTATCATGGTCTCTTGCTAGAAGCCCATGGTTACTTGTAGTTAGTATAAAATGGACCAAATCACGGTGCCTAAAGAAATTCCAGATTCCAGTATGAGGTGCTCCAACTTCATCCAAAAGGCCGGTAGTCTCCAGGGGCTTCACTTCTTTCAAAGGTAAAATGAAGGGGGGGGGGGAAAGGTGAACATTTAGATTGCATAGGTAAGCGCTCAGAAGTCAGAAATTAAGTTAAGATGGAACTCAGCCCCCTTGTGCTGCATGCATTTCAATAATCTTTAATGAAATTATCATATTTTTTTAAAAAAATACTGTGCCTGACATACATAGATCAGCATACAATACACACATCATATCTTGTAGTACTGAGTTGGTGGGGAAAGGTTTTGTGTTTGTTGCATTTTATCAAGTAGTGAAGATTGGTATTGGGGGGCAGAGTTAAGGTTGTACGTTCCAGTTTAACTCTGGCATTTTCTTTCTTTGGAGTGATTAACTATGCATCCTTAATGTTCCCTTAAAATAAGTTTTAGTGTTTAATTTCCTAATGTTTTAAAAAGAAAGTGAAAAGTAAACTTAGGTGGAGAGGCTTTTATCTTCTAGGCTTTGGAGCAATGCTACCTTCCAAAAAAACAAGTAGACCAAGCAGATTCCATCAGATGGAACTGTCTGCATGGAGTTGTATTGAAATATTTAGATCAGTTTGTTTTTCAAATTCAACCTTATTTCCCACCTGTGGTCACATGATTAAGAGGTTTTAAGTAGAGCTGGTCTGGAATTCAGTTTAGTCTAAAAATGTCAATTCATGAAACCTGAACTGTTTCATGATAACATATCAGGTTTGAACCTTTAATAAGACACAGGCAGTATTCCAACAGAATCCTCCCTGGCTTCCCACTAGCCCTACTGCTTGGGGAACCAGGGCTTCCAGGGTTCATGGCAACCCCACCATGCAGGCTATCCTAGGGTCAGAGACCCTGGAGCTTCCCTACATTTGGAACCGGGAACCTGAAAGTTCTGGGATGTGGTTCCAGGGCAGCCCTGCCATGTGGAGTGCCCCAGGTCACAGACTCCCCAGGGCTTCCAGACTGCGAAGCTAGCTGGCTTTCTGGGCTGCACCAATCTGTATCAGTATGGCAGCACAGGAAGGCAGCCTGGGGGCTCCAATCCAAGACGATCTGGAAGCAGGGCTACCGCAGAGCCACAGATCCAGGAAGCCCTGACAATTTGAGTGAAATTTGCATGAATCTTGTCAGTTTCATGCTGGCCACCATTGTAGCTAATAGGTGTGAAACTGACCTGGATCATATCAATTTCACTCAGCAGCTGCTGGAGTTGATTCAGAAAAACTATGTCCATGTTTCTGAAGCAAAAATATTTCAGAATTTCTGGTTCATGGGAAATTTTGAAAAAATCGATTGTGGTCTGAATTGGAACCAGATTTTGAAACAATGACATTTCTTGTGAACTGGAATTCCAAGTTTTGGCCAGCTCTAGTTTCAGGTACATCTGATTTTCACTGCAGAAATGCTCCTTCATCTGATTGCTTTCTGTACTCCTGCTTCTGGACATATGCTGTCCCAAGATACTGTGCTACTCAAAGACTGTACTAATATTTCTTCAGTATTGTAGCGTGAGAGTAGTACTAGATACCATGGGACTGCAGTACTGGAGATGAAGTAGTGTGCTCTGACACACAAAAACACAAAAAGAAAAGGAGTACTTGTGGCACCTTAGAGACTAACAAATTTATTAGCTCTAATAAATTTGTTAGTCTCTAAGGTGCCACAAGTACTCCTTTTCTTTTTGCGAATACAGACTAACACGGCTGCTACTCTGAAACCTGTCATTATACAAAAACACAGGCACCTAAATCTTGGTTGCTATCAAATCCAGATGTTATACCACAGTAATCTATCCACATATTTTAAAACAGATTTTTGTGTTAAACAGATAATATACTATAGGAAATATTCCTATGCTAGTCTGAATGTTTGGACAAGATAAGATAATTAATAGAACTTGAAATGGAAGAGATTTATCTGTTAAAACACTTTTATCTTTAAAGTGACTTCGGTTCCTCACTGTCTTTCTTCACTGTGTTGTGCTGCTACTTTATGGGGTAAAAAATCTCATCCTGCCTCCTTCTGCATGGAATTTGCTATGCAAGTAACCAAATGCCACTGTCAACATTGAGAGCCATCATGTTAAATGGAACACAAGCTTACTTTAAGCCTGAAATAGGATAATTTTGCTAGGATTTTCATTTGAAAAAAATTCTAAGTAGCCAATTATAAACAAATAAAACATGAACAATATGTTGGTCAGACCTTTTTTCACAAGATCAACAAAAGCTGTTGAAAAGCACATGTATATTTTATTCCGTCTGTCAGTCATTGTAGTTAAAATGGAAAATTCTGTAGAGCCGATTGATAGTACTAAGTGGATTGGCATTTGTGCTTAGTTTTCCAGTTGTTGGCTGTATTAATAATGCAACAGAAGGACAGGATATCCTCCAACTAAGTCAGTTTGAAATAAAGGTTTTCATTAGCATTACAATGAGCTATGCTGAGTACTAAACATACTCGCTCATTAGAAAAAAAAATTTTTGGTGTTTAATATAACTTCTGGATTATTTGAAAGGATATCTAAATGTGACTGTTATTACAGGAAATGTTTTATCTATATTGGAAGGATAAAAATAATATTTCTCATGTTGTTGTTGTAATTTATAAGATGTTATTTTTAGCTCTGTTTATTTCAAAAGTATGTTCAAAACCAGCTAAATACACTAGGGAGGCTAGTTAAATAGAAATAAAGCATACTTTAAATAATTCCTATCTCTAATTCTTAAGATCTGATTTTATTTTTTAAATTACAAGCCTTAAATGGCTGATACTGATGTGAGATGAATTATTCTCTACTTTCCATACTACTACGCCTTGGTCAAAAAGGCATAGCAACAAATGTTTGGTGTCTTATAGTCTGTGTGCAAACCTGGACAAAGATAGCAAATGTTTTGATGTATCCACCAAGGTAAAATGAGATTGCAGCCGTGTGATCTGGAAGCACTAATGTTTATCAGCAGAACTTGAGAGCTACTGCAGATTCTCTGGACTCATCATGCTCAAGATGAAAGAATTAATGGGTAAAATGAGGAACTAGATGCCTTTTTTAAAACAAAAAAATTGTCCCAGACATCAGAACATTTGAGATGAGAAAAATCCATATTTATTGATAGCGGTCAAGCCAAACCAAACTTCAGAACAGAGTGCTCTGTTCTGCTAAAACAGAGATGGCCATCTGGCAGCCTGTAGCATTTTTGAGATTTTTCACCTCCTGCAGTGTACCCCATCTCGAGCCATGAGTTTAAAGGTTAGCTTGATGTCCAGCTGCCTCTGTGCTAGGCAACAGGGCCTCCCAATTGAATTGCTGTGCATTCTGATGTACAAGAACTTAGGAGAGTCCAGATTTTCCCTTTGGAGACCAGTGGGATCTTTTGAGGGTGCCTCTAGACTCAATTACTATTCCTACCTGCCTACTAGGCCAAAAGTCCTAATACGGTCCTCCCCAACAAATCACTTCTCACTGCCCACCGCACACTCCCAGACTTCTGCCTATGGAATGGGCTTGATTTTCACTACAGTGTATGTGCATATGACTTCTCCACACCCCGAGAAGATGGAGCTGGTTATGTTTTTCTCATTTCTTATCCTCCACTTCCTACACCATTCTTGTTGTTTTGGTTTTTTTTTAAACTTAGAACCAAGAAAAAGCATTTAAGAGCACCAAAAATCAAGGAAAATAGCAAAGTAAACAAAATTCCAGAACTCTTGCCTATTGGAGATTTCCTTCTCCTACTCCTTGATCATCTTTGGAGTCAGTCTGACAGTGGTGTTGCTTTTTTACTCTGAGGACCCAGAGAGTCTAATAAAAAAGGTGCAGTATACCCGGGATGACAGCAAATCAGCCAGTAATCCCCAAAAAAGTTCCAGTAAATGAAGAAATACGATTGTACTTGGATGGTTATACCTGTCGAGACAGATCCTGAAAGGAGAAAAGCTATTTGAAAGAGTTTGATCCTATCTCAGTGAGGGATTTGAAGATAGGCTGCAAGAGATGGTCTTGATGCAGGTATTACGGGGTGAAATTCTATGGCCTGTTATGCAGGAGATCAGATGATCGTAACTATTCCTTCTGACCTTAAAATCTGTGAATGAAATCCTACCCAATTGAAGTCAGTGGGAGTTATGGCATTGCCTTCAATTGCACTAGGATTTTATCCTGTGAATATAGGGAAACCCTGATGATGGAGTGAGAGGGTTGGTAGGTGAATGTGGATCAAGATATGTGACTTTTTTATTATGCCATTTGTAGCTATCTTTTAAAATACTTGCGTATAACAAAACGGACATTGATGTGGGTTATTTTTAATGTGATATGGTTTTCACTGACCTGAACCCTATGTATATTGGCCAGCCTTACGTAGCTGTGATGTTAGTGAGGTATGCTGGGATATTGGACAATATGGGAGCCAGGTAGCATGGCTTCAATGTTAATTAAAATGAAGGAGATGCTGGGGGGAATCAACATTAAGTTGTTTGTATTGAATCCTCACATTAGCTTTGATGGAGTAATCATTCTGTAGATATTTCTGTAGTGAATAAAATGTACCCACTTTATTTGCTCATCTTCTATAGATATGTGACTTAAGAAAAAGAGTAGCAAAATAGAGAAGGGGAAAAACTGCAACTCATCTATCGAATGGAAACTTGATGTTAAGATCATCTTATGTTTCACTGTCGGAAACCCAGTAGGAGTTCCAGGAGCTAATTACCTAGCAATGGTCGATGACATGGAAATATATTAAATATACATAGATGGCTAATAGTGAATACTTGATGCAAGCAAAACAACAATCTAGTTAATTTTTATGCAAGTTAGGTAAATTTTAAGGTGGCAGTATAATAAATAGATAAAGCAATAAAATTGCTTTGCATTAAAATAATAGCACAAAGCAGCAAAAGCAAAGAAATCCAAGTTGAAGTAGACCCTTTCTCCGTAACTTTCCCTGTTGTGTGTAGGTATTTTAACATGTAGTGCATGCTCTGAGATTGCAGTCTTCCCAGAGGCATCTGTAATCTAGAAACAACTAAACAAATTTAACTCTTTGGAAGCTTGGTGTAATTCAGTGGTTGATGATCTATTCAGACTGTTGCAGTGATCCAACAAATCATTTCTTTCCTTGAGATATTAATTACTTAATGGAAGCCTTTTAAACGGTACCCAGATACCACTGATTGGCACCATTATAAATGCTTGCATTGTAATTAAAATATATATGTAGTAACTAGCTAATTTCTAAGGGTTGTGGGAACAACTAGGGGAACCAGGGAGCAGAGAGGATTTCCAACTTCTAGGAATAGGGTGGGTTGAGAATTCTGGTGCTTGGTAGTGAGGAAGAAAGGGAAAGGATGAGGAGAGGTGGTCTGAGGGAGTTGATGCTCCATTGGAAATGGGGAATGTTCTGACAGAAAGTTTTATTTCTCTTTAACTCCTATCTACGGAACACTGAGAGGATGGAGGATACTTCGGAATGTTGCTTCTTATAATTTTATTCAAATTCAAGTATAATTTGTGTTTTTAATGTGTTTGTTTGCAAGAAGTCAGGGTAACTCTACAGGAGAGTTACAACTCTAGATTGTAGATTGAGAATTTTTAAATTCCTCTTGGAGCTGTTAATCCCTCGTGTGCATACTGAGGTAATTTTTAAAAAGTGTAGTAATGTGTATTACAAAAAACCTCTTGAAAAAGTTACAGAACTAATACCTGTGTGTCTTTGCCTTCTGTTTTGTCTTGGCCTTTTAATTTTGAATACAAATACCAAAAGCATGTAAACAATGGCTGTCAGCTTGTGACAAAGTGCTTGGCATGGAACTGCAAATCTGCACCCATTCTTTCTCTCTCCAGTCTGCTGATGAATTAGATTTGTTTAGCCACCACTCAGATGCCAGAAGTGTCCTATAAAGCCGCAGTTGTACATGCTTTTGAATTACATATGCTATTGTTGAACACATTTTTCTTGCACTACATAATGAACTTGCACGTGCAAAGGTCTTAGGACTAGTCTACCCTTAGTGCTGCAGTAGTGCAGCTGTAGCGCTTAATGAAGATGCTACCTACACCAACGGGAGAATTTGTCCTGTTGGCATAGATACTCCACCTCCCCAAGAGATGGTAGCTATGTCAACGGGAGAAGCCCCTTCTAGTGACATAGCCCTGTCTACACCAGGGTTAGATCGGTATAACTGCATTGCTCAGGGGTGTGTCAACGTAGTTACACTGACCTAAGTTTATAGTATAAGCCAGAGCTTAGACTAATAAAAGCTTTAACACTCATAACTACGGCAAATTACAGTGTGTTCTTCTTAATTTGTCCAGATCTTGTATGTGAAGTTTAAGCCCAGAATAAATTGATGACCTAGTTATATAAACACCTGAGAACAGTTTGATATGAAAATAATACCCGAACTTAACTGTATGGTTGCTATTGGGTGCTGCTCTAATAAATAACAAGAAAGGTACGAGCTGGTCAGTGACTCCACCAAGTTGGAGTCCTACCACAAGGAGTAGATTTGGGCTTCTAGGCTAAAGGCGAGTGAAGCACTACTATGGTGAAAGCTTGATATGCTCCCTCTTAAAAGATGGGGAACCCTGCCTCATCTTGCATCTTCCTTCAGCAACCATTACCAGCAAATCCAAGAAGCTGTTTTCTTCACACTCCTCCCTTGGTGGCATTGTAGTGTTGCAGAAAGGCCAGCAATGAAGAGGATGGCTGCTGCCATTTGCAAATTGTAGCACACAGGCACAAAAATGCTCTTTGAGCTTTATTTTTAGATCAAATCACCAAATCTGGGCTGGTGGACAATTTTTACTCCTGGATCACAATACTGTATGTTGGCATTACACTGCACAAATGGAATCTAACCATCTAAGGCCAGTTTGTCTTGCAATATGAAATGTCTTTTCATAAAAAGAATGGGAGGAATTTTATTGCTAATAATGTGTTATCCCTTTATGGGTAAAGCTGTTTTGTTCTCTTCCAAGACGAATGCAGCTTTCACTGGTTTCAGGAAGGGATTGCTGCTGTGCTACTTGCATAGACTTTCAGGGTAGGGATAGATTGGTATAGCTTAGCTCAAGTCCATGGAGCTTCGCTGATTTATACCAGTCAAAGTGACCTTCGGCTTTGTATTTTCTTGCTTTTAACAAAAACATTAGGAAACAAAAACAAACATTCCAATTTTACTTTCCATCTTATCTTTAGGAAAACAAATATAAATCAAGAAGCAATATTTAAGAGATTCGTTGTCTGCTTCTGAATAAGTCCCACGATTTGGGAGGGAGGATTTACTTTTTCATTGAAGAACTCTGTGTGGCTGAATCACCGAGCCAGACAAAGGCATAGGTACATAGTGGGATTTTCAAAGGTGCCTAAATTGATTAGACACCTGACTCCCATTTAGGTTTCCCTTTCAGTAATCCCACTGTCTGCGTCTTCAGGTGCCAAAATATCTTTGTAAATCTGGCCCATGGAAAGTGAAACTATTTTTTATGCTTCCTATTTTTTTCATCCACCTTAACTACATCCCTGAAATCGCAGGCATTCACTGATGGCTCCAGTCTGTTGAAAAAGGTTGCTGAGATTCTAAAGCTTTATGTGTATTAGTCAGAGGAAAGCATTAGTTCATGGCAAGTCAGAATTAAATATTACGTTCCAAACTTTGGTATTTCTAAATTGCTAGTACCATTGTAAATATACGATCTGGGGATAGTTGAATATATTCACCATTCCTTTCTTTTGTCAGGGCAGACTTTTTTGTGACTCTTACTGAAGTTAACAAAAACAATATGTAAATCTTACTCCTGAAGTATATAAATAAAGTAAAAGTGGTAATTCGTGGCGATGTTTAATTTTTATTTTTAGTCTCTGCTTGAGATTGTCCAGTACTAATAATGTATAAAAAGGCATATTCTTGCTTGTATGTAATTTAAAAAAAAAATTCATTTGCAAGTAATACTATCCATTCTTTTTTGGGGTATTATTTGATTTTTGTGTGTGTGTGGTAAGCTATGGAAACTGCCTGGAGTAATCAAATGTTCTGTTCTCTGGAACTGTTAATACAGGCATCAGAACCACTTAAACTGAAATTAATAAGCAGGTAACAAACCATAAATTATACTGTTCAATAGACACTGTTCTGATCACAACACAGGAACACTTTTGATACAATCATCTATGTGGTTTGTGCATACCTCACAAACCTCACATGGTCATTCTCAGGAAAAAGGGAATACAGAGGAAATATCTGTTTTTCTTGCTCTAACTGAATAGTTCAGTATATTCAGTAATTAGAGTTAAAATTCTTGCAAAGATTATCAACCAATGAGATTCTATAATATTTCAGCCCATCTGTACAAACAAAATTGCTGTGCTCGCAATAAACTTTGTGGAAGCAATGTTTTTTATTTTACCTATCTGGTTGCATGACCCAAGCAAGCAGGTGCCTCTTCCAGTCAAAAATTGAATGATTCATGTATCTAACCAATCAAAAATCATCCTCAGAGGATCTTTGCAATCTTCTAAAAGTAAACTTTTATTTTTACTTACCTACTGTTTTTTTTATAATTCTTATTCTGCTACAGATTCAAGAAAGCATATTGTTTTATGCTGACCAGTTCGTTCGTAAAGATGTGATGAGTTTGGACTTTTGAACAAATACAATACATTCTGTTATAGTGGAATATAAAAGGGAACAAAGCCTCAGCCAGCAAGCTGTTTCCTTAAAGCAGTTTCTTAAGTCAATTCAGCCATTTCAGTAGTTGATACAACTATAAGAAATATGTTTAATACAGTTTCCCATATATAGAAATGTATAGAGAGAAGATTGAAAAACTGCTTCCTCTGCTTAAACTCCTTGCTTCCTTTGGTCAGGAAGGCACTTAAATACCTGCTAACTTTAAACATGTGCTTAGCTGCCTTCTTGAATTAGGGCCTCTCTCTCTCTGTCTCTTCACCTTCTTCCTTTCCAACTTGCTCACTTCTCTGAAGACAAAATTGACAGAATTAGTCTCAAAAACAAAATAGCAGCACACTGCTACTGCCATCCTCATAAAGCAAGTCAGCAAGAAAAACATTGTAGAAGAAAATTCCCCACTGTTCATATCCCCTCTTCCCCAAATGCCTGTTTAAAAAGATGGATTTTGCAGCCTACCCAGGAGGTCAACAGACTGGGGAACTGAAATTTTGAAGCTGAGGCCCCTTCACAGAGAATATCCTTCCAGCAGCTCTCTTAAGGTATGTCTACACTGCCGTTAAAACCCGCAGCTGGCTCGGGCTGTAGGGCTGTTTAACTGCAGTGTAGACTTCTGGGATCAGGTTATAGCCCAAGCTCTGGGACCCTCCCATCTCTCAGGGTCTTAAAGCCCAGGCTCCTGCCTGAGCCCAGAAGTCTACACTGCTGTTAAACAGCCCTGCATCCGGAGTCCCACAAGCCCAAGTCAGTCGGCACAGGTCGGCTGCAGGTGTCTAATCGCAGTGTAGACATACCCTCACCTAACAAAGAAGATCTTACTCGGATGCTTCCTCTGATCTTAGCTATGGCAGTATGCATCACAGAGACTGCCTCAGGTAGGCTGGTCCCAAGCCACTTCTGTTTTTATAGGTCCTCACTGACATGTTAAAATCCACCCAAAAGCAAAAAAGCAGCCAGTATAGATCGTGGAGCACTTGTGCCACATATACATTATGAGGAACTTAAAAATATGGTGGGTTTTGTGTTCACTAACTTCAGTTTCCAAATAGATACAAGACCATGGTAGAGCCCATGGCAGCCGTCTAATCTAGAGATAGCGAGGTATTGATCAGAATAGCGGAATCTGCATCTGTGAGCAAAGATTGCAATGTCTTGGCCGAACACTGATGGAAGAGGCGCTTTCTGGTCACTGCTACTATTTGATCGTCCAGAAGTATGGAGGAACAAAAACATTTATTAATTGAGAATCCCATATAACAGCCACTAAATACCCAGCAGAGGCTATCAAACGTACGAAGAGCCTGAACTCTTGCTGGAAAAACCATGAGAACTGAAGGTGTTTGAGAGAATGGCAGAGATCTGAATTGGTTCTTAATTTCTCCAAACTGCTTCACCCATCACCAATTATAGCTCCACAACTGAGAGTTCTGCTTTTTTGTCTCAAAATAATTTTTCTTGTCTTCCTCCTATGTTTTGTTTTGTTTTGTTGGTTGGTTTTTTTGGCCTTAAAAGGGATGTTAGTATTCATGTGTTGTCTGTTTTTATTCAATCTTACTACTTCTTAGTTTACCAGTAGAGGCCTCTCACTGTAGATACCGTATATTGAAGGATATCGCTTCAAGACAGAGGTTACCAAAAGGGTGTGACTTTGTGGGGGTAAATTTAGCACGTGCACATCTTATTAAATTTATGACTCATAAAATATTCAACTTAATATTTCACAGAATGGCCAGCTGACCCTCATTTTGCTTGTGCTGATGGATGCCCTGAGCCTTTGCCAAATACTTTTGGAATTACATCCTCTGGAAAATGTGTTATAGTCTATTAAAAACTGGAAAATGGCCTTTTCTCCTCTCTTCTCTCTTACCCCTATCCCCAACCATATCCTTACTGACTGTTTGTCTCCTGATCATTAGGCAAAAGTGTTCCACCTCCTGTACTCCCCAATAGTACTTGGTATTTACATTTAGTAAAATGTTGTTTTTTAAAAAAACTTGTCATTGAGTGTCGCTTTAATAGTGGCTTAGCGTAACATTATTTAGGACTGTAAACTGCTTAATAGCCTATTATTAAAAACATACTGACTATAAATTTGCCAGGATGTGTATGTTTGCAACATATGATCCTGCAGGATTCTTAATCATTTGTTTCCTGTTTATGAACTGAAGTATGCCATCAGTGGGAGAAGACCAGTTGGAGGCTGAGTAATGTCACCATTTTCTGCTGGAATTTGAATCATATCATATATATTAAACTTTGCCTCTTCAGCTTCTTTGTATCAACATTGTCTGGTTTGACGAGTTAATACAGATCCATTTAGTGTGGATTAAAGATTTGGTTAGGAAATCATTTTTTAAAATTTTTCATTGCATGACTAAAAGAAAAAAAATGATGAGAAGGATTTTCTGCCTGCTGTTAGAATTTAAGTGTATGAATTTAAAAGCAATGGTTTAGGATTCTTTCCAGCAGTAAAGCTTGTTGAGAGACAATCAATCCTGGCAAAAGATGTGTAACACTTTCAAATTGCACAACTAATTTGCAGTTGTAGTTACTATGATTGTACATGAAAATTCTGGGATTGTGCACACAAATAGTCAATAGTATCTAATTGACCCATTGTGCATGTAGTTACCCAAAATCCATACTTAACTACAGTAATTGCATATGCAAATTATGTGTTAAATTATTATTGTATTTTTTCATATGTAACTATATGCATCCATCCTCAAAAATCTAGCATAATATTTAAGAGAATAAGATTTACACAGTTCAATGCCTCTGCCATTAACTTTTGTCTCTGTATTGGTATACTTCAGGTTTTGCATTATTTGTGAATGTCAGGAAAAACAGAGAAATGAAATGTAGTTTAAACAGTGCAAATGAAGAAGCAAGTAAAGCTATATGTACACTGGAGCTGGGGGCATGATTTGTGGAGATGTAATCATGCTACCTTTAATCTAGCTAGCTCACTAAAACTAACAGTGAGGATTTGGTGGCGGGGACTAGCAAAGCATACACCAATGGCTAGGCAGGCTTGTACAGCCCATACTGGAAGCCTGCACCACAGTGGCCTCATTGTTAGTTTTAGTGAGCTAGATTAAAGCTAGTGCAGATAGGTCTAAAGGAGCTGAAAATTATATCCTTGGGTGTAGTGTAAACACAGTCTAAGTGGAAATAATATGGTGATCAAGACAGCAGGGACTGTCCATGTAAATGCATGACAGAGTTTCAAATTGCTTTTTTTCAGAAGGGGATATTTGGCTCATGCTTTTGCTTTTTCCCTTAGGTGGTAGTTGAGAGCGCAGTTTTCCATTTCCAAGTATTCAAGTCATTTAATTTGATTTTATGTAAATAATAGTTTACAGGTACAATTATGAGGGTTTTAAAAGTATTCCTTGAGCATTGAGACCCCAGTCTAGCAACCAGGTCTGTGATTGGGGCTCTGCATAGATGTAGAGGGCCATCCATGTGCTTACTGACTCCAGGATCAGGGCATGGACAAGAGGAATCAGGTTTGGTTTTTATATAATTAACTTACTTTTAGTTTCATAGACATAGAAATGTAGGTCTGAAAGGGACCTCAAGAAATCATCAAGTCCAGCTCCCTTAGTAAACCTCGATCATTCTTGGCTGGTGTTTGTCCACCTTGTTCTTAAAAACCTTCAATGGTGGGGGTCCCACAACCTCCCTTGGAAGCCTATTCCAGAGCTTAACTACCCTTATAGTTAGAAAGTTTCTCCTAGTATCTAACCTAACTCTCCCTTGCTGCAGATTTCTTGTCCTTGTTCTTGCAGTGGACATGGAGAACAATTGATTACAGTCTTCTTTATAACACCCCTTAATATCCAGTCTCCCCTCAGTCTTCTTTTCTCAAGACTAAACATGGCCAGTTTTTTAAACCTTTCCTCATAGGTCAGGTTTTCTAAACCTTTTATCATTTTTATTCTCCTCCTCACACTCTCCAGTTCATCTACATCTTTCCCAAAGTGCAGCACCAAGAAATACACAATACTCCATCTGAGGCCTCACCAATGCCAAGTAGCGCGTGACACTTACCTCTTCTGTCTAACAACGCACCTCTTAACCCACCCCAGAACATTAGCCTTTTTTGCAACTGCATCACATTGTTTACTCCTTATGTGGTGCACTAAATCACAGATCATTTTAGAGATTAATGATTGTAGTGAAACACTAGGATGACTGATAGCTTATAGTCTACATTTCAGAAATTATGGTAAGCCGTCCTGTAACGTAACATCACAATTCACAAGACTGCCTTTGAAAAAATAATCAGACTATAAACAGAAGCTAGTTTAACATTCCTAGCTTTCCCTGCCAACTGAAGGGCCAGGAATGAAAATCCTGGAAAATTGTCCCACACAGAGATTTTTAAATCAAATAATATACAAAAATCAAATTGAGTTTGAGGCAAAGCACAATTTTTTCTTGGAGAGGACAACATAACTCTGCCTTGGTTCAACTCCTTCCAGGAAGCCCTGGTCTTTATTCCTTGTTCACCTAAAACTCCCTTTGACTTTAGTAGGAGTTTTGCTTGTATAAAGAGTGAAGAACCAGGCTCTGAAAGATTACAAAAGGTGGTGTTTATCCATTTTACTTTCTCCCTAGGGGCTCTCAAATGCAGGATGTTGCAGAATTTGAAATTGTCACCCCTCTTGTTTGATGTACATGTAAGGATATTGGATTGCAAACCATTATGGGCTGCAGTATCACTACTAATTGGATACCTCCCAGCCCTGTTTCCTTTTCATCCAACTCACACTCTCGTTTCAGTGCTGAGATTTGGACATGGATGGGCGCAAACTAGGTGTGATTGAATTTGCACAAAGTTAATGTGATGTTGTGGGGGTGAGAGGGGCGAATTCATCTGGAAAAATGGAATAGGATTGTGCCTACACCTTCAGTTGGATTTGGGAAGGAATGCTGCTCTTTTTTTCTTATGGTCTGCAACCTGGGGGGGCTTCTTGCATCTTTCACTGCCTCTGAAAATGTAGCAGCAGTTGCTCTCAATGCCGTCCTCTCCCCATGCATCTGTGGCTAGTCAGGAGTTTGTGACCTTCTGTCTCAGACGTGGATCTTGCCATGTTTATTCATGTCTTTATCACCTAGTAGGCCAGAATAGTATAATATGTTCTCCTTGGAGCAGCTCTTGACAAGCCTTGAGAAGATTAAGCTGGTGCAGGATGCAATGACATGCTTTGTGTGCGAGTAACAACAGGCCTGATTTTTCAGAAAGATTGAGCCCCTGTGACTCCTAATGAAGTCACTGGGAGCAGCAGGTGTCCAGCACCTCTGAAAATCAGGCCTTGTGACACTAATGGCCATCCTCTGCTCCAGCTATGTTGCTTGATCCAGATGTGATTCTAGATGATAAAATAGTAAAGAAAAAATGTTTCCCAACTCAAGATCCAGGTGCACTGTAGGAGAGAGCAAAGTTTTGCTCATCTCTCTGCACTTTATGTCCACCAGCACAGAGGCTACAAGCTGGAGCCTGGGTGCCCTGCCATAAAAAGACCAGGCTGCTCCCACATTTGCAGAATGCTAAACCTCTTTGGTGGGTGAAGGGGATCGTGTGAGAGTGTACTGGAAATGCTGAATCTAGTGGCAATGGAGACAGGACCTGATCACGAAGAACTGCTCGTGGAGGGAAGAGAGCTTAATGGGTTAGTGGGATCCTACCCTATGATGTGCGGGGGAGGAAGAAAAGAGCTGAGAAGGGGGCTGACAGGAGATGATTAGGAGTCATCTAGTGTAAGCTAGTGTTAAGCATGAGAAGGGGAGTCAGGAATCCTCTACTCTCTCCACTAGCCACATCCGCTGCCAGAGATCTATAGTGAAGTACATAAATCCGTGATAAAGGGGACCATGTGTGGACAGCAGTATCATACTCCACAATAGTGAGTGATGTTTTGGGGCACTTCTGTGGGGTGAAAGCAACCACCAGCGTTTTAGTCTAAGAATGTAAATTTTTAAAACTGTATTTTCTGAAGTGGACAAGACAGGTCTAAATAGTATATGGGTTTTTATTTACATCACACTTGAATAGATGCAAGATCCAGGACATAGTAAGCTCCCCAGTAGCCTCAGCCCTCTAATATGAGGACACCAGATATGAGGACTTCACATTCAAGCTTGTCCCATGGGCTGGATTGAAATCCATTGGTCAGATGGACTTATTTGCCTGTGTAAACAATCAGTAGTTTTACTAATACTGCAGCTGGCACCAGAAGGCCTAACTCCCAGCTGTTCCTCCTGACAGCTTACATCAGATAGTCACTTTCCCTGATCTCTGGAATTTCTATCTCAGGGCCCAATGTGATTGTCACAAATTTCTTCCAAACTTTCTTTTTCAGCCTTGCTAATGAGATCTCTAGCTAGAGTTGGAGAATCCCAGAAACCCGACTGACATGTAGGAAAATCTCCCTTTACTGCATGGTATCAGACGTTGGAAGTTACTTCTGGCATTGTATTAATGTTGCTATGTTACCAGGCTTGACATCCTTTAAATCTAATTATTGAATCCTAAAGTCCAGCTATGTGCTATTCCCTCTGTCTCTAAAGAAGGAGAATGCAGATGTAGGTGCTAGCAAGTCTCCAGAGGCACAAGATACTGCAGTTACTGGCATAGGTGCTGACTCCGTGGCTGTTCCGGGGCTGGAGCATCCACAGGGAAAAATTGGTGGGTGCTCTGCACCCACCGGCAGCTCCCCGCCCCACCCCCCCAGCTCGCCTCCATTCCACCTCCTCCCCTGAGCATGCCGCCTGCCCACTTTTTCCCCCTAGCTCCCAGCATTTGCGCCGCGAAACAGCTGTTTCGCACAGCAAGCACTGGAAGGGATGGGGGAGGAGCGGGAATGCGGCATGCCCGAGGAAGAGGTGAGGCTGAAGTGGGGATTTGGGGAATGGATCCAATGGGGCAGGGAGGGGACGGAGTTGGGGCAGGGACTTTGGTTAAGGGGTTGGAATGGGGGTGGGGTGGGGAAAGGGTGGAGTCGGGGCGGGGGAGCACGAGCATCCACCAGTGCCGGGGAAAATTGGCGCCTATGGTCATTGGTAGCTCTTGCCTGGAACGCTGGTGTCCATGGAAGACCTGCAAGCAATCTGCTATAGGTGATAAACATCAGCAGCTCTAGCATACAGAGAAAGTCAGGGCTCACATAGGAAGCAATAGTTTTCTGTGAAATCCCATTTTTAAAGTAGCAAAGAACTGGTAAGAAGCTATGCTCAGTTCTCTATATACCAGCTCTGTGAATGTACAACTCCTTATTCTGAAAAAGGGAAAATGGAAAAGACTCCACATGTAGAATAGACTTTGCTGGCAATATCACCATTGCCATTCATCAGCACTACAGAATGGAGATTAGAAAGGGCCTGGCATGGATGGGTGAATCAACTAACTTCCTTTACTTCTCTTATCTTGCTCCATTCTATAGTGCTGATTGGTTGTGGTAGCAGCAGCTGACTGCATGCCAGGACATCTCATGAAGTAAGAAATGATGAGTGGGGGATGGGGACTGCATCATCATAGACCTGTAAAAGTGGGGATGGGGTGGGAATTAATTTTAAATTGATAGGTGGGAGGAAGTGGCCTGTAATGATTAGGCCTGTTTTGTGAGACTGAAGAATATGCTAGAGGGTGAAATAGTGTAAATTTTCTTCATTAGGTTTCAACCATATTCTTAAAGGTCTCCACCAGCATCATTACTTTGATGTCAACGTTGGAGTCTAATGCTTGGGAACAAATGTATTTTTTCATCTCTATGAAGATAGAAAACTAATAAAATGTTAGACATTTAAGAACAATGTGCTACGTATAGTATGCTGAGGTTCTGTTGAAGCTGAGCACTTCAGAGTATCTGGTGGTTGTGCGTTTCCATCAGTCAACTCTAGTGTCTGACACATTTTCTGTGCCAAAAAAGTCATTTGTGGGTTATACAGAGGCTAAGTTGGATTTATGATTTCCCACTTCAGCTCTGTGACACCATCATTGGACCTAATCACATTAGCCACGCCATCAGGGGCTTATTCACCTGCACATCTACCAGTGTGATATATGCCATCATGTGCCAGCAATGCCCCTCTGCCATGTACGTTGACCAAACCAAACACTCTCTACGCAAAAGAATACACACACAAATCTGACATCAGGAATCATAACATTCAAAAACCGGTAGGAGAACATTTCAGCCTCTCTGGCCACTCAGTAAAAGATTTAAGGGTGGCAATTTTGCAACAGAAAAGCTTAAAAAACAGACTCCAATGAGAAACTGCTGAGCTTGAATTAATATGCAAACTAGATACCATTAACTTCGGTTTGAATAGAGACTGGGAGTGGCTGGGTCATTACACATATTGAATCTATTTCCCAAAATTAAGTATCCTCACACCTTCTTGTCAACTGTCTAAATGGGCCATCTTGACTAGCATTACAAAAGTTTTTTTTTCTCCTGCTGATAGCTCATCTTAATTAATTAGCCTCTTACAGTTTGTATGGCAACTTCCACCTTCTCTGTATGTATGTATGTATATATATATCTTCTTACTTTATGTTCCATTCTATGCATCCGATGAAGTGGTCTGTAGCCCAGGAAAGCTTATGCTCAAATAAATTTGTTAGTCTCTAAGGTGCCACAAGTCCTCCTGTTCTTTTTGAGGAGTGTTTCTCTGTATTGATACATGAATGAGCATATCTTGCAGTTAAGCCCCACATTGGGACTGCTGGAAACCAGAAGAGCTGCTGCTTTATCGTTTTCCATAGCATACAATGGCTTTGTTTACATGTTGAAAAATGTGTTGGAGGAAATAAGACTGAAGTCCGTTTTTTAACTTAAATATTTTTAAAAGGCTACTTACCAGCCTAGACATGTTTGCACACAGCAGTATCTTCTCATTTATATTCAATCATAGTCACAAAACAAGCCTAGCTTAGACTAGCTGAGGATATAAACTTCATTTTCATCTCATTAGGCCACCTGGAAGCAGCAATCAGTGAGTAGTCCTGACGTCAATGGTCTCTCTACTTCATTAAAATGTTAATTTCATGGCTTTAATTCCCTTTGTAAAACGTGCCACTGCAGGACACTATATGCAGATTTATTCTGAACCAGACAAATCTGCATGCCATATTCATTTTTATTGCCCTAGGTTTCCTTGATTGCTATATTGCTATTTTTAACCATTCCTGTTTTTACAAACTGCTGTAAAAGGATGTTTGTCAGACCAACAAAAATGTAAATATTTTTTAAACGGTGAGCCCTTTGAGAATTTATCAAGATTCATGAATTCAGAATGTCATACATCTAATGGTATTTGTGTTCCCCCTCTCACTCACTCTCTCACACACACACACACACACACACACACACACACACACACACACACACACACACACACACACTTAAAAAAAAAAAAGTGCTCAAAGAATGAGACAAGTAGTGTTACTGGCTAACCAGTTCAGACAACAAATGGATCATTAAGGAAAAACGTGCTGTAAATCAAAGATCAACATAAGTCAACTTTTATGTCTACATTTTTGTTAAAGAACCTATTGATGTCTGGACAGAATGGTGTCCTCAGACTCTCCATCAATTTTCAAATATCTCCTGACAACATATACCTTTCTCTCTGGCCACACTTAATTTCTTCTCTGTTGCTTAACTCTGTAAAACATTTTCATTTCTATAGCATATTTCAAATGTATACCTCATTGAGCTAGCTCAGATGCTTCTGACAGAAGCAAGCTTCCAATGCCGGAGAGGAAAAGTAGCCACACTTCCTTCTGTCCTTCTCCCCATATTCCTCAATAATATGGACCACTTTTATATATTTTCAAAGTGGTGTACAAACAGATTCCTTTCAGTATATCAGTGATGTATCTAGATAAGTAGTAATATTTTATTAAAAAATGGTAACATTGAGACAGAATTATGTGCTTGTCCAAGACCACTTAGTGTCCGCCTAGCAGGGTGGAGCATGGCCCCCTTTGCTCCTGCCTCTGCTGCATTAAAAAACCACTCCAAGACCTTGAGGTTCAGCAATCACTGGTGCAGTTTATTTACAGCATGCCCTCCCACCACCTTCTCACCATATACAGGTTGGGTTATAGCCTTAAGGACTTCTCTGCTTCTGCACGCAGGAGGGAAGAGCTACTGCTCTCCTTGCACTCTCTGGCTTCCCTCTTCCTTCCTTCCTCTGGGCCTGTATGTAGCCCCAGGCTAATTAGACTGGCAGCTGTTTCCCATTTGCCAATCGGGGGCAGATTTCTCTAGCCAGCTCCAATTTACCTCCCTTAATTAGAGCTGGCATGACAGAGGGCTGGCTCAGGAGTTCCTGCCCAGCACCCTGTCACAGTCTGAAACAGGATTATAGGGGGGTTTTGGTTCCTGGTCTCTCCTTTAGTCCCCAGATGATTCTACTTCTCTTCTAGTTCTCTTTTAAGTAGCTGGCATAGGGGTATCTCCATTGGAGAGTGCCATATATTCACTGCTTTAAGAAGCTGCCAAAATAGCCTTTAAGAGACAATACAGTGGCGAGTACAGGAACTACAGTAAAACTGTTGGACAGACCATTGCATGATCCCCTCCAAACTTTTGTTAGTAATTAGACTAGTGCATCTCAAGTCATCATCTAAACCAATCAGATGTCTCAATGTAAAGTGATTACAAGATGAAGCTAACAAGCACAACTCTGTAATAACATTACAGCAGCTTTGACTGATCTTGCTGGCTTGACTACTAATGCTAATGTAAATAGTGAGTGGGCGACTTTTCGCAACATGGTATGTCAAGTTCTCACCACTTTGGGTACAGCAAAACAACGTCATTGAGATTGGTTTGACTAGAATGATCCAGAAATTCAACGGATACTCACTAAAAACCGTTGTCCACTTCTTGTATCCTATGTCCCTGTCGGCACAGTTATGACCTGTGGCATCCAGTCTAAGCTTAAAGACGTGCAGGATCAGTGGTGAAATGCCACAACAGATTAAATGTAGCGCTATGCTGACCATCATGAGACCAAAGATTTCTATGCTGCTTTAAAAGGCGTATATGGTATTACACATACCACTACTGTGCCTTTGAAGAGTGTGAATGACCTAACGCTGATCGCTGACAAAGGAGAAATCCTTCAGAGGTGGTGACAGCATTTCAGTGATCTTTTGAATGCACGGTCCAACATCACAGACAAGGCACAAATAAGGTGAACAGTCAATGTGTAATGAGAACATGGACACAGCCTCATCCCTTGACAAAGTCAGCACTGCAGTGAGGGTCATGAAGAATGGCAAGGCCCCTGGATCTGATGACATTCATGCAGAAATATTCAAGTATTATCAAATGATGTTACTACAGATAGGGAGCTGACAAGTCAGATCAACAAAGCCAGTTAATAATTTGACGAATTATCTGGCAAAGTCTGGTAGCAACATGGTATTAAGATTCAAACTAAGCTAAATATCTATAAGTGGTTGTGTTGTCCAACTTGTATATGTGCAACAGGCATCACATTAAGCTTCTAGATAAGTAACATGTACAACTTATTTTGTATCAAGTGTATCAGGATAAAGTTAACAGTAATGAGGTTCTGGAACACAGTCATGCCACGGGGATTGAAGCCATGCTTAGCCGGGCTAGTCATTTACTGGGGATGGATGACACCAGAATTCCCAAGCAGTTGCTATATGGCGAACTGAAAGTGGGATGTCTCATACGAGGCAGCGTTCAAGAAACGCTTGAAGAACACACTGAAGCCGAACTTTAAACAGTGCAGCATTGACGACTGAGAGTCATCAGCAACTGACAGCTCATGCTGGCAAGTAGTAGGCAACAATGGGGTGACAGAGTTTGAGATTACCCGCCATATGGATCTTCCGTCACAGAGGCGGAGTTGTAAACAGAGGTAAGACTCAGCAGTCACAGACTAGAATCCCTTCCTCAGCATCAAGCTACCGAGGCACTTCATGCAGAAAGGACTGCCACTTGCGCATCAGTCTTTTAGCCACAACCGTACTCGCAGGATATAAAACCATCATCAGCATCATCTTAGGTCACGAAGGATAACAACAACAAAAACTCAACAGCTTTGCAATTGTTATCAAAGCACTAGCTGCTTCCGAGGTCAGGGGAAGAGGTGAAATAATTGAGCAAAAAAAGTCTCTCTAGAGTGTCACTAAATAAAAGGAATGCATCTGATGAAGTGAGCTGTAGCTCACAAAAGCTTATGCTCAAATAAATTTGTTAGTCTCTAAGGTGCCACAAGTACTCCTTTTCTTTTTTTGCGAATACAAACTAACACGGCTGCTACTCTGAAAACTAAATAAAAGATAAGACTTTTTATTTTGAAAGTTGGTGCAAACCCATGGACTCTTGCCAGCCTTATTCCATTTTGGGTTTACTGCCCACAAGGTCATTTCATCATGAACACTGTCATAATTCAATGTACTAGTCACTTTAAAATGCAAAAATGTGCCAGGGTTTTAGTCTTCTGATGGAATTATTCATTCATTACCACACTCGGTAAAAGTAATGCTGTGAAGACCTCTCAAGTTCATAGCACTGGTATGCTAGAAAAATATTCCATTATCTAGTGTCTTTATGTGAGATGTCTGCTATTGCAGCAATGCATATTCTCCCCACTAAAGCTAGATGCCGATTAGATGGTATTTGACATACAATATATTTTAGAAACTGATCAAGAATTTCTGTCATTTTGGTATGAAGTCCACTTAAACACACAGTACTACGATATTTGAACAGAAGTTATTAGCGTGCTAAATGGATTTTGCTGTCAGCCTTGACATTTGAAAGGCCATTTTTAAGATCATATACCGGAGCTGAAGTTTCTGTAAGCACTTATCTGTTTTTTACTCTAGTGATACTATTATGAGAGAAGAAAAATATTAGAAAGTCCCTCTTATATCTATTGCCTTTGCCCCACTTGCAGGTTTCAGATCACTCCAATATTACTTCGGTGAAAAAATAAAATCAAAACAATTACAGCTAATGTCAATGACTTGAATGGGAGAGCTGATAAAAGTATTCTCTCAATCCTATGTGTCTTATTTTAGTGCCCCCAAAACAGAGGGGACACATGTTGACAGGATTGTGGAGTTACTTTGCATTGCCATTGCTCATGCAGAAAGTATCCTGAGGACTTCCCTTTCCAGCACTGTTAATTGGACATTTTTTCCCCCCAGAACTAGATTAATTTTTTCACTTAGAAAAGTAGATCAAAGCAACCAAAGTTTCCACGGTTGCAATGTATCTGTCACTAACCTGCAAAGGAACAGCAGAGCCTGCCTAGGCTAAGAAGGGAGCACTTGTGTTGTCCATGGCTGGTGAAGTCATAGAGCTGGTCCTTGGCAGGCAACAGACAAGGCTTCCTCACACTAAGGGCAGATGGTAGAATGGTGCGTCACGATCCTTATTACCCCGGGGAAGTGTCACATCATCCACCCACTGGACATGGTTTTTTGTTTTTGTTTTTTTTTTGGTAAAGCTAAATATATCTAGACAGTGGAAAACAATTCGACATCAACAGGATAGACTAGATAACTTAAACCGGACATTTCCATCTCGAATTTCTGTGAACTAAATTGAATCAAAGCCCAAATTGATTTCACTTATAGTTAAGGCCCTACTTTAATCGCAGAATGATTGTCAAATAATTGTGGCTGAGTTGAGAACAAGACGTGGAAAATAACGGAAAGTAATAATGGACTTTTATTGACTGCGGTAATTTGGTAAAGCCAGAGAAGACCTGTGTTGTAAGAAAAATTTGCTGGAATGATATAAACACTCAAGTATTGCCTGCTAATTTTTTTTTTTTTTTTTGGATAACCAGACATTTTGTTGTAACTATATTACAGTCATTAATGTGTGGGGCTGACAGCAGGATCCACACCACTGTCAGCTCAGATAAATGGGTTCTACAGTACTAATGGGGAAAAAGTGTCTTGCAAACCTCAAACTGTATGCAGAATTGTGGACTGTGCAAAGTAAGCTAATTAAAGTCGAAGTTGTGATGGAAGCCTAATATTGCGGGATCCTCAATATTGCAAATTAAGTAGGGCCTTACTCTCATAGTAATTTAGAAGTTTTATATATGTGTATGCTATATATATATTCGCTATTGTGTGAAAAATCTGTGATAAACATGTTGCTGTTAACTACCTTTAGAGCTGTGGAGTCCCAAGCCAGGTAGGCTACAATGCCCCATCTGGACTCAGAAAGATTGGAGTTTATAGCAGGTGTTTTCATTAAACACAGTGAAGGTTTTTTTGAATTCTGTTCAAAGATGACTCTAGAACAGTAGTACCCAAAATTTTCCCAAGTGAATCTAGCTTGCCCAGAGCCTGAGGTCATCAACTAATTTTCATTAAAATGGAGCAGATAGCACCACCCACATCTTTAACATGGAGGGGACAGTCCAAAGATTGTAAGACCTAACATGGAATGATTCTATTTGATCTGAACAACCTGACCCACTTGGTTCAAGAGAGAGTACTGTGTACTGGGACAAATAGTCTCTCTAAGCCTTGCCACTTCTCTTCTAATACTGAGGCCATACTAAGAGGTGTATATTTAGCCCAGGGCCTGCTCTTTGGCCACCGCTGAAATAGGGGCTCATTCTTTCCTTTCCAGATGGGCAGTCTGACAGTGTCAGTTTTGAAAACAAAGGAAGATTGAGGCCCAGAAATTAACCTCTGTCTGGTAAAGATATAATCATTTAGGCACACTCAGCAGGCTTTAGTTGTTTTAATTTAAAGGAACTGCTGAGTGCAACGTTGCGTTAGAACACACCAAAGACAGAGCTTTTTTTTTTTTTTTTTTTCCCCTACACAGACAGACTTTTCCACTGCTGTTTGTATAAACTGCTTATGATCACGCATTCACATATTTGGCAGCAATGCCAACTGCCTGATATTTTCATGGGTCCTATGAATTGCAGCATTCTTCCCCCTACTCGGTTCTTTGCCTTCTCAAGACAGGTTTCTTGCAGCTCAGGATTTCTGACAGAGCTAGAAATAATGCATCAGTTCCGGCGTCTTGATGCAGCCAGTGGTGAGCTGGAGCCGTTTCGCGTGAACCGGTTGTTAAATTTTGAAGCCGGTTTAGAACTGGTTGTTAAAGGGGTGAGCAAACTGCAGCCCGCGTCCTGTCCGGCTCGCCTGAGCTCTTGGCTGGGGAGGCTCCCCTGAGAATCCCTTTTTAATTTTACTCACCCGGCGGCGCTCCGGGGCTTCAGTGGCACTTCAGCGGCAGGTCCTTCACTCGCTCCGGGGCTTCGCCGGTGGGTCCTTAAGTGCCCCCGAAGACCCGGAGCCGACTGAAGGAACCAGTTCTTCAGCTTTTGGCAGCTCGTCACTGAATGCCGCTATTGGTAGTCTGAGCTGCAAGCATTGGCATGCAGTTCTGACTTCTGCCAGCAAGGGAAGCTAACCCTTGCCGGATCCTGCAGAGTCTGTGCCCTGGCTACAGCCACCTGCTGTGCAGAGCTGAGTAGCAGTAGATCATGTGGTCTGGCTGAACATGGGGGAAGCTGCAAAGGCAGCTCCTTCAATCCCCACATAGTGCTGTGCTGGGGTGGGAGAGGAGCAAAGGCAAGTAGTGGGGAGGGGGTTCAGAGTAGGAACCCAGGAGCAAACCCTTTCCTTTCCAGCCCAAATGTGCTCTTCTCACATCTTGCACTATCACTAGGCTCATAATATCCACTATGAGAGGGAGCAGGGACAGTGGCCCAGGTGGGGACGAAGAGAGCTGAGCAGAGCAGGAGACAGAGTCCATTGGAGGGAAGGGGCTCAACAGGGCAAGGCCTAGGGGACAGAACCAGGACATGGGGCAGCGCCCTGTGGAAAGAACAGCTTGAAAGTCCTCAGGGCAGGTGCAGGGTGGGGGCGTTGGTGACATGCCCAGGGAGACACAGGAAGCTGCTGGGGAAAAGTCCTTCCAATCAGTCAGAAGGGAAAGGGGGATGGATGTTTTCCTGTGTGTGTGTTGCATATTTCAGATTGCATCCCCTGGAATGCATGCGCACATACAAATGAGCAATTACTCAGAGAGTTAAAAAATCAGAAGACCCCCAAAAATTCATTTAAAAATAAATCATGATTTTTTTAAGCCAATTTCCTGAGTTTTGCGGGGGATCTCTTTCATGACTTTTAAATTTGCTGGATTGGCAGCACTGCATGTGGGCGAGAATTCACTTGGTAGTAGAAACTTAAGGTGGACTGGGGATTTTTATTTGATTTCCTAATGCTGGTGCTTTTTAGAGTTTATGGAAATACACACAGGACACACTACAATAAACTCCTTAATCTGAACTCATAACCCTGAATAGCATATTTCCATGTTGTGATCAAACTGGTAAGGACTATTGTGCCGATAGTTAAAGATTGTGGCCAGGAACTGAACTTTGCATTCAGTTAAAAACAGAAACAGCTGAAGTTAAAAACATAAAATACCTTACAACCACCCCCATCTGCTTTGGATTTATATTTAAAAGTAGCTCTAGGCCCAAAATTAAGACTTGATTTTAAAAATTGTTTTATAAAATTTAATCTGAATAGCATTGTCTTCATTTACTTCTTAAAGTGCAATTCTCTGAAAAGTGATTCTGTAAAAATAGCATTGTGGTGCACTAGGTCAATGACTCCCTATCAGATATGCTCTGTATACATGTAAAACTGTTTCTTCCCACTCCCTTTACCCTCCAAAATACTAGTCCTGCAAACTCAGCCAGTGATCAGAGAGTTAAGCTGGGTTCTTTCCTTCTTGTGCATCATCACCAGTAATTAAAATTCTACATTCCAAAAAGTGCCCTCAATTACACCTTTGGAAACTCTGTCTTCAGAGAGTTTGCAAAAATGAAATTGAGTCCACCTTTGGCTCTTCAATTGCAACTTAGTTAACAACTGTGTGCATGAGCCAGAATAGAAACTAGCTCGTCCTGCATAGATATATAGGCTCTGGTGTGCCAATAGGAATGAAACGTAAAAAATATTTGTCACTGAGGACAACAGTTAACATTTTGAATATACACAGGAATCCAGATACATGTGTTGAATAAGTTTCATTTTTGCATAGCGCCTTTTCAGAATAGAAGCTTATTTCAGTGTTTGTGTCTGTAACATGTGGATTCCACCGTGCTGGGGGAATCCTAAGGCAGCTGTATCCTCTAGGTTTATAGCTGGTTTGCACCTGTGGACAAGCACAAAGCAGCTGGAGTGGGGGACCCTACTTTTTAGTAAGGAAAATGAAAGTATAGCCACTGCCTCTCTTTAAGGTTTAAAAAAATATACCTGTAGGATTAGCAGTGCCCTGTTTAACAGAAATAATGGGGCCGGGGGGGAGAGAGAACCTTTAGCACCAGACGGTATTCATTTTAGAAGCTCCAATTTGTCAGACTTTTTTTTCTTTTTTTTTTTTTTAGTGTTGCATTTTGTTTTACTTTCCCTAATGAGCCTAGTGAAAAGCAATTGTACTAAATAAATCATGTGCCTACAAAGCAATATATCACAATTAGGATTCCATTATAGTTTAATTAGCCATTCCATTATTAAATTGATGTCTTCGGCTTCCTCCAGGTCTCGGGCTAATCTTGAAACAAATTCTTCTTTGTGGACAAATATTAGTCAGTCATAATTAAAGAGTATTCATCGTAACTGAGGCTTTTCATTAAATGCTTTTCTGATTAAGATGGCTCCCCAAGTATCAGATTGATTGAATGAATTTAATAAGATTTGTGCACTCATGTATCGTGGTGTGATAGAAATTGTTTTAGCACCAGAGGATTAAGGACAAGATCATCTCTCCGTCCATCCTGTCATGGACCTAACTGTCCTTTATCTGCAATGTTATATAAACTGTACTCCGTGTCACTCTATATTGTCAGGCAAGTGTACCATATACCTAGTCAGTCAATCATTAGAAAGAAAGGCGTATATGGAGTAGTAACAATGGCTGCATTGGAAAATCTGGGGGAGAGGGGAGAGAGTGTGTTGACATTAGCATATCTTTATAGAGTTCAATGTTAAGTGATTTTAGAGGATCTGTTCTGTTGACTAGTTCAGCACCAGAAGTTTGCGAGTTAATTGAAGCTCAAGTGCTTCATCTGCCTGAAACTGATTTAATTCAGGGAGATACATAGATAAGCCTGTTTGTGTGTAAATGCAGCTCAGCTGGGAACTCAAGCTAGTAAACAGATGTGCTTATTTAGAGGCACTTCTAGTGGAAGAGTATGGAATGTGTTCAGAACAAAATGCATGTACTGCATTTAAAAGAAGGAAGGGCAAAAAGATGACCTGTTTTTAATATACATACATTCAGAGAGCGAGAGAGAGAGAGAGAGTTATAAGCTATGATTGATCAGATACCAAAATTATGCTCTGTGTTTTCATAATTATGGGTGCTGTTCTGCATTCTTCTCACTGCGTATGCTGAAATGAAAGCAAGGCCACTGTGGCCGAGAATGGGAATTAGAGAAAATTGGTGAGGCATGAAATACAACAGATTAGCTCGGGACATTGGTGGAGACAGTCAGTGTGAACATTTGAGATAGCTGCTAGCATCTTTTCACATCTACTTCTTTTTCAGCAGTTCACATGTTTGTTTTTGACTCAGTATCAGCTATATTTTTAACATTGGACTCTCTCTGCATCTGAAAGTGTCTTTTGCTGCTGCTTATGTACGCCAAATGCAATGCCACTGTAGACATCCTCTAGCCAAGTGATACTCAGACTGAGGCTCGCAAGATGCAAGTGGCTCCCTAATGCGTCTCCTGAGGCTCTTTGCAGCACATGCTATCAAAACACTGTGTGATTTAATTATTAACCAATCTAAGTTTTTAACGAATCAGGATGCTTTTTACTATGTTATTAACCAATTGTTTAGGTAAGGTTGATCACTAATTTGGCTCCTGAACCACTGAGGTCTGAGTATCACTGCTTTTAGCCTGTCTATAATAATTTGCTGTGCCTAAACTTCCTGTTGATTCAGGATTGTTTTCCCTAGGGCTCCTGAAGGCTAGATTGATCTTGAGTGATGCTTGGGACAGTCAGTGAAAGAGTTTCAGAGTAGCAGCCATGTTAGTCTGTATTCGCAAAAAGAAAAGGAGTACTTGTGGCACCTTAGAGACTAACAAATTTATTTGAGCATAAGCTTTCGTGAGCTACAGCTTACTTAGCTCACGAAAGCTTATGCTCAAATAAATTTGTTAATCTCTAAGGTGCCACAAGTGCTCCTTTTCTTTTTTCCGTAAAAGAGGGCATGGTTTGAAACAGTGTAAGGTCACTGGGTAGCTAAGGAGTACTCTCTAGTGGTTGACTTGGGGTAGTGAAAGAAGTTTAAAGCAAAGGATGAGGAGTTAAGAAGAGATAAAGGGTTTGGCTGGAAATCTAGATAAAAGAAAAATCCAGAAAAAAAAATCAAATGTGAAGTTCATATCTGGAATCTTCTAGGGAATTAACTTAATCATACTAGACGGGTTTTAAAATCTAATTCTACATAGGCTGGTTGTTTTGCTTATTGTTGCAGTGCAGTATTCAGAGTGACATCCTTCTGTTGATGTGTTAAACTAAAATTCCTTCTATGTGTCTGATGGAAGTTAAAAATTCCTTGGGTCTTTCTGAATAGTGTTGCCAGGTGTTTGCTTTTTGACTAGAACACCCGGTCAAAAAGGGACCCTGACTATGCTGGCCAGGCCGTTAAAAGTCCGGTCGGCAGTGCAGTGGGGCTAAGGCAGGCTTCCCTACCTGTCCCTCGTGGCTCCCCAGAAGTGGCGATATGTCCCTCAGCTCCTAGGCAGAGGCATAGCCAGAGGGGCTCCATGCACTGCCCCCACCCTGAGTGCCGGTTCCACAGCTCCCATTAGCTTTGGTTCCCAGCCAATGGGAGCTGCAGGGGCAGTGCCTGTAGGCGGAGGCTCCGCACAGAGCTGCCTGGCTGCGCCTCCGCCTCGGAGCCAAGAGACATGTCGCCACTTCTGGGGAACTGCCTGAGGTAAGTGCCACTTGGAGCCCTCACCCTGAACTCCCTCCCATGCTCCAACCTCCTGCCCCACCCCATAGCCCCCTCCCGCACCATATTCCTGGCCAAACTCAGAACCCCCTCCTGCCCCTGAACCTCCTGCCCCAGGCCAGAGCCCTCTCCTGCACTCCAAACCCCTCCATCCTCGGCCCAATCCCAGAGCCCACACCTCCAGACAGAGCCCTCACTGCCCTGCCACAACCCAGAGCTCCCTCCCACACCCTGAACCCCTCGTTTCTGGCCCCCTCCCAGAGCCCTCACCCCAGCCCTCTGCCCCTGCCCGGTGAAAATGAGTAAGTGAGTGAGCGACAGAGGGAGGGGGGATGGAGTGAGCAGAGGCGGGGCCTCAGGGAAGGGGTGGGGCAGGAGCAGAGCCTTGGGGCAGGGCAGGGCAAGGATGTTCGGTTTTGTGCAATTAGAAAGTTGGCAACCCTATTTCTGAAAAGAATAATGTGACTCTTGTGTCCTGGTCAATATTTGTTCCATTATTTTACTGATACAGTAATTGCGAGGTTCAGTCTCTTCTGAAGATCTGTACCATGCTGCTTTTTTCCCTCTAATCATAGAATCATAGAATAGCAGGGTTGGAAGGGACCTCAGGAGGTCATCTAGTCCAACCTCCCGGTCAAAGCAGGACCAATCCCCAACTAAATCATCCCAGCCAGGGCTTTGTCAAGCCTGACCTTAAAAACTTCTAAGGAAAGAGATTCCACCACCTCCCTAGGTAACACATTCCAGTGTTTCACCACCCTCCTAGTGAAAAAGTTTTTCCTAATATCCAACCTAAACCTCCCCCATTGCAACTTGAGATCATTACTCCTCGTTCTGTCATCTGCTACCACTGAGAATGGTCTAGATCCATCCTCTTTGGACCCCCATTCAGGTAGTTGAAAGCAGCTATCAAATCCCCCCTCATTATTCTCTTCTGCAGACTAAACAATCTCAGTTCCCTCAGCCTCTCCTCATAAGTCATGTGTTCCAGTCCCCTAATCATTTTTGTTGCCCTCCACTGGACGTTTTCCAATTTTTCCACATCCTCCTTGTTGTGTGGGGCCCAAAACTGGACACAGTACTCCAGATGAGGCCTCACCAGTGTCGAACAGAGGGGAACGAACACGTCCCTCGATCTGCTGGAAATGCCCCTACTTATACATCCCAAAATGCCATTGGCCTTCTTGGCAACAAAGGCACACTATTGACTCATATCCAGCTTCTCGTCCACTGTAACCCCTAGGTCCTTTTCTGCAGAACTGCTGCCTAGCCATAGGTCCCTAGTCTATAACAGTGCATGGGATTCTTCCGTCCTAAGTGCAGGACTCTGCACTTGTCCTTGTTGAATCTCATCAGATTTCTTTTGGCCCAATCCTCTAATTTGTCTAGGACCCTCTGTATCCCATCCCTACCCTCCAGCGTATCTACCTCTCCTTCCCGTTTAGTGTCATCTGCAAACTTGCTGAGGGTGCAATCCACGCCATCCTCCAGATCATTAATGAAGATATTGAACAAAACCAGCCCCAGGACCAACCCTTGGGACACTCCACTTGATACTGGCTGCCAGCTAGACATGGAGCCATTGATCACTACCCGTTGAGCCCAACAATCTAGCCAGCTTTCTATCCACCTTATAGTCCATTCATCCAGCCCATACTTCTTTAACTTGCTGGCAAGAATACTGTGGGAGACTGTGTCAAAAGCTTTGCTAAAGTCAAGGAACAACACGTCCACTGCTTTCCCCTCATCCACAGAGCCGGTTATTTCATCATAGAAGGCAATTAGATTAGTTAGGCATGACTTGCCCTTGGAGAATCCATGCTGACTGTTCCTGATCACTTTCCTCTCCTCTAAGTGCTTCAGAATTGATCTCTTGAGGACCTGCTCCATGATTTTTCCAGGGATGGAGGTGAGGCTGACTGGCCTGTAGTTCCCAGGATCCTCCTTCTTCCCTTTTTTAAAGATGGGCACTACATTAGCCTTTTTCCAATCTTCAGGACCTCCCCCGATCGCCATGAGTTTTCAAAGATAATGGCCAATGGCTCTGCAATCACATCCGCCAACTCCTTCAGCACTCTCGGATGCAGTGCATCCGGCCCCATGGACTTGTGCTCGTCCAGCTTTTCTAAATAGTCCCGAACCACTTCTTTCTCCACAGAGGGCTGGTCACCTCTCCCCATGCTGTGCTGCCCAGTGCAATAGTCTGGGAGCTGACCTTGTTCGTGAAGACAGAGGCAACAAAAGCATAGAGTGCATTAGCTTTTTCCACATCCTCTGTCACTAGGTTGCCTCTCTCATTCAGTAAGGGGCCCACACTTTCCTTGACTTTCTTTTTGTTGCTAACATACCCTTCTTGTTACTCTTAACATCTCTTGCTAGCTGCAGCTCCAGATGTGAGTTCTTCTACCATGCCCCCGCCCCAAGTTTTCAATGACTTTGAAACAGACAAGGGACAAAATAGGTGAAAGGGTCATCCCTGATTAAAAAAAAAAAAAAAAATTCTGTACATGTACATTAGATACACTCAGAAAATTCTTAACCAGGATGGGACTGAATCTCAGAACTATAAAAGGCAGCTGTATCTGAAGGGAGTGGTTTTGGAGGAACTCAGAGAAAATTAATTCATTTTTATTGACTGGACAGGGAAATCAGAACAAAGTATAGTCCATTTTAGTCTGCATATTTTAATTGGGAACAGTAAAAGCTATCTTTCACTGTGTAGTATAGTGTGATGATCTGTCTTTCACGCAGTAGAAAAAAGGTATTTTTAACACAGTGAAAATGGTCTCTGATTTTAAACATGGTTAATATGGCAGTTATGTAATTTTTTCAGAAAAGAAAACTTGATCGGTCTTTGTGTATACAGTCTTTTGCAAAGCAAAGAATTGAATTTAACCATTAACAGTGTGAGATCAGACAGAAATGAAAGTGGAACTCTTAGTTCTAACAAGTGCATAACAATACCATTTAATTACCCTCCAATGACTTTTACTGTGTGTTTTAATTCCAAAGAGTGGTACTGTTAAAGTTTTGTGAGCTTAATTCAGTAAACAGGATTATTGGTGTAAGGTGACTGGTTGCGCTGGCGGAGGGGAAAGGATTCTGAATGGGTGGTAGACTTGATTAGCCAAATACCTTTCTTTGAAATCAGTACCATAAAACAAGAGGGGAATAAAGTAATGCCCTGGACATTATTCCCAGAAATTCACAAAATTAAACAAAGAATAAGCTTGAGTTGTTTATACATGTCAGGGTTTTAGTGATTAAATATCTGTAGCCATCTATCATTCTTGAAGAATGGTTTGTTCGTTTGATTTTTTTTTACAATACTTGCATTTTAAGAAAATATCTTGAATTCCCAGTTTAACTTTTTTATTCAACTTTTTCATTTTGTATATTCTTCTACAAATATTTCTGTTTGGGTGCAGGAGTAAATCTGGGGACTCTTTGCAAGGATTTTATTGCAGTAAAGTGAATTAATCCCAATTATTCTTATCTGAGTTTATGGGGTGTTTGCCAAGCAATTCATATTAAAACTTAGGAGAGTTGGGCAGATGTATACCAGGACTTCAGTATCTGACTAGTCCTCAGGTAAAACATCACCGTCTTATTAAGAGAGAACATTCCACAATTAGGAGTATTAGGAATATGTGATGATAATAGGAACATACTGTGTTCTTAGAGATGACACTGTAACGGGGCTATGAAAGCTTTTATCTTACAAAACCTTATAACATATATGTATGTAAAATAGACATTCAGCAAGGGAGGCTGGGAAAGAGCAATTACACAACATGGGGGGGAATAAACAAGATATTTTCATTATCTGGGATTGACAAATGTAGCTTACAAGTGATAGAGTAAAGACCAGCGAGTTAGTTATGCCTGGTCATCCTTAGTGACTGAAAATAATGTGCTCCTTTTATTGTCTCCTCCCCCTCCCACACTCTCCCCATGTGTTTTATTTATGCCTCAGTCAGCTCTGGCTCTGTAATTCATACAGTAGCACTCCTGAGACAGGGAGGGAGGAGAGAGTATTGCTCTGAAGACTAAAGTGCAGCTGCCAGGTTGTCATTCTCATAAATGCAACCACTGTGTCAACAGCAGAGCAGCCTGCTCACCACTCTCCATTGAACTCTTTCCTCCCACTTGCTCTTAAGGGTCTTTTTTTAACACCGCGCGAGGTACATTTCTAAAGGCAGCTTGGATTTGCAAAGCTGACAATTGTCAGTGCATGCTCTTGTGGGCAACCTGACCGCGGTATGGGCTATAGTCTGGTCAGAAGGCCCAGGTTCTGGGAGGAAAAAAAAAAGTAGGTATATTTCTAAGACATTAATAGAACAAGTGAGATGATGCTCAGCAAATTGAATTGAGTGCTGTAACCCAGCGTTCTTGTTCGTTCTGTAAATTGTAGGTGAACATAAGAATGGCCATACTGGGTCAGACCAAAGGTCCAGCCAGCCCAGTATCCTGTCTACCGACAGTGGCCAATGCCAGGTGCCCCAGAGGGAGTGAACCTAACAGGTAATTATCAGTGATCTCTCTCCTGACATCCATCTCCACCCTCTGACAAACAGAGGCTAGGGACACCATTCCTTACCCATCCTGGCTAATAGCCATTAATGGACTTAGCCTCCATGAATTTATCCAGTTCTCTTTTAAACCCTGTTATAGTCCTAGCCTTCACAACCTCCTCAGGCCAGGAGTTCCACAGGTTGACCGTGCACTGAGTGAAGAAGAACTTCCTTTTATTTATTTTAAACCTGCTGCCCATTAATTTCATTTGGTGGCCCCTAGTTCTTATATTATGGGAACAAGTAAATAACTTTTCCTTATTCACTTTCTCCACACCACTCATGATTTTATATACCTCTATCATATCCCCCCTTAGTCTCCTCTTTTCCAAGCTGAAAAGTCCTAGCCTCTTTAATCTCTCCTCATATGGGACCTGTTCCAAACCCCTAATCATTTTAGATGCCCTTTTCCGAACCATTTCTAATGCCAGTATATCTTTTTTGAGATGAGGGGACCACATCTGTACACAGTATTCAAGATGGGGGCATACCATGGATTTATATAAGGGCAATAAGATATTCTCCATCTTATTCTCTATCCCTTTTTTTAATGATTCCTAACATCCTGTTTGTTTTTTTGACTGCTGCTGCACATTGCGTGGATGTCTTCAGAGAACTATCCACGATGACTCCAAGATCTTTTTCCTGATTAGTTGTAGCTAAATTAGCCCCCATCATATTGTATGTATAGTTGGGGTTTTTGTTCCAATGTGGATTACATTACATTTATCCACATTAAATTTCATTTGCCATTTTGTTGCCCAATCACTTAGTTTTGTGAGATCTTTTTGAAATTCTTCAGTCTGCTTTGGTCTTAACTATAGTGAACAGTTTAGTATCATCTGCAAACTTTGCCACCTCACTGTTTACCCTTTTCTCCAGATCATTTATGAATAAGTTGAATAGGATTGGTCCAAGCAACTTCAGTTGGACAAGCAATCTCTGCAATTATTACAAGCTAAATCTTTCAGGATTCTGCATAGTGCTTGGGTATCTATTCTTGTACAGTTTGACCCATTCTCAGAGTAAGCAAGTTTAGTATCAGTTTAACATTTGATATATCTTCTAGCTTGGACTAGCAGGGTGATACTTAACGATCCACATTTAGCTTTCTAGTTTCTTCTTTTTCCTACTGTCCTATGTTCCTGTAGTGGAACTATATTATACTGTGTTCCTATTCTTGGGTTGGGGGGGGGGAGGAAGGAAAGAGTTAAGTTGACGTAAACCACCTTGCATTGACCTAGTCATGCATTTGTCTACACTTTAAATTTGTCTTCCACTAAAGTACGTGCCCTGTTACAGCGACGCAGTACACCACCTCCCCGAATGGTGATGAGCCATGGTCGATGTACTGAGGTCAACATGACAGGTTTCAGAGTAGCAGCCGTGTTAGTCTGTATTCACAAAAAGAAAAGGAGTACTTGTGGCACCTTAGAGACTAACACATTTATTAAAGCATAAGCTTTCGTGACCTACAGCTCACTTCATCGGATGCTTTCCACCAAATGCATCCGATGAAGTGAGCTGTAGCTCACGAAAGCTTATGCTCTAATAAATTTGTTAGTCTCTAAGGTGCCACAAGTACTCCTTTTCTTTTTGAGGTCAACATGACATGCGTGTAGATGCTGCTTTACCTATGTTGACCCTAACAGTCTTCCACCAGACATCCCACAGTGCCTGACACTGACTGCTGTGGTCACAGTTGTGAACTCCGTTGCCCAAGGGTTATAGAGCTACCCCGCCTCCCTTTAAAACCCCCCATACTGTTTGCTTGTGCCAAGCTTACCATTTGGTCCAGATTGCTCTTTATCAATGTAAATGGCAAATCAGCATTGAATGTGTGTGTTTCTAGTAGGGTCCTACATGGATCGATTCTTGGCTCTGTGTTATTTAACACTTATCAGTGACCTGGAAGAAAACATAAAAACATCTCTGATAATGTTTACAGATGAGACAAAAATTTGGGGAGGGATAAATAATGAAGAGGACAGATCAGCGATACAGCGCAATCTAGATTGCTTAGTAAAATGGGCACAAGCAAACAATATGCATTTTAATGCAGCTAAATGTAAATCTATGCATCTAGGAATAAAGAATACAGCCCATACTTACATGATAGGGACTCTATCCTGGGGAGCATTGACTCTGAAAAAGATTTGGGGGTATTGGTGGATAATCAGCTGAATATGAGCTCCCAGTTTGATTCAGTGGCTAAAGGGTTAATGCAATCCTATGATGCATAAACAGGAATCTCAAGTGGGAACAGGAAGGTTATTTTACCTCGGTATTTGGCACTGGTGCAACCATTGCTGGAATCCCATGTCCAGTTCTGGTTACCACAATTCAAGAAGGATATTGATAAATTGGAGAGGGTTCAGAGAAGAGCCATCAGAAAGATGAAAGGACTGAAAAACATGCCTTATAGTGATAGCTTGAGCTCCCTGAGTCTATCTAGATTAAAAAAGAGAAGGTTTAGGGGTGACTTGATTGCAGTCTGATTACATGGGGAACAAATAATTAATAATGGGCTCTTCAGTCTAGCAGAGAAAGGTATGACATGATCCAATGGCTGCAAGTTGAAGCTAGACAAATTCAGAATGGAAATAAGGCATAAAGTTTTACAATTGAGAGCAATTAACCCTTGGAACAACTTACCAAGAGTTGGGGTGGATTCTCCTTCACTGACAGTTTTTAAATCAAAATTGGACGTTTTTCTAAAAGCTCTGCTCTAGGAAATATTTTGGGGAAGTTCTGTGACCTGTGTTATACAAGAGATCAGATTCAATCACAGTGGTCCCTTCTGATCTTGGAATCTATGAAAATCTACTAAATGAGGGGTTTTATAATGGACTTCAAAATCAGAGTATAATTTCCTAGTATAATTTCCTTTTTTTCTTTTTCTTTTTTTCCCCCTGGCTGGCTTCAAACTGAAGTAGTTCTGATTTACATACTGCTAAATCTGGTGTTGACTGAAAGCCTACGTGCTGTTTATATTTGTTTAACATAGGACGCAGGCACAAAGGTATGCTGATAGCCAAGGCAAATTTGGGATATAGCATACATTTTTTGTTCATTGACATCTAGTCTGGAGACATACAGTTACAGTTCATAATAGTCACATTTATAAGTGTACAGTTCTTCTTCACCAGTAGTGAAAATAGTCAAAATTTTCCATATTGTAAGAGAACAGGCCTCATTTCTTCAAACTCCTTCCTGTCAGCAGGTGGGAATATCTTCAGAGCCATCATGTTGCTGCGGATGTGGAAAATTGAAGAGGTTCACTTGATCGCTCTAGAGTCCGGACTGGTACAGAGACTTCCTGTGTTCTGTTTATCAAGGCTAGCATTAGCATTCTGCCTTTCTTGTTTGCTTATTTGACTGCTAAGTTTCTACAGAAAAGAATCCCAATAACTATTGAATTGAAAGTGGTTGAGATGAACTCAGACTGCCCTGGCTGTTTTAAAGAGGGATGCTTGAAGTTATAAATCCTCCCAAGGCTTATACTATCCATCGGTGGTTGTAAATCCTTGAAGTTGCTCCCCTCAGATTCTGTGTTTATAAAGGAAAATAGCCTAAAGTCTTTCAGCAGCCAAGGCGGTAATGTTTTCCAGTAAGCAGGTTTTGATAGCTTTTGTTTTAATACCCAACACCGTGTGTGGTTCAAAGTTAAGACGTAACAATCTTAAATCAGATATTGTCAGATAGCAATTAACTTCACTCTGCTAGTTACCATCTATATTTTGATTATGTAACTGATCAGTTTGTTCAAAGGAATGCCTCAAAATGCATGGACCAGCTCCACTTTTTAAATCTGACAGTCATATGTATATATTTTTAATTGTGATAGTGCCTAAAGAACCCTATCTGGGCACAGGGACCCATTGCATTAATGTAGCCACACCAAAAAAAAAAAAAATCCCACTCCTCGCAAAAAGAAAAACTCAGACACATTGACTTCACCATGTGAGCTATAGAATGCAGAGCCCTGCAGCCACACACATTGGAATCAATGTGACCATGTATCAAGTACCATTTTGTGATGTAACGAAAAATTGGGTTAAGATCTGTAGTATCACGATCAGCTCTGACCCAGGGGGTTGTGATTAAGGCTACATTTTAGTCACGGGTATTTTTAGTAAATGTCATGGACAATAAATAAAAATTCATGGTCCTTGATCTGTCCGTGACTTGTACTATATAGCTTTGACTAAATCTTGGGTGCGCTGGGGCAGGGGGCAGCCCGGGGGCACTGTGGGTGCTCTGGGGAAGAGGGCGCCGCGAGTGTTTTGGGGGAGGCAGCGACAGCACGTGACCCGGGATCTCTGCTGCTGCTGGGGGAGGGGCAGGCTGCGGCACGCAGCCCAGGACCCCAGCTGCTGCTAAGGGGCGCAGGGGGCAGAGGGGGACGCGTGGCAGCAACTGGTGCAGCTGGCCCAGAGGCTGGCCGAGCTACTTCAGCATCCCCTGGGCCAGCCACACCGGCTGTTGCAGAAGTCATGGAGGTCCTGGAAAGTCACGGAATCTATGACACTCTGTGACAGACTCACAGCCTTAGTAATGATATATGTGACTGAAACTGAACATAGTGTCAGGGACAGATAATGTAGGGACAAATAACCTCTGAGGGCCTCACCTGGGTTGAAGATGGAATAGCCACCAATGTGATTGTTTACACTAGAAATCTGTGCAGCATTTGGACTCAGATTTTAAACCTCTAACATTTTGAATAGTTCCATTCCAGTGTTTAGGCTTGGGTCCACCTCTAATTTATGGGCTCATTGAAGGGCACTTTGAGAAGAGAACGTCTATTCAGCATACCCTCAAAATATCTGCTTATTTAGCAAACCTTTTACTTAGCAAATGACCAGCTCAGTGTTGTTCACTTACAAGTATCTGCAAAATATGCCCCTTGTGGTAACCTGAGTCACATCTGAAGAACTCCTGTCGGTGCTCCAACTCCCAATTGAACCTCATACCACACATAATAGGTCCATGGAATCATTCTCCTGTATGTCTGCATGGTCTCTGGATTGTGTTATCTTGAGGGTTCCTCCCTAAGAGCTGAATGTTGCTGTAAGCAGTTCACAATACTTATACTGGCTCTGTGGTGTTCTCTTGATAAACACATTTGAGAGAAGTTTAAAATATTTAAAATCCTGACTGTGTCTTCATGCTAAAAAAAAGCTCCCTAGAAGTCAGGCTGACATTATTTAATACACAGATTTAAATGTAATACCATTCTGCCTGAGATAAGTTTGTTTTGAGTCTAGTAAGAGGCCCTTGGTTATAAAGGTTGAGAAGAGAGAGATTTGAATCGAGCATCTGGGATAATGAAAGAAAAAAATGCCTTTTTCTCTCCCTCATAAAAACACTTTTTTAAAAATAGAGCAAGTGAAGTTTTACTGCTGATGCTATAACTTTGTCCAGAAGCCCAGTTGGAATTACTTGTATTACTTTTACCAACATATGACTATAAGGCCTAAAGCTATTGACTTTGCATTGCAATTATTTTAAGAGAAATGTCACACACTGGTTAATCCTGGCATATGAACAACTTTTAAGTGGAGCACCAATATATCTCAAAGAAATATTTATAGAAAGAAACGGAGAACTAGCCTTTCAGGATGTTTTGCAGCTTAGTAACTGTTAAGTAGCTGGAGACTAAGATACATATTACTCAACTGTTTTGGCTTTCTTAGCTGTGTAGGAATGATGATGAGCAAGCTTTCAGAATCAGTTAGCATCTCTGTACTGCAGTTTCTATCCCAATGCACTGAGAACAGCATCACTCACTGGTAATGAGCTTTATTCCCATTATTGTCTTAGAGCAGTATTTCTCAAACTGGGGGTCCTGGCCCAAATGAAGCTCACAAGGCTATTGGAGGGGAGTCACAGTATTGCTACTCTTACTTCTGCACTGCCTTCAGATCTGGGCAGCCAGAGAGCGGTGGCTGCTGGCCGGGTGCCCAGCTCTGAAGGCAGCACTGCCACCAGCAGCTGCACAGAAGTAAGGGTGGAATGGGGTAGGGGAGGAGGGTCATCGCAGCCTGAAGTATTTTCGAAGGGGAGCCCAGCAAAAAAAAGTTTGAGAATCCTTGTCTTAGAGGGCTCTGAAAGCTGCTGAAATTTATGTGTGTGTCCTGATCAGCTGAAATACCAGTCCATCTACTTTTACTCTCACTTTCTTGGTTATCTTAATTTAGAGAGTTGTTAAAATTAGGTTTCAGATGTGAAACACTTATTTGGTTCCCTCTGGTTACCCCCTACCACCCCACCCAGTAATAATATTCATAGCTGCATAAAAGTAAAGAAGGATCTTCAGAAGTTAATAAATGCCAGTTTTCCCAAGCCTGCCTCATTAAGCACAGGCAAATAGTCTGAGCTATAAACAAGTCCTCATGCCTTATTCAATTATTGTCTCATTGGAAACAGTCTTAGTGGTAATTAGAGCAACATGACTCTTAAGCCGCATTATGTCTCGCACTTGAAATGTGCGAAAGCAAGTCCCTTAAGAAGGGATTTAAATTCAGTGGGGGAAAATACTACCTGCTGCCTGACTAACCTAGCTGTGTGCCCCATAGTAACAGTAAACTGCAGTTTGATTCAATTCTCATCAATGACATTCTGCTAATGCCCCACTTATGAGGCCACTCTGCTATCTTCCCATACTAATAGAGATGTGGGCCACCCTCTAGAGCGATATGGTAAGATATAGGATGTAACATGCATGAACTGAAATAAAGCCCAGTAATCTAAAACTTCTCCATGTACTCAGCCCTAATACCGCTCTCCTCCTGGGGTGTCCTGCCTTCTTTAAAAATTAATTCTGATGAGCTACAGCTTAATTCTCTCCTTTGTACGTAGTCTCCTCTCCCCTTTCTGGTTGTTCCCATCTGTCATTCCTTATTTAACCACTGTAATCCCTTCTTAGCTGCTTCTAGCATACGACTTGTCCCCATTGTATCTTGAGCCTTGTCCATTTCTGGTTGCCCTGCAGCTCTCCGATACCCCACTCTGTCCACTGTCACCTTCCTTCTTTCGTTGGATGACAGGCAATTTCCATTCATTCTGATCCATATGCTGTTAGTAAGTTTCCACTCTACACGTAATCTGAGCCTGCATTGGTGGGGGGGAGGGGGGAAGACAGAGGCAGCAATAAGGAAATGGTTGCAGTGAAAGTGTGCTGAAGTGGGTGCCCTGCTCAAAAATTCGCTGCCCTAGATGCTGTCATTAAAGGAGCTTTACCCCCTCCAAAGAATTTTTCTAGTTTCTGTTGCAGTAACATTTGAAAGCAGGTTCATTCAGATAGCACTTGGCTGTGATAGTGTTGCCCTTTTCATGTTAATAGTTGTCACTGATGAATCAGTGGGAAACGTTCAGAATCTTTTTGTTAAAGTGTGCAATGTAGATCCAGCAGCTTACTGCAAATAATAATAGGAGAAGGCATGCTCCTTTCAATAGCTATTAAATAATTGGCTGGAAATTGCCATCGCCACATGCTTGGCCTGTCAGAAAATTAAAACCTCCAATACAAGGGGCACGTTTAGAAGGCTTTAATCCTTCTGCATATTAAATCATATATGTCTGTATTTCCTATATCTGATATGTTTCTATGCTTTTTGGTATGTTGAGCCTGTCTTTGAAGTGCCCGAGTCATTTCTTCTGAAATCGTTCTGATGTGCTTATCACGCTGCTATGTTGGGGAAACAGTGGTTTAGTAGTCTAACCATGTAACTGGGAGTCAGGAGACCTGGGTTCTGCCTGAGTCACTGTGTAAGTCTTTTAGCCATTCTTTGCCTCAGTTTCCCCATCTACAGCATAGGTAAACATTACTGATCCCATTTGTGTAAAATGCTTTGAGATCTGCACTATATCATTAATTTATAGAACCAAGGGCATGCTCGGCTCTTTGCAGTATAGATAAGACCTGGTTTCTGCTCTGAAGGTTTCTGTCTAATGTCAGACATGGTGCAACAAAGCAGGTGGGGAATTTAACAAAATAGCAGTGACGAGTTTTGTAAGAAGAACAGAATGGGCATCAATAATATTACATGGATATTCAGCAAAGGCTAGTACATAGCATGGTACAATAAATAAAACGATGTCACAATGTGTGTGGAATATTATCTATTATTTGTGTAGTATCTTGATTATTAAAAACATCTGCATCATGCCATCTACAAAGGGTGATAATGGCAAACTGATTGCTCATCAGACACATGGTGGAAGTGATGGAGAGGGAGTGGAGAGCTTCAGTTAGAGTGGTATCTCTTCCTTGGTGTAGTATTTGCCTGTTAAGGGTTTTGCTGGGCCCATTCCTAAGTTGGATTCACATTGAGCAGTGGTGTTCAGGCACTCTTGCCTTAAGGCCTTTCCTCTGATTCAGATCTGGTCATAGTTATTGCACCCACAAACAACCCTTCGTCTTTTTAGTTTCTAACTCAACCTATTTTGCTCTGAGACAACCAACAAAATAAAAGCAGCAACACCCGATAAATTACAGTGCTGGCAGAACTTAACTTTAATGTCACGTCAAGTGCACTGGGCATCTATTTTTAGATCAGTTCTAGACTAGCCAAGTTTGCTTTATCAAATCTAAAAAGAATGTTGTCTGGTATGAAGCAGCAGGCTGAGAGGATATATGGAATAGTGCATTGTTCTAAAAATTAGTATTAATGCACAGGTACAGCAGTAAAACTCGTCGTAACAACATTTGTCCAAGCAAGTGGATTGATTAGATTAGACATAGTGATAGAAGGGCTAGGTCCTTTTGTCAGTGTCCCCCTTTAATTGCTAATCCACAATTGCTTTTAAAAGTGCATTCAAATACGTGGCTATACCCAGTTTAACCAAAGCTTTATCTCCCAGGTTTGTACTTTGTTGTTGGGTTCTCCAAATCTGGAATCCCATGAAGAGTTCTCAGCCTCTGGCAAAGGCCATTTCTAGCTGGCACTCAGAGCACTGACTATTTACGTGTAAAGGAACTGTGTTAATTGCAATACAGTCCCTGCAAAGCTGTCCCCCATCCTCTAAAATGCAGTAAAGGGACTCCAGATTTAATGAACTTCTGATGATTCTTCTGCTGTATATTTGTATGTGCTCTCCTCCCCCCAAGACCGGTAATAAATTAGAATTGTACTTGTACTGCTTTGAGTCAAATTATAAACTGGATTCTTTTGCAACCATTATAGTTATTGTACTGTGTGTTACAGTTGTTAGGTCAAAGATAATTTCAGTTTGCAATGTAATGAATGTTCTTCAAAAGTATGTGACCACAGAAAAACACAGTGAATCAAACCCTATTTTGACTTGAAAAAGATCAGGCATGTATATCCTAATCTCTCATTGAAATAAGACTTTATCCTTTTACCTATTCTGTTTTAGAATCCTGGATTAGTATTTCTTCTAGCGAATGTTATTTTGTCCCTACAGGTCTTCGCTGTAACCCAGAGACAGAAAAAACAGAACAGTGATTAGGAAATATTGACCTGCTAGCCTTAAAATATTATATTTATATAAGTAGAATACTCTGTACTTGCTAATGAATCTTCGTGAATTCTACCATGATTTTGAGTTTTCAATTGTACCCTGAAGCTCTAATCAGTGGTAATTGTCATAGAAACTGTCCATTGCAGTGTCTATATTTATCTTGTTCTCAAAAATGTTTCCTGTAGGTAATAACCTTGATGCTATCCATGACGTAACTGTGGCATACCCTCAAAACATTCCACAAACAGAGAAGCACCTTCTGAATGGAAACTTCCCAAAGGAGATACATTTTCATGTCCATAGGTATCCAGTACAGACTCTGCCAACTTCCAGGGAAGAGCTGCAGCTCTGGTGCCAGAAGCGTTGGGAAGAGAAAGAAGAGAGACTCCAGTTGTTCTACGAAGGTGAAAAGTACTTTGATGTAACAGGGCGAAGCATAATTCCACCTTGTAAATCTGAACTCAGGGTCCTAGTGGTTAAATGCATCTCGCTTCTGTACTGGACATTGTTCACACTAGCTATGTTTGTGTTGCTGTACTTTTACAGCTTTGTGCGATTGTATTGTGTGACTGCAGTTGTCATTTTTGTTGTGCAACAAAAAATATTTGGTGGGCTGGAAATAATTGAACTTGCATGTCATCAATATTTTAATAAACGACAGAATGGATATGGCAGGAAAACAGAATAACAAGTCTAGTGCTGTTATAGGAGAGGGAGGTAAAGGATGTTTTTGAGACTTACCACAGACTTTATAAACAGGGAAGTGTTTTTGCATGAGAGAATTCTTTTTTTTTTTTTTTACACACTACTGCCATTATTTGTTAAAGGTATTTTGCACTTATTCTGTGAAAAAGAAATACTAGTTACTGCTGTGTGTGAAAACTATCGTTTTTATCTTTGAATGTAATTTCTATATTGCTCTTGCAAGCAGCTAGCAACTGCTGCACACTGTAGCTATGAAACAACTTGCTGGATTATATAACAATCATTAGGATGTTAGTAAATGTGAGGTACACTGAACTTTTTAAAACTGCAGATCCAAACTGTTCAGCTAAGGGAGACAGATCTGTGATTCCTGTACAATCACCTTGGCCTAAACTAAGCACCATACTTGCTTATTTAGCAACTAACGTGTGCGCACGTGCAGTCCTAACATTTTCACATTTATTTTAAACCCTTTTCCCACACACTTCCCCAAACAGGACTGAGCATACTGCTACCCAATCCAGCTGAAAAAGTGAGAAACTAAATGAGGATTCTAACTTGGGTGTCTCATGTTGTGGTGTAGGTAGGGCCATCCACTCTGCCCCACTCTGACTCTAAATTGATTTTTTTGCAAGACCTACATTTCTAAGTTTTGCTCCCTCAATGGCCGTCACCTATGTAATAGCCCTTACCTGTGGGAGACTTGCACATACTGTAGTACTTCGAGTTGGTATTTCTGCTGAAGCAAAACCAGCTGCGGGCATGTTGCGTTTGCTAAACAGCTAGCAGATGTTAAAAGTTTCTCTGTATAGAAGAAACTTGTCTGAAAACAATACATCTTTTGTGGAGAAAGTGAGAGGTCTTTTAGTTGAAGCTGCTACTTTGGCTTTTAAAATGTTTCCTTCGTCGTTTTAATCTTTAATGTCTACAGTAGGAAGACTGCTTTTTTCTGTATGCACATCAGTGTGACCCTCTAAAATTCAGCCAAAGCCACAGTTGGTAATCCATAGTTATATGGCAAGAGAAGTGTCTCAACCTATCATAGCACGGGACAAGCTACACTATTTCTCTTCCCAAATACAATATCCTTCTTGACTACCCAATCACGTCCTTCCTCTTCTACTCAGGCCACTCTTCTGCACAATCTTTCACTGGTTAGACTCTCCCATTGAAAATGTATCCACGGCCCTCTCCTTTTATGTGGCATTGATGGAAAGTCAGAGAAATCAAAGATTTTAGGCCTTTCAGACCCTTACAAGGTAGCGGATGCTGGATTTTTTGATGGGGCTGGTTCCTTGTCAGATAATAGGAATAACATTCATGGCAGCAAAGTATATGGAATAAACAACTCCAGCACTTAAATTGCCCTGCCTGGCTTTGGCAGTCAACCTCAAAACAATGTATTGCTTTGTATATTCACAGAACACCCCACACTTTCTAAACTTGCTGCACAAAAGACGTCGAAAATGCTTGTCTATATCAAGGTAGTCTGGTTCACTATGCGGAGTTATATTACTTTGAAATCTAGACACGTGTAATGAAGAGTTTGTCATGTATAAAGCAGAACCACTCAAATATTGGTTCTTCATTGCAAACAAATCATTTTTCTTTTAAATCTCAATACTAGGCATGTTCTTCAATGCATTTAAATCTAGGGCCACTGTAGGATGAAATTGCCTACCTATATTTAACTGTCCCTTCCAAGGTGACAGCTGTTTTTAATCCCTGCTTATAGCGACTAATTAGTTATTATGCACAAGTACTCGAAGCCATCTGTTTTACTCCATGAATTTTTTTAAAACGTTTTTTCCTTTCTAAAAATGGCTTCTAATTGAGGCTTAAGTCTCCTAACAAACTTCCTCTTGTTATATTTAGAAATGCGTGAATAAATAGCTTGATGGCTGGCATTGCATTGTCATGAATGCAGCAGAAAAGGAAGGTCTTTCTACACTTTGGAGGGGGACAATGTTTTTAATGCAGTTCTATTCTAGCAAAAATATGGTTGCTGTTTACATTCCATTGTTTTCTTTAAGATAACACTCAATTTTGGTCAACTCCCTGCACTTCCAGCTATCTCACATCCTGCAATGGGGAAAAAAAGTCGTCTTTGTCTAATTTAAAGGCTTTTTACCTGTCCAAGGCTTGGGCTCTTCGTTCTTGCCTGTAATAACGATTGCCTGCTCCTAGAGCTGTAACATAGAGCCTGAGTGAGGATTGCAGAGTGCAGACTTCTCATCATTAACACACAGAGCAGCTGCATTCCTTTCTTCCCTTACATGAACTTTGGGATGTCTTAAAGTGAATCAGAAACCTAAGCTGGAGTCTTGTTCACTCACATTTCTACTCCATTTTTTAAGTCTATTTTGTTACAGAGTTAGAATTTTGAACAGTTTATAACCTGAAACTGTAATGGATAGTGGCCTTTAAAGAGACACTATACATCCCATTGAGGCCAAATTTGTAATACACCCTTAATGTGGAAACCAACCTCCAAATTGTAACTTGAATTTCTCTATCTTGTGTATTCACCATTCTTTTTTTTTTTTTTATGAGGAGCCACATGTGGCATGAAATACTACATGTTAGGATTGCCTGACCCAACAACACAGAGCTGCACAAGTTAAGTAAAAACCCCATTTCTCACAAGCAGAGTTGAACTTATTTCTGAGGCTGATGTACAAACATGGAAATTAACCAGAAAGCCACATATATTTCCAGATCAATTTGAGATGTAAGAAGGAGAGATTGTTTAGAGCCCAGGTAATAAAAAAGGAGAAAGTTGGTAGGAGGCAGGAGACATGTTGCTCAATAGATTTGATCAGAATATGTGGAAAACTCTTTGGGAAAATGTTCATTTTCCACTTTTTATTGAAATGTTACTTTTATCTGGCGAACTTCTAAGGGATGTTTTTTTCATTCCGTCTTGTCTGTTTAGTTGAAACTCTACACACAAAAAGTGCCAGACCACTCTCTTTTTAACAACTCTTTCCTTTGAAATGTTTCCATTGCTGCTGGATTGGAAGGCTCTGGTGCTCTGGGAATCAAACACACTGATCTTTCAAGGGAAGCATATTGGCAGCAAGAGACCTCTCACTTCATTAGTACAATTTCTCAGAGCTACCGTTCTCTTTCCTCCCAATATCTATGCCCTGTGCGTTTTACCGTCACTCTAGTGGGTTAACATGTCTGTTAGATAATACATTTCTTGAGATAAATGATGTGCTTAACCTGCCTTTAAGGGTGCTGTTCATTTTCCTTAGTCAAATGTTTCCTTTTCAGAATTATGGATCCCTTTCTCTTTGCTCAGACAGAAGGTTGAGCTGCTCAGTCTGTATTTGTCACCAAGCTCATTCATCAGTCTGAGACTGATTTTTTTTTGTGTTGAATGTTAGTGACACGGGAACCATTCATGGGTCTGTAACGTGTTGTGTTGATCATACTAAATGTAGTCTGTAGTTCTGTGCACTACACCAATCTCAGATGTTTCCAAAAAGGAATCTGTTTTTTAATAGCTTCATTTTATAAGTACGTTGTATGAAAATAAACACTGGGATAGAACAAATCTACAGAATAGCCTTAGTTTTCAAAGTCCACCGATACATTAGAATGTTTTAGCCATGTATCTGTTACTTTCTGTACAGCAACAATAAAGACTTAGTGCATTTACATGTTTCATTTAATTTTTTTCTAATGCATAATATCAGTTCTATTGAGTGAAAGTATTCCACATACATCTCTAAGGGAGAAAACTTCTCTCCAGTCCTGCAGCCTTTTATTAATGGAAAGTGATTGCTATTAAGAGCCTCAGTCAATAGGGTATGGCTGTTAAGATATTTAATTGTATACCTGTTTAGTTAATAAATATGAAGCTGGAGAGAGACATGGTCTCACCTAAAGTCTTCCTTTTAACTTGTTTGTGGAAACCCGACACAAAAGAATACAGAGCATCTCACAAATACAGCTCCAATTTTTGAGTTTTGTTCCCAGGACTGAGACACCAAAACTGCCGGGAAACAGCTGTGGCCTGGAAGAGCATGCTGGCTATCAGCGTACAGATAAGCATCTTGTTTCAGATGTATCCTATCCATGAGACTTCAATGTATTTTCATTATGGGATGTTAAAAAAGTCTGTCGTCTTGTTACCAATAGCATCAGGGACAAAAAATAAGTCTGACAGAAGGTTCTAAAATTATTAAAAACCCCATTTTTAATTCATTTTAACTCATAAATTAACTAATTTACCTGTAAATTCTCAGAAAATTAATTCAGTACCCAAAGAGTAAGTGCTTGAGGGGGATGCACTGTATTCTTCATATAAAACAAAGGGGTTGAATCTCTGTGTCAAGAGCAAAACTCATCCTTAACCACAGACGTGACTGGCAATTCCACATTAGAGGAGTCCTGCCTCCTCAAGTAGAAGGAACGAGGACCCTCCTAGCTATTTTAAAAACAGGGATAAAATCTAATCACTTGGGACTTTTTGACAGGTTCAGAGCATTCAAATAACTCAACACAAAGCAATTGCTGCTATACCGTTGAATGGGTTCTCACCTCTGAAAAGATTCTTCTACTTCCCTTTCAGCCTAGATTTAGTTTCAAGTAGCATCTTGGGTGCTGTAGATCATCTGCTTCACATGACATTTAAGAAAACTGATGTAGCCCAGGGGTCCCGCTTTTCACAGCCCCACACCCTTTTTACTTGTTAAAATTCCTTGCTGCTAACTCAGTAGCAGATGAGCCCTTCAGTCCCCAGGAGCATCAGCTCTGACTGAAACTGGTTAGGTCAGACATGTTTCCCAGATGAATTTGTAGATGCACACAGGAGTTGGTTGCTTCCTGACGAGGGAGGAAAAAATTGGTTCCTATTAGTTGCCCAACCACAGGTATGTGCAAGAGTCTGCAGCCAGCTGACTGCTGAACTCTTACAAAGATGACAGCCGGCCTCCACGTCCATCTCTAACTCGGTTGGAAAGATTGCCTAGATTGTCAGGATGAACAAGCCACTGAGACTGACAACTGCCCTGTATTCTAAGTATCGCCAATGGGACTCCAGTATCATTTCTTTTAATAAAAAAAAAAAAAACTTTGCCACAGCATTAAATATGAAAAAGGAAACTAACTCTTCCCATGACTTATTGCAAGGGAATAGGACATGAGCCAGACGCTTTCTTACCTGTTCTTTTCATGTCTCACTGCTAGCTCAGAATTGTTCCCTACAGTTATGTTCCCATTTGCTTTGCACTCTTGTTTTACATGATCCACAACTTCCTTGGGAGACTATTCCACAGCCTCATTGATTTCACTGTTAGGAAACTTTGACTAATAATCAGCCTAAATTTTCCTTTTAAAAAAAAAAAATGTAATCCTTGGCCCTATTTTGTCATTCTTTATACTGTGCCACGAGAGTCTTCTCTTACCTTTGGTCAAGTAGCTGTCAACTATTATGTTTCTGCTTAGTCAAACTATATATAGAGAGAGCTCAGTGCTGCTGCTGTTGAAATCTCTGTCAAAACTCCCAGTAATGTCAGTAGGAGTTGGACTAGGCCCTTAATTTTTACATATATTTCCTCATAAGTCAATCAATCCAGCCCCTACATGTTGCTTTTTTTTCTCGTTATCCTCCAATGTGTGTGTCTCTCTGTCAGGTGCCGAGGTTCCCAGAGCTGCGTGCAATATTCTAAAAGCAACCTCACCAGAACCAGTGAAAAAGGGACTGTCTGACCCACCTAGGATGTGCTACCTCTGCACGGGAGTTGGGGACAGGTGCTAGCAGGCCTGGCACTCCTACAACAAGGATTGCTCACCAACACGGCATCAGGAGGTGAATGCATTTTCTTCCCTTCCTGCCCCGACCTGTCCAAGTATGTGTCAGGTTAGTGGGAGCAGATCCTGGGCTGGAGGGAAGTGAGAACACGCGGAGAGACCAGTGCTGAGTGCAACATTTCTGGCAGCCAGAACCGGATGGCCTGAGTTGCCATCTCACCTTGTCTGTCAGTGGGGAGGAGAAGAGGGCAAGAGAAAGCTTCCCCTGGTCTGCAAGAAGGAGAAATAAATCCTTGGTCCTTTAGAGGGAAGGACCAGGCAGGACAAAAGCTCCCCGCTGCCCTGGCTCCTGCTCCCCATCCCGTAGCCATCAAAGGGTTACAAAAACTGCTTTGCTCCCGTGTGTCTCCATGGACAAGAATCCCGGGGGAGGAGGAGAAGAAGGTGGATGGAGCAGGGAGTGAGATGCATTGTGGGGTTAGAAGGAGAAAGCATGAATGACGCTCCCTGTCATGTTCCTCAGTAACTGGACTCTGGAATAACACTCTGAATGATTTTGTTGCCCTTACTTGCCTGCAGTGGTCCCGCTCCTTCAGTCACTTTCCCTGCAGATCAGCTAGCAAGAGGAATGCTTGATGATAAGCAAAAAATACTCTGCTGGTTAGAAAAATTATTAACACAATGAAATAAAGAGATTAATAGAGCTACTGAAAAAGCAAAGTATGGGGAGGAGGTGAATGAGATAATCAGCTGCAGGGAAGGACAAAAGGATTCTAATTCTGCGTCTGGACTTGATCTTGTCTGCGGTTTTGCTGCTGCTTTTTCAGCCCCAAATTTCATTGCAGCAGAGGGATCTAGTAGACTGGGCACATGCCTGGAGGCCAAGAACCTCCCAAATTCTAATCCCAGTTCTGCAATCAACTGTGTGGCCTTGGACAAGTCACTTTGACCCTGCTTCAACAGCACACTTAAGCATGTGCATGCTTTTAAGCATGTACTTTAATGTTTTGCTGCCCAGGGATGGACTTTAACATGTGCTTAAAGTTAAGCATCTGCTGATCTGCCTTGCTTAACTGAGGCCTTAATCTCTCTGCCTCAGTTCCACCACCCTTAAAATGGGGACAATACCAATTCCAGAAGTGTCATGAGAATTCATTAAAATGTTCAAATGCAGTGAAGATCGGGTAAGGATTTGAATAGCTTGTCTTGGCAGTTCAATTTTTATGCCTAACAATCTAGGCAACATCCCTTTCTATTTGCTCCTTTCCCCCCTCTTTTGGTAGGCAAAAACGTGTTCCTGCCTCTTGTATGCAATGCTTTGCACAGGCAATTGGGGGTGAGAGGAATAAACTTTAGCCCATTACACTGTTCCAATCTGACTTGGGAAAAAAAGTCTGTAAGATGCAATATTAGCAAGATCTGGAAAGAAAATGTCAGGAGGAGAGAAGGCACGGGGCCTTGCTACCCAGCTCAGTGGAGACAAAAGCAAAGCACTTCATCATTTGCTAGGGTTCCACAAGAACAATGGCCAAACTGGGTGTCTGATTAGGAAAGGCAGATTACAATAGCCTTATTGACAATTATTAGTGTAGATGACAGATAAAAGCAGCACCTTGGCAGGTCATCATTAATTATCCATGTACATTTATGTAGCAAGCTTGAAAAAGGGTTTGATGCTCTGGACTGTATGTTGTCACCATAGAAATGTAGGCTGGTGTTTCCAAAGGAACCTAAGGGAATTAAGCACCCACTCCCACTGAGATGTCATTGAAAGACCAACTGTACCGAACTTCCCTTTGAAACTTCAGCTGCGGTGTTCATCGCTCAATGACTTGGCAGAGTGCAGCTGTTGTACAAAGTACAGGGGCTAACACTGAACATCGGGTCTGTGAGAGAAACTCTGAGCCGAGTCTTGCTTTTCTTCTTCTCCCTTCTTGTTATTGTGGCTAAACTCCTTGTACAATTTCAGAGACTAAGTTCCTGTCCCTGTCTTTAGGGAAGAATAATAGTGGGGGAAGGGTGCAGGGGGAAAGGAGAGTCCATCCCTGAACTGAGAATTAGTCACTGGGAACGAGATAATCTTTATTAGCCTCTCCAGCAAAGCTGTGTCATAGCTAACTGGGATTAGCAACTCATAAGGATGCAAGGGAAAACCTGACCTCAGGACAGTTCTGATGTCAGAGTCAGCCAATATACTGTATGTGGGTAATAAAGAATAATGAACAAGCAAAGGGATAGTGTGCTATTTCTGCAGCCTTAGCACTACAAGTGGTGAGTCTAGCCAGTCACAAGCTAAGCAGGCTTGGTCACTGCTTGGATGGAGATCTCCAAGCGAAAATCCAGGATGCTACAGAAAGTGGTGTCAGTGGCCCCACAAAGAGGCGATATTCCCCCTAAGTCAGTACTGAACGAGTGCCCAAGGGTAGAGTTAGGGAGCAATTGTGGTGCTGCCTTTCAGGGAATGTCTACACTGCAGTCACGGGGTGTAACTGTACCTTGCGTGTACCTGACCTAGCTGTACTCCAGCTAGATTGTGTCCTAGAGCAGTGATGCTGTGGCAGCATGTGCTTCCGCACAGGCTAGTCCTGTGGGTAATTACCCAGAGTTCCCAGTGGGCTTGTACAGTCAGATTGTGAGCCACCAAGGTGGCACAGTTGTGCAGTAACACAGCTGCAAATGCCCCAGAGAGAATTCCCCTGGCGTAAGGGAAGTCCCTGAGTCATCTATGCCACTTCCAGGACCTGCGCCTCTGGCCCCTCCTCCCTCAGCACCGGGGCTAGAGAAGGGGGATAGCAGAGCTCCTCTCCACCAACCCTCCCCTGGTGTAACTTAGAGCTGCCTGGCAGCAGCTCTACACAGAGTCAGGGGCAGGGCTGGGCCTTGGAATTTGGGGCACACCCTTTATTTCCACCTCTCTGGTACAGAGACAGCAAATGCGCCCCTTAAACTAAATAGACAGGCCAGAAATCAAGTGTCTTCCGAATTAGCCACACTATTGCACTCTAGGTGGCTGAGATTGTTTTCTTTGCAGGAGGCATTAATAAGGTGTTAGGTTCCTGGCTCTGTCACTCACTGTATGAACTGGGACCTCAGCGTCACCATTGGCTCAATGGGGGATAATGATACTTTCCTACCTCACGGGGTATTTGTGAGGCTTGCTGGCTTAATGTCAGTCAAGCATTCTGAGATTCTTATATGAAAAGTGCTCTAGAGGCAGACACTACAGTGTCCTCCTGATGCTAGCTGTGTATCTTATGCTTGTCCAAGCTGCCCAGATTGCCTGTGTGTCTGGAAAGTATTGCAGGTCACTTTTAATTTCAGCTGCATTTAAAATGAGGGAGTGAAATCAATCTTGGCCTAGTAGAAATAGACAAAGGGAGGTAGAGGAATTGTATTCCCAAACTCGGGAGAAAGCATTTCACCGAGGAGTTTAGGGAAGAGTGTGGGGAACCCCACAAACAAATAGTGTCCCTGTATGGCACTTGAGCTGTAGTGTTTCCATTCTCCATCTTGATGTCAGTCACCCAGTTAATCAATCAGCTTATAGTTTGATTCATGGTCTCATTCCAACATGAGCTCTGCTGCTCCTGCACAGAGCACAAAGATAACTCTGAACCTGGAGTACTGCCAGAGATGCCGAATTTACTGAGTCATTAATTAGGTAAATATGACAGGAAGTCATAGAAAGTGTAAGGTATTCGAAAAGCCAGCGAGGCATCACTTCGTACCCTTGGCATAGGTACTTCCCATTTGTAGTCCCCTGCACGGCACACACAGCATGGAAGGTGCTTATTAGGCAGGATATTTAATTAAGCAAATCTATATTTATCAAGATTGCATAACACACGCAGATCGAAAGTCAAATACCCAGAAATTGGGAAAATTTTAGTTTTGCGTGTTGAATCAGCACAGTGGAGAATTTAAACAGGGGTTTAGCTTCCAGAAGGACATTGCCTAGCTCAGAGAGCAGGGGACTAGATGTCAAGACAACTCTGTGTCCTAGTCTCACCTCTGGTACTGGAACCTGGGGCCATGGAGAGGTCACTTAGGTGCTCAGCATCTCAGAAAAATGAGGCTCTAAACTTCTCTGGGCCTTATTCTGCCCATCTATAAATTGAGGCTAACAAGTCTCTTACATGAATGTTGTGAAGTTTGCTCAATGGGCTTTCAGGAGGCCTTCCTAGGCACCTATTGAGCTCTGTCGCTCTGCCATTGTTTGCCCGCGATCTGTACTATACGGTCTCATCCAGCACCTGCTGAAGTCAGTGGGACTCTTTCCATTCACTTCTGTAGGCATCAGATCAGGCCCTCGTTGCTGTTCCTAGGTCTCCATCAACACAGCACCTGAGTAAGGTAGCCTGGATTTTCAGTGATTTCTGGGCTGCGGAGGGCGCTCAGCGCCTGCCAGACTTGGACTGTGCTCCGTGCTGCCGCGACCCTGCTTTGCACAGCTCCCTCTGTGCACTACAACTGACCTGTCAGGTCCGATCCTGCGAGGCTTTACATGCCCCTCCTTTTCCCTGGACGTCCACAGGCTACGAGGCTGCTCAGCATCTCACGGGATCGGGCCTGCCAGACCTGAGCCTTTTTCACTGACTTCCATGGGCGCAGGGTTGGTCCCAGAGTGATGAAAGAAAATGCTTGACTCCCAAACAGGTGCAGAAGCTGTTCTGTAGGGTGCATGTTTCTTGGGCAATGTGATTTATTCTGAGGAAGGGCTGTTCTTGGCAGCATTCTCACTGCAAATTTTCTCTTTCCTCTCCGTTCTCTCTGTAGATAACTCAGTTGTCTCCTCCTCCCTCCACGCTTTCCTAGCACGAGGCATGGTCCTTTCCCGCAAAAGCTGCTGAAATTGCTTTTTATTTTTAAACCCCTGAGCTACAGAAGAGCCACCTTTATCGTTCGCCTGTGGACTCTGCAGCTTTGTGTCTCTGACAGACGCAACTGCAGATTGTCGAAAGGGAGGTGACACGCGTGAGGGAAGAGGGAGAAGTGGCTGCACAATGGACACACAGCTGGCCCCGTTCCCATCTACAGTAGCATGTGAATTCCAAGAGGCTGCTTCACCCCTTATGGGGGTGTCTGTCCTGAGCAACAAGAATTACCAGCCTGTTCTTCTCCCCTGCAAAGGGGTGAGGGGAAGGGAATACGTTCTCACCAGAGCCCTGTGGTAACAGGCAGGTTTTCTCCTAATACTGTACTTTAATAAAATTCCTGCAGGGAAAAGAGATTACAGGCTATGCAATATTATTTGCTATTTCTAGGCTGTATTTCAATAATCCCCCTTTTTAATATTGCAGCCTACACACTGACGCAGTTCTTTCACGCTCACAGGCCCCCTTCCTTTCGTCAGCGTTGGTGCGAGGAGATGCCTGCGAGAAATGAGTTCTGATGAACGGTTGGATCCAGAACCAAGCTTGCCCCAAGGTCAATTGTCTTCAGATCTGGGGGGTTGGTTCAGCCCTAGTATACACAGGGAATGGCTAGCCACAACATTTAGATCCTGCGTGTTTAGATGCATTCATCCTTGGAGGTTTGTTTTGGACCAAAGGACCCTGTCTCCTGTGCATGCAGTGGTGAATGAACATGTGAGGTTCGGTTTGGCTGAACTAAGTACCAAACAGTTCATTGGATCTGCAAAATTAGCTTCTAAATTTTATGACAAAAGGCTTCACTGTAAGTTTTCTCCTACTTCCTGCTCAGGATTATATAGTAAATATGGCTTGAGAGGATACGGGCAAGCCTCACGGCATTTGGGGGCGCTTGCTTCTGGCTGTGGCCAGAATCAGGACTCACCAGGTCTGCATGTCAATCAAAAAATGACAAGGGGCAAATGTTATCCCAAATTTTCTACACTTCAAGGACACTTTCTTTGAGCCTAGGATGAAGGTTCAAGGAGGCCTCTGATTTTATCCAAACCATCTGTTTATCTATGGCATTTATACAGCTCCGGTCACTGTAGGATGGACACTTCACTCCTCAGTGCTCTTCTAGTTTCAGCATATTGTGCTTTATTCTTTTCCCCCTCCTTCCTTGAATGTCACTTACGCAGAGATCACTCACTTGTCACTTGGATACAAGACAGATGGAACATCTACATAACCTCGATACACACAAAAAAAGGTACTCGCCATGATAGAAATAAGGGTGGCTGAGCTGATTTGGCTACGCCCTGAGGAAAGAATATCACACTGTGCTACAATATGGGAGCAAAATGTGACCATTTAGGATAAAGAGAGGGCAGGGCTTTGGGCCCATACGCTGTATTCTAGAATATTCTGGATCTGTGCCTGTGGCTAAACTCAAAGTGCTGGAGGCGAGTCACTCTGAGTCTATAGTGATCTAATTCATGAACCGACCTTTTGCCATCTTCCAGAAAAGGCTGGAATTTGGCTCGCTAATTGGGTAAAGCTTCAGGATGGCTCTTATATTATCCAAGGGAGTGCAGCCATCCCTAAACCATCTGCACTCACTGGAATGACAGAGCCTTTTGTGCATCCTCCCTCATGCTCTTGTGACTGCAGGTGTTTTGCTGTCATACTCTGCTTTCTTGAGAATGCTGGGCTGTGTATGCTACAAAGCCATCTGGCCCTGCCCATCTGTCTCATGGCACCCCAGACCTGCCCGTAGCGCTGCTCGTGCTGCAGATGGCTCCAGACCTGAATTTCTGAACATCCTGTAGATTGCAGGGTGCTAGGCTAACACTATGTCGCTGCATTGATCATGGCGTTCGTGTGAATGACATACGGCTTAAAAAAATACAAACCCTTCTGCTCTTTTGCCTCTCACTCAGTGAGAATGCAGCCATGAGGAGTGACCCTGGTAAAGACCATGCTAATTAAAGCAGGAGAATCTGGGTGAAAGTGGCCTTTTTTTGCAGTAGCACCTGCTGTGTGGAGGAGAGGACATGCATAATCTACTACTCGGGTGATCATATGTCCCATTCTGGCCAGGACAGCCCCCTTTTTAAGCCCTGTTCCAGACATCCTGAGTTTTTTTGGCAGAACTGGCCATTTGTCCCATTTGCTCCATTTTCTTCCAAAAAAATGGGGCGTGCCCCCCTAACAGGGTGCTGAGGAATGTTCGGGGCAGGGGGAGCGGTGATCCCAGCTCCATGCGGCAGGGCTTGGGTGAGCAGCAGTACCAGGTGGCTTGGGCCAGGCACGTATGGCAGAGCTCGGGTCAGCCCTGCACAGTGGGTGGGCAGCTTGGGCCAGCTCCACATGGCAGGGGAGGTTCGGCCAATGGCTCAGGCCAGCCACCCACCGTGTCCTGTTTTCACTTTGAGAAATAGGGTCACCCTACCGACTACCCTTTAGCTCAAGTGGTAGAGTCCTGCGTTCTTGATGCCGAAGGTACCAGGTTCTATGCCTGCAGAACAGGGGTAGGGGAGCATGTTCATGCAAAGTAACAGTGACGCAACATTTAAATGAATTCCCCTTCCCCACTGCAACAGAAATATTTCCCCCTAAGAATCTCTTGATTAATTCATATTGGAAATTGACAAATCAAAGAAGTGAACGCACTAAATTCAATAGAAACAGATGAAAATCAAATTATGCCTGGTCTGATGCAGACAGCGATGTCACAGAACAAAATGACTGCAGACAAATAGGCCCTCGGCCTAGAGGAGCCTTCATTAAAATATGCTGTGAGTATTATTAAGTAAAAAAACCTAGATTTGGTCTGAAAGATTTGGCCACTCATATTAAATATAATCTCAGTAATGTAATCTTAGTAGTTGCTTTAAATGTCAGCCTCATTTGCTATATCTGCTTGCTAGGACTGCTGCCCTGAACTGAAAACCAAAGCCTCATTCTCCATCCATAATTGTACCCCATAAGCAGTTTGAAAGACAGTAACTGCACAGGAGAAAACAATTGCATTCATTTCCTATGGATGTTCCTGGTGGAAATACATACTGCGATAGATTAAAGTCACAGTATGTGAAAGGTGTGACTATAACAAAAATAAATTACACCTATTGTGGAGGCAGCCAATGTAGAGGCTATTTCCAATGCAGCAATCTGCATGATCCAGTGTCTTTTGCCGATATGTAATTGGCATTTGACTGAACACTGGGTCACATTTTCTGCTGTTATAAATGGGTATAGCTCTGTTGACTTTACCTCAGTGCACCCCTTACACCAACAGCAATTTTGATCCATTATAACTAGAGATGGGCTTGTACCAAATATCTCCACACCAGCATCTCTCATATTTGGAGTGTTGCAAAAGCCAGTCTCAAGTCCACATTGACGTTTCATGAATGGCCCCTGTGTCTGTAACAGACCAAACCAACCTCACCATCAAATCAACCTCTCATTCTGGGATGTTTGAAATCTTTATCCAGATCTAGACTGTGTCTCATCTGTGTAGAGCCTTGATGAACACATGGTGGGTCTTAACAGACTGAACAGCTCAGGAACCAACAAGCTAACTGATATTTGGGCAGGTTCAGATGAATGCATCAAGTTTGGGAGGGGATCGCCTCCTCCATCTTTTGTCATTGTGACACACTAGATGTCCTTTGTGACTTTGCAGCTTATTCTGTTGTCTAGTTGTTCTTATAATTAGAAATTCCATGGTATATTAAGTGTAGCAGATGCTCATGTATCAGTTACGCTCCACTCCTCCTTCAAACTACAGGCGCTAGATGGTAGCACTATCATGCCTTAGTTGGGAGGATATGCTATTCACTGCTCAACAGCAGTGTCCCTGGAAACTGAAGGAGCAACACTGACAGGCTTCAGAGTGTCTCAGTCAGTCATTCTCAACTAGGAGCATGCTGGGACTAGACTACAGGGCCATCCAGGTTGGAAGATAGTGGGAAAGAATTCAGAGTCCACCAGTGATACAAAGGACACCTTGTCTCACCAGGAAAAATCCTACCTCACATATAGGATCCATTATCTTTGCTTTCTTCCGGTGAGATCCACCACATCAAAGGACACTCACAAACCCACAACCAAACACCCTTATCAGCCAAGAAAAATAAACTACATATTCCAGCCAAGGCCAACTCAGTGTACCGTGGCCCATTTGAAAATGATGGTATATATTGTTTTCCTGGAAGTGGTCTACAGCTCTGCAATTGCCCTTTCAGGTATCTAGGACTAGAACAGCAGGCTGGAAACCGAGATGGAGGGTCTGTGGTCTCAAAAGCAGTTGGAACAACATCAGAGAAATGGGGAAGATTTATGACTCAATGAATAATTGTTTCAGCAATGGCAGTGTGCCCGCGTAGGCAGGCTAGCCTGCGAAAGGCAAGGGTCCAGAGAGCAGATGGTCAAGTGCCTTCGCTGCAAACACTTTCACTCACTCTGATAAAGAAACATCATGAAAGCCATCAAAACAATTTCTCTGTGAATTAGACAGTGTCCTCACAATTCACAGCTGAAGGCACCAAGCAACTGTGCTGTAATGGAGTCAATTTTCTCCTTGAAAGTACTAAATATAAATCTTTTCATAGGTATCCACCGGCATAGCTATTTTTTCCCTCTGCTAGCTGTTGAAAACCATTTCTGTGAGTCCATATCCGAGCTTTCCTCTGCTATCATTCAGCTATTGTGCAAAGCTTGAAAGCACAGATTTCATCACTTGTTGGAGCACTTGGGAGCTATATGGCACACAGAAAATCCACACTGCCACTCTTTGCCATAGGGGGAAGTTTCAAGTTAGTCTGCCAGGTGGCTAGACCTGGTCAGTGGGTGCTTCTGTTGTTGCTCTGGGTCAGCACAGCTGAAGAACGTTCCATTGGCTCCACATAAAATGGCACAGGAAGCTTTGGAGATCATAAAATAGAAACCAGTGTGGTACACTGGTGTTGAGGTACCTAGTATAAAGAGATGGATAAAGGCACTCTACCAATATGTTCCCCTAGATTCCATCTCATTTCTGCCGTCCTCCCACTGACTAGCTCTGTTGAGATGTCATGATGTAATGCGCTGGCTGATGTGTATCACTGGCTCTTAAGGGACGGATCTCCTCCAGTGTTGGGGAATACGTCTCCCCTGAATGGTAGGGATTCAAAGAGGTTAAGTCCTAATAGGTGAATAGCAAAGCTGATTTCATTTTTGAATTAAGTGCTGGTTTTTGTGTGGGTTGCTGCCACTAACCAGGCAGGGAAGGGCCAGTTTCAAAGCGCTGTTCCTCATGCCACATGCTGTAGGTGTTGTTCAGATGGCATAAATTAGCAAAAGGTTTTTAATGGATTCAGCCCTTCTCAGCAGTGTTGCTGGGTTGCTGCACAATATGAAGTTGAAAGCACTTACTGCATTCCAACCAGTAAGTCCTTAAGAAGATATGGGCCCGGATTCTGATCTCACTGAAACTGGAACAAATCAGAAGGAACTCCACGGAAGTCAGTGGCACAACACCGGCATAAAACCAGTGTGAATGAGAACCCAGTTCCATTAGTTGGAAAAAAAGAAATGAGGACTAGACGCTGAAGACATCAAACTGGTTACCAGAAATAGAGTTGCTTCCGTAGCCAGGGTGTTGGTCGCTTTACATGTATGCATCAGTTTATTCAGTGTTTCAGAGTGAAAGTGGCTCTGCACAGCCTACAAAGAAGTTGGTGAAACTCCCAGGATTCCCTGTTCATTCCTGTGCAAGATCTGAGCAAACAGGTGGATCACTCACGAAGCCACTGCTCTCTCCTGATTCAAGTTCCCACTAAAGATGCATTTCCTCTGTGATGGCCCTGGGGAATCTATAACCCAGCTTCTGAAAACACCATGTGGCATAAATTGCTAATAAACCAAATCCTTCCCCTCTCTGGGTTTCCCAGTGCGTTCTGTCTTCCCTGGGCCTGTCTTGACATTGTCACCTCTTTGGATCAGAGATTGGCTTTTTTTCTGCCTTGCACAGGTCTAAGTACATTGGGAGCACTTAACAATTAGTAATGATAGCAATAAAGATAGCTTTGCAGGGTCAGTCTGGGCTTAGATGCTTCATGTCTTGTGCTCACCTGTACAGGGTTCAGCTGGCTACTAAACTTGAGGCCAAGAAGGAATTTCCACCTGGATCGTTGACCTTGTGTTGGGGGGGGAGCATTGCCTTTTCCTGCAGCAATGAGTAGAGATGTAACAAAAACAGCTACATCTGCTAGGATCCGGTGGGTGTGTCTCAATGGATCAATCACCCATGAGGATGGGGGTGCATTGAGCTGACTTGCAGTAGCTTGTGTTTTGGGGCTGCCCACTTGTGCTCCATAGTCTCAGCCTTTATTTTTAAGAAATGACATCTTTAGTCCTTACAGCTGAGAAGATTGACCTCAAATGTGAGCTCAGTGTAATTGTCACGAGTTGATCAGGAATCTAGTGGGATGTGATGTTTTTCTTAAAGCCCCAGGATGTGCAGAATGTGACTACCTCAGAAATTCAACCTTCCTTTTTTTTTTAAATTAATTTTTAATCCCTGTGGCTGCAGGATAAGCTTGAAAACTCAACCCGTGAAGCTAGATGGCAAATAAAAAAGACCCAAATCATTATCTGGGGGGGTGGGGCTGACTCATGATTTCGGAATGTTTGCATTGAATAATGAATATATTGCTCAGAGCCTGAAATGCGAGTTCTCAGAGATGCAAACTGATCAATTCATCGTGGTGGGTTGTTAACTCTGAAACCTATCTGTGATCATTTACATGTCATTGTTGACTATTTCGCTGCTGGTCAAAGGAAGAAGAGGGACAAGTAGGTTCCCAAGATCTGCTATGAGCTGGATCACCTTGTGGCATCTCACCTGGGTGGAGCTTGGATTGTGGGCACAATTTAGGAAAGTCCAACTACTACTTTTCCCCCCCAGTTCAATCTCTGCCTGTGATGTGGGAACACCTTGGTACGTCCCATCTTCTTTGCTTTTGTGACAGCAGTACAAGAGTTTCTTCAGTCCATATCCCCCCTAAAATGTACTATTATTTAAAAAGCATAGCCAATTCTGCTCCTAGTGAAGGCAGAGGAACAGGATTGGCCCAATGCCTTAGGTTCTTGCTCTACTGCCTACATTTTCTCAGCGGAAAGTGGAGAGCATATTCAAAGGACAGGGTAGCAGAAGCTAGCCTGTTCGGGTTGCATGTGGCTTTCCAGGGTGGAAAGAAAAACATAGCCTCCCTCAAGACAAAAGAGGCAAGAAAAGAGATTTGTGTTGGTTGGGTGAGTCTGGTAGTTTTGAAAAGCCACAGAAAGCAAAGGGGAAAATACACAGGGAAACCAAAATACAGACTCTTTGTATAATGCCAGCAATTTTCCCTTTCTTCTCTGTGAAAAAAGAAGCATGAATATGCAGTGTTAGGATTTGCTCTTTCAACAACTGAGTCAAACGCCATCTAAATTACACAGAGCTACACAGAGAGATGAAGGACATGTACTGACAATGTTTTGTCATTCTTCTCTGGGACTAGATGGATGTAGAAAGGGGGAAGGAAAAAAATTGCATTAGGATTCAGATAGGCTTTTGATGGCAGCCATTAAATGAGATTTAGGGGGTTATTTTTAAACCTAAACCACATGTGCTGCTCCAAACATGAGTTAACTGCAAATTATTTGAATTTTTCCATTTTCTTTATTCCTGGGGACATGCTTACTACATATGCAAGCTCTGTACACTTGAGAGCGAAGACAAAGGAAGAATTAGTGTTCTTGTATGCCAAGGCACAATAAATAGCCACAGAGCAACAGCTGTTATTCATACTCCAGTACAAACATTCTTTGGGAAATCTCCTTTTCCTACCTTCCTTTGGGGCAATTAACAGGGATTATTATTTATCATCAGGGGTTTGCTCTTTCTGTGTGTTTGCACAGCACCTAAACAATGGGGCTCTGATCCTGAATATGGTCTCTGCAATACAAGAAGTAATAATTATTCTCAAAATGTTCTTTGTGCTGTATAAGACCCGAAGGACCAGCTCCAAAGCCTACCGAAGTCGATGGAAAAGGGTTTGGGTCAGGCCCACAATGAAGATGGATCCTGCTGTGAGCAGTTTATGATCAAGAAGATGGACACAGAGGGGACAGGACCAACTAGAAAGACCAAAGGAGCAAATAACTTGGAGAATTATTTTCTCAGGGGTTATCCATTAGAACCATGTTGGTTTAATCTCGCACAATCACATTCCTCCCTTGGGAGGCAATTTCCCTCCCAGAGAAGAACATCCCACCTTCTTTACTTATGAAGGAGAATCTTGTGCTTAGAGCACAGGATGGTGAATCCAGAAACCTGAGTTCTGTTCCTGGCTCTGCTACTGACTCCCTGTATACCCTTGGCAAACTCACTTCACCTGTTCATGCCTCATTTTTTTCCCATCTGTAACTTGGCCAGAGTCTGGAAAGAGGATGCCTGGACTGATTTTGTTTTTATGATGTTTAATATCTTATTTCAAAAGAACACCAGGAAAAAAAGTGTTCTCTATTTTGAAATAGTTCTTTCAGCTGCAGCTGCTGCATTGCCCAGGCTAGTGGTCTGTAGGCCAGGGGACGTATTGCTGTTCTGCTACCACCATAACAAACGACACTGCTGTGTGTCTCGGAGCCGGAGCTGGAGCAGAGCTTTCCCAAACTGCAGGTTCTTCTGACCTGGTCTAGCCTATGGTACAAGTCAGATACAGAAGCTATTCAGATTAGGCTTTACACTAAGGTGTTTGGATCATAGTCCCTCTGGGGTTTAAGTGATGCAGAGCCAGTGTGCTGCCTCTCTGAACGGAGGTGATTTTCACCCCATGTAGGCAGAAAGTGGATTACCTCTCTCTGAAATAGCTACAATTATCCCACTTCTTTGTAGCCTCAGGTGGCATGTGACCAGGATTCATCCCTGAATTTGGTTCGCTGGTTGGCTCGTTAGCTTTCCTGGCCCAGGTCGGGTACTGACGAGAAGCGCTGCATGAACGCCGCTCCATGTCCCCCATTAGCCCACTGTCAGAGGCAGACGCAGAGGGATCCTGGGTGTTAGAGATGGAAAAGAATTATTAGATGATGCAGTCCATTCCCTGCAAACATCAATTGACCCAATAGCTGCATTTCAAATGTATAAATATCCTTCCCATAATGTGGTGCACCAGAACCACACTGGCCCTTTTTGCTGCCGTATTGGGTTGCAGCCTCGTCTTTGATTTAACCTTTCAGATTTACTTGTTTTCAGCTCCCCCGGCCCACTGAATCCCTGTAGTCTGGATTATTTTCCCTCAGGTGCACTTGCCCATGTTCAAGCTCCATTTGATTTCTAAATGCTATAGGACCCAATGCAGTGTTTTTGGTCACTCTAGTATTTCCCAATGTTCTCCTGTTCTACTGTCCTCTGTAGGGCTGGTCAAATGTTAGCTGAGAATAAATCAGCTGATGAATTTAGCCTTTTTTTCATTTGAACATTGGGCAGGAACCAATTCTGATCTCTTCAATTGCGTTCATGGCCAAAATTAGCCATCAAATGTACCTAGCAATATTTTCTTCTATATAACCTTCCCCCTTACTGCTTGTGATTCTTTCCCTTCTTCAGACACCTGCAGCAGATACTCTTTATGCAGCTGACAGTGGCTCTGATGCTCACCTGGCAAATGAAGAGAGGTGGGAAGCTATTCAAGGTGTTTTCAGTGTTCCTCAGCTCCCCGGCAATTGCTTCTAATAGCTGGGGAACAGTTACTGCTGGAGAACTGTTTGACTTCTGCACGTGTCTGAATCCTACAACGTGATCACTGGCTCTGCTGATCACTGTGCCCAATACCAAGGCTGTGGACAAACTAAATCAACAACATCCTTAATTCCAATTCTCTCTCTCTCTCTCTCACACACTCACACACACACACACACACACACTCTGCAGTAACTAGACATTAAGAATAATATTAGTTGGTCCATAAAGGATCCTGCCTCATCTGGCTTCCTGGATGTAGGCAATCATTGCAGTTATATTTAATTACAGTTGCTTCAGTACTTGTTGCTGCTGCTGTTATTATTATCTATCAGTATTACGTGATGGAGGATTTAAAAAAAAATAGCCTTCCCAACATACAAGAGCTTTACACATAAAAAGAGGAAAGCCACCATTGCAAATTTCCCCATGAGTCACCATTAAATCCTGACCACAAACCAACTCTGTAGGATTGGGTAACCAGTTTTGTTAAACCCTCCACAGAATTCATGCATTTTAGGTGCTCAGATACACTCATTTGCCGTTCGCATCCCTTAAAATTTCATTGAGCCTAATAATTAATTTATAATTAGTAGTAGTATTCTCATCCTGGGGAGCAAATTGAGGCTGAAGTTATGAGCCCTGGGAGTTGAATCATTTGAAAATGGGGAGTGAGGAGGGGAAACTCTGCAGCATAAAGACATTATTTATGAGGCAATGACAAAAGAACTAGCCAGAAGACCTGCACTCTCATCCCTTTTGCTCATTCTTCAAGAAAGAGGCTGCAGTTTCATCCTCTTAGCCATAAGCCTTGTCTAGACTGATGTTTTGCCTCAATTTCAGGAATCAATATAGCTTTGTCAGTGCAACTCCCTAGCATTTCAGCCAGGGGTGACCTCCACTGGTACAAAAGGCAGCTTTTCCTAGGGGCTGCAGTGGAGCAGCTAAACCCCTGGCTGGCCACTACTGGCTGAAATGGCAGCAAGCCCCCCAGTTTAGATAAAGCCCACAGCTCAGTGGCAGATCTGCCACTGGGGCACCTGGAGCCCTAGCCCTACTCAGAAAAATAATCAAATAATGATCAAGTAAAATACATTTACCTTCCTCCTTGTTCTATGCACCATTCGTGGCTATTAGCTTCTTACTTTGTTGCTTCTGTCTTCCAGGGGAAGGATCCACGTGAGGGAATTGGGGATGAGCTTCTGTTCCAGTGCCCCAGACCCACGAGGGGCTCTCCAAAGCAGAATGCCCGTCATTAAAGTGCCAGCATTTAAGCAACCCAGTAACTTCAGCAGGTATGTTAGGGACACTTGCAAAAGTGCCTTTAGATACTGAACCCATGTAGCTAACCCACACCGAGGCTTACAGTAGGGTTGAAAGTGGGGGCTGTTCGACCTAAAAAAAAAAAAAAAAGAAAAGAGCCTTCATAGCTCAAGCAAAAGGACTAAATCCTTTAGCGGGAAGCAATAGCAGACCTGTAAATCTCTTATGTGGAGCAGCCAGTAGAGGGGGACAGGCTCAGACTCTTAGTGTATTATGGCTCCTAGCCTCAGCATTGGGCACAGTGATCGGTGTCTGCATGCAGATAAGGGTGGCTACAGTGTCCCGATTAACTGTCTGGCCTAGAGCTGCCACTGCTAGGGCTGCTATCCAGCTATGAACCTCTGCAGCTTACGCCTCAGTGTGACATTGAATAGAACCTGAAATAAAGCTGTTCTGTGCAGGGCTAGAAGAAAATTATGAGAAGTGGAATAGCCAGAGACAGTCACAGAGATGGTGAAAAGGAGGACAAAATTGTGAATAAGGGCCCCTGCACTATTGGTGGCATTTCAGGATATTCCTCCCTCACATCCATATATGGAAATAGCCTACAGGCCATGTCCAAAGTGCTGTGAGCCAAAGGCCTTACAGACCAAACTTCCCTGAGGTCAATGAGCTAATTCCCGAGTCTGTACACATCCCTGCCTGATTACCGTCATTAGATTGCAGTTGTGCCCATGAGGTGCCTGGTACTTTCCAAACTTGTAAGAAGGCCCAGGCCCTGCCCCAAAGAGCTTAGAGTCTGCAAGACAGAACCAGCCAAAAGGTGGTGGCAGGGAACCCAACACACAAGCAGGATGGTGGGAGTGGCAGCTGGTGCGCACTTTGATTCTTTTCCCAACTGTCCTGCCTCCTATGAGTCGGGTCATTTCTTGGAGGCTTCATGACACGTCAGGCTTGAGGGAGGGGTCTGACCAATAAGAGGGAAGCAGCCTGGTGTGTAAACTTGGCTGCCTATGGGGCAGAGTGGAAGAAAAGGCAGAGATGACTGTGGGATAGTAGGATGAGCAGGATTTCAATGGTTTCCTCGCTGGCAGAATGGAGGGGGACATGGAACACCAGGAAAATAGACAGGGCCAGAGATATGGAGAGCCTTCTATAGGGTGACAAGATGACTGGAGTTTGATGTAGTAGAGAAGTGGGAAGCCAGAAAAGGGATTCAAACAGAGGGTGATACAGTCAGTTCGAGGGGCTGGGAAGATGACCTTGGCAACTGCATTTTGCATGGATTATGATGGGAGGGGCAATAAAGGAAGAGGTCACCGTAAATAAAGGCAAGATTGAGGATTAGAGTTTTTGATGTTTGGACAGAGAGAAAAGCTCAGATCTTAGAGACAAAGCTCCCATGGGAATTAGTGAGGCCAAATCCCTGAAGTCTGTGCTCAGTTTTTCACTAGTTATTACTCAGGTAAAACCCCACTGACATTAATGGGAGTTTGCCAGAGAACAAATCAAACAAAAATGAAGCAAGTATTTCCATGTTTGGTCCAGTAGGAACACTGTTTTAAGTTGCAGTGTTTTGGATGGTAGAACTCAGTGGTATATTTTTATAAGGACCTTTTTCTGTTCAGCAGCTAAAATTCTTGTGAGTTCTTTCTCGTGTTCTCATGTGTGTGAAGATCATGGGACAAGTCTCTCCTGTGCTGAAAGCTAGTAGGGGAAGGGCTGTTAGGGAGTCGGTTATGATTCCTTGATCCTCAAATTTTCCCTGCTCCAGTGCAAGTTAGAGTAGCCAGTATGTTGCTGTAACTGATGACAGATGGCAATGAGCCCTAAGGGACTGCATACCAGCTGGGAATTAGCAAGTGGAGCATCCGTCCCCAGCTGGCTCGTCTTCTGCCCTGCCATGCCCCCTACTCTGAGAGGGGGGGAGAGTGGGCATAGAAGCTAGCTCTGCCAACATTATGGCTGCTAAGACCCACACAGGAAGAATCCTCAACCAGCCAGCTGTGGCCAGATTCTGGATCCTTCAAGCCACTTAGGCATCATCAAGGGGACAGAAGTAGGACAGAGAGAACTGGGCCCAGCTGTGGTCAGCAATATTATAAAACGGAAGCCAAAACTAAGATACAGCACATCTCTGTTTCTACCCAGCTTTCCTTGGTAAATGATCCAAAAAGCCAAGTAAATACACACATCCCCTGGGATCTGCTATCTTAGCAAAAACCCACTGCCCAGAGGTGGGAAAACCTTTACTACTTCCTGTCTTTTCTATTCTGGCCTGTTCACATTCACTTCTAGCTGCATTCATCTGATCTGTGTGTTGAATGATGATGAAGTGACATCACCATGGCAACAACGTTGATTTCCTGGTCCCTAGCAACCTGATGCAAGCTGATGTAAAATGCGTGCTTGTTTCCTGTGTTGGCTGATCTTTTTTGATGTATCTATGAGATTTGGTTTTGTGGGTTTTTTTTCCCTTGGCTGTGCCATGACATCGGAAGCATGAAGTGTGGTTTAATGGAGGATGGAGCCAATTCTGTACAAAACAGTTTATTTTCTCTGACATTAGTTCTGATCCCAAGTCTTAGTGTGCTTAGGGACACTAATATAGCCAGAACTCTTTTATAGTCCTGATTAATGTTTATCTTTTGTTTGTTGTGTTTATCTGAGGTAAAATAGACCAGAAGCAGAGTAAAATACTAAAGTACCTTCTGTGGGTTTGTCTCAAAGCGTGCCTCATGTTTACCATGGGAGAAGTAGACTAGTGGACATATTAACACTATTATTGTGTTTGGGTCACTTGCAAATGAGTCTCATTTTCTAAATATCAGCATTCTGAGGGGCAGCTGCATTTTGAATTTGTGCGCACCATTATTGCAGATGGGATATTTGCATGCACAGATGGCCAGTTAGGTGCCTAATTGGCCATTCGCACATGTAGCCCACATTGATCATGGGAGTCTTTTTCCTCTCTGGTGGTTGGTCCAGAAGATAAAAAAAAGATAAAGGCTACTACAGGCTGTCAGCTAGGGGAATTTCTCCTTTAATTTAAGCAGTGGAAGCTTATACCTGTAGTTGAGATGGTCACAAATTCAAACTCTGATGATGGTCCTAGCATTCTGGTAGTTACAGATCTAAAAGCATGCATCTCTAGCACTTAAACTAAAGAAGTAACTGAGTCCAGAATAAGAGGAGGAATGTATAATTCTTCAGATTGTCCACTAGAAGGAGACATGATCACACAACCTCAGCCAGTCTATTACATCCCAATACACCATATGTTTTTGCACCTGCCATGTGGCGCCTAGGTATTGAAAATCTGTCCCTAAGAGTAAGAAGCAAAATTAGAAATATAACAAGTGAGCTTAATAAACATCTTATTTTAATTGCAAAACTGGGAGCAAAAATTCTGGGCTTCCAGAGACCCCCCCCACCCATTTCACTGTCCAATGGAATGGCTAGGGACAGCTCACACAACCCGAGGAGAAAAAGATAGGGACATTACAACATCAGAACATACTCTGATTGCCTGGTCACATCCTGAGACTCTAATATTGAACCAAGTTCATACAGGCACAATTTAGGTGGCTCAATCTATTCGCAGAAAGGGTGCAGCATTGGCAGGGCAAACTTCTTCACACTTCACCATCAAAGTGCCTCCACCATGGTCGAGAAAGACAATATGGAGATGATGGGGGAGGGGAGACAGGGATTCATTCTCCTGGCCCATCTCTGCTGAGACAACCAACAAAAGACGCAACAGCGTCATGGCTCTTGTGCTTTGGACCCCTGTGTGGCCCAGCAACTTGTTTAGCAAAAGTCAATAAACACTCATCAGATAGTAACCACTTTCAGTCATTATCACAGGATTAGAACTGGTGATTTACTTCTTGCTTAATATTCCATTTCTCATTTCCTGAACATCCATATCCTCTTGGGTCTAGGATTTCACTGGTCTTGAATGCAGCATGAGCAGGAAGCTGCCCACTAGATTGGGAAGAGACAATTATTTTATGCACAAATCCTATTCCTCTCCCCACCTGAGCAAGTATGACCTGAAAGGCAGTGGAGTGATGGGGTGTCATTGCAGGTGGGAAGGGGAGGGAGAGACAAGTTGTAGATAGTCTGCATAGGGAGAGGCTGCAAGCCCTGAATGGAATGGAACTGTGCTCCTTGAACAGTAGCTCAGAGGAGATGCATTAGGTGCAAAGTGAAGGGTTTTGGTATGACCAGTAGAACCATAACTACTTGAATCAAGCAGCCAAATACCTTGGCTTAAAGGAGCCCAGGGGCAGTGGAGGCTATAATAGTAGCGGAGGGGCAGCGCCCCAGCTTGTGGGTGGAAAATTCTGACCCCTGTGCAATAACAGAACAGAAAGCCCAAGCCTGTTAACTTTTGCTTTGCACAGGGAGGGAGGATTTGGTCCTGACTGAATTATCCACACATCTCTGCCACAACATCTAAGGAGCGCTGATAGTAATAAACACCTCAAATAAACTCACTTGCAGTTTCATAAATACAGAACTGCCTGACTGTGAGGAAGTGCATTAGAAGAACCATGACAGATTTGCTTCTTGGGTTTCCCCTCATCAGATCCACATGCAGATGAAGGAAACTATAAGGAGATTGATCTACATGCTTTTATCCTCCCAAAGCTGTATTGAGTGGCTGCATGAACCATTTCTCAAGGATACTGTGTGTTATTTGGAGACGGCATTCTCCAAACAGCCCCTGCATGTCAGTGATGGTAACAAAGAAAGTCCTCATCAATGTTTGCTATCTGGCATTCACTCAACTGTTTTTTATACAGTTTTTGCTCAAAAGGCAAAAAAGAAAATTGCTCAAAATTTATTTTTTTTATTTGCCAGGAAAATACAGAAAAGCTTGAAAACCAACTCAGCAAACCAGTGATGCTTTTTCTCAGTCAGCTGGGATGCAAGTTTTCTAGGCACTGGCCCCGGTAGAGTTTCAGATCTTAATAGTCATTTCCTGTTAACGTTTGCTTTGGAGCCAAGAATGAATAATGTTCTGACTCTAGATGCTCTTTGCTGCTTTTCAGGAACCATGGTCACTCTGCAAGTTACTCATCTAATGGCTGCTCTGGGTGTATACGAAGTGAACTGGAAAAGCCTGCCTGGATATCTAGTTGTTGGCTTTCGGGGGTTGCGTATGTGAATACATGACCCCATAAAAACTCTCCTTGGGGACATGTCTCTGAGGGGTTCTGGAAAATTATTGAAAAGCTGCCACTGGTATGATTTTGTGGCTAGCCCTTCTCCTCTCTCGCCACACCCTTCTCCCCTGCTGTGAAAAGCTCATTCATGGCTCCTCCTCTTCCTTCTCCTTCCCATTTCAACCTTAAAATTCTTTTCTCTTATTTTTTTGTTAGAACCTGGAGTTTTCATCCCGTTGTTTTGTTTCTGTGTTGATTTTGCACAGCCCCAGAGAAATACGTTTGGAGTGGCACCTGTCTCCTGCTGATCAGCTCAGGATGTTGCAACGCTTGGCCCTAGTGGTTTGGATCAGGTATGCAGTAGTTATTAGGGCTGGTTGAAAATTTTCTGTCAAAAATTTTCATCTGTCAGAAAATTGAGGTTCCAACTAAACATTTATTTTTTTCAAAAAGTCTCTCTTTTCCATGGAAATTTTCAACTTTTCTTCAAAAAATCCAAATGCATCAAAAGAAAACAAAACAATTAATTCAGAAATGCTGCTGCAGTGCCTCATGGGAGTGTTGGTTTGACTGCTTTATACATCCATTTTCCTTTACCGGCCAGGTTCCCTAGTGGAACTACATCTGCCATGATGCACCACAGCCAGGGATTCCCATTGTGCTCAGCAAGAGAAGCAACTGTGGTGTTTTGTGGGAGATGTAGGCCAGGCAGGAAGCCTGGCGCCTCATGGGGGCATGAGGCACCCAAAATACAACTCTCATGTGTTAGCATTTCCAAATAAATTTTTTTTTTTCTGGGGAGAGTCAGAGGTCTAGGAAAGGGTTGGGCCTGGCTTCTCCCACTGCCGTTCTTGTTGATGCTTCTCTCTGATTTTGTCCAGGGAAGCAGGGACCTTGTGGGCTATTCTCTGGGGGAGGAGGTTGGCAGGCCCAGCCCATGTGTTCTGGGTGGTCTGAGCCAGGGGAGAGGCAGAGGCCTCTAAAGGCTTATCGACCCTAGAATCTGGGATCAAGGAGAGGTGGGGAGCAGCAAGCTTCCCCTGACTTGCTGCAGTTGCCTCTCTGGGCCAAATTTCCAAACTACTGCCTGCATTTGTGTGCGTGGAAACTGGTTGTGCTGAGAGTTTTGGCTCCCTTTGACTTGGGCGGCCACTTGGGCAGCAGCAGTGGCATGCTGGAGCCCCCCTCCCAGAGCAGCAGCTGCAGGAACCCCCCTCCCAGAGCACCTAAGTTTTAGTCAGGGATATTTATATAGTTAAAGTCATGGACAGGTCATGGGCCGTGACTTTTTGTTTATTGTCCATGACTTGTCCTTGACTTTTACTAAAAATACCCGTGACTAAATTGTAGCCTTAATTATAATGTGACGAAGCATTGTTCTAGAGGGGACTGAAACTTTATATCATAGCTCTGATTTTCAAAATTGCCTCATTTCTGCCTCTAGTGTCACACCTGCATTTTTGTCCCCACAAATGCAAGTAAACCTCTTGTGGGTGCAATCAAGTCATTAGCAGCGACACTAATATACAATCCACAGGCTGATTTATAGGCACAAACCTCTCAGCTCTCAAAAACAGAGGCCACTTTTCAAAAGGATAGGAGGGATCTTTTCTATTCAATTATTTGTAACCCTTGTGCCCGTCAGAATTGGTAGCAACAAGGGCCGGGTTCAGTATCTAGGGGTTCCATTCCAATAACACAATGCATAACCAGCTCGAGCCCCCACCCAGTGCCTGGGACAAATATATACCACCCCTGCTGGGCGCCTCCAAGAGGCAATACTTCCCCTCTCGCAAGCACCAAGTCCGAGTGTAGCAAAAGCCTTTTAATAACAGAGAGAAACAATGCGGCATTATGTTAGGGGAACACCACCAACAGGATTCAGAACACAACCCATGAGCAAAAACCCATCTCAAGCAAATTGGGCCATGTCCTTTCCCTTTGGTTCTTGAGTCCAGCAACCCAAAAGTCACCCAAAGTCCCAAAAGTCCAACAACCCAAAAGTCTCTGCCCCTGGTCAGTGCAGCCCCAGAGTTTGAAAGTTTATTGGCAGAGTTTACCTCCCAACCTGGGTGTAGGTGGGAGGGTTAAAGGGCACCTTACATGGTCTGAAGCTGATTGCCCCACTTCTCCATGGGGCTCTGCTCTGCTCTGCTCTGCTCTATCAGCTGTTCCACGAATCACTGTGCTCTGCCAGCCCCCCCATGAGCTGCTTCAGCTGTCCCACAAACTGCTCTGCTCCACCAGCCACTCCGCTCTGCCAGCTCCCTGTGAGCTGCTCCAGCTGTTACGCAAACTGCTCTGCAATGTGTCTTCAGGCTCCCCCATTACTTCACACAACACTCAGTGATTTCAGCTCTTAGTAAGTTTAGCTCTTTTGTGATTTCAGCTTGTAGTAGGGGAGCCTCAGTGCTGGTACACCATTGGCCCAATGTGAATTCAGCTCAGCAGCCTGTAACTAGACTCCTAATGGAATCAAAATTAGCCCTGACGTTCCACGGTGGAGAGAGAAGAAAGTGCAATTGGCATGTAGGGCCCTCACCAGGGGCCCATACCACTAGGTATTAATATCTCTTCCCAACCTCTCTCAATTCACTGAGAATTGGAACCCATGTCCCTTGCCTAGCTAGTGCTACTTAGTTGTTGGCGAGTCCCTCCATCATAACTAAAGGCCAAGTACAGTTCCACTGTCTTTGATTCACATAATCAGGATAACAACAATTTATTCTTCCTGCCCCAATAACAGAGAAACTGGGGATCCCACAGCAGCCAAAGTGACCATTTGGGCAGCTAAGGACTCATGCTAGGCGGGGTGGGTGTGCCTATGCAAATGAGATCAGCCCCTGAAGTTCTTTTCCACAACTTGCCACCAGAAGTCAGGGTGGAGCTCATCCTGACTCTGCTTACATCTCTAGCAGGCTGTATACACTATATCCAAGTGATTCATAGTCTTTCTGACTCTCTCAGATTAGTTAAATGTCTGTGACAGTATGTGCGTGGGGGGAGGTGTATGTGTGTGCGTGGGGAACACACGTGTTTACAACAGCTACTTTCTCGGTGGTTATTTTTGGATGAATGGTTTATTCTTTCCTGTCTAATTGCTTTGCTGTCCAATTCATTCACAGAAAACTTGAGAGCTGAATTAGTTTGCTTCCCCACTGGGCGTGACAACGGCAGTGCCTGGAGAGGCCAGAAACACATTTCCTGGGCAGGTCTGATATTTGCAGGGAGGAGATTTGTTGTTACATTTTTTTTAAAGGACTCGTTAAAAAATAAATCAATCTTTCTGCTTCAAAATTGATCTGCTTGGCTGATTGATTTCCTGGAAATTTTACACAACTGGATTCGAGGCCTTTGTGTTTTTGTTTTTTCTCCCAGCACAGCGTTCGTCTGGAAGATAAGCAACATTTGTGAACTGAAGTCAACGATCTAGACAAAGAAAGATCCAGGCATCTCCTTAATAGATGGTTGGCTCCTTTGCGCACATTTCAGACTATTAGCATTCACCATCTGGTGAACTGCATTGTCCTTGTTTGTTGTAATACCCCATTGCTCTCAATTCTTCCTGGCTTCCTTTTGCAGCACAACATGTTAAGGCAACAAAACTTGAGTCATCTACACCCACTGAGCTGTGCATTGCCACCATGGCCTAGTGGTTGGAGCAGGGTATTGGGAATCAGGACTCTTGGGTCATATTCCGAGCTCTGTCAGTATCTCTGGCTTTGGACAAGTCACTTGCCTTCTGTGTCTCACATAAAATAGGGAGATGATGATACCTATCTCAGAAGGATGTTGTTGTTGTTTATTTGTATTACCATAGCATGTAGGAGCCCAAGTTATAGACCAGAACCCCATTATGCTAGGAGCTGTACAAACACCAAACAAAAAGAGGATCCCTGGGCAAAGAGCTTGTCTAAAAAAGTGTTGCGAGGACAAAATCAGTAACTGAAAGTGCTTTGAGATCCTTGGCTGGAAGGTGCAAGAGATGGGCAAAGTATCATTCTAATCAGGCTGCAAATACTATGGGAACTGCCTTTCCTGCACAGTCCTGGGCAGAACTAATGAAATGCAGAGACTTACAAAACCAAATAATAACAAAAAGAAAAGGAGGGCTTGTGGCACCTTAGAGACTGACAAATTTATTTGAGCACGAGGTTTCGTGAGCTACAGCTCACTTCATCGTATGCATTCAGTGGAAAATACAGTGGGGAGATTTATACACACAGAGAACAAGAAACAATGTATAGTAATACCCATTGTTTCTTGTTCTCTGTGTGTATAAATCTCCCCACTGTATTTTCCACTGAATGCATCCGATGAAGTGAACTGTAGCTCACGAAAGCTTATGCTCAAATAAATTTGTTAGTCTCTAAGGTGCCACAAATCCTCCTTTTCTTTCTGCGGATACAGACTAACACGGCTGCTACTCTGAAACAAATAATAACAGTGATTGAAAAATTCAGCATCTCCAGCATTGAGCAAAAGTTCAGGTTCATTCAATTCCATCTCTCAACTCGTTCTCCTAGCTCTTTCCTCTGACCATAGGGCAGTGGGGCCCAAACTTTACCTGGCTTGCCACCCCCCCACCCCCAGTAATGCAATCTGTCCGTGCGCCAGGTCCCGTTACCGCACAATTGACTCAGCAGAGGAGACTGATGGCAGAACTGGGGATGAGCGGGGACTGGGGCTAGAGGTGGAGCTGGCCTGGAGCTGGAAAGGGAATGAGGACAGAGTTGAGCTGGGGCCAGAGTAGGGGGTGGAGTGGACCTGCGGCTGGGGCTGGAGCTGGGCTGGGGGTGGGATGCTGGAACAATTTTTATAGTGGGGGTGCTTCTCTGTGTTAAGACTGACATTTTTGGCAACTTTGTCAGCATATTGTGATGGCAAATTTTGTGTGGTAGACACTTCTCCACTAGGAGATAGGCTGAGATCCAACAAATTCATTCCAGTTACTGCAAACTAGGGCTGGGTTCAAGCCAGCAACCATTTTGAGTCAGCACTTCCCAAACTATGGCTCGCGGTGCCAAGTGGGGTAGCACTTTCAGCAGAAGGGGGCTGCAATCCTGAGTGTGCTCTACAAGCAAAATGGAGTCCTCCACATGGCATGACCTCACATTGATAGTGTAGGTGTGGTCAAGCTGTGTGGAGGATGCCATTTTGCTCTACAAAATGGCGACCTCCATGCTGCCTGTGGGCAGGGGTGCAAGAATTAATAAAGTGTCAAAATGGGGTCAGATAGTCAAAACATTTGGGAACTACTGATTTAAGTGAAAAGCTCCTTATCCTATAACAGATTCCCTACCCAGTCATTTGTCAAGCTTTTCCCTTTCTCCAAAGTGCAATATACATTCTCCAGGAGCTATTGGGCCAGATCCTCAGCTGATATAAATCAGCATAGCGGAGGAACCACCCCATTGTTCCAAATTGTTGATAGATTCCCCTCTGTGATCTGGTCTGAAGCTGGGCTGTGAAAATATTCTCCCCCTCAGATACGCTCCCTTACAGAGTTGTCACAGATTAATCTGTTTATTTATGATTTTTTTCATATATACAAACTGAAGGATGTTTTTAAAGTTGAATTTCACATTAATTGTCTTGATTTCATTGCTTGATTTAACACTGATTGGGCAATTAAAGAAATGAAAGGATAATCACTTGTTCACTGAAGAAGTAGCTGGTTACCCATTCCCATTTGCTTCTTCCTCTTGAATGAGAGGAAGAATTGTCTAGTGGTTAGAGCAAGTTGGGGTGGCAGGAGACCTGGGTTCTATTCCCAACTTGAAGCTACTTCTGTATTCTCCCTAGCTGTAAAATGGTGGTAAAATATTTACTCAGCTTTGTAAGATGCTTTGAAAGCCTCAGGTACATATAATGACTGGTGCTCATATTAGAGTATGACTACTATTGGAAATCAGTTTCCACCTGTAGGGTTCAGGAGACACACCAAGGCAAGCTGGCATCTACTTTCTCTCCAACTGTCGGCCAAGAGAGTGTGACGATATTCTGTTGCTCATTCTGCTTCCTTTGTAGCAGAGTGCCAAGCTCGGCTGTCCTGAGCCGTATCCTCCCAAGTCATTAAGACCAGCCCAGCAGATTGCATGTGCTTTTTGATGCAATCCTTGTAGTGGAGTTTGGGATGGCCAAGACTTCCTACTGCCTTTTTCAGATTCACTTAGGTAGTCAATTGTTACCCATCCATATGACATGGCCAACCCAAGTCATTTGCCTCCCTGCTAGCATGGTTTCCACACTTAGCATGGCTGCCAGTTGTAGTACTTCATGTTGGTGATTATTGTCAGACCATTTGATACCCATTATGTGGCGTAGGTGGCATTGTTGCTCGCAGTTAAGTTTTTGGATATGGCGACAGTAAAGGGGGCAGGTCTCCAACGACTATAGAAGACCAGAGAGCACAACAGCTCTATAAACTTGGCATTTTGTGGACACTTTGACCTCCTGTCTTGTCTATAGTCCTTTCTGTAGATGACCGAAAGCTGAGGCAGCGGACTGTAAGCGTGCAGAAAGTTCTTTGTCAATGCTGGTGTTGTCAGTAATTGGGCTATCTAGGTAGCAGAATTGCTAAACAATTGTTAATTGTTAATTAAACAGAATTGTTTAATTGGCAGCTGTTCCATTGTACTTCTGGTGGTGATGGCGGTAATGGGTTTCTGCCAGGAGATGATTGGTACAGGATTTCTGTTTTCTTTACATTATTACAGAGGCCAAAGGGGGATACAGCATGGGCAAAATAATTCAGCAAATAGATTCATAGATACTAAGGTCAGAAGGGACCATTCTGATCATCTAGTCCAACCTCCTGCACAGCGCAGGCCACAGAATGTCACCCACCCACTCCTATGAAAAACCTCACCCATGTCTGAGCTATTGAAGTCCTTAAATCATGGTTCAAAACTTCAAGGAGCAGAGAAGCCTCCCTCCAGTCAACCATGCCCCATGCTACAGAGGAAGGCAAAAAAAAAAAAAAAAAAAAACCAAACCTCCAGGGCCTCTCCAATCTGCCCTGGAGGAAAATTCCTTCCCGACCCCAAATATGGCAATCAGCTAAACCCTGAGCATATGGGCAAGATTCACCAGCCAGATACCCAGGAAAGAATTTTCTATAGTAAATCAGATCCCATCCATCTAATATCCCATCTCAGGGGATTTGGCCTATTTACCCTGAATATTTAAAGATCAATTACTTACCAAAATCCCATCATACCATCTCCTCCATAAACTTATCGAGTAGAATCTTGAAGCCAGATAGATCTTTTGCCCCCACTGCTTCCCTTGGAAGGTTATTCCAAAACTTCACTCCTCTGATGGTTAAAAACCTTCGTCTGATTTCAAGTCTAAACTTCCTGGTGGCCAGTTTATACCCTGTTGCAGGTCATTCTCGGAAAGGGTGACAAACGCTGAGTCATCAGCATACAGTAGATCCTTTACTTCGCTTTGCTGGGATTTGCTTTTGGCCTTGAAGCTAGAAGTCTGCCATCGAATCATGTTGTTAGAGTGACACTTGTAGTGGTGGTATGTGCAGTGACTTCTAGCACTCCAGCTAAGTACAAAATAAATAATGTAGGGGCAAGGACAGCGCCCCATTTAACACCATGGGCTACAGGAAAGGGATCAGATGAGTTAGCACTAGTGATACATGGGCCTGCGTGTTGTCATGGAAGCAGCGTATAAGGTTGATTACTTTGTCTGGGCAGCCAAACTTTGCAAGAAGGCACCAGAGAGCAGAGTGTCTGACAGAGTTGAATGCCTTTCTAAGGTCGAGAAAGACAACGTAGAGGGGCATTTGTTGTTCAGCAGCTTTCTCCTGTAGTTGGTGTAGGATAAATATGTCAGCAGGTATATGTAAATGCTAAGTATTTATTATTTGTAGTAGTATTTTGTCAGTGCAGAGGTAACAAAAGAGGAGCACACGGGAAAAAAAATTACAGTGCTATACAAATCCACCAAATACATTGCCCTACATTTTCAGAAATAACTAGTGATTTTAAAAAAAGAAAAGGAGTACGTGTGGCACCTTAGAGACTAACAAATTTATTAGAGCATAAGCTTTCGTGAGCTACAGCTCACTTCATCGGATGCATTTGGTGGAAAAAGCAGAGGAGAGATTTATATACACACACACACAGAGAACATGAAACAATGGGTTTATCATACACACTGTAAGGAGAGTGATCACTTAAGATGAGCCATCACCAGCAGCAGGGGGGGGAAGGAGGAAAACCTTTCATGGTGACAAGCAGGTAGGCTAATTCCAGCAGTTAACAAGAATATCAGAGGAACAGTGGGGGGTGGGGTGGGAGGGAGAAATACCATGGGGAAATAGTTTTACTTTGTGTAATGACTCATCCATTCCCAGTCTCTATTCAAGCCTAAGTTAATTGTATCCAGTTTGCAAATTAATTCCAATTCAGCAGTCTCTCGTTGGAGTCTGTTTTTGAAGCTTTTTTGTTGAAGTATAGCCACTCTTAGGTCTGTGATCGAGTGACCAGAGAGATTGAAGTGTTCTCCAACTGGTTTTTGAATGTTATAATTCTTGACGTCTGATTTGTGTCCATTCATTCTTTTACGTAGAGACTGTCCAGTTTGGCCAATGTACATGGCAGAGGGGCATTGCTGGCACATGATGGCATATATCACATTGGTAGATGCGCAGGTGATCTTCCTAAAAACACCATCCTAGCCACTATGGATGTAGAAGCCCTCTACACCAACATTCCACACAAAGATGGACTACAAGCCGTCAGGAACAGTATCCCCGATACTGTCACGGCTAACCTGGTGGCAGAACTTTGTGACTTTGTCCTGACCCATAACTATTTCACATTTGGTGACAATGTATACCTTCAAATCAGCGGCACTGCGATGGGTACCCGCATGGCCCCACAGTATGCCAACATTTTTATGGCTGACTTAGAACAACGCTTCCTCAGCTCTCGTTCCCTAATGCCCCTACTCTACTTGCGCTACATTGATGACATCTTCATCATCTGGACCCATGGAAAAGAAGCTCTTGAGGCATTCCACCATGATTTCAACAATTTCCATCCCACCATCAACCTCAGCCTGGACCAGTCCACACAAGAGATCCACTTCCTGGACACTACGGTGCTAATAAGCGATGGTCACATAAACACCACCCTATATCGGAAACCTACTGACCGCTATTCCTACCTACATGCCTCTAGCTTTCATCCAGATCATACCACTCGATCCATTGTCTACAGCCAAGCGCTACGATATAACCGCATTTGCTCCAACCCCTCAGACAGAGACCAACACCTACAAGATCTCTATCATGCATTCCTACAACTACAGTACCCACCTGCTGAAGTGAAGAAACAGATTGACAGAGCCAGAAGAGTACCCAGAAGTCACCTACTACAGGACAGGCCCAACAAAGAAAACAACAGAACGCCACTAGCCATCACCTTCAGCCCCCAACTAAAACCCCTCCAACGCATCATCAAGGATCTACAACCTATCCTGAAGGACGAGCCATCGCTCTCTCAGATCTTGGGAGACAGACCAGTCCTTGCTTACAGACAGCCCCCCAATCTGAAGCAAATACTCACCAGCAACCACACACCACACAACAGAACCACTAACCCAGGAACCTATCCTTGCAACAAAGCCCGTTGCCAACTCTGTCCACATATCTATTCAGGGGATACCATCATAGGGCCTAATCACATCAGCCACACCATCAGAGGCTCGTTCACCTGCGCATCTACCAATGTGATATATGCCATCATGTGCCAGCAATGCCCCTCTGCCATGTACATTGGCCAAACTGGACAGTCTCTACGTAAAAGAATGAATGGACACAAATCAGACGTCAAGAATTATAACATTCAAAAACCAGTTGGAGAACACTTCAATCTCTCTGGTCACTCGATCACAGACCTAAGAGTGGCTATACTTCAACAAAAAAGCTTCAAAAACAGACTCCAACGAGAGACTGCTGAATTGGAATTAATTTGCAAACTGGATACAATTAACTTAGGCTTGAATAGAGACTGGGAATGGATGAGTCATTACACAAAGTAAAACTATTTCCCCATGGTATTTCTCCCTCCCACCCCACCCCCCACTGTTCCTCTGATATTCTTGTTAACTGCTGGAATTAGCCTACCTGCTTGTCACCATGAAAGGTTTTCCTCCTTCCCCCCCCTGCTGCTGGTGATGGCTCATCTTAAGTGATCACTCTCCTTACAGTGTGTATGATAAACCCATTGTTTCATGTTCTCTGTGTGTGTGTGTATATAAATCTCTCCTCTGCTTTTTCCACCAAATGCATCCGATGAAGTGAGCTGTAGCTCACGAAAGCTTATGCTCTAATAAATTTGTTAGTCTCTAAGGTGCCACACGTACTCCTTTTCTTTTTGCGAATACAGACTAACACGGCTGCTACTCTGAAACTAGTGATTTTAAATGCTTCAATTTTGGGAGTCCCACCCTTTAATGAGATCTGGTTTCCATCAGTGCTGAGCTCCTTCCCCCTGTAAATCAGGCCTCTTCAGAGCATCTCAAGTCAGGCAAATTGAGGCACCCAAAATCACTAGTTAGTTCTGAAAATGTAGGACATTGTTTATTATTCTTAAAGATCCTGAGGATAGAAATATTTGAATTTGCCCATTTGTTTTGGAGCAGTAGGGTCACCTTTGGTAAACAGAAATACACAGGTGTGAGCTAAGTCAGTATTTTCTTGACTATTTATTCTGACCTGAGCAATTTTAAGGTGGTCCTCTTGGACTGTGAGGTGCCCAAGAGGTTCCCTCACCAGCCTCACCCTCTCCAGAAGGAAGCAGTTTCTTGTTTTTCACGGCTACACCAGGTTGAGGACAAGCATAGGGCTGTTGTGCATCATTAGGAATTCCGTGGTCTCCAGATAGCCTTAGGAGAGAAGTCATGATCTCCTTAGCTCTCTTATGAGATTGATCTATTATGATAGAACATGCTGTACAAGGTTTTGATGTTTCCATTAGCACTGGAGAAGATAATTCATCCTCCTCTTGTAGGCTGAAGGTGGTCAAGATGTACTACTGAGCAGCACAGTTTGCCCTGAACTCTAATCAGGACAGAGGTCACCACAAAGAGTTAACAAAGAGATAGCAGTGATGAAGCAGAGAGTTGGGAGACAAATGAAGCCTAGCTAGCATATGCTATAAATAGCTACTATGGCATAGTGATCCGTCATATATTGAAAGTACACGTTTTAGTCTGCCCAAGATGTGAGATCAGAATCTACAGCAATTCTTGTCAAGGGCAGAGTTAGCTTTGACTGTGGTGATAAGAAGCTTGACTCTGATGCAACAGGGGATGCGGAAGCAGTTGTGACGATTACGGTGATGCCTAATGTGTTCCAGACTCTTTCCAAGCAGAGAGGAAGAGACAGTTCCTGCTCTGAAGACAGAGCCCTATGATTGGGGGTGTTATGATGTGGGCAGGGGGAAACAGTCCAAAGGACAATTTGTGAGTAAAATTCTGACTACTTCAGATCAACTGCAGCTCATTTTCTTGTTCCCGCCCTTGAAAGTAGCAAACCTCCCCCCACCATTACCTAAATGACGTTGCCTGCTCTTCTACACACACTTCTGGGTATGTGTTCAATCAACTCTTCTGGAGATAAGAAGGGCACGAATGGCATGGATGTGACACTACTGGGTAGAGATAGGGAAGGTGGCCATGTGATGAAGGTCCTACACTGCAACTCAGATGATCTGGATTCTAGCTTTGCCTTTGTCACAGGCTTCCTGTGTGGCCTTGGGCAAGTCTCTTAATCTCGCTGTCTCAGTTCCCCATCTGTAAAATGGGGTTACTTTCTGTGGGGTCTATTTAGATTGAAAACTCCTTAGTGTTGGGCCTGCCTCTCCTGTGTTTTTATCCAGCACAGTGGAGTACCAATCTTGGTTTAAGAGTCTATTGGTAACGTAATGCAAATATTAATAATGCATTGTCCACTCCTAACAGGGCAGCTCTGAGTTGGGGATGAGGAAAGGACAGATTTCTCAGCTGAAGTCAATGGAGATGCACCCAGGGTGTAACTGGTCTGAGCTGCTTTCTTGACAGCTGTCAGTGAGATGCTTATACTTTGGGGGAAGTAATGGGTGAAGATGAAAGGAGTGGGGGAAATAAAAGATGAAAACAAGGGTAAGAGCAAGTGGCAGTGATTTACCTCCCAGGCTGCTCATTCTGTACATGTTTGAAAGCTGTCTTCAGATACCATATAGGTCTATATTTATCCATGAGAGAGCGCAAGTTGGGATATTTTTGTACTGAGGTCATTCTGACTCACTCTCTTCAAATGGTAGGTCTTTTCTTCAAGAAAATCAGTGTTCTCCCTCCTTCCCTCTCTCACACCAGCACCGTACTCATAGCAGCAGCAATGGATTCCTCTCTCTAATTACATTCTGCTTATTTCAAGCGCTAAACCTCACTGCCCTGCTTCTCACTGGGGAAAAAGTTCCTTCAGGCAATTCAGGTGGCACTGATCTCCCCTTCACTACCTGTTATATAAACCCATGATCCAGCAGGTCTCCCTTACTTTCAAGGCAGCTAGGCAGCGTAATAAGAAAAGGGGAAGTGAAAGACCTCTCTCTAGGACAAGTTCCCAAGAGGCTTTGGCTTAGTTTAAGCGAGACGCTATTGTGACATAAGGAGTCAAAAGGATTTTGTAAAATACCCAGGATGCTGCTCACTCCCAGCTGAGTGATGTTTGTGATCTGAGGTCATTTCCTATTCTGAGGTAATTTTATATCATTTTATACTTCTATATCATTGTTTCAGGCTGTCTGCAGACTCAGGCAGATATCACTGTATCGGTTACTCTTGGTTTGCATTTGGGAGGTCATCATTGTAGCCATGAGGCCTAGAAACTTACTTGTTATTTTAAATGAAAGCTTAGATTCAGGTGAATCTGAATAGGTTATGTGATCCACAAAAATATATTGTGTGGACCACATTCAGCCCTTGGTGTGTATGTCTTCCTGGTCTAAAACTAAACATGGAGAAATTTGGGCTTGACATTAGTCCTTGATGGTGACAGAACTCAGCATTAAACAAGCTACAACTGAGCATAGACCCAAGATACATATAATCAGACTTGCCAAATAAACTAGATTGTTAACCCTAAAACACATGCCAGTTTTACCTAAGATAGATAAGATAATTCCTTTATACTTCTCTGTAATAACTTTGGGAAATACCTCAAGTACTTCAGATACTTCCTTTGTTATCTTAGACAATGGTAAATTCTGAATGGCCATCATTGTAGATAGATGGGTAAATACTGATAGGTATGTATATAGTGGGTGTGGGGAGAGATATTGATAGATAAATACCAGCAGATAGATGGATAGAGCATTTGGATCCAGTCAGGATTTTCCCAAAGTCTGGGGGAGTTGGGCTTGGTCCTCTGGGACACATGCAAAGTTTGAATCTGATTCCAGCTTTTGAACTTCCCCCAAAGCTCAGGAAGGTGTTTGGATGAGGGTTTCAATGCAGGTCTCTCTCTAACAAATTTAGGTCTTTTCCATTTCTAACATCTTCTAGGATGTCAAGAAAGCTGTGGTTCTTTGTGAGACACCAAGAAGCAGTGAACCACCTCTTTTTTTCCCTCCTTCCTTGCCTTCCTGTCGCCAGTAGCCTGACAGATTTCATCCAGCATTTTGAAACCTCCTTCCCTCAAGGAGACTCATACGGTAATGCTGACATTTCCCGTCTTCAATGCACTGAGCCTACAAAAATGCAAAGCTGTAGTTCTTCAAATTAAAACAGCTGCATCCTCCCTCCCTTTCATCTTAAATTCAGGTTGTGACCCTTTGCGATGAAGATTACATTAACATAAGAGAAAAGGTCCGGGCTGCAAATTAAATCTCATCCTATCTCAGCTTGCAATCCAGCAAGTGGTGCAACCAACAAATCTGGACCATCAGTTTCCCACACTGAGCAGGATACATCTGAAAGAGTGAGAAAGGCTCTGAGAACAAGGCCATGATCTTCTCTGGTGTAAAAGAGAAACCGGGCTGTTAGCAAAGACTAATGATCAGCTGAATTTCAAAGGTTTGTGGATTTGGTTCAGATAAGCATCCAGAGCTCTGGATCCTTATCCATACCATCCAAACAGGTTCACATTGCAATGCACTAGGAATCTCATTTCAGCGGGCTTTCATGATATTTTAGCAATGCTGCTTCCAGGCCTGGCTAGGACTCAGAAAGGCACAATATGAATAATGTTAAAAAAAAAAGTTATTTGAACATTGCTGAACCTCAAAAAAGATCCTGCTTGACTTTAGGGTAAAGGTTGAATCTGTTCTTATTTTATCCCAATCAGGTCATTTTATTTTTCCTCCTACCTTCCTCTGGAGCAAAGAGATGAGGTCACTTTCATGCCCCAAAGCCTTTGTGATGCCCAGGCACAGAACTGCCAGCTAAATTGTACCCCAGAGATGTTTCAAGACCTTTTTCTTCCAATATGAAGCAATAGCCAAAAAATATACATAACCAGAGGGTTGTATCTCACACGTGCTCTGGTAAGACACACCTTTGCATTTGGGGGTCTGCAGAGAATTGGGCTTGGAGTGTAATTCCCCAAACCCACACCTGCTCATAAGGTTTTGTTTTGGGATTGGATCTAAAATGAGAATCTGGTTCCAGTTTATATGAAGCCTATGTCAGAAATCTCATAAAATGAGTTGGTTTCTGTGACTGGGTGGACTAGACCCACAGGCCCCCTGCTGGAGGTCTCAGGGTTCTGCCACACCCATCCAGGAAAGGACCAGTGGAGTCAAGTCTTTCGAGAGGCCTAGAGAGACTGCACAGGGCTAGCCAATCAGAGAGACTGCAGGGAGCAGAAAATCAGGGCCCAGGAGGGCCATATAAAAAAGACCTGCAGTACCAGAGACAGGCAGTTCCTTGCTGGAGTCAGAGGCGTATACTTGATACTCCTGGCTGGCCAAAGGGAACTGTGGCATCATGGACGGTTCATTGCTGGCAGGGACTGGGGGAGTGAGGAAGAGCTCTTGGCTGGCTGTTGGGCCTGAACATATAAGAGCCCTGAGGTAAGGGTGAAGCATTGGTGAAGTATGGAAGTGGCCCAGGGAACTGAAAGCAGTTTTGTTAAAGAGACATGGTGGTATGTGGCTGCTATTCTTAGGGTCCCTGGGCTGGGACCTGGAGTAGTAGGTGGGTCTGGGTCCCCCACATAGGCCACTGGGGAAGTGGCTTACAATGGAACAGTGATAAACTCCCTAGAAGGGGATCTGAACCATTAAGAAGTCCACCTGTAGAGGTGGGGCCAGAACAGACTAGAGATGGTGAAACCATTTCCAGGAAGGAAATCCTGGGGGGTACAGCCTGATACCAGGGCTGGGCCTGTTTAAAGACTGCAGACACACCTGACCGGAAGGGGGTGCTCATAAGAGGTGGTTGACATGCTGTTACAGTCTCATAAATTACAGATTTCAGAGTAGCAGCCATGTTAGTCTGTATTCGCAAAAAGAAAAGGAGTACTTGTGGCACCTTAGAGACTAACAAATTTATTAGAGCATAAGCTTTCGTGAGCTACAGCTCACGAAAGCTTATGCTCTAATAAATTTGTTAGTCTCTAAAGTCTCATAAATGTCTACTCTGTGGTGCTGAAAGTGGATAAGATTTTGGCATGGTTGAATATGAACCCTAGCCCTGACTCAGCTTCATCTGGAATCTGAGCATTGCCCCCTAAATCCATTTCTAGGCATTACTCACATACAGCTTCCTTACACTGGTGAGTGAGAGCCTGGCCGTGACCTTCTTGTATGGCCATAGTGAGACTCCCTGGCTAGGCCTTCACTGCCACAAAAGGGGTGTGTTACGTGTTAGGTATCCTGTTGTTAACAGCGATCTTGCTGTAAAATCCTAGATAGGGGCATCCCCAGAAATGTGTCATATGGAACACACAACTGAACCACTCTCACTTGACTTAGCATGGCACTGCTCAGGTTTGAGCTGGCTACACCTCCATTGTGACATTGGGGCCACCAGGCCAAATGTCAGTGAGTGGCATTGTGACCTACTGCAGGGGTTGCAGCATCACTCAAGCTTGACCTAGCGGCCCTTTCATTGTGATAGAGGTGTCACAGGGCCAAATTTCAGTAATCCAGGTCACAAACTACCCCATTGCCTTCCCTGACACATTGGCTGCCTTGCTCCTGTCGATGTGCACCATGCATAAAACTGTGGGTGCTATTGCTAGCAGAGACAACGTTCTGTAGTTTTTCCTGCAGGGTAGCTAGGTGAGATTGGGAGGAGGGGGTATAGTGGTGGTCTCACCTAGCTACACTCTGGTAAAAACTTCCAGCACCTTGTCTCCACTAGGACTTTTTACAGTAAAAAAAAAAAAAAAATCCACCTTTTTTGGCAGTGAAGACACAATCCATGTTTCCATTCTAAGCTATCATCACAGTCCTCCTGGAAGCTGAGTTCCTTGACAATAAAAGGGGTGAAGCGTGTGGTAAGTGTTTTCCTAGCAATGGATTTAGGCATATAAAATCTCTTGGCCTCACAAAGGGGTGGGAGGGTGGTGGTGGTAGTGTAAGGGCTTGTCTACACTTACAACGCCACAATGGCACACCTGCACAACTCCCCCTGCGCTATTGTAATGCTTCAGTGTAGACACTACCTACATCGAAGGGAGGGATTCTTCCATCACTGTAGTTACCCCACCTCCCTGAGAAGCAGTAGCTAGGTTGACAGAAGAATTCTTCTGTCTACACAGGGGCTTCAGTCAGCTTAACTATGCTGGCCAGGGATGTGGATCCCTGACCCACACAGTTAAACTGACCTCATTTTCTAGAGTAGATCAGTGACCTCTGCAGTTGTTTCATCCCAACCTCATCCTTGGAAGTAATGGCAAAATCAGGCTCCACCCAAGCCACTCCCAAAACATATGGGGTCCTGCCTGGGTCAGTAAGGACTCATAAGGGAAACGCCTCTTAATGAATCACCGTCATGACTGCCAGAAGCATCCTGTGTTTTGGTAGAGATCTCTCAGCTAAACTCTAATCAAACCCATCAGTGTTTTAGCTTGGGAGCTCAGACAAGCTCAGGGCCCCTAGTGTCACAGCTGCACTCAGACAAGGATCTCTCACACACAATGGAGTTCAGCAAAGGTCACTGGGGAACTGACACTTATCCTCTCCCCACACACATACATCCCATTTCTTGTGCTATGAAGCTCAGATATGTTATCTGGGTCTGTTTGTCTCTATCTTCAGTCGCATCAATCACGGAGCAAATACATCAAACAAATCAGATATTATCTAATGCTTGCAAGAACAATATCCTTCATAGAACAGGGATTCTCCTGGTGTCTAGTATACAGTGTCTGCCTCACAATAATTGAGGGATGAAACTTAGTTTGTATAAATAAAAGAAAAGGAGTACTTGTGGCACCTTAGAGACTAACAAATTTATTAGAGCATAAGCTTTCGTGAGCTACAGCTCACTTCATCGGATGCATCCGATGAAGTGAGCTGTAGCTCACGAAAGCTTATGCTCTAATAAATTTGTTAGTCTCTAAGGTGCCACAAGTACTCCTTTTCTTTTTGCGAATACAGACTAACACGGCTGCTACTCTGAAACCTATAAATAAAAGAAATTGAGTGAGGGCTTGGAGGTTGTAACAGAATGCTAAACAGTATTATCCTGTTCCACCACTAGGTGGTGTCATGTATCACATACCTTACCTCCGATGAAGTGAGCTGTAGCTCACGAAAGCTTATGCTCTAATAAATTTGTTAGTCTCTAAGGTGCCACAAGTACTCCTTTTCTTTTTGCGTATACCTTACCTGGTTTCAGAGTAGCAGCCGTCTTAGTGTGTATTCACAAAAAAAGAAAAGGAGTACTTGTGGCACCTTAGAGACTAACATTTATTTGAGCATAAGCTTCGGATGCATCCGATGAAGTGAGCTGTAGCTCAAGAAAGCTTGTGCTCAAATAAATTTGTTAGTCTCTAAGGTGCCAAAGTACTCCTTTTCTTTTATACCTTACCTGAGCTTTCAGAGTAGCAGCTGTGTTAGTCTGTTTCCGCAAAACTAGCTGAGCCAGGAGTGCATTAAGGATCTCTTGGAAGAGACAACTGGTATATTTTTCTATAAAGGAAGCTCTGGTATATGAGTCTGAGCTGCTAGTGGCAGCCCTGCAACCTACTGTGTACATGACGTACATGAAAATGAGGCACGCACATTTAGTGACCACCTTTGAACAGTTTGGTTTCGATGACTTGACCTGCAGCACATGGCAACTCTGTGTCAGAGAGAAGGGATAGACTCTAGTGCTCAACGGTGTCATTCAATTACCTTAATCATGACACCACCCTGCCTCTCCTGCAATCCCCAGCCTCATTCACTACACACCTTCCAACTCTGACCCCAGTGTACCTGTGTGGTGTTGACCTAGCAGCCCTTTCATTGTGATAGAGGTGTCACAGGGCCAAATTTCAGTAATCCAGGTCACAAACTACCCCATTGCCTACAAACTACCCCATCACTATCATTGCTGGACATGGTTTCTCTGGTATGCTTGTTGCCTGATCTATGGATTGTGTATTAGTTGTACTGATTACTTAAGACTTCCCAGTTAATACTCTGAGGTTGGACAGGTTCTTGTCCCAAGATCAGCCTCAGTATTAAAATTACTGTTCAGTTGGGTACCCTGATGTGCATAGTTGCAACACTCTCACTTAGGAAAACCCTTCTGTATTTGTAATAGTTTATTAGTACTGTTCACAGAGTCCCCAACACTCTAACCGAGCAAGGCAGATACAGCTAATACAGAATGTATAGCTCAACAGCCATATACTTTCTCCAGCCCTTCCAGAACAACCTGAAACGTTAGTTGTTAGGGGGCTTATTCCTTCACCCACTTACTTCCCTGGTCCTTTTCGCATGAACAGAGAGCAACAATATCCGAAGTCCAAAGATGCAAACAATTCGATGTTTATTGGGGTGAACTTCCAGCAAGCATGATTCCAGTTTCCTTCCTTAGTGCCCCCTTCCCAGCTCTGACACCACAGAGCCTTACACCTGTATCCCTGTTCCCATTCCTGCCCTTAGCCAAACGTGATTCCAATTTCCCCACCCCATTCCCTGTTCTCATTTCCCCCCCACCCACTTCCTGATTGACTGCAGACTATATAGACTAAACTTGAGTTCTTCGCTATACCTTAACCAATCATTTTCCTGAAATTTAACTAATATATTGTAACATGATTATGTAACCAATTATATCCCACCACGTTAATTAGTTTACACCCAGCAAAATTAATTATACAGCAGACAGAAACAATCACAGAACCAGACAGAGATTATACAGATAAACAATAGGGAAATGGGGACTACAGTGATAGAACAAACACAGAAATGAGGATTTCACATCCCAGCTATTGATAAGTGAGTTCTTGCCAGACAGGATACTATCAAACTAAGTTTCCTTTTACATCTTCTAGGCACTTCCCTTTCTCTGGAGGCAATAGGCACTATCAGGACAGGACTGTATTCCTAACGGCCCCATAGCACCTTATTTCAGTGTGACTAGTTTGTAATGTGAGGAGATCACCGGTCGCTTCCCAGCTTATGGCTGCCTCTGCTGCTTAGCCAAAGGCCTTAGTCTAAGAACAGGGCCTCAGACTGTCTCAGTAAGAGAAGGCCCTTACACTGGCAGACAGTGATTTTGATTCTTTTATACCTCTAACTAGCTAAGTGATAAGAATACACCTAAATTCTTAGCGTATAGGCCTTACAGACAGGCCCGAATATCTATATCCTAACACTCCACCCCTTTTTTTTCCTTTTTCTTTTGGGATCCTCTTGCCCAGATATCCCTGGAAAAGCACAGGACATATGGCAACACATTTCCCGATAGGGCCAGGCATCAAGGTGGAAGGTGTCAATATTCCATTTGTGCCACTGCCCCTTGTGTAGTATAGTGCCCTGCACCTTCTCTCATACGGGCATACCACACTTATTCCAATTAGTGTTCCAGACTTCCCATTAGAGTGGGCCCGAGGAGGTTGGGTCTGGGTTTTCTAGTACACTGTAGGGTTTGGAGGGCTTACTACATTACTTATAGGTTATCTCCATATGCAACGTAACAAGTATGGTTAACAATATAAAATCCACAGCAACACCGAGTCCTGACCACTGCAGTATGGTCCAACGTCCGAGACACCCCGAAAACACTGCCTCTCCTCCTTTGACAGGGTCACGATCTTATGTGTCCAGTTGCTGGCAGTTGCAACAAGCTGGCCCTGCAGGTTTTGCTTGCTTTTGCCATAGAATCATAGAATATCAGGGTTGGAAGGGACCTCAGGAGGTCATCCAGTCCAACCCCATGCTCAAAGCAGGGCCAATCCCCAACTAAGTCATCGCAGACAGGGCTTTGTCAAACCTGACCTTAAAAACTTCTAAGGAAGGAGATTCCACCACCTCCCTAGGTAACGCATTCCAGTGTTTCACCACCCTCCTAGTGAAAAAGTTTTTCCTAATATCCAACCTAAACCTCCCCCTGCAACTTGAGACCATTACTCCTTGTTCTGTCATCTGCTACCACTGAGAACAGTCTAGATCCATCCTCTTTGGAACCCCCTTTCAGGTAGTTGAAAGCAGCTATCAAATTCCCCTTCATTCTTCTCTTCCGCAGACTAAACAATCCCAGTTCCCTCAGCCTCTCCTCATAAGTCATGTGTTCCAGTCCCCTAATCATTTTTGTTGCCCTCCACTGGATGTTTTCCAATTTTTCCACATTCTTCTTGTAGTGTGGGGCCCAAAACTGGACCCAGTACTCCAGATGAGGCCTCACCAGTGTCAAATAGAGGGGAATGATCACTCGATCTGCTGGCAATGCCCCTACTTATACATCCCAAAATGCCATTGACCTTCTTGGCAACAAGGGCACACTGTTGATTCATATCCAGCTTCTTGTCCACTATAACGCCTAGGTCCTTTTCTGCAGAACTGCTGCTGAGCCATTCGGTCCCTAGTCTGTAGCGGTGCATGGGATTCTTCCATCCTAAGTGCAGGACTCTGCACTTGTCCTTGTTGAACCTCATCAGATTTCTTTTGGCCCAGTTCTCTAACTTGTCTAGGACCCTCTGTATCCTATCCCTACCCTCCAGCGTATCTACCTCTCCTCCCAGTTTAGTGTCATCTGCAAACTTGCTGAGGGTGCAATCCACACCATCCTCCAGATCATTAATGAAGATATTGAACAAAACCGGCCCCAGGACTGACCCTTGGGGCACTCCACTTCATACAGGCTACCAACTAGACATGGAGCCATTGATCGCTACCCATTGAGCCCAACAATCTAGCCAACTTTCTATCCACCTTATAGTCCATTCATCCAGCCCATACTTCTTTAACTTGCTGGCAAGAATACTGTGGGAGACCGTGTCAAAAGCTTTGCTAAAGTCAAGGAATAACATGTCCACTGCTTTCCCCTCATCCACAGAGCCAGTTATCTCGTCGTAGAAGGCAATTAGATTAGTCAGGCATGACTTGCCCTTGGTGAATCCATGCTGACTGTTCCTGATCACTTTCCTCTCCTCTAAGTGCTTCAGAATTGATTCCTTGAGGACCTGCTCCATGATTTTTCCAGAGACTGAGGTGAGGCTGACTGGCCTGTAGTTCCTAGTATCCTCCTTCTTCCCTTTTTTAAAGATGGGCACTACATATGTCCATTGAATGTTCACAGAGAAATGGGATATTGTCCAAACTAGCTTGACCACTTGGTATGGAATCAGGCAGTATGCCCTGGTTTGATTATTCACAGCAATAAGATTCACAGATCCATTTGTGCACCAAAGTTCAGATAGCAGCATGTAGATGTGTGTAGTTTGGTTATGGGCTGGTGTAATTGTGCCCCTAATAACATGTACATTCCCAGCAAAACACCTTATACACAGTACACCCAATTACACTTCCATCTTATACAACTAGCCACAACCAGGAGCAGCCAAGTTAAGTTCCAATAGAAATCCCTTACATTCCTTTAGTGATTTTGATTACATTACTCAAGTCAAATGATTTTGATCAGATTCTCTCTCCACCTGCTGCCTGCAGCAGTCCCTTATAGACCATTTCTGTGGGAAAAGGGCCCATTTTCCCTCAGAATAGCTATAAAGACTTCTGGGAACAGAAGCATAGTGGTGGTAGTAGCCACTCTACCTGACCCCCTTGGATAATTTAATTACCAAGCTTCCATCCAATGTGACTGCACAGAGTTGCACATACAGTTACATTTATATTTTGTTTTATCATTAAACAAAAACTTCCTTCTTGTAACACCACAACTGCTACCTTTTACCATTTCCACAACTCCCAAATGTTTACTTTCCTGCAAACCCTGTAATATCAATTTTTGCAAAAGCTATTTGTAACTTTTCACTCACTTCTTTAAATCACTTACTCCTACATTTAGTTCTTTAAGATAGTACAATTTGTCTGTAACAACTTAGCCACCAAGTACAATTATTGCCACACAGCTGTCGTAACCTGGGCTGTCTTTACCTTGAGATTGTTCGAAGAGGCAGTAAAACATTTGTCTCCATGGATGCCCTTGGATCTTTTACTCCAAAAATTCCAGTGGAATACAGCAGACCTCCCTCATACTTTGTCCAAAATAACCAAAACCATCTCCCATAAGTACCCAAAGTACCCTCCATTAAAACTTCAAAAAAACAAAAGAGTGTGGAAAGGCAGGGGGAGAGGTGGAAAGAAACCAATTAAGCCTGTCAGGTCAGTTTAAAGTATAGGCTACCAGCAGCAAATTAACTAAACCGAGGAAAAGAAGAAGGAAAAGAAAAGGACATAGTTAGCTCTGAGCCAAGAGTAGGCTCCCTGGGTTGAAATAGTTGAGAACACTTATCCCCAGGTTCTCATTCTGGCTCTGGAAGAAGAGTGGGGGTTGTTATCTGCTCCTGCAAACCCTGCCATTTTGCACTTTGTAACTCCCCCCCCCCTTTCTTTCCACTCCCCCAGGACCAAGTCCCAGCTCCAGTCTCTAAAGGTAGTCTGTTAACTCTGCTTTTGACTTTAAACCCTGTTGTGCCAAATTGTCTTTAACCACCCCTAACTAATTTAACAGCCCTTCAGCAGCCCTTGCTGAAGCAGCACCAAACTTGAAAGATTACTGGCAGCTTCCCATAATGCTGCCCTTACTTCAAACCTCTCACAAGCGGACTGAAGTGCCTCCTTTCCCTGGAAGGCATTCAGTCCCCATGGGCAGGGACCTTCTTCCACTGCCCATATACCAAAGGAGGATGGGCTCCTCAGTCACCCCCCATTCCTCTGGGTCCCCTAACACTTCCTCCATTTCCTTTTTAATCTCATCCCAGGTTGACCCCTGCACCTGGTATGGGCTCCGGTTCTTCCTTATCCATTTATCCAAAAAATCCTTTACCCTGGCTTGCCAGAACCTGCAAATACCATCATGAGAGTTCGCGATACCCCCCTAAGCAGCTGTGCGAACTGTTGGGGAGGGGGACTTACAGGCTGCCACTCATCTATCTGATGCAATGCATCCAAGTCACCAGCACTAAGATGTTAGGGGGCTTATTCCTTCACCCACTTACTTCCCTGGTCCTTCTCACATGAACAGAGAGCAACAATATCCGAAGTCCAAAGGTGCAAACAATTCGATGTTTATTGGGGTGAACTTCCAGCAAGCACGATTCCAGTTTCCTTCCTTAGTGTCCCCCTTCCCAGCTCTGATATCACAGAGCCTTACACCTGTATCCCTGTTCCCATTCCTGCCCTTAGCCAAACATGATTCCAATTTCCCCACCCCCATTCCCTGATTGACTGTAGACTATATAGTAAAACTTGAGTTCTGCTTAGCTATACCTTAACCATCATTTTCCTGATGTACTGCTCAACAGCCATATACTCTCTCCAGTCCTTGCAGAAGAACCTGAAATGTTAGTCAGTGTCTTCCTCATCACCAGTTCCTGTCATCCTGGCACTTACACCCCCAAGGGCTCCATCTCTCTCTCCACAAGCACACAGGCTGGGATACAACTTTTATAATATATTATATTGGTGCCACTATGCCTAATGTATATTTAGTAGGGGTTTCCTCCCCTTATTTGTATTTCCTCACCCTACAAATGTCGGGGTGCCCTTATCCCATAGATTAGGTCTATTAATGACCTCAGCTTATTATCATATGTCAATTTGTTGCCATGGCACTCTTGTGATCAGATATCTGTGGATGTTTCTGTCTGTAGCAGGGTGCTGCTGCAAAAGCACCTATTAGCTCCTGCTCAGCGAGCTCCAACCAAGAAAAATAGATTGGGGCTGGTGTAACAGGCATGATGCCTGGCCTTGGGATTGGCTCCACCGGTGGGTCTGACAAGCCAACAGTTATAAGGGCTGGGAGCCAGTAAGAAGGGGGGGCTGCCAGGAGAATAGGCAGTCTCCTGGGTGTGGGCTGATTGCTAGCCAAAGAGGGAACTAACCCTGTAAGCCTTGTAAATAGCTGAACACTGGTGGTGGGAGAAATATGTGTGTAAATAAAGCCACAGGTGCTGTATAATAGGAAGCCTCTCTGAGCTTTATTGGGGCAGCCAATGGGCCCCAGGAAGAGGGGCGGGTGGGCAAGCAGAGGACCCTGTTACACCTGGGGGCTCATCTCGGATCTGAGGCCAGAGATACAGTTTGGCGACCTGGCAATGGAAGGCACCCTGCAGTGGCTCACGGAACAACATGGAGAGATGCAGAAGCACTTCAGGCTTTCCAACAGTCCACCAGGTAGAGAGACAAGCTTTACTCGCATAGCAGGCGGAGCAGCAAGGGGCATTACAGGACTTTATTAAGGAGCAGTCGAGGGTGCAGCAGCAGCTCCTGCAGAAGTTGGTGAGTCCTGCAGGGGGAGATGGCACCCGGGCCTCAGCCTTTGTAAGATGGGCCCAGCTGACGACCCCGATGCCTTCTTGGGCACCCTCGAGCAGGTGGCCTTGGGCGTGGGATGGGACAGGGCAACCTGGGCCCTGTGGCTGGCCCCCATCTGGCTGGGGAGGTGCAGGCAGTGTACATGGCCCTGACAGAGGCCCAAGCTAGGGACTATGATACAGTGAAGGCAGCGATCATGGACCACCATGGGCTTTGGGCCAAGAAATATTGGCAAAAGTTTTGGGCCCCCCAGGGGGCATGCGGCCCCTGGGCCTTTGCCCAAAGGTTAACAGACTGGGTAATGAGGTGGTTGAGGCCCGATGCCCATGCCATGCCGCAGATAATGGATCAAGTGGTCCTTGAACAGTTTGTACAGCGTCTACCCGATAGCATGCGGGTTTGAGTGAGGCGACATCAGCCAGCCACCTAGTGCAAAGAACGGAAGAATATGCAGAGGCCAACTTCCTGCCAAGGGAGCATCAGGCCCTGCGGGACACAGAGGGGGGGCAGGAAAACTCACAAGCACCCTGGGGGGAAGCTGGTAAGCAAGCGGCGGGAGGAGCCCCAGGGGACTCCCTAGCTGCTCGTGGCAGCTCATATGCTGGTGTGTGGACAGCCAGGACATAAGAGCTGGGACTGCCTGGTGATAGAATGTGGGGCAGCTGAATTTTGTGGTTGGACTAAGATTAGGGGGCGGAAAAAGAGCTGCAGGCTGGCCACTATCTCAAGGCGGGTTGGAAAAAGACCCCAGAGGGGTCTAGTGGATACGGCCTACTCTTGCTCCCTTTATACAGTGGCGCTTAGTGAAGCTGCATTGGCTTATCCCTGGGGAAAGGATGCTAGTGGAATGCATCCATGGGGATAAGGAGTATTATCCCGTGGCCAGGTACCTCTGGATGTGCAGGGGAGGTTCATTTGGAAGCGGGTGGGCGTGAAGGGGGTGGGGGTTGGCCTACTCCATGGTCCTGGGGGTGGACTGGAACCCTTCCCCAAAGGGGAGAGGGAGCCCTAGGAGGAGACCCCCAAAACAGGAAAGAGAGAGAGCCCTGGAGACAGGGGATGAGGCCTGTACTGAAGTGGGCCCTGGGAGGGCAGAGTCCCCACAACCTCCAGGGGAAGAAATTGAGACTCCTAGACAACATAGCCAAGTTGGGGATCCTACGGGAGTGACCAAGGAGGGGATGAGGCTTCCTGGGCAGGACCCCTCAGGGGAGGCGGAGGGGATCCCACAGAATGAGACGGAGAAGAGGGTACAGAAAGATCGGAGGGGGAGACCAAACTCCAAGGAGTGGAGGGCCCGATCCTGAGATCAGGCCAGGCTTGGGGTAGGGGGCTCTGACCCATCTCCCCCACCAGAGAACAAAGGGGAGCATCTGGGGCGGCCAGCCCAACTGTGCGACTAGTATGAAGACCTCTGGGTGAGCATAGACCTGTGGGGTGCACCGCCCCCTACCCAATGTGCCTTTTGTGAACGAGGCATGCCGAAACCCCATGAGACAGAGCCCAGGGATCATCCCGCTGGGCAGGGGACCGATCTCCAGAGTAAACCCCCCAGCTGAGGGAAGTGGGGCCGAGGAAGACCAGGCCTGGCATCAGTTTAAGGGGGAGGTGTGCAGCAGGGTGCTGCTGCAAAAGTATCTAATTAGCCCCTGCTCAGCCAGCTCCAGTCAAGAGAAATAGATTGGGGCTGTTGTAACAGGCATGATGCCTGGCCTGGGGATTGGCTCCACCTGGGGGCCTGACAAGCCAACAGTTATAAGGGCTGGGAGCCAGTATGAAGGGGGGCTGCCAGGAGAACAGGCAGTCTCCTGACTGCAGGCTGACTGCTAGCCAAAGAGGGAACTAACCCTGTAAGCCTTGTAAATAGCTGAACGCTGGTGGTGGGAGAACTGTATGTGTAAATAAAGCCACAGGTGCTGCATAACAAGAAGCCTCTCTGAGCTTTATTGGAGCAGTCAGTGGGCCCCAAGAAGAGGGGTGGGCAGAGGACCCTCTTGCACTATCCCAAAGCTGGTATCAGTTCAATGTTCTTCTGGTTACTTGGTAAACCCCTGAACATACCTTGCCCAGTTCCCCCCCCCAACACTTAGAGTGACTGTCAGGCCATCTATTTGTGCCTAAGTTCATAGGCCTTTAAGTATTGTACTAATTGCTTAAGCTTATACCTCGCAGGATAAAGGCCTGTAGGTTCCTTGTGTAATTGTCACACAATACATTTAAGCTAGCTCTATGGGCTACATGCTGTAGTAATACAAGAACGTACAGGCAGTAGATATTTTTTTACAAGAGACATTCTGGATTAGACTTTTCTATTGTTGTGCTGTTTCTACAGGCAGTCACTGTCAATGCTGAGGAGTAACACATCCAACAGGGCCTCTGTTTGGTTTGGAAGGCATCTGTGTGGCAATTCCTTGCTCATACACCAAGCCCCGGCGGGAGAATGTTACAACTGCAATCTGGAAATATGGCCAGAATGCAATTGTGTATTACTCACAGGACACTTGGATATATGCTGCCTATAAAGGATGCACCCAATTTCTAAGTGGTATGTTGCATGATCCAGGAGAGTGATCAGGGCACTTTCTACTTTCATTCCAGGACTACAGCTTGTGGCTGGAGCGGTGAACATGGATAATGGCTCAATGTGATCAGTGATCAGCAACTTTTTAGACCAGTTGTTTTTAATGCCGGATGTTAACTTTTAAAAGTCTCCCATCCCCTATTTCTGACCTGTTAAACAGAGTTCACTGCTGTCTTGTTTCAAATGACTATAGTCTACTCATGTGTTGAGAATGTGTGTGGTATAGTGGTTTGAGCAAAGGAGATTAAGAGTCAAGACTCTGGAGTTCTATTCCCAGCTCTGAGAGGGAGTGTGATCTAGTGATTAGAGACCTGGGAATCGGAATATTCTGGTTATAGTCCCAGTTTTGGTACAGGGGTTTTGTCATCCCTAGTTATCTTCTGCTTATGAGAAACATACAAACCTTTTAATAGTCCTGAGCTGGAGAGAGAAAAACACACTGACAGCCAGACATAGATGAGTCAGCAAAACAGCCCTGCAGCTCAACACAGGGTTCCAGGACCAAGAGCCAGGGTCCTGTCACACCATTATTGCAGAGGTTGAAGATTAGGTGACAAGGTGCACAATTCCCATTGGGATAATTCCTTCCTAAAACTCCTTGTCCTACCCTGTCCTGCAATAAGTGGATACAAGGTCTTTCTTCTGGTTCTGTCTTAAACTGTTGCATGGATTTGCTGCTAATTGCCATATGTCACCAAGAGATGTCTGCATTCCAGCACTGGGAAAGTGATCCCTGGGTGGCACTGATACTTCACTTGACCTCCAAGGTGGCTGCATTTCAGTCCTGGTTGAATTGATCCCTGACGTGGATTGAGTTCTGGGGTCCCTCTGGCTGAAAAATGCAGGCTATCTGGATGTATTGTTGGTTAATGGGAACTTCATAAAAGGAAGGCACTGAGACCGCAAGGGCCTCCACCCAACACTGATTAAAGTCCTTTTCTAACTTATGTTGGGCTCAGTGTAAAATCCAAGGGGTGGATTCCCTCCAGTTTCCTCTGTCTCCCCAGCAGCTGGAGGCTCAGCCAGGCTTCCCAACTACAGAGCTTCTCTGAGGGGAAAATCCAAACTGGATTTCAAATTTTTAGATTAACAATTCAGTTCAATAATATGTCCAATTCAGCTGTGTCCTAGGTCTGCATTTGATTTTTGGAGAGACTCCTCCCTGCCCAACTTTGCTTCCCCTTCTGAAGTGTTATTAATGGTTGGTGCCCCTACAGGCATCAGGGAGAGAACTAGGCTGAGACAAGCCAGAGGGAAAAGGAAAAAGTCCGTCTCTGCTTCATGCCCTTATCAGTTGTCTCCCAACAGAGATGTCTGGCTGTGTGGGCAGAGAACAGTTTTCCTCACAGCCCAGTACAGACAGGGTCACTGTGAGTCCCTCCCTCAGCCAGGACAGGAGCCAGGAAGGATTGCAAAAGAACTGGCTCCAAAGCAAGCAGCCTGCCATAACAAACAGTTTCCACACAGCTTGAGTTCTGCTTTTGTCTCCTTTGTTTACCAGGGATCACTGCTTGCTGGGAACTCTAAACAGCACATAAAGATATCAAGTGTTGAATAATATATTGTAGTAAATATATCATTACACTGCCCACCCTGCCTATTCTTGGCCCCAGCCACCTCTAGGGCAAACCATGTTTACTCTGGCCCAGGCCACCTAGATTCCCTCTCCTTTACATTACATTAGTACTCACACGATTGCTACCAGCAGTATACATGCACTGGTGTCCATGCAATGATGGAAGCTTTCCCAATAAAGTGTAGTGCAGATAAGGCAAAAGTGATTTTTTTTCAAGCAATCAAGGGGCTTGAATAAGAGCTGTAAACACCATACTTGCCTTTCATAGATGAGGCTTTAGTTAATATACCATTTTTGCTTAGCTTAGCTATCTGACAAGCTCACAGCTCCACACAGCAGTGTTGAGGGGGATTTTAGTGAAGAATCCAGCAGCATATCCTGTGATCACCTCTAAACCCTGACAGTTATTCCCATAGTCAGACTAGATCAAAGGGGTTGGAAGCATGCAGCAAAGCAGGGGCTGGCAATTATGTAGCTAAGGCCCGCTCTAAATGACCAACCAAACCTGGAACTGAATCAGAAAAGTTTGGTTAGCTATGTTTGGCCGTGAAAGCCCCTGGTCCATTTTTAGAGACTTAGATATGCTCTTGAACTTTAGGGACACTTCTCTGAAGTTCATCCATCCCTAAAGGGAGATTTTTTTCAAAGGGACAGAGAACCAGTTCGGTGACCCACTCCCACTGAAACAATGAGCCCACCTCTCATTAAATCAAAGAGAGATTACATATGCATTGATAGCCTGAGAAAACTAGCTCCCTTTGGAGGAGAGGATTGGCACCAAATATAACCCTATCCATGAGTCCTCAAATCACCCCATTATGAGACACCAAGTCCTTACTGCACCTAGAATGCACACAATTCACCAGGAAGAGCAGCATAAAGTATTCATGGCCTGCAGTGTCTCACAGCTTTGTGTTGTGCCATAGCTGCTTTGTTGTCTTGGCACCAGCAGGTAGCAAGCAAGCAAACAAGCAACACCTCATTTTGAAAGCTGTGGCATTTTACAGAACGTATATTTTCCCCCACTCCGTTTGTAGTAGGCAGGCAAAGTGACACCGAACAAGGACAATTATAACTGTTCCTTCAACATGCACTTTCCCAGGAAGATGCTACTTAATAATTTACCTTTTTTAAAGCATCTGTATTCAGAACATGAAGCGATGATTGATGCTCAGATTGAAGGAGCCATGTCTACAAATGTCTCCTGGGCTGGCAGTGATTTGGTGAATTGTTCTGTGTTTCTCTCTTTGAGCAGTGGCCAGAACCAGCCCAGAACCTGGTACCTGTAGATTTTTTTCCCTTTAAATATTTTATTCATGCAGAAATCAGTAGGTTTTATTTTAATGTGTGAATTGGCTTCAGTGCATGAGGAAGATGCTGGACTGATAGCTCTAGTCCCCGAGGGCCTGAATTCTCATTCTACACAGGCCCCTTTACACTGCTCTGGCTGTGCAAAGCAGCCTTAAGGGGGGTGTAAACGTAATGTGCTTCCACTTGAAAGCCACTGTATGCTACTTGAGCAGCGTAAAGGGGATGGAGACTTAAGGCCTGGAGTGTTTTAGAGCAGGATGTGTTGTGTCCTAACTGAGCAGGAGCTTCTGGAAAGAATCACACAGACACTGTAAATAGTTTCAAATTAAGATTCCACAGACTACGTGTTTAATCCTGCCACTTGCAGAACACAGCACGTACCTTCCTTGGCTATAACTAGCTGAACTCCAATAAAAACCCAAAGCCTGGAATGGATTAATATGACCTAGCTGCTATACCCAATGCTGTAAAAACAACCAACCAGACAAAGCAACCCAGCATGGGTCACAGGATGAATTCTCCATAAATACTGCAGTATGAGGCAATGGACAGGGCACCAGATTAGGAAGCAGGATACCTGGTATTCACAGCTCTGCTACTGGCTTCCTGCATGGCCTTGGACAAATCACTTCACTGCTCCGTGCCTCCATTTCCCACTCTGTAAAATGGAGATAGATACTGACTTCCTTTGTAAAGTGCTTTATGATAGATGTTGAAAAGTGCTATAGAAGAGCTAGATATGTTATCTGCAGAACAGGTTTAGCCAAGGCACCAGCCATAGAAACTTCCCTTGATGTCCATATTCCCTAGTCTGGAGAGACCACCTTGGATAGCTTACTTTGCCTACACTACAATGGGCCTGAACCAAAGATCCACTCTAAGGGCTTGTCTACATTACCCGCTGGATCAACAGGCAATGATCAATCCAGCAGGGGTCGACTGATCACGTCTAGTGCAGACACAATAAATCGACCTTCAAGCGCTCTCCCGTCGACTCCGGTACTCCACTGGAGCGAGAGGGGCAGGCGGAGTCAACGGGGGAGCGTCAGCAGTTGACCCACCGCAGTGAAGACATTGTGGTGAGTAGATCTAAGTACGTTGACTTCAGCTTATTCACGTAGCTGAAGTTGCGTAACTTAGATCGATTCTTCCCCCCCGCCCCAAGTGTAGACCAGACCTGACTTCAAAAGGCTTTGGATCAGACCCAGTATGATTAAAAATTGTAGTTAAATGGGACCTTCTGTATCTCAAAGGTGGATAACATTTTGGTTTTAACCTGATTCCAGAGACTGTTTGGTCCTACCTAAAGCTGAGGAAATTTAGTTTTTAGGGTCTGAAAACCAAAACCAAAAGAAATCCCCCTCCCCCTGAATTTGGTTTATTTCAAACCAAAACTTTTTTTTTTTTTCCCCTCACCAAAACCAAACAAATTTGGGATTTTTTGTGTTCAGTCTTTGATTTCATTTAAGCGTGGGGTGTGTGTTTTTTTTTTAAACTCGTTTGTGTGTAAATGTATCAATATTTAGTTAAATGAAATATTTTGGAATGCAAAGGCAACATGTTTTGTTTGGAAATTATCAAAATGAACTTTTGACTTTTTTGAAAAAAATATTTTCCAGCTGAAACTATTTGCTGAATTCACAAGTAGGTTCTATTCTCAGGAAATGTATTTTTTGGTAAATTTGCCATTTGCTGAGAAGAATTCACCCGGATCTAGTCTGTGTACACTACAGCTTTTCATGTGCTGCAGACAGGACTGAAGTGAAGTATACTGTAATATCAAAATGAAACAAGTCTACATCTGCACACTAAGAACAATTAACTGGCTTTTCTCCAATGCCTCTCAGCTGGAGATTTCAAAGTGGCTTACAAACATGAATCGCATACTACCTTGGGAGGTAAATATGGGGTATTCTGTAGAGAAATACATTTGCTCACCATGAAAAATGCAGCAGCCTCTAGGATAGAATATGGCTGCTGTTTAACAGCACACAGCCATGCTCCATGACCATTTAGGGCAGGAATTGAAATACTTTACCCATTTGAAATTGTGGGACAACTTAGCCTGGAGGAACGTAGCTACTGGAGTTAGAATTTGACCAGTACACTAATGCTAACTTGTTTGCTCTTACACATACATGCCCATACACAGGCAGCAGTATATGGATTTCAACATGACTATAAGAGATTTTGGGACTGCAGGATTAGAATGCTGGCTGCAGACAAATGCAATTATAAAAATGTAGTTCAATAACTAGAATTCTGTCCCCCCACAAAGAATTAGCCATGGGATTTGAGTAAATTTAAGAGAACACAAAATTGGGCACTGACAGCAGAGATTATAAAGGACCTGGAAAAAGGCCAGTGCGTGCTGCAAAAGGGAAAATCCATCTTTGCTGTCTTGATTTGGTCCGAATGCTTCCATGAGTTCCTTGCAGTCCCAAGTCAGCACTGGACCAACATTGAAGGCCAAGGCTGGACTAGGGAAGGGACTGGGCCTCTTTCCCCATTGGAGTGTAGATGAAATTACTGGACTCTGCCCAAGAGCATATGAGAAAAAAGAAAACATCAGTTTGGCCTGATTCTTATTTATGCTGGGGCCCATGAAGTTGGCGTGAGTATAAAAGCCCCTTTCCATTGCCAGAGCTGTATAAAGGGGCCTGAGGGTATATGAGAATCAAGCTTGTCATTTTTTTTTCTTGACAGTTTTCTGACCATTGTGGGTTTTTTTTTCTCTAGCTACAGTACAAAATGAGATGAAACAGCTGATCTGGCTCAGTATCAGTTTACTGAGTTGGACCAGAGCAAAGTGACTAGAAATATCTGTGTATATGCATGTTAACTTTCTGTAATAACTAATGAATAAATATGAATGGTTTGCCCTTTAATAGTGCCCTTCATCTGTGGTTCAAACAGCACATTAAAACAGTTCATTCTCATGGCACAAAAGAAGTATTAACCCCATTTTACAGGTGGGGGGGGAGTGATTCACAGACAAGTTAGCAGTCTTGCCTAAGGTCACACAGTGAGTCAATGTCAGAGAGTCCTGATTCCCAATCTCATGCTCTAGCCATTAGGCCTCTGTGCCTTTTTAGTGTAGTTGAATTTGGGCCTAAAAATAACTGACCTGGGTTTTATGTGAAATGGCTGGACAATGCCCCGCTCCTTTCCTTCTCCAGTGTTGCTCTGTGGAATGCTCCTTTACTCCTGTGGGAGGAAAGCTGGTTGTTACCAGGCCTTATAACCCCTCAGGTCTTTAGCCTCTCCCTTTGTTCACTTGCCCACCTCCAGTGTCCCAGTGACACCTCATTAGCAGGGGACATACACATCTCTCACCTCTGAACACTGCTTAACCCTTTACCTTTTTCTTGATTCCACCTCCTTCAGGGTCAGAAATGAGGGCCCTCTCACTGCGTGTCGGACATTGCATGTCATAATTAACTCGCACCACTTCTGGGGTTCTTAAGGCCAAGTTTGAGAAGGACTCTCAATGTTGTTTGCCAAAGCACTGGGATTACGCATGTATGACTTAAAAACCATGCATATAATATGCAAATGTGTCCTTAAGGCATAATAGTTGCACATTCCCTACATTAAGCGTTGAATAACTGGTGCATGCATGAGATGTGCATATTTATCAGAATAGCCAGGGGACAATGGGTTACAAACCTGGTCACCTTTAATTAAAAAAAAATTAAAAATCCAAATTAAAATCCTAATGTCAAATACATGCAAATAATTGCAAGTGGTCTTTGGCCAATGCCAGAGAGTGGATAAACCAGAGCAATCAGTGATACAGTCACCTACCTGCATTGTATCTAATCAGTTATTGCACCAGGCTGTTAGTAATAAAAAAAACATTGCCAATAGTTAGTCAACCTTGTCACTTCACCAGCTAAAAGGTTTCAGTGAGATGCTGTGGTTCCTATTACATTTGCTTTAATGATTGCATTGTCATAGCGCTACAGATAGAACAGCAATGCCTGTTTAAACAGGGGCACAAGCCTGGTTAATGGATACAATTAATGGTTGAAAGCTGAGATTCTCATGTAATCACTTGACTCCAGGGGCTCGGATGGTACAAAAAACACCAACTATCGTAACGCTCACGATACACATAATGAGAGTTGGCAACCCTGCATCCCTCGTGCTTAGATAATATATTTTTCACGGGGATTTAAAGATCGCCAAAGGGAGGGGTGTGCTGAGCTTAGCTCAATGCTCAGTTTAGGAGATGCTGCCCATGTTTTTGTTGCTGTTGAAAAGTATTTTGTTAGTCGCTGTGAGACCAAACGGGATCTGGGCGCTGACTGTGCAGTTCAATTCTGCCACCTGCAGGTCATATCTGAACTGCCAACGGTTTTTTGAATCTAGCCTAAACAAGCCTTTGTTTGTTCCAAAGAAAGTGTTGGTGTTAAAATGCTCCATGGGGGAGATACAGGGGTTCTTTTTTTTTTAAATGAGCATATACTGTATATACTGAAAAAATAATAGTTTGCCTGGAAAATGCATGAGGAGAGATGAAACGTGCATAGACCATTTGAATCATAAATCAAACAGTTTCCTTGCCCCACTGGAGTACAATCCTCATCCTGTCAAGCACTGTGTGGACGCTGGTGTGCAACAGTATCTCCATGTTAAAAAGAAATCATGCACAGATGTCTTCCATATTCATGTCCCAGTCCTGTGGCGATGGGGGCAGGACCGTGCCCATTGGAAGCTCTTAGTTGCGGACTGGTACGCAGGCGGCAGCTGTCAGATGGTTATTTGGACCAGATTTTTAGGACCGACTGCTCACCCACATGGGGAAGGAGCTAGAAAAAGTGCCCCAGACATAGTCTGCCTTGCCTTCTCCTGACTGGATAGCTGCATCCAGAGGGATCTCCTTTGAAAACAACAGGAAATGGAAAAATGGGAAAGGTGGAAAGAACGCGCCACAGCCCGACTCAGCAACCCAGATCTGCCCCTTCCACGGGGAAAGATCTGTCCCATCTGTGGATCCCAGACCAGTCTCATTAGCCACCTGTGTATCACCAGCAATAACTGGCTATCATTTTATGGAAGACAATCATTCTCCAACTCTGAGGGATCGCAGACATAAATCAACGGGAGGATAGAACCTGAGACGCGTACATGACATCATAGGCTTTCAGGCTTTATAGTTTCTCAGTGGTTCAAACCGAATCTGCCCAGTGTACAAGTAAAACTAAAATGCTTGTTCCAACATCCCAGCCCTGCAAACTCAACCTGAGATCTGAAATCCAACTGACGTGCTTTCTGACTCATGCAATATTGCTGGTAATGAACTGATCTGGCATGAAACAGAATAGAAGCCTATTCACTCTCCCACATCATGGATTCTGCAAGAGTAAAAAGCAGCCAATGTATTTTAATTGGTAAAATAAGCAGATATGACTCTAAATGCAAGAAGGAGCAAAATAGTTCGATAAGGAAGTGTCATTTCCCCATGGTCAATTTTCTGACTATAAATGCTGTAGAACGTATTTTTTTTTTTCCCAGCTCACAAACCCTTTCCCTCGTAAAAATGTTTGGACAACTTTTTCTGGAGAGATGGATAATCCAACTAGCTGTATCATCAGGAAACGTGGTCCAAGTTTCCAGAAGTGACTAGTGATTTTGGGTGCCCAACTTGAAACATCTTAAAGGGCCCTGGTTTTCAGAAACTGTCATTTTCACATCCACAATCTGAGAATCAGCCTCTTTAAAGGGTCTCAATTTAGTCAACCAAAGTCACTTAGACACTTTTGGAAATCTTGGCCCGGGTTTCTATTGCTGGTTCTGCTACTGACTTACTGTGAGATCTTGAGCAGGTTATGTCACCTTTCTGTGCCTCCATTTCCCCATCTTTAAAATAGTGATAATTTATTTGAAAGTGCATTGAGATCCATAGATGGATACTGTTATGAAAGAGCTAAGTATATTATTATATGCATTATAACTTCTAGTCATTCTTTCTTAGTGTCTCATTGGGAAAAAAACCCCCTGACCCCAGAGGTAGCAGTCTAGCCATTATAAAGATGATTTTTCAAGAGTGACTCATGGATGCCTATAAACTGGGTCACTCTGGAACATGTGCCAACACTTTGCATGGCACAACAACACAGAGAACACTTGCTGAGAGGACCAGCTGGGAGGGATCTGTATGCATGCATTAGCTACCCAAACCTTTCATTCACCACAAGTACAAACAAGTAGATTATAGTCATCTGCTTTCACATTGGGACTCTCCTGGTTCAGCAAAGATAACCATGCTCACATTTCACTCACCACTGAAGTGGGGTTACCTCTGGTATTGGATGTAATGTAACTGTAACATTCAACCGTACTCAGCAATGCTGCTTGAGTTTGGGACAGAAAATGAAAATACCTTCTTGAGTTGAAATTGCAGATGGGGCATCTAAATTAATAGAATGCATCAAGCCTGCTGAAACTGACACATCTACTTTTACAAAAGTGCCATTTAATGGAAAGGGTTCAGGTCTGCTCTGTTATATCACATCCAAATTTCACTGCTTATATTCATTCAGAACATTTGACTTTAAAAGCATGTAATCCTATGTAAGAATGTTCCTGCAGCCCAGTTAGGGAGCTGCTTAACTTGCATAACGTGCTGTTTAATGGAAAAGAAGTAAAAGGTCTAAGCAGCAAAGACTGGTGGCAGAAGATGCCTCTATCCACCTGCCATGCAGCTCTGGCACATTGTAGATCATCGTATCCACTCATTATACTCCACAATGAACGTAGCCATTATATGTACAACATACCCCCATATCTCAATGTCTGCACTTTGACCTGTTAAACTTTTACCCCCAATTGGGGAGATTGCAGATTACATATTCCTTACGCCACCCGCTCCTAAACTGAATTTCGCACCCCTTGATAATCTGTACCTTATTCCCCGATAACCAGAAACTTCTATGCCTAAACTCTGTACCGTTTTCTTTTTATTTCAACATTATCTTAATAAAATTATTAATTCTTTGCAGAGCCTGTAACAGGACAGCAGGATTTCTGACCACACACAAAATCTCCTCTGTTCCCCACCCTGTTAGCATAAACCAGTTGAGTAAATTTTGCTGACTCATTGTGGCAAGTGTAGCTTGTTGATTCCAACAGATTGAAAAAGAGGAGGGTGTGACTGTTTGATTTCAGAAAGAGCTGGGGCAGTGATGGATGCTGTAGGAAACCCTCAGAACAGGTCAAGGTTTGTGCTCTAGTATTACTGGATTATCAATAAATCCTAACCTGAGGAAGAGAATAAATTTGACCTTGTAGGCAGGGGCTGGACTCTTTAAGAGAACCTAAGGAAGTTAAGTTTTGCTTTTGAATCCACAACTATGGGGTGTAAGTTTTATTTAGAGCAGGTTGGGAATGGCACCTGATTCTCCTTTTGCTTAAAGCAGATACTCCAGTAAAGCCAATGGCGTTAGAGTGGTTTGAGAGCAGATGCATGCCTGATCTGTCTCTCTCTCTCTCTGGTCATCTTGGGTATTTCTAAGGCATCAGTCCCCTTGCTTCCTGAGCCCTCCTCTGCTCTCTTCAGGTTTAGCTGGTGCTTCTACAATAATCCTCACATTTCATGCTGCTCAGCAACCCATGACACCTGGTTGGCCAAGTTTTGATAAGCAGCACTGATCAGCTGTGACATGTAGTAGTGCATTCATGGAATTGCTAACCAAGAAAACATACAGGCTAGGCTGCTTGGGAATGCAGGAATGGCACTGGTAGAGAGCTCACCTGTATCCCTCCAGCTCCACCTTGCTGATTTAATTCACCTGAAAGTGGCGAGCGTGAGCTGACCTTTGTAAGCCCCTGTGCCCTTTCTCTCTGCTGTTTCGGTCTCTAGAAAGCAGAACTCAGTAAACTAAGGTGATTTGTCTCCACAATCCCTATGTATAATTTCCTATGCCACTTCTGGAATTCCCTTAATACTAAATAAGGAAGCATAAACAAACAAGTAGTCAGCATTTCTATAGTGCCTTTCACTGGAGGCTCTCAAAGCTTTAAACAAATAGCCTTTGCTTAATACTTACAACCCTCCCACCCCCCCCAAGAGGTGAAGTATTATATCCATTTTAGAGATAAAACACAGAGAATAAAGACCTGATTTGTAGGTGTACAGACCCCCTGCAGCTCCCTTTGACTTCAGCTGGTGTTGTGAGTGCTTAGCATTTCTGGAAACACCACATCCTATAGGACTTTCATAAGATAATTTAACAACTGACAGGTTTCAGAGTAGCAGCCGTGTTAGTCTGTATTCGCAAAAAGAAAAGGAGGACTTGTGGCACCTTAGAGACTAACAAATTTATTTGAGCATAAGCTTTCGTGAGCTACAGCTCACTTCATTGGATGCATTCAGTGGAAAGTAGAGTGGGGAGATTTATATACAGAGAGAACATGAAACAATGGGTGTTATCATACACACTGTAAGGAGAGTGATCACTTAAGATAAGCTATTACCAGCGGGGCGGGGGGGGGCGGAAGAAACCCTTTAGTAGTGATAATCAAGGTGGGCCATTTCCAGCAGTTGACAAGAACGTCTGAGGAACAGTGGGGGGGGGGGGGAATAACATGGGGAAATAGTTTTACTTTGTGTAATGACCCATCCACTCACAGTCTCTATTCAAGCCTAAGGCTATATCTACACTACGAAATTAGGTCGAATTTATAGAAGTCGGTTTTGTAGAAAGTGCTTTTATACAGTCGAGTGTGTGTGTCCCCACACAAATGTTCTAAGTGCATGTAGTCGGCAGACTGTGTCCACAGTACCAAGGCAACCGTCGACTTCCGGAGCTTTGCACTGTGGGTAGCTATCCCACAGTTCCCGCAGTCTCCACCGCCCATATGAATTCTGGGTAGAAATACCAGTGCCTGATCAGGCTAAAATATTGTCGCGGGTGGTTCTGGGTACATATCGTCAGGCCCCCATTCCCTCCCTCCCTCCATAAAAGCAAGGGCAGACAATCGTTTTGTGCCTTTTTTCTTGAGTTACCTGTGCAGACGCCATACCATGGCAAGCATGGAGCCCGCTCAGCTAACTGTCACCGTATGTCTCCTGGGTGCTGGCGGACATGGTACTGCATTGCTACACAGCAGCAGTTTATTGCCTTTTGGCAGCAGACAGTGCAGTATGACTGGTAGCCGTCGTCGACGTAGTCCTGGGTGCTCTTTTAACCGGGTGCCTGGGCAAACGTGGGAGTGACTCAGCCAGGTCATTTCCCTTGTTTCGTCTCATGGCGATTGAGTCCTACCGGCAGTGCACTGTCTTTTATTCTGCAGCTAGCAGAAGACGATGGCCAGCAGTCATACTGCACCGTCTTCTGCCAAGCACCCAGGAGGTGACGATGGCTAGCGATCGTACTGCACAGTCTGCTGCCAGCATGATGTATAAAGATAGATGAAGTGGCTCAAAACAAGAAATAGAACAGATTTGTTTTGTATTCATTTTCTCCTCCCTCCCTCCCTCCCTCTGTGAAATCGACGGCCTGCTAAACTCAGTTTTGAGTTCTATCCTTGAGGTTTTGAGTTCTATCCTTGAGAGGGCCATTCAGTTTCTCACAAAGCCACCCCCTTTGTTGATTTTAATTCCCTGTAAGCCAACTCTGTAAGCCATGTCATCAGTCGCCCCTCCCTCCGTCAGGGCAACAGCAGACAATCGTTCCGCGCCTTTTTTCTGGGCAGACGCCATACCACGGCAAACATGAAGCCCGTTCAGATCACTTTGGCAATTAGGAGCACATTAAACACCACCCGCATTATCCAGCAGTATATGCAGCACCAGAACCTGGCAAAGTGAAACCGGGCGAGTAGGCGACTTCAGCCTGGTGACGAGAGTGATGAGGACATGGACACAGACTTCTCTCAAAGCACGGGCCCTGACAATGTGGGCATCATGGTGCTAATGGGGCAGGTTTATGCGGTGGAACGCCGATTCTGGGCTCGGGAAACAAGCACAGACTGGTGGGACCGCATAGTGTTGCAGGTCTGGGATGATTCCCAGTGGCTGCGAAACTTTTGCATGCGTAATGGCACTTTCATGGAACTTTGTGACTTGCTTTCCCCTGCCCTGAGGTGCAAGAATACCAGGATGAAAGCAGCCCTCACAGTTGAGAAGCGAGTGGCAATAGCCCTGTGGAAGCTTGCAACGCCAGACAGCTACCGGTCAGTCAGGAATCAATTTGGAATGGGCAAATCTACTGTGGGGGCTGCTGTGATGCAAGTAGCCAACGCAATCAAAGATCTGCTGATATCAAGGGTAGTGACCCTGGGAAATGTGCAGGTCATAGTGGATGGTTTTGCTGGATTCCCTAACTGTGGTGGGGCCATAGACGGAATCCATATCCCTATCTTGGCACCGGAGCACCAAGTCAGCGAGTACATAAACCACAAGGGGTACTTTTCAATAGTGCTGCAAGCACTGGTGAATCACAAGGGACATTTCACCAACATCAGCGTGGGATGGCCGGGAAAGGTATATGATGCTCGCATCTTCAGGAACTCTGGTCTGTTTCAAAAACTCCAGGAAGGGACTTTCTTCCCAGACCAGAAAATAACCGTTGGGGATGTTGAAATGCCTATAGTTATCCTTGGGGACCCAGCCTACCCCTTAATGCCATGGGTCATGAGGCCATACATAGGCAGCCTGGAGAGTAGTCAGGAGCTGTTCAAATACAGGCTGAGCAAGTGCAGAATGGTGGTAAAATGTGCATTTGGACGTTTAAAAGCGTGCTGGTGCAGTTTACTGACTCGGTTAGATCTCAGCGAAACCAATATTCCCACTGTTATTACTGCTTGCTGTGCGCTCCACAATATCTGTGAGAGTAAGGGGGAGATGTTTATGATGGGGTGGGAGGTTGAGGCAAATCGCCTGGCTGCTGGTTACGCACAGCCAGACACCAGGGCAGTTAGAAGAGCACAGGAGGGTGCGGTGCGCATCAGAGAAGCTTCGAAAAACAGTTTCATGACTGGCCAGGCTACGGTGTGAAAGTTCTGTTTGTTTCTCCTTGATGAAACCCCCTGCCCCTTGGTTCACTCTACCTCCCTGTAAACTAACCACCCTCCCCACCTCCCTTCGATCACTGCTTGCAGAAGCAATAAAGTCATTGTTGCTTCACATTCATGCATTCTTTATTAATTCATCACACAAATAGGGGGATAATTATCAAGGTAGCCCAGGAGGGGTGGTGGAAGAGGGAAGGACAAGGCCACACAGCACTTTAAAAGTTTAAAACTTATTGACTGCCAGCCTTCTGTTACTTGGGCAATCCTCTGGGGTGGAGTGGCTGGGTGGCCGGAGGCCCCCTCACCGTGTTCTTGGGCATCTGGGTGAGGAGGCTATGGAACTTGGGGAGAAGGGCGGTTGGTTACACAGTGGATGGAGCGGTGGTCTGTGCTCCTGCTGCCTTTTGCGCAGCTCAACCATACGCTGAAGCATATTAGTTTGATCTTCCAGCAGCCTCAGCATTGAATCCTGCCTCCTCTCATCGCGCTGCCGCCACCTTTCAGCTTCAGCCCTCTCTTCAGCCTGCCACTTACTCTCTTCAGCCCACCACCTCTCCTCCCGGTCATTTTGTGCTTTCCTGCACTCTGACATTGTCTGCCTCCATGCATTTGTCTGTGCTCTGTCAGTGTGGGAGGACAGCATGAGCTCAGAGAACATTTCATCGCGAGTGTGGTTTTTTCGCCTTCTAATCTTCGCTAGCCTCTGGGAAGGAGAAGATCCTGTGATCCTTGAAACACATGCAGCTGGTGGAGAAAAAAAAAGTGATGGTGGTATTTGAAAAGACACATTTTATAGAACAATGGGTACACCCTTTCACGGTAAACCTTGCTGTTAACATTACATACATAGTACATGTGCTTTCGTTACAAGGTCACATTTTGCCTCCCCCAACCGCGTGGCTAACAGCGGGGAACATTTCTGTTCAGCCATAGGCAAACAGCCCAGCAGGAACGGGCACCTCTGAATATCCCCTTAAGAAAAGCACCCTATTTCAACCAGGTGACCATGAATGATATCACTCTCCTGAGGATAATACAGAGAGATAAAGAACGGATGTTGTTTGAATGCCAGCAAACATACACTGCAATGCTTTGTTCTACAACGATTCCCGAGTACGTGCTACTGCCCTGGAGTGGTAAAGTGTCCTACAATGGTGGATGGAATAAGGCTGCCCTCCCTAGAAACCTTTTGTAAAGGCTTTGGGAGTACATCCAGGAGAGCCACGAATGCCAGGGCAAATTAATCATTAAACATGCTGGCTTTTAAACCTTGTATAGTATTTTAAAAGGTACACTCACCAGAGGTCCCTTCTCCGCCTGATGTGTCCGGGAGGCAGCCTTGGGTGGGTTTGGGGGGTACTGGCTCCAGGTCCAGGGTGAGAAACAGTTCCTGGCTGTCAGGAAAACCAGTTTCTCCACTTGTTTGCTGTGAGCTATCTACAACCTCCTCCTCATCATCTTCCTCGTCCCCAAAACCTGCTTCCATGTTGCCTCCATCTCCATTGAAGGAGTCAAACAACACGGCTGGGGAAGTGGTGGATGAACCCCCTAAAATGGCATGCAGCTCATCATAGAAGTGGCATGTTTGGGGCTCTGACCCGGAGCGGCCGTTCGCCTCTCTGGTTTTCTGGTAGGCTTGCCTCAGCTCCTTAAGTTTCATGCGGCACTGCTTCGGTTCCCTGTTATGGCCTCTGTCCTTCATGCCCTGGGAGATTTTCACAAATGTTTTGGCATTTCGAAAACTGGAACGTAGTTCTGATAGCATGGATTCTCTCCCCATACAGTGATCAGATCCCGTACCTCCCGTTCAGTCCCTGCTGGAGCTCTTTTGCGATTCTGGGACTCCATCATGGTCACCTCTGCTGGTGAGCTCTGCATGGTCACCTGCAGCTTGCCACACTGGCCAAACAGGAAATTGAAATTCAAAAGTTTGCGGGCCTTTTCCTGTCTACCTGGTCAGTGCATCTGAGTTGAGAGTGCTGTGGAGCACAATGGAGCACTCTGGGATAGCTCCTGGAGGCCAATACCATCTAATTGTGTCCACAATACCCCAAATTCGACCTAGCAAAACCGATTTCAGCGCTAATCCCGTTGTCGGGGGTGGAGTAAGGAAATAGATTTTAAGAGCCCTTTAAGTTGAAAAAAGGGCTTTGTCATGTGGACGGGTGCAGGGTTACATCGATTTAAAGCTGCTAAATTCGACTTCAACGCCTAGTGTAGACCAGGGCTAAGTTAATTGTATCCAGTTTGCAAATTAATTCCAATTCAGCAGTCTCTCATTGGAGTCTGTTTCTGAAGTTTTTTGTTGAAGAATAGCCACTCTTAGGTCTGTAATCGAGTGACCAGAGAGAGTGAAGTGTTCTCCGACTGGTTTTTGAATGTTATAATTCCTGACGTCTGATTTGTGTCCATTTATTCTTTTACGTAGAGACTGTCCAGTTTGACCAATGTACATGGCAGAGGGGCATTGCTGGCACATGATGGCATATATCACATTGGTAGATGCGCAGGTGAATGAGCCTCTGATAGTGCGGCTGATGTGATTAGGCCCTATGATTGTGTCCCATGAATAGATATGTGGACACAGTTGGCAACGGGCTTTGTTGCAAGGATAGGTTCCTGGGTTAGTGGTTCTGTTGTGTGGTGTGTGGTTGCTGGTAAGTATTTGCTTCAGGTTGGGGCGCTGTCTGTAAACAGGACTGGCCTGTCTCCCAAGATCTGTGAGAGTGATGGGTCATCCTTCAGGATAGGTTGTAGATCCTTGATGATGCATTGGAGAGGTTTTAGTTGGGGGCTGAAGGTGATGGCTAGTGGCGTTCTGTTATTTTCTTTGTTGGGCCTGTCCTGTACTTCTGGGTACTCTTCTGGTTCTGCCAATCTGTTTCTTCACTTCAGCAGGTGGGTATTGTAGTTGTAAGAATGCATGATAGAGATCTTGTAGGTGTTTGTCTCTGTCTGAGGGGTTGGAGCACATGCAGTTATATCGTGGTATCGTGACATGATGGGGTGTCCAGGATTTCCAGGTTTATGGATCTTGGGTAACAGATAGAATACCCCAGGTCAGGGTTCTTCCCCCCTCCCCCCCGCTGGTAATAGCTCATCTTAAGCGATCACTCTCCTTACAGTGTGTACGATAACACCCATTGTTTCATGTTCTCTGTGTATATAAATCTCCCCACTGTACTTTCCACTGAATGCATCTGATGAAGTGAGCTGTAGCTCATGAAAGCTTATGCTCAAATAAATTTGTTAGTCTCTAAGGTGCCACAAGTACTCCTTTTCTCTTAACAACTAATTGGCAGATCCAGGATTAAAACCCATGAGTCCTGATGCCCCATTTCATTTGCTAAACAGCACTTTGTAACTCTTTCCAGAGTCTGATCCAAAGCCCCTTGATATTGATAGGAGGTTTTCCCCTCTGGATCAGGCCCCTTTGCCTTCTCTAGTTGGAATTCTGATGAAATGATCTGGTGTGACTTTGTTCCTTGGATGTGTATATTTATCATCTTATCTAACCGGAGCACCACCCTCACTGAAATAGGAGAGCTCAGAAGATTGGGTGGAAGATATAAATGGCAAAGGTGCAGGGGAAGTTATTATTGAAGGATGTTTTGAGGCTAAGGCCCTGCTTTAGAATGAGATCTCTGACTCTCTTTATAGAAGAAAGGCCAGGAGCTGTTCGAGACTTATACCTACATGGGCTTCTTTTTAATGCCGGAAGTGAAAAACATGAGAGGATAGAGAATGGTATGGCTTGATTGCTGCATGCTATATGTGCTGTAATTAGTGATGGATGAGTCCAAAGGCTTGGAAGGCTGGTTGGAATAATAACCCCAAAATCTAGCTGCTTCTCTGAACCTCTTGGATCTGCAAGCTGTTGGTTAATGCAATTCTGCCCCCACCCCCACAGTTTCAATTGTATCTGTGCCTAGAGCAGTAGACTGGTGAATTGATTTATTGTGGAAACTCAGAAGAGAAGGAATCCCACAGCATTTGATGTTTTCTGAATGAATAATTGTGTGCCCTCAGTCTGGGGCTTTGTCACGTGTTAGACCTGTACTTGGTCCTTGGCAAGCTGAGAACTATAGTGTGTGACTGAGTTGGTAAAATAGCAGCAAACCATTTTGTCCTTTTCAAGGTGAAGTTTAGGGCTGGCTGGAAAATGGTGTGGTGGTTTTTTTTTTATTCCGTCCCCTCCCCCACCTACATGCTCCCCCCTGGCCTTGCAGAACATGTCAATGAAAATTAACTTTTTTTTTTTTTTGGTCAGAATTTTCAGTGAAAAATTTTGACTTTTCATTTAGGAAAAGCAATAGCTTTTGACTTTCAAACATCTGCTAAAACCTGAAAAGTTATTGGGTTTTTGTCCCAAAGTGTTCAGTTTCAAATGAAAACTCAAAAAAACTTTGAGGAAAGTAGACGCTTTCCATGAAATCTTTAGTTTTGTCAAATCCTTTTTTTTACCAAATATGTATTATGGAAACTTTCCAACCAGCCCTAGTCGAGATCATCCCTCTCTTTTAACACTACAATTTAACACCAAACCTGAGAAGGCAACTTGACCATTCCAGTTAAGACTTCTTCCCCATGTCTGCTATCTGTCACCTCTGCGACAACATGGAGTCTGTGTCTTGAGAATAACATGCACAAGCGGATCCTTAGACAAATAACTGTTTTAAGGCTTTGAGATCCCAGCTGCCTTCAGTGAATGATGCACCTTTCTGTTCCATGGATGGTCAACCTAACTTCTGTCCATCACAGACGAATAAAGAGGCTTCTTTAGCCTCTGATACATGTGGATAATGTAGATTGATTTCCACAGCAGCAGTTCTCACTCTTAATCTCTGTGTTGTTCTTTCCGCTAAATCCAGCAGCTATAATTATGGGTTCCTTTCTCTTTCAAATGAACAAAACTATAGGCTATAATACATAATAATGGGTGTGGGGGAGGGAATTTCATCTGAATTGAGAGCCATCTGAATGCTCTGGCAATGATGGCTCTCCTCTTTTCCAGCCTCTCCCCAGGAAATACTTGGCTTCTTTTATATTTCAGCACTTGGAGAAACTTCCTTCAATCATAAGTGTGCCCAGGAGATGACCAGACAATAGCTTACATGTGGCAATGTGGCTGGGAAGTCAGCAGCAGTGACTCCCTTCCACTGTACCTCTGTCAGTCACCCTTGTGCAGCAAGAGAAAGGATCTCGATGAAGGATTTGGTGGCAGAAGGAAGGTTCTCTCCTCTGGACAGAGATGGCTGTTTCTAACATTCAAAATGATGTTTGCTTTCATTTTTAAAGTGAATTTAGTGTGGTGGACAGTGCCATTCTCCCAGTGACAGAGAATGAAGTCCTCTGACCACAGAAGTGATTGGCAGAAGCAATGCAAGGTTTCTTCACCCCGATCCCAACCTCATTCAGAAGGTTGTGGGGGGAGGCGGGGGGAGGGAGAGGGTGGAGAATTCATTCTCCAAGTCCTAGGTAGACCTTGGCTTCTTTGCTTCTCATGATAGCAAGGGGTGGCTATTTGTGCTGGTTGTGGTTTTGTGTTGTGGACGCTCTTCAATTGGAACTGGGTGTGGCCACCTAACGCAATTTCCACAGACAACCAAGCAGCCTTCATGTGGGGGAATAGTTTTCCACCTCTACCCAGCCCACTCTACATCTAATCAAAAGCATATTCTACAGACTTGTTCTCCCATGGTCAGATTCTGCTCTCCGTTACACTGGTGTAACTCCAGAGCAACTCCACCAGCTCCAGTAGTTACTCTAGATTTACATGGGTATAACAGCTGGCGAAACTTGGCCATTAGTGGCTAGCTGAACAGTGATAGGGAGAGGGATTTGGCTGAAGATGACCTGCTGTGACTCAGCCTGGGTGAAATGGAAGTGATACTTGTTCTTTCTACCTTGGTTCTGTTTACACGCCCATGACCATGTGTCCAGAGGGGTCTGGCAGATCGTTGGGTTAGAGGAATAGAGATATTTGGTGTCTGCACCATAATGGTTCACAATCACTTCTTCATTCCCCTGAACCTGGCCTGGCTGCTTAGTGCAACTTTCAAGAGGACCTGACTTACCTTAGTGACCAGTGACTCCAACAGGCAATATTGACAACCAGAGATCCCTGAAGTACCTGGAAGGCCTGCCCACATTGCCTTTCCCTGGCCATGTCCCCTACGCCAGCCGTAGGGTGTCTGTGTCTGGACTGGGATATGAGCCATTATGCTGGCTTTGTGCTGCAGGAGGAGTCCAAGTCCCTAGACAATTGGAAGAGCCTTGTTTGGCTGGCTGTGCTGACTTTCAGGCTCTTTGAGCTCATGAGGAGGCACAAGGTAGCCTGAACACGAAGGAGAATCTAAGCACTGATCTCTCTTCCAGACTGATTTGCAAGTCAATGCTGTATTAACCTCCTGAGTACAAGTTTCTTTGGAGGCCATTCTTATGTGGGCAATGATATGATCCAGCCATCTCTTTATGGCAGGCATTTTACCTCAAGGCTATTGAATGCCCCTCAGGGGAATAGGTAGATGATGAACTGGTTGTGAAAAGGGTAGGGCTGATACTATAGACTTTAATCCCTTGCTTTCACTTATTCCTTTAACCCACTGGAAGAAATTGATTGGCCTGATATTAGTTTTTAATCTGACAGTAGACAGAATGAGGTGCAGGTTGAGTCATGTTCCATTTTGTAGCAGTTTTTGCTCTGAGGTGAGGACAGATTGAAATGAATATAAAGCACTGCGTGTAAAGCAGGGAGATCACTTTTCCACAGGCAGTATATTTTACATGCTGCCTAAGCAGCATCATAAAGGCATTGTTCAGAGTCTGCCCTTTAGGGAAGGCATCTGAGTCAGCTTCTTTGAAACAGCCTTGTTCCTGGTCAAATTTTGTTCTGTTCATTTCCGTAAGATGCTATAAAAGAGTTTATTCACGTTGCTGTTAACACAGATACCTCTGTACTTGTCTGGGGGTGAGAACAACATTATTTGTATGTGATGGAGTAATTAGCCCTTCTGATCAGATTGCAGGGTCTCTGGATGGGAGGAGCACTTTGTCTACAGTAGTTTAACCTCTCCTCATGTAGGTAGCAGTGGGGTGTTTCTGCATCCAGTTTAATAGACTGTCTAGGCCACAACATTTCATAGGTTAAAGATCCAAGAAAACTGCCTGAAAGGCTTCTGCATGGAAATACAGGTACATGAATCAAGAGACAGCAGCTGTGCTTAGTCTAAGCAGCCCCTAGGTGTCACTTGTACTCCACACATAACTGCAGAGCATTGCAATCTAACTGGGTATACCCTAGCACCATAATAGACAAAATACCTGAATGGCAGCGGATGATGACTGCTGTAGGTAGCAGTGAGGTGAGGGAGGGAGTGGCAGACAATAGAGGGCTGGAAAGTGCCTTGGTGACAGGTGATAGTAGTGTTGGGCAGAGGGCACCATTAAATTTGTTCAGAAAAGTCCGGTAACTTCTTTTTTCTCCAATGCGCTGTCCTTAGTGTCCGAAGAGGAGCAGCGATTATATCAAACGGTGATTGTGGTGCCTGGGGAGGGCTGGCACTAAATTTAGACTATAGAGTATAAGCTCAGTGTGCCTAACTTTTAGGGATGACTCTTGCTCCATTGCCCTCCCCACAGTTTGAAGGGGACTGTCCCTTTAAGGGCACCTCCCTGCATCACTGAGAGTAGCAATGGCAGCCAGTAGCTGATGCATTAGTGTGGTTCACAGGACCAGCTACTGCCTCCCCACAAGCCAGGACAGTGTGTGTCTGTGTGAGATCTATTCCTTTAATGCTGCTCACTTGCCCACACTGGTCTAGCATCTAGCAATGGCCCCATGACTGGGGCTGGGAAGAACCTTGGGGGTCCAAGCTAGATGTTGCTGAAATAGCTTCCTGAGATGATGAAGAGACAGCTCTTGTAGATTAGTGGGGGAGTTCCCCATTACCTCAGATAGTCTCTTGCGATGCTGCAGTCCTAAATTGCTGTCTAATTTCTCTAGGTATTTATATCATGCCCCTCACCATGGAATCCAGTTTCAACAGCCCCAATCTGTTAAAACCCTTGATATTGGCTGTAAAATGATGAGCTCTTACAAACCATTTGGGTTCTCTTTCTATTTGCCTTCTGGTGGTGGATCCTTTAAGGGTTATGTTTTCAAACTTTTCTCCACAATCCTGAGGGCTAGAAACTTTCATTATAAAATGTAAACTGAGATTACCACATAATTTCTGAAAGTCACATCTCCTGGGTTCATGTAACTCCCCAGACATCATGCATCTTGTGATTAAAATCACAGGAGATTGTTGACACTGGCTGAGCTCTTACCTACAAGGAATGGTCAACATTACAAAGTCGGCAATGGACAAAAGATAACTACATACTGAGATACCCCCATTCTCCGCAAAGGGGGAAGCTGTTGTAGCTATTGACAAATGTTGACTTTAAAGGCAGCTTGCCTGTGAAAATAATATTATGCTTCTGTTTGTTCTTGAAAACGTAATCATTGCTGTATTGTGGCCAAACTCTTGTTGTTCTCGTTATTGACCTATTTTTTTCAGGATATTAAACACCTTTGATGCTGCTTTAGGGATAGTTAATCAACAAGGCTGTCAGGATGATGGATTCTTCCTGAATTATTGCTTAATTGGCTTTGTTGGTGGTATAAATCAAGTGGAATACCAATTCTTTTAAAGCTACAGCCAGGTAACCAGGCTGAGCCTGACGACGATGAGTTATAAGCATCTGCCACAGAGCCATATGGGTGTGCCACCTCAGACCCACAAAAGCACAGGGACTGCCAATTCATTTTGAAGACTCCCTGTCCTGCAAAGGCTTAAGCATGTGTGTAACTCTGTGAGCTGTAGACCCATTGATTTCAGTGCTGACTTGCTTAACTGTTTGCAGGCCTGGGGCCTTAGATACCACGTGAAATCTGGCCAACATCAGACTGAGTAGTGACCAAAAGTCAATACTACCTGGGGCCTATTCAGTGGCTTATGTGTATGGAGTTACACCATTTGCTTCCTAGTATTACAAACTCTCCACCTGCACAGCTGGCACTGATTGTCACATGTAAAGGCCAATTTCAATGGGCTGTAAGAACTCGATCCACAAGGGGACTGGGGCATTGCAAGGTCTCACTTCTAGACACCTTGAAAATCACTGGAACAACAATGGGATCCAGAAATGCTGTTAGGCTCCTAGGTCACCTAGACAACGAATGTGGAGAGGGAGAGGTGCGTAAGAGCAGGATCCACAAAAGCTAGGTGGCTCCCCACATAAGCTAGACAATGCAAGATGACAACAAGAGGGGTGTGTCTTAAGCCCCATCCCTTTGACAGAGTTAGGCACCTAAATCTGAGCTGCAGGAAGGAGCCTGCCTTTGCTTGCAACCTATAGTCAGGAACCCCTCTCCAGAGTCAGGTGGCTTAGGTGCCTAAGCTGTTTCTTGAGAGAATGAGTTAGGCACCTGTCTCACTCCATGCAAAACCTCCAGAAGGGGCGGTGAAGGAGGCCTCCCTTCTAATCGTTAGCCTAGTGGGGGTTCTCACCTGGGATGTGGGAGACCCCGATCTAATTCCCCTCTCGGCCTGATGAGAAGGGGTTTGAACAGTCCTCCTTTCCCACCCCCTCCACCCACAACACCATTTGTGGGGAGTGAGGTGGTCTCTGAGCATACCCAACAAATCAAGTGTGTCTCTCCCTGTAGGCGAGAGAGAGAGAGAGAGAGAGGGGTGTGCCTGTCTTCCCCCAGTTCATGGGTGTAATGGGGGCTTAGATAGCAGGAGATAATCTAGATGCCTGCTTGAGACAGCAGTGCATGTTTAAAGGCAGAACCATAGGTGTCTAGGGAACTTTTACTGCAAATATTCAGGCACTGAGTGAATTTCGGATTAGGTGGCAGCCGATGCTTAATTTGAGCCAGGGCTGAGCCCCTGTGTGGTGGCAGGGTTGTTTTTTTTTTTTTACCATTTTTTGGCTTTGTTTTTCAGTTTGGAGGAATTAATTTCTGTTGCCAATTTTGGTTAGGTTAGCTTAGTCACACTTTGAAAAATGAAGAATTGTCTGCTTAGAAAACTACTGAAACAGAACAATTTTAAGTCTTCATGAACCTTTTTTTTTGACATTTGAGATCAGTGACACTGCCTGTCTGACTAATGCTTTGTGGGTGTATGCTTTAGAAATATAATAATAGAATATTAGAGTTGGAAGAGACCTCAGGAGGTCATCTAGTGAAACCCCCTGCTCAAAGCAGGACCAACCCCAACTAACCCTATATCTTATTGAATGCTCCATGTGAGAGACATTTTGAAGTTACTCTAACATATTAGCTGCTTCAGCATGGAATGTCATGTTGCCACATGAGTAAATCCACTGCTTGCATATAGAAAGTCTGAAGGAAACTTGTTTTGTAGGTTCTATTGAAATATTCTGAGAGTGATATTGCCATGACAACACTGAATAACCATCATACACCAATATTTGTGTCCTTCTTGGCATTTGCGCAAAAAGAGCTTGCAAGGGCGAGGGTTGTTTTTTTTAAAAGTGATGGATAAAATATCATTAGTTTGTTTTTAATCATCATGATAAGAGCAGATGAACAGATCTTATGCCTGGGCTAGGGACGGTCCATGCTTCTTTTGTAAGCTTTGGAGGAAAAACTAGTTCCCATGTTTTAAGACGTTAGGACAAAGAGAGAGAGAGTGGAATTCAAATAAACATGTTTCTTTCCAGTCTGATGTGCAGAAGCTGCTAATTAGAAAAAGATCTATTGGGCTCTCCAGTCTGTCTTGTTGCCAAGCAAGATTGTTCCCTATTGTCAATTTCCTAATGCACTACCCAGTCTCATTTTGAGAAGTTCTAAGCAATGGGCCTGCTACCAGTTCTGACTGAATTTGTCCTGGGAAGGGGATCAATGTTATTGACTAACTCCAATCTGCCTTTTTGTTTTGGCAACAAATATCTCTCTGTTCTGATCAATTTAGTTTCTTTAAATATGTATAGTGTCTAATTTAAAAAAGAAGTCCGGTTTTATCTGCATCTGTAATTAATTTCCTCACAGAACAGTTCTAGTATTTAGTCTTAAAAAACAAACAAAAACCCAGAAAAATTCTGCTTACACACAAATATTTTCCATTAAATTAAACCGTGATCTCTCTGAAAATACAGGACCCGAGTCTGCTAGCATTTGCTTTACAGTAGTGTACATGGAGTTAATCCTGATTTACTCCAGTTTGTGAGGCTGATCAGGAACATTATCATGTATGAGGACAGGAGACCACCTGCAGACAATACTTCTAAACATCCCCTATCCATGGATGAAATGGGAGCAAATATGTTCTTCCCAAGGCTTTCCTGTCTTCTTCCATGAGTGTCTCTTAGTATTCCCTTCCCTACCTCTTCAGAAGAAGTCCAGCTTGTTTAAGAAAGAGACCATGTTCACAAATATGAATACCGCTAGATGTGTATTATTGGTCCAAGAAAGTCCAGCTCATCAATCAGCGCTGCTTGGCTTGTTGAAAGCCACATTGATAATTCTTGTATGAAAGGCACTTGGGCTGCATCACATCAAGAAGCATCTGAGCTGCACAGAATGGGGAGAAAGAGCCTCTTAGAGGCAGCCAGAGGGCAATGTCTTATTAAAAAACTAATAATAATACTATTTGTGTCTCCCCTTCATAGATCATTGCAGTACTGCAAGTTCCATGTGCACAAGAACCCATGCTCAGATTCACCACTGGAATTCTGCAGGAGCTAGGTACCTCAGTACATACTCTTCTCCCATGGCCAGCAATGGGGTGTCTCTTTCTGAACTCTGTTCTCTGCATAGCTGGCTAAATACCAACGATCCTCCCAGGGGTGAAAGTAACTTAAAGGACTTACCGGTACTCCGGAGTTCTGAGCAGGGGGAGCGTGGCATCGACTGGAAGAGGTGTGGCCTCAACCGGAAGAGGTGGGGCCAGGCCCTTTAAATCAAGATTTAAAGGTTCCAGGGCTCTGGCTGCAGCTGGGAGCCCCAGGGCCTTTAAATCTCCCCCAGAGCTACCAGCTGCAGAGGTGGCTGGGAGCCCCGGGGCTCAGGGGTGATTTAAAGGGCCCTGGGCTCTGGCCGCCACTACTGCAGCAGAGCTCCTGGCCCTTTAAATCACTGCTGGAGCCCTGCCGCTGCTACCCCGGGGCTTTGGCAGCAGGGTTCGGGGCGCACTTTAAAGGGCCCGGGGTTCCCTGTAGGGGCTGGAGCCCTGGGCTCTTTAAAGCGCCGCCGGAGCCCTGCCACCGCTACCCAAGGAGCTCTGGCAGTGGGGCTCCAGCGGCGCTTTAAAGGGCCAGGGGTTCCAGCCACTGCGGGGAGCCCCGGGCCCTTTAAAGCACCCCTGAGCCCCACTGCCAGAGCCCCTGAGGTAGCGGCAGCAGGGCTCTGGCGGCACTTAAAAAAGCCCGGGGCTTCGGCTGCTGCAGGGAGCCCCGGGCCCTTTAAAGCACCAGCCTGGGGAAGCTAGTCTGGTCCGGCCCGGCCCGGCGTACTGGCTCTTGCCAGTACGCTGTACCGGACCGGACCAGCTTACTTCACCTCTGGATCCTCTCCAACCTGCAGTCAGATTAATTTGTACCTCACTAAGCAGAGTAGGATCCCACTCATGACTGTGGGGTCAGGATGTAACCATAATACAAAGAATCATTTGTGAAAAATTTTACAAGTCAGAGTACTCAGATGAGTTTGCCTTGTCCTGGGGCATCCTTGTCATCTTCACAAGGATTGGGACAAAAAGCAGGGATCTGAGAAAATGTTCGCAAATCCCCAGTTCCATGAATGCCAGCACTTTGTGGTGCATTATCCCACAGCCTGTGTTCATTACTGGTTAGCCTCTGGGGCTTAGAGTTTCACTCTCAGTGGGGATCAGAAACAATTGTGTGTGACCTATGTGACCAGTCACATGCTACAGCTAATGAGTCACTAAAGTGAACAGTTCATGAACACCCCATAGGCTGAATTTCATTCATCCAATTATTAGGTGAAAATTATAATTCATGATATTTGCAGGAGTTGGGATCAGTTGATGAATGATTCATGAATAGAAAAGAGTAAAATTGGCGCATTGTTTGTAATGGATAATTCAACCAACTTTACTCCCCCAGGGCAAGGTCCTCATATTATCCTGGTGTGATATTTACATGAGGATACGTTGTGATGTGATGTATTAAAGCTGTAATGCAAACACAATCCTCTTGCTATATGAGCATTACCACAAGGCAGCTTCATTGCACCAAGACCCCACACTCCAGCCTCAGCCTGGGCTCCCACCCAGGAAACTTTGACAGGCCAGATTTTCGAACATGCAGTTGCATGCAATTACACACTCTACACATACAAGTCTGAGTTGATTTTGTACAGAAGTGCCCCCTTGAATGTGCAGACACAGGGTTGGTGCATGCAAAACTAACAGTACAGGTAATAACTTGGAGCAAATCCAACCCCCTCTTCTGTGATTGTGGGGAAGGGGTGTTGTTCTGCTACTCAGCAAGGAGCACAGAGCCCTGCTCCATGCACGTTCCCTATACAGGAGAAAGGAGAGGGTTGGCATGGGCTGGCAGAGGCAGTAGCTGAGTATCCATGGACGCACAAATCTTCCATCCATGCTACTGAGGGGTGGGGCTGGCTGTGCTCAGGAAGGTGAGAATGCTGGGTAGAAGACTTGGCCCAACATGCAACCCTTACCTCTTTGTTTAAAAGCATGGCCTTTAATATAGTGCAAGCCAAGGATCTATTCCTGCAAGGCACTGAGTACCCTCACTTCCCATTGACTGCAATGTGAGCTGATGTTCAGTACCATGCAGCATCCAGTCCCAAGCCTGTAGGACATAGCATAACTCCACAGGGAAAAGTCAGGATGAATCCAGCACCCTGAACACAATAGGACAAGCTAAGACCCATGTCAGTCATAGTTCCGAGTCCTCTGTGCTCAGTTGCTTTATGTACTTTCTGTGTTTGTTTCTAAGTACACTGTGTCAATAATAACAGAGAGAGGCAGGAGGAATTCCATCACAACTTCTTTTTAAACATCAGATTTTTTTTTGGTTATAATTCCATTCCCCGAGGGAAGCTCACATCAGATTCAGCTTCTGCATTTCAGCAAAGCTCCTGCTTTTTTTAGCTCAACTTTCCAGCTGGGTTGATAAGGAAATCACGGGACTTTGCCCAAAGTCATACAACAAGTCAACGGCTCAGTGGCAACAAGAACTCAGGAGCCTTCTGCTTCTTCCTAGTCCCTTTTCTGTCAGCATTAGCCCAGACTGCCTCCTATTTCATCTCTGTTACCTATGATCACAGCACACTGTCTCCCAGTGCAGGTGGGTGTGGTTGTTTGACAGTATATTAGAGCACAGGTGTGTCACGGCACGCTAGGAATTTTTCTCCTCTGTGTTTGTACAGCGTTGAGGTGACTCCTTATCAGCAATGTAGAGCCATATTGCCGCCTTAGCAAAAAATGGTAAAAATCATTCACTGGAAGAATGAACAAAATGCATTTAGATAGTTACAGTAAATCTAAGAAGCAGATGCATAATAACTTAGTACTTAAATACTGGAACACAGCAATTCTCATGCTGTCCATGGGGAGGATGCTGGTGACATAATGCTGGTGCATTTTCCTTATTTCTGGCTGCTAAATTGCACTAAATATTTTCCTAATGTTACTCTTCTACATCAGTAACTGCCAAGGATGGTGGGTGACAGCAAGTGGAAGAGGAGGTGGTCTGTATGGTGGTTAATCAGAGCATAGATAGCTCTAACCTGATCATCCTGTGGACCACGCAACGATGGAAGCTATGAACCCCTGCTGAGGCACTCTTATTAGTCATTTGTATTGTGCAGGGAAGATGTAATTAACTAAGAGCCATACTACTGAGCTATCCAAATTGGGGCCAGGTGGTTTTTAGGGAACAGTCCAAATAAGATTTGGGCAACTTCATAAAAGAAAAATATTATAGCATTCTACAGTAATAGTTCCAAAGGCTCTGGGAAGATGCAGTGTTCTGGATTATTATGGTAGCATACGGCAGTATTTTTAAGATGAGATAAGTTTGTCACAGCCCACTTTAAAGCACAGCCAGAGAGGTAGCTCGCTAAAGACAGAAAGCAAAGGTGCCCATTTGTCTTCCATTTCTTTCTTTAAACCCAATTACAGTCACACTCCTACGATGACAGATAAACACCTGGAAAAGAGGGTGTGCCTTGATTGCATTGGAAACTCCACTGGAGTTACATCCATGAAAGACTGGGGTCAGTGAGAGGAGAAAACATTATATACATACATCCGCTGAGGATCTGGCCCTAAGTCTGCCTAGCTCAATGTAAGTGAATGGAGCTATGTTCTTTGTATTACAAGATCAGGGGTGTCAGAAAGGTGGGAGTAGCCACTTACCCTCGATTAAAGCACACAGAAGACTGTCAGCATCGCGGTCACACTTCTGACTGCAGCATATAGACCTAGCGAGCTCAGGTACCAATTGCAGCAAAGCAATGGCCACAAGGACTTCAGCAGGGGCTGCACTAGCCTGCCCAGTGCCCCAAGAACGTAATTCTAGCCCATGCTGCTGTGGCTTCACTATTATTGAAACCCAAGCTAGCAAGATCAAACCTAGCTCATGTATGTTTGCATGCTGCAGCCAAACCTATGACTTCAGTGTAAGTGTAAGAGACATCCTTAGAGTGAAATCCTGGCCCCATTGAAGTCAATGGGAGTTTTGCCATTGACTTTCAGTGGGGCCAGGATTTCACCCTTAATGCACAGTTACATAAGAAGATCTTACCACGCCCCTCGTGCTAGCTTTTTTTAAAGTAATTCAGAGATGGCGGCACTAGTAATGATTCCACTTTGGATCTGAGGAGGAGAACAAGAATCTATGAAGGCAGCAAAGGGCAAAAATGCAATGAGAGCTCCTCACCTCTGTTGCAGTAAAGCAAATTTTTCCATCCTTTGATAAATTACGAAATACACCTAGGGAGAACAAAGACAGCTTCACTTCAATAGGAGGAGGTGGGAGGAACTTGTAACATAGAAGATCAAAGTTGTTTCCAATCTGGAACAGCCCAGTTTGATCTAGTCAGTATTCTGTTTCCCTCCCTGGCTGATGCCTGAAGATTCACAGGGAGACCAGATGTCCCAGTTTTATAGGGACAGTCCCAATATTCAGGGCTTATATAGGTGCCTATCACCCCCCACCCCCTGGGCTGATTTTTCACACTTGCTGTTTGGTCATCCTAGGTATGACTCATACATAATATCGCTCACAATGGGGTGGGAGGGAATTTGCCCCCCCCACCATCCACTGGCACCTGGTGATCACGGTATTCTCTGAAGCAACTCACATGTGATCATTAAGTCTTGCAGACTTATCAACTAGTAACTGCGGGTGCTGTCTCGATTCATGTAGTTGTCAAAACTAAAGATGGTCAAAAATTTTCCAACGAAAGGTTTGGCTGTAGGAAAATGTTGATTCATCAAAATCTAATGGTTCCATTGGAACATGGTGTTCTTGGTGAAATTTTGTTTAAAAAAAGATCAAAGGGCAGCATTTCCATAAGGCTGAAATATAACATTGCTTTTTTTTATTTCAAAACTTTATTTTGTATTACAATAAAGTTGAAGTGGAACATTTCAATTGACATGAACTTTTTTTTTAAATTTTTAAAAATTTGCCTCTTTGTTCAGATTCAAAATGAAAACAAATCTAAAAATCTTGGTATTTCCTATGACATGTCTAATTCCTGCCCAACTCTAATCAAAACATATTTTGACCCCCCCCCCCCCAAATCAAGGCTGGTTGGAAGATCCAAAATCATAGAAATATAGGGCTAGAAAGGACTACAAAAGGCCATCTAGTCCAGTGGCTCTCAACCTTTGTGGGCCCAGGATCCATCTGTAAACTTTGATGGCCTATTGTGACTCACTAAATAGATTTAGTATCAAAAGAATATGGCTCACTATATATTTCTTGCCCACAATATATAATATACATGAATGTAAAAAGTACTAAATAAGTACACTGCGTATACCAGCATGTGGGCTCCTGCCCCGGGGTGGGGAGGTGGGAGGGACTGGCTCCTCCAAGGTTGTAGCATTGATCATTCAAATTTTGGCCAGCCAGCCCCCTGTCATCACAACAGAGAGGCAGCTGGTCCAAAGCTGAGCAGTGCTATGACTCGGTGCATCAGGTCCCAGGTTAAGGGTACAACCATACTGTAACCTGGTTTCCTGACATGATGTATCAATGTAGATCAGGCCTAGGTATCTTCCTAGGAACAACGTGCAGCACTAATGTTTCCTACTTTAGGAAATGAGTCACTGGTGCCTTCTCTATCTCCATTTAAGTATTGCTTGAAAGTAGAAGCTGCTTTTGGTTTAGTTTGCATCAAACTGGTTATCTTAAGAATATGAGTAACAATTTAATGGGGACAAATTTTATCTTCCCTTCTGCATTCACATCATGAAGGTGGACTGCCTCTTATTCCCGTTTGGCTCAGTTATCCTCACCTGAAAAAACCCTCTTCACAGGGCATTTTTAGGTGCTTGTTATAGACACCAGCAATTCCTTTCAAAATGGATTTAAGGGTCTTTCTACCAGCACTTACTGTGCAAAGGGGCTTTTATAAAACCATTTATTTGTTAAAAAAAGATGCAAAAATGGACACATTTGTAGCCGGAAGAAATTCCACCCACAGTGAAGGACGTTAATCATTTTGGAAATGTTGAGCTTCTAATGTTGGTGTTCTATTGCATACATTTGTTTCATTGAGTTAAAATTGGAGATTCTCAAACTCCGAGCTGACTCTGCTACCCAACCTTGAAATGATGCCTGAAAGCACAATAAGGTGTCACTGGGTTTCCAATCACTGTTCCATGTCACCAGGACCCCGATCCTCAAAGGTATGTAGATGGCTAAGACCCATTGAACTCAATAGGTATGAGGTGCCTAAATACCTCTGAGGATTTGGACCCAGGATACCAGCTGTCCTGGGAGTCAATGAGGACTGCTCATATTCTCCAGTAGAATAGGTCTCTAGTAGCTGCAGTTGAGGCTTGTGACTGGTACTCAAGGCTCCTCCTAACCTTAATGACAAGCCTCTTTTGCTCGTCATGAGTGCCCCATCCCTTCCCATCTCCGATACTGTTGTATGTGCTCCTCTGCTCAACAGAGCTTGCACATCTCCAAATCCCTCCAACCCAAGTTCTGTTGCAGACTAGAATGCACAACGCTGATTAAAGGGGGCAGACGCTGCCTAGGACAGTCAAAATTTTTAGGCCCAATTTATTTCATGGTTTCCCCCAGTACAAGGCCCACAGCCCAGGCCACATGCCTCCAGCAATGGAAAGTCCAGTGGGGTGGGAGAAGGAGACGCAGTGTGTGTTGCACATCACCTCCACTCCACTAAGGGCCCAGAGTCCACTAGGGCAGCATGCACAGGGGTTGGGGCCAGATCAGCCAAGAAATACACTAAATCAGCACATCTCTTGGGCTGATGGGGCTCTGATGTAGCCATGCTTGGAAAAACTGTTCTCTTCTAGCAGTGTCTCCAAAGGACATCATCCACAGCGATCCTGCCAGTTGCTCTCTCCTGGCATTGAATCTCCCATGAAAGAATAGCTGCCCCCTTGGGTGAATCTGGCCCTGTGTCTGGTAAATTAGTGTCAAGTCCCCAAAGGCAGAGGGACATTGACCTAGCCCATTTCCTGCATTGTAGCAGGTTCATTCTTTCAAAACTATTCCCTATAGATAGGCATCTTTCCCTGGTTCTCAGCAAGGACAATGAATTCCCTATCCTGGCAGGCATCCTCCGAAATGGCAGGGAACTGAGGCTGCTATGTATGTCCAGTTTGTTCATCTACCAGGTGACCCATCCCTGCTTAATGCCTCCTCGAGTGCCCTCACAAATAAAATCCAGTCAAAATTCCTTCCCAGCCTCAGGTCTGGAGATCACTTTCACTTTGTATGCATGAGCAAGAATCACAGTAGTAAAGCAACTAATCCCATTCCCCTTTGTTAATCCATCGCGGGCCATGGACATGTAAAGAGTGTGCTGACTAAAGCCTTAAATGCATAGGACCTGGCTACACTCAGAATCTCCTTGAGTCCAGACTTGTTAAAATCTGCCCTCAAGACTTCCAGGCACTGTCTAAGGATCCCACCATCCCATCTTAAACTTGTAAGTGGTCAGGAGTTTGGTGTGGGCAGTTCTGGGGTCTGGCATGTACTTGCCCCTGAAATCCATCTCTGTCAACAGCTCCCCATTCGTCAAAAATACCCCTACCCTTTTAATTGCAAAGGCATGCATGAGTGTATTCACTTGTTGGCCCTAGAGGGGTTGCCCTACCCCCTGCCCTTTCTTTGCCCTTGTGCTCAGATCCCTTTGGTTGGGTTTGTTAAAGCTTTAAGAGGGTGGCTTTTCATTTTAACTGGTTGGAAATTATTCCGTTATATCATTGAGCATCCCAAGCACGTCATCAGGTTGATGCTTAGAACAGATGGGGCCAGTTCCTCATCTGGTGTAGAACAGCATTGAAGCCAATGGAGCTGTGTGGATTTACACCAGCTGAGGATCTGGCTTATTATCCTTCTTAACTGAGGCCTTAATGTTTAGGATAAGCTCCTGCTTTGCCGAATAGTGATGGACTCCAGTAAAATGTTTCAAGCCATGCTTAATTGGGGCCTATATTTAGCAGCATTCTTGGGGTTAATTAGGCACTGGTATTCTATTGTTAGGTCTGATTATGCTCTTCCTCCTCCCCATCCCCTGCTAAGAAAAACCCATGCAGGGGGCGAGGGAGGCAGGCTCTTGGGGAGAAGAATCTGGCCTGTGCAGTATGGTGTGGGAGGAAGGTGCTGAGAACCAGAGTGTGTTTCCCCTTCAAAAACTGCTTAGAGGGCACAATGTGCTGAATTTGCCATTTTTTAATATTCCCTGTTTATCCCTTCAGTATCTGCATGTGTGCAATCTTATTTCGTATTTTATACTGTAGTGCCTTTATTACAACAGTGATACATATCAGATCCCTGAACTCAGAGCTTCTTGCTACACTCTGATGACACATCAGGAATTTCAGTCTCTAGAGGCCATGTTACATCTTCCGCCTGAAAAAAAATCCACCAACTTTATGGCTTCCGTTGATTACGTTTTGACTAGAGTTCCCCATAGGGGAAAAATTTACATTCTATTGGCTAATGCAACTTAAATGGCCATTTAGCTAAATGGAAGAATCTCTAATGCAGATTTGTTGGACAGGAGCTTCCTCTGGGATATCCTATCGCATATTCAAAATGTAACCAGATAGAACTAGACAAATTCAATCATGCAACAGAAACTGGATTGCTTGCTTAAAATTGCAGCACTAGTCTAGCCAACAGAGGTCAGTGCAAACTAAATAAAAGGTCTTTCAATGCAGCTTTCTCCTATATAATCAGTTAGAGCCTTGGAGAGAGATTGAATGAACTAGCAGGACAGTGGCTGTTCAAACTACCTTACTCCTTTTCCCTACCAGGTGCTTCGTCCCTGATCAAGAGAGAGTACCTCCAGGGGTGAGATGGAAATTCACGCTTGCTTTGGCCTCTTTCTTGAGCCTTATTGGCCTTTCTGCCACTTGGCAAATATCCATCATCAGTACCATCTCAACAATGCTCCAATCTATTCCTGTGCTACAGGACCACTCAGCAGGGGAAATGGCTTCTTCCTGAAACATTCTCTTTGGCTTGGTTACACGGGGAATGGACAGGGATAGTTTTGTCTTTGTGAGATGCATTACTCGCAGATTATGCCAGGAGCAGGATCTCACTAGATCTTCCATACAGTCTCTCCACCCTCATCTTTCCATCCCTCTCTTCACAGCACAGCTGACCATACCTGCTCTCTGTACTGCATTCCTCAAATCTGAGACGTCCAGGAATCCAGAACCAATTCCCTCTTCCCTCCTGAAAATATCCTGGAAACCATTTTGACAGAATTCAGCTTCTTTCATTTAAGCCAAAGTCAGTGGCCCAAACTTGTGCTATGACCTAGCACATTGGCCACTTGCCAATGCATTTCATTTTCTCCTTAATGAATTAGCTTAGTGGAAACTCAGTGCAACATCTGATAGGGGGACTAGAATAAGAAAGACAACTTTCCAGAAATCTGGAAAGCTGGGTGATCCTTGCTCCTGGACTGAGGGGGCTTACTGATGGGGGCAGCAAGGGATTGATGTTAATGCTCCTTGAGAGCATTGGCTTGGCCTAGTGCACTGAGACAAGGGGAGAAAGAAGACAGAGGGGAGCAGTGATCACCTGCCAATGAAGGCATTGATGTGGAACTTCAGGGTAAAAAGATCTGAATGTTTATATAGGTGTGGCCTTTTGTGTATATCCCCTGCACTGTTTTACTTGTTCAAATGAAAGCTTGTAATCTCCAGGACCCTGTCAACAACACAAAGAGCCCATCAATAATGACTCATCTAAAAGAATAGTTGCAGACCTCATTTCTATGGCACTAGGTGGGGTGACATCCTTCTGTACACTCCATATTCTAAATACAATAGGCTATGCCCACTTATACAACAGATGAGGATCTGGCCTAGTATGTCTAGCTTGGCCAAAAACCATCTTATGAGATACTAACCATCACCAAACGTTGGTAGGATGTAAAAAACCAAGCATGGAGAACAGTTGTTCAGGATAGCCCAAACAAATCTAATGGGGCATAATAGGTGAAATTTAAACCAAGGAACATTGACTGTACCAGAATGTCTTTCTTAATTCTGGGGTCCCTTACTCTGTCCTAGAGTCTCTTAAAGCAGATGAGGTGGTGGGGGTGGGGGGGAGGAGCCCTGTTAAGTATTGGCATTGTTTAGAGAAGATAGTGGAAAACCAAAGTCTGTATTGGCCAGGGAGCATGGACTTTCCATTGATTGCATTATCCTGTGCAATATGACTGGCCGCCATGAAATATGGCAATAGCCTGTTACAGAAACATATGGTGGATAATAGGTAATCCGGTCTAAGTGCTTGTACCCTTCAGGGATACTCACCATCTTGCCATTGCAAGATGTCCCATTGACCTGTAGAATTACTCCTGTGTATGTAAGTGCAGGACTGGGAACCCTACACCCCCTCTAACCTATTCCTCAGGATCTGCCATACGGGCAGAGCACTTAGCCCTTGGCAGACCTGTTCTTACCCTTCAGAATGTTTGATGGGGGCCTCTCAATCCAATATTTGAGCTCCCTACTTTTGAATTATAAGGCAGATGCTTTATCTATTAAGCTTCAGAGCCTTTGTTGCAGTCTTTCCCCCACACTATTTTAATTTCATAGTGTCCGCATCCCCTTGATTAAAAATGCAGCACTAGCTGAGAAAACAGGTTACTGACAGCTCACATGTACCTTGTACTTAGCAAGGTGTTTCCAGAGGTGCTTAAATTCTTGCAGGGAGAATCTTCCATTAGACTTGAGCTGCATCAGTGGTTAAGGCTTAAACGTTTAGTGGCAGCTAATCTTGGGTTTCCTAGTATCAGGATGCAGAAAACCCGCCCTCCCCCCCACCATGTGAAAAGAGCCCTGCTAAAGGAATCCTGCTGCCACGCAGGTTGGAATGTCAGGCTTTAAGCTGGGGAAGGCTAAGGTATTCCTTGCTCCGAGCAGCGGTGTGAGAAGCTATAGAAGGCACAAAATAAACGTGACAAATTGTAAATGTAACTGAGGGCCATTAAGCAGCAAAATTATATAGTGCCTTTCATAGCAATGGATCACGAGGCTATAAAGCCAACGTACAAATTACCCCATGGAAATGCAGCCACCTTTGGGGAGGAGTAAAAGGTGCTGTGGTCTAACACCCCCACCTCCTCACTGCTGGTTGGGGCCCACAGGGCATTACCTGTAGTTAGATTCTTTATGTCTACACTGCTACTGAACTTGATTGGCACACAGATAACAGTAGATGTGGTGGCATGGGCTTGAGGGTGGGCTAACTGCAAATGTAAGTACTTAGGTGGCTAGCCCATGCTGCCACAGCTACACTGTTAGCATAGGTAACAATAGCTAGATTAAAGCTAACCTGGGTATGCCTCCTTTTGTCTTCTCTGAACATATTGGGGTGGGGAGCAGCCTTGCAGTCATTCGCAGGCTTGAGGTGGGAGGGGAGGATGGAGCCTCCACAGCATAAGGTGTAGAGTAGTCATAGCCCCATTCATGGTATTAGCCCCCAAGATCCCCACGGATCCACCCTCTGTTGCACTTGCTCCTACACTGGCACAAGGCATTTACATGCAACGCTGACAGTACCCGCCCCCCGGGTTGGCGGCAGGCTCAAACCTGGGGCTGCTGGAGCTTAGTGCATGAGCTTCTACCGCATGAGCTAAAAGCCAACTGGCTCTTAGCAAAGGCTGTAGAGCAGACTCAATCTCCCTATCTCTGTGCCACTAGGTGGGACAGAACACCACACCCACAAGGTGTGTGGGTTACACACTCAGCAGTTCCATGAAGGAGGTGCACTATCTGACCCATCATGTCCTCCTATACTGCTCTGTTCCCTGCAGTGAGACTGCCTCTGGCCCCTGCCTCTTTCAGGGCTGCCAAAGCCGTGAGAAAGCAAAGCCCCCTTACAGAGTAAGTGGGTGGTGCTGCCCTCAAAGTTGGCTGAAAGAGGCTGCTCCAGTCTTTAGATCACACTGTATAGGGAGTGGGTAGCAATGTAGTGAATGAAAAAAAATCCATCTTGACTAAAAATGGAATGGGGGTGGGGGGTAGAAAAGTGGCTGTGTCAGCACCCTCCATGTGTCCTGCATTCCATGCCTGTTGAGACGGCAAGAAGGTGCAGTAACAGGAATGTTGGAAAGAAAGCAACTGGCTGCAGGTCATTTTTATTCATTTGATGCAATCTGTAATGGTCTGGCACTGTCTCAGAGTTATTTGAGGGCCCGGATCAAAAAGACAGCATGAGAGCATACAGCGGGGAGAATTTATGTTTTCATCAAGGAGCTCTCTTGTTTTACAATGGCCAGCAATGCATTTCCAGTGTTGTCTTGTTAACAGTTGGAAGACTATGCCATCTATCTAACTAGAAGAGGTATACCAAAGGATGAATAGTTCGCCAGTGATTCAGCAGTGACACATTGCTGCTGGCCACTCCAGGCCTGACTGATGTCAGGGGAAAGGCAATAATAGCTTCATTGGTCTTGACATAAACTTAGAGCAACAGGCTTGGTGTTCCAGTTCACAGGCAAGCCAAGCTTGGCAGCCTTAGAGGAAGGATGGGAAGAAGTAGTGTTAGGTTGAGCTATACAGTGGATCTTACTGAATCCCAACATAGTCCTTTAGAAGCTGTGACATGTCCAGGACTGGGCCAAGGCTTATTAACCACAGTGCCTAGAGAGTTCAGAAGATGAGGACTATGTAATTAATAGAATAGATTTTAAAGTAACTAGGGAAGGGCCTATAGTACCCAGCGAGCTCTTGGCAGCAGATCCCAAGCCCCAGAGAGAGGGTGCATAGTAAAGCCCTGTATACATTGTGGGAAAATTATGACACTTGTGGCCAATATTTATTTGCAGGTTGTTCCAGGGGGAAGCACAGCTGAGCCATAACTGAGGCAAAGGATGGGCTGCACGGGGGGGAAGTTTTTTGCCTTTGCTGAAAGGATACATCCATCAGAGCTAATATGCCTCTACGTGACTCAAAGCAGAATCCTCCGTCCAGGCTGGCCATTTGATCTATAAGAATTGACAAAACAAAAGTGATCAGACAAAGAACAAAAGACACCCTGGGTTAAGTCTCTACCTCCAGAGAGTGGGGCTCCAACCTGGTCACTGTTAAGATGGGTAGGTGGATTTTAGTCTTGCCCCAATTGGTCCATATCACTAAAGGACCCCCAGGACCGGGCACGGGATGCTGCCAGTCGGGCCTGAGGTGTGTTAGAGAAGGTGTGTGTGTGTGTGTGTGTGTGTGTGTGTGTGTGTGTGTGTGTGTGTGTGTGTGTGTGTGTGTGTGTGTGAGAGAAAGAGAGAGAGAGACACGTCTCAAATGGACCCCTTCTGAGGGATGTCATTCAGCAGCGACCGAAAGGTAACTAGGTCCCATAGAAATTTGGTGATCTCTCTCCTCTTCTGTTGTTTTACCCCTCCTTTTCTGTCTCGGTCACATGCTGTACCCCATATCTAAGAGGTAGGGGGAGTGGTGCAGGCCAGGACTAGACTTCCACCAGGGAGTGTTGCAGGTGGGCATGGAGCTGACATGGCAGAGCTGTGTGAGAGGTAAGGACCGGGAGCAGCGTGAGGATCTGTGACTGGATCCCATAAAAAAAGCAGATGTGCTGCAGATCATGGAGGGGGCCTAAGCAGAACTGTGTGGTGATCTAGGCCTGGATCAGCAGGGCACTCTGCAGGTCAGGAGGAAGGGCTGTGTGAGGACCCAAGACTGGAAAAACAGAGGTGCTGCTGGTCCCACTAGAGAGCACTTAGAGGCACAGGGGCATACCAAAGTTCAGCAGCTTGAGCTGCAGCAGCCGCTCTGAGCATGCAGACAGCAATGTGCTAGGAAAGGCTAAGTGCTGAGCTGGATTGGAGCTGGGCTGTTTTACAGCTTCTTTCATGTGAACATTATTTTTTTTAATAAAAATTGAGCATAAAGGAAATCCCAGAGAGGTTTTTCAGTTCATCAGAGGCCTACCACTCCTTCTGAGCATTTTCCTAGGACCATCAGGGTTACATCTACGGCTCCATCTAGTACACACTAGATCCAGGGTAGGAAGACACCATTAACTGGATCATAAAGAGCTTTACCTTTCAGGAACACTTCATTGAGGAGCCTTTGCAGCTGCGAGGCATTGATGTCTGAACCCTAATGCAAAACAAAGCACACGAGTTTATAAGCACCAAGCTTCCTTACCCTCCCTCATCCTTTCCTCATTCTTCACTTGCTTACACCATTGTGAATCAGGAGTAACTCCACTCATGGCAGTAGAGTCACACAGCTGCAAATCAGGTGTGAGCTCAGAATCAGGCCACCTGATTCTCTGAATCACCCTTTCTTTTTAGGGTAATAATTTGTACTGTCCATGAAAGGGTTTTGAAGTGCTTTATAAGCATTACCATCAGTGCTATGAGGCAGAGCAGCAATATTATCCCCAGTGTTGTACAGATGGACAACTCTCTTAGGGAAACCAAGACCGAGATATGCTAAGGTCACACAGGAAGTCAGTGCTTGAGCTAGGAGTGGAACTCAGGTCATTAGACTCCCTATCCTATGGTTTAGCTACATGACCATCCTTCCTGCTTTAGTATTTTAATTGATAGTGGATTATTTGCTGTGGAGAAGCTGGGCCATATAAAGGAGTAGCTGATTCCTAGAGCCAAAGGGTCAGTGTCTCTGTATTGCCTGACCTGAGCTCAGCGTAAGTCTGAAGGCCTGGAGGAGAGTGGGGGGGAAAGCATTATTTAGCCACCTGTGTGTCCTCCAATCCTGGGGCACCTGGGCACCAGAAAGGTTGCTGGACTAAGTTGTACCTGCTGTCAGCAGTCATCTCCAGGGGTTGTTGCCAGGGATAAGCTGATGTAGGAGAACACTACTGCCCCCCTTCCCCCCCTACACCTTTCTGGCCAAAGAGCAGATACGTTGCATTTACACTACATTTTTGCACTGGTGCAAGCTATTGAGAACCAGGATCCTTGTCTCCCACTCTACATTCATGCTGTAGCTCTCAGCTGCCTGAGTTATGTAAAATCTTACTGCCCTGCCTCTAGTGCTCCCCAAGGCCCATCCAGGGCATTGTGTGTGACAGACTGGGTCATTTTTCACCTTTATGCATTGATGTAACTATTAACTGTGAAAGGTCTATTGTGTAAAGGCTTTTGGCAGTGATTTTTCTCTTGACTAAGTCAAGGAGTTCTTTTATAACAGTTTATTAAACCATTAAGAGCATCTCCTGTGAACACACACAGCTTGGCTCACAGAGAGCTGGAATCAATTACTCAAACACTGACTGATATCCGCTTTCCAAATGCGGCAAGTGCAAGCTGGAAACAGTGCTGATCAGAGGGAAAAAATATCCAAGGATTATTTCTAATTTCTTGTTTAAATAAACCCCAAACAATCATCCCCTAATATGGTGAGCTGTCCATTCTATTCCAGCTCTCTCTCCCACTTTTCTGTGGATTTTGGCAGCCAGATCAATGCTGTTTTGAAGGTATCCACTTAAGGAATGCTAAGCCCACATTTCCAAAGACATTTTTCTACATGGATTGATAGCAAGATGGGAGGCTTTTCTTTTACAACTCCACCTCTCTCTTTATTTTTTCAGTAATCGGCTGTATTCAGGGTACCTGTTTAGCATATCTGAGGAAGATGTTTTCAGAGGAGCTGTCTTGACTCTGGTTGGGTATGTCCTGGATCACAGAAAAAAAACATGTACATATGCAAATTAGTGACAAAAGCCATGGAAACCAGAACCATATTATTCTCATAGCTCTGTAGCTGCGTGCAGCACTTTAGAATGGACAAGGTATGGACAACAAAGCACACAGTGGTGCCTCAGAGACCGTGCAGCCTAAAGGCAAGAAGAGATACAATAGCGATCAGGCAGGAAGTGGTGTGTGGATGTTATAACTTTGTAGAATGAGGGATTTTTTTATTTTTTTTGGTGGGGGGGAGATTCAGATAGGATTTGAAGAAGAGGGGGTGAGCTTGGCCTCTCTTAAGTGGGAGGATGTTCTCAGCATAGGGAACCGTGTGAAGCTAAAAAGTAAGTAAATGGAGGAGTCAGGAGGAGAGAATTTTAGGTGGAGTACAGGAAATGGAAGGTACTCAGGGCCAGTTTGTCACTGGTGCAAACTGATGTCACTATACTGAAGCCAATGGCTTGCCGCCATTTTAGATCGTATGAACAGCTGGCCCATAGGCAGGGATAGAGTTGTGGAGAGCTTTGGAAGTGGAAGAAAGGGGGAAGCCAGTGCAGAAATTCAAGAAGAGGAGCGAAGAAGTGATGGGAGCTGCTTGAGAGGAAGATTGCCTAGACAGCAGTGAATTAATACTTTAGAGCCTAATCCTAACACACATGTAGCCTCTGACTCCAATGGAATTACTAAGGACCACCCACCTGTGTGAAGTTTGCAGGATTGGGTACTGTACTTGCATATGGCAAAATATAGGTTGTTGGTTAGTGACATTATTTAAGGAAAGTGAAAGGTTGTTAGTGTAACTGGATAATAGCATAAACAATAGGTTTCTCTCTCCATAACAGGGCTTAATAGCTGACTGGAAAATTAATGATTAGAAAGGGCTTGAGTCTCTCACTTACACCATTAACTTCAAAGGAGTCACTCCTGGTTAACACTACTGTGAGAGAGCAGAATCAGGTGCAACCCAAGCTCCAAAGTAGAAGAGGACTGTACTGTAGAATGCACCAGGACAGGTGAGTCATAGTTCAGAGAGAGAGAGAATTCTGCAGCTGGAATGACAATTGTACTGTACTTGGGCTGTAATTATCAGGTGATTAAGAAGAAGCAGAAAGCATACAGGGAGTGGAAGATGGGAGGGATCAGCAAGGAAAGCTACCTTATTGAGGTCAAAACATGTAGGGATAAAGTGAGACAGGCAAAAAGTCGAGTAGAGTTGGACCTTGCAAAGGGAATTAAAACCAATAGTAAAAGGTTCTATAGCCATATAAATAAGAAGAAAACTAAGAAAGAAGAAGCGGGGCTGCTAAACACTGAGGATAGAAAAAAGAAAAGGAGTACTTGTGGCACCTTAGAGACTAACAAATTTATTAGAGCATAAGCTTTCGTGAGCTACAGCTCACTTCATCGGATGCATCCGATGAAACATAAGCTTTCGTGAGCTACAGCTCACTTCATCGGATGCATCCGATGAAGCGAGCTGTAGCTCACGAAAGCTTATGCTCTAATAAATTTGTTAGTCTCTAAGGTGCCACAAGTACTCCTTTTCTTTTTGCGAATACAGACTAACATGGCTGCTACTCTGAAACCTGTCACTGAGGATAGAGTGGAGGTTAAAGATAATCTAGGCATGGCCCAATATCTAAACAAATACTTTGCCTCAGTCTTTAATAAGGCTAAAGAGGATCTTAGGGATAATGGTAGCATGACAAATGGGAATGAGGATATGGAGGTAGATATTACCATATCTGAGGTAGAAGCAAAACTGAAACAGCTTAATGGGACTAAATCGGGGGGCCCAGATAATCTTCATCCAAGAATATTAAAGGAATTGGCACCTGAAATTGCAAGCCCATTAGCAAGAATTTTTAATGAATCTGTAAACTCAGGAGTTGTACCGAATGATTGGAGAATTGCTAATATAGTTCCTATTTTTAAGAAAGGAAAAAAAAGTGATCCGGGTAACTACAGGCCAATTAGTTTGACATCTGTAGTATGCAAGGTCCTGGAAAAAATTTTGAGGGAGAAATTAGTTAAGGACATTGAAGTCAATGGTAAATGGGACAAAATACAACATGGTTTTACAAAAGGTAGATCATGCCAAACCAACCTGATCTCTTTCTTTGAGAAAGTAACAGATTTTTTTAGATAAAGGGAACGCAGTGGATCTAATTTACCTAGATTTCAGTAAGGCGTTTGATACCTTGCCACATGGGGAATTATTAGTTAAATTGGAAAAAATGGGGATCAATATGAACATCAAAAGGTGGATAAGGAATTGGTTAAAGGGGAGACTACAACGGGTCCTACTGAAAGGCGAATTGTCAGGCTGGAGGGAGGTTACCAGTGGAGTTCCTCAGGGATCAGTTTTGGGACCAATCTTATTTAATCTTTTTATTACTGACCTTGGCACAAAAAGTGGGAGTGTGCTAATAAAGTTTGCAGATGATACAATGCTGGGAGGTATTGCCAATTCAGAGAAGGATCGGGATATTATACAGGAGGATCTGGATGACCTTGTAAACTGGAGTAATAGTAATAGGATGAAATTTAATAGTGAGAAGTGTAAGGTTATGCATTTAGGGATTAACAACAAGAATTTTAGTTATAAGCTGGGGACACATCAATTAGAAGTAACGGAAGAGGAGAAGGACCTAGGAGTATTGGTTGATCATAGGATGACTATGAGCTGCCAATGTGATATGGCTGTGAAAAAAGCTAATGCGGTTTTGGGATGCATCAGGAGAGGCATTTCCAGTAGAGATAAGGAGGTTTTAATACCATTATACAAGGCACTGGTGAGACCTCACCTGGAATACTGTGTGCAGTTCTGGTCTCCCATGTTTAAAAAGGATGAATTCAAACTGGAGCAGGTACAGAGAAGGGCTACTAGGATGATCCGAGGAATGGAATACTTGTCTTATGAAAGGAGACTTAAGGAGCTTGGCTTGTTTAGCCTAACTAAAAGAAGGTTGAGGGGAGATACAATTGCTATAAATATATCAGAGGGATAAATACAGGAGAGGGAGAGGAATTATTTCAGCTCAGTACCAATGTAGACACAAGAACAAATGGGTATAAACTGGCCACCAGGAAGTTTAGACTTGAAATTAGACAAAGGTTTCTAACCATCAAAGGAGTGAAGTTTTGGAATAGCCTTCCAAAGGAAGCAGTGGGGGCAAAAGATTTATCTGGCTTTAAGATTCTACTTGATAAGTTTATGGAGGAGATGATATGATGGGATAATGTGATTTTGGTAATTAATTGATCTTTAAATATTCAGGGTAAATAGGCCTAATCCCCTGAGATGGGATATTAGATGGATAGGATCTGAGTTACCCAGGAAAGAATTTCCTGTAGTATCTGGCTGGTGAATCTTGCCCAAATGCTTAGAGTTTAGCTGATCGCCATATTTGGGGTCGGGAAGGAATTTTCCTCCAGGGCAGATTGGAAGAGGCTCTGGAGGTTTTTCGCCTTCCTCTGCAGCATGGGGCACGGGTCACTTGAGGGAGGATTCTCCGCTCCTTGAAGTCTTTAAATCACGATTTGAGGACTTCAATAGCTCAGACATAGGTGAGGTTTTTCGTAGGAGTGGGTGGGTGAGATTCTGTGGCCTGCAGGAGGTCGGACTAGATGATCAGAATGGTCCCTTCTGACCTTAGTATCTATGAATCTGGGCCTGATTCCGAGTTCCTGCTAGTTTAAGAAGTGTAATTCCATTGACTTCTATGGGGTTACACTGGTGCAAACCAGATAATTCAGAATCAGGTCTAGACTCTTGCAAAGACCAATTGGATCACCCAGTCTGACAATCAGCTTTCCGCAGATCCCTGCCTTATATTAGATGGACAAATCCCTGTGTGGAAAGGGGAGAGAATGCCATGCTGGGGAACGTGATAGTGCTAATGTCTAGAGTGGAGTGAATGAGTGATTATTGAGTTTGGTGGCCCAACTAAAATAAATCAGACAAAAAATTGTTGTGAAAATATTTTGTTTTTTCTCACTGAAATGAAAACACAGAAGTTTTGTTTCTTGTTGAATGACAGGTTACATTTACTTTTCATGTGATTTTTACAAAAATTAAATCTAGCTACATTTCAAAATGAATCAATTCAAAATGGAAAGGTGTACCATTTCAACTTTTTCAATCTTCCCTCCCCTTTGTTGTCCAAAACTAGTTATTGAATTTGATTGGAATTCACAGTTTCAGGAGACCCTAAAATTTAACTCAGCTCTACTGCTGACAGCGATTTACTTGATGAAAATGCATTTGAAAAATTCAAATTAAAGATTAAGGACCTGATTCTGAAACTGCCCCTCACATGGATAGATTACTTATTCTGTGAGTACTCCCTCTCATAGCTCAGTACAAAAGGTGGCAGAGCTGTGCCCAGAGACATAAGAGCGGCCATACTGGGTCAGACCAATGGTCCATCTAGCCCAATATTCTGTCTTCCGACAGCGGCCAATGCCAGGTGTCCCAGAGGGAATGAACAGAACAGGTAATAATCAGGTCACCCATTCCCAGCTTCTGGCAAACAGAGGTTGGGAAATCATCCCTGTCCATCCTGGCTAATAGCCATTGATGGACCTATCCTCCTTGAACTTATCTAGTTCTTTTTTGAACCCTGTTGTAGTCTTGGCCTTCACAACATCCTATGGCAAGGAGTTCCACAGGTGACTGTGCATTGTGTGAAAAAATACTTGCTTTTGTTTGTTTTAAGTCCGCTGCCTATTAATTTCATTTGGTGACCCCCTAGTTCTTGTGTTATGAGAAGGAATAAATAAACACTTCCTTATTTACCTTCTCCACATCAGTCAATGATTTTATAGACCTCTATTATATCCAAGCTGAAAGGACCTAGTCTAATTAATCTCTCCTCATATGAAAGTTGTTCCATACCCCTAATCATTTTTGTTGCCCTTTACTGAACCTTTTCCAATTCCAATATATCTTTTTTGAGATGGGGTCACCACATCTGCATGCAGTATTCAAGATGAGAGTGTACCATGGATTTATATAGAGGCCGTATGATACTTTCTGATGTGAGGCAGATGGCAGAAGAGAAGGCAACAGCCAGGGTGGGGTGGGGAGAGGAGAGTAGGGTTGCAGCAAAAAGACTGGTTAGTGGCTGGTGCCAGGACATCCATAATGTTGACTCACACACCTCCAGCATCTATGTCATTTTTCACATGTTCCTACCTTTGGTATCACTGGGCTGAGCCTGCTTTTCAGGTCCCTAAAAACACCACAAGAGTCACATCAGAAAAAGACAGCCTTCTAGCATTTATTTGCAGAGAGAGAGAGAGAGAGAGAGAGAGAGAGAGAGAGAACTCTAAGAATGCTTGTGAATCCCAAACACCCTGTGATTGTGCTGACACTTTTCAGGTGTTTTGGTTCAGAATCAAGCCTTCGAACTTTATCTAATCATCCCTGCTGCATTAGTAAGCACATGGGCCTGATTCTCTGCTCACACTGATTTGAAACTGTTTCAAAGTCCACTGACTTCTCTGCAATCACTCTTGATTTACACCACTGTAGGGGAGTGGAGAATCCAGGGCTGTGTGTGCAACAGCAGGACTAGTTTGTAGCGCTTTCACCACCAGGAGGCATGAGGGGGTCCGTCTCCAAAGTCAGCTCTTACATGAGCAAAAGCTCCAGGTTACCTTAACTTGAGCTGTAACATTATGAAATGTCTCTAATTTTCCTATAGCACATGAACACAAGATGAACATTAATAAAAAGGCAAGAGGATACCTGAGGATATTTAAAGGCAAATTTAAACCAGAGCACACATTTATAGCCATCATAAAATTAACCTGTGGACCTCACTGACACAGGATGTTACTGACGTAAATACAGTTGCAACTCCTAACATTCCAGTTTTGCCTTAGATGAAGAAACAAGCTCACTTCAGGCTTCGCAGCATTCCCTATGAAACCGTATGCTTGTTATAGGGCAGCAGTTCCCAGACTGGGGTTCCAGTGTCCCCTAGGGTGAGCTACCTGGTCAAATGATGATAGCTGCTCCTCCACTTTTCCAGCTGCTACCCTTATTGTCCATGAGTACTAACTTACTACTCAGATAGAATAAAAATGGCCCAGGGGTTAGGGCACTAGCCAAGGACACAGAAGACCTGGGTGCAACCCCCTGCTCTGCCACAAAGTTCCTGTGGGCAAGTGACTCAGCCTCCCTGTGCCTTAGTTTCCCATGTAACATGGGGATAATAGCACGGGAATAATCGCCCTATCTTGCAGGGGTGTTGCAAGGATAAAGATTGTGAAGCACTTTGAGAGCTACTACTGGAAAGTGCTGTATAAGAGCTAGGTATTATTACTACTGTACTCCCAGGATTTGAATGAGACTGTGTGTGGAAGACGTTACTACCGAATGTAAGAGTGGCAGAATCCTGCTCACTGGAAGAAGTTCAAAACACATTGGCCCAGACTGTGATTCCCTTACTCACAGGGATGGGCAGTTACTCACATGAACGGTCCCAAGGAAGTCAAGGTAGCCCAGTGATAGCTTCCCTCATGTTTCTGTTTCAGAAAGAAGCAATTGCTGTAGCTGGCTTGGGGATGTTTTGCAAATCACAAATGAGTGAGGATGTGTCCACAAGACAATCTCATTAATTAAGCCGTGGGCCATGCTGTGTAAAAGCTGTGGAACCCCACTATAGGGTAAATTGCAAATACCAAGGCAATGCCACTGTGTAATATTACCTAAGACAACTTTGTCAAGGGTGAATGCTGTGGCTTAGATTTTTTTTTGTTTTATGAAGACTAGCCATTTCTATGAAAACATCTGCATTTACGCTGACTAGGATAAAACTTCCACCCGGTGTTCCCAAACCTACAATATTATCCTTGTGGATGGATCCAAACATCTGTGTGGAGTCCCATTGAAATTAATGGATCTATGCAGTGAGTCCGCCCACATGGATCAGACATCAGGCACTTGGATTGTAAACTCCTTGGGTGAGGCACTGTGTCTTTGCATACACCTCATGCAATGGGGACCTGATCCTGACTGGGGCCCATTGGTGCGACAGCAATATAAATATTAAAGAACTACTAATACAAGCCATCAGCCCTCCTTTCTTAGAGCAGGTGTCCATCCCAAGCTGGAGGGAAGTCTCCCACGGGCATACAGTATGGTGCTCTATAGGGGATACTCTGTTCTGGAGTCATTACTGAGATGCTCCTAAATATACCCTTCCTCTGTTCAGCTATGGCAATTCCTGTGTACCCATCTGTGTGCCCAGCCTAAACTCCTAGCATTCCTGCCAATACACTCCGGTCACTAACCTCTCTCTTTGCAACAAGCTTCCACAAAACATTCAAATAAAACACCACATTAATGGCCCATGTCTTAGATGTTCAGAGACAACCCTGGAAGCTGGAAATAAGGTATATACAAGTATAATGATCTTACTCATGGTTGTCTTGGCTCCTCAGGAAGATTCGTAGGAGGAATTCAGCCTCTTGGCCTTCTTCTGACGTGGCTGGAACAACAATGTAGGTACTGGGGCTCAAGAAAAAGTAATTGGTGACATCATGGGTCGACACATTTAAACCGTACTTCAGAACTTTGGATTTATACTGAGAGAAAAATGCAACTGGCAAATCTTTCCTTCAAGCCCTGAAACTGAAGGAAATTATTAATTGTACCATGGCAGTCCTGTATTCCCACAGCCCCTTTCATCCACAGAAGTCTGAAATAGCTTTTCATATTCAAACCTGCATATATGGGAATCACTTCACTCACCACTGCAATGCAATCATCTCTGGGGTGGAACACGGCAGTTAATAGTGCACAGCAACGCTACACAACAGTTAGGGAAGTGAAAAAGAACTGGGGGGGATTTTAGGTGGGTGGAGTGTAGTTAGTTGATCTGGAATGTGCCAAGAGAGTGGGGTGAATACCCTAATTCCGATGAAAATTTCCTTGGGGTATGTCATGTACATAAGTGCTCAGAGCCCTAGTTAAACATTTCATCCAGAAGACAGTGTCTTTAGCAGCAGTGCCATCCTTGCATCAATTCTCATAAGGAAATAATGTATCCTGATCTTTCTTTGGTTATTCCAATACTTTTGCGGAGATGAAACAAGAAATATATTGTAACAGCTGTTACTGTAATGACATGTAAAGATAGCATAATAAAAATCCTTACTAAACAAATTCCCTCAAATACATTGGAGTGTATAAATTCCATTTAGAATGGCTATACAGTGTGACATAGTTATTTATGAGCCATGCCTTTGGGAGAAAATAGTATAAATCTGCTATCTTGGGGGAGGGAGAAAGACTGTGGGCTTGTCTAGACAAGCTGTTAGAGCACAACTGGCTTGCTGTGCACTAACAATCTGCCTGGACTCTGCTACCATACACTAAAAGTTCTCTGGTGCACTTTGATCTACCCTGCTTTCAAATGGGAGTAGGTGAATGTGCACTAGGAAATGTCCAGTGTGTGATACCATGGTCCGCATGGACAGTTAGTTATGGGGCAGGCTAGTGAGAGGTAGATTTACACCCCAGCTTGCTGCGAAATGAGTGCTCATCCAAGCCATGTTATAGAGGACATGGGAGCTGTCTGGACTGCAAGGCAGATCCACAGTTGGCGTAAGCTGAAATCAGTGGAGGTGTCATTTGGCATCTGGGTCTTATTCTGAACTCCTGCTGGTGGAAAGTGGAAGTAACTCCCATTTACATCACTGAAGGTAAAACTGGTGTGACCTCAGAATCTGACCATAAATATTTACCCAACTCTATCACATTACATGAACCCTCCATGTCTGTCTATATATACCCTGCACAGCACTTCCGTTATCCTGCCAACACATAACATCCATTCTACTTCAGAGTGATGATATGATGCGTCTCGATACACTGTGAGAGATTAATAGTGATATTGCTGTTCTGGGAGCGAACTTGGTGAACTTTAGTACATGCTATAGTAAGACCTAGTGCCAGCAGCTCCAATGTAAACTTCTTATGCCCGGTCTATGTGGGGAAAGTTTTTTCAGGATAACCTAAGGAGTGAATCTAAACCAATACAGTTACAGCAGTATAAACCCCAATTTAGACACACTTATTCTGGTATAAGAGTGTTCAGATGGGGGATTATATTCCAGTATAACTAGTAAAACCTTTTTGTGTAGACAAACAGACTTACACAGTTCTGTTACTGCCCCTTGCTAATGACTTGTAGCAACCTCGCTTCAGTTTTTGAGCTTCCCATTATAAGGGCCTACATTGTATCAGAATTCTGAGGTGTACCAGTATTCATGCATGAGCTAGATTTCTGGTAAGATCTGAGCCATAGGCAAATGTCCACTGGAGATTATATTGAGACCACCAAACTCATTTCACTTGTGATTTAAGTCAAATCTGAACCCAGGAGTTCCAGAAATGAATTGTGAGTGATATCATGGAATAATGCACTGTCTGGCCTCCTGATTTAAGGTTAATTTGAGAGATAGCTCAAACACCTAATATCCAGATTCTCCATGGGTATAAATTGGCACAGCTCTACTGAAAACAATGCAGCTTTGGCAATATGCACAACTGAGGGTCTGGTCCCGATAGGAACATTAGAAAAGTTTTCAGCACTGTGCATATGTTTGACATCTTCAGACTTAGGCCACTAAACCATCTCTTTGGATTAGGTTTCATGTTTGAAATGTCTAGATTCCCTTGACACTTGTGTTCAGATCTTGGCAGGATTAATTCAATCTTTCACTCATCTCAGGCAGATAAATTGTGTACTGCTCTGCGTACTGGACCTGGTGCTCTTTTAGCTCGTGCTGCTTTATTCAGTAGAACCCCCACTGAAGTCTACAGAAAAATAACAGTTTACAGGAGAATCAGGCCCGCTGCAAGTAGGTCATTAAAATATGACTCCAAAAGCCAAGGCCTTTTCTGCTCCTTCTGGATATTAAAGGTCCTCTGACACTTTTTAAAAGAGCACAGGTTTACCCAGAAGGTCTTGGCCAAAATTCCCTATCTCCACACCAGGATACTCTGTGGTTGTTAACTGCTCTCTCTCCCAGAGAAGGCTGCATTTCAGTGATGCGTGTGTATGTATGTTTCTATAGTTTATGCTCCTGGAATCAAAAGTGCTATATGAAAGTAAAATATTTCCATGTTAAAGTTTGGACTTGTGACATAGCAGACAAGAAAATCTACTGGCAGTGCAGTAGGGGGAAGGAAACATTGAAATATGTTAGTATGAGAAAAGGAAGCGTTTGCTAAAATATCAGAGTAAATGTAAAGAAAACAATACAGCAAAAGCCTGAATGTTAATGCTCATGTTGTCTGTGATAGTCATGGAGAATGCAATACAAATATATGACTATATGTACATGAGAATATATATGTGATATAGCTAAAACAATATATAAACATACACAATTATTAGAATTGATCAAATTTTTCTGATTTTTTTTAAATGAAAACTTCAATTGAAAATCCAATTTCTGATGATTCCCTTCCTCTCTATCCCTATCCAGCTTTGGTAATTATTGATCAAAGAAAATGAACATACCTCAGGTTCAACCTGAGGGGAAGAAAGGAGAAATGCAGGTTTTAAATATAAAATAAGCATATAGCTGATCTAAAGTTCTGTTCTCTATTCGAACACCCCGATTAGACAAACATTTCCTTGGTACTGTTATCTAATGTCAAAGCTGACAGTTCATGCAAGTCCCCCCATTTTTCATCACTCCCTCTTCCCTTATCCACACTCACATCAGCTCCGCTTTATGGCAGCTGATCATGTGTCTCTGAGGACAGAGTTCAGCCCTTAATCTCTATGCAGAGGCAAAACACGCCCCCACTCCCAAAAGTGTTAGTCTTGCCCCAGTGGATGCTGCTTACCCTGAAGATCAAAAATCCGGTGAACAATTTTTGTGCATCTGGCATATTATTGGCAGGTTTTCGCATCAGTGACACCACCACATTATAGTTTTTCAGGTCAGGCTCCTCCACTTGGATAAAGTACTGGGGGTTCCTTGAAAATGCACCTGCTGTGAAATGATTAGTAGTAGTAGTAGTAGTAGTAGTAGTTGTACATAGCATTTAAAGGCCCATGCCAAGATCAGGACCCGATTGTGCTAGCTGCTATACATACACATAGTAAGAGATGGCTTCTGCTCCAAAGAGCTTACACTGAACCAGACAAAGACCAAGTGCAGGAGGAAGGAAGTGTTACTATCCCCAGTTTAGAGATGGTGAGCTGTGGCACAGAGAGATTAAGTAACTGGCCAGTGGTCACCCAACAAAGCCATGGCAGAATCAGAAATTTAACCTAGATCACCTCAGTCTCAAACCCAGGGCCTTAACTACAATCCCATCCATTCTCAAGCCAGTACGGGCAGTTTCTATTAAAACCCACGCAGACAAGGATACTCTAATGGAGAAGAGGATTGTGGCTTAGAGATTACAGCTGCACAACCATGAAAAGGAGGAGGTCCAAATAAATTCTCCCCTTTTCCCAGAGGGCAATTGTTCACCATGAAAAATATAGGGTGTCAGTAACAATGATGCAGCTCTAAAGATAAAGGCCTTTTGGGAGACCAGTCAGACAATGGAGCCAAGGTTTTGGTTAGTGGTAAGTAGTGGCCTCAAGGAAAGAGAGCTGGGCTGATGTGCATTTTCAAGATGGACACACAAGACTGAGAAGAGAGCTCTCTCTTAATATAGAATAGAATTTAAGTATTAATAAATCACAGGAGCAAACACTTGATTGTGTTGGTTTGGGCTTCAGAGATGACAGTTTGCTGATGAGTGGTTATATTTTGCATTACGGCATGTTCAGTCATGAACTATACTAGAAGGTTGATGGCAAAATATACACCCATGGAAAGTGGCCTCCTTCTACCCACTGCCAATAGAGTACATCCAGCCATCCGACAGTCACGCGCACTGATGTGTTCATGGACTCTTAACACAGCCCTGCCTATCAGTCCCTCATTTTGTTTTTTACAATACATTGACAAATTGTAATCAGTGTTACTAGGAGACTGAAGCCTGTCTATTGCTGAATAATGGAACAACGTTGAAGATAAAAGCAACCCTTTATTGATCACAAGCTGCTCTCATAGATTAAAACAACAAAACCGAGTAAGAGGTGCAACAGCAAAAAAAAAAAAAAAACCAAAAAAAAAAAACAACAAAACCCTGGAGCTCAGCACAACTGAACGATCCGGGCACAGGCAGCAATGCTGATGGCCTCATCTACCCAAACAGACTGTCCTACTACAAGAGAGTTTTGGGATTCTAGTCAATTCATTCCATAGGTATATGTGTTCTGTAATATTATTACTTTGCAAACCAGGCTGGCTATCTCACCAGCTCAGACTCTCCAGCTCCATCCTAGCCCTGGGTCAGGCAGGCTCGATATAATGGACCAGTGAGTTTTGATCTGAGAGTGTACAGGGTTTTTAAATCATCAGTTTTGACTCAGGGGCCAGTAATGCCTCCTCAGTTCTGCCTGTTTTGTTTGGAGTTAAGTGTGAAAACATCAAGCTCAACAATTTTTAATCAATACTTTTGCAATCCAGTCATCAGAGTGGCTTTTTATTTGTGCGTGTGCGTGTGCGTGTGCGTGTGAGATTTGGTGAGAGGGAGGGGAGATAATGGGGATGGGACATTCATTACAGTTATGATAGTTGCTTCTACCTGCAGTAAGTCCTCGAGCCCATTGCTTTACATACATGGCCAGAGACCACCTTGTACCACGCTGATCTCGAAAGTCCAGAAACAATGAGGTGTTATTGCAAATACACAGCAAGGAAAATTGCTCTGCAAAAGCTTGACATGACATCCTGGAAAAAAAAAAAAAGAGAAGTATGATGTTTCCGTTTAATATATCAGTTGGATACTAACGCTTACACTCGCGGAATGGAAAGTGGATCTGTAGCCAAGGCAGGAATGCGGTGTTGCAGGTTTCAGCTGATCATGACAATGCCTTGTGGAAGATGTGGAGTCTCAGAGTGATCACACTTGTACTACCTAAAGCCCTGATCCTACAACTAAATCCTTGGGGGCAGAGCTCTGTGCCTATGTGGAACCCCATTAAAGTCAATGGGATCCACCTGTACACATCCAGCTCCAGGATCAGAGCCTACCATGGTGAGAAAAGCAAGCCGGGGCTATGAAGTGATTGGTCTCCAGAAAGGAAGATGCTGGACAACCCTCCACTCTCCAGTACCCCAGGCCAGCTGCCACCCATACTGCATTCCAGCCCATGTCCACACTGCACTCTCCAGTGCCCCAGCACAGACCCCACACTGCACACTCCAGCACCATCCTGGCCCACATCCAAATTATATCCCAATCTGCACTCTCTCTATATATATCCACGCTGCTCCCTCTGCTCTGCTCCCCTCTGAGCCTGGCCACACAAGTCTGCAATGAGGGAGACTTCCCAGTGGCTAAAAAGAGTCTGTAAAAACTGCAGCAAAGCTATATCTGAGACTGACACATGAAATGCTACCAGCCTAGACCACTCAGGAAAATCCAAACTCTGATGACTGGAGTCCTTGCTACTGTACCCTGCTCCTCTCTGCATCCCCTTGGGTAGCTAATCCTTGAGATTTTGTATTTCTTGTTTAACAGACCACCTACCTTGTGATGGCCAGCCTGGTCTTGTGGCGAGGGCACTGCCCTGGGAATCAGGAAACCTCCGTTCTGCTCCTGAATCTGCCACTGACCTGCTGTGTGATGTTGGGCACATCCCTTCCCCACTGTAAGCCTGTTTCCCTTCCCAGCCTTGGTCTGTCAGATTGCAAGCAGGGGCAAGGACTGTCTCTAACAATATGTTTATAGAACTTTCAGCACAATGGGGCTCCAAACTGTGACTCAGAGCAGAGAACAAGTTGACGCCTAAGCAAAGTGAATGAGATATAGGCCCCTGGGTTCAAAAAGGAAAACCCGGAATATCCAAGCATTAATGTGAACGTACCAGAATTCTCCATCGTCCTTATCTTCATAGAGATCTTTCTTATATTCAGCTGGAACTTGATCCAACTGGGGAGAGCTGTGAAAGGCAACAGAACAGCAATCAGCAATGAGGGGGTCTGCATTGGCCTTCATTCAGGGATTCTCAACCTTTTCCATCCCACCGTCGCGCTCCCATCTAGCTCCAGGATCTGGCCCAAGAGTGCACATGAAAAATGATGGATTGAGAGCCAGACTGGTACCCTACATTCAGCCCCAACACAATGGTAGCATTGGCAGCACAGTGTATGTTTCCACCTGCAGCTACTGGGAAGTGGTGAAATTCCCTCCCCCTCCTCTTGACAAATTCTGTGAATTTTTTCTGTGAATTTTTCCCAGGTTTTTGTTGAAAAAAAACTGAAAAATGTTCAGTTGCCAAAATACTGAAAAAAGTGGGGTGGTTGTTTTGGTTTTTTGACAAAAATCTGAAAGATTGCTACCAAAAATAGAAAATTTTTGCTGAAAGTTTCCATTTTCCTGAAAAATGTTTTTCCATCAAAAAAACCTTCTTTTGACCAGCTCTGCTTCCACCTGGAGGTTTGCCACCTGCTTCACCCCTGCCAGGGGTGGGGGACAGCTGCAGTGAGTGGAATGGTACTTCTGTCTCCATGGACTTAGCCAGTCCTTGGGCTGACTTTTAAGCCAGAGAATTAGTGGCGATGGTTCTGGCTATGTGGACAGCTTTCTGCTGGGAACCAGACTGGGACTGCTACCCATTTCTCACAGGCCAACAACCAGCTATTATGTGGCAATGATTTGCAGCTACTGCATTTGAATGGCCATCTAGAAGCGGAAAGTTCTGCATCCCATTTCCAGTTCCCTGCAGTACCCTTTGGTATCCGAATGTTTAGTGAACTACTGAGGCTTTACAGTGATATAACTTCGCAGTGCACTGCCACACAGAGACCACGTGAGCCCGTCGGTTGTGTTATTTCCAAACAGCACTTTTATAATTAAGTGATAATTGTATTTTCTGCAGAGCATAAGATAAATAAACAGAGCATGAATCAATAATTTATTGATTTATGCAGTTTACCTTTAAGCACGCTCCACTGAAATTTCAATTATAGCAAGGATTATAGTTCACCCTTCCAAAAAGTGGGAAATACTGTCTGAGCAGATAGCTGTTATTCCAGCCTCAAACATGTCTGCATCACCTACTACACTCCCACCGGCCCATCCAGACGTTAAGTGCCAGACTTATTTTCTCAGCAGAAAGAAAAGCAGTACTTGTGGCACCTTAGAGACTAACAAATTTATTAGAGCATAAGCTTTCGTGAGCTACAGCTCACTTCATCGGATGCATCCGATGAAGTGAGCTGTAGCTCACGAAAGCTTATGCTCTAATAAATTTGTTAGTCTCTAAGGTGCCACAAGTACTGCTTTTCTTTTTGCGAATACAGACTAACACGGCTGCTACTCTGAAACCTTTCTCAGCAAAGAAGTTATTAGTGTTATCATTCACAGAGAGAAGGAGAATTGTTGTTATGAAACCATAATGTTGTCGTGGCACCTGTACAACTCTCTAGCTAGGAGAACACCAGCTTCAGTCAGCCAAACTGAATTCCCCACTTGATACCTATGTGCAACAAAGTCATCACAGTGTTTCCTCTGGATCATTCTCTTGCACTTAGAGGGGAGGGTGAATCCCCAGTGGAGCAACCAGAATGTCTGGCCTGCAAAACCCATTAATCCCTTGAGATCCACGCTGGTCCTAGAAGATCCATTCAAGACAAGGGCTATGTGAATGGAAGCTCCGTGCCTCTGCACTACCTCCAGGCCCCACCCCCCTCTTGACTTGCAAGCATCCATACATCCATCAGATCAGTGCTATCATGGCCACTCCCCCTGCTGGCTACTCTCCCTCCAGATTTGACATCCTAGAGGGGGAAAACAGCCCAGGTAAAACTGTAGCAGGAGCATACTGCACTGATATCCTTAGAAAGTTCAGCAGCACACAAGCTGCACCGTATATTGGATGCCTATGGAGCATTAAACAGCAGAAAATTGCGTAAGGGCATGTCCAGAACCTGTATTAGGTGAAAACAGCAGCTATCCAATCTGAGATTTACTTGTAGTTATCCACTGTGAAAACTGTTAGCTGAGAGAAAGAGGGATGTCTGAACTAGACCAAGTAAGTATAAAATAAGTATAAAAATAACATTGCATGTATGTTTTCAATCCAAAATTGGGCTCTATTGGGAGGTGTGTTTGCAGATGGAAAAAGGGCTTAAAAGCAGATTAATTTACAGTTGCCTACTCCATTGTAGTCAGCCCTGGACAGAGCCTTCTTGCAGTAAACCCACAAAAGCTTCACCCTTCTTATGAGATCAAATCTTTAAAGCCATACCCATCACTCCAAGGCCCTCTCCATTCCCCGTGACCCCAAGGATTCCAAACTCTGATTATATCTTCCCAGCCATTCATGTATGGTATCTCTAAAGGAAAAAGAATAAAAAGCCAACTGTAGTCACAGCCTTCTGTGATCAGGATATACAGTAACACAAATGCATCTTTCTTAATATACCTTTGAAGACTCATTTAACTCCTGCCCTCACTTGGCTGCAGCTAAAAATCAATGTTTCTTTGCTACATTGTATTAGAAACAAAGCATCAGAGAACACTGCACCCATTTTTCCTTAGCATCATGAGCAGAGGCTGACACAGTCAGAAGCACTGACTGCCTTGCCACATCACATGACTGTCATATGCACAGGAAAGTGCTGTCGCTAGTTCTGTACGACTGTCAGTAAAGCCAATGACTTCGTAGTACAGGGCCACCCACGACTAAAATGTATCTATATGGAGTGAAGGGATGCACTGTAGCATAATCCTGAGAACAAGGGACTGGGGAACCTGTTGGTCAGGCTATTTATGGTATTTCTAAGATGCCCGTCATCTGGGAATCCAATCCCTGACTCCTGGCTTCTATTCCCAGTGTGGTGTTTCCCGTTGAGGCGGTGCACTTCTGTGTTCTGCACAAGTTGGACCATCTGGACTTGAGTCTCTTCTTGCTTTCTCTAGTGTAACTGAGGAGTAACTCCACCACAGTTGGCGGGGGGTGGGGTAAACTGGTGTAACTGACAGTAGAACCAGACCTCCTGTGTGGCTTCCAATTCTTGTTCAGATACAGAGAGTCCTGGAAGTAATGAAGGCCTGGCTCACTGTGGCTAGAACCCCTTCCAAGGCAGAGAGGCATCCTTTTCTGGTAGGCGTCAAAGTGCTTTCCAAACACCAAACCTCCCAAACCCCACCCTCCCCCATGAGGTAGGCAAGTATTATTTTCCACCTTGCACAAAACGGAAACAGCGGCAACAGGAAGTTAAATGACTTGTCTGTGCTCACACAGGAAGTCAGGGATAGAGCTGAGACTAAAAGCCCAGGTTTCCTGACTCTCAGGCCTGTGCTTTAGTCAGCAGCCATGCTGGGACAACTCCTCTACCGGTGTAAATCTTCACAGCTCCATTTACTTCAGTGGGGCTAGACCAACTGAGACTCTCACCCTCTCTCTTTCTCTCTCTCTCTCCATCAAGTGGCCATCAGCAGCATGCTCTCATGCTTCCCCAGCTTCACCTCTACCCGCTCCTCTCCCCCACAGGGACCGGGGTCACAGCAATCCACCTTTACCCTGGGGCTCACCCTGGAGCCCAGCAACCCCATGCCTAGATCAGCCCAAGGGGTCACTGCTGAGTGAGTCACAAGGGAGGGAGTGACTGGAGCTAGGAATCAAAGCTAGGCCTTTGGCAGGTCAAAGCTGTTAGGACAGCAGGACCAAACACCCTTCCTGAAGCATGCAGACTCTACTGTGTGTGTTTAAGGGGGTCAAACTTGAAAACATTTAGACCAAAAGAAAAAAAAAGGCAAATATAGGAAACAATCCCTTTTGCCAAGTGCTTTGAGATCCTGGGATAAAAGCTCCTGTATCATGTATCTTGTGTCCCTCTGTGAACGAGACTCTTCAGTCACTGCTGACGGCCACGTCCCAAGAATTAGTCCAGGTCACTGTCGGGCTGTAGTAAGTAATTTGCTTTTCTGGATTATTTTGTTGTGCCAGGTTGGTCCATATCCCTTCTAAGCCAATATTAATATTTGGTCAGGGGCGGTTGTGTGTAGGAAGGATAAGCCTAAAAAGATAGAGAAACTAATTTCTTTATCCAGCATGAAACTCTTGACTTTAGGCCACAGTTTGATGCCAGAAGAAGTTTGCTCTTGGATCTGTGAAGTGCAAGCTACATCTCTTGATTGCAGAAGATGAAGATGCTACAGCCTCACCCTTAATGGGATTTTATAACCCTTTGTCCCGATTCTTGGGGAAAAAAAATCAAAATTAAAAAAAAAAACCCTTAATGGAACAGAAATTGTGAGAAATGTTGATTCACAAGTGTTGAAATCTTTAATTTTGACATTTCACATTGAAACAAAACATTTTGACATTCCCCAAATCTATGTTTTGTTTCAGTTTGTTGAACTGACCCAAAATGCTTCATTTCAAGCCAGTTCAATATTAAACTACATTTTCCCATTATGGCACATTGCCTCCAAGGAGCTGTACTTTGGGTTCCCTTATGTATCAGGCTCCCTGGCTAGACAACATCTCCCATGATGCACCACACAGAGTTTGGTCAGCAAGAAATCCATATTGCATTATGGGAGATGTAGTCCTGCAGGGAGTTCAGCCCATAAAGAAGAATGTGGGGCCCAAACTACAACTCCCATAAGACAATGCGCTGACAGGAAAATACAGCTTTGTTTTATTAAACTGATTCTAAACATTTCAGATCAGTTCAACAAAATGAAGTATTCTGATTCATGTAAAACTCAGAGGGAAAAAAAATCAAGATTTCTGTAGCAAAATTGAGATTTTTCCCACAGAAAATTTTGATGGTGCAGAAACTGCATTTTCCATCCGGAGATTCCTAACAGCTCTACTACCAGGCCCCCTATCAAACAGAGAGGCACTTTTGCCCCTTCAACAGCAGAATTTCCTCCAAAGTCCCTGACAGTGGCAGCCTTGCCTTTTTGTCATATCCTAATCACAGGCATTCCCTTTCCTGAAAGCCATGCATACATCTCACATGTCCCACTATCACATTGACATTCTCCACCTATCCATTCTCACACCTCACCCCTACAATTTAGGCGAGTGGAATGGACAAACCATCAGTATAGCATAGGCTTCTTTTCAAACCTTTCATGTTGTGGCAGCTATCACCAAGATCACATAGGTCTTGACCATAAAAGCCCGTCTGCTGCACAGCAAGGGGCTTGAGCTCTTTTGCACCTTAGTGCAAATGCACATGGTGGCAACATGTGACTGCTAAAAGGCTTAATTATGAGGTGCAGTCCACTGACTGGTAGCAGCCCTCTGCATATGTGCTTCCTTACTGAGGCTGGGTGTAGGTGTAGAATGGGCATGGTTGAGGAGACATAGGCTTAAGTTCCATCCTTACCACGCCAATCTGTTTTTGAGCTACATGCTCCCCTCCTAGGCCTGACTCCTGCAACTCATGAGGAGTAACTTGATAGTCTTACGGGCGGTGCTCTCTTTAATGAAGATCAGGTCCCTTGTGTTCTAACCTGGTCATCACTTTTTACCTTGTAACAGTCTGCACCTGCTCTGGGTTCCAGCCCTTAGGGCCAGATTTTCAAAGGTATACAGGTATCTACAGATGCAAGTAGGCACCTAGTAGGATTTTCAAAGGTGCCCAGGGACCAAACTCCCAAAGGTATTTTAAATACCTTTAAAAATCTGGCCCTTAGTGCCTCTCCCTCCTGACCTTCCTCTAACCTCTGATTGAGTGGGAACCTAACAACATAATGCACCATAATTTCCCTTAATTTGATTAACTCTGCTATCCCATCAATAGTTTATAGCCTGGAATTAAATTAACTCATGGACTGAACATACAAGACTCTCCATGCATTTAATTTGGTTTTGTCTCTTGAAAACCCTGAAGGTTTGCTTAAGGTCTTGCATTTTTGGTACCAGGTACCCTTGGCAGTGTCATTGGCTGTGGGCGACTGAAGCCAGGAGTGTTAACACTGGTCTCTACTCTCCATCACTTTGGTACATTGCTTGAAAACAGAGAGCTAACCACATTCCCTTTATTCCACACACAATCCTAAACTGCAGAAATTCGTGGCTTGGCGCACGAATTACAGGTGAAATTCAATTGCCTCTGTTATGCAGGTGGTCATACTAGATGATTGTAAGGATCCCTTCTGACCTTAACATCTCTGAAAGCAACTGTGAGTGGAGCAGCAGTCAGTATGCTAATCAAGAGACAGCCATGGAATACTACAGAAAGAATGATAAGTAGGGAAAAGGTCTCAGTTCTTACTTTTGTAGCCCCAGTCACAGTTTAGGCATGGCCTTTTATGAGTCCGTTCTTCAACTCCACTTTACCAACTGATTGCTGAGGAAAGAAAGCACAGCCATGAGCTCCCTGAAAGACTTGCAAACAAACGTTTGTTTGCCCTCCAAACTGCTATTTGGTTAGTTTGAGAAAAGAGAAAAAACGGAGCTGACTTCACTTAAACACTACAGCTGAGCTGCTGATGTAAGTGCCTGGTGTTTGTTTCCCCTGGTGGACCTATGCAAATCCAAGCAAGTTAATGGAGCTACAAAGGCATCACACATCTGTTAATTAATTGATCTTTAAATATTCATGGTAAATAGGCCTAATGGCTTGTGATGGGATATTAGATGGGTGGGATCTGAGTTACCCAGGAAAGAATTTTCTGTAGTATCTGGCTGGTGAATCTTGCCCATATGCTCAGGGTTTAGCTGATCAGAATATTTGGGGTCAGGAAGGAATTTTCCTCCAAGGCAGATTGGAAGAGGCCCTGGAGGTTTTTCGTCTTCCTCTGTAGCATGGGGCATGGATCACTTGCTGGAGGATTCTCTGCTCCATGAAGTCTTTAAACCATGATTTGAGGACTTCAATAGCTCAGGCATAGGTGAGGTTTTTCGCAGGAGTGGGTGGGTGAGATTCTGTGGCCTGCGTTGTGCAGGAGGTCAGACTAGATGATCATAATGGTCCCTTCTGACCTTTGTATCTATGAATCTACGAAAAGCCCATAAGGATCCATTGTTGGAGTAGCTTCCACAGCAGGTGCAGTTGTGACAACACCTGGGGTGAGTCATTGGTAGGAACTGACCTAAGCACCAGTCTCTAGTGTAACACTGACAGACCCCGGTAATCAGTGGGCAGGATTGAATCTGGGGCCTCTGGAGCTTAGTGCATGAGCCTCTACCGCATAAGCCAAAAGCCAACTGGCTGTTAGCTAAGGCTGTAGAGCAAATTCAATAATCTCTCTCTCTTTTTAGGTTTCAGAGTAGCAGCCATGTTAGTCTGTATCCGCAAAAAGAAAAAGGAGTACTTGTGGCACCTTAGAGACTAACAAATTTATTTGAGCATAAGCTTTCGTGAGCTACTCATGAAAGCTTATGCTCAAGTAAATTTGTTAGTCTCTAAGGTGCCACAAGTACTTCTTCTCTCTCTTTTTAAGTGGTCTCGGTGCTACTAGATGGGACCGAACACCACAGACAGAAGGTGTGTGGGTGACATACTTCCCCTAGCTGAGGAAGTGCATCCCGAGCTTCAGAGTCTTCCCAGTTGAAATCCTGGACAAGCCCCTACTTGTAACGCCAACAGACCCCAGTTGCCTGTGGGCAGGATTGAACCTCTGGAGCTTAGAGCATGAGCCTCTACTGCATAAGCTAAAAGCCAGCTGGCTGTTAGCTAAGGCTATAGAGCAAACTCATCTCTCTCTCCCTCCCACTAGATAGGACAGAACACCACAACCAGAAGGTGTGTGGGTTACACTAGCACTTGAACTAAAGGGGTAATTCAGTTAGTGGGTAACAGTAGTTGGCAGCTATCATTTAGTGAACCAAACACTAGAGGTGGCATGACACACATTTTGCCAGTGCACTGCACAGCCTATATAAATCCATGGAAGTCTCTTTGCAGCACACCAGCGGACAACATGAGTGCTTTTATGATGGCCCCTATCAACCCAGCAGCGTCCCACAAAGCAGCGTTATATCTTCCCCTGTATCTCAGAAGTGTGTTGTCAACCTACAAGGAGCCTGCCTTATTCAAATACAAACCTGTAATTCTACCAACTGAACTAGCAGCCAATACCCAATAGCTGGCAGCAGCAGACATAGTGGGTGTCTTCTCCAAAGACCTCCTTTTGGTCTTCCTGCCCTAGAAATTGATCATCTCAAATTCTGGTCCTGAAGTCATAAGGCCAGTTTCCATACTGGTGCCAGGGAGTACAGTTCCATTCCAGCTCACTAGGCCCATTACATCTGAGGCTCCGATCAGGAGCTATCAAAAAACAGTTATGGAACCAAGCACCTTTGCTTGAATCAGAAAACTTCCTTTGGGCTTTGTCATCCGCTTTCTATCCAAGTAGCTCAGTCCTTGATTTTTGGCATCGTTGCTGATTAGCCCTGTCAAGTGGTCATCCCTTCCACAATAGTTGAGTCCAGGCCAGGATTTAGTGAGAGACTCTTTGGTGATGCTGGGTAGCATAGTCAGTCTGAGAGTTAGGGAAACTTCTGGCCAGCAACCCCAATAAAAAAAAACAAAAACCAACCTCTTTATATTCAATACAGCTAAGTTTTATTTCTTTTCTATCATTAGGGACACTACAAGCCCCCTCAGCGAGTATCTATTGTACAGCAGTAGATATGGATTCCTGGTTTCCTCAAAAAAATAAGTAATATAAATATGGTAAAGGAAAGAAGACCTGTCCCTCCTGCTTACCCCTCCTGGTGTGGTACATCCCATCAGGCATTGTGATTTGGCAGCTGCTTTTGCTATCTCCTGCAGATCAGAAGGAGGTTTCTGTAAAAGAAACTGCACTTGGACTCCACCTGTCAAGTCTACTAGCACATCGGAAATGTAACCCCAGTGCAAATACTGACAGTAGCCTCGCAACCTGGGAAAAAAAGAAAAGAAAAAGGGAAATGGATTTGTTCCTATGATCCACCCAGAACTTCTAAGTCCCATACCAATGTCCTATCCACTGGACCACACTGCCTCTCAGAAAGAAAAGTGTGTAAGAGAACCAGGGAACTTTAAATCTTTAGTTTAAAATCTACAGTCTTTAGCCTGTAGTATCTGCAAGTATGTGCAGCCACAGTTCATTACATATCCAGTGCTCAGAATATTGGACCATGGTCCTGAACAACACTACACAGGGTACTTTGTCCAAAGCAGCTGGCACAACATATAGCCACACAAGCATAAGACTCAGCAATGGCAGGAAAGCAGACTTGGCGGGTGTATTTACTTGGCATATGCTTTTTCTAGCAGGGATCATCCAAACTCTCCACCCAAACAAGGTGGAGCAAAATCACAACAGCACATAATACATACCTGGAAATGAAAAATCGCCCCATAATTCTCTTTGAATCCTTGGTCCTTTGGCATAACATTTTCCAGAAATTGCCTCTGTAATGTCAAAGATCCTAGGGCAGCCAGAACCCAGCAATCACCTTCAGGGAGACAAGTAACAAACCAGATGCAATTACACGTATTGCCTCATGATCTCCTTCTGCCTTGCCATGGTCTATATCTTTCTAACACTTTTCTTTAGGAAACAGGGTTACTGCAGAAGGACTGGGAGAACCAGTTTGGATAAAATAAAAATGTGGGCAGACTGTTGAGACTCAGACACACTTGGCCTCAGGGCCTTCATCCACCCATTCAGGTCGGTTTCTATATTGCACCCATCTCTATTGTATCTGACTGCCACGAAGGAAGAGGGAGCCAAAGGCCCTGTGTGGAGGCACTTAGGCATCATACAGAAGCTCCTTCCCTTTATGGGTATCCTCGTTCTACAGGATAGGAAGTGGTGCAGGCAACTGCCAGGCCCTGAGCCAGGATGAGCCATTTGATGACAGTGCAATTTCTTCAAGAGGAAGACTCTTGTTACTTTCAAAAAGGAAACTTGATTGGGGGTGGCTGGGAAGGGATGGAGCTACAGCAGGACAGAGACAGGTACCTGGATCAGAAAAGCTGGCCAGTCGTGACAATAAGAGAAGAGCGTGGAAAAGAAAAGCTGAGAGTCACCAGAAAAGGACTTCAGGGTCACGAGACCAAATCCAACTCTGATAAAAGAGGGCACACAATGGGAGTTGTACCCATTTTACATAATGGTTGAATTTGACCCATAGAACTTCATTTTCTATCTGGTCTGGGTCTACTTCTGCACCCATAGTTCTGCAGGATGATAGGAGTCAGTGAGACATCAAAGTGCCTTGGCCCAAAGGCACTGTAAAAGACAGTGGTATTTAATATCTGGGATGGATTCTCTGTGGATTTGTGGGTGTGTGCACTAAACCACACCAAGCTCTCAGACAGCAGCAAAGGAAAGGACTCCAGTTTACAGCTCAGGCTGGCTACCCCCTGAAACAGAACTTTGATCTTACCTATTTCTCCTTGAACAATATCAAATCTGATAACACCGTCCACGATTAAATGGGGATTTTTCTCGATCATCTGAAAAAAAGGGAAAGCAAAGTCCAATGTGAGTATCCAACACTTACCAGCAGTGCATCCTTTCACAGCTATAGAGCCTCTCTTACGTCCTCTCTCTTATGATCCCTTATGAGGTCATTATGTGCTACATAATGTGAGCAGCGGGTTGGACTAGATGACCTTCTGAGGCCTCTTCCAACCCTGATATTCTATGATTCCTCTAGATCCATAGTTAGTAGTGGTGTTTTATGTATTTGAAATTCATGACTGTTTAAAAGCAGTGATGGGAGAACTGCAAAAGCCGTGGAGATTTTTTCACACAGGCATCCAAAAGTTCAGATGCTTCTCAGAGGTATAGTCCAGATGAATGATGTAGTGCTAGTATAGTACTTTGCAAAGAGAAAGCACTATATAAATGCTAAGTATTGTTATTTTTATTATCATCCTCCAAGCCTCCTGGCCAGAAATCAGCTCTCTGAAACCACAGTGCCCCCTGGAGAGTGAGAAAAGGACGTTGGAGCTCTCCACATGCAGACGGAAATGAGAGACTCAGGCTTTCCTTCCCTAAACCATGCTGCCTCTCACAAGGGAGGAAGAATTATGGTCTCCCTGGCCTGACATCCACAGCCATTCTGCCTTCCACTGGAAGTGGGGGAAGACTTTCTATTTAAATCATGATTTGAGGACTCCAGTAACTCAGGCAGTGGTTAGGAGTCTATTACAGGAGTGGGTGGGTGAGGTTCTGTGGCCTGCGATGTGCAGGAGGTCAGACTAGATGATCATGATGGTCCCTTCTGGCCTTAGAGTCTGCGAGGTTCTTTAACGCCTTCATCACCATGACATCTGGGCACTGAGCAGCTCCAACAAACCATGCTGTTTCCTTGAGTTGGGGAGTGGGTGTCCATCCTTTGGAGGAGGAGAACTTTCCATCTTTCAATCTAGTAATCAAAAGATAGGGGGACTTGGGATCAGTGCAAGGGAAAAGGGACTTGGGCCTGGGTGTGTCTTTCTGTAGAGAGGACCTCAGAAAGCTCAGATCATTGGCTAGGCATCTAGATTTTGGCCAGGCATCCAGATTTCTGTATGCTTTTCCAGACTAAACCTCTGAGCCTTTTGTGATTCACATATCTCTAATTTAGATCTGGCTGGGCTGTTTTGCATCATTTCTGTTAATGAAACTATGGACGCAGGGCTTATTTTCTGTGGACCAAATTCCAAAGTCCTTACTGTTGGTTTTTCACTCAAGCCTTACTCAGACAGAAGCTTCCCTGAATTCAATACGAGTTCTGCCTGGATGATTAAAGAGCAAAAGCCTCTGAATTCAACCCTGCATGCCTAATTTTTTAAAAATGTTGTACAAGTCCAAAATCAAAGCTTAGTGCAAGACAAGGGGGCATGGAATCACGGTTGCTTTTCATCATGTTTTTAAACTAGACATTAAGAATGTTAGACAAATTGCAGGGCATGACACTGGATAAGCTAGAGTTAAGAGTCTTAGCTTATGCAGATAACGTCGTACAACTGTCAGCCACATTTGAATTAATGAGGATACTCTTTGCTACCTTGGAAGACTGAAATGCAGTCGACTTGCACTGACAGTAAATGCTAAGAAGGCAAAGTGGTTACAAGTTGAAAAAGGGACAATCCATAAAGTGTTGAAATGAAGCAATGGTGAAGTCGTAGAACAAGTAAAATCTTATGTGTACCTAGGAAGCTCAATCAGTGGGGACGGTCCATCAAGGATGAGGTTAAGAGGAGATGTCCCTTAACTACGAGGGCTGCACAGAAACTGACAAAATCATGGACGGATAAAAACATTCCATTTGGTACCAAAGTGAAAATTTATCAAACCCAGTGTACTAACAGTATTACTCTATGAATTGGAACTAGCTGCATTAAATGAAAGAGACATCAGACAGCTGGAGGCTGTAGAGATGAGAGGGCATTTTTGAACTACTGAAGGTAAAAAGGGGAATGATTTTAAGACAAAGTTATAAGGCGAGTTGGATGTGAAATCAGGGTACAGAATTGGCTACAATAAAAAAGATTATGATAGTGGGGCCCTGCAGAAGACAGGCAGATGACAGGATGCCCAGGAAAATAATGCAAACACAACTGAAGTCAGTCCGACCATGAGGCTGACCATTGATTAGATGGTGGGATATCGTATGCAGGGACATGAGCAGGCTGGGCTTACTGGAGGAACAAACCATGGACAGCAATGAATGGCAATGCTGTATCACTCCCTCTGTCTGTAAAAATACTTTGGGATTAAAGAGATATTTGCATGGGAGTTAGTATTTATGGTAGGAAAATGCTCATTTAAATATCTCTCTGGGTCTTCTGTACGAGTGACCCTTGTAATATCTGCTGGCTGAGTCAAATATTTTATATCTCTTGTGACTTGTTGTTTGCTTAGGCATGTTCATTTGTCTCTGCATTTAGGATTAAACACCATTTCAAAACAGACTGTCTGTTTGACACAAGACACAAGAGGTGTAAAATATTTGACAGCAGGGGTAAGAAGAATAGTTTAGCAGCTCTTCCTTAAGCAGTGGCAGGTGCTCCCACCCACCCACTCGATTTGACAACCCTCTGCACAAACCGGAGACTAGCAGCCGATGTGACTCATGTGGCTGGGTGAGTTGAACTCTGGGAGACGCGGCAGCTTCCTTTCATTGTGACTGAAAGCATCCAGTAGCCCATCAAAAGTTCCCCTTCGGGGAGATGGTACAAAGCAGCTCTTCCCAAGCAATGAATGGTGCATGACACCAGTACTGGTGATTCAAGCTCTTGTGGATAATCCCCCAGGCTCTCCTAATAGCGAGACTCTCTGCAGAGTCACGGAACACTGCGGGCGCCCTCCTCCCATTCAAGAGCATGTGCATTAGTCCTCTGGCTGGGCGTCACAAGACCTGGGCTCTATTCCCAGCTCTGCTATTAGCTTGCTGTATGACGTTGGGCAAATCTCATTTCTTTCTCTCTCCCCATCTCCCCTCCCGCTCTTTGTCTGTCTGCATTGTAAGCTGTTTACGGACTGTCTCTCCGAGTACGTGTTTGCATAGCGCCTAGCACAATGGGGCACCAGTGCTCTACTGGGAGACCAAGAACCATAATTAAAAATAACCATAAGTTATAACCATTGTATTGTTTCCCCCTTCCCCATTTTTGCCATGAGGGGCCGTGGCGTGGCAGCATAATCCTAATTGTGGAGTCTAGGCATCTTTGGATCTGTTACAGATCATTGCCTGTATACCACATAGAAGCAAGTGAAATAAACAGGTATAGATATGGATATGAAACTGCTGGAAAGCCTTTTCTTTGGTTCCAATGAAATGGACTGAGTTTTGTTGGAGAGTACAGTAGCAGAGCTTACACTAACACTGGAGCCAGAAAGCCCACGAGAAGACTAGAGATGATATGAGCACCGTTATGGAGATTCACTCTGAAACTGACCCATTGGATTTAGCTGCAGATTTCAGTGCAGCCCACTGAGATGTCAGAATACTTGGTTCTCAAGTGAGAATTCAGCTGATTTATTAGGGATGCTTCTCGCTCAGAGACAACCAGTAATTCTCTATCCAAACAAAGACACTGTATGAAAACAGCCCAACCTACATGCCTCAGTCATGTTTGTAGATGGGTGAGTAAATGTCACTCAAAATAAATAAAAGCAAAAAAAACCCTCTAAAAATAAAACCCACCCAACACTGATTCAGCTTTAACTCCAATTTGACATACCCTCCAGGAATCTAACTGAGAATATTGCATAAACAGAAGGGATCACTTCTTCCAGGGTGCTTAAGTTACAGTATATGTCCTCATCTCCCTTCACAGTTATGATGTTACACCTACCAGTGCATGGTGTAGGAGAGGGAGGATGGTCTAGTGGTTAGGGTACTACCCAGGGACTCAGAAACCTGGATTCAATTCTCTGTTCTGCCACAGACTTCCCATGTCTCCTTGTTCAAATCACGTAGTCTCTTTGTGCCCGAGTACCCCATCTGTAAAGTGAGGAATCAGCACTCCCCAGAGGGAGTCAGGAAAATAAATGCATGAAAGATTGTGAGGCTCTCAAACAATATGTTAATAAAGGGCTTATAAGTACCATAGATGGGTGGGGTACGGATTTTGTGCTATTCTCATAGGTGTTTTAGAAAAGCTATATGTAGGAGAAAGGGAAAACTGAATAGAGAAGTAGAGAGGCCTCTGATGCATTAGCTTTGCAAGCTCAGGTTAGTGAGAGTCTATCAACAGCAGCAAAGCAGGTGCTCATAATGGACCTCGGAGAGGAAACTGATGCTTCCCTTTGGAATAATAGCAGCCTCTTTCAGCTCGGAACTGTGTCCCCAGAGGTCAAAACCTGAGAGTGAGGTTGTGATGACCGAGCTAGCAATTCTGAGTAAAGCCAGAGTGGAACTTTCTTGGGGGCTAAAGTGAAACTGATAGTATCAGAAAGCTTTGGAGAGAGGGACTGGAAAGCTGGTTGCATTTTTCACAACACTGTCTTGTCCTAGGGTGGATGCTGGAAACATTTGGAACGGAGCACAAGAAGAATAGGAGGCAAATAGTAGCAGCAACGAAAAGCTCACGTTGGCAGTGGGTGAAATGAGGAGCGACCGCTGCAGTCTTGGCTGATATATTGTATGGAGGACTAAGGGCCCAGGCTTTCAAAATGGCTCAGTACCTATTTAGGGTTTGATCCAGCTCTCATCCAAGTCAATGGCAAAACTGTCATTGACTGGACTGGGGCAGGATCAAGCCTCAAATTAAGGAAGCAGATATTCCAGGAGAGCTCAGCAGTTCAGGTGCACATTGCTTGCTGAGGTTCTTTGACAATCGGGCCATAAATGTCACAAAGATAAGTTGTTGGATGCTGGGCAGTGTACCCAACAGAAGAACAACAAAGGAGCTCAAGCAATTGCAATTTGCTAATCAATATGGCTTAAGGGGGATGATTGCAAAATATGGCAAGGCACACAATCATTTCCAAGCAAACCACACAGACGTCACAATCCATCAGCACAATAAATGCTGAAGCTACATAGATATTTTTAAATACAGTGATGATGAGTGTATGTAACTAGGATGAGTGGTTGGTTGACTGGTGAAATAGGGATGTAGGGAGGTTTGGATCCACTCAACAGTAACTCCATTGATACTTCTTGTGGTACTTGCACTAGTAGTGTTTACCCTCCGCTCCTTATCTTTGCACTCAACCTGAGTTTTATATTGACTCCCAAAGTCCTCAGTCCAGATAAATTCAGGGTCTGCAGAGCAGCAGCTCCTCCTATCTGAATTTTATAGGCTAAACTGGGTATCTCCTTCCATCTTCTCACGTGCAGCTGTAGCTACATTATTATGATGCTAAGCCAGATGGGAACAAGAAAATAACTCCAGAGGCAAACACCATGCAAATGATCACCAGCGGTGCAAAGAGAGGAACACAGATCTATCTCCTATGCAAATACATCCAAAGGATGCTGTGGAAGAGTTGTGAAAAGGGTCATTCCTCAACTCTTCCAGAACACTTTAGACTCCCTAAGACCAGTATGCCCTTTCCTTTGTTTACTGTTACATCTTTCCCTTCTATTTCCAACTCAACTTCCCATCAATCTGTACTTAGGACGGAAGAATCCCATGCACTGCTACAGGCTGGGGACCAACTGGCTAAGTGGCAGTTCTGCAGAAAAGGACCTGGGGATTATAGTGAATGAGAAGCTGGATATGAGTCAACACTGTGTCCTTGTTGTCAAGAAGGCTAATGGCATATTGGGCTGCTTTAGTAGGAGCATTGCCAGCAGATCGAGGGAAGTGATTATTCCCCTCTATTCAACACTGGTGAGGCCACATCTGGAGTATTGCATCCAGTTTTGGGACCCCCCACTACAGAAAGGATTTGGACAAATTGGAGAGAGTCCAGCGGAGGGCAATGAAAATTATTAGGGGGCTGGGGCACATGATTTATGAGAAGAGGCTCAGGGAACTGGTCTTGTTTAGTCTGCAGCAGAGAAGAGTGAGGGGGGATATGATAGCAGCCTTCAACTACCTGAAGGGGGGTTCCAAAGAGGATGGAGCTCGGCTGTTCTCAATGGTGGCAGATGACAGAACAAGGACCAATGGTCTCAAATTGTAGTGGGGGAGGTCTAGGTTGGACATTCGGAAAAACTATTTCACTAGGAGGGTGGTGAAGCACTGGAATGGGTTACCTAGCGGGGTGGTGGAATCTCTTAGAGGTTTTTAAGGCCCAGTTTGACAATGCCCTGGCTGGGATGATTTATTTGGGGTTGGTCCTGCTTTGAGCAAGGGATCTGACTAGATGACTTCCTGAGGTCTCTTCCATCCCTAATCTTCTATGGTTCTATGAACCTCTGTTGTTGTTCTTCATTGCGCTGCTGGGTCAAGGGCTTGAGCCAAAGTCCTTTGGAGTCATTGTATTGATGGGAAGGCCAAAATTCTCCTCTTAGTTACAAAGATGTTAATCCAGAGTTCTTTAATAGAGTTACTCTGGATTTAGATCATTGTAAATGGCTCTGAGATCGTAAACTCCTTGGGACAGGATCCTTGTCTATCACTATGTTTATAAAGTGCCATGCACACCAATGTTGCAATATATAATTACTACTACTAATCGCTATCTTGGAATAAGCCTAGAGAGCAGCCACTTGGCTGGGGAAGAATTGTTTGGTAGTTCGCATGCTAGCCTGGGACTTGGGAGACCTTGCTCATTGCAGGCTCTGTGTAGACTCAGGCAAGTCACTTAATATTCAGATCGAGAGTGAGTCAGTTTCCCAGAAAAGAACGGCAAAAGGGGAATAATAGTACTTCCCTATCTCACAGGACAAAGATTGGGAGGTGCTCAGATATTAAAGTAAGTACCAGAGAGAGGGTATGTTGTAGAAAGAATTACTGCCAAATAACCACAGATACAAAATAAGACTCCGCTCACTCCCCTCCTCCACATAGATATTTACCTGGTTGTTCGGATTGCTCAGTTCAAGGTCCAAAAAGGTTGAAAACAGCAAACAGAGCGAGTAAATATAGTGTTGTTATTAATCAAAGTCTAATGACAACACATCAACCACACATGTAAGCTTGTGTCAGAACATCTCTTCTAAGTGCTGAAGCTGCCTTAAATCCTGTACTTGTGTTAGCTGTGGGAGTTCACTACATAGATTACACTCCTATTTAGTAAGCAGAGAGGTCAGTGAGATATGCAACCCACTAATTCAGAGGTATTTAATACATGAACACTTTTGTTTTGTTCCAAATCTAGAATCTCCAATGTGATTTTTTTGGCTGTACCCCATTTTTCTTTATTAACAGACAGCCGAGGCTAGAGGAATAAGCTATACTCACAAAACACTTATACCAGTATAACCGCATCTATACTAGGAGAGTTTTGCCAGTATAGCTATTCTGGCAAAAATTTTGAGCGTAGACAAGTCCATCATGTGTCTTCTTCAGTCCAGAGATCAACTGAGTCTGAAATCTCAGTTATTTTAGTCTCTAAGGTGCCACAAGTACTCCTTTTCTTTTTGCAAATACAGACTAACACGGCTGCTACTCTGAAACCTGAAATCTCAGTCTGATTCAATCAGCTTGAATAGGCAAAGATGCCTTTTGTGTGAAAGAATCACAGGGTGGAAATGCTGTTTCCACATCATCAAGCTGTTTTTTCAGGCACATGAAAATACTGAGTAGGATCTTAAGGCTCCACACCCTTGTGACCCTCCAAAAAAATATCCAAGCTTGGAACAGTCCAGCAGCCTCTGCTCACACCAGAATACAGCCCTGTAGAGTGACTGAACGACAGGTAGCACACAACAGCTGCAGTCCTTGTCACTGTTTATTTCCCAGGAGCGTGGGGCATCTCAAATTAGACTCAGAATTCCTGAATTCTTCTTTTGTGTATGGCAGTGGGGAGGACCTGGTGGGTATTTTATTTCTTTGAGTTATCGTGCAGCAGTATTAGGGCCACATTTTTAAGGTGGCTTCAAACCAGTCTGATTTTGAGCCTGGATAAATGCCCCCCAAAAGCTAGAGGCACGCTGCTAGATGGTCGTAGGGATTGTGAACATTAATATTGCTGGTTTCAGAGTAGCAGCCGTGTTAGTCTGTATTCGCAAAAAGAAAAGGAGTACTTGTGGCACCTTAGAGACTAACAAATTTATTAGAGCATAAGCTTTCGTGAGCTACAGCTCACTTCATCGGATGCATTTGGTGGAAAAAACAGAGGAGAGATTTATATACACACACACAGAGATTGCTGGCTTCATTATTTGTAGCCCCAATCTGATTTTACAGGAACTAGAACTGTGGCTGTGGTAGAAGTGGTCTCTGGGTGTGAATGTAGCTAGCCGCTGAGGCCTCCAACTGGAAATTCCAGGAAATAAATTATATCTGTGCCCGGTGCAGAATGCCGATAATAAAATAATACTAATAAAAAATCAACGGGCAAAGTTTCTTAACGAAGGTGGCACTTTATTTAGGAAGCGGGTGGGAAAGCTAACGCTGTGGGTAAGCCCTGTATACACAACGAGCGAAACAAGTCATCAGTAACTTAAACCAACAGGCTACATGGTTCAGGCAGCAGGGCTGGGCCCATCCCCCAGAGTGCTCAGCATAGTAGCAGCAATTAGCCAGGGATCAGTGAGACCTGGGTGTGTTGCAATGCACAAAATGCAGCACCTCTACCCCGGTTCTCATTCAGCAGTCTTTGTCCAGGTCAGCCTCCAGCCTGGGGGTTTGCTCTGTGTTACATGGCAAGGAATGACTCGTTCGCACTTTGACCTACCTCCCCCCTTGCAAGGGTCCTCTGGCACAGGGAGGCAGGCTATGGGAGAGAAGTCCCATTGGAGTCTTTGTTCCCAAAGGGCCACAGGCACCATCTGGAGGCTGGTATGGTGTGACCAGAGAAAACCTGAGTCACCCATTTTAAATGATCCTTTTAACCTGAAACCTACTAATCACCACAGAGCTAGTACTGATAACCACATACATCTCTCCCTGCCACCCTAAGCCACCCAGATAAGACCCAGCAAGTGGGTGGAAGGGTTATCTCACAGTATGGCCAAACTCCAAAGTCCTAACTAATGCTGCCTGGTGCCTTTCTTCGTGAACCCTGGGACTGCATGTGGAGTAAGGTGCTACTCACCCTGAGTTAATCTGACCAGGGCCGGCCCACAACATTTTGGCACCTGCGGCGGGGAGCTCAAACGACGCCCCCATGCCCCCACGCTTGGGCCAAAACTTTGAAGGCTCACCGTGAATATTTGTGTCTATGTATCTCAGGAGAGCTCCTTCCTGCTTAGATAGAAAAGCTTCCTTTGCTCTCTTTCTTTTTCGGAATGCTGCCCCAGAGGGGCGTTTTCTTCTCTCACTCAGGACGGCTGTTCTGTGCCAGCTATAGTGGCTCTCAACACTCAGTGGAAAGGGACAAATAAGCAGGCAGGTAGCAGGGCCTGAGTGAGGGAAGATATCAGCGTCTTAAGGGCCTAACTGGCTCCTACTACTTCAGTTGACTGCCTGTTCTCCTCAAGTGGGTTCAGGGAAGCAGCAGGAAACAGGAAGCTCCCTGAGAAGCTGGTGTTAATCAGTCCAAGCTCCTGGGGATGCCAGAGAGGTACATAAGAGGCTCCTCCTCCTCTCTCTCCCTGCAGCTCCTGCTGCTTTCTGTTATTCCCTCTCACCTTTTCTCCTGCCTGCCTGTTATGTCTCTTGTGCCCTCCTTCCTCCAGCACAGCACTCCACCATCTCTGTGCATCTAGAGCAGAGAGAATACATGCACCAGCAGCAGACACAATTTTCTACACTCTGGGTCCTAGTGGCACCCACCCCCCCCAAGTCTGGCACCTGAGGCGGCTGCCTCAGTTTGCCTCATGGTAAGGCCAGCCCTGAATCTGACCATTAGATTCCTCTTTCGGGGCAAGGATTGTCTTTAAATGTGTTTGCACAACGCCTAGCACAGGAGGAGGCGGGGCCCGAGGGATGTGCTGGCTGCCCTTCCCGCAGCCCCCATTGGCCTGGGATGGTGAACCGCGGACAGTGGAAGCTGCAATTGTCTGAACCTGGGGACGCAGCAGGTAAACAAACCGGCCTCGCCCACCAGGGGGCTTACCCTAGCAGGCCATGTGCCAAAGGTTGCCGATCCCTGCTCTACAGTAAAAGAATGTTTTTAAGATTGCAAAGTCAAGCACTCAGAAATCAGAAAATGCCAGAATTAAGGTTGCCTGTGCAATCTTGATTTAGCCTCTTTGTGCATATGAATTATGCTTAGGGCTGTGCAAATAACTGAACATTCATTTTGTTGCCTGAACCAAAACAAAAATTGTTTTGGATTAACCTAAAATAACTTCTTTTTTCCCCCAAAATGAACCCTCCCCCAACATTAATTTGGTGTTGACCAACATTCTTTTGTTTTACCGAAATGATTTTGTGGGAGGGATCCCATTTCTTTTCAATTACATTTAGGCAAATTTCAAAATGAAACATTGTCTAAAAATGAACAAACAAAATGTATCATTTAAACAAAATGTTAAAATGGAAGATTCCAACTTTTTTCAATGCATTTTTTCAGCCAAAACTGTTTGCCGAATTCAACATGAATTGGTTCATAATTTCGGTTAATCTGAAACAACATTTTTGGTGAATAAAATATTTATCCAATTTTTTTTGTCCAGCTGTAATTATGAGAGAGTCTGTAATGAGATAATCACATACTATTTTTCCCACAGGATCCCTGCCTAATTCAATATTAATCACCCCTAGCTATAACAACAGTGCTTGAAATTGCACATGCAGAACATGTGAACACACAGTTTTGAAGGTACAAATAACAGCACACACCTCTCTGTGGGCACAAAACCAGAGGCTGGGTCTGAAAACACAGCCCTTAATCTTCACAGCTACTGTTCAAGTGCAGCTACTACACAATCAAGAAAAGCAACAATAAAAATGACATCATGGTGCTCCCAATCTATTCCCCCTCAAGGACTCCTATATCAAATTGGCTCACTTTACAAGTCAAAACAAGTTTTCTCTAACTGTCACCACTGCCTGGTGTCTGAAAATCAAGCTGTTTTCTTTCTGCTTTGCACATTAGCACCAGATATAAAGATCCCAGACTCTGAATGTAATTGGCAATTCTCTTGATGATGCACAGGGTAAAATAGAAGGCAGCTTGCTCCTCAGCGGCTACATTGGATCTGGAACACTGACAGCAGTAAAAATGATCTGTCACTTAAATAACCAGATACTATGCGACTCAGAAGATGCAGAATGAGGAGAGAAGAATAGGACCAAGGTGCTACTTTTCTTTGCTGTCAGATTTCTAACCAGACTTTAAATGTCAGGGGGAGCTAAGAAAAGTGGTTGAGAAAATACAGCAGGGGTGGACAAACTTTTTGGCCCAAGGGCCACACCGGGATGCAAAACTGTATGGAGGGCTGGGTAGGGAAGGCTGTGCCTCCCCAAACAGCCTGGCCCCGTCCCCCTATTCGCCCTCTCCCACTTCACACCCCCCGACTGCCCCTGTCAGAACCCCTGACCCATTGAACCCCCCCACTCCTTGTCCCCTTACTTCCCCCTCCTGGGACCTCCACCCCAAACCGCCCCCCGGGACCCTACCCCCTATCCAACCCCCCCTGCTCTCTGTGCCCCAACTGCCCTGAACCCTATGCACACCCCCTGACAGGCCCCCCGGGACTCCCACACCCTATCCAGCCCCCCCATTCCCCGATCTCTGACTACCCCAGAACCCCCACCCCATCTAATCGCCCCTGCTCCCTGTCCCCTGACTGCCCCCAGGACTCCCCACCCCTAACCGCCCCTGCTCCCTGAACCCTGACTGCCCCCTAGGACCCCCTACCAAACCCCCTCACAGCCGCACGCGCGCGCCGCCACCGCCCCCTTACCATGCCGCTCAGAGCGGCAGGAACTAGCAGCCCTGCTGCCCATGCAGCATCATAACTACATGGGAGGGGGAACAGCAGGGGAGGGGCTGGGGGGACAAGCCTCCCAGGCCAGGAGCTCAGGGGCTGGGCAGGACGGTCCCACAGGCCGGTTGTGGCCCGTGGGCCATAGTTTGCCCACCTCTGAAATACAGTCATGGGACAAATTTGCTGCAAGAGGTACAGCTCTACTGGGTGACAGAAAGATGTGTTCAGTTGTATACTAATCCTGCCTGGGGAAGTGGTAAAGGTCCCTCTGCTTGGGACTTTTTAAAAAGCAGGCTGGACAAACCACTAGAAAATGGGTGCTAGGGCAATCCTGCATTTGGCTTGGGGATGGGAGTGGATAACAGGCTGTTTCCATTTCTATAGTCTGTGATGCTCGGGACCAAATCCTAAAAAGTGTTGTCAGCGTCAGACCCTGTTACAACCCTGGTGACTCCCTTACCCATCTGTAGGAGAAGCAGAAGTAGGCTTGAAGAGAGTCTGAGTGCATAGATATCTAGGTTAGAGGAAAAGGGTGAAGCCCTATGACTTCAGTGGAGTTGTAACCAGAATTTGGCCCCATGGCTTTGCAGAACTAGGGCTGATTGCAAAGCTTTCCCTCAAGATTTTAGGGAATGACGGTGCAAGCTGACCAATGATCTGAATCTGTGCCTTAAAAATGAGAGAACGGGCCAGATCTTAGCTGATGTAATCAAGGGTCGCTCAGTGGAAGTCAGTGGAGCCACATCAGTTTGCATCAGCTGAGGATCTGATCCGATATACTTAAAAAAACCTTAAATAAATGAAAACTTCAGCTTAAATGATTTCTATTGATGTCTACTAAATTAAAAACAGGCAAGGAGGTTTTCGGGGCCGAGAGGAGGTTGTGATATAAATTGAAAGGATGGCAGGTCACCTTCCCATGCGGCTTTGGGACAAATACTTGTAATTAAGTGGTTCAAACTAAGGGCAGGATTGTGGCTGATCTCCACACAGGTGTAACGTGAGGGGACACATACCAGGAACACCGTCCCTTAGTGCCCTTTCACAAGGGCTGGCTGCGATCTCAGTCCCTGTGCTCGCCTGCTCATTGCCCCCATGCGCTGGCCAGTGGAGAAGCACATGTTTCACCCCCTCACCCTCTAATGGGGAAGTAACACCAGGCACCCTCCCCCACAGGTCTGAGAGCCTTGATCTGTCCATAAGATGCAATGCTTCCCAGTGCTTCCCTCGAGTCAGCATAGCTGGGCACAGCCATCCACAGAGGAATGTAGCTAACAACCATGAGAAAAATTAAAGCTGCTGTCTTTTTACACCCAGGAAATCAGTTTTGCAATTGAAAGCCATCAGGAGGAACTCACCGTTGGTCTTTTCCACTGTAGGTGGCTCAGCTTGTCTGCTGAGAGCAGATTGGGACCAATGGAACTGACATGTGCTGGGAAGGTGTCATCTTCAAACAGCAGGCCTCGCCTCAGGCAGTACTCCCTCAGGAGGGTGAAATCCTGATTGTTACATTTCTGGGGGCTCTGAAGGCTTCCAGTCCTCCCCTTGGTTTGCCAGCCTTGTTCTAGCTTCTGATACGGGCCGGGGCAGGCATCATCATGCCACTATCCTATGAAGGAGAAAGTGTCAGCCATTGTTAATGGCCACTTCTGAAACACTGCCCTCCAAGCACACAGGGAGTGCCCAGAGAGGATTCTGGAGCAGCTACTCACAGAAGGAGGTAGTCATGACAAAATCCTTCCTAGCTGGAAATGCCAGGGGAAAGAGAAGTGGTAAAAATGCCACCGGGTTTATCTTAAACCATCACTGCCATTGCTTCAGATTCAATTCTAACTCTTCCTGAGCAAATTGGATGGGAAATACTGCACTACTATATAGGAAATATAAAAGAACATGGGGGGGTGGGGGGGGTGGACAACAAGGGAGGGAGGGGAATATTGCAGTTGGGAGGGTATTACAGGAGAAGCTATGGTAACCTAAGACATTTGTAGTGGGCCCAAAAAACACTCAGCTGTTGGTTACTTTTGTGCACGGTGTATTTTGTGGGAGTTTACTTTTATTTTCTGAGCTCCTTGGGCTCATTTTTGAAAGCTTGGTGGCTTAGTCCACATTCAGATGCATACGGCTCCACCACTCAGTGTGCTGCTGAGAGCGCTAACCAAGACAAACACCCCCTCCAGCCATTGCCCTGTCTCGGGGTCTGTTCCGTTGGTGTTAATGGAAAGACTTTCAGGGATGGCTTTGTCTTAAGATCAATTTCTGAAATAACAAGGAGGCAAAAATCCCACCCTAAATTGAAATCTGCATTTCATCCACACCTTCCAAAGTTGGAGGGATTTAGATCCATTGATTCAATTGGAGAACTGAGTTAAGGCTTAGCTGAGAAGTTTAGAGTCATATCCAGATTTGGAAACCCACTGCCCTGCCCAGATTTGGGGGTGTTCTCATGTTGTTTGGGTCCATCTCAACTAGGAATGCCTTTCCTTCTGTGCAAGAGCAGCTGTCAGTTGGGAAAAGCGCTTCCTCGCACAGCTGGGTGAGACTCCTCATTGGTTGCAGTCATGTGCCAGATGCATGCAAATGACTAGTCCTGATGCTAGACGGAGGGATTCTGTCTACTTCTGGCCTGACACAGCACTCAGCACTGCTGCTGGTGAAGAATTCAAATAGACGTGACTCTTGCTGTGGATCCCTTCCCCCTTAGGGTTGTCAAAGAGCACATAGCAGAACAGCTCGCGAAAGCATCACCCACAGTCAGGAATGATAGAGAAGAAGGGTTGAGGGCCACCTCAGAAGAACAGCCCTGAATCCACAGATATGGGAGCTCAGACAAACAAGTGTCCTCCTGGGCCTTCTGCATAATTTTCCAGCCCCATTCCTGATCCGGCCATGAGATGAGGAGGGAGAGGGGCAGAGGTTTCAAAGACTCCCAGGCTTTGCCAGAGCCCCAGAGTTTTAAAGAGCAACTGGTTCCTGACTTAGTTATTCTGCACAAAAGGGGAGTGAGGATTTTTGTTTGTACCGGTCTCATGGCCTTCCCAAAGCCACCTGTGGGCGCACACATGCATTCACACATGGATACATGCACTCTGTCACTTGGGGACTTCTGTTACTGAAAGAACACTCACTCAGAGGAAAAAACCTTCTGAGAGCCCCCTTGCTTCACAAAGGCTCTCAAGAGCTTTGTTATCCCAAGCCACACATTTCTGAGTCACATTTTAACCCCAGTGTAGTTCTGGTTTTAACCTAAGCCATATCACCCTTCTCTAAGAGTACCGAATGTTCCTTTGAGTCCTATCCCTTCCAACAAACACAACCCACCTTCCCTCGAATTCCATTCCAGCCATCTTCATTCACAGCATTTTGTTTTTTAAGCCCACTGGTCACTTTGGGCAGATGACTCATCGATTTTGAGGTCAACAAGGACCACTGTGATTATCTAGTCTGATGTCCTGCATAACACAGGTCAAACAGCCTCACCCAAGTGATTCCTGCACAATGCCTGGCACTTCTGTTAGAGCTATAGAATATATTTTAGAAAGGCATCCAGGATTGATTTAAAGACTTCAGGGGACAGAGAATCTACCATCTCCCTTGGTAGATTGTTCCAGTGGTTAATTATCCTCACTGTGAAAGAGCTGCATCTTACCTCTAGTCTGAATTTGTCTGGTTTTGGCTTCCAACCCCTGGATCTTGTTATGCCTTTTTTGCTAGATGAAAGATACTTCTGTTATCAGATGATCATTTCTATTGGTCAATACACCCCCAACACTGGATAAGGAGAGCCAGAAGCACTGATATTCAGATGGGAGTCTGGCTTCTGGTTTTGCTGTGAACATTTCACACAGGATTATTAAAAACTCCATTTAGATTCACTGAAATGGCTAATATAGCTTCCCCGTGTTTTATAGCAGTGGTTCTTAACCTGGGGTGCACACATTCCTTGGGGTACAAGATTCCCTTTTTGGGGGTGCCAGACATGCCAGATTTTTTAAGAAGGTTAATCATTGAAAACACAAATTAACCACAGGCACATAAGTACAAATACTTTGTTTCATCAAATCTATGTATTTATTAACATTATACATTTGACGATTATTGTAATATACAAACAAAAATATATCTAGGTTTAAAGAACTGACCTACTTCAATGGTTTTTGACAAGGGGTGCAAGAACATATTTTGAGAACCAAAGGGGTGCAGGCTGCCGTAAAGGTTAAGAACCACTGTTTTATAGAGTATTATTGCCCTTCTGGGTAGTTAAAGTCATTTCCTCTTAGGACCTTTAACAATCCCCTGGAAAAAGACCAGGAGTGTCTTGTCTTGTTATTTAATTTAAAAAAGCAATTTCATTTCAAAGAAATCAGATGAAATTCAGAAATAGCCCTCAGCTGACAGAGAAAGAACATTCCTTTTTGACTTGCATTTTTCAATACAATGGAAATAAATCTTATGTAATTTACCATAACACGAAAGGGAATGGTTTCTCCTTAACAAATACTCATTTGAAACGGTACCTAGGCGTTGTGCATGCTAAGATCTATTTCCCACAACAGTGTTCCAGCAAAATTGATCACTAATTCCACATCTCAAATTAAAACTAACAAAGCTTGAAGGCTGGGACTGACGCACGCTCTCTCTCTCTCTCTTCTGATGGAGAACAAGGGTTTTTAGTGTGTATGTTTAATTACATTGTTTAACACACTGGGAATAATTTAGCAACTGGCAGTAGAAGATAAGGCAGATAAACTACCCTCCTCCTGCAGAATAGCTTCATCAGCTTTTCAGGAATCACGCTTGGATATGCACATGCGCAGACATACAAGATATTGCTCTGTCTGACTGAAATTCACCCCTTAAAGAGAGCCTACACAAGGACCGTGAACGATGCGAGTTCCACTTAAGCTGGCAGGACTCAATCCTGCACCCACTGAAGTCAATGGTGCAACTCCCCTTAACTTCAATGCATAGGATCAGACACTCAGACCCTGAATTTTTATTGCCTGGCACTGTGCATAGTTATTTACACCTGCGCAGAGGGGGCACAAAATGACGCCATTTTGCTCTGGCAGCTTCTTACAATTGCTTTCCACTAATGTGAAAGACTATGCAAGGTGCAAGGCAAGGGTGAATCAGGCTCTTGAGTTTAAATGAGACTTGACTGTGTTGCATTCCCCTTGTGCTGGACCACTCCACAACGAGGATTTCACTCTGAGCGTTAGAAGATTTCTTCAAACCAACATCTGCGTTTGGAGGGAGCAAAGCATGGCACTGTGAAGATCCTAAAACACCCTCCATCATGGACCACCACAGAGTGTCTCCCCCTTCATCACAGGGGAAGACAATGCTATCTAGAAGAGGTAAGTCAGATAGGCAGGGGTCCTATGAAAATATAAGAAGTGATTATGTAATTAAAGATCAGAGGGGTAGCCATGTTACTCTGTATCCACAAAAACAATGAGGAGTCTGGTGCCACTTTAAAGAGTAACAGATTTATTTGGGCATAAGCTTTCATGGGTAAAAAATTCACTTCTTCAGATGCATGGAGTGAAAATTACAGATACAGGCATAAATATACTGACACACAAAGAGAAGGGAGTTACCTTACAAGTGAAGAAACAGTGTTGACAAGGCCAATTCAGTCAGGGGGGATACTTCCCTAGGTGGGTATTGTGGTTTTAAGAATGCGTGATAAAGATAGTTAGGTTTTTGTCTCTGTCTGAGGAATTGGAGCAAATGCGGTTGTATCTTAGGGCTTGGCTATAGACCAGGGGTTCCCAAACTTGGTTCACAACTTGTTCAGGGTAAACTCCTGGCAGGCCACGAGACCCTTTGTTTACCTGAGCATCCTCAAGTATGGCTGCTCGCAGCTCCTGGTGGCTGCGGTTTGCCATTCCTGGCCAATGGGAGCTGCGGGAAGCAGAGCGGGCCGGGCCACCTCTTCCCGCAGTTCCCATTGGCTGGGAATGGCAAACCGCAGCCACTGGGAGCTGTGAGTGGCTGTATCTGCCGACGCCCAGGTAAATAAAGCATCTCATGGCCTGCCAGGGGCTTACACTGAATAAGCCACGAACTAAGTTTGGGAACCCCTGCAGTAGACAATGGATTGTGTGATGTGTCCTGGATGGAAGCTGGAGGCATGTAGGTAAGAACAGTGGTCAGTAGGTTTCCGGTATAGGGTGGTGTTTATGTGACCATCACTTATTTGAACTGTAATGTCCAGGAAGTGGATCTCTTGTGTGGAATGGTCCAGGCTGTGTTGATGGTGGGGCGGAAATTATTGAAATTCAGGTGGAATTCTTCAAGGGCCTCCTTCCCATGGGTCCATATGATGAAGATGTTGTGATGTTGCACCCCATAAGGCTTAATGGAAATATGCTTATGAATGTATATATGACATAGCTGGAATATGTTTTATGCTACATATGCCATATAACATATCTCTGTAAAGCTTATGATCTACTGAATCTATTCATCCTATTTGTATTAATGTATCATTTTTGTATTGAAGTTATGAATATTGGCTGTGTACTGGTTTGATTTCAAGTAGCCTTAGTAAAGCATTTGGTCAGCTTTTTGAGAAAGGAAATGTGCAAATTAAGTGCCCAAACAAGAAACACTTAACGAACAATGGATCTTGGAAGACTCCAATCCACAGAAGAAGTCTACTTGAGGATATTCAAGGTAGCATGTGAACCATGGCTGCTACCTGTAAGTTCCGAGTCATGTATGGACATGTGACTTGCCCATGTGACTCCAAAACTCCATCTTGTAGCTGGGATTCTACACAGGGGGAGGGAAGGGTGTCCACCCACAAGAGAAAGTTTATTTAAACCCCTGGGAGACCTCTCCATTTTATCTTCAGCTGGCCCAAGAGATAGCATGTCCATCCCCATGTATACCTGAAAGAAACTGGAACAAAGGACAAGAACCACAGGGGTGTGAGTGATTGCTAGACCCAGACTAGAAAGAGGCTAGTCCGTAAAAGAAGTTTACTGGAACATCTCTGAGGGTGAGGTTTCATCTGTAATCACTTTCTTATTGTATTAGGCATAGACTTACATGTTTATTTTATTTTGTTTGGTAATTCACTTTGTTCTGTCTGTTATCACTTGGAACCACTTAAATCCTACTCTTTGTGTTTAATAAAATAACTTTTTACTTATTGATTAACCCATAGTATGTATTAATAATACTTATTAATTAACCCAGAGTATGCTTTATACAGGATAAAACAGATTTATTTGGGGTTTGGACCCCATTGGGAGTTGGACATCTGAGTGTTGGAGACAGGAACACTTCTTAAGCCATTTTCAGTGAAGTCTGCAGCTTTTGGGGGATGTGGTTCGGACCTGGGTCTGTGTTTGCAGCAGGCAAGCATGTCTGGCTCAAACAAGACAAGTTCTAGAGTCCCAGGCTGGCAGGGAAAACGGGTTAGAAGTAGTTTCAACACATCAGTTGGCAGTTCCCAAGTGGTTTTCTGTGATCCAACCCATCACAGATGTCATCAGTGTAGCGCAAGTAGAGGATGGGCGCTAGGGGGCAAGAACTGAGGAAGCGTTGTTCTAAGTCAGCCATAAAGATGTTGGCATACTATGGAGCCATGCGGGTACCCAGAGCAGTGCCGCTGACTTGAAGATATAAGTTGTCCCCAGATCTGAAATGGTTGTGGGTGAGGGCAAAGTCACAAAGCTCAGCCACTGGTGTGCCATGGCCTCATCAGGGATATTGTTCCTGACAGCTTGTAGTCCATTCTCATGTGGAATATTGGTGTAAAGAGCTTCTACATCCATGGTGGCCAGGATGGTGTTTTCAGGAAGATCATCAATGCATTGTAGTTTCCTCAGGAAGTCAGTGGTGTCTCAAAGGTAACTAGGAGTACTGGTAGCGTAGGGTCTGAGGAGAGAGTCCAAATAGCCAGATAATCCTGCTATAAGAGTGTCAATGCCTGAGATGATGGGGCATCCAGGATTTCCAGGTTTATGGACCTTGGGTAGCAGATAGAATACCCCTGGTCGGGGTTCTAGGCATGTGTCTGCACAGATCTGTTCCTGTGCTTTTTCAGGGAGTTTCTTGAGCAGATGGTGTAGTTTCTTTTGGTACTCCGCAGTGGGATTGGAGGATAGTGGCCAGTAGAATGTGGTGTTGGAGAGTTGCCTGGCAGTCTCCTGCTCATAATCTGACTTGTTCATGATGACTATAGCACCTCCTTTGTCAGCCCCTTTGATTATAATGTCACAGTTGTTTCTGAGGCTGTGGATGGCATTGCATTCTGTACAGATGAGCTTATGGGGCAAGTGATGCCGTTTGTTCACAATATCGGCCTGTGCACGTCTGCGGAAGCACTCTATGTAGAAGTCCAGTCTGTCATTTTGACCATCAGGAGGAGCCCATGAAGAATTCTTCTTCTTGTAGTGTTGGTAGGAGGGTTCCTGTGTGTTCAATGGTGTGTTGAAAATATTTCTTGAGTCGTAGACTGCAAAAGTAGGCTTCCAGATCACCACAGAACTGTATCATGTTTGTGGGGGTGGTGAGGCAGAAAGAGAGTCCCTGAGATAGGAACAGACTCTTCTGCCGGGCTAAGTGTGTGGTTGGATAGATTAACAGTATTGTTGGGTGAGTTAAGGGTACCACTGCTGTAGCCCCCCTGTGGCATGTAGGAGTTTAGATAGTTTACTGTCATTTTTGCTCTGTAGAGAAGTAAAGCATGCGTTGTAAATGGCTTGTCTCATTTTTATAAAGTTTGTGTGGAAGGTTGCTTTTGTATGAAAGTCTCCAGTTTAGAGAGCTCATTCTTGATCTTCTCCTGTTTGCTGTACAGGATGCTGATCAGGTGGTTCCTCAGTTTCTTTGGGAGTTTGTGGCACAATCTCTCACCATAGTAATTAAAGAGTGTCTCATAATGCATATACAAGGATGCTGAATTAAAGGTGCACAGGCAACCCTCATTCTGGCATTTTTTAATTTCAGAGTGCTTGGCTTTGCAACCTTAATGTTCTTTTAATATCGTTTTTGGTGCAATATTATATACCTCATTATTCAATGGCTCTTTCTGCAATTTTCCACTGAGTCCGAAGTAGAAATAAGCCAGGAAGCAAGAAGGAACATTTTGTTCCTACTTCATATTTGAACTATTCAGCCTCTTTTACTGCCCTTCAGAAAATGTTCCCAATCCATCTTTTACAAATATTTCCACCAAATGTTGGCCTGATTGGCTCTCTGTCTCTTAGGGGAAAACAACTGAACTTAGCCTTATAGGTTATTAGAATTCTGGGAAATCAACAAATCCTGCCCACCCCTATTTTCCCTCCTGCAGTGTACCTGCATATTTAACCTTGACTACAGCCTGCATTATGCATCACAGGGGAAGTCCTTTTGTCTTTATAGACCCTGTCCTCCAAGGATCTCAAAGCCCTTTATAAACATCAGTGAATTAGCTTCACAGTGCTCCTCTAAGATGGGACAGCATTATTTAATTAACCCCCCTCCCCATTGGGAGGCAATGTTGTGCATCTGTACATGTCCTCTGTGTAAAAGCCAATAATGCCTCTGTACATCAAGACTAAACCCACAATGCTATTGTAAGTCTAGCAGACGTTACATTTCCAGTGATACATGACACAGCCTTCTAACTATTAACTGTCCATGAGGAATTCTCATATACTCTTCACAAAGTCAAATTTCCTTCATTTTACATATACAACATAGGACATTGCCAGTTACCTTTTTACTGCATCATTTAACTACCGCATACAGTGCAGTCATTGTTATCCATTACCAATTACTTCTGATAACTTACCGTTCCATAGGGAGGTTCTTTAGAGGAAAGAAAACCCATCTTGCTTCTTTGAAAGCGCTGCTCTCTTGCTTTCTCATTTTGGAGTCACATAAGCAAATCCTCCAGGTAACATTATACCTCCAAGACTAAGTTAGAATCCCAAGCCAAATCCCTTTTGATGCATCTGTGATGCTTTTCCAGTACTAACATTTCTCCTATTTAATCTTTAAATAAGTAGAACAGCAAAGTGAGGTTTTACCTGTAATGCCTCCAGCGCCAAGGTGACAGATGTGTGGTTTTCAGTCTTGGTTCAGTGCCTCTTTAGACAAGAACTGCCCCAGCTCCTTGAGTAAATGCTGCCAGAATGAATCTCAGTTCAGGACCAAGTATAGAATCCACAGTGCAGGTGAAGCAGGGCCATAGTACATGTTTCTTCTAACTGACCTCCACAATGACTGTTTGCTCTCCTATTCAAGTTGATGGTTGGTCTCCTATGGTTTTTGCTACAACAGAGCAGGGTTTGTTGACTGCTGCCAGCTTTCACTTAAGTTTTTGGCTTGGCTCCACCAGGAAATGCTGAAGTTATTATTATTGGAGCAGGTGATGGGGGATGGACTCAGCACAAAGCGTGAAATCTATGATGGTGCTTTATTCTTCCACCTGTAATATGAGAAGTAAGTATTTCAGGCCAATACCTATTAATACTTAAAATCTAATTCTAAATCCTTTGCATAACCATAGGTCTGATTCTGCATTGTCCCACTCACTTGAGTAGTTCAATTTACTTTTTATGATACTGCTAGAGTGAGAAAGGATTGCTCGTGAGTAAGGCTTTCTGGGATTGGACCACATCTTAACATAGCCTGAAACCAAGGCTTAAAAATGCACCCAGCAAACATAACACTTTTGGGACCCCAATTTGAGGCATATGAAAATCAAGCCGTTTTAAGAGGAAATGTGCTCAGTGCTTTCTGAAAATCAGGCTCCCTTAAGGGATCTTAAATTAGACACCCAAAAATGGAGCCAGTCAAATCACATATCACTTTTGAAAATCTTGGCCTGCAATTTTAATCTGAATTTAAGGCTAAATGACATATAGGTGCATTATAGATAGATAAGATTAGATAGATAATCAAGCCCTAAAAACAAGCAACTCCCCACTCCAGTGAAAAAAATCCAGAGATCTTCAGAGGAGGAGCATATTGGCTTCTGCAGCTGAATCCCCAGCTCTCAGTAGAATAAACATTCTGTCTTTCAAACTACTGCATCATTCTGGAGAACTTCCGTAGGGTCTGGAGGAAATAAATAAATATACAGACACTCAAGAAAGGTGGGTTCAAATGCTGGTCTTTGCCTTGAGCCCTTCTCCAAGTGTAATTATCACCCCTTATTCAAAGTAACAAGTTTAATCACCATGACAAGTGCTTGTTAACAGTGATGGGTGATGTGTTCAGCAGTTGCTCGGGATGGTCAGCATTGGGGTTTGACATGGGAAAAAAGTCACCCCAATATTTAGATGCTTATTTCCAAACTTATCCAAACTACCTGAGGTGCTTGGGTGTGGAAATCCCTTTGGGACAGGCTTCCTCTTGACTCTGGGTGGGCTGGAATCCCAGAAGCACAGAGGAAGGAGAAAATGAAGAACAGAAGGCATAGGTGTTGGAGCTAGGGGTGCAGCACCCCTGGCTTGAAGTGGCTTCCATCATATACAGGGTTTACAGTTTGGTTCAATGGCACTCAGAACCCCCATGATACAAATTGTTACAACACCCCTGACAGAGGGGGAAAAAACATTAAGCAAATATTTCAGCCTCTTCATCAACATTCAGTTCAGGTCTGGGTCATACAGGGGATCACTGTTCCTCTAAAAATGTTGCTTGTTCATAACTTCTTACCTTGTGAACATTTCGGGGGGGGGGATGACATTTCTGCATCAGAGTCCTTCTCTCAGTCCGGATTTCAGTGGGAAGCGCATCTGTGTAACTGAGAGCAGAATATGCCCCAGAGTGCAAAACAGGTGCAGTTTTCCTTTAAGAGCAGTTTTTCACTTGTCCTACTACTCCCACATAAATAAAAGCTGATTGCATCAAAAACAGGAAGGAAAGTTCCTTTCATTTCAGACAAGGAGCTCTGAGGTGATAAATACCGCTGGTGCCAGCTCATCTGACAAGCACGAGTGCTCTGTTAATCCCCCCCTCTCTGGGGAAACGGCAGGTATATTCCCCTCCAGGTATTGTGATTCATTGTCTGGAACCAATATCTCTGCTTAAATGGTGGATTAACAATGATTTAAGAAATATTCATTGCAAACTTGATTAGAAAGCACCATCAGCTGCCTGGCAGGGGATTTTGGTTATTGCAGCATGACACCATTCTGTGACTGTCGGCTTTTCTGTGGAGGGCTGTATCGATGTGTCCATTTTCACAGTATCTTAAAAGTACTCAGATTCAGGAAGCAGACAGACTTATTTGTGTTAATGAGTGAATGGATTATTTGCCCTAAATGTTTGTGATATTTACAAGAAATCCATGAGACAAATAGGCTAATGGCTGAAAAATACAGGACCATGAATCAGGAGACCTGTGTTCTGTTCTGCCATTGACTTCCTGCGTGACCTTGGTCAAGTCACTTAAACCTCTCTATGCTTCAGTTTCTCCTTTTGCAAAATGGGGATACTACTACTTATCTACCTCAGAGGGGGGTTGTGTGAATTAATTAATTAATGACTCCAAAGTGCTTTGGGATCTTGGAAGTACAAAATACACTGTCATTTTTGTGCTGTCAACTATGGTCTCTGGGTTATAAAAAAAAATTGAAGGATCAACAACAACTCAACCCTCATTCAGCTATAAATCCTATTGACATCAGTGGGCCAAAAGCTGAGAAGTGATGGGAACCTGCAGCTCCCAATGAAGTTAATAGGTGCTCAGCACCTCAGGATTTGGCCAGATAGAAGTTTTTACTGAGTACGAACTAAGCAAAGTTGGAGTAAAGACCTCAGGATCTCGTCCAGCAGTTTAGTGGTTAGGGCAGGAAGCTAAGAGTTCTGGGTTTGAGTCTCCCCTCTGTTTTTTCCACCAAATGCATCTGATGAAGTGAGCTGTAGCTCACGAAAGCTTATGCTCTAATAAATTTGTTAGTCTCTAAGGTGCCACAAGTACTCCTTTTCTTTTTGCGAATACAGACTAACACGGCTGCTATTCTGAAACCAGCTTTGCCACTGAATCACTGTACAACTGTGGATATGTCCCGTAACCTCTCTGTGATCTTAGATTGACCATGTAAAATACCTGCATCAGAAGGGTGTCATGAGAATTAATTCAATAACCTTGGTAAAGCACCTTGAGCTCCTCAGATGGAAGGCACTAGAGATGCTCAGTGTGTTATTCTATATGGTAACAGTAATGAAATATCCTGCTTCAGCGTATACAGTCATTACTGCAAAGGCCTGATAGGAATACTCCCCCCGCTGTACACCCCCTCACAGACACACACCCCCTCTGCCCCGCACCACACATTTGGCTTGGTGCATTAAGGTGTTTTTTGGCAAAAGTGTTTAAAATGAAAAATTAACTTTTGTGGGGGAAAAGTTGGTTTCATTCACATGGGTGGGGGAAAAAACACTTACATTTCTTCCCCCCCCACCCTCAAACTGAAAAAAAATGTGAGAGAGTTGTGATGGGGTGGGGGAGGGTAGGGAACCCACTAACTTTTTTAAAAGACTTTTCCCCCCACATACACTGGAAAAAGGGGAGGAAAATAAAAAGAAACAGAGAAAGTTCAGGGGAAAATATTTCTTCGGACCCTTGTACCCTCTTCTCTCCTTTTTTAAATTCTAGTGTGGATAAAAATTTAAAAGTGCCCACGCCTTTTCCTTTCCCCTCCCTGGTCCCTTTGTTATTTTATTATGTACGCCTTTTCCTCTTTTATTGCTTTTACCCCTACCTTAATGTGTTATGTCTATGTAGTATTGTCTGGTCCTGCCGCTCTGACAAGTTGCAAAATTGCATAAAATTCTGCAGGAGAGCCCTTGAAACATGCAATATTTAGAAATTTATGCAAGTTGTAAGTCATTGATCTTTTAGCACTTCTCATTGTTTAGGGTTTTTTTTAAAATCTAAACAAAACATTTCCTTAAAATTCATTTCTAAAGAAATCCAGGACTTTGAGAAAGCATCTGGATTGAAATTATGCCAAATCTGAAATGCTAGCTATAATTTGCCAGACTGAACAGTCACTCCTCCAGAACACATTTGGGTATACCGGGAATTTAAATTTCAAACAGCCTAGAAGAGCTCTAGGATTTAAATGTCAAGCCACTACTTGAGACAATGAACAAAGATCTGGAGTGCTGAGGAAAGTATGCAACTTCTTAATTGGGAAGAATAGCTGCAGTCAAAATGAATAGTCTGCCTAGGATATCATTCTTGTTTCACAACCCTTCTGTGATGAACCCAGATGAACCACCAGCAGGAACACAGAGGATATTGTTAGAATTTACATAGAATAAGAAAAGACCAAAAGAGAGCAGATACTTTGTACAGAGCCATTAAACAAAATGGACGATCTATTCCAAATACTCTAGGATACTAGAGTAGCAGCTCAAAGCAGTAGTGGATTGAGGGCACTCTAACCCAGCCAAACACTGGGCCTTTATTGAACAAGAAAACTGTGACAGTGTAAACATTCGCAAAAAGAAAAGGAGTACTTGTGGCACCTTAGAGACTAATAAATTAATTTGAGCATAAGCTTTCGTGAGCTACAGCTCACTTCATTGGACGGCTGCTACTCTGAAACCTGTCATTATGCAAGTGTAAACATTGCTAGGCTACCATGGATTAATAATAAATCATGTCTGCCAGAAATTTACCCATTTACTTTAGCAAAGGCTACTCTATGGGTTTGGGACAGAACTAGAGATAAGATCAGTTCTTTTTCCTCACCAATGACACCCATTGCAAATAATCCAGATCTTAACTAAAATTACAAACCAGATTGCTTCAAAGATTGGGAAAGCCATGGAATACACATGGTTGGCCAGCTATTCAGTAAAGAAATGTTTCTAACTTATTTGGAGATCAAAACTGACTTTCACTGGTCCACTCTCCCCAGGTACCAATACTTTCAAATCAGGCTTTCTGTTTCCCAACTTTCTAGAAAACCTGTTTTATACAGACAGCTAACTTTCATAAAAGTGATGAAATCTGGTCAACAGGGGAAAAAAACCTCTAAGTAATTTGTAACATTCTTTGCAGGCAACTCTCCTAACAAAAAAAATGCCATATATGATGCACTTGGAAAAGGACCTGGATAGGCAAATTACCCCCAAAAGGAATGGGATTTGATCTGGAAAAGAGGAAAACAGACTTGGCCTGTAGAATAATAAAAGAAAATTTCTTTAACATACTGTTTCCCACTCACGCCAGTCAGGTTAAAAAATATTTGTAGATTGAATGGAGATAAATGTTGGAGAAATTGCAGTGAAAAAAAAATGTAATGCATATATGATAGACATGTCTAGTTATTAGAGAGCATTGGGATACACAATTTCTGATATTTGGTTACAGATCGTATTTCTTACCAAATGATCCTTTGGTAATCCTGCTGGGGCTTCCTCGAGGAAGTGGCTTTACAATGGGAAATGAAGAATTAATCTATCACCCGCTAGTAGGGGCTCAGTTATTTGTAGCCTCTCATTAGAAAAAAAAATAGACCAACCATAGAGGATTGGTTCAAAAAAGTATGGGAGGTTATGGTTATGGAAATATTAACACATCAATTATGTGCCCCTCAAAATAGACAGAGGACAGATAGATGCTTAGATATTTGGTTACTTTTTATTCAATACTCAGACAAAATACAGGTTTCAGAGTAGCAGCCGTGTTAGTCTGTATTCGCAAAAAATAAAAGTAGTACTTGTGGCACCTTAGAGACTAACAAATTTATTTGAGCATAAGCTTTCATGAGCTACAGCTCACTTAAAAAAAAAAACCAAAAAAACAAAACACCCAGCACACCCGTCCAAATTTTTTGAATATTGACATTTGATAGACATGCCTGTTCTCACATGTGTATATAGAAATTTCACTCAATTTAATAAAATCTCTAGAAACAATACTATAGGTGTTGTAATGATGCTCATCCTGTAATACAGTATCACCCTGTCAAATAGAAAGGTCTGATGACCATTTTCCTATGTAATGTCTCTTTAAACAAAAGCTAACTGTTGTAATGATTGTTTTGTTTCTGATAATTACATGGCAAGGATTTGTAAACATGTTAAAACATTGTAAATAAATAATTTTTTAAAGTCAATAAAAACTAGTCATAAAAAAGTGAGAGTAGTATTTTTTTAATGAAAAATTGTGGTTTTTTTTTGATAAAGTTAAACATTTAATGTAAAAACCCCTTTTTTGTTTGATATTTTTATGAAATATCCGTTTTTTCCCCCAAACCATCTCTATGGAGAACAGCCCAGTGGTTTGTCTTGGCCAATATACTTCCTCTAGCAATGACCTGTTCTTCATGCTTTGGAGGACAAACAACAATATAGGGGGAAACCATCAAATTCTGTATGCTTAAGCATCCTCGCTCCACCCATAAAGCTCATGTTCTGAGGTATCATGACTGTTATCCCTTGTGATACATTTCTGACTACATCTAAGTTTCTCATTTCCACTGGTTTTACATCGATGAAATCCACTTAAGTTAGCAGAGTTGCATCTGATTTACATGGCTGTAAGTGAGAAGAGAATCAGGGCCAGTAATTTCCCAGGAGAGTGAGCACAATCACGTGCTATGTACAGAAAAAAAACAGAACAAAGCCCTCCCTCTGTTTTTACGTTTGCCACCAGTCACTTTCATTGAGTGTCCCATTGCTCTAGTATTATGGGGCTGGATGAGAGAGAACTAAATCAATTTTACTAACCTATTTGTTATTTTGTGTACTTGTCTCATGTTACTATTTCCTTTCCTCTAGTTGTTATTTATAGGCAAGAAACGATCTTCTTTGCTCGGTTTATAATCTTATATTTATATGAAAGCATCTTTCATTCTAAAACACAATCTTTTATTGACTGTATAAACTATGGGGCAAATTATGAGGCCCTTAATCAGTGTTCACTTCTCATGCAGAAGTTTGCCTCAGTAAAAACAAACCAAGGGCTTCAGCATTTGGCCTTAAGTACACGAGTCACTTTGCTGAGCAATTAGATGCAGCTACTTTTCATGTGAAATATGGCAACTGTTTAACAGGACATAATGAAGGTGCACATCACTTTTTGAGTAGGATCCAATTGCAACTATGGGGGGAATTTGTAATGAAACTGTAACTCTTTGCAGATATATCATGCCATCAGTGGATATTTATTCTTAGAAACTGGATTCTGAAATTCACTGGTCAATTCTTACAAACCAAACAGCATTGTCTGGCCCTAGCTGGCATTTGGTCAGACACCAAGGTTAACACTAGGGGGGAATTTGGTTTTGTGGGAAATTTTTGGTTTTGTGGATCCTGAGGTTGCCATGGTGGAAGTGAGGCTATGAGTTAGCCTGGGGATGGGTTAATCTACATGGGCGCTGGAGTCACTACCATAGCATTCTTGACACCAGCTCTGTTAATCTGGGGAAAGACCCCCGTGACAGAATTGGAGCGGCTCAGTAATAGTTTATGCACGCTGTATGCTGAACGGGGATGTTTACTCTATGAATATATTGGGCTGTAAGGAAAAACAAGCCAGAAAGGAAAGAAAGGCTTGAGATAAGCCACCCCTGAGAAAACACTAGTTGGCTCTGAGGACTCTGGCCCAATCTCCCACTGAGCCTATAGGGCTGGTTTTGTCCAGAAGGGCCAAAGCCCCAGAACTCAGAAGAACAAAAGGATTATAGCAGTTTAATGCAAGGGAGGTTTTGTTTGGGCAAATCTCACTGAGACAGAGGCATATTGGGGCACCTAAAGAAGTTAGAAGGAAAGGAGTACTTGTGGCACCTTAGAGACTAATAAGTACTCCTTTTCTTTTTGTGGATACAGACTAACATGGCTGCTACTCTGAAACCTGAAGAAGTTAGGTTACTATAAGGGAATGGTAGGGCTTTAGTTTAAGGTAGACCTGCACGTAGTTGTGGTTTTTAAAAATCTTGTATTCTCCAAATGCTTTGGTCTTCTCATGAAAGCAAACAATCCTTTGGTTTTGAGAAGGATATTTGGTCACTCTAAATTTCACTAGTCACAGATTCCCAAAGAGAAGAACCACACATGTCCAAACTGTCGGACCGGCTGGGTAAGCACAGCTGATACACAGGGTATTGTAAGCCCAGAGTCTGGTCTGACAGTGGGAGCATTTCAGGATTCTGTCTCAAGAGAAGTAAAAGGCACAAGGCCTGTCATGTGAGGGGGTGCACTCAGAGAGGAGAGAATTGCAGCTAGCCTAGTAGCCATGACTGAGGATCCCCAGATTGGAGTTCTGTTAAACTGACTGAGTGCTCTGCTGCATTAACAAGGATTATATTTGTTCAAACTGCTTTGAAGGGATGACTTTCAGCCCAAGTTCCACTGTCATTTACCATTACAGGTTTTACTACTGTAGATAACAGTCACAATTTGCTCAGCACTAATATTCTCTGCCTGTCTCTGAAAAAGGTGACTGGGCAATTGTCTTGCCAGCTACAATTAGAAGCATTGCTGCAGAGACAAGTATTTATGAACAACTGGATAAACTTTGTTCAAGTGGCACAAACTGGAATCCAACAAGGAGTTCTCCCAACCCACTCTCAGACACACTGTGCAGAGCCCAAACTCAGCCCCTTCAGTAGCATAGAAATTAACAATACTACAATGCAAAATTCAGCTGCCACTAGAATTCCTCCTCCAGAAGTGCTCAGCCCACACTCTCCATCCTCTCTTTCTCTGGACAGCCACTCATCCCCCTCGTATCCAAGTGGGTTAATGAGCCACTTGTCTCAGAGAGTAAGAAGACCCCACTTTACCCTTTCTCAGCAGCATTAATGCCTGCCAACAAGACGGGGTACTTCAGGCAAACAGTGCCAGCCTGTTATAGTCATCTTCTACTGTACAGATGGACTTTGTACCTAGAGGTCTTTGAGGGCAAGTTTGTGTTCAGGCTTGCTCACCTAACTGAGATGAGGGGGGGAAAAACATACTGCACTGACAGCAGCAAAAGAACAGGGCCAAATTCTTCTCATGGTTACATTTGGGTAACACCACTAACGTTAATGGAGGTACATGCGTCAGTATACCCAAGAGGAGAATTTGATCCAAGATCTTTAATCTTTAGAAGTTGGAGGTGGATGGAGAGGGGAAGACTTTGTCATGGAGAAAAACCTGAAGGAAGCCATCAGAAGTGGGTTTGACTAGCACATGTAATCTAGCCCCTCACATAATCTAGCCATTTGTGATGCCAATGGCTGCAGTCAAGAAGGGGCATAAAGCAATCAGTATCCAAATAGCCATGTGGTTGACTTGGGATGAGGTGTCAAAATGAACAGTAGTTCAGGGAAGGAAAGAGAAATCCAGTAAAGCGACTAGAACCATAGAGCTAAACGTCACCTAGCGGATACAGCTGGCAGGGCAGGGAGGCTGCAACCTGCCAGACTAGAACAAGGGAAAAGTTAAATCCTTCACAAGCAAATATGGAATGAGGTTGTGTCTGGGCAACTTGTTAGTTAATACAAATGTTTATACATCCTTCAGAACTTCCAGTATTCTCACCTTGCCCAGTTCACCTCCAAATGTTTCCATTGTACCCTGTTCACCACTCTCTACAACACCTTTTTACTCCTTTGTGGGGCATCATGCGCCAGGCTCAGTTAAAAGATTCCCCTCATTTCTGTGTTTTTATGGCCAGCACATTACCTGTCTTGTGGAGGCCTAAAACTAGGAAGATTCAAAGGACAGGAACTAATCTTCAGTCTTCTAAACAAAGGCTCTTTCTGTGCTGGGATTTCAGCCATTGGTGCAGCGGCACCGCTGCAAACCCCTTAGGCTATGTCTACACTACACATCAGTGCCAGCAGTGAATATGATCCCTGTCGCTACACACTGCAGTGAAAAAACAGGAGGGGTCCACACTGTGGCATGCAGTTATGCATGTCAGTGAAAGGCTCTGGTGGAGGGGAGGAAGCAGAGAAAGGCTTCAGCAGCAGGGAAGCAGCAGGGCAGAGGGGGAGGCATGGCTTGGGTGAGTCGAGAGCACATAGGGCACATAGTCGCATACATAGCCACACCATTCAGGTGTCATTACTTGCCTAAACCATGCCTCACTGGCTACGCTGCTATATCTGCGCAGGGGAAAATGGGGGGTTGGCTGTGCAGAACGTACGCTATGTGCCACTGAAAGACGTGTGCGGTGTAGATGTATCTTTAGCACTGACAGTCTTTACTCCACTGAAGTGCAGGTTACTCTGGAGCCCACTACCCCAGTAACTGAAACCTCCAGTGTACACAAGGCCTTATTCCTGAAACTGTAAATTCCGGGAACCAAAGCCCCATGGGACCAGCTCTCAACTGTGTGAAACCCTAATGACACGAGTAAATAAATCAACCCATGTCCATGCCGTGCCAATGAAAAGAAGCAGTGTGTGTATTGACTTTGATTTTCCAGCCTATTGTTGCATGTTCATGTATATCTAGTGCAGCTGTGATTCCAGTTCCTCACTCTCTCATTATTGTTGAGAGGCTTTTTTGCTTGTTTTTCATATGCAACAGGGTTTCTCAGGTTACACATGGGAGCAATTTCAGATCAATTCAAATGCTGGATTTTTTCCTCTTAAAATCATATGGTAGATTTTGATAATACAGTATTGCTTTCTATGTACTATCAGTACTTAGATGCTAGAATGATTGGTACTGTATTTGCAATATTAGTTAAATAGTTAAGTAGAGAGATAAACCAAATAACTTGGGTTCCATGCATGTAGAAAGAGCAGGATATCAAGTGCAGAGAACAGCATGTTGTCCCTAGTCAACATTTTTGACCCTCCTCACAGCCATTTCAACTAATTCGGTTTTTTCCTGGTTACTTGTATTTACAATGGATTAAGGAAAATCATCATCCTTTAAACCAAGCTGTTGATACATTCTTCTTTATCAGTATAACTGCAGTACATATATTATATCACCCATTTCTCTACTGGAGGAAAAAAAACTCAATTAACCTTTATTCTTTCATGATCAAGCATGCAGCACTGACTGTGACATTGCATGTAGCACTTACAAATAGAGCTGGCTGGAAAATGGCTTTCCCATCTGCAAGAATTTGAGATTTCAAAACAATTTTCCCATCCTGAATTGGGACAAAAAGTCAAATATTTGAACATAAAAATGGCCATACTGGGTCAGACTAACGGTTCATCTAGCCCAGTATCCTGTCTTCTGACAGCGGCCAATGCCAGGTGCCCCAGAGAGAATGAACAGAACAGGTAACCATCAAGTGATCCATCCCCTATAGCCCATTCCCAGCTTCTGGCAAACAATTTTGAAAAATAAAATCTCCCCCAATTTTTTTAATTGGATCAATTCAAACATTTCTCTCTCTCTCTCTTTTTTTACTACAAGTTAAATTTCTAAATGAAAAGTTGTATCAAATCAAAAAAATGAACCTTTTGTTTTAAAACTGGCAAATGGGACATTTTGACAATTGTGAAACCTTTTCAATTTTTTTTCAAAAACAGGAAATTTGTCAAAATCAAGTCACCATTACCCATAAGAGCCACAGTAGTGTGAATTCATTGCTTCATTTACTATATGACTATATATTAATATTTAAGCAGTATGACAGGGAAATACATACATCATTTTTATTCCCATAGCAAAATGACTGACCGTGTATTATTTTATCACCTACAATTGGTTAACAACATAGTAAAAGAATCCTGATTGATTAATGAATAAATCACATGGTGTTTTAATATCATGTGCTGCAAAGAGCTGGAGGAGCCAGATTGAAGAGCCACTTGCAGCTCCCAAGCCTCAGCCTGGGTATCACTGGATTAGATGATCACAGTGGTCTCTTCTGTCACTGTAATCTATTAATCTATGGACATGGAGAGAAATGTGTGGGATATAGCAAGGTGCAGCAAGAGAGACACAATAGGCAATAGTCACAGAAGGGTTAGAAAAGGTTGTCCTATATCTGGGTGAGTGGAATTTGGAAGGTGCCATGTTGGGAGGTAGGTGGAGATGTCCATCAGATAATCCAGCAGATAACATGACAGTGCCTTGGCACTGCCCTAGTCTTTCATGTTTGCAGCACTGACATTTTTGGTGGGAAAAATGAGACTTGGAGCCAAAAAGTTGACATCTGTGGCTTGAAAAATTTATCAGAGACCTGCTAGCCAGATTGCTAACCTGATTGCCAAAGACCGATTTGCAAGATTAGGTGTGCCGCGTAGGGTACACCAAGAAGGTTTTGAGCAGGGCAAGACCTGGTGAAAAGTCAGCCATTTCCCTCATAACCCAGCTGCCAGAAAAGAGAAAGTTCCCAGGATGCTCCCTAACCATTTCATTTCCTGCAGCTACTCAGCAAGTCAAGTGAGCCACAATGAGATGGAAAGGGAGGAAGATGTGTAGGACATATTAATCAATGGCAGTGAACACAAAACAGTGGAACAGATCTACTACTCCATTGCAGGAATAAGCCAGGTAAAAACTGCTTTTACAGGACATTGGAACTGAGTTGGGAGCCTGTGTTCTTCCAGAGTGGACCATCAGATGGGGCTCCTCCACCTCTGAGAAGCATGGAGACACAGATACTTTAATAATGATCAGCACATGGATCTCTCTATCTGTATTTTAATACCATGCCTATTCCTGTGGAATCAGAACACCCTAAGAGTCTTTGTTTACTGCAAGAGGCAAAATTCTGTGTGTGCGCATGAGAGAGAAAGAAATGCTCTCCCTCTCTCTGTTGAAGTGAAATTACTCTCCTACACCTGAATTTCAATTACTGTCTTTGTTACAGTGGACTAAAACCAAACCCCCATAGCCATTAACTGAAGAATCAAACTGTAATGAGTTTGACCCGATGTGTGTTCCTGTGAATGACAGGGAATAGTATTGAGGAGGAAATACCACAGTGTGTGATGGAACAGATTCCAGGAACAAAGAATTGCCTTCCTCCTCTCTGATAGAGCTTTCTGCTCCCTTTAACCCACTAGCAAGGCAATGGAACTGTTCCTATTAACTATGAGCTGTGGAGAACATCACAACTTAACCTACGAAAGGCAACAGAACTGTGGTTTTATTGGGCTGTCACTTTGCTGCAAGGAGTGTGAGTGAGAGGGAGCAACAATATTGTTATAGATAGAAATTGAAAATGGTTTAATCTAAATTCCTGCATCTGTAATCTCTCTGGGACAGTGCTGCCGATTTATTATTTGTGTACTGTACCTAGCACAATAAGATCTTGATCCCCGACTGGGGCCTCTAGGAGCTACTTTAATATAAGTAGTAGAAGACAATTATTTCATGTCAAAATGATATGTGACTAAAAACATTTTTATTGTGTTTTAACAACGGTGTATAGAAAAAGCACAGATGGTCAGAGAGCTGTTAATCTTTAGTTGTTGTTTACTAACCAAACCGGCTTAATAAATCTCTGGGAGTTTAGTTAATGAGCATAGTTGTTATATTCTGTTGAAAAAACCCCACACCAAGTGATCATCATTAAAAAAATAAACCATGTTTCAGTAGGATTCCTCTTCTTTTGTTTTATTAAATGTCTAGCTGGTGAAATTGCCAGATTAGCAGCTCTGGAGACCTCTTTTCATCCACAGAACAAGAACACTAAGTGCAGTTACACATGGAAGAATGAACTAAGGGAAAGTGGGCAGTTCATTCTCCATGGCCCAATCACTTCTTAATCGCTGTGCTAAAACTGCCAGCAAAGATGACTGTTGTGGTGTTTTTGTGATGAAGCTGGATCCTACTCACTCATTTGACACATCAGTCTGCAATCAGATGTTAATGACTTTCTGACTCTACATGGCCTGGGCAAGATTCAAGCCAATGCCTAGAGACTGGTGAATACAAGCTAAATGTTTCTCATTAATATTGATTTGAGCTTTTGATGAATTTACTTGGACCTAGTTTATGTCCCTCTTGGGTTTGCTTCCCAGAAAAACTCCAGCAAATGAATTTCCTGCAAGGAACACTCACGAAATGAGAGAGATTTAAACAAATATTGGAAAATATTTGGTTGGAAAATTAATTTTGAGCTTGTAACTGCAAAAAACGTGAGGCAGAAACATGACAGAGGTATGTTTGTCCAGTCAAAGAACGGAAACATACCATTCCAAACAACTCATAGATTACTGAATGCAATGATTACTGAATACTCCTACTGCACTTAGGTCCCATCCAAAGACCATTGAAGCCAATGGAGAGACTGTCTTTGACATTATTGGGTTTTGGATTAAATCCTTTGGCTGCAAGCTCTTTGGGGCAAGAATCTTGTCTCCCAATGTGTTATGCAGCACCTAGCGCAATGGTGGCCTGGTCCTGAGTGGGTGCTACAGCAATTCAAATAAACATGAATGAGCTGCGGAGAAAGTCATTTTCTGAACTTATCAAACAATGGATAAAAGGCAAGAATTCAGATAAGGCAAATTTCATGAACAGAAATTGGTGAAATGTGTCGGTCCCCAAACCATCCAGTCATGACACCCAGTCCTAGAGAACAAAGCTTAAAGATTGACTGTTCTAAAGCAAAAAGAAAAGGAGTACGTGTGGCACCTTAGAGACTAACAAATTTATTAGAGCATAAGCTTTCGTGAGCTACAGCTCACTTCATCGGATGCAGCTCACGAAAGCTTATGCTCTAATAAATTTGTTAGTCTCTAAGGTGCCACACGTACTCCTTTTCTTTTTGCGAATACAGACTAACACGGCTGCTACTCTGAAACCTGTGATTATGTTCTAAAGCAGTCTCCTTCCTTGCTGAATGGGAACAATAAGAAACCAGCACCTCCCATCTGTCTGCCACTGCCAGAAGCGCTGTGTATGTGGAGCAGTGATAAGGGTTACATATCCTTGAGCAACTGGTGAAAGCTGAAAATCATGGTGTTCCAAATCCATGGGAGATGCTCCTCCTACTCCAGCCTTCTCTGTGCAATGGACCAATTTTTTGTCCATGCAGTCTTGTATCATTAAAAATTATCTCTTACATTTACACCGCATCTTTCATCACAAAGGCCCCCAAACTCGGATACATAAAAGAGTCAGACGTATCCGACCACAGAACCATGTGTGAATGTGTTGGGGGGGAGAGGGGAAGGTAGAGATGGGTTGACACCAATCAGGTCAGGCAGAGAACTATGTTATGCAAGCTGCATAATAATGGAGAAGTTTGGCAAAGGGTCCAAAGGAGCTTTTTGTCAGCTGGCCCTAGTATCTTCTCTCAACAGGCCTGATGTGAGGGTCACATTAATACATGTGTGATCCTGTTGTTCATGTCTGACCATGGTCTTTAAGCTGCATTTGTCAGTTCTGATGCTAATCACTATGTGCCTGAGGCAGGTAGCTGCCCTGGTGCTCCTTTGTGTCTGTAAGCCATCCCAGTCACCCAGTGATGAGCTGCCAAAATCTTAACAACCGGTTCCTTCTTCACCCCATGAGGTGGTTGTGGCTCACCCCTGCCCCCTGGAACTCCTGCCCCATCCAACCCCCCCCCGGGACCCCTGCCCCATCTACCTCCCTCCCCTGTCCCCTGACTGCCCCCAGAACCGGGCAGGAGGGTCTTGTGGGCCACCGTAGTGGGTGCCCACCCCGACCCTAAGAGCCAGAGGGACCTACCAGGGCGAGGTGGGGAGTCCCAGCGGTGCTTACCTGGGGCAGCTCCCAGGAAGCATCTGGCAGGTCCCTCTGGCTCCTAGGGGCCAGGGAGCGAAGCTAGGGGGGAAGCAGAGGGAGCGGCCCTCCCCCCACCGATCACATCAAAAGTGATGCCTTAGACACCGACTCCGTGGGTGCTCCGGGGCTGGAGCCCCCATGGGGAAAATTTGGTGTGTGCAGAGCCCACACCGGCAGCTCCTCACCCCGCGCCCGGCCCCAACTCACCTCTGCTCCTCCCCTGAACGCGCCGCCTGGCTCTGCTTCTCCGCCCCGTTCCCCCCCCCCCGCCTTCCCGCAAATCAGCTGTTCGCGCAGGACGCCTGGGAGGGCCGAGAGGCAGGCGGCGGCTTCGCGCTCAGGCCCAGGGAGGCAGAGGTGAGCTGCGCCCCCCCCACCACCGGGTTACCTGCTGCGGTGCGGGCGGCTGTCCTCGGCGCGGGCGGCCCCCTACCCCAGCTCACCTCCGCTCCGCCCCCACCTCCCTGGGCCTGAGCACGAAGCCGCCGCCTGCTTCTCAGCCTTACCAGGCGTCCTGCGCAAACAGCTGATTCGCGGGAAGCCGGGCGGGGGGGCGGGGCGGAGAAGCAGAGCCAGGCGACGCGTTCAGGGGAGGAGCGGAGGTGAGCTGGGGCTGGGCGCGGGGCAGGGAGCTGCCCTGGTGCTCTGCAGCCACCAAATTTTCCCCGTGGGTGCTCCTTTTGGCCGGTGGTTAAATTTAGAAGCCCTTTTAGAACCCTGGTGGGACAACCGGTTCTAAAAGGGCTTCTAAATTTAACAACTGGTTCTGGCGAACCGGCTCCAGCTCACCACTCCCCCAGCCTCAGCTGCGCTCTCAGCATGTCTGGCAGCACCAGCTCCCTTCTATCACTAGCTGGTGAAGAGAAACCTCCTCCCCCACCAATGCAACCCACTTTTCAAGACAGAGCCACCTCTCACTTTTGGCACCCTCCTCAAGTGCTCTACTCTAGACCTGTTCCTCCTTTCCCTTGGCCCCTGTGTTTTGTACCCACATAAAGCCTCTCACACAGGCCTATGTCTAAACTTGTTGAAAAGCAAATATGTGCAAATGTTCAACAGCCTTAAATGTTCCCTTTGATCCAATTTGAGGCATCACTTAACCTGCCTGCTGTTATCGCTGGTGATCTCCCTCAGGCATAGTGTGTCAGGTCTCTGAACCAGAGCACAACGCCACATTGCATTCGACACATTTTGAAAGTAATGGAAACTGACCTGTGGTGCCCAGAAAGGGTTTGTAGTTTCATTTTCACATTGGTACTAACTTACTGCACATTGAGTCTCACCAATACAAATTAAAACCTTAGGCTTTAGCCTCAGTTCTGCCTTGTTTTACACCGCTCTATTATCCCCTCACAGGAATGAGCCCGGTAAAACCCCTCAAAGGCCCCTGGAACTGATCTGGTTATTCCCTATTCTCCAAGGGCCAATGGAAGTTGTGCCCGTGTGAGATAGGTCAAAATTGAGCTTGTGGTTTCACTGAGTATTGTATAAGTGCCAAATTCTACCCTAGAGTGCACCCCTGGAGCTCTCACTGTCACTTCATGCTATGATAGGGAAGAAATCTAAGTTATCAAGAGATGACAGGACTTGGGGTCATCCCAAGACTTCACTTCACTCATGATCTGAAAGCCAACACTGAGGACAGCTCCACAAGGGTCAAAAACTATGCTGGAGCCTGAAACATGATTGTGCCAGTATTTAGTGGTGTTAGGTCAGTACTCCCTTCCAAAAGTTTCCGAGAGTATTCCCTCATATTTTTCAATGGATTCACTCCGGTTGCATTCAGGCTGCCTTTGTATTTGCTTTCCATGAACCTGCTTGCAAATGAGTTTCCTAGCAGGGATGTCTGCAGACACAGGGAACTGTAAGCACACATTGCAGAATATTCAAAGAGCCAATTCTGAATATGTAATTGTGACTAGTCACATCATAAATCTGAGATGAGGGGTGTTAAGACTTGGCAGGATGGCTCAGGCCAGCAGTCCTGTCTGAGACAGTCAGTAACAGATGCTTAAAAGAGGGGGGGGGAGGGGCGCGCAAGGAACTCCACAGTGGACATTTTGCAATAACCATCCCATAGACGATTGTTTCTTCCTAACCCCAGGTTGTTGGGTATACCCTGAACCATGCGGGTTTTAATGCCTTGTAATTATTTTAATATTACAAAATATTTAAAGAGTTGCGCTCATCAGAAAACACATCATGTACCCTAATTCATTCAGTCAAGCTAATCAACACAGCTGAAATTTTGCATATTGAATAGTTGCACTGAGCTGCTCATGAACTAAAGAAATATCTATAGACCAAGAATTACTAGTTGATAGTATTCAGCAAAGAAATCCAAATAATTTGAGAAAATCTCAATCTGTGCACAGGTAGATCACCAATAACAACAAGAGGTGAAATTGTTCATGGTCAAGTCTTTATTCATCTTTATTATATACGGATCCAATCATCTTGTTTCATTGACAGAATGACCTCTTCAAACAAGACCCCTGTTCTTTGCAGTATCTGAAGACACTATCCCTCAGCAGATGTTGGAGAATTCTCAGCTACCTTTCCATTTCAGCCATCATCCTGGTTTGCCCCTAGATTCTTCATGTCAGATGGTTATTATGTTACCACTTTCCAAATACCACAAATATGGCTCGGTCCAACTCAGGACTTTCTGCTCCAAACCCACAGTCTCCCACGGAGACACCATTGGCTGTAGCAATGCTAGGGTTTATAGGTGATCAGCAGGGCAGTCTCTAGGAGAAGTGTCATATCTGGCTGCAGATTCTAACTTATTCATGCATTTTTTTAAAAAAACAAAAGCATAACACCAAAGCTAGGCATGTTTCCTTTCCTGTAGGAGTGAGTCATTCCACTCCTACTCAGTGGCTGGCTGATCTTTCAGAAGAATCAAATATACAGCAATAACAAAATCTCAGCCAACTTGCAGAGATTTTGAAATGAGCTTAAAAGAAGAGAGATTCAAAGCTGTTGTTCCAAACTGACACACACCCAATAAAAGGTTAATCATCAGGCACTGTGGCACAGGATTTCAGCTTTTCAAAATGCCCTAATTGTGTACTAAGAACAGGTTGTGCCTTAGTCAAACACAAGTTATTGGGCTCGGTGCAGTTGAAAGTTAAGTGTGCATGACATACAGGAGACATGGAATATACTAGATGATCTAATGGTCCTGTCTGGCCTTCATCGCTACAAAATTATAAAATTCCCTGTCTGCAAAGGATTTCACAGTCAGCAGTGCGATGGAATTCAGGACCTTCTGCTCCAAGAGCCTGATCCAATGTCCATTGACGTCAAAGGGTGGTGAAGTAGGTCTCAAAAGCAACAGACCACTCTCTTAATTAGCAATAGAAGTGTTAGGACTTGCAGACAGCTGCTTGAGAGAGATGGTCACACAGGCTGGCCCAGACCTGACATGCTGCCCAACAGACCGCAAGTCTGAAAATAGAGTGCGGCATGACCTGCCCCTCTGTGGACACACACCATGTTAAATACTGATGTCTCTGGGTTGCTAGTACAGCCCTTTTACCCCTCTAAACTTCCTATCAGGACACTCCCCTAGAGTATCAGGTGAGTGAATTTTGGGCTAGATGGTGATTCTGGTTCTTTCACTCTCAGCAACTCACATCTTACTCCCAAAGTAGTCCCATTTACCTCATTGTGAGTAAGGGTGTCACATGTGGCTTTTTATACGAGCTTACAGAATGCTCGGTGCAGACGTGACTCACTGGCCTAACAGCGTAGATAAGGAAATGCTTCTGGACTCTCTTCCTGTACTGTCTAGCGGACAGATTGCACAGTACTGAATGTTGTTGGTGCTGGGAAACTGCAGCTGAGGAAACACTGGTTTCCTCCAGCATGGCCCTTCTAAGGCCCGTCCTTGTCAGGATTCACCAACTTTCTCCAAAAAATGCCCAGGCTTTGACAAAGCCAGTGTTCAGGATTACCGATTTTTACCCACATTTTGGTCGTTTTGGAACCCTGGAGTTTTCGGATGGGGACATGCTAAGGGGCTGTGAGCATGGGCACCCTTCCCTTCCCTCCCCCACCCACTGCACCTCTGAGCACTGGGCACCCCTCTCTCCCCTGCCCACTGCAACCATGAGCATTGGGCACCCACTGCCCTTTGGTTTTGGTTTTTACTGATTTTTACCAATTTTTAAAAGTTGTGAATAAATCCCTGTAAATTCCTAGGAAACATTTAAAATATTGAAATTGAAAGTAAAGGGCCTTGGTACTTTCTATGTTCCTCTGCCACTCGCTTTCTCCTGCCAAGCCCTATCTTCCCCTCCCATGTTCTCTTCTGAATCCTGGGCTTCCCTCAGTGTTAAGGGAACGTGAGCCTCTGACAGGTGTATCAGCTCTGGAAGTCCTTTTCCATGAGGCAGGGGTATTCTCTCCCCCATTTATCCTCACTCACATTTTTAGCCAACATTTCAGAGAAACCCTCCTGCCAGCTATAAAAAGAAGAATGCACTTTCAGGGCCCAGACAGAAGGAGTCACTCAAGAGTAATGGAAGCCCAGTGCTTCAATCTCTCCCCAGCACCTAGAACCGTGGTAGTGGGCTGTCAGACCCTAGGGATCTGGGCTATAATTGGAAACTTATCTGTGAATGTCAATTACTATGCATCATGTTCTATTGGAATGATGGACAGCAGTCTTGTTTTATAATACGAGTTAAGCGCAGGTGTGACAGCGTGTGCTGCCATGTGCGTGTATGCATACTTGTGTGTGAACATGCACGAGAGCATGCTTGTGCGTGAGAGAGAGAGAGCATACATGTACGTGTGCACAAAGTGAAGGTATACTGCAATCTCTGAACTCCTTATTATGCTTCAGACCAAACCTGACAGCTCTGCCTCCCAAGCACACTCCAAATCCCCTTATTTGTTTCCATGCAGACCTAATTAAAATGAAGAGAACTTGCCACTCACATCCAGGGGACTGGTCCTTTCCAGCAGAAATATTTGACACCAGATATGAAATTTACAGTCATTCACACTGATCAGCTGGGCTCTGTTTTGCTGGCTTTTTGTTTTGTGCACTGCTTCCCTGTTCTAGTGGAGCTCTGCTGGGCTCCTCAGCAAATAATTCATGCTGTAGTCACTGCATGTCACAGACCGAGTGTTTTCACTGGGGTTCCATGTAATTGCCTGCATTTATCACTTTAACAGCCTAATGAAGGTGAGATGTAATTAGAAGGGGTGTCAACTGGAGTATAGAGTTTGTTTGACAATTATCTATTCAGCGGGTATCCGCTGGCACACAACAATGCCTTTTAAAAAGCTAAAAGAAAAGGAGTACTTGTGGCACCTTAGAGACTAACAAATTTATTAGAGCATAAGCTTTCGTGAGCTACAGCTCACTTCATCGGATGCATTTGGTGGAAAAAAGTTTTTTCCACCAAATGCATCCGATGAAGTGAGCTGTAGCTCACGAAAGCTTATGCTCTAATAAATTTGTTAGTCTCTAAGGTGCCACAAGTACTCCTTTTCTTTTTGCGAATACAGACTAACACGGCTGCTACTCTGAAACTTTTAAAAAGCTAGTAAGACCTGGCATAAATGTTCATCATTGGATGACTTAAATGACCCCAACCCATGTTTTGTAATTGCTGGCTTTCTTCCTAACCACTTCAAAGCAAACATGCAAAGATTGGGCCCTTCCCAAGGCAGCTTTACAGTACTGCACTCTAAACTTGGTTCAGACGTATGCATTTGAGCCTTGCTAGTTCCACCTTATCATCACTCCCACTGGCACAGCGATCAGCAATGATGTTGTCTGAATGACTTTTTGTCCGTGTAAGCAAACTTAAATGATTGGAACAAAAGCAATGAGAACTCCTAGTGGAGTGATTGCTAACATATGAAAATCTACAGATCTACATGTACAGCCTCATCAGTTGCAAAAAGCTTGAGGTTGAAAATTGCAAAAGATTTAGATGGATTTTTTTTTTTTAAGATTTTAAATCATTTTTAGCACTCAGGGTGAAGTCAGCTCTAGATAGTCAGCTGGGTAGCTAACTGTTATTTAAGAGATAATGTCAGGGGAATAAAGAACATTGCCACTGGATAATGATCTCCTGCTGCTAGTAAATGCCAAGGTTTGTTGCCTGATGGATGTTGTACAGGAAAGTCATGATTGTTGACACTGCTGTTATTGGATAAGTGTATGCTGATTGGGCTAGAGGAGAGAAATTCAGACTGAGTGTTTTAGCCAATTGCAAACCAGCTGATCCATAAAAATACACTTCAAATTATTCTGTTGAAAGAAAGAAATTGGTTTCACACTGTTTTTTAAATTATGAAGTCTCTGAGAGCCCTCCAGATTACTAGAAAGTGGATTACTTCAATACACTGAGTTCATTCTTCTGCAGAATGAAAGTGCTGCATCCTTAGAGTATATTTTGGTCCAAAAAGTTTTCACTGGGGTGAAAACGTTCTAGCAGCAGGATCCATAATTTGGTAGGGTAACATTATCCAACATGGGGTTTAATTCAGTGCAAAAGACTAACCAGAATGAAATCCAGAGCTTGAAAATTTCAACTCTCAGAATCAATACAAGAAGAGTTGAGGCCTGAAGCCAAGGTCTTTCATTATATGGGTACACTACAATGGACAATGTGATGTGCCACTTGTTCATGTTACAGGTGCGCATTCCTGTCTGGGGAACAGGAAAACATTGCCCTGCTGGGCAGGGAGCTGGTGACATGAGTGATTGTGTTTACATGAACCGGAAGGCTACGAAATGACGGTGATGGTTTGAGAAAAAGCAATGTGAATAGTAATTGCAGCAATTAAACTGTAATGATATAATTAATGTAAAGATTATGCATGGCTCAACTCCAAGCTATCAAAGTGTGAGAGGTGTTTATCATGCCTAGATGAAAATTATTCTTGTTGAGATCATATCAGTTCTGCTTTTACGACTTGATCCTGGATAACAGTTTACAAGAATTCTGGGAATAGTAACCAGTGATCACTGGTGATAACAACCAGGCTGCTGGGGACAGGGAGGAAACACAGCAGGATTGTGAACAGGGATGGACAAACTGGCCAGTGAAAATGAAAACAGCCTGGGTACGGTAAAATACCTTCCATATTCACTCCCAAAGCCCACAGAGCAATTGTACTACCACATATCAACCGAATCCAGCCTCTGCTCCTTCCTGAAATCCATTTCAGGGTCTCAGTCAATCTGGCAACCTGACCGCAGAATTTATGAGGGGAAACTGAGGCCCAGAGCAGTGAACTGAAGTGCTCAAGCTTACACAACAAGACTGGTGAAGAGAGGACGCTAAAGGCCAGATCACATGACTCCCACTCTGTGTTTTAACCACAATGCAAGCTGCCTTCTTCTCCCCCAAAGCTGTTAGGTGAGAAAAAATGCATTGAAAATGACCTGATCTCAGGATATTGCTGTTCAGGTGACATGGTACAGAATTCTCCAGGTCTTGGAGGGCTACATATTTTTCAATGGCCAGTGAAGAAGGGCCCCTATTAAATCCTGTTCATTGTGTTTCCACTGTGTCTGCCCTGGCCCTGAGCCCCCTCTCTAATCTGACTTCTAAGTTCTCAAAAGCCATCTTGTCATATTTCAAAAAATCTCTCAGTAGTGAAGATAGGTAAAAATTATGGGCGATAAGCCCTCATAGATCACACAAAGGGACTTGTCAGTGTCAAAAGCCAGCTCTGACCACCCAGTTCAATACAGTGCTCATGGATCCAGCCAATCACATGTCAAGCAGGCATCCTAACTGGGGAAACTGTGCACATTGTACAGAGCAAAAGACTATCTTTTTATTCACCAGCTGGAACCTGTGATGACATTCCTTCCTAGAGGCGGCTGCCTTTTAGTGGTGGATCTTTGTATACACAAAGCCAAATTCTGGCTTCAGATATGCAGATGCAGCTGCCAGTGATCTATCTATCGGAGCTATTTTTAATGTACCTGTCATAGCTCACTAGGAACGTATAAAGTAATAATATCGGAAATCTCTTAGCTGCCCCTGGCTGCCACGTAACCTGCAAATACAGCCTTCCTTCAAAGCAAGAGGCACCACTGTTGGTCCCATTCTCCCACTCAGGCAGATATTTAGATTCTGTCCCTTACATCCTGAGGGGCAAATTCTGCTCAGATGAATCATAGAATCATAGAATATCAGGGTTGGAAGGGACCCCAGAAGGTCATCTAGTCCAACCCCCTGCTCAAAGCAGGACCAAGTCCCAGTTAAATCATCCCAGCCAGGGCTTTGTCAAGCCTGACCTTAAAAACCTCTAAGGAAGGAGATTCTACCACCTCCCTAGGTAACGCATTCCAGTGTTTCACCACCCTCTTAGTGAAAAAGTTTTTCCTAATATCCAATCTAAACCTCCCCCATTGCAACTTGAGACCATTACTCCTCGTTCTGTCATCTGCTACCATTGAGAACAGTCTAGAGCCATCCTCTTTGAAACCCCCTTTCAGGTAGTTGAAAGCAGCTATCAAATCCCCCCTCATTCTTCTCTTCTGCAGACTAAACAATCCCAGCTCCCTCAGCCTCTCCTCATAAGTCATGTGCTCTAGACCCCTAATCATTTTCGTTGCCCTTCGTTGTACTCTTTCCAATTTATCCACATCCTTCCTGTAGTGTGGGGCCCAAAACTGGACACAGTACTCCAGATGAGGCCTCACCAGTGTCGAATAGAGGGGAACGATCACGTCCCTCGATCTGCTCGCTATGCCCCTACTTATACATCCCAAAATGCCATTGGCCTTCTTGGCAACAAGGGCACACTGCTGACTCATATCCAGCTTCTCGTCCACTGTCACCCCTAGGTCCTTTTCCGCAGAACTGCTGCCGAGCCATTCGGTCCCTAGTCTGTAGCGGTGCATTGGATTCTTCCATCCTAAGTGCAGGACCCTGCACTTATCCTTATTGAACCTCATTAGATTTCTTTTGGCCCAATCCTCCAATTTGTCTAGGTCCTTCTGTATCCTATCCCTCCCCTCCAGCGTATCTACCACTCCTCCCAGTTTAGTATCATCCGCAAATTTGCTGAGAGTGCAATCCACACCATCCTCCAGATCATTTATGAAGATATTGAACAAAACGGGCCCCAGGACCGACCCCTGGGGCACTCCACTTGACACCGGCTGCCAACTAGACATGGAGCCATTGATCACTACCCGTTGAGCCCGACAATCTAGCCAGCTTTCTACCCACCTTATAGTGCATTCATCCAGCCCATACTTCCTTAACTTGCTGACAAGAATGCTGTGGGAGACCGTGTCAAAAGCTTTGCTAAAGTACAACAGAAAGTACAACATGAGTGCAACAGCTTCCACTGAATGGGGCCTGTGGTTTGCAAAGCTGGTTGGGAACCCATCAGGATTCCATATTAATTGTTGACCCCCTGAAGGTAGCGGTTGCAAATCTGGGGGGTCTGAGGCCTGCACAGTTTTGCAGCAGGGAAAGTACAGAGTGCCGAGGGCTGCATGGCCAGAGCACCAGGACCGGCTCCAGTTTTGAAGGCTCCCTGGGAAGGGGATGCAGTAGCAGGGGGCAGGGTAGGAAGTTTAAGGTAGTGTTAGACCACAAGGCCCAGATCTACAAAGGTACTTAGATGCCCTCGTCTGGGGTTTAGGTGCTTAAGTCCCAGTGTTGGCTCCCCTGAGAGCCATAGAACTCCCACTGAACTCTATGGGGTTCCTAAACTCACTCAGCACCTAAGTTTTCAGGGTAAAAGTTCCCTCGATGCCTATGTTTCTGTCTCTGAGCATGTGCATTGCTGCCTATCTCCTGCCTAAGCCCCAGGATGATACACCTGTTCACCCTCCTAATCGCATGTGGGGCCTAGTCTGGTGGGTATGCTCAGAGGCTACCTACCAAATCAGACCCATTCAAAATGTGACTGTGGCATTGCTTGCCTTATAGGCCAAGATTTTGTCATGGCTATTTTTATAAAAGCCACGAACAGATCACGGGCAATAGAGAAAAATTCATGGAAGCCGTGACCTGTCCCTGACTTTTACTAAAAATATCCATGATAAAATGGGAAAGCACTGGGCAGCTGCAAGGGCTGACTGGGAGCTCCATGGGCCCCCCCACCACCCAGGGGGGCTCAGAGCTCCAGGATCCCCCTCCACCCATGGTTCAGAGCTCCAGGATCCCCCTGCTGCCCACGGCTGCGGGACACTGCAGCTCCCAGTCGTGTGAGCCGAAGTCACAGACAAAATCATAGCCTTGCTTCTACCCCAGCAGTTACAGTACTTGCATAGGATGTGGGAGACCCAGGCTCAATTTCCCCCTCGCTGCCTTTTTACAAAGCATGGCCCACATGCACTCTCTCTGTTGTACCCAGAATCCTTTGTTCTTTTTCTCATGAAGTCACTGTGGGTACTGGCACAGTCACTCATGGGACCAAAACTAATACCTCTGGTGTAGGGTTTTGTTCCTGAATAGCATAACTTTCAGTTTTATTTGCCTCTAGCCAAACACAGAAAGCCCAGAGGTCCTGTAAAATATATAAAATAGCCCTATATTTGCCTTCATGCAAGCAAGCAATATATTGGCCGTTCAGCTTTAAAAATGCACCTTGTTCAGCATCTAAGGAAGAATAATGGTTTTCTATTTAGACTGTGTAGTGTACTCCTTAATAATAAATACATTCCTGACATTGTTCAATGATAACCTGCTTCTAATAAACCCCATGCTGATCCATGCATTGGTTAGAGTGGGTAATTCATCTTCCTGGGCTGCTAAAACTTTAGCTGAGATTATAAAGACAACATGAATCAGATGTGTCGGCCTCTAAAATAAGCTATTCCCCCGGCTGGTTTGCTCATTTTCACACCATAACAAAATATTGGCCATTTTACCCTTTGGTTTTTGGCTCCCATTACTAATTTATTCAGTTATTAGTCACTCATAAGGGAGGCAGTTTCAAGGCATATCGATGAGGGACCTGTGGGATTTTTGTTTTGTTAAAAACAAAACCTCTCCCCTTCCCCCTCCCAAATCTACCTGATATCAAGCTGTATCACATCCATGTTATTTAATAAAGAGCTTGTAGCCAAGCTCCGGCTCCACTGGAATGAATTGCGTGCTCTAATTCTTCCTAATGCTACTGAGTGCAGGGAAAAACCCTATTATCTTCAAATCTAATTATGGCTCTAACAGCTCCTGAGGAGTTGGCTTCATGAAGTAGCTCATAAAAGTCTTGCTTGTCATCCTGCCCACTAATACCCTTTGGTCTCGTGATCCAATCAGAGTCTGAGTCCTAGTCAGGGAGCGTACGGCCAGACCGGACCACCAGACCAGCCAGGCTGTATATTACAGGTCACCAATACCACCCATCCCCGACATGCTAAACCCAAAGTATCCACAGCCCACATGAGACTAAACTCTTATGTGCCACAGGAAGAGACAAGGAGGGACAAAGGTACACGGGTGCTCAAGGCCCCTGCAGTGGCAGTAATTTCAAATTTGGTGGTAAAAAGCCATCGGGTGGGCTGCAGGGTGTGCAAATCTAGTGTGCCCTGCAGCCTGTGACTGAAACATGCAACTTCATTAGCTGAACTGGGTGGAGCAAAAAATCTAGAGCCTGATGCAGGGCTCCATGGAATTCCCATTGATTTCAGTGGGCATTAGATCAGGCCCCTGGTGACTTATTTCTTCACTATTTTTTTCCTAGGTATCATGTTACCAAGGGAGATTGGATAGTTCACATGCTTGGTGATGGACTAGGATGCCTTTCACCTCTAGGTCACTGGCTCAAATAGGCCCCAGGCAGCAATGAGTGTGTAACCAAGTTATTTCCTTCTGACAGCTTAATCCACCCATTTTGAAATGGATGGATGTACAGAGATACATAGAAGTGCCACAAAACATTGGTACCTTTGCTGACAGGCTCTGCAGAGAGGTCAGAGATTGAATGGGCGCTGGAGACAGAACAAGCATGGGGGTGGTTTGTCCAGGTCATGTTTGAGGCATATTAGCATGGCAGTGTGGGAAAGCTGGCTCAGTGGCTGATCAATAGAGGAACTCTGTTCCTTGGGCGGTGGCTGTGGCACCTTCCATGTGAACAAATAAATGGATTTATATACCAGAGGTACCTTGAAAAACCATGGGCCAGATCCCAAAGCCCTTACTCAGGCAAAACTCCCATTTGCCTGCCTAACATTCACAGTACACTCAAAAGCAGCTTGCTGGGAGTAATTGTCTGTATGCCCCTGTGCTTTTACAGTTAAGGAGTAGAGATCTTTGTGTTTCACAAAAAGCTCCCTTCCCTCAGAGGCCAGACTAAGACATAAAGAGCAATCTCACACATGACTGGGAGTCTGAAGACTGGGTTTTTAATCCCAACTTTGCCTCAGACTGACTATGCGAGTATATAGGGCCTGTCTTTTAGCTCCCAGCCTGGATAGCTAGAGCTATTCACACCCTTCAAAATTGTACTGGCTATTATTTGCCACTGCAGAAAGACAAGTCTGGTTAAGGACCCTCTTTTCATACAGTTGCTCCTAGCTGTGGTCCCTTGAACCACCATACATGTTTCTTCTCCCTCCTGGGCACTAGACGTTTCAGATAAATGTTTAATAAATAATAGTTGTTGTCAACAGCTATGTGGGTTAGTAAATTTCAATTGAACTCTACAAACAGAGATAAAACCACACATTCCTTGCCCTCAAAGACCTCACAAACAAACAAGACAAGACACAGGGCAACAAGGCAGAAGGAGGAATCAGAAGAGGCTGTGTGGAGTTGCGATGAACTCAAGGGAGGAAGGCCTACTTGAAGACAAGGGATTGCTGGAGGAGAGTGTGTTTCATAGATTCATAGAAACTAAGGTCTGAGGGGACCATTATGATCATCTAGTCTGACCTCCTGCACAATGCAGGTCACAGAATCTCAACCACCCACTTCAATAATACATACAGAATTTAACCGTTAAGTATGATGGACAGCTAAATCCAGTGCATTGGGCTGAAAATTAACCTCTTAATGCACAAAGGAATATTCCTAACCAAATGGTAGAACAGTTTTTCTAAAGAGCAATGTAATACATTTCTACATTTATTTTGGTCCAGGCTGTGGCTGTTTTGTGACCTCTTAAGATCTTCTTAACAAGGTGAAAAGACCATAGGTTTTTGGTTAACACAGCGTCAGGAATTTGCACTACTTCAGCAGTGCAGTGGATGGTATAGATAGAGGATTCCTTCCTCTCTTCCCCCATGGCAGCCTGACAGAACTCACAGTTGCCAAAAAATGGGTATATGTGTAGAGGGTGTTTAACACATTACTGTATAGTATTTGCTTTTTGGTTTATTTTTGTCTCTGCTGCTGCCTGATTGTGTACTTCTGGTTCCAAATGAGGTGTGTGGTTGACCAGTCAACTTGTAACTCTTAATGTCCGTAACTCTGAGGTTCTACTGTAGTCCCTAAAGGACCTTGTACTACCTGAGAATTCGTGAAACAGAGCTCTGTCCTTAACTCTATGTTGTGGTGGAGAGTAGGCAGGAGACATCTGCTTTATGCAAGCTGAGAGCTCCCCCTGCCAGTAGAGTTCTCTGCTTGCTGATTACAGATTTTGGTTCTTTTGCACCACCTGAGCAGGGCCCAGGAGCCAGATCAGATATGAGACTCTGGCTCATTATTTTTATGTATTCTTCAGAATCCAGAAACTATTATCTGTTTCAGCCCACAGTGCTTACTGAAATTTCAGAAGCTTTGAATCTGGAACTTCCACACATGCATTAACCGAGGCTCTCTCTGTCCTTTCAAACTAGACCTCATCAGAGGAATACACTTTGCAGTGTCCTGTCCCTACACAGCTGACGTGTGATTGGTTGATAAGGCCAGAAGGCATCATTGCCATTATCTAGTTTGACTTTTGTTCACTAGGTGGATGAGAGGAGGGATCATTCCATGTGTAGGAGATAGCATGAAAGAAGCTACAAAGCTGAGAGGGGAAAGAAGAAAGCTGGAGGAGCGTGATAAGAGAATGGGAAGCGAGAGGTGAGAACAGAGATAGATGGGGACAGGTTGTGCAGAGACTTGCAGCGACGAAGAGGTTGAATCAGATATGTTTAAAATCTAGGAGGCCAATGGAGGGATTCAAAAGGGGTGAGAGGAGGAAGATGGCTTTAACAGCAGCCTTTTGGACAGATCAGAGGAGGGAAAAGGCAAAGGCAGATAGGAGAAGACTGCACAAACCCAAGTGGGAGAAAAGCAGGGTGTGCACATGCCCCTCCTTAGTTGCTGCTTATCAGAGTCTTTCTCAAATGATTTCTAGCAGTTTAGACCAAGCTTTGTGGACCTAGCTTCTGATCATGACAAGAGATTAGAGTTGCACTTGTCTCAGTGGTTAGCTATGGTTAAACCTCCACATCCTCTGGGTTGTCACACCAGACATCGGGAGTCTTTGTAATAAGATCAGGAAATATGACACCCAAGTTCTGAATCAGAGCAAATAGACACATCTCATTTCAGAGTTGGCTCACGGATGGGTAGAGATCAGATCAGCTGTAAGAAATTCCCTTTATTGTGCAACTTGTTATTCACGCTAGGGTGAAAACAGTTTCAAAGGTGATCCCGTGCACTCCAAGGGATATCTTCTTATAGCTAATGTATTTTATACAAATCAAATTGGTTTTTGCTTCAAACATCTCTCCGGAAAGGAAAAAATCAATTTCAAGTTATAATGGCTGTGATCTTTCAAGCTAAAGATCCATTGCAAATGTGCTAAGCAGTGGGGATGCAGTGCTGTGTAGCCTGAATGTGTAAAGTGCATGTCCACACACTGCTGTGCTCAGATCAAGGTTTGGGTTTTAACCCCCACAACGCTAGGGGTTAAAATACATCATTAAAGATACTGGAAACTGTCCTCTGAACATCTGTGGATCATTTCTACAAAGCTGAGATGAGGAGCTGCATTACCGAGCTTCCTCTGCAAAGAGGCACAAAGACACACTTGGGCGGCTTTCATTGTTCAAATAATGTCTCATTGTCCACAGTCTGTCTGCAGCATGCTCAATAATGCATGATTAAAGTGTGATGCAAACATACTGTACCTTTAAGAATGGAGGCATTGCAATGCAGACCAAAACCCCAAATCCAGTAGAATTGGAGTTTCATTACAAACCTGGAATTTGGGCCAGGTTCATTTTGACCATGGGAGGACTGAATTTTGGCTTCAGGCGGAAATGATTTCAATCCACAGCTACAGGGATAGATTGCAGCTGACCCTACCTGCCCCCTAGGGGACTGAGGCAATCAAGATACCCCTTACTCCCCTGAGAGTAAAAAGAAAAAGATTACTTGTGGCACCTTAGAGACTAACAAATTTATTAGAGCATAAGCTTTCGTGAGCTACAGCTCACTTCATCGGATGCATTTGAAATGCAGGTTACAGCTCTGCCAACACAAACCACTAAGTTTCACACATCTGTAATAAGCTGCCAATCAGTTGTGTAATATGAAGGCCAGTTACAGCCAGAGCAGATGCAAAGCTTGTGCACAAATAAGTGCGAAATTAACGCTGGCAGGTGAAATGCTACATTTAAAAAGAAAACAAACCTTTGACCTGTGTTACTGGAATTATTAAAACTAAGCTATTTTTAACGTTTTGTTTTGATGTGGGTTGTACATTTTTTTTGCATGTTTCTCAGTCTGACCAATGGAAATGAACTAGTTAGTTCTTTTTTGTTTAGAACCAATTTCACTTTTATGCTTTCGTATCCTAGCTCAAGGCTACAGCATTGGGGCTGCAAAGAAAACAAGAGGCGGTTTGTTTAGCATCACCTAACATCCATGTCCACTGAATTTTATTCCCCAGAAAAAAATATTTCTGTTGGAGTTAGGGTTTCAGAAAGCTATTAACTTGGGACCAGACCTGACCTGACCCTGTCCTCCCTTTAAATACTTGTTTTATATGAAATTGTGTTTGTTTGTTTTTTGCACAACTAGGTTCAGAAGTGATGTATTTACATGAACATTTTTCACACAAGTCTACTACATGGCTGCATATGTGTATTACATACAGGGGGAGACATCAGTTAGCATGGCAACATATATAAAGAACAGGTGTGTGTTTGGTGGAGGGGAGTTTTGAAAGGGGGTTTGAACAAACATATCCATGAATGCAGACCATAGCTTTTATCAATCACAAAGCACCAATTTGGACTTCCTTAATAGGGCTAGCTATTATTTAACACCAAAGATGTAAAGAAGCTAGAGAGACAAAGCAGTAGTCTTACCAGCAAACATCCCAGCAGCTCAAGAGCACTTCCATTTTCAGCCTAATCCAGATTTAAATTAGACTCAATTAGAAAGCATGTGCAAACCATCAACTGTGACAATGTTTTACTCTTAAATGGTTCCTAGGCACTTCTAGCCAATAACACAGCAGACATGGAAATTCTAACTCCATTAAAGTTGTCCCCTTGGGCTTCAGTTTAATCCAGTGATACTTAGACCTCACTGCTTCAGGAGCCAAATTAGTGATCAACATTACCCCCAAGAGCCACAGTAGTGTGAATTCACTGTTTCATTTACTATTTAAATATGTAAAATTCTCACAGCAAAATGACTGACCAAATATTCCACAATTGGCTCTTAATATAAAAGCATCCTGACTGATTAATAATTAAATCACACAATGTTTTAATATCATGTGCTGAAAAGAGCCACTTGTGGCTCCCAAGCCTCTGTCAGAGTATCACTGGTTTAACCTACCTGCACACATTCCGGTATTAATGAACCCAACAGCTGATAGAATAAACATTGTGTAAAACTCTCTCTGTGTAAATAACATTGAAACCAGAGCTGAGAACATAATTAAAAATAGCTTATCCAGAAAAATAAGCTTTAGCTTCTTTTTCTAGTTGTGAATTGACCCTTACCTTTAGCAGTTCATGATTCTCTTGAATTTGATATTACAATTGTTTTCTTTATAATTCCTATGAATAATTCTTGGTCTGTAGTTTGATGTCTGAATAGTCAATGTCCAAAATATGAATGGGTCAGATTAAATCTGATAGGACACATGAGTCCTATTGTAACTAGGGGTAGTTCTAGGGGCAGGCTATGAGGGCAGCTGCGCTCGTTGGCAACTTCCAGGGGGTGCTGTATCACTTGGTGTTTTTTGGGGGGGCCAAAACACCTAGGGTGGCTCCTCATTGTACCCCTGTGGCCAGTGGTTTATCTGTCTGATCCATAAAGGATATGAGTCTGTTACAGCAATAGAGCCTGGCTCCTTAGCCCAAACTATAGAGATTAGCATACTTTAATTCTGAAGGTTGCTCGTATAGTCTTTAGTGTGCTGGACAAGGGGGTGGCTGCCAACATATGGTATAATAAATAATAATACTTGGCACTCCACCAGTTCAAAGCACTTTATAATCATTAACTAAGTTTCGCAAAACCTGTGTGAGATAGGTATGTATTATTCCTATTTTACAGATGGGGGAACTGAGTCCGCATTAAAACCACTTCTGCAGTTAGTGGAAGAAGCAGGATTAGAACTCAGCACATTTGACACTTAGGCACTTTCCTCTAGACCACATTCCCACTCCATGTTAGGTCTTTTCCATGACTGGATAATCATAAATCTTCAAATCAGAGTTCCTGTGTAGCCCCTTCATTTCTGAGTTACAAATTCACTTTCCATTTAATTTTCCCCAACAACTGAGTAAAATTTGGTGTTTCAGCCACTGCTCTTAGCCTTAAACTCAATTGCTATGCGACTGATAGAAGGTGAATGCAGAATGGCCTGAAATCAGGGGAACCAAATGATGATTTTGGGGAGGTGGGGAGTGTTTGGTTCCCCACTTCACACCATCTTTCAGATTAGCTCTCATTAGGTCATCAATATATTTTATAATTATATTGTTAACATAACTTGTTCACCCAGGGTAGCTCATTTTAAAAACAGCAGAAGTCTGTGTCCTTCTCTGACTTTCCTGCTTTGGATCCAATTTTCCAGACGGCTTCCATTCAGGCACAAGGACAAGTGACTTACCCAAAAGTCACAAGCCCAGCCAGGATTAGAACCTTATCTTCTCTTTCTTGATCAGTGTAAAAAGCTGCTAAATAGCATTGCTGGTGAGAGCACAGAGGTATAAATATTAGAGCTTATTTAGACACCTTGTCAACGGTCTCCCAGCTCCCAGTTTATGGCAGGTGGAATCATAATAAATATGAGAAGGAAAAACAAACGTTAAGAAAGCAAGTTAATCTGTAGCCAGAATATTTTAACAAGATAATTGAACCTGTGGGGCTGAGTTGGATTTCACCAACACTTGCTTTTCTCTTGACACCCAAAGCAAGGCTTTTCGTGAAGGCAGTAAAGAGAACATTCGCAAAGTGCTGGAGAGCTGCATGACTGCTCATATTGAGTGTCATGGGAGTCGTGCTGACATTGCTCTAAATATGTTGCTGATCTTGGGCCACGAAACAGGCTTCAGATAAAAGGCTGCATGGTGGACACGGGGGATGGACTCATCCCTCCAGGCTGCTCTGTGGTTGCTTCTGCTGTCTCATCACTGCAACATACTTTGCAGCTGCTGAGCCTGCACTAGGTGGGTAGAGGGCTGGCTGATGTGTTGTTGCAATTCCACAGCCACCTACCACACCTACATCCATCTTATCTGTGCCAAGCCTTCTCACGGGTGTTTGATGGCACACCTGTGTAGCACAGCTCCACGGACACAGGGGCTGCAGAGCCTAACTTTATGCTCTCTGTCTCCTGCCCCCAATCATCTCACAGCAGTTGCACTGCAATTAGTGCCTTCTACAAACCTGACTTGGCCCAGAGGGTTAGACCCCTGGAATAGTATTCAGATCTACCTCACCATATCAGGGAAGTGAAGTGAATTTGAACCAAGAGCTTCTTCTAACATACATTTACATACCTATACATAAATGCACATGCACACCTATGTACATGCAAATGCACATACACTTCACATATATACACAAATGCAGATGCATGCACACACATGTACACTAACACACATATATACACATACACGTGCACTTGTGCAGTGAGGTAGAGCTTTGATTTTCTGCTAAGGTGAAAAACAGGGTTTGTTGTCCAAAACACTGGTTTTGGCCATCAGCACCATGGATGTTTTGAACCCAAGGTGGGAAATGATTTGTTATTTGCACAATAGTTTATTCACCCAGTTCTGGGCGGGAGCAAACCTGTTAAAGCAGAGAATTCCAGATTTAGACCCAAAGTCAAGCTATTAATCGAATGCCCGGAGAACGCTGGAGAGCAGCAGCAGGAGCAAGGAGCAGAAATGAAGCAGCATCAAGGTATCACAGTGCAAACATGACACAGTGCAAACACGACCTTGTGCTCAAGGTAAAATCCAAGCATTTGAGAGCGGCTTTACCTCTTGGGCCCTCCCATCACTATTAGACGGTGAATTATTACAGCCTGCTTGTCATTTGCAGTGGGAAAAGCAGTTATGATTGTCACTGGCTCAAGTAAATAAGGTAACCAGCAAGGTCATTGACAGCTTTGTGGAATTGGGTTTATTTTTCCCCTGTTCTATTTTTAATTGTACTGTTTCCCACCGGAAAGCTAAGCAATGAAAATGGTGCAATGCACTGCTGTGAAATGAAGGCTTCCTTGAACCCTTTCACAATTCAAGTCCTGAGGTTCACACCATGGTGGCATATTTGATTAGTAACCTAGTCTGCAGCAGATGGAAAAGCATTTATAGCCTGGGACCCTTTGTAAATAACAATAGCTATGCTGGTGCTGCGCTTGATGTCCACGTGATTTACATGCATGGCTCCCTCCATGCACTGATGGGAGAAGCTAGTGCAGAGAAAGCCTATCCCTAGCACTATATCCAAGAAGGTGAGCTAGGTAAACTGGATAAGGGGGTGCTTCACCTCCAGATCATAGGTTTGAAACCGGCACAGAGGATGAGACTTTTGTAGGAGCTTACATGATTCAGGAGCACAAATCTCATTGACTTTCAAGTCACTTAGGCCCTTTTGAAAATCCCATCCAGCGTTGTTCTCAGAAGACATCTATGCGGGATCCTACGTGGAATGTCTTGGTGATTTCCATGCTATTGGAAAGTCCTACTCCTCCCCATTCCCTTTTGCTATGCTGGGACCTAGCCTGAAGACCAGCTCAGAAAGGATCATTTCCCCTCAACTTCGCATCCTGGGGTCTCCACTTCCCTCTCCCACTGAATCCCTTCACCCCACACAACCATTATCTTGGCATTTTACATCTGACCAATGCCTGCTTCCTGGAACCTAAACACGTTACCTCTATCATGTCCAGGAACATGACCACAGGGGAGAAAGAACCCTCAGATCTCCTGAGTTGGGGCTTTCTGCTCAGTGATGAAGCTGGGGAATCCGAAATCCTTCCTTAATCACTCACATTCTGGGAGGCAGCAACAGCATTGAGGTGGTTTTCCTCTCTCTTGCTCTCTACAACAGCCCTCTGGGTGACCCCCACCTTCATCTGTACCATGCAGAAGGAAGCCCCATCCCCTCAGGCCCAAGGGTCTTGTGCTAGCACCAGCTTTTGTATTAAGCAGATTGGAAAACGCAAATATGGCACAATTACCTTCAAATAGAAAAATATTACTTGGGTGACATAGTGTGGACATTTGAGTTATGCCAGGTGTGAAACACGAGACATGTATTGAGGTTAATGAGGAATACTCAATTATCTTGGCTTGCCTGAGCCATTCAGACAGGAGACGTAACAGTGTTATTGCTCCCCTCATGTCATCCAAAGGGTTTGTAGATTTAGCGCACTCAGACATTTGGCCCCCACTGCATTGTTTGCTGGGTTCCATGCCTGGAGAGCGATGGAAACCCCCCCGTCATCTTGATTCTGGTCACACGCACCAGATGACAACATGGGCTCTCTGTATGCCATGTGTACAGACTATATACAAAGGAGAACATGCAATATAGCTTCATTCTAGCTGCCTGCAGAAGACAAGCTCATTCACATCCATGAAAAGTGCAAGGATTACTTGGCATTTTCCGCTCGTCCCCCAGGCAACCATTTTTGTTTCCCTTTAGCATCTCCTTCCCCCACCCACCAACCTCCCCGCCACCTATGCAGCCAACTAGACACTTGTCCCCACTTTCTCTCCAAGGCTCTTCCACCAAAGTTTCCATCTTTGCAGTAAAACAATAAATACTGTACACACCGTATTTCAGTAGGGCCATCCTCAGGCCTCATCCAGGACTCAATGTTATTGAAAAACATTTAGGGATTGGTTGTGTACGGTTCTTACTCATTGACTCTATAACCCCAACTGGCCACTAACTGCAGGTCTCACAGCTGACATCCATTCTTCAACCTGGAGCTCCCCGGCCTAACCCTTTTTTTCTTTGGCTCCCACCTCACAATGAACAAGGGCGCCCAATGGTTTTGCTGTTGAGTTCCCAACAGCCTCTGCTGTGTGCCATGGCTGCTTCCAATGAAGCCCTTGCGGCTGGTTTTGCTCAGTGACAGGCGGTCAGGACATCACCATGTCCCAGCGCTGACTCATGGCTGTGCTCTCACAAGGGTTGATGACGAGCTCTCTGGTGCTCTCGTTGGTGTCCCCCATCATTTCAGTGTCCAGGCAGAGACGCGAGGCCATGTGCTCAATATGAGAACCAACTTTACCCCATCGCTGTGCAGGGAGACATGGGAAGAGGGATATGAGTGAGGGCCAGGGGATGGAGCTAGCAGTATCAACAGCTGTATAACAATAATCACCCTTTAGATACACTGCTGGCTTAACCCAAGCTGCAGCAAGTACCAGGAGAGGGCAGAAGATATTTGAACAAGGAAATTATATTCAATTCTGTTTGCCCTGGTCCTAGGAGGCGCTGAGCACCCACAGCTCCCACTGAAGTCACTGAGGACACTCCGCAATCCTTGTCAGCAGTAGGCATGTTAGATGGTAGCCTCTTCCTAGCCTCAGGCTTCAAAAATAATACGTCAGCAAAGGTTTTCTCCTCTAGCTCTGTGGTTCAAATGCCACCCAGGACATTAACTCCTGAGACATGGTAGCATCTGATGGCTGGCTGGCAGCCTGTGTGCAATGAGCTGCTGGTTCCAGCTGGGCTTCTAATGGGAAATGTCCTCATGGCCAGTGTCACTAAGAGTCATGCTCACTGACACACTCGGCTGAGAGGCCAAGGATTGAATGGGCCATAGAGACTCCACTGCCGCTAGCAGCTGTATTTCCAGGACCCAGAACGCACTGGTGGGATGATGTGGGGGAAGCTTATACTGCCATCGCCGGTGCTGTACCTGCTCTGGGGATAAACAGGACTCCAACCTCCAGGGCTGTCAAAGACAGCAACTGATCAATCAAAGACTCACCTGTTTGCCGTCACCTTCTTTGCATGGGGACAGCAGCACTTGGGAGCCGGGGAAGAGGGTGTACACTGACCAGCAGAGCTGCTGCTGGCGGATCTGATGGTTGTATGTGTATGTCCATTCCTAAAAGGAGAGAGAGGAGAAACCAGGACAAAATCAAACTGATTGTTTTAGCATCCTTTCACCTTAAAAGGTGGAAACGAATCAGTTTGGCCCAGAGCCTGATCCCTTTTAAATCAATGGCTAAAATCCCATTGGCATTCGTAGCAGTAGGGACTTCTCATTTAGGGACTAGGGAGCGTCATTTCAGTTAGTTTACCCACTACTTTGTTACCACTACACCAATGATCGACAGGGCAGAGCCAGTCCATTTGGGCACATGGGGGCACCATAGCTGCAGATTCTTGAGAGCGTGCATCGTGAATTTGGGAATCCACATCTGCATAAGCCAAAGGGAGAGTCTCAAGACCTGGAGAGAGCTGCTGGAAAAAGGCCCTGTGAGGAGAGGGACTCAAAGAGGAGGAGTGAGGGCAATAGTGGTAGAAAAGATGATCCCTTCTCTCAGTAGGAGAAGAGAGACAGAAATGGTGCCCTCTCCTTTAAATGGGATAGGATGCTTCCCCTGTGGTGTGGCTGGGGGGAGGAGGAGGACATGATGTGTAGTAGTTTTTGCTAGTCACCTGGGGTGTGATCCAGCTCCCATACAGTTCAATGGCCAAACTCCCCCTGATGCCAATGGTGCAGAAGGGAGCCCCAAATGTTTAAAGCGGCCATACAGATTATTAACTAGTTATGGTGTGCTGCCACCATGTCATTCATGCTGATCAGAATCGCCTTATAGTTTCCCTGTGGTCCCCCCACCCCATCTGCTTGTTGTAGACACCTGTGGTCTCTCATCTTCTACTTACATTGTAAGTTATTTAGCACAGAAACTGTCTCTTTGTTATGTTTGTACAGCACCTAGCACAATGGCAACCTGTTTCATGATGGCTAAATAGATAGTAATAGTAATATGAGTGTGAGATGCCTGGGCCGGGTGGTGCTCCCCCTCCTATTCAGGAGGAATTCCTGTTGGCTTCAATGGGTATCCACAGAGAGGAGAGTCGAGTGTGCTAGTAGTTATTGCCCCATTAATGCCCCCACTGTTTTTTGGCAAGCTTTCTCCCAGGAATGTTTCCCTCTCTGGGCAGGGTTCCTTCTATTCATGTCTCATCCATTGCTTGCCTCTATGTATATGTTAACTAGGCGTTCATCCTGCAACGTCTCGCCCACATGCTCAGGGTCTAACTGATCGCCATATCTGGGGTCAGGAAGGAATTTTCCCCTGTGTCAGATTGGCAGAAACCCTGGAGGTTTTTCACCTTCTTCTGCAGCATGGGGCATGGGGCACTTGCAGGTTTAAACTAGAATAAATGGTGAATTCTATGTAACTTGAAGTCTTTAAACCATGATTTCAGGACTTCAGTAACTCAGCTAGAGGTTAGGGGTCTATTACAGGAGTGGGTGAGTGAGGTTCTGTGGCCTGCAATGTGCAGGAGGTCAGACTAGATGATCACGATGGTCCCTTCTGACCCTAAAGTCTAAGTCTGAAATTATCCAGGCAGGGATGGCTTTGTTCCACGCATGTGTGCATTGATCGGGTGAGAGCTGGTGGGAAGTAGTCCACCATTCTGCACTATAACTGGGTAGAGTAACTCAATGGGCACATTCTTTGCTTGTAACTTTACACTAGGCTCAATCCCCAGCTTTTTAAAACACTTAGCGACAAGGAGGGTGAAGAGAAAGGAAATCAGCAGCAACTGGAAGTGGGTTGCTGCGAGGGGTTGGTAGTGGGGGAAAGGACTGGTTCCTAAGGGTGTAGTCACCAGCCAGGGGAAGGAGCTGGAGGGCATGAAGTGGAAGAGTACAGGTCAAATAATTCCAGGGGGAAGTTGGAGGATAGGGCAGCCATAGTAGTGGGAGAGTCAGCAGTGGCAGGGGACGGGCTGACAAAAGGAATTAGCAAAAAGAAAAGGAGTACTTGTGGCACCTTAGAGACTAACAAATTTATTTGAGCATAAGCTTTTGTGAGCTACAGCTCACTTCATCGGATGCATTTTACTATTTGTGAGCTGTAGCTCACGAAAGCTTATGCTCAAATAAATTTGTTAGTCTCTAAGGTGCCACAAGTACTCCTTTTCTTTTTGCGAATACAGACTAACACGGCTGCTACTCTGAAACCTGTCAAAAGGAATTAGGAGGCAGCTGTAAATCAGAAGCAATGAGAGAAGCAAGGAAACCTCTGAGGAAGCAGGCAACAAGATAGGAGAGGTGGGAGGGAGCTGATGCTGACTTAGAGAGAAGCAGGGAGGAGCCACAGCTGTTTACAGATGACCCAGTATATGAGAGCAGCTAGACTGGGGTGGGTCAGTGGAGAAGCCTCCAGTGCTTGGAGCAGTGACTTCCAGGCTGGTACTGGAAGATGGAAAGGCTGCTTCACAAAGCCCTGCAACACTTTGTTAATGTGAAGGGACTTAATGGAGAATGGCCTGATTTTCAGAGGTGCTCAGAACCTGCAGCTCCCACTGACTTTGATTTGTAAAGGTTTCAGGCCGCATTATTTTGCATTATTAGAGAGAGAGAACACCTTCTGCCCTCAATAGTGCAACACAATATGGTCAGCAGTTCTAACCCCTTTCATAGAAAGATAGACAGCAACAGGCTTTTAGCTCTTGGGCATATAAATTCTGTTTGATCTCGGCATTTAGCCACCTAAAAAGGAAAATGTGCATTGTACAAAAGGCCCAAACCTACAAAGACTTTACACTTTGTCTCACTTTTCTGTGCTTCTTGGGACCAGCGTCCACGATCTTCTACCAGAAATCAAAGCTAGCTGCTTACATGGGCTGCCCGCAGGCTTATCAGAGAGAGTTGCCCAGGATTTCAACCCAAGCAAGAAGCATGCATTCTGGAGACGTACACTGCGCCCAAAGAGCCTTGTGGCAGCTCATTTTTCTTTGTCAGTTAGCTTTACCTTACAGCTGTTGAATTCCAACCCTTCTACCGTACGTGCTGTCAGCTGCTGTGCAAGCGACCATCCTGGGAAATTGTGTGCCAGATTAGTCCTGCATCTGTCAAGAATCAAGCCCCCTGGGGCAGATCCAGCACCTGTTCTTGGCGCCTGTACCTCCCATAAACTGCTCTGAAAATTGATGTCACCCTCTTAACGAATTCTCCTTTTAAATAAAGGGGGGCCCAAGCCTAAACCATGGCTCTGAATGTGCCTAACTCTGGGGGAAGTTAACTTTGTACCTTCAGCTCATTGCTCTGGGCCCACACTGATTCACGGGGTATTATCTTACTAAACAAGTAGCCCCATTGGCTTCAAATCGACTACTAGAAAAATTTACTATTCTAGTGAGTCATCAGGAGCTCCTTTCTATACTACAACCCGCCCTGTACACACCTCCCCTCTAAACGGGACCATCCTCCCATTTAGCAATATGGAAAGGGTGACCCCTGTGATGAGACTCTCATCTACTACTCATTGTAAAGCAGTAGACATGAGCCCTTTATAAGCAGGTTTATACGGCAACAACACAATAGGGAATCCTCAACCGGTTCGAAACTGTGATGGGGGAAGGAGAGGGGCAATAAGAGAACCAGTTTCAAAGTCATCATGATCCAAGCCCCCTTTCTTAAGGATTGGGTTGGTAGTGGGAGAACATAAGAATGCTCACACTGGATCAGACCTATGGTCCATCTCGCCCAATATCCTATCTTCCAACAGTGGCTGGAGCCAGCTGCTTCAGAGGGAATGAACAGAACAGGGCAATTATTGAGTGATCCATCCCCTATCACCCAGTCCCAGCTTCTGGCAGTCAGATGCTTAGGGACACCGAGAGCATGGGGTTGCATCCCTGACCATCTTGGCTAACGGCCATTGATGGACCTGTCCTCTACGAATTTATCTAATTCTTTTTTTGATCCCAGTTATTCTTCTGGCCTTCACAACATCCTCTGGCAATGAATGCGACAGGTTGACTGTGTAGTGCATGCAGAAGTACTTCTCTATGTTTGTTTTAAACCTGCTTCCTATTAATTTCAGCAGGTGACCCCTGGTTCTTGTGTTATATGAAAAAATAAATAACACTTCCTTATTCATTTTCTCCACACCAGTCATGATTTTATAGCCTTCTATCACATCCCCCCTAGTCATCTCTTTTCAAAGCTGAACAGTCCCGGGTTTTTTAATCTCTCCTCATACGGAAGCTGTTCCCTACCCCTAATCATTTTGTTGTCCTTTTCCAATTCTAATATATCTTTTTTGAGATGGGGTTATCAGAACTGCATGCAGTAGTGAAGGTGCAGGCATATTATGGATTGGAGGATTGGGCCAAAAGAAATCTAATGAGGTTCAATAAGGATAAATGCAGGGTCCTGCACTTAGGATGGAAGAATCCAATGCACCGCTACAGACTAGGGACCGAATGGCTCGGCAGCAGTTCTGCGGAAAAGGACCTAGGGGTGACAGTGGACGAGAAGCTGGATATGAGTCAGCAGTGTGCCCTTGTTGCCAAGAAGGCCAATGGCATTTTGGGTTGTATAAGTAGGGGCATAGCGAGCAGATCGAGGGACGTGATCGTTCCCCTCTATTCGACACTGGTGAGGCCTCATCTGGAGTACTGTGTCCAGTTTTGGGCCCCACACTACAGGAAGGATGTGGATAAATTGGAAAGAGTACAACGAAGGGCAACGAAAATGATTAGGGGTCTAGAGCACATGACTTATGAGGAGAGGCTGAGGGAGCTGGGATTGTTTAGTCTGCAGAAGAGAAGAATGAGGGGGGATTTGATAGCTGCTTTCAACTACCTGAAAGGGGGTTTCAAAGAGGATGGCTCTAGACTGTTCTCAATGGTAGCAGATGACAGAACGAGGAGTAATGGTCTCAAGTTGCAATGGGGGAGGTTTAGATTGGATATTAGGAAAAACTTTTTCACTAAGAGGGTGGTGAAACACTGGAATGCGTTACCTAGGGAGGTGGTAGAATCTCCTTCCTTAGAGGTTTTTAAGGTCAGGCTTGACAAAGCCCTAGCTGGGATGATTTAACTGGGACTTGGTCCTGCTTTGAGCAGGGGGTTGGACTAGATGACCTTCTGGGGTCCCTTCCAACCCTGATATTCTATGATTCTATGATTCTATGATTTATATATTTGCATTATGATATTTTCTGTCTTATTATCTATCCTTTTCCTAATGATTCCTAACATCCTGTTAGCTTTTTTCACCACTGCTGCACTTCGAGCAGATGATTTCAGAAAACTATCCACAGTGACTCCGAGATCTCTTTCTGAAGTGGCAACAGCTAATTTAGACCCCATCATTTTGTATGCATAGTTGGGATTATGTTTTCCAATGTACATTACTTTGCATTTATCAACATTGAATTTCATCTGCCATTTTGTTGCCTAGTCACCCAGTACAGTGAAATACCTTTATAACTCTTTGCAGTCAGCTTTGGATTTAACTATCTTGAATAATTTTGTATCATCTGCAAATTTAGCCATCTCACTGTTTACCCCTTTTTTTCCAGATCATTTAGGAATATGTTGAATAGCAGTGGTTCCAGTACAGATCTTTAGGGGAATCCCACTATCTACCTCTCTCCACTGTGAAAACTGACTGTTTATTCCTATCCTTTGTTTTCTATCTTTAACCAGGTACTGATCCATGAGAGGACCTTCCCTCTTATCCCATGACTGCTTATTTTGCTTTAAAGTCTTTGGTGAGGGATCTTGTCAAAGGCTTTCTGAAACTCCAAGGCTACTGTATCCAGTGGATCTCCCTTCTCCATGTGTTTGTGGACCTCTTCAAAGAATTCTAATAGATTGGTAAGGCATGTTTTTTTTTACAAGAGCCCCGTTGACTCTTCCCCAACATATGGTGTTCATCTATGTGTCTGATAATTCTGTTCTTTACTATAGTTTCAACCAGTTTGCCTGGCACTGAAGAGAGGCTTTCCCGGCCGTAATTGCCGGGATTGTCTCTGGAGCTATTTTTAAAAATCGGCATTGCATTAGCTATGCTTCAGTCATCTGGTATAGAGGCTGATTTAAGCTCAGAGAAGGGTGTCAATGTTCAGAGGCCCCTCTGAACAATCTGAATATCAGGTGGGAAATCTAAAGACAACACCATGCGCCTGACTTTTTAGAACTGATTATCTCCCACAGCCTGAGCTAAAGTCAACTAAAAAAAAAAAAATCAGACTCTTTGGGAACTGCTTCTCTCGTGGCATTATGGCACTTTCACTTTCAGCCCTACTGCTGACAAGGTACAAGAAAAGGAAAAATACTGGAAAAATAAAGTGAACTGAACACTTCTAAACCTGCAAGATGCTTTGCTTTGAAATATGGGGTGTGTGGGGGCAAAGGCCCATGTGGGTTCTTATTTTATCCCATTCAACCTTTGTTTGGATCATTTCAGGTAAGTGTACCTACTTCCTCCTCACAATAGACCATGTTATCGTTCCTCAGATTCTTAATGCATCAGGTAAAGATAGGTACACCGTAGGGCTGAGTACAAGCTTCAACTCTCATATGATCTAGGGCTGGAGGTGCGCAGAGCATTCTGGTATAGCTCTGATCCAGGTGAGTCCCCATAGAGTGTACCGGCTGTAAAGGCAGCAGATTGTCCAGAAGAGGCCACTCTGCAGGCTGAGGGCCTACCACGGATGGGATGTGACAGTGGACATGAGGTGATGCAGAGACTACAGTTACAGCTTTGCAAAGACAAGCCAGCCTCTTGTTACAAGGTGGTGGAATTGTGTCTGCTAGTGGCGGGGGGGGGGGGGGGAGGAAGGGGGAGAGAAGGAGGAAAAGGGGAATGGGGCTGGATAGAGCAGAGAGGGTCACCAGCTGGTCACAATAAATGGCAATGCCATTTGCTAAATGTGCTAAATGCTTTCCTCTGAAATCCCAGCTATGCTAACTCCAGTTGAGGCTTGGGACTATTTTTCAAAACTTTAACATCATTCAAGGAGGCATCTGTCACTGCTACTCAGCATCGTTATGAATTAATGACATGATTTCAAATCGGCACCTTCAGCTTAGTGTAGGCTGGTTGACAAATAAAAAGAACTCCTCTCAGCCAATCAGAGAGCAGCCAGCTGGAAACCCTAGATAATGCGGGAAGCCTAGCGAGGTTCTACTTTTGAGATACAAGAGCACAGCTGTGCCCTGAGGCTGGAGAAGGAACAAGGTAAGGAAGGATTAAAGCAAATTGTTCCTGGAGAAACCTGGGGTGATCTCAGTTTATCAGTAATTATTTTATTAATATAAATAATTAATAACTCAGTGTAACATTATAAAAAGAAAAGGAGTACTTGTGGCATCTTAGAGACTAACAAATTTGTTAGTCTCTAAGGTGCCACAAGTACTCCTTTTCTTTTTGCGAATACAGACTAACACGGCTGCTACTCTGAAACCTGTAACATTATAATTAGCATTCTATAGTCCCTTCCATCTAAGGCTCTCAATGTGCCTCATTGCTATTAGTTGATCAGCTTTTCTCATGCCCTGCTGAGGTAGGTATTATCATCTCCATCTTACAAATTGGGAAGCTGAGGTACAAGAGAGGTGACATGTCTCAACTAATATCACTTAGCACCAGTGCTGGAACAGGGTCGAGAACTCCCGGGGTCGGCTGACTTCCTACTCTGTCATCTACTCTAACTATTACATTACACTGTCTCCCAGGGCAGTGAGCAGCTTGATTTTTTATGTGTTTTAAAAAGCTCACATGGCCAGACCAGGGCCAGTGCAATAGCATACTTAATAAATTGCCTAGTGGGAGGTTGTGGAATCTCCATCATTAGAGATTTTTAAGAGTAGGTTAGACACTCCTGTCAGGGATGGTCTAGAATGATAATATTTAGTCCTGCCATGAGTGCAAGGGACTGAACTAGATGACTTCTCAAGGTCCCTTCCAGTCCTACAATTCTATGAATCCTTTGTGTGCTACCCTCTACCAAGCCCATCTAAGGCCACACCTTTTAAGTACTAGCCTTTATTTGCAATTGCCCAGGAAGGCTAATATTAAATGCCAAGAGCCTCACTGGGGCCACTTTAGAAGATGTGTTAAACATGCCAATGCAGTCAAGTGAGGTAAAGGGAGAGCTGCTCTCAACAGCTCTATTAGCTCTCCAGTCCCTATTTTGCCACATAAGCCACAGCATGTGTTCAGTAGGTAGATGCTGCCTTAACACTCCTCACCTATTGGCCCTGATTCCGGACTAGGCTGCTGCCTCTCTGCTGTGACTGATCCACCATAAAGTGACAGTTAAGTTGGCCTAACTGTTCCCAGTGAACATACCTGGTGTATGACACTTTTCTGGGAAGTGCATGACTCAGTGACCCTGCACTGCCCCGTCGCAGTATCCAGTGTGGGGGAATGCCAGGGAAGCAGCAAGAGTGAGAGAGGGCATTTTGGGAAAGGGAGGAGCTATGAGCAGAGTGCTCTGCTCTCAGCTATTCATTCAAAATTGCAATAAGTTAGAGCTTCCCTTGGAGCAAACACTGAGGTTTTAAAGTCACCTTTGCCATCCCCTGCCCGCACCCAGCTCAGAGTTTGGGCCACTGCATTTTGCAGGATTACAGTAGGGTCCTGGGGACCTGGATTCAGTGGTCCAAGAAGGTCTTAAGTACGAGGGAGTCTCTGGAAACCAAGAGTCTATCCAGGAGGGGTCAAAGGAGAAGATCAAAATGTCTGATCAAGTAAGGTTGGTTTGGGCAAAGAGGCCGCGTTCACTGGGGCTTCGGGGAGGAAGATCAAGGAGCTCATTAAGGAGGGACAGAAAAAGGAAGAAAATCTGAGAGGCAGAGCAAGGATTTAGGAGGGAGACGCTGTGATGGGGGATGGTTCTGCTGTTTTTCAGACCCTGAAAGTTTTGGTGGATCCACAGTTTTTGTAGTGCTAGTCCTCCCCTCGGATGGCTAGCAGTGAACCGCGAACTTTGGGACACAGCTGCCAAGTCAGGTCACCATACTGTAGTTCTCTCACATTAGGACTCAATGACGCAGCATCACAGTGTTCTGTCGGAGAGTGGCAGCTTCTCTCTCCTAACGCACAGTCATCTTGCTGCTGCCGCTGCCGTGCTCAAGTGTATCGAGGCCTAAGAGGCTTCTGATTTTTCTTCTCAAGCATGTCAAGCTGCCGGAAAGTGCTAAGGATTAATGGATTTATTAAATGAATCCCAGAGTCAGAAATCTATTCTAAAAAGGTTCCTGCACAGCCTACTATCAACTGATGCTCTGTTACAACAGAAAACAAATGCACAAGATAACCGGTGACATCTTCATTAGAGGATCCAGGGCAAAATTACGATCAATTATTTATTCCCAAATGCATTTTGCTAGCGAAGAGCTAAATCAAACAATTCCTTTAGTAAATGAGACGCAATATGCAAAAATACCAAGCTTCTGGCCGGGAGCACTGTAGATACAGCACACTCAGCCCTGGAAAATCAGCATCTAGTCCTGCTCCACAGAACTCCCTCCACACAGCTGACTTAAGGACTGGCATCCTTGGACTCAGCAGGGAGCAATGCCACACCTTCCTCACCAGAGGGGAGAATGCCACAATGCAGGGAGGGAGGGATGGGACCAGGAGGGAGGCGGCCTGGACTCTCCTGGCTCTGCCACTGATTCACTGTGGCAAATCAACACATGGCTATCGTTTTCAAAGGGGCTTAATTATCATGTGACAAATCTGTCTCTGCCTCAGTTTCTCCACCTCTAAAATAGGCATTATACTAAACTACATCAGAAGGGTGTTGTGTAAATGAAGGCCAGTTCCTCAAAGGTGTAAATCTGCCTAGCTCCTAGATCCACTGAAGTCAATGGAGCTTCATCAGTTATACCAATCAAGGCTTTGGCTCTTAATTCATTAATGTTTGCAAAGGGCTTAGAGAGCATTGTATGGAAGGGGCCATGGAAGTGCAAATAAGTAACCAATATACTACTACTAATACTCATGGGGAAAGGTCTTGCACAGACAGGATCCTTTCAATGTATTTGGTGCACATCAAGAAACACAGCCTTGTTTTGGATAAACCCATTTTCCAAATAATCAAACTTTGATTAAACAAGATTGGACTCAACTATGATAGGATATAATTGACAGGAAATGCACTGTTTTCTACAGTCATAAATGCACATAAGCAGGATTTTGAATGACTGCCTATTCTATATTTTGTGATCTGTTAATGGAAGTCCCAATGGCAATGCACACATTTAGGCTTCGCATACACTACCACTTTTGTCGGTAAAACAGTTGTCGGTCAGGGGCGTGAAAAAACACACTCCTGACCAACATAAGTTTCACCTACAAAAGTGCTGGTGTGGACAGCACTGTGTCGGCAGGAGAGGCTCTCCTGCCAACATAGCTAAGCTTGCTCATTGGGGGTGGTTTAATTATGCTGGCGGGAGAGCTCTCTCCTGCTGGCAAAGAGTGGCTACATGGGAAAAATTATAGCAGCACAGTTGTAACAGTATAGCTGTGCCACTGTCAGGGTCCATAGTGTACAGATAGCCTTAAGGGACAGAGTAATTTACAACATTTTTGTGATAATCTAAACTTTAAAGGAACACTGTCAACTTAACAATCATATTTTTGTCTCTACCTACTTTAGTTATAAGTAACACCTAAGCTGTAAAGAAGCTACAGAGGAAAAGCAGCAGTCTTCGTGCAGTTGTTACTATTTTGTGGAACGTCAGTTTCATTGTTCTTCTTGTACTACCTGTTCTTCTGCAGAGTTAGTCCTAGAGCTAGACAAAAAATGGATTTTTCATCCCACAGGAAAGTTTGACATTTTGAAACTATTTTTCACCTTGAATCAGAGCGGAAAGTCAAAATGTCAAAAAATGTTGTGGAACAAGAAATTCTGAAAAGTTCCTAATCAGAAATATCAAAACAAAAATGTTGTTTCCTTTTGATCAAAAATGTTAATTTGATATGTTGAAATTATCATTTTTCATTCAAAATATCATGACATTGCAAATGGCATTTCATTTTGAAACATTGGCTTGAAGCAACATTTTTTATTCTGATTTTCCCAATTGGAAAAATTTGAAAATGGTGTCAAAATGCATTGAAACTTCCAGTTTTGACTAGACCGCATTTTCTGAGAAAATTTTTTACACAACAGGTTTCAGCCAGCTCTAGTTAAGCCTTTCCCCTGGTGTTTGTGTGGATCTTCTACACAGCAGCAGACAAAAGAAAACGATTTTTAAAACCAGGATAATGTGACCATTATACTATAAAAATTGTCACAGAAATTCCGTGGTAACACCTGGAATCCAACTTGCCATTGTCTATTTAACAGTACAGAAAAGTAGCCTTTTTGCATGTATTAGAGATGCAGAAAGGTAGGTTAAATGCATATACCACAGCAGTCCTCATTTGCACATGCAAATTAGGTAATTCTGCAACAATATAGCCACTTTTGGTCACTTATGTGACTAATTACCCACTTTGCATGTGTAACCCCCACACACTTAGGCTATGTCTAGGGTGACCAAACGGCAAGTGTGACAAATCGGGATGGGGGTAGGGGGTAATAGACACCTATATAAGACAAAGTCCCAAATATCGGGACTGTTCCTATAAAATTGGGACATCTGGTCACCCTAGCTATGTCTACACTACAAGCTAGAGGTGTGATTCCCCTGCTCTTGTACACATGCTTGCACTAGCTAACATAAATCACAGTGTAGCCATGGTAGCATGGGTAGTGGCAGGTTGGCCGTGCCTCCACTGCTGCTACCCATGCTACTTCAGCTACACTTCTACTTACGCTTGTGTGAGCCTGATGAGAGCTAGCATGAGTATGCGTACACAAGCAGGGGAATCCCACCGTTCAGGCTGGTGCGTTGATGCAACAGCACCCCCTTTGGCCACGTAGAATGTTGAACCAGAGTTCACACAGTCTGGCCGGGATATGTGGTTTTCTCTTTATTCTTAGTGGGGTCAGCTGGTCCTGGTATCCAGGGGTGGAATTTCCCTCAGTTTTTAAGTCTCTCAGGTGTTAGTAGGGGAACCCAGGACTGCCCACTCCAGAGTTGCAGCTCAGCACCCTTAAGCCAAATACGCAGAATTGGGCCTACACAACTCTTCCTGCTGCACCATGAGCTCCTTCCTACCCTCACTGGTTTTCATAGGTTTTTCAGCCTTTTGGTCCAGTTGTCCTTTCTCAGGATGTGGACTCTGTAAGGCTCCTCAGCAGCTTGCTGGTAGGAGTTTCCTTCTCCAGACTGCTTGCTTCTCTGACAGCAGCCCTGCCCCTCTGCCTCCCAGCAATTATTCGCACATCTGCTGTGAGGGAGCCAATCAGCCTTGGCCAGCAGTTCTTGCCTTAACCCCTTGGCTGCAGGTCCAGCATGGGGTATATACTCCCCATGACACACCCCTAGCTCACAATGTAGACATAGCCCTTGTGAGAGTTGCACATGTACAGTTACTGCATTTGTGTGAACAAAGTAGGTGTACAGTTACATACTATCTATTTTTACAGCTCCCATCACTGGAGTATCTGAGCACCTCATAGACCTTAATGAACTTATTTTCATAGCACTTCTGTGGAGTAGGGAAGTGTATTATACCTGTTTAACAGAGGGGAAACTAAGGCTCGAAGAGATTAAATGACTTGCCCAAGGTCACACAGGAAGCCTGTGACAAAGACAGGATTTGAACCCAGATCTTCCGAGTCCAAAGACCTCAGCAGAAGACCACCCTTCCTATTCTAATGTGTCTGAGAATCTGGAGCAGAGAACACATGCTGACTGATGTTGCAGATTTCTTCTCTCAGTGAGATTTTGAAAAATAAATGAGGTCACGCTCATTAAGCTCCTGCTAGTTTAATGGGCAATTTAATATTGTATGAATGCAGACTATGAAGTTATAAATACCATTGCAATTCAGTACATTTTGAAATAGAAAGAGGAGTAAATAGGTCACAAAGATGAGTGGAAATTATAGTTTTCATTTTCTTCCTCTGATCTCTGCATTTGAATTGCATGTGAAAAGCAGAGAGGTCTGGGTGACCTGAGCTGCCAACGAGGAGTGCTCAGTGCAGCTCAGGAAAGGCGGGTTAGGCCAAAGGTGGTCTTAAGCCATCTTTGAATTCACTTGACTCTGGGGCTGTCTGGTTGCAGGGCTAGTCGCCTGGTGGCTGCAGCAATTGACAGGGGCTGCCAATGGCCCCAAGTGATTTTGATTGACTGATTGATTGGCAACTGGGGATGATCAGGGGTTCCTCATCTCACCTCCACCCCCTTTTCCCAACCACTGGGAAGGGAAGTGGTAGAAGCTCAGTGCCACACAGAGATTGTCCTGCAGGGGGCAATCTTCCAACGGCCGACTATGCGGGCAAAGCTGTCCCCATAAACTAGAGGCTCAGGGCCCCTGACGGATCAGCTTTGAGACCCCCCAGGTGAACTCCTATGTGTAGCTCAGCTTTCTTTTCATCTGTATTAGAGGGGCAGGCCTAAAACAGTTACCTGTGCCACTGCTGCCACACCTTTGCTGCTGATACAGGGATTTAAGCTCAGGATGGGGAACTCCTGATCTTCAGACTTCTGGGACTCCAGACACCTCTGTCTCTGCCGGATCATTCCAGACCGATACAATGATTCCTCAGGAATCCTGGGGAAATAACCCAAGATGATGTTACCTGCTGTAGACATGCCTGGCACTCAGAGAAAGGGGGGGCTGTTCACCTAGTTGGATGGATTCGTTTCTGAAACAAAGAACTGCAATACCCATCACAATGATGGAGTCACTATGTGTATTACAGAGGATGGCTATTTACATTGCAGAACAGGTATCTCATGATGGACTGAGAGCCTTCCTATGTAGCATCACTCCAGGAGATAGGCTAAGAACATGGCATTTGGCAAATACAGCAGACAGAAATAAATTGGGTGCCTGTTAAAGGTCTGACTTTGACTCACAAGTGTGAGGGAATCTCAAATTCAGCTGCCCACCAGTCTTTCACTCTCAGTGCAATGCCTCTTTGTATGAAGAAAGCTCTATACAGTCAGAGCTCATCTACACATGATATGCTACAGCGGCACAGCTGCACCACTTTAGGGCTTCAGTGTAGACACTACCTAGGCTGATGGGAGGGGTTCTCTCATTGGCGTATGTAATCCACCATCCCGAGAGGCGGTGGCTAAGTCATCAGAATTCTTCCATCAACCTAGTGCATTCTACACCAGGGATTAGGTTGTCTTATCTACGTCACTCCGGGATGTAGAGTTTTCACATCCCTGAGCAACATAGCTGGGTCAACCTAACTTTTTAGTGTAGACGAAGCCTAACTCTCAGTTTTTTTTCTCTCTCTGACTCCATATTCAATCACTCCCAGTGGGTCCCTGGATGCATCTCCAGAATCCTTTGCACCATTTCCTAAGATGGCTGATGGTAGCCACTGAGGGAATTGCTGCAATGGCTTCTGGTACACTTCTGGTGCCTGTGGGGGAGCCAGTTGAAAGTAGCTAAAAAAACACGTTAGCAGAAAACCTGAGACACAGAGTGAGATGGGCTCTGGCTCAGCAGCCCTCAGGCATCTGCTGTTGCCTCTGGCAGAGAACAACTTCCTGAAAAAGGTTCATCATCATCATCACTCAGTGATGATTTCTGAGTTCTCCCCTCTCCCACAGAACCTGAAAGCACTGGTGGAAACAGAGGTCAGTGATTTATCCGTCACATCCCAATCAGCTGGCACTAAATCTTTATGAAGAAGCATATAACCAAGAATTGGCCAATACCTAAGTTCTGGATAAACATTTTCCAGGTACCACTGGAAGGTCTGGCATTTCAAGCTCTTCCTCAGTTCCAGTCTGCTCTGGATGCTGTGGGGGAAAAACATGACGTAGTTATAATAATTGCATTGAACACACAGATGTTACATATGGAGGCAAATCTGAGTCACGAAGATCAGATCCAAGTCACAAGGGAGGAAGAAAAGGTTTGTATATGTACCAAGCCAATAACATGCAAGACTGGGAGTCAAGAGCTCTGGCGTCTATTCCCTACTCTGCCACTAATATGCCGTATGACCTTGGGCAAATCATTTCACCTCTCTATACCCTGTCTGTAATATGGGACTAATGATACTTCTCCACCTTTGTACAGTGCTTTGAGATTGAAGGAAGAACAGGCTGATATAAGAAGAAAATATTTAATATATGCTATTTAATGTACTAAATAAATATTAAATTAATAGATGAATTTTACATGAAATGAATATATATTATATGCTAATAAAATAATAATAATGTCCTAATTCAGCAAAGCACTTAAATATGTGCTTAAATCCCTTTGAAGTCAGTGGGATTTAAGCACATGCTTAAGCACCTATTGATGTCTAGGAGGCAGGCAGGCACAAGCCTGTCTGCATCTGAATGCTCCTCCCACAGCCTAAGGGAAGAGCTACTGGACCCAGGATTCAAATGAGGACAGGGGACAACTTTTTTTTCCCCCTTCTTACTGGTACTTTGATTAATCAAGGCCAAATTTACCAACTGGGGGAGCATACTGTACAGAGTAGCTGTTTCCTGGTTCCAATCCACTACCTGTGTAGGCCATGCCCCCTTTTAACCGTCAAGCTGAGCAAGTGTCAAGCTAGCACATGTGGGCTGTTAGTAACTGTGAAGCAGTAGGAAGCATTCCACACAGTTTGCTTGCCCCTTCCCAGAACCCGGTGTCCTCTGCAGTCCTGTTTGCCTGGTGTGACAGAGCTTTTCCTTCCCTCTGTGCTGGTAGCAGAGAAGAGGATGTGGCTGACTGTAAACAGGTCAGGCTGCACAGTATTTTAATAATCTAGATTCTCTGAAAATTGAAAAGCAGGAGAGACTCTGCTCCAGCAATTCATCTTTGGACTGAGACCCTGCATGCTCATTCTGAGCTTGAAAGGAGAATCTCTGTGAAAGCAAGGAGAATGTGAAACTAGGGGATTAGAATGAAAGGCTGGCTGCTATCTGAACTCAAGAGTTTGCTGCCTGTGAATACAGACCTTTTTTTAATAAGGAGGATATCTGACTAGCCACGATTATAAGGGACAGAATCACAAATGTCCTGGCGGAGTATAAAGCAGCTTCCATAAAGCCATGTCTGCCAAGACGGGGTCCAGAACATGCCAATTATTTTTCTTGCCTGCTGGTTTCACTTCTAAACTACAATGTTAAAGCCCATCTCTAGGACTAGAGCTACTTGAAGTCAAGAGCAGGAATCTGGCTCGGAGCGCTCAGGAGGAGGGGTGGATTCCCCAGCAAGAATTCAGTCCTCTCCTTGGCATGACCTAAGAGCTTCTAAATAGGCTGTCAAGCGATTAAAAAAAATGAATTGCGCACTGTTAAACAATAATAGAATACCATTTATTTAAATAGTTTTGGATGTTTTTCTACATTTTCAAATACATTGGTTTCAATTACAACACAGAATACAAAGAGTATGGTGCTCACGTTATATTTATTTTTGATTACAAATATTTGCACTGTAAAAAACAAAATAAATAGTATTTTTCAATTCACCTAATACAAGTACTGTAGTGAAATCTCTTTATCATGAAAGTTGAATTTACAATTGTAGAATTATGTACAAAAAACCCTGCATTCAAAAACAAAACAATGTAAAACTTTAGAACCTACAAGTCCAATTAGTCCTACTTCTTGTTCAGCCAATTGTTCAAACAAGTTTGTTTACATTTGCAGAAGATAAAACTGCCCTCTTCTTGTTTACAATGTTACTTGAAAGTGAGAACAGGTGTTTCCATGGCATTGTTGTAACCGGCATTGCAAGATACTTATGTGCCAGATACGCAAAAGATTCATATGTCCCTTCATGCTTCAACCACCATTCCAGAGAACATGCACCCATGGTGATGACAGGTTCTGCTTGATAATGATCCAAAGCAGTGTGGACTGATTCATGTTCATTTTCATTATCTGAGTCAGATGCCACCTGCAGAAGGTTGATTTTCTTTTTTGGTGGTTTGGGTTCTGTAGTTTCTGCATCAGAGTGTTTCTCTTTTAAGACTTCTGAATACATGCTCCACACCCCATCCTGATCAGATTTGGGAAGGCACTTCAGATTCTTAAACCTTGGTTCTAGTGCTGTAGCTATCTTTAGAAATCTTACATTGGTATCTTTTTGGCGATTTGTCAAAACTGCAGTGAAAGTGTTCTTAAAACAAACATGTGCTGGGTCATCATCCGAGACTGCTATAACATGAAATATATGGCAGAATGCAGGTAACACAGAGTAGGAGACATACAATTTTCCCCAAGGAAAATTAGTCATTAAGTAATTAACACATTACTTTTTGAACAAGCATCATCAGCATGGAAGCATGTCCTCTGGAATAGTGGCTGAAGCATGAAGGGGCATACAAATGTTTAGTATATTTGACACATAAATATCTTGCAATGCCAGCTACAAAAGTGCCATGAGAACGCCTGTTCTCACTTTCAGGTGACATTGTAAATAAGAAGTGGGAAGCAGTATTTGCTGTAAATATAACCAAACTTGTTTTTCTTAGCGATTGGCTGAACAAAAAGTAGGACTGAGCGGACTTGTAGACTCTAAAGTTTTACATGGTTTTGTTTTTGAGTGCAGTTATGGAACCAAAAAAAAAATCTACATTTGTAAGTTGCACTTTCATGATAAAGAGTTTGTACTACAGTACTTGTATGAAGTGCATTGAAAAATACTATTTCTTTTATCATTTTACAGTGCAAATATTTGTAATAAAAATAATATAAAGTGAGCACTGTATACTTTGTATTCTGTGTTGTAATTGAAATCAATATATTTAAAAATGTAGAAAAACATCCAAGAATATTTAACACATTTCAATTTTATTTTACTGTTTAACAGTGTGATTAAAACTGAGCTTAAATCGTAATTAATTTTTTTAATCGCAATTAATTTTTTTTAGTTAATCGTGTGAGTTAACTGAGATTAATTGACAGCCCTACTTCTAAACAAACTGGATATATGCTTGGGAGCTGGGACTGTATCTCCTTAAATGTAGCATCTGCCTATTATTAGCACTTAATTAACTGTTACCACAGAAACTACATGGCAATGTCTCCATAGCTGCATACAATGCCCCTGTATCATCCACTTGAACTTTTCATTGCATCAGGCACACTGGGCACCTTTGCACTTCCATTGGCCATCCGAACCACCACTTACTCTCCATAAGGTCTCCCTTGTGCTGCAGGCCGGGCAGCGTAGTAGTATTGTTTGAACTCATCCATCCACACTTCTGCTGTGCGCTTGGTATTTCTAGAGGGGCAACACAAATGGCTGAGGTGAAAATCTATGAAGCGTATAAAGGGACTTCCAACATTGTATAAAGGGAGCCCACTAACTCTGTGACTATACCGGTCTCTCCACCCCTTCACGAACATATTTGGGGTGCTACTTTGGCTCCACCCAGGCTACACTTGCCTTAATTCCTGGTTACCAGAGAGTTTCCACTTCTTCCCTGTTCCTGCAATTGCTGTACACAATCTAGGCAACAGCTTAGAGGAGGAGTTTCTCATTTTGGCTGGTGTAATAAGATAACTAGATGCTTTGCAGCTGTTGTGCTTGGAAGCACAGCTAGTTCTCCTCATGGTAACATTCCCGAGAGGCCTGCTTGGGGCTTGGTCTCACAGCTGGTGGGGGTCTCTAAAAGGCTGTATACAATTCAGCTGTTTTGCTTGCTGGGGTTTCAGTCAAATATTTCCTTCATTTCAGGCCATGTTCATTTGCCCTCTTTGCCTCATTTGAATAAACTCAAAGTGAAACTCAATAGAAACCATTAATGCCCCCCAGCTTCAATGTGAGACCAGAAAATGGCTCAGGTGTTCTCCATGTCAGCTTGGAGGTGTGCAGAAGGCTTGCAGACTCTCAGAAATCTTGTGATGACCCTGAGCGGAATTTAGAGCCAGTAACAAATCCCTGAACCAGGTGAGTTTGATGAAGCTTCAAATTTACTTGCAAATATTTCTTGCTGCTCTATATCTATTCTCTCACTTGTCTGTGTTTCAGAAATACTCCCTCTGCAAGTAATGGCCTCAGGATTTCATGGTCCAGACTATCACTATAAAAACCACCGGATTGTAAACTCCTTAGGACAGGGACTGACTTTAGATTTATGTCCTGTTTAGCACCAAACTCACTCCTGGCAATTAGCAAGCAACAATCATCGTGTGAATTGTGCATGATTCTGGAACCTGAGCAGTCTTTCACTGACACTGGTACAGAAAGGAGTGGCAAAGAGGCTGCATGGAAGGAATTAATCCCTGGAAAAAAACTAGACACATGGATTTTTTTTTTGAAATATCTTTGTACTGGGTTTCTTTTGGGAGCCCTGAAGGGAGACAGGAGTATTGGGCTACCAGAGTCCACACTCTAACCAAATTCACATCTTGGAATACTAGAGGTTAGGGCTACAAGGCAACACAGGCCTCATCAGGTCCCAGCCCTCGATGCCTTGCTATTGCCTACACACACAATTCCCCAGAACGGTTTTCCAATCCACTTTTGAATGGTTCTATTGACAATATCCCAGCTACCTCTCACAGTGGCAGTTCCATTTGCCTAATTGCTCTTCTTGCTGGAGATGGACCTACATCACAGTGTTCCAGCCCTGATCTAAACTTCCCCTAAGCTCAACGGCATTCTAATCAGAGAGTTTAGTTTGGCCTATAATAGAGATGGCGGCCAAAGTCAAAGCTGAAATCTGGCTTTGGATCCAAAGCATCCCAAAGTTCAAGGGTGCCTGTACATGAGCTATTGGGTTGGGCTCCTCTCTTCTTAAATTCATTAAAGCTTCTCTTCTTTATTATGAACATTAGAGCCAGAACCTGTTTAAGTTCACCCTGTTCATCCCCAACAGGGACCAGTTCAGGTTTGTTCTCTATAGCACCTTATCAAATACTTTGTCTATTCCAGGTTTAAATGACTCCAGTGATGGGACTTTAGCACTTCCTGTCCTTCAGTTTAAGGTCCAGACTTCTTGTCATTATTGAAGGGAAGGCCGTTCCATCCATGGTCAGCCTCAGAACTTGTCTCTTTCCTCCTTTATATTTACTAAACATCTATATACACCTCTCCTTCACTGCTCCCTTCGTGAATAAGGTGATGTATTCATTTCTGGGAACCTATTTGTGAAGGTCCTTTCCTCACCCAATTTGCTGCATGACTGAAAAGCATACCTAACATGCTATAACTGAGAATGGAAATGAAAACATAACTGACTTGTAGGTCTCGCCCTCTTCCAATGCCATTAGTCCATGATAAGCCTGAGTAAGACGTATAGTGGACAGGTAAGAGGTGACCATGCTGCAGGCAATTGGGTATTCACATTTGTTGTTATTCTTATAACATCAAGAAATATACACAAAAAAGGGACCCACAAACACATAGCTTATCTGGGAAACAACTGGTGATAAGAGCAACTCTTCCCATCTGTGGACAATGCTTTCCTTATTAACATGTCAATGGACAGCCCTCAACTTCGAAACTTGAAAGGGGAAAAAGCCCTTTTGGACTCCATTGGCTCTTCTGGAGACTTTCTCCTTGGCTAACGATTTTCAACACCTTCCCAGATGGGTGAATGGTACCTTCACAGGGTAATAACTTGGCCATCATAGCTGTGCAATGGAGTGCTAGGCTTTGCCCACGTAAGCCTGTGCTTGAAAGGCTATACATGTCTTTACAAGAACTGGGGTCTAGTGGCCTCTAATCAGGGATCACAAGTCCCAGTCTGTCACTCAGCATCCTATATCTTAAGCAGCCAACCACAGTGGAGCTAGTCGCTTCCAGCTGTCAGAATTCCACGCATTCCCGAGGGTCTGCTCTGGAGGCAGACTCAACTGGGGGGAGAGAGGGGGTCAAACTGTTTGCATCACATATCAATCTGAAACGCTGCTCTGGCTCCGTCTCCGTCTCCATTATCGCGATGGTCTTGCATGCATTTGACTCAGATTTTCTGGTCTGGCGGAGCTGTCCTCAGCCCCAGGCCAGGATCAGTCGGGACAAGGTAGCATTATGACACTTCTATGTTCCCCTGATTTCAGAACCACTAGGTGCCAGCCTGGTGGCATCTGGGAATCAGCTAGGGGAAGGGGCATTCCCCACCACACCCCTTGTGTTAGGGGACAGGGAAGGTGGCGCAGGAACCACTACCACAGTGGTGAAGGAATCCCCTGCTCTGGGGAAATCCTGAGAGGCCCAAAAGCACTGGGTTTATGTCTGCTTTGGGCTGGGAGACGGCTGAAATGCTGACACGTCCAATCTTTCCCCCTTCATCCGTTACTGATGTGGGCTGTGCTCTCCCAGCAACACTCAATTCCTTTTCACACAGGAACAAATCATTCAGCAGTACATGCAGGCAGCCAGAGTGCAATACCTACTTTATATAAGTGTTGGCATTTCCCTCTGGAAAGACATAGGGGTGTTTCTTCCGGAACACATGTCCAACCCGGCTGCAGGGGATAATTTCCAGGCTCCCTCCGCACATCCACACACGGAAGGAGATTTCTGCAAGAGAATCAGCTTCAACCTTTTATCTCCTGACTCCTGGAGCAGGGTGGATGCTGGTTTTCTCTATCATTTCACCCGCTGCCACACCAAAGCCAGGTAAATCCATTATTGGAGGGGCTTTTGTAGGCTCAGCTTTCTTTAAAGTGCATTTCAAAGCTACTTACTCTCTGTTTAAAGTTAGCCCACTTGAAACCAGCCTATAGCGCAGTGGGTAATAGCATAATGGGAAGAGCAAGACATGCAGCACAGCTTACTTCACAGAAGCAGCTTGCTGTTTGTTCCTCTTGTAATTACTTCTGCGCTGCATAACTCAGAGCCACGTCCCTCCACACGGGCTCACCAAGAAAGGGTCTGAATTCAGTTTATTAACGATTGCAACGTGCCTTTAGAAGGCCCACGTTTTTATGAATCAGGGCCTGATCCTGCAAAGCACTGAGCTGATCATAAAAGATCCTGAGCACCCTTCAGCTCCTACTGGAATCAATGGGAGCTGAGGGTGTTTGACACATCCCAGGAAGTGCTCAGCATCTTGTACGATGGGGCCCTTGGTGCCTATGCTGCATGCACATGTACAACAAGGTCACTCAAACATACATTTGCCTGCACAGCTCTCTGCAGGATCAGCCTGGAAAACAATGCTGCTGGCGTCAGGGAATTTAATCCAAATTGCCCACAGCCAGTTTCTGACCATCTGGGTGGGCCTTTTTGGAAGTATTTATATCCCCTGTGGATTAAGGATTCAATACTGGAGTAACTGGCTGAAATTCTATGGCTGTGTTATGCAGGAGGAGATGATCTAATGATCCCTTCTGGCCTTCAAATCTATAAATCTGAAACTTCATCGCCAGATCATCACCTTTCGACAGAATAGGGATTCATACACCCCTTGGGAAACCGAGAAAAAAGAAGAAGAGACCGGTTTCACAGTTTCTTGCACCCTGGATAACGATGGTGATTTTTGAAATTGCAGTGCAATGTTTAGCACTCATCAAGCTTTACAAACATTGACTTGCTCCTCCCCTGGAAGGCAGGAAAGTACTGTCTGCCCCATTTCACTGTGGAATCACAGAAACTGGGCATGAAAGACACCCATTAGATCATCCAGTTCATTGCCCTGCCCATGCCGGACTGTTCCTTACACTTCATTTTCCAGTGTTAGCACACTGGTGCTGCTCAGTTGCTACTTCAATACAAATAACCACCAATAACAATGGGGGAGATTTCTAAGGCACATGTGGTGATTACGTGCCGAACTCCCATAGAGTCAGTGGGAGTTCAGCACCCATCAGCCACCTGTACCTTTGAAATGTCCCCCAACTGGCCTAGTTTTAAAAGTCCTAAGAGACGGCTCTTCCACCTCTTCGCTTAGGAGACTGTTCCTCAGCTTAATACATCTCATTGTCAGGAGGTCTGACTTGACATTCAGCTTTCTTAATTCCACCCCATTACTCTCAGTTACACCTCGTGCATCACTCTGATGATTCTCCGCTCTCCCCGTGGACACCCTGCAAGTATACGTGGAGTGTTATGTCCCCAGCTTTGTCGTGGGGTGATCAAGCTCTAGAAACAATCTTTGGTGCTTAACATTTTCCCTAATAATTTCTGCTGCTCTCCTCAGAATGCTCAGTTTGTTAACATCTGATGGGGGTAAACTGAGGCACAGAGGTAAGGTGACTTCTCCAAGGCAACACAGAAAGTCAGTGACAGAGCCAGCACCAGATCTCGAGATGTTCCTGGGTCTCAGATCATAAACAAGGCTTTCCCTCTTTCTCTCTCTTTGAGGGTTGAGTTCCCTGAAGGGAGGGACTCCTGTATGCCCTCTCCCTTGGCTTTGGGATGATTACTGTGCAATTTTTGTTTTAATTCATGGAAGCGTATTTGTCATTCAGGTTTTGTAAAAGGTATTTTTTAATATATAAAACCCAAATTTGGGGGGGGGGGGTGGAATTGGGTGAGTATTCCTTTAAGCATGGTGATAATAGTATCAGATAGCACAAAACAGCCAGTCATGATCATAGAACTCATGTGACAGCAATGAGCCACCTATGCACTGCTTTGGGAGGTGTCCAGACACAGCTGTTCCCAGCCCTCACCACACACTGCGGCTTCTCTCTGGGAAAACACAGGAGAAACCAAGCTAGCTGCAAAGCCTTCTTGACTTTGGGACGTTTGACATCTGGATCCAAATTTCATGGCATGAGCCCCTCTCTAATAACAAGGCCCCAGCAGGAGGTGCTGCCAGAGATCGGGAGAGGAAGCCCAGCAGGTGGAACAGATGCAAGTCCCTCCTTTCAGGGGTTCCCTCCCTGCTGCCACTCTTCCCCCCACCCCTTCCCTTTTGCTGCAGCATTTATTGAGGAGAAAGTGCCAGCGAGAAGCGGAACCTCACAATTCCCCCAAGGGCGGGTATTAATGGGCCAATAAAACATGCCCTTGTGCCGTGGCTTTGTGCTATATTGGGAGCCACCTTAATCGCAACAGAAAGGAAATGAGATTAGTGAGGGGTTTGGAGGCTCTAAGTTGTTACATCCAGCTCTCTTCACAGCCGGGTGCTGTTCTTCATCTGCCCCGGTGTCCCGTGCTGTATGGTCCCTGAATATCGCTGCAGTCAAAAGGGGGCACTGATGAATGCACAGTTAGCCCAAGCAGCTGGGAACAGGCTTGTGGATGCTGCACCATTCATCCTCTTCCTCTCCCTTTCTGTTCAGCCCATTAGGGACTATGGCTCTCTGAAGGGTTTAGAGAGAAGGGGGGGGGGCTGTATATTTCAACCCCCTGCTTGCTTGTGTCTTCAGTCACAATGAAGAGGAAGGATGATGTGATTTCAATGCACTGGAAATCAGCCTGAAAGCACGTTACTCAAGCTGCAGGAGACACTCTGTAAGTGAAGCGGCAACTTCCCAACATCTAGCAGTCTTGCAGACATCAGGTCTAATCCCAGTAGGGGCAATTCAAAGCCTTAATTTCTTCCCAGCTTATTGGTATGGAAATAATACTTGGCGCTATCTATATCCCCTTCCCTCCAAGGAGCTGAGAGTGCTACTGTAGTAAGTAATCCTCACAACCCCCTGGAGGGTGGTGGTTTTATACTCATTTAACAGATAGTAAAACTGAGGCCACACAAGGTTAAAGCATGTGTCCAAGTCACACAGAGCCAGGAATAGAAGCCAGATGCCCTGGTGCCTAGACCTGTCCCTTACCCACAAACCATTTCTGGAGTTTAAAGCCAATCCCTGGTGCATTGTTATTTTTGCCTCTGTTACTGCTAAAATCCATCCATGTTCTGTTAAACACATTTCAGGAAGCTGGTGTGTAACAGAAAGTATCAGACTCTAAAATATCCCCAGTTCGGCCACGCAGGGCTCTCTCCTGAGGGGAACACTCTTCTGCTTGTACCACAACTCCATCCCAGTCTTCCTGTCACTGTCTGCCACCTGCTTGACACAGCTACTACAATGCACACCTGAGTTACATGGCACATGGAACCAAGGCCTGACAAGAGGAACTGCAACATCTGCAGAGAGGGAAAGACAACAGACAAACGGAGACAGCAAAGCAGAGAGTGGACTGGGTGGTGGAAGGGATTGCTAATGGGCTACCAAACTGTTCTTTGCTAGGTCTCTAGCCTGAATCCATTCAGGGTTGGTACTCAATAGATGTTACCACTATCCAAAGGATGTTCAGTGGTCTACATGAAATATGTGGTGGGTCTCACCGTAATACTACCAGCTAAGGGTCCACATCCCATTTAGCATCTCTGCTGGCACTCTCTGCAAAGAAAGTGAATGGCCAGGGGGACTAATCACCCCTGCCACAGTCCTAGCCATGGTCCCTGCAGGTTAGGTTTGAGGTGTGCTGGAGGCTTGCCCATGCTGTAGTGGGATGAAGCACCTTCAATCTGCAGGCTGACACTCGGCAGCCTGGCACCAGCAGCAGTACATTACTGACAAAGAGCTCAAGAACAAAGTTTCAAACCAGTTTGGGCATTGACAACATCCCCAAAGGCCTCCCTCTAATCTGAATGCAGATTCCAACTTGCTTTTATTTTCGATGGAGTCTGGCAGTCCCCTGTGGCTGTCAATCGCACTGCCATAAAGCAGTGGAGCTCAGTTGTTAATGCTGAAAAAAAACCACCGCTGCAGTGCTACATTGTATTCCAAGTGCTCTATCTAATTAGGAAGAAGAGTAAATCACCAAACGGCTGAATTGTATTTCACTGCAAACATAATGAAAGGAACAGTCAGTCATTCCAGTCCTTCAAAATGCACCACAAGATCCTGATTTCCCAGTCACTTACCCTGAAGCCAGTGGAGTTGCTCTGGTGCAAGTGAGATCAGACTCTGGCCCCATGAGTGCTTGCAGCAGGGGAGATTCTGTTCTGTCACAGCTGGAAGGTGAGCATCGCTGTGACTAGGACACTGAGGGGCATGCTCTGACCTCCCTCAGTGGGGCTATGCAAACATGAGAGCAGGAGCTAACCTCATGTAGCTGGAGGCACAAATCCACCGCTTTGGTGTCACTATGTTAACCCGTTTGGTCCATTTTGTGTCGTATTGCTTTTCCTTTTACACACAAGCTGTTGTCCTGCTTCTCAGCTACCTTGTGTCTGAGTGCTCCCAGCTTGCTGACTGAGCAGTCGTTGCCTGTTATGAAGGGTCAGACACACCACTGTTGCTATAGGGAGAAGCCAACTTTCCCTCTCTGGGCCAGTGAGACTCACTGTGGTCCAAGTGGGGTTTCCACCCTGCCTACCCTCATGAACTCTGCTGATGGAGAATACAAAGGGACAATTATTACTGCTATTACACCAGTGCCCAGAAGCTGCAACTGAGATCAGGGCCCCTGTGTGCTAGGCCCTGTATATACACACAGTCAGAGACATTCCCTGCCACAAAGAGTTTACAGAAGGTCCAGCGAGATGAAGTGGCTTGTAGTCTAAGATCACGCTGCAGGTTAGTGGTAGAACTGGGAACCAAACCCAGGTCTCCTGCCAGTCCAGGGCCTTATATAAAGAGTGTCTCCTCCACCTTCCATGATCATAATCCAAGCTTGGCCAATGTCACTTGTTTTTGCACTTCATGGGACCCCTGCAACTCTTGTCTAGCTTAATCTAGCAGAGAGATGGGCAAGCCCCAAGGCTAGCAAAATTTGGGTCTGTTACAGTTTGAACCTTGGTTAAATGCTGCCTGGGACTCCATGGCCATGGCTGCCCTCTGATACTGGGAAGGTAAGAACACGACGTTATCAGGACCAGCCTCAAAGGGAACTTTGTTGATAATGAAAACAGCCAGCGACATAACATAGGTTAGAACAATGCATAAGGGGTGTAAACCCTAATGCTTCAGGGCATAAGCCAACTGCTAACTGACGGGTTGGGAAAAAACTTCTCCTATGGGCAGGCTATTCCATAATAGTCCATTTTGGTCCCTTCCTGGAATGAGGACACCAGACTAGATGGACCTGATCCAGCATGGCATGTCCTACATTTATGTTTAGTTTTCTTTGCAAAGACATGTTTTAGACGATTAATCCGAGGGAGAAAGGGGCTCACTGCGGCTTTTTGTGATGAATTTTTTCAGACAGCAGTGCAAGAAAGAGCAGATGCTGCAAGTCAGAACCTTGGCAAGAAACTCTCTCTCTCACACACACACTTTACATTGCAAGAAAGAAATAAAATACTTTAGAGAAATAGTGTATGGAAGACAACAATAGCGCTAGACAATGGATGGGATTATTCTAAAACACAAGCATCTGTTCCTATGGATCCCTGACAGTGTTGCTACATCTGTTAAGACAGAATTTTTTTTCATTGCTAGCCACACTCCCCAGAGGTGCTGAAGTATTAAAACCAGCTTAGGATCTGTCTCCCTGTCATCAAGTACCTCATTCTTCTTTCATGGCCGCAAGCCTACCGGATTCGATCTGCAGCATCATTACAGCTGCAAACAGAAACAACCCAGCCTGATCTAGCTGTCTGATATGGTGAACAGGGATGGTATATCACCTATTTAACCTCTCCATCGAGGCTCACAGCTAGGAGCTCCCCAAAGGACAGGTGTGAACATAGAGGGCAGAGGTGGATTTAGATGACTGGAAGCACAGGGCCCGAAATCCACTTGTCATCAAACTATATAGGGCAGGTGTGCTCAACCTTTTCCATGCTGAGACCTCTTTTCCATCTTGCCAAGGTCTAGCTGGGAACCTCTCTCCGATTTAGCAGTATAGTCATGGAAGGGTTGTCACAGCCTTCTGATGATTGTTTTTTCATAGATTCATAGATTCCAAGACCCGAAGGGACCACTGTGATCATCTAGTCTGACCTCTTGTATAACACAGGCCAGAGAACTACCCCAAAATAATTCCTAGAGCAGAACTTTTAGAAAAACTTCCCATCTTGATTCAAAAGCTGGCAGTGATGGAGAATCCACCATGATCTTCGGTGAATTGTTCCATTGATTAGTTTAAAAAAGTACCTCTTATTTCCAGTTTGAATTTGTCTAGCTTCAACTTCCAGCCACGTTTTACCTTGCTCTGCTAGACTGAAGAGCCTATTATTAAATATTTGTGCCCCATGTAGACACTGACGGCCTGTAATAAAGCAACCCCTTAGCTTTTCTTTCTTAAGTTAAATAGATTGAGAATCTTGACTCCATCACTATACAGCATAAAAGAAAAGGAGTACTTGTGGCACCTTAGAGACTAACAAATTTATTTGAGCATAAAATAAAGCTACAGCTCACTTCATCGGATGCATTCAGTGGAAAATACAGTGGGGAGATTTATATACACAGGGAACATAAAACAATGGGTGTTACCATACACACTGTAACGAGAGTGATCAGTAATGTGAGCTATTAACAGCAGGAGAGTGTGTGGGGTGGGGGGAAGAACCTTTTGTAATGATAATCAAGGTGGGCTATTTCCAGCAGTTGACAAGAATGTCTGAGGAACAGTGGGGAGGGGGAGGAATAAACATGGGGAAATAGTTTTACTTTGTGTAATGACCCATCCTCTCCCAGTCTTTATTCAAGCCTAAGTTAATTATATCCAGTTTGCAAATTAATTCCAATTCAGCAGTCTCTCATTGGAGTCTGTTTCTGAAGGTTTTTTTGTTTAAGAATTGCCACTTTTAGGTCTGTAATCGAGTGACCAAAGAGATTGAAGTGTTCTCCAATTGGTTTTTGGATGTTATCATTCTTGCTTGTTCACCTGCACATCTACCAATGTGATATATGCCATCATGTGCCAGCAATGCCCCTCTGCCATGTACATTGCCCAAACTGGACGGTCTCTATGTAAAAGAATAAATGGACACAAATCAGATGTCAAGATTTATAACCTTCAAAAACCAGTCGGAGAACACTTCAATCTCTTTGGTCACTCGATTACAGACCTAAAAGTGGCAATTCTTCAACAAAAAAACTTCAAAAACAGACTCCAATGAGAGACTGTTGAATTGGAATTAATTTGCGAACTGGATACAATTAACTTAGGCTTGAATAGAGATAGGGAGTGGATGGGTCATTACACAAAGTAAAACTATTTACCCATGTTTATCCCCCCCCACACACACACACCGTTCCTCAGACATTCTTGTCAACTGCTGGAAATGGCCCACCTTGATTATCACTACAAAAGGCTTTCCCCCTCCCGTCCCTCCTGCTGGTAATAGCTCACCTTACCTGATCACTCTCATTACAGTGTGTATGGTAACATCCATTGTTTCATGTTCTCTATGTATATAAATCTCCCCACTGTATTTTCCACTGAATGCATCCGATGAAGTGAGCTGTAGCTCACGAAAGCTTATGCTCAAATAAATCTGTTAGTCTCTAAGATGCCACAAGTACTCCTTTTCTTTTTGCGGATACACCATAACACGGCTGCTACTCTGAAAACTATACAGCATGTTTTCTAATCCTTTATTCATTCTTGTGGCTCTTCTTGGGAACTCTCTCCAATTTATTAACATCTTTTTGAATTGTGAGTCCAGAACTGGACACAGTGTTCCTGCAGTGGCTGCACCAGTGCCAAACACAGAGGTAAAATAACCTCTCTGCTCCTACTCAAGATTCCCATTTATGCATCCCAGGATCGCATTAGCTGTTTTGGCCACGGCATTGCACTGGGAGCTCATGGTCAGCTGAATATCCACCATGACCTCTTAATCTTTTTCAGAGTCACTGCTTCCCAGATTAGAGTACCCCATCCTGTAAGTATAGCCTAGATTCTTTGTTCCTAGATATAGAGATTTATATTTAGCTGTATTAAAAATACATATTGTTTGCTTGCACCCAGTTTCCCAAGAGATCCAGATCACTCTGAATCAGTGACCTGTCCTCTTCAATTTTACCACTATCTCAATGTTCGTGTCATTGGCAAACTTTATCAGTCATGATTTATTGTCTTTTGCCAGATCATTAATCAAAATATTAAATAGTGCTGGGCCAAGAACTGATCCTTGTGGAACCCCACAGACTAATGATTCCCCATTTACAGTTATATTTTGAGACCTATCAGTTAGCCAGTTTTTAATCCATTTAATGTGTGCCATGTTAATTTTTTATTGTTCTAGATTTTTAAATCAAAATGTTGTGCAGTATCAAGTCAATTACATCAACACTATTACCACTTTTATCAACCAAACTTGTAATCTCATAAAAAATACAGATTTAGTTTGACAGGATCCATTTTCCATAAACCCACATTGATTTGCATTAATTATATTACCCTCCTTTAATTCTTTTTTAATCAAGTCCTGTATCAGCTGCTCTATTATCTTGCCTGAGATGGCTGACAGGTTTATAATTACCCAGGTCATCCCATTTACACTTGTAAAAAATTGGCACAATATTAGCTTTCTTTCAGTCTTCTGAAACTTTCACATTTCTCCAAGACTTCTTGAAAATCAACATTAACAATCCAGCAAGCTTCTGAGCTAGCTCTTTTAAAACTCTTGAATAGAAGTTAACTGGACCTGATGATTTGCAAATGTCTCATTTTAGTAGCTGCTATTAACATTCTGCAGAGACACTGATGGAATGGAAAGTGTGTGATCATCACCATATGATGAAACTATATCATCTGTTTTGCCTCAAATACAGAACAGAAATAGTTATTGAATGATTCTGCCTTTTCTACATTATAATTGATAATTCTATCATTTCCATCTATTAGCGGACCAATATCATTGTCAGGATTCTTTTTGTTCCTAATATATTTTAAAATATCTCCTTATTGTCCTTAACTCTGCTGGCCACATATTCATCCTTGTATCCCTTGGCTTCCCTGCTTCTGATTTATATTAATTACTATCAACTTTCCCTTTCTTCAATTTGTTATATATTATTCTTTTATTTTTTTACAGATGTCTTCACTTCCCCTCTAAACCAGTTTGGTCTTTTAACCAGTAAAACCTTCTTCCTTGATTGTGGCTTTTGGGGCCTCTAATAAGGTGTTCTTAAATGATTCCCAATTATCATTCAAATTTTTCTGATAAATTCTTCATCCCAGCTGCTTTGGCTCATAATTGTTTTCAGATTTGTGAAACTGGCCTCATTAAAGCACTCTATATATATTACTGATCTGCACTTTATGTTGCTTGCACATTATAAATGTTGTCAAATCATGATCACGTGTACCTAAGCTGTTTGCAACCCCCGTGCCCCTTCGAGAATGCCTGAGCCACTATTTCAGGCATGCTGCAAATTCAAGCAGGTATTACCTCATCCATTTACATTTTCAAGATTATATCTGTGAACGTAAAGCTAGAAACATAGTTGGATGTTTTAAAGAAAAAAGAAAGAATGAGAGGGAATGGGAGATTACTATCAGTTCCCCAGTAACATGTTCACAATCACCAGGTTGAGAATCTTTGGTTTAGTGTATCTAGCAGCACTATATCGATCACCATGGAGGAGATGGAGTACTATAGACCAATAATGGCAGTCCTTTCAGCGTTGGAACACTTTGAGACATTGAAAGGCTCCCATACTTGCACAGGATACAGATGAAAATAACTAGGGGAAACCATTCAGAGCATTTGGAGTGAACCCAGTATTAGTCAGACACTACTTGAGAGCATGGGTGGTGCATGGAACCCCCCTACCCCCGTTCAGGGAAGCTAGCCCCCAGCCCCACCCCTTCCGTTCAAGGCCCCACCACTACCTTGCCCCTTCCCCCCTCCTCCCCCACCAGAGCCCAGAGCCCCCCACTACAGCTGGGGGAGCCCCACCTCAACTCTGGAGCACCGGCCTGTCCCAACCCCAGGTGGCCCCAGCCCCGGAGCACCAGCCAGCCCCAGCCTGGCCAGCCGGTCCGATCACCCACCCTAGGTGCCCTGAGTCCTAGGCCACCAGCCAGCTCATCCTAGCCCTAGCCCCAGCCCCAGCCCACTTCGGGGGGAGAGGCTAAGCAAGGGCAGGAAGAGGAGCAGCCTGGTCTGGGACCATGAGGGAAGACTGGGATGTAGAAGGGGACCTCGGGGTGGAGCATGGGTGAGGCCATGCCTGGCTGTTTCAGGATGCTTAGCCTCCACTGGCCTATGATACCCACCAGCCATGCTTGAGAGGAAGAGCCAGCCCCATCTCTTGGGAGGATGAAGATCCCCACGTCCCTGCAACAACAGAGACTCACCAAAGTTCTCCCCACCCCAGATGTCCATGGCAGTGTCATACTTCCCCAGGTGGTTGAACCAGGCTTTGTCGATCACAAAGAGCCCCCCTGCAATGATCGGAGTCCTGCAGAGATACAAAGGGAAGAGGGGATAAGCCCTTACTCAAACACTAGAGTAGAACCCGAGATGCACAGTAAGCCACTTCCTTTCTCTTCCTATTCTGCTTTCAGAGCGATATATCTGTGAATCTTCCTATTATCCCGAAACAAGGACACACGTCTCAACATGGCAGAGCCATTTAACGGCTGGCTTAGTATTTTTCTGTCGATCATAAACTGCCTGGCACTTAAAAACAGGCTAATGCACACATTAACACAACTCCTATGAGCCCAGAGTTCACAGCCCTTATTGTAGGCTTCAGAACCAAAAATGCACTTAGCACTTGGGGGTTATTTACATGACATGACCTAAACGGCCTTTGTGCCAGAAGAGATCTTATTAGGAACACCAGTGTAACAGGGAGAGGAAGCCTGTGCCTATTCAACAGGGGATTTTTAAAAGCCATCACTGTGAGTTTGATCTAGGATTTCTCAAACGAGGGGTCCCGACCCAAAAGAAGGTCACAACACTATTGAAGGGGGGGTCACGAGAGCGGTGGCTGCTGGCTGGATGCCCAGCTCTGAAGGCACCACCACCATCACCAGAAGCAGTGCAGAAGTAAGGGTGGCATGGTGGGGGGGAGTTTGTCCCTTTTTAGGGGGGTCGTCACAGTCTGAAATATTTTCAAAGGGGTTCTCAGCAAAAAATGTTTGAGAACCCCTCGTTTGATCTTTATTTCAAAACAGGGCTACTTTTTGCCTTCTGGATTAGCTGAGGTTATCAAAGAGAAGTCATGTGGAGGGGTTGGAGAGAGAGAGATGAGGATCATTTTAGGAGTACCAACCATTCGATGGGGCAGGCCCTATGCCTATGAATCTGTGCCACATCCTGCAAACATGTACGATTAAGATGCATTGGATTTGTCTCGTGTCTCATGATCTCTCTGCACCGCGAGGGGGCTCCAATTGTTTTTGCAGGCAGGACAATCACAAAAATGAGATGGGGCACCGGGAGATGAACATGAGCTCGTTACAAGAACCAGGACAAGCAGCAGCAAGATTTGGTTCCCCATGATGTGCGTCCTCTGCATCATTTCTGGAGCTCTGAGCTTTCACCACCACATTCCCTGTTCCATGCTTCATGTCACAACAACAATATTTCTGTTCAAGGACCGGACAAAATACCAGCCAACACCATACCTTAGCCAGCAACAAGGGGTGAGTAAGGTGAGGCACTCCCTCCAACCCAAGGGATGAGGACAGATTTTTTTCTCTTCCTGATTTGATTAACTCTCCTGAGATTCATCACTCACTTCCTATAACCTTCAGACTTGCTGTCCGCCCCTTAGGCAGCTTAGAAGGGCAAGGCTGGTCGGGAAGGCATGATCTGGATCACTTGCTTTCATCAAGGGTTTCATCCTTTTTCAAGGATTCCTCTTGTTCTTGGGTAAAATATGAGTTGTGAGAAGTAAAGTAAGAGTCTTTGTTGGGAGAAGAAGGGTCTTGTTCACAGGCTGGAAGAACTAGGAGCCTTCGCCTGTTTTTACTTAGCCTTTTGGGGTGGGGAAATCATGTGGAGCCCTTAGGCACTACCTTATTACAATAATAATAATTGTGACCCTGAGTTGTAAAACCCAAAGTAAACTGGAACTCAGGACAGATCCATGAGACTCAGGACTGTTATGGGACGGGTGGGAGTACCTATCCATCTCCTCCATGGTGCCATATGTGTTAAACCAGGTCCCTAATTAGATTTCCTTCTGGACCAGCTAAATAGAACCATGTGCTGTATCTAAAGAAATCAGCAATATCTCCAGTCAGGGTCAGATCCACAGCCGGTGAAGTCAACGGAAAGACTCCCATAGACTTCAATGGGCTTTGAGTCGAGTCCTTAATGTGCAAATTTCCTTGCAAGTGAAAAGGGGAAAATCAGACAAGGCCCTGGACACAGACTAGCTGGCACCAACTTCCACAGAAGAAAGCCCTCCACTCACCCCAGTTTTCCCCCCTCTGCTGCCTTGCTACTTACTTAATGGGTTCTGTAGGGTCAATTCGTTTGGCTTTCTGCTCTGGGGAAAGCTGCTCCCATTTGAAATGTAGACTCCAGTCAAACCCTAAAAACAAAGTATAGAAGGACCACGGTGAACTTGGAGATGAACACAAACTAGGAGATCACCAAACCCATCCCCTAGCAAGCACAAAATTGTTTCTGATTTTCCAGTTTTAAATGACCCAGATAACGGGTCTGCAGCCAGTTCTCTGAGGAGACGATTCCAGTGTCTAACACATTTAAATATTACAAACAAAAAACTACTTGAAAGGAGAGCTACAGTTGCAATGTCCAGCACTCAAAAAAGTCAGGAAGTGCCAGAACAAAGGTGGCCTGTAAAGCCCTAATTCAGCACCCTTGTGCATATGCATTAGGATACAGTCTTTAACTACATGAGCACACACTATTGTTTTCACAGGAGCCCTGCCTCATTCAGTGAACAGAACAGACAGGGCTCAGTTGATGATCAGCAATATAATATTTCATTTTACCACCATCGTTCAACATGTGGGCCCATGGCCTTATTTATTTATTATTAATTTCCTCATGGGCTTTTCTATTGTGCTCATCACTGTAATACCTGAGGGTTCAAAAGCATTGGCGAATTTACCTTCACAACCTCCCTATAGGATGATGGGGTGATACTATCCTCATTTTACGGATGGGAAACTGAGGCATGGAGGCATTAAGGTCCAAAGTGTACATTAACTCTGGGTGCCCTGTTGGAGAGACGTAGGGCCTGATTTTTCAGAGTACTCAGTATTACACAGCCTTTTGAATGTTCAAAGCACAACTCCTATCGACTTCAGTTGCATTTGTGAGTGCTCAACACATCTGCAAATCAAAACAGGCGCCAAAAATTGAGGAACACACAAGTAGTGACCATCTCTGAAAAGTCTACTTTAAGTGCCTGTTGCAGCACCACACAGGAACTCTGTGGCAGGCAGAGAACCCAATTCTCCTAGCAGCATTCAACTGCCTAAACCCAGAGACTCTCCCCTCCCTTTCTGCAGTCCCCTGCCTCATTTGCTACCCACCTTTCAACTTTGCAACAAGTGAAACAGGGGCCCTCAAACAAAAGCCTCCTTTGTTGCACAGCCTGGTTCATTCTCTAAGCATGTAGGAAATGTCGCATGTTCTGGGGCTTCTAGTCAGAGAGGTGCAGAGCACAAAGGGGCTCAGAGACAGGAATCTCAGAGAACCAGCAAGTTTGCACTGAGGTCGAAACTAGAGACTGCCTCATCTGCTGGGCCCCCATCTTGAGAAGGAGGCTCAAAGATTGTAGCAAAGAGGCAATGAGCCAAGCCTGTTTGAACTTGAAGAATGGCTTTGGTTCTGTTTATAGAACTGTATAAATTGCCATACCAGAATACATTCATGGTTCATCTAGCCCAGTTACCCTTTCTGCAGAGGCTATAGAGACTGGACTTCAGTATGGGCCATGTCTCCTCTGGCACAAACCTGTTAATCTGTCATTAGTCTCATAATAGATTCCATTTGCCTCTGTGTTAAAACTACCAGACAACCAAGCTTGGCTGACAGTCTCTGCACGAGCATTAGCTGGCACTTTCTAGAGAAATCCAAGGACATGAGTAAAAAACTCCAGGGGCGCGTGCTACACAAAAAACAAGGAGGGGAGCCACTCTTTCTCTCTCTCAGAGTAATCAAAGAACAGCATTCTCCAGGGAGGGAAGAGTCATCTTGCCATTTAGCAGAGGGAAGTCATATTTCAGGGCCTGATTCTTCACTGTGTCACTTTGGTTTTACACTGGCATATATCTGGAGTGACACAATGGGGAAATCAGGCAACCAGAAACGTGCAAAGCTCAGAAGGGGACTTCAGCTAACAAATCAACTTATAGCTATGGAGATATGTATGGCAATACTATCCCTCTATATCCTTCCCCTTCAATGACACCCAGTTTTCTCTGCTGCTAGGGGTTAGCTTAGATGGGATACTTCCCCTGCATGGCCACTGCTCCCTAGTAAGGAATTCCATTCCCTCAAGTCAGTGGTATGAAGGGCCAGTCTAGCTTGCAAACTGATAGAGATGGAAACAGTGTATTTTTAGCATGCCTTGCACAAAACAGCTGTGTATACAGAGCATTATAAATAATTCTTACAGTAGGGAGCTCCGACTCAGTGCCTCCTTCACACTGAGTCAGCCACTTCCCTCTGCCAGTGTCTGCTGAGCCTAGTACCTGACAGATCAGCATCACCCGACAGGGAGCGAGCACAATACACACTCACCTCCTCTCAGGTCCGAGGAAGCGGCCACATAGGCAAAAGTGTCCAAGTTGATGATGTCGATAACTGGACTGACCACGCGGGTTGGATCCTGAGAACAAGGAACAAAACAACCCATGACTTTTGACCTGGTGTAGCTTCTCCTCAGAAGCCAGCTCAGGAGCAGGGTGGTGGGAAAACCTGTATTATGGGCAAAGATGCGAGGAAGCTGTTTGCCACTGAGGTCTGGAGTCCTCTACTGATCCACAGGACAGACAAGTCAAGGGGAGGGCCAAATTCTTAGCTGTGTTCACTGGCTGGAACTCCTGGTGTCAATCCAGTTTCTTGTGGACCAATGTCCATATCACAAAAGCAACCCTCTAGATAACTTGTTGACTGTCTTATCAGAAAGGCTAAGGATTGAATGGAAGCATCCGTTCAGACACTGTCATCCCTGGAGGACAAAGTTGAGGATACACTGCCAGGGTGATGTGTGGGGAAGCTTATAATTCCCCTATTATGAACAGAGGACTTAGTCTCCAAGGCTGTCAAGCCAGCATCTTTCACTAGCTCTAAATTCTCTCACAAAGAAACCCAGACTGCATAGGCTGTGGGTGGGTTTTATACCAAACTTGGCTTAAGAATCTCTAGCTGAGTATAAAATTCCATCTTTCTTTTACAAATTCATCAATTTATTCCTCCACCACCTCCTTTCAGTTCTTTTTATTGAATTTCAAAAGTTAAGCCACAAGCAAGAAGTTTAAAGAATAGACAAAACAAAGGCAGCCAGCCAGTTAAAACATATAGAAAAACACTACATATCATAAATCCGCAAAATTACCATACAGCATTGCTTTTGTCAAAGGAGGGGAAGGGGTTAAAATAAAGAATGACATGATGTTAAATATTTGGTACTAGTGATTTAATTATTTTCTTGTTATAGGAAAAGAGATTATACAAACAGTTAGGGACAAAAATATCTACAGGAGGATGAGATTTTGACAACTTTGACTGGTCTCTTATCTTCCTTTTTCTTTTCAAAAATCCTAAATTCCAATTATAGCTCAAACTTCAAGCTTTTCCACCCACCAGATCAAATCGCTTTTCACCGACATGCAGACGAATGCATCTTAGCACATGCAGGCTTGCTCTCTCACTCTGGGAAAAGATTTTGTTTTAGAAATCAGTCCTAAAAAATAGGAGCTATGTTCTCGTGCAGTCACAGAACAAAGGAGCTGAGCACTGAAAGTCGTGCTGGTCGGCCATATTGGGGACTCAGGTTTTATAAATCGGAATGACAGTTCTTGGCAATTCTATGACATTGTCTATCTGAGAATCTCAAAGCACTTGTATGGACATTGATGAATTAACCATCTTAACACCCATGTCAGGTCAGTAAATATTGTTATTCCCATATGGTAGATGGAGAAACTGAGGCACAAGAGATTAAAGACTGTGACACTCTGTACCTCAAAGGAGCACCTTGGAACCCCCATATTCACCACTGCCATATAATTATGATATATTTTGTACAAAGTATACCTTGTGAGGATCATTTTGAAAGTCTTGATTTGTTGAACATTAATATTCTGTTGGATTGTGCGTACTATCATTGTATGTTAAGATATGAAGTATTGCTAAATATGCTACTGAAATATGCTGTGAGGTTGGGAGAGTCCCACAGCCAGCCTTTCAGTTGCAACAAAGGAGGGCACAGACAGCATTAATGGCCCATCAAGAAGAATCAACTATCCCAGAGACTTCTCAGAGAAGGCACATACACAATGGAGCTGCCTGATCCCACCTCACAGCTAGGATCTTTCTAGGTTTCAGAGTAGCAGCCGTGTTAGTCTGTATTCGCAAAAAGAAAAGGAGTACTTGTGGCACCTTAGAGACTAACAAATTTATTAGAGCATAAGCTTTCGTGAGCTACAGCTCACTTCATCGGATCTTTCTAGCAGCTGGAAGAAGGTATAAAAAGAGAGGCAGTGACATCACTTGGCTTCTTTCCCTTCCCATCTCAACACCTGGAAAATCATCTGGAAAGAAAAGACTTGGAACCAGGGAGATTGGTCCCAGGCTGTAAGGGGGTCCAGTCTGTGTACTGAGGAACTGTAAGATGACTGTGCCATCTGTTAAAGAGGGACTGTTTGATTCAAATCTTCCATAGTCTGTTTAAGTTAGAATTAGACTGAGAATTTATTTTTGTTTATTAGATAACCAGTTTTGATCTCTGTGCCTGCTACTTATAATAACTTAAAATCTGTCTTTCTATAGTTAATAAATCTGTTTTATATTTTACCTAAAACAGTGTGTTTTGGTTGAAGTGCTTAGGAAATCTCAGCTCATGTTAACAGGGGCTGTTGCACATGCACTAACCTTTTGTCGGTGTGGCAAACAAGATATTGCATTTATACTGGACAGGCTTCTGATCAGGGCAAGACAGTACAGTTCTGGGGCATAAGGCTGGAGCTGAAGGGAATTGTCTGGAGCTTCTCTATTGATAGATCATGAGAGGCTGGGAGATCATTCATGTAACTCAGTTGGGCATGTTCCTGCCTGTGGATGGCTGTGTAAGTGCAGTGCCTATCAGAGGCTTGTAACTTGGCATCAGCATCACAGTGTGAGAGGCAGCCCAGGTTGGTGGGACAGAGGGCTTAGCGGTCCCATGGTCCAGATTGCACCTTGGGAACCCTGTCACAAAGACTCAGTCCTGCTCCTGATTAAGTCAATGGCAAAACTCTCAATCATTACAATGGGAGCAAGACTGATCCCTAAGTGGCTTGACCAAAGTCAGTGCACAGAATGCTGACACCCAGACTTGTGTCTGAACCCCAAGATCATCGTTCCCCTCAAACAGCATACCTTGTTGCTGGAAGCTTTTCTACCTCCTCAGCATGATGAGCTTTTGAAATTGATTGAAAAATCCTTAATATAAGAATCCAACCAATACAGAAAGCCAAATTAGTGACCCCCAGAGGTTAGCGCTCTGCTATAGGGATGGTCGGGAATTTTTTTTTCCATCCCATGAATATTTTTTTGATGCATTCAACATTTTTTCTATAACAAATGAAGACGAAAAGTCAAAATCTGACAAATACAACCCCCAAAATTGTTTTTTTCATTTGGGATCAATAGAAACATTTTGTCATATTTCATTTCAATTTCACCTTTTTCTCTTTGTTTAACCTTTTTTTTCCTCCAGTCTCTGTAGCTTAAATTTCTAAACAAAAAGTTGTTTCAAACCAGAAAACTGGATGTTTTAATTTTTAAAACGTCAAAATGAAACATTTCAATGATTTTGAAATCTTTGGTCTGAACATTTTTCAAGTCATGAGAGTCGCTGAACCTGCCCCTGTTTCACGAACCATTTTGGTTTTGATGAATTGGAGTTTTCAACCAAAAAAAAAAAGTTAATGGAAAATGTCCCCACCAGCTTTACTCTGCACTATGAAATGAGAGATCTCTGTCCATTTCTCAGTTCTGATTTCTGGACGGCTGAACCAGTAAGAGGCTGAGAAGAGGGTGTCTCAAGGTTGCTTTCTAGTGACCCTTCTGGTTGACCCAAAGAATGGCACTGATGAGCTCAAACTACAGTCACACCCACTGGCTGAAGGAAGGTCTCCATGAGATGGGGCAAAAGGATTTAAACCCCGGATGGAGAGGAAATCAGAGGATACTGTATATGAAACTTATGTTGAGGAGGAATGACTATGTATGTTAACAATTTACCATGAGCAACTTGATCATGAATGCATTTAGAGAGCCATAATTCATGCCCAGATTGGATTCTGCTCATCCTCATTACAAAGCAAAGATTCTTACAAGAAAATCCCCACAAACATTCTCTGCATTTTTCAGCGGAGAGAAATACTGCAGGGATTTTAGCTTTCAGTGACATACTTAGAATCTCTGTGCCTCAGTGTCCACATCTATACAGCAGGGAAAATGATCTTACACAGCATGCACAAAGGGCTTTGAGATCCTGAAAAGAAAGGCACTTCTTATAAACATAGTTACTATTTGATTTATAGTCAACTTTTACTTTAGTCAGTTTCACCTTCTGGCTCTCACATGGCTAGCACAATGCTGCACTGTTGGGGCTGCAAAAATGTCAAGAGCATGTTTATCTCTAACCCTCCCCCCCCCCCATATTCTCAAATTCTTAATTAGAATTTTCAAAAATTCATGAACGGATTTCTACTGATCTTGTTGTCACACAGATTAAATTACATCTGCAAGTCAACCACACCTTGTCCCTTTAGAATGTTCTTAAAAATCAAATCAAATATTTCAATGGAAAAGGAAACATATTCTAGCTATTCGGGGCTACAACCACCAATGTTGACCTTCCATTCGTTTGAATCGTTAGCAGGAAGGCAAGGGGCATCCTTCTCCCTTTGAGGTGGATTCATGCAAAGTTATAGCTTAACATCCCACCACTCCTTTTCTTTTTGCGAATACAGACTAACACGGCTGCTACTCTGAAACATCCCACCTTAGAGCTCTCTCCACAGACTGGGAGAACATGCAAAACTGTCAGGGGCTTCAGTTGGAAGCAGAACGCCATTCACTGGTTCATTATAGTGGCATTAGCAAAAGCCAATTTTCAGGTGAACTGATTAAGATTGATTCTTACTGTAAAAATGCCTTAGGCTTGATAATTACATTTTAAGAACAGTTATTCAGTTGAAATAAATGGGTAATGGTTTTAGATACACCACTAGAAGTAAAAACGAGAGATCGTGTGCTTACATGTTTGCAGTCGTAAACAGTCTTGGAACTTGTGCACGCTCTCTCTGCCTCTGATACACACGCACAGCTCCTTTTATTTTGACATTTGCTGAACACCCAGACACCTGCCTGAACCGCTGCTTTGCCCAATGAAAAATGGGAAGTGACATGCAGAGTGGAATGATACTGGGAGCAAAGTCAGATTCATTTTGATTTATGTCATTTTGATTTATGATTTGATTTCAGTCATTCTTAATTTGCTCGAGACTTCCATTTTATTATCACAAAGACCATTCCTACCAGTAACTGAGCAAGAAAAGACTTTTTATATAACATTAATTCCCACTGTAAAAGAACATGGCAGGGAATTGGCCGTTTGTCTTTCCAGTACCTGCCTGAAGGTGGCAGCAGTAACATTTCATACAGTTCAGTGATCAGTATCTTAACCCCGGTGTAAAGGATGGAGGCAATGAGCCAGGTAACAAGGACACTAATGGACGGGGATCAGGGACCCCTTGGACCTTTACAAAATTTCTCTCAAGGGTCACATTTAAAAAAAAAAAGAGAGATATTTTCAAAAATACCCTCCAGTCTTGGCCTGTAGTACTGCCTACCCCTCCACCCCCACTACCCTTTGATAGTCCAGAACTAGGTCCCCACCCAGCTCTGAGGTGCACCTCAATCCTGACTGAAGCACCACCTACAGTTCTATTTCTGTGCACCCCAGACACCTTTCCTCTAATGCATCTCCATCCTGACCCACAGCACTGCCTGCTGTTCCAGCCCTGGGCTCCCCACACACAGCTCGGTCTATGCCCTTCACTTCTGACCTGCCACAACCCCTGCTATTCCAATCTCAGAAACCACTGAGTGCATCGACCATGCCTAGATGGTGGCTTAGCAAGCTGGGGGAAATGTCCACTAGGAAGTAGGAGGAACCCACTATGGTGTCTTTGTCCTAAAGTAGGATTCAAATCCAGGTCACCATAAGTGAGGGACCTGTCAGTGAATTAAGCTGCTGAGCCTTTTTCTAGCTCTTTAAAGTCCTACGTCACAGTGATCTCACTTGGCCCAAAATGTCAGCAACACCCTTCAACAATGTCCCTGTCAACATCTAGGGAGTGACTGAACTCAGGTCCTCTGCAGCATGGCCAGCAGGGAGTGCTAACCACAGAGCCAGCTTCTACTTCAAGCCATGCACATATTTAAAATAGAATTACAAATCAGAAGTTAGCAGAGGTGACGGCTGGCTTTAATGTTACATTCAAACCATTCTCCTGCCGCTCTGTTGTAATGAAACTCCTCCGGCATTGCTGCATCTGCCATCCACATTCATCCATCACATCAACTCTGAGCATGAACTATGGTCCCCAGCGCTGCAAGGGAAATGCAGTCCTGACTGCCACCCTGCTCACTTTCACTCTGCCAGAACACATCAACAGGAATGATGCTGTTGCTCTTGAGTTGAAATGCAGGGAGGAGTTGGCTGGGGTAGGGAAATGTGGTGGTGGGAGGAGTGTTAAAAGGCCATTCCCAGGGTGAAAAACAATCAGAGAAATAAATGTTAGTGGAAGACCCTGTACTGGGGCAGGTGAGAGCGGAGTCTTCATAATATGTAAGTGTCATTGTGATTACATCAGTATTTATTAGATGTATTTTAGTGCCACCTTCAGTCAGAGATTGGGGCCCCGTTGGGGTAGGAACTGCACAAACACAGTAAAAAGGCCTGATCCTGAGAGCTCCCAGGTTAGGAAGTTAACCTGGACCCGTGCCCCCACCAAGTCACTGGGCTTTCACGTGGAACAGCATAGGTTTGTGACAAGGGGCAAGGCAGGTAAGAGACAAGGGCAGGATTATGGCAAAACAAGCCCATTTTTACATAATATTATGTCCTTAGACAAGGTATTTCACCCCTATATGCGCCAGTTCCCCAAAGATATGTTCATATATTTAATAATAAAATATACAAATAACTGTTTTAATATGAATAACAGTAGTTACTAGAAAAAAAATCTTGTGGGACCTTAGAGACTAACATATTTATTTGGGCATAAGCTTTAGTGGACTAAAATCCACTTCATCGGATGCATGCAGTGGAAAATACAGTAGGAAGATATATATACACAGAGAACATTTACTAGGAGACACACATTCCTGATAATAGTAACAATAATGATCTTTCTATTGATCCTTAAACACTTATCTTCCAAGCACAGCTAACCACCCAACTAATTAAAATCTGCATGTGATGTCCCTGAGAGGTGCATAAGTATAATTATTCCCATTTTACAGAGGGGGAAATTCAGGCACAGTGAGGTCCAAGGTCACAGGAGTCAGTGGCAGAGCTAAGGAGTTCCTTGTTCCCAGACGCTACACTGAACCCACAAGATCATGCCACCTTTTATTTGAATGACAAGGTGCTGTGGAGGGCAGGGCAAGCAGAGAGGTGTTTCTAGAGGAAGGAGAATATCATTGTCTGCTGTGAAATCAGCAGAATTTAAACCTATTAAATCCATTTATTAAAGCTTAATTAGCATGAAATTAAATTCAACCCTTATTCAAAGAGCCCTAAATCATCAGTATTGGGCATTTTTACATGAGCTTAATTGAAAAGTCCCTTGGAGCAATGCCTACCTATTCCCCTTGCACTCAGCACTTGCCTCTCAGCAATTGCAACAGGGACCCAGGGGTCCAGCTAGCTTGATTTGCACACACACACACTGGCCAGTTCCTTGCCTCCTATCTCTGCAATATACACATCATCTGCTGGGACTGACTCACTATTGCACACACAGGGTAATCCTTTTGACTACAGCAGCAGTACATCAGGGATGAACTGGGCCAACAGGGATCCCCAATGGAGCAGGAGAGAGAGAGAAAACTCCAGGTGCAGGCTAAAGAAAGGCTAGAGAGAGAAAACCTTGGCAGGTACCCCACTGAGGGTCAGCCCTGCACGTTTCGACACGTGTCCACCACTGGCCATAAGAGAAGCTATTGGTGGATTTTACCAAGACCTGTGCTAATTTAGTGGTGACCTGTTTTTTTGAGACACGTACCTCTTTGATCCTGTGCAGGAGAGGCAGCAGCCAGTCTTTATTCACCTCGCAGTGACTATCTAAGAAGGTCAGAACTCCTGCCTGTGCCACGTCTGCCCCCCGGATTCGGGACCGGATCAAACCTGTTCAGATACACGCAAGCTCAGGTGCATCACAGATCGCATCCGTCTCTCTGTGCAGGGGATTAGTGGACTCTCCAGAAGCACATTCTACACACACACACAGGCCCCTTGAGCCCCGACCCATCCTCCATCCCACATGGGATTAGTGAACTCTCCAGAAGCACATTCTACACACACACACACACACACACACACACACACACACACACACACACACACACAGGCCTCTGGAGCCCCAACCCATCCTCCATCCCACATGTGCATGCCTGGATTTTGGTGTGAGCAAGCCACCTCCCTCATTTTCCAAGGTCATTAAAGTAAATAAGGGGCCATTTAGATTACTGATTTATGGCATTTACACCAATTCTTAATTAATGCAATTATTTCTGCTGCCACTTTCCTGGGGAAAAAGTGAGACTTAAAATGCTTCAGTAACCCCCACAGGTACAAAAATCTAATGTAGATTTAATTCAGCTTGGAATGTGCCTGTAACAGCAGTGACAGAGGAGAGGGGAATTTGAACAAATATTTTATCACACCACCACCAACAACCCCCATCCACCCTCCGCCACAGAGAGTGAGTGGATCTCCTTAGTAAGTCTGTGGTTTCGGTCTGTACGTTCACTGGATCCACCAGCAATGTTCCCACTTATGTCCATGGAAGCCGGGCGTGAGGATGGAGGACTGCCCATAACTGTAGTGTCAATCCGTCAAGGTCTCTCTCTCTAATCCCTAAAACTCATCTCGACTTCCCACTGCTGGGTCCATCTACTGACCCACTGATGTCTTGCCCCCTGTGACATCAAATGTCATTAGCTCAGGATGCTCACCAGAAACATCTTTTATCAAGGAGGGGGACATCTCAAATGCTGGTCCCAAGGAGCGACAAGCCTGCTGTGTCCATTATAATGCACTTACCCCACCTCGCTGTTAGAAGATGTAGGAGGTGGATATTTGTGTGTGTGAGAAAGAGACAGAGGTAAATGCAGTGGGTATATCTAGCTGTGATGCTACAGTCCATGGGGAACTACTCAAACACACAGATTTAGGGCTGGATTGTTTGGTTAATTTTTGATCTCTAAAGATGAACACGAAGCCCTCTTTCCACCAGTTACATCCCTCCACTGTCTCTGTGTATGTGATATCTACCATCTGTACTACAGTCAAATGGCTCCTCCCCACTCATTCTTCCAGCACACTGCCCATTCGCCAGTTAGCAGCAGCATTAACAAAATGGATGGACCCTCCACAAACGGAAGGACCTGCACCTTGAACAAGGATAGCTGACAGCACTAAATGGGGACACAAGAATGGAGGCAGTGCTGGAAAAGCACCACCCATGGTAGTGGTGATGGGGTGAAAGGAGACAACAAGGTACTGAGGGACTCTGGGAAATAGAAGATCACAAAGGCAAGCAGCAACATTGCAGGGACAGGCAGAAGGAGCCCTTTGATAATTAAGTTACAAGAACCTGGAGGAAAGGGACTGAGACATACCCCAAGAGTCAGAGCAAGAGCGAGAGACAGATAGAAGGCCAAACCCTGGAACCTGGGGCAACATGAATGACTATGGGGTTTACTGAGGATATCCTTGTGGACTGGAGAATGGAGGCTCCTCTCAGACTGCACTCTATAACTTCTATGGCAGCTCCAGGCTCTGTCATCTAGCTAGGGGCCTACCATCTCCAACACACCCTTGCCCCAACTGCCTACAGGCAGCACGCAAAAAGCCTCAATGGAGTCTAACTCTGTGGTGTACAAGTGAATGTGACCCCTCTGGGCTGGGTTCCCAAATCCTGACTCCCTATACACCAACATCTGCAGCAGAATCCTTTTCCACTGGGTCAGGGCCCTCTGATGCCATGGAGGAGCGTGTGTGTATGTGGAGTGCATGTGGTGGGGTGTCACAGATTGGCTGGGAGAAAGACAGACAGAAATCCAGAAACAGATAGAGAGGGAGGGCAAGTTTGTGACTCACTTACACCAGTGTCAATGCAGAGAACATCTCTGACATCAAAGGGGCCACTCAAGATTCACCCCAGTCTAACAGAGCAAATCCAGCCAAGCAGGAGAATACTCAGATAAGCCCCCTCTACTCCCCATCCTCCCTATCTCCCCACTCCACAAAATCCTTATAACTCATGCTTTTGGCTTGCCGCTAAAAACATTCTTTGATATTTGTGGGGTTTTTTTAATACTGTAAAGCAGCATTAGAAAATATCCATTTAGATTTTGGGGCTGAGTGGCAAAGTGTATCCAGAGGTCCGCAGCAATAGCCCCCTGGGGCATACGTTCATCCTCCTTACAGATCTTCTTAATCTTTAAAATATAATTAATTTATATATTTTTTTAATTCCCATGGAAGCAGCAGGAGCTGATCTCGTCTGTTTCATTAGAACAAACAGCTTCAAAAAGAAGTCCCGGGGCTTTGTTTTGCCTTTTCTAATTTTCTGGCTAATAAGCTGCAGCTGAGCCTCATTGGATATCTTAACAGGTCCAATCCCTTTGAGTGGGGGGGGGGAATCCATTTTGATTCCTGGCCCTTCTAAACATCTCTTTTTATTAGTGTTCTCACCCCTTGGATCCAAAAGTCACTGATATTTGCAGAACTCCGGCAGATCTCTCTGTTATCACATCACCTCAACACAGTCACTCCTACCAACTCTACTGGGCATCCATCTCTCTTCCCACCTCCAGGAATTTCCCTGTCTCTCACCACCCACCTGTGTCCTGACAGGATCTTACCTTCTCGTTGCCTGTTGCGCAAGCATTTCACCTTGGGTAACTTGCCCAGTAAATGGCAGTCGTCAGCTTTGGAAACACAACAGAGGCACAGAACACATCAGTGTTGAGGCTATAACTTTCATCAGACATGGGCTTCACAGGGTAATTAAGAGGGCAGGAAGGGTTATTTTTTCATGGGTGGCACATTAGACAGAAACTGGGCTTGATTTTGATCGCACACCTGTGTAAATCATGAGTGACTATGCTGAAGTAAATGGACCAGTTACCTGATTGGTGTAAATCAGTCCATTTATTCCAATGGAGTTAGATGGATTTCCAAGGGTTGAGGATATGGCCCAATAGAATTACAATGTAAAATCAGGGGTCGAGGAGATTCAGGGCTTAGGTTGGATTCTGACATCATTCACACTAGTGTAAATCTAGATAACCAGCCACATGAGTAAACCTGAAGAAGAGCTCTGTGTAGCTCAAAAGCTTGTCTCTTTCACCAACAGAAGTTGGTCTGATCAAAGATATTACCTCACCCTCATTGTGTCTCTGTTCCCTCATGAAGCAGAAAAACCCTTCGGTGGCCTAAAGGGCATGGCTGAGGTGAAAGAAAGGGATGAATGAAGCGCTACTGCATTCTGGCAATCCCAGCTGTAGAATGGCTCCTTGAAGGCTGTTGCAGCTGGGTGCAATGTAGAGCAGCCCTAAGGTTGCTCTAAGTTAAGCAGGCACCAAACTGACCTCTGATACGTAAAGAACTAAGAGGAGTGCAAAGATGACTGACAGCCACCTTTGCTCCTTCTCCCCATCTTGTCCCATGTGAAGCTCTGATGCAGATGAAAATCTAGCCCAACAATCCTAGCTTTTAGGAAGGTAAGTGCCTTAATTTTTTTTTAGCCAAATAACTGTCATTGTTTACTCTATCCCTCAAACATCACACCTATTCTCATCTCTTCCAGCAGACTGAAAAGCTCCAGGTCTGGTTTGTATCTCAGTCACAATAGTTTCTCATCAGTGTAACTCCACTGATTTCAGTGTAGTTGCTCTTGATATAGAATATGATCCAAAACTCCCTAAATTCAACAGGAGTCTTTCCGGTGACTTCAGTGGGCTTTGGATCAAGCGCTTATGCCAGTGTGAGATCAGAATCAGACCCGTTGTGCTTAATATGCACTTCAACCAGCCCTATTTATAGCCTTTGAGTGTTGGCAGGTAGAGGGTAAATTACTTGGAAAATGGGTATAAGTGTATTTTACACCCTCCTTTTAGTTGCTTTTCTGCTACACCTTGCAGCCCCTTGGTGTGCAAGTTAAAGCGATGCAATGAGCATTCATTGTATCAATTAAACCTGTTCTCTAATTCACTTCACTCTACAGCCCTGATTCTCCACTCAGTCACACCAGTGTAACACCAGTGACCCTGATCCTCAGCTGGGGTCAATTGGTGTAATTCCACTGAAGTCAATGCCTATTTACACCAGCTGAGATCTGTCCCATTTCCTTCAATAGAGTGACACTGTGTAAAATGGATGTAATGGAGGAAGACTCAGGTCCCATGTGTAATTTACAGCATCATTTTATGACACAGCTGTAGCTGGCTCACTATGCTACAAATGGTCACTGAGCAGATCTGAATCCACTCTCCCTTACACCAGTGAAAATCAGGAGTTACTCCTTTGAAGTGGTTTCAGAGTAGCAGCCGTGTTAGTCTGTATTTGCAAAAAATAAAGGAGTACTTGTGGCACCTTAGAGACTAACACATTTATTTGAGCATAAGCTTTCGTGAGCTACAGCTCACTTCATCGGATGCATCCGATGAAGTGAGCTGTAGCTCACGAAAGCTTATGTTCAAATAAATTTGTTAGTCTCTAAGGTGCCACAAGTACTCCTTTTCTTTGAAGTGAGATTCTTGCAGGTACAACGGTGCAAATCCAGAATAGCTCCACTTGAATCAAAAGGTGTTCTGGACTTACAGCAGTGTAACTGACAATTAGATCTAGCCCAGTAGATCACCATCAGTGTAAAACTGGTGTGGGATCAAAATCAGGCCTGCTGTGAACAGAAATGATTTTTTGGTTTCAATTAAAACAGATCCTCTCTTTTGGAATTTGAAATTCTCATGCAGCATTTGCAACCCCACCCTTTGTAGAAAGGGAATCTTTAAAAAAACAAAAGCAAAAAAACAAATTTCCTTCCTAACTCCACCTTAGATTATTAAAACTGGTAGACACTCACACAGCTGTATTGATTTTGTATCATACAAACTACTTACGTACTTTTTGGGCATGGAAAATGAAAACAGACCAGTCAGTTTTACTTCTGATTTTAGACAGTGACTTTCAGAGTCTCATGCACCAATATCATGCTGCAACATATGGGCTGCAAACTGAAGCTGGATGGGAATTTTTCAATTAAAGGTTTTTGGGTTGGAAAATGCTGATTCTTCAAAACCACAACGTTTCAAGGGAAAGGGTCACTTATGATGAATTTCTTGTTTCGAAATTTTTTTGAAAAAAAAAAAATGTAAATTGTCTACACATCCTATTTGGAATTGTTTTTTGAAATCTCAAAAATTTTCACAGCCTGGAAAAATGGATTTCCCATCCAGTCCTACTGCAAACTTTGTATGGCAATGTTTATTTGGTTAAACGAAAAAAACTATTCCCATTACAAGTTTTTTTTAAGCCAAAGACAACTTGTGGATGTGGCTCTACTGGCCCTTGGGTTTTCTCAGAGCTTCCTAGTACACAGACTAAATTTTAGCCAGATTTTCAACCAATGTCCCTGTAGTGAATGGAAACCAGAAAGTGAAACTGACTATAAACAGAAAATGAAACTGACCAGCCTCGTTGTACTATCTATCCTGAGTTAAAGCACAAAAATTGAACAGACAGCATAAACAGGCAAATGAGATATTCAAAGTTCTTCCAACTTAAAGAATCTATCTCTTGTTCCATGCCCAGCCCCTCAAATCCCAAGCTCATTGCAAAGGGGGCTATATGGGAAAAGATAATACAGCTCCCATGTACTGCATCACCCAACATAGGGCTATATACTCCCCATCCCTTTGCTTATTCTGTCATTCCAACCCAGCACAGCCCCTGTGTGTGTAGTCTGTCTCCTAGTGGTTAGGATATGGAGAATCACTTACGATCATCGCTGAAGTCATCCACTAATATGATTTCATGGACCAGGTACACAGGGGTGCGGTTTAAAACACTGAGGAATGAAAAGAGAAAGTCCATGATAGTACTTAAGTAGCTAAACAAGTTAGGAGATAGGGAAAGGTGGGAGCTGACCTTTGAGAAAAAAAAATGTCAGGTTTCCAGTATAGAGGTAGACAATGGACGTGCCTGTGAAGCAATGTACAGGAAATCAGTCCCTATGCATCAGATACCTGAAGTCACATCTAATTATTCTAAAGAAAGCAGAATTCCTATTCCCCTCCCTTGCCCAGCCCTGCAAAGCTTAGAAGAGATTTGCCATTAACCTCAACGGGAAGGGGGGAAGATGTATGTTTAACAATATGCATATTGCAAGCTAAATTTCACATGGGGATGTACAACCCTCTTAAAATCCCTTCCCCTCCCCCGGAACTAATGTTAGGTTACTGGCAACAGGACCAACACAAAGCAAAATTACCTGTCAAAAACCCATCTTTTCAAACCTTACAGGCATGGGAGGAAAAGTCCTATTTTTACTGTGAGCTGATTGTGTTTGGAAGGCTGCAGAGAGGATAACAGCAGGTTTGTATCCTGCCTGTTTAATAAAAGAAAGAAGCTGGAGGTGATAGTTTAAACTCCCCTCCAGGAGTATAGTTATTGTGAAATGAGGATGAAAGCTACAATCTATTCTTAATTATACCATCTACATGTTCTGTCATTAGAAATGCAGAGCCTAATTCTCTTCTCACTTACAGTAGTATAAACCGGTGAAGTCAATGGAATTATACTAGTGTAAAACCTGCCTATACGAAAGGAGTCAGGCTTAACTTTTTGAAGGGGCATTGGCAGCTGATGGATTGATTGTTCATATAGAACAGGGGTGAGTCAATTATTTTTTGTCAAGGTTCAAATCTCTTGGTCAAGGTACAGTTAAAGTCCAAACTCTAGAGAAAATAATAATAAAACCCGCAATCATAACATGTAAATAAAAAGATTTTGAGGTCCATGTTGTAGATAGGTTACAGTCCTTAATACGCAGGCTTTTCCTTTAAGCCTGGGACCAGTCTCCTCAATTCAGGTCTTTGTCTTTCCAGCATTCTTGTTGCTTCCAGTGTAGGTGGGGAAGGAGAAAGGTAAAAGCATGATGCCACTGTCCCTTATTTTATAGTCTTAGTCCATGTCCCTGGAAAGGACACTAGCCCAGGCATATCTGGTGGGCCTTGCTGAGTCACAGGGTTGAGCAATCCCCATTGTGTGGTGCTTCTCTTACAGAATTGTAAATCCCTTGTTTTCAGCTCCCCTGAGGATTAATGGTCGTCCAGTGCCCACTTGGATATGGATCACCTCCTTTGTTGTCAGTGGAGAACTAGAAATGGATGATTCCCAAACTTATAACATATTTCCGTAACAACCATACAGCAAAATTCCATAACTTCATACACACTAATGATATGCATAATTTGACAGAACAATGGGTTTCAGCAGTTCATGTTTCCTATGATATTTTATATGGCATGCTTTGTATGAAATATATTGTAATTACATAACAGGGGTTAATATGGGGTTCCAGGGTGCTGCTTTGAGGTACAGCATGTCACAGTAGGTTTGGCAGAGTTTATTTTTTTTATTCTGAGGGGATATAATGGATGTTTATTTGTAAGCATCTTTTTAGATTGTTATTGATTTAAATGTTCAGTTATGCAAAACTATGAGTTTTAAGCATTTTTTATTTTTATCTCTTTAAATTTTCACAGTTGCAGGAAATTATTGGGGGGCTTATTTAAAATTATTTAAAATTATTTAAAAAACAGTAGATATTGAGATTCAAAAAGTTCAGGCTTTATAACCATTAAAACACAACTTGTCAACATCACATGTCAACATATGCAAAGTAAACATCCTTAAATCAAAGTGTAATAAGTTGTCAAGCAGCGTTTTCTTCCTTTGCCTATTTGTAAATTTCAATTATCGATGGAAATATTTTTCTGTCAGTCTGTTTGTGTATGGTGAAATTGACGAGATAAAAATCAGGCCCACTGTATTCATTACAATCTCCCTCTCACACACCACTCCTTTATTTCACACACTCTATAATTTCTTTACTCTCTGTCCCTTTCTGCTCTGCTCCCATCTTGTCTGTTCATTACACTTTGCCTCTCTTTCTCTGAACCCTTTGCTGCACTCTCTCCTACCTGATAACCGTTCAAGCTGAACGTTCAAACCCAGAGTGTTCAAGTGGGTTCAGAATAAATTCACCCCCTTTTAGGTGGCACAACGTTGTATGTGGAAGTGATGCCTTACCCCACCTTGTCCTTTATGGAGAGTCTGATACTGTGGGTTGCTGAGTACCCTCAACTCTCATTGAAATCAATGGGAGCTGGGGTTACTCAACCCTGTACAGGATCAGGCCTTTGAACTGCACACAGTGAGCTAAATTCTGCAATCACCGATGCTAGTGTAAATCTGAACTAACTCCACTGAAAGCACCACTGGTATAAAATCAGAGTAAAAACTCCATTGGTTTCAAGGGAGCTAGTCTGGATTTACTCCAGTGAATGTGAGAGCAGAGCTGGTCTCAATCCTAGTAGGGCCAGGTCTTTGCCTGGTGTAAATCAGAGTAGCTGCACTGACTTCAGTGGAAGGACGTCAGTTTGCACAAGCTAAGGACTGAGCCTGTAAATGCAACATTTGAGTGACACTAAAGCCTTGATCCCAGCCCTTGTGCACAGTAAGGTTATCTGGGTAATATTCCCACACACTCTGTTGCACTAGCTCCTCCAGTGATAGCAAAGGTGGGAGCTGCAATAATGCGGACAACGCCCACAGGGCTGCTGGCCTTTTTAACACCGGGGGTTAGACAACACAGCCACAGCGTATTAGCAAAAGTGTCTGGCCACCCCTCCTCCCTCCAGAGTTTGCACGCAGCCATTTCCACGTGCTGTTCCCGCCTGTCAAGTATCTTTTTAAAAAATTATTTTTATTAATAGACTTGTCATAAACATACTAAAATAGCCCAAACACAGGAGCTGATTTCAGCAAATTACTGCAGCTGAGCATCAGTACAGAGAGACAGAAGAGCCATAGCACGCTCGGTGGAATAGTTAACAGGAGCTGATCGCCTGGAAATCAGACTTCAGGGAACTGACAGGAAAAGAAGAATTGTGAAAGAGCCAGCAAAATAAAGAAATAGAACACTGAGCATGTGTGTTTGTGTGCGTGTGTGTGTGTGTGGGGGAATAGTGCAGCGTAGGGCTGCCTAACCTGGTAGGAGGGAAACATCAGTGGGGCTAGTTCTACTCTTACTTATACCAGCAAAATGTTGGAGTAACTTGACTGAAGTCAACAGAGTGGGTTGTATTCTCAGATCTGCCCCTTACTATTCCTCCACCTGGGAACTGGCTGCAAGCCACCAGCAGAAAATTGCCCACCGTCACTAGAGGGAGGACAGTCCAGTGGTTAGAGCTCTAGCCGGAGACCTGGATTCAAGTCCCTTCTCTGCCACAGACTCCTGGTGTGATCTTGGGCAAATCACTTGACCTCTCTGTGCTCAGATCCCCCTCCATTAAAATGGGGATACAGCACTGCTCTACTTTATGGGGGTGTTGTGAGGATCAATACGTTAAAGATTGTGAAATGCTCAGATACTACAGTAACTAGTAATAGCCTTAAGCCTGGTGTGCCCTCCCTTCTACGAGTCGGGAGCATGTTCTGGGCAGCAGGGGCTAGGGAGGGGTAGGAGGTGGAGTGCCACATCAGTCTGGCTAGCCTCCATTGGAGTAGGGTCCATTAAGGATTCTGCATAAGTGCTAAAAATTAAAAGCAGCCTGGAAGCTGCTCTGAATGTTGGCTGCAGCTGGTCCTCAGTGTTAGGGAGACAGAACAGGGGAGAATCAGGCCCAACAGAGTTACACTGAAGTAAAACTGGAGGACATCAGAAGAAAGCTAGGTCTGAATCCCTGCTCACTGACACCAGTTTTCCCCTGGCGTAACTCTGTGGACATAAAAGGAATTACCTTTATCCTGAGGGAAGCAAGAGCAGATTCCAAGGTACCAAACCAAGGGGAAATAAAGAGAGACAAGGGGCCAGATTGCGTCTTGTTCTGGTGCTGGGGGAGGAAAGAGACACAGGCAAGAAGCACCCGCACCACGGGCTGGACTATGCAAGAGCACACTGCAGTAGCATCTAACATGAGAAGGGACAGCTTAGCCCTTGCTCCATCTGTGAAACAAATCACTCAGAAAGGGGAGAGGAGAGGTGAGGCCATGAGCCCATCCCATCCCCTCCACACTAGCCCATGGAGAGTGGCGAGCACCTTGGAGAACATAATCAGTATATGCCATGTTAATGGGTGATGATGACCAATGTAACCTCTGTCCCCAACCTACACCTCCATGTGCCCCCATCAGCCCTGGAAGAGATTGTGGCACAGTTCCCCCAAGTACTGTTTCCTACAACAGCTAACCCTAAAACAATGACAAGCAGCAAGCACATCAAATCGATTATTAGACTGAACATACATGACATAACCAAAAGCCATGGGATGCTCTCAGGACTGGTAATGTTTTCATGCTCAGTTGTTTGGGGAGAAGATTGTACCAGATCATGGAACTCCACAGGACTATTATGTCACACACTCCATACAGGTATGGGCACCACAGATGGAACCATTAACATTAGAGGGAATTTTTCAACAAAACTTTTTTTTTTTTGCTGGAAAATATAAATTTGCCAAAGCTTGTCGCTAGAAAAGGTCAGTTTAGACAAATTTCTGCACCTTGAAAAAAAATGCGACCAAGAAATTTTCAGAAGGTCTCCTTGACATTTTTGAAATGAAAAAAATCCCGGTTTTCAACTTTTCGTTTAAAAATTAAGCTAATTATAGTAAGAAAAAAGTTTAATAAAAATGGTCAGAATCAAAACAAAATGTTTCAATACTATCAATTAGAGGGACCACCCTGAATGCAATCTGAAGAACCATGAGGGTCAGGTTTCCAAAAAAGGCACCCGACCCTTAGGCCTGCATTAAAATGATCAGGATTTCACCACCCGTTTGGCAGTGACTTGCTCTGTGTATTTTTTTGAATGGGTGGGTGGAGGCAGTTGCGCTGAGTCATGCATGAACAAGTTGCATGCCCTGAATGACATTGCCTGCTACACTCAGAGCAGATCACATTAAAGTATGAAGATTTTATGTATATATTTTCAACCATCATTGAAATGCGGCAGCTGTTCTGCAACAGCATCACTGTGCGTCTGTTCAGGACAGTGAGTGAAGAAAACCTTATCCCACTGAAAGCACCTGAGGAACTTTAAAGAAGCACAATGCAGTCTGGCCAGAACAAGTCTACTCTTGCCAAATGTGCCCTAATAGCACCTTATTTTTACCTCTTATGAAAGATAGCACTTTCTAGCAGCACAGCATCCCCCTTGCACCAATCCACAGCACTAGTAACTCACAGAACAGGGTGCCCCTACTGAATTACCCACATCAGTTCCTACAAAACTTGGGCCTATCCTTGGAAGTTTCCCATTCAAGTCCCAAAACTGCTTAGCTAAAGACCTACATCACAGCCAAGGTGCTACAGGCCTGATTTTCCATTCACCTGCACCAGTGTAAATCAGGAGAAATTCCTGAAAGTCAGCAGAGATACACTGATCTAAACCCACTATGCATGATGAATCAGAATCATACGCCTGCAGGCCCTAAATGTTACCGCTCTGGAGTTCTTGGCTGCACTGCTAAAAACCTTCCCAGTAACAACCATCTGCCACTGGTATAAAGAGTTGTGCAACAAAGGATGAATGTAATAGAAGAGTAAGTTACTTCCCCAAGAGGCTGAGAGAAAATGCATTCACTTGCCAGCAAGGCCAAATTCACTATTCCTGACAGACATTTGCAACCTGAGTTGTATGAATTGGACAATAAATTACCAAGACCACTGAATACACAGCAGATTACACCCACACCCCCACCTCCACTCCTGCATTGTGATCATTTGCAGGAACAATTGGGAACAGAAACACTGAACACTTTAGCTTTTCGGTGTTACAGGGATTTCAATCAGATACTCTATAAAGCACTCTTAAAAATTGAAAGCCAGCTTTTCTATTACTCAGATCTTCACTCAGCTTGCTTTCTTTTTTTGGTTCTTTTCCCTTTTGCTTTTTACACATAAAAGCAGTTGGTGATTTGGTCCCTCTTTGAAGTACCTCTTCTTTATAGACATTTTTCTTTCTGAAATCAAATACAGGCAAATATATTGCAATAAAAAAAATCAAGACAAATCAAAATATTTTGGGTCAAATCCCAAGGTTTTTATTCCTTCCTTCCACACAAAAACACCCATTGCTATCAAAGGGAAAGATCTCAGGATTTATCCTAGTGAATTTACCTAAAGTCAGTTATCGAATAAGGGCTAGATTCTTTTCTGAGTTACTTTGAATTGACACCAATGTAGCTTCCTTGACTTCGTTGGGTTTAATCAAGATTATGCTGGTGTAACCAAGCAGAATTTGACCCCAATTTTTCATCATAAGGGTAGGTTCCATCTTTCTTTGTCACTTGCATTTTCCAGGGATTCTCTTCATTAAGCCCAAGACAGAAGTAAGTGTTTGTAGAATCAGGTCTGTCAATGCCACCTGTAAATAATTACCAGTGCAAAATTAACACTGATGCAGGCAAAATGTGAATGCAGACAAGAGAGGCCAATGTTTGCAGACCTGAGCCTACATCTTTTGCTGGTGTGTACTTTTGTCACCCTTTAATACTTGCTGGTTTATAAAAATGACTCCGGACCTTGATTTGTCTGTATTTACGAACCCTTAATTCTCTCCATGGCAACATAATGGGGCCTGTGGAAAAAAAAGCCCAACAACATAATAAAGTGCCAGAGAGGCCGGAGGTCATGGTTAGTGAAATCAGACAGAGTGAGAGAGAAGAGACAATGCCCGTTAAAATGAATTGCTCCACCAATCCTAATTATGTAGGAGATGGAGAGAGACATTACACCAAGAATAACTATAATGAGCTTTGATTGCACTGCAGCTTCCGCATTTTGTTCTCTCAAATACCCACCAGCTCTTTGAAATTCAAGAGTTCTCTTATGTTAACATCCAAAGGTAAAAGCGCCTATAGAGCTGTATATTTACTCACTGTGAGAGATGATTAGCAAAATATAAAAATGGCAAGGGGTTTGGGAGGGAAAAAGAGAGAGGAAAAAAATAGTCAGCACAAAGTGCTAATTATACAGTTTCAGAGTAATACCTGGCTTGTTTTTGCTCTATTAATCAGAGTAATTTGAGCTATGGCACAGCCTCTATACAGGACCTACATACTCCCTAGGGACTGGATGCATGGCTTCACCACTCCTTTTTCTCAGCAACTGTAAACACCAGATTACATGGAGAGGGGAGGTTGCAGACAGGGCCTGCTTCTACTTGTGAGTATTGAAAATGAAAGACACGATAGCATACCCAGTAATTAATTACCTACATATTTGATCGGGATGTGCAGTGCCCATATCAAGATTTTTGCCCAAGGGTGTTTTTTGGGTTGTCAGTAAGAGGTAAATAATTAAGCCTCCTGATTCCAACTCTGAAGACTCAGATTGCAGATTTAAAGAATAAATAACGACCACACAGTGGAGTAAAACCGCACGTCTCCCAACACAAGAAGCCTGTGTTTGGAAAGCATTCTCGACAGCATACCACAGCGGAGATGAAAGGCTAAGGTGGGGCAGTTGTGAAATCATTGGAAATCTGGCTCTCGAAATGAAAAAAAAGAGAGCAAAGTGAAACCTAAGCATTTAAATAAAGAGAAGACGCTGTGCTATGTAATGAGAAAAGACAGAGTCTAAGCCAGATGTTAGCAGTAGGAGAGATTAGATCTTTGGAAAAAGGTAAGATCCCACATACCACAATTGGGACCTATGTTACAGCATCATTAAAACTCTGTTCAGACTGACACTATACATGGGACTGAGCCCTGTCCTGATTTGGCTAAATCCTTGGATGTTAACAGAGTTATTGCAGTTCAGGGACAAGGTTAAAATACAGAGCCAAACCATCAACTGGTGTAAGCGTTGATCTCCATTGAAGTTCAGTGGAGCTGCATCAGTTTAGACCACTTGTTTAAGATCGTTTGGCTCACTCTTGGTCTAGCATGGTTAGCTGTCTCTCATTCAGGTACTTCCACAGAAGTATGAAGTGCTGGTTTCCCTTGTCATCTGAGGTGCCCCTCTCTTAACAGCCCAATAAGCCTCTGAAAAGCAACTGTCTTACAGTTCGTTGACCCTGCTTAAAGAAGAAGCAAGTCTTCCCGAGGGTGCAGTCTCCATCCCCTGTTGATAGATGAGTCATTACCTCTTCCCCTTGTTGGATTGATGGCTTTGTTTACCTTTTATGTAAATGTCTCTGCCTGATGACCAGGTTGGTTAGACAAGCACACACATGATCCTTTCTGACCCAGAAATGGTGATTCCCCAATCACCTTGTGAGCTTTGACAGTTCTGTTTACCACATGTATAAATTGCAATTCCATTGTCACTGATCACCCTGCTTCATTTGTATTTGAGACCTGGGGAGACTTGTTTTCTACTTTGTTCAAATACAGACTTTAAAACATAAGAGCAGAAGACATCTCTAATTCCACAGGCAGCCTTGTCACATGTTTCACAATCATATAATTGACCAGTGTGTTATTAGTTTTCAAATGATACCTCACAAGGCATATTTTGTACAACTATCATTGCAGTAGTGTGTAGGGTGTTAATGTTAGTGGGGTGCTTAGAGTCACAGCCTCCCAGAACTGCTGGCTGCGACAGTGTCCATCAGCAGCTTCCCCAATGCAGACCTTTGTGTTAAAGGCATAACATGAATGGAATAACATTTCAACAATAACAACAAGGAGTCCTTGTGGCACCTTGGAGACTAACAAATTTATTTGGGCATAAGCTTTCGTGGGCTAGAACCCACTTCATCAGATGCATGGAGTGGAAAATACAGTAGTAGGTATATATGTGTGTATATATATATATATATATACACACACACAGTACATGAAAAGATGGCAGTTGCCTTACCAAATGGGCGGTAAGGCAACACCCATCTTTTCATGTACTGTGTATATATTGTGACAAAGTTCCTCCTTTGCCTTGGTGGGTCCTGCACTTTTTGGCGGATTTGCTTGCCTCAGAGGTTCATGGCAGCCCTCAGTTTGGCCACTTCTGCTAGAGGCTCAAACCTACCGTCCACTCAGCTAACCTCATCACTGGCCAGCACGGGGGAAACGGAGAACAATCCCCGCAGTCTCTGTGTCTTCCCTTCTGGTGATTCTCACAGACCAGGTCAACTCCTCCAGTGTTTGATCAGGAGTTGGGGGGACAGGGGGAACCCGGGCCCATCCTCTACACTGGATTCCAGCCCAGGGATGCTCTGAGATCCTTCGGCAGAAACTGCTACAGAAGCGAGAAGCAGTATTAAGACCGATTTCATGTTGACTGTCACATGAGAAAATGATCCAAGAGGTTACCAATGTCATGGAACGGAGATCTGTAAGATTTAATTAAGCCAAGCATTTGCTGAGTGAGGAAAAAACAGACCAGGGGCCAGATAAATTGCCCTACAAAGGCTTAAGAGGAGTCAAGATCTGATCAGGGTCCAAAGGCAGGCAGGAAATGGAGGTGTGTGCATGTTTGGAGCTGAGCCAAGGTGGGGCAGGAATTGAGTCAGCAGTCCTCTTTCCTAACAAGAGCTGGAGCCACTAGGGTCTGGTCTAGGTCTGGACAGCCTTTTCAGGACTGAATCCAGACTGAGTCTGCTGAACTCAGCCTCAACATCACAAGCCACATGAACAGACAGCACTGGCTCCAGGAGCCCATCCCATGGGCATAGGAGGGATGAAAAAGCCAGTCATTTCCCAAGGACCAGTGCAGAAGAGCTCTGGGAACCCACCCCAATGAAGTGGGAGAGTTTGGGGTTGGGTTTGCTTCACTTTTAATTTATTTTAACTGTCCAAGTTTGCCAAGCTCCGGTTTTGACGCAGTACAAATAGTAAAACTGACCATTCCAGGCCATTGCACTGTGGCTGGAAAGAAAATTTTTGAACCAAAATTGGTGCGTCAGATAGTAGGTCTAAGTGGTGGACAAAATAATGAGGGGATGGGCTATTCAACCCATCAATCCCTCTGTGTGTCCTTAAAGAAAGAAACTTTGGAGGAAAAATAAGGAAAGAACAAACAGAAACTACTGAAGCAAGCATCACCATCATGGCGTCCACCCCTACTGTCTCCTGGGACTTCAGACCTTCTTCATCCTAACCCTGAGGAATGACTTGACCAGAGCGGGCCAGAGACTGACGTACCCAGATGACATCATCACCCCTACCAACTCCAGCGGAATCCCAACCACCACCTGAGGTGAAACGGGACTGGACGTTAACAGTGCCAGCCCATCTCAACTAATTTCTTCTCTTTTCTCCCCAAGGATAGTTATTACCATCTTTGATACCCTCTAAGAGGCTATCAAACATGGGATTTTTTCCCCCTCTACAACTATCTCCAGCTAAAGGGAAAGGTAACAGGAAATGTTAAAATGAACATTTTTCCTTCTTTTCTGTATCTATAATAAAAGGTTTAAAAGATTTTAATGGGGCGTTCACCATGGTACTGTAAGGGACCTAGGCATAGACAGTCTGACCTAGAAGTCATAGCTGGGCTGCTGTCACCAAGCCCAGGGCGGTCACGAGGCAGTAGTCAGCATGGAGGGATCAGACTAATTGCTAGAGCTGGGATCAATAGGCAAGATCCAGGGTCAGAGTCAGGCCAGATCAGAGACTGGAAATCTGCAAGCAAGGTGAGGTATAGAGCCACCACAAACCTGAAGTCTGCATGGCTGCCCAGACAACTTCCTGGGGCACCCTCCAGGGTTAAATAGTGAGCCTGGGCCCATCAGATGGTCACAGGCTGCTGTCACCATGGGCCCTTTGAGTGGTTCTTCCTAATGAACTTAATCTCTGCAGTGCTCCTTGCATAAGGTTCTCTGAGGCCTCCAGATGGGGATGTGGGAACATCAGCTGCGTCAGGCTCCGCAGACCCGGCGTTCTAGTCCAGCAGCTCCTTACCGGTACTAAGGAGGCGGAGATCTCTGTATACCAAACCCCGAGCCTTGTTTAACGCTGTTTAATGTTGGACAGTGACTGGGTTATGCTAACACCTTTGGCCTGTATTCCATCTAAATGAACACAACAGGCGTCAGTACAGAGTGAAGAGACGGTGCTGTGTGTCTATTAGATCCACCAAGATGAAGGGAGATGGTGACACAGGATGAGGTGAGACGTGAAGGAGCTGGGATGGGGAGTGATGCCATGAAGGAAAGCAGGAATTCAGTTGCAGAATGGTCAAACTCGCTACAATCATGCATGTGTCTTCCCAAGAAAGGGTTCTGCTCTCAGACAGATGAAGCCATCAGGGGCTCAAAGGAGAGAAGGAGATGTCTAGCAAGCGAAGACGAATCTGGCCCTGGTCAGCAACCTATGTTTGATGGCAAAGGGCTCTTTAATATCCATGGCTCTCACCAGTGCAGGCCTGAGGCCAGGTCCTTAGCTGGTGTAAATCGACTAGCTGTCTAGACCTTAATGGAACTCTGCTGATTTACAGCAGCTGGGGATGTGGTCCAAATTGGAGTGGCCGCAAAGAAACATTTGCAGGTGTGTGTCATACTCTGTGGAAATTTGTCCATGTCACCAAGCCAGTACAATCAGTCACATTTGGTACTCGGCTCCTGAGAGGCCCAGGCCCATAATAGCAGGAGCAGCTGCAGGCCACGATGACCAAGGCACAGACCTATGAGAAGGAACTTTACACAGCATCGGCCTGAACTGCATGCTCTATTGTTCCCGGCGGTGATATCAATCAATTTCCTGCCATTGCAGGGGTCTGAGGCATTGGTGCATTTCGATTCCTCCTGTTCTCTGCCTGGGGCACACAATAGTTTAGTCTCCTGAGGACTGTAATACTTTGGTCTAGTTCCAGTTATTGATTTAGGATTGGGGTGAGGGTGGATGGTGTTGATCTCCTGTGATATACCGGAGGTCAAACTAAAAGCTTTGGTGGTCCCTTCTGGCCTCAAACTTGATGAGTCTATACCCTTCCCTTACTTACATGAGTGTGAAATCCACCTCTCAAATGTTTATTATAGAAACAGGACTGAATGCATCTGACCATTGCTATGGGATAAGACACTGGACAAGGCGCACAGATCTAACAGGACAAAAGGTGTGGATAGGTTACAAGAAATCTTTCCATTCCACAGCAAAGAGCTATGTAGATTGAAGACCCACATTGGAATTCAAAGCTGCTTTTAGAAAACCTGCAATGAAAATGAAGCATATGCTATATCCTCCTACAGTAAACCACAGCTAAGAACAAACCAACACATGGAAGAATGGTCATGTGCCCAGACCTCTCCACAGCTCATTTAGAAGTGTTCAGAAACTGTCCTTGAAAATGCAGCCTCTTTGTGACCCATCAGAGCTTCTCAGTTAACTCTCCTTGCTGGCATCACATGTGGCCTACAGGTATCACTGGAGAAGCTCAAAAAATGATATTAAAGCAGATCTCTGCAAAGCCACAGATATCCCTTGCTGGCTATGGCAAAACACAGCTCAGCATTGATAGTCAAATGAATATAAAAACTGTCATCCCGAGATCCATCTAGATTGGTGACCTGCTTCTGACAGCAACCATTGTCAGATACTGCAATATGCCACTGCATAATGCACTTCCTTATGCAAAACTGCTTATCAGGGGTCAGATGTCATGCTATCCTCAGCTACTGATCATCTTAGGACCTGGGTTAGTGGCCTTTGTAATTTTACCCTGGTAAGCGTAGCTGAAAATGCTATTATTATTCATGCAAACGTCTAACCTTTTTTGAAATGTGAAGGAGTATCTGTCATACTGTGAGGAAAGTGGCACACATGTTTTTGGAGCAGGATCATAAAAACCATGCAGCACTCACATATTCCTTTGCATAAGTCTGTCTTACCTTCTGATAGTTCTTAACAAAGTGGACCTGGCTTCATTGTGGAAGGTGATGATGATACTTGTTGATGGCAGATCCAGACGATAGTGCAAAGTAGTACATCTGAGTAGGTGGAAAAGATACAAGATACATCACTAAAGTTCTGGAATGTAAAATGGCAGCTTATTTAATAGACACAAACATTAAAGGCACAGTATAGAGGTAGACGGTACTCATTCAGAGTTCTCCTGGCACGACTAAAATAGTGGTTTTCTGAGCTATTCATTTTGGTTTGACCCAGAATCTATAACATCCTAACATGTGTGGGCTAAGATACCTGGGAATTCTACCATCCACCTTTCATCCAGCTTTGTTTCCAGGTGTGGGTAAACCTACTGTGACTAGCAATGGACATCCCGAAAGAGGTTCAGCATATATAGATACAGTGTTTGAGGAACCCAAACAGACTTTTGATGTGCATTCCTGGCATAAATATTGTTACATCGCAACACAAACAGTATTATGCACTGGGGCCAGCCCAGAAGAGTTCCTGACAGCCTGACCAGCCCCATCTTTCTCCTGCACTTTGGGGATTGGAACCCAGGGCACAAGATTCTTTCCCCATGTAGGTGGTCCCTTCCAGAAGGCTTGGGATAAGCTTCCAGATCTTGGGTCTCTTTTGACCGAGATGTGATCACACCACACTGAAAACATTTGCTCCTCCAGCCCTGAGTGTTGTATGAGTAAATGCATAAAGAAGATGTCTCAGATGCAGCTACAGTACAATGGTCACACTTTCTGCTTCTGTAGCACCTTTCATCTAGGGATCTAAAAGCACCTTACATACATTAATTACTTATCCTCACAATACTGTACAGCTGGTATTATTCCTCCTCCTTTACAGAAGAGTCAATTGAGGCACAGAGAGGTTATGTGAATTGCCAAAGGCTACACACTGAAGTAGTGGCAGAGCTGCAATTAGAACCTAGGTATCCTGGCCCCCAGGCCTTTGCTCTAACCACTAGACAATACTCCTTTCCAGTTCAGGTGCACTCCTGGAGCTACCAGCACTACATCCCAGTTCCTCTCCCTTCCCCAAGAAATGGAGAACAGAAAGCTCTTCCTTTTCCGAGTCATTCACCAATGCAAACATATACTTGGTTCAGTTTCTAACATGAGTGAGCCAAACCTACAAACAAGTGCACAGTAGGTAGCATTTCACAGAACCAAACAGAGTTAAGGAAATTGGTATTTCAGTGCTGACTGGGGAGAAAATTGTGGTCAGCTGCAACTTTGGGTCCTCAAACTGTGGGGCATGCCCCCCTAGCCCACACAGGGGGCGGGGATGGAGCACCACCCAGTCTCACCCTGCCCCAGTTCTGCTCCGGCCCTGCCCACAGCTGCCGCCCTGGCTCCTGGCCCCGTCCCCAGCCTTGGCGCGGCTTCACTCAGGGCTCCACCCTCAGCCTCAGCCCCCTTATCCCTGTCTGTGTTCCCCCACACCCACCTTCACCAGATGGGGGCGTGCAGACAGGAGCAAGGGGGCACACAAGCCTGAAAAGTTTGGGGACCACTGTCTGGTGGCTATAACACTGGTCTGAAAATTAGGAGACCTGGGTTCTGTTCCAGCATCTGTCAAGGCCCATAGGCAAATCACTTCACCTCCCTGTACCACCCTTTATCTTGTCTATTTAGTTTGTAAGCAATCTGGGGCAGGGACTGCCTCTTTCTTGCTAATGTTTGCACAGTGCTCAGCACAATGGGACCTTGATTTCATACAGCTTGGGGCTCTGGTGCTTCCATAGGGTAACGAACAATTCAGGCCACCTCATTGTTCCCATACATGAGTTTCCCTTTGCTTCTTGGCCTTTTGTGGTAGAAATAACCTCATACAGAAGTGGCATGTGAAGTTCTACGTCAGTCTATAACAGTGATAGGCTGAATGGACAGCAATCTCCCAATGTTCATGGTGTGTAGGGACCCAGCCTCTCCAGGCCCCTGCACCGCACTGTGCTCACTCCTCTGGTGTTTCACGCAGCCTGCAGGAGCTTTGTAGTTAGATCCCCAAGACTTTGCCATGCATCACCATCAATGGATTTCTCTGTGGAGCCTGAATACGAATCGGTCTCTTACAAGAGAAACCATTTTTAAAAGGCTCCTTTGACATATTTCATTGGCTTTTCTGCCACAGAAACTCCGGGACCTGATGCTGATCTGACTTACGGCAGCTTGGCACCATTGCCTTCCATGGAGTCATTCCCCATTGGCACCAGCACGAAGGAGATCAAAAGCAGGTCCTCGGTGAGGATGCTGATGCACACATGAGGTTCTGGCATGGGGTCATCCATGAGATTTTTATTCCACGTGCCATTTTAGCAGCTTTGGAATTCTCAGCATCATGCGGAATCCTCGTTTAGTCTCAGAAGGCTTGTGGTATCACACTATCTGAGCCCGCCCGTTCTAAATTCACTCTTCTTTAATAACACAACGTGGCCACTGGGACAGGATAGAAAGGAGAGACTGTTTTCATACAGTCTTTAGAATATGGAGTCCAGGATCCAGAATCACAGCCCCTCTACCCATCTCCTTTCCAAACTAAAACATCTTAGATCTTGGAATCATTGTGATCCTTAGCTGATTTCACTGACTTCAATAGAGCTATACAGATTTACACCAGCTGAGTATCTGGCTCAGTAAATCCAGACAAGCCTCTAACATCTTTGCTGCTGTTTTGGAGTCCTTTTAGCCCTTACTGTATCATTGGCCAGACACCTGTACTGCGATATCCAAAATAGACCATAGGTCCCTTCTCCGAGGATCCTGAAAGTGCAGAGCCCATCAGGATATAGGAGAAGGGCTGATGACATTGGCCCATGTGCAACACCCTTCATTTATCAAAGTTACATTCCAGGGATGCTGAGAGCAGAGAGTTACCAAACAGTAACTCACCATGTTGTGCCCTAAATTACAATACCATGTCACTTTGGTCTCCTGTGTCCTACAATAATACACTCACACTCACAGTAGTTTTTCCTATTAGCTTATATGAGAACTAAAACTAAGACATGTCTCTGATCTGAACGCTACTTGCTTGTTACAGACTGTATAATTACTCTCTCCACGTAACTTATAAACAATTATCCCCTAACTGCTCCCAGATGTGTGTCCTTCCACCCATTTTGAACCTGGCACCAGCAACACCTGGCACGAGCGGCAGCGAACCAGCGGAGCAGCGGGGACAGCAGAGCAGCTCACAGCAGGAGTTTGCCTGGGACTGGTAAGTATCCGAGTGTGTGTGTTTGCTTGCTGAGGAAGTATCCGAGCGTGTGTTTGCTGGGAGGGAGCCTGAGTGAGTGTCTGATTGGCTGCTAGCCTGCAGGGGGCGGGCATTAGGGTGTCTGTGTGTTTGCGTCAGGGAAGCCTGGCTGTTTAAAAATAGCCGGAGCCTCGCGAACCAGCTGAGCGGCAGCGGAGCAGCGGGGACAGCAGAGCAGCTCACAGCAGGAGTTTGCCTGGGAGTTCGCCTGGAGGGAGCCCAGTGAGGCTTACATCTTGCCAACGTCTCTGAGGAAGCTCCGTAGTAGGTAGGTGATATGGAAGGGGGGAATTCAGCTGTTGTGACCTGCACTGGATGTGCCATGTTTGTCTTTCTTCCACAGGACAGAAGCGACTTTGTCTGTACAAAGTGCAAGCTGGTCTCCATATTGGAAGAGAAGATTGAAGGTCTGGAGCAACAGGTAACGACCCTGCGTTGTATACGAGAGACTGAGGATTTTCTGGACCAAACTCAGGATAGCCTTCTAGGGGCACAAAGCTCTAAAGATGTAGAGCAGGTTGCACAGAGGAGCCAAGAGGCCAGTGAAGAAGCTTGGCAACATGTGACCTCCAGAAGAGGTAAGCGGAATGTCCGGGTTCCAGTAACACAGACACAGGTAACTAACCGCTTTCATGTTCTCTCCACAGGTACCAATGCGGAGAGTGGACCAGATGATATGTCTGGGGGGAGAAAGCAGAAGGAGACTCCGCTGGTTGGGAGGCATGAGATGCGATGTCCTGAGGTTGGAGGTTCCACGACCACCACTCCCAAGAGGAGAAGGCGGGTGGTGGTGGTCGGGGACTCTCTCCTCCGGGGGACTGAGTCATCTATCTGCCGCCCTGACCGGGAAAACCGAGAAGTCTGCTGCTTGCCAGGGGCTAAGATTCGTGATGTGACGGAGAGACTGCCGAGACTCATCAAGCCCTCGGATCGCTACCCCTTCCTGCTTCTCCACGTGGGCACCAATGATACTGCCAAGAATGACCTTGAGCGGATCACTGCGGACTATGTGGCTCTGGGAAGAAGGATAAAGGAGTTGGAGGCGCAAGTGGTGTTCTCGTCCATCCTCCCCGTGGAAGGAAAAGGCCTGGGTAGGGACCGTCGAATCGTGGAGGTCAACGAATGGCTACGCAGGTGGTGTCGGAGAGAAGGCTTTGGATTCTTTGACCATGGGATGGTGTTCCATGAAGGAGGAGTGCTGGGCAGAGACGGGCTCCATCTTACGAAGAGAGGGAAGAACATCTTTGCCAGCAGGCTGGCTAACCTAGTGAGGAGGGCTTTAAACTAGGTTCACCGGGGGAAGGAGACCAAAGCCCTGAGGTAAGTGGGAAAGCGGGATACCGGGAGGAAGCACAGGCAGGAAGGTCTGTGAGGGGAGGGCTCCTGCCTCATACTGGGAATGAGGGGCGATCAACAGGTTATCTCAAGTGCTTATATACAAATGCACAAAGCCTTGGAAACAAGCAGGGAGAACTGGAGGTCCTGGTGATGTCAAGGAATTATGACGTGATTGGAATAACAGAGACTTGGTGGGATAACTCACATGACTGGAGTACAGTCATGGATGGTTATAAACTGTTCAGGAAGGACAGGCAGGGCAGAAAAGGTGGGGGAGTAGCACTGTATGTAAGGGAGCAGTATGACTGCTCAGAGCTCCGGTACGAAACTGTGGAAAAACCTGAGTGTCTCTGGATTAAGTTTAGAAGTGTGTGCAACAAGAGTGATGTCATGGTGGGAGTCTGCTATAGACCACCGGACCAGGGGGATGAGGTGGATGAGGCTTTCTTCCGGCAACTCACGGAAGCTACTAGATCGCATGCCCTGATTCTCATGGGTGACTTTAATTTTCCTGATATCTGCTGGGAGAGCAATACAGCGGTGCATAGACAATCCAGGAAGTTTTTGGAAAGCGTAGGGGACAATTTCCTGGTGCAAGTGCTAGGGGAGCCAACTAGGGGGAGCGCTTTTCTTGACCTGCTGCTCACAAACCGGGTAGAATTAGTGGGGGAAGCAAAAGTGGATGGGAATCTGGGAGGCAGTGACCATGAGTTGGTTGAGTTCAGGATCCTGACGCAGGGAAGAAAGGTAAGCAGCAGGATACGGACCCTGGACTTCAGGAAAGCAGACTTTGACTCCCTCAGGGAACAGATGGCCAGGATCCCCTGGGGGACTAACATGAAAGGGAAGGGAGTCCAGGAGAGCTGGCTGTATTTCAAGGAATCCCTGTTGAGGTTACAGGGACAAACCATCCCGATGAGTCGAAAGAATAGTAAATATGGCAGGCGACCAGCTTGGCTTAATGGTGAAATCCTAGCGGATCTTAAACATAAAAAAGAAGCTTACAAGAAGTGGAAGGTTGGACATATGACCAGGGAAGAGTATAAAAATATTGCTCGGGCATGTAGGAAAGATATCAGGAGGGCCAAATCGCACCTGGAGCTGCAGCTAGCAAGAGATGTCAAGAGTAACAAGAAGGGTTTCTTCAGGTATGTTGGCAACAAGAAGAAAGCCAAGGAAAGTGTGGGCCCCTTACTGAATGAGGGAGGCAAGCTAGTGACAGAGGATGTGGAAAAAGCTAATGTACTCAATGCTTTTTTTGCCTCTGTTTTCACTAACAAGGTCAGCTCCCAGACTGCTGTGCTGGGCAACACAAAATGGGGAAGAGATGGCCAGCCCTCTGTAGAGATAGAGGTGGTTAGGGACTATTTAGAAAAGCTGGACGTGCACAAGTCCATGGGGCCGGACGAATTGCATCCGAGAGTGCTGAAGGAATTGGCGGCTGTGATTGCAGAGCCCTTGGCCATTATCTTTGAAAACTCGTGGCGAACGGGGGAAGTCCCGGATGACTGGAAAAAGGCTAATGTAGTGCCCATCTTTAAAAAAGGGAAGAAGGAGGATCCTGGGAACTACAGGCCAGTCAGCCTCACCTCAGTCCCTGGAAAAATCATGGAGCAGGTCCTCAAAGAATCAATCCTGAAGCACTTAGAGGAGAGGAAAGTGATCAGGAACAGTCAGCATGGATTCACCAAGGGAAGGTCATGCCTGACTAATCTAATCGCCTTTTATGATGAGATTACTGGTTCTGTGGATGAAGGGAAAGCAGTGGATGTATTGTTTCTTGACTTTAGCAAAGCTTTTGACACGGTCTCCCACAGCATTCTTGTCAGCAAGTTAAGGAAGTATGGGCTGGATGAATGCACTATAAGGTGGGTAGAAAGCTGGCTAGATTGTCGGGCTCAACGGGTAGTGATCAATGGCTCCATGTCTAGTTGGCAGCCGGTGTCAAGTGGAGTGCCCCAGGGGTCGGTCCTGGGGCCCGTTTTGTTCAATATCTTCATAAATGATCTGGAGGATGGTGTGGATTGCACTCTCAGCAAATTTGCGGATGATACCAAACTGGGAGGAGTGGTAGATACGCTGGAGGGGAGGGATAGGATACAGAAGGACCTAGACAAATTGGAGGATTGGGCCAAAAGAAATCTAATGAGGTTCAATAAGGATAAATGCAGGGTCCTGCACTTAGGATGGAAGAATCCAATGCACCGCTACAGACTAGGGACCGAATGGCTCGGCAGCAGTTCTGCGGAAAAGGACCTAGGGGTGACAGTGGACGAGAAGCTGGATATGAGTCAGCAGTGTGCCCTTGTTGCCAAGAAGGCCAATGGCATTTTGGGTTGTATAAGTAGGGGCATAGCGAGCAGATCGAGGGACGTGATCGTTCCCCTCTATTCGACACTGGTGAGGCCTCATCTGGAGTACTGTGTCCAGTTTTGGGCCCCACACTACAGGAAGGATGTGGATAAATTGGAAAGAGTACAACGAAGGGCAACGAAAATGATTAGGGGTCTAGAGCACATGACTTATGAGGAGAGGCTGAGGGAGCTGGGATTGTTTAGTCTGCAGAAGAGAAGAATGAGGGGGGATTTGATAGCTGCTTTCAACTACCTGAAAGGGGGTTTCAAAGAGGATGGCTCTAGACTGTTCTCAATGGTAGCAGATGACAGAACGAGGAGTAATGGTCTCAAGTTGCAATGGGGGAGGTTTAGATTGGATATTAGGAAAAACTTTTTCACTAAGAGGGTGGTGAAACACTGGAATGCGTTACCTAGGGAGGTGGTAGAATCTCCTTCCTTAGAGGTTTTTAAGGTCAGGCTTGACAAAGCCCTAGCTGGGATGATTTAACTGGGACTTGGTCCTGCTTTGAGCAGGGGGTTGGACTAGATGACCTTCTGGGGTCCCTTCCAACCCTGATATTCTATGATTCTATGATTCTAAGGAGTTCTGTGTATCAAACAAGGGATGCTATTCTTGGCAACATAATGAAAGGGCATGGAAAGCACTTGCAAAATACATCACCCAGACATGGGGACAGTTTAGGAGATGCGTAGATTTATTGATTCCACAGAGACGTGATGCAGACTCCTTGTATTTGGGTGTCATACACTTTTAAAACTCCAGCTGCAGTTACAGTACAGCCACTTATGTACAGTATCTGATTAGCGAGCTGCCAGTGTTTTATTCAGGCAGGAAGTTGGTAGAACAGCCAAAACTCCAAATCCAAACACTTCCAGGCTCTGCAAGCTTGGGTCCTAGCTCTGCATAATGGGCTGAATCAAAACCCCCGGGGCCTGATTCTCTACTGCCTTGCCTCTGGGGGGCCTGATTCATTATTCGCCTGCACCTATCAAATGGGCATAAAGTGCCATTGTTCTGACCTGGTTTTACACCCAGGTGTATATCACTGCACAAGGTTCAGGGGAGTGGAGATTTGGACCCGAGGTCCGAGTGCGCCATTGTGCGGGTAAAGTTCCTTTCTGGCTCTGAATTCTGTGGCACAGGACCAGCTATAGTAAGGCACCTTCAAATCATGCTTTGTATATCTGACACCGAGCAGAACAGCGCCAGGTCTCCTCCCACCCCAGTTTTGTACCTGGGTAGCTTCAGTGGTGTTATTCCTGACTTACACTACTCTGAGCAAGAGGAGAAGCAGATGAATGGGGACATTTGTCAGTCAAATAAAAAGGAATGAAAAGTTCTAGCAAGGTTCTTCCACCCAGCCCCCATGTTTGTTTCCCAGTGTAACAGCAGCTAAACCCCCTGGTTCCCGAAGAGGCAGAGCACAGGTTAAGCTGTTGACTACAAGTGTTCTTTTGGCACTTGCTTGGGCGATAAAAACCACAGCTTGGAAAGGCATTAAATTCAGCATGTCCAGGCTTATTCGGTGTGACAATTACATCTGGGGTAATTCAAATTTAATACCTCCCCGCAAGTGAAAATTGCAGCATGCCACCCTAAAATTGCTGTAATAATGAAAATAAACCCATTAAGAGCTGCCTGTGCTACCTCGGGCTGTCACTGGATAAATGCTTTCTGCTGCTTATGGTACCTCATCCATCATCCAATTGCCAACAAGGGGAAAAAAACCACTACATTTTTAGGAAACCAAGATTATTCCTTAAAAAAAAAAATTACTGCACTGCTTTTGTTTGCACTGCGTGTAGCTCATAGTCTATGAGCCCTGTGCATGCTCTGAAATCCTGCAATGAGACAGGGGAAAAGGACTAGTAGAACTTTTGCTTATGACAACCCCATGCTGAGCTTGGCTGACCATAGCATGGGGTCTGTTCAGTCTCTGATGTGCATGAAAGCCCACAGCAGAAAGACATGCCTGTGGATAGTGAGAATTAACCATCAGTTCTAACGACTTGCCATAGAGAGTTCTCCAGGGGATCCCAGGCTGTGCTGATTAGCTTCAGATCAAAAAAACATTACAATTCTGTACTGCCATCATGGCCTTCCTTCACAAGATCGCAAAGACTCCACATGCAGTCAAAAAAGCTAACAGAAGGTTAGGAACCATTAGGAAAAGGATCGATAATAAGTCAGTAAATATCATAATGCCACTATATAAATCCATGATACGTTGATACCTTGAATACTGCATGCGGTTCTGGTCATCCCATCTCAAAAAAGATATATTAGAGTTGGAAAAGATATAGAGAAGGGCAACAAAAAATGATTAGGGGCATGCAGAGGTGAAAGTAAGCCAGTACGGTCCAGTACGGCGTACCAGCAAGAGCCGGTACACCACGGACCATACCGGCTTCCCCAGGTCGGCAATTTAAAGAGTCCAGGGCTTTAAAGGCCCCGCCTCTTCTGGTTGAGGCCACGCCCCCTGCTCAGGACTCTGGTGTACCGGTAAGTCCTTTAAGTTACTTTCACCCTGGGGGCATGGAACAGCTTCCAAATGAGGAGAGATTAAAACAAGTGGGACTTTTCCGCATGGAAAAGAGATAACTGGGGTGGGATAGAGGTCTATAAAATCATGACTGGTGTGGAGAAAGCGAATAAGGAAGTGTTATTTAGCCCTTCACATAACACAAGAACCAGGGGTCATCCAACAAAATTAATAGGCCACAGGTTTAAAAAAAACATAAGGAAGTCTGTCTTCACATAACACACAGTCAACTGACGGAACTCGTTGCCAGGGGATGTTGTGAAGGCCAAAAGTATAACAGGGCTCAGAAAAGAATTAGATAAGTTCATGGAGGATAGATCCATCAATGACTGTAGCCATGATGGTCAGGGATGCAAGTTCATGCTCTGAGTGTCCCTAGCTTCTGATTGCCAGAAGCTGAGAGTGGACAATATGGGATGGATCACTCGTTGACTGCCTGTTCTGTTAATTCCCTCTGAAGCACCTCGCATTGGCCGCTGTCGGAGGACAGGATATGGGGCTTGATGGACCACTGGCCATACTGGGTCAGACCATTCTTATGTTCTTGTTCATTAATGAATTAAGCCTTCCTGCCCCCCATGAGGTAAGCTAACCCCATTTTTCAGCCTGGGAAACTGACGTAAGGAGAAGTGAAAGGCTTGACTCTGCCTTATTCACACAGAGCAGTTTATTGCTCTGCAAGGAGTTCCATTTACATCAGTGAGCCTCCACATGTCTTAACCACAGTGGCTCAGAATGTTTGTTTTAGAATAAAACAGTTTGGAATAAAAGCCAGGTCTGCTGACTCCCAGAGATCATTTGACTCTGCATCCCCTCTTTTGTAAATCCTCATTACAGAAATAAAGATTACGTCCAAGAAGAGCTGGCAGGAACATGGAAGTTTCATTGAAAATGCCTTTTCATCAAAATCAAAACATTTTGCGGGAATATGCCTATTTCGACTAGATTTCATTTAAAAAATCCAAATGAAATGTTCTGTTGAAACTCTTCTCAAAGTTTTCATTACATGGAAAATTTTGGAATTTGTTGGGTTTTGTTCCTGCAAAATAGACATTCTGGTTCCCACTCAGATCTACTTCCAAGTAAAACTAATAGTTTTGTCAAGGCGTGACACTCCACTCGCCATTGAATAACAGATCAAATGCCAGGCTCTGGTTTTGCTCTTCAAAGCCCTCAATGAGTTGGGCCCAGGACCCTTGGGGGACTCTTCATTTCACTCTTCATGACCAGGCCTACTGGACTCCAGGGGTCTGTCAGCTACATGGGTCAAACCTGAGTGAGCAGAAGACAGCAGTTTCTCTGTGGCTGGCCCACACCTTGGGACCTCCCTTCCAGAAGAGATAAGGCTGAGGTTTTCAAAGGACCCTCAGAGTGTTCCATGCCCAACTCCCATTGAATTTCACTGGGAGCTGGGTGCTGTCTCCTGTAGGTGCCATTAAAAACCCCAGCTTGAAGTGACCACAAATCTTACTGCCTTCAGGACAAAATGCACAACTCATCTCATTAACATGGCTCTGCCATATTGCCCACAACACTAATAACTAATGGTAAATGATTATGTACCCTTCCCTCCCACATGAGACGAGGGGGAGCAGAGAATCAGAGATTGGCATTGATCCAACCCACGTAGTTCTGTAAAAGGCTCAGATATAAGTGATGATCATGGTACAAACTGCACAAGGAAGGGAGAGGGAGATTATACATGTTAATGGGAGCGCTTCCAATGCTACAAAGCTTTACTAGCCTTCTATCTCTTCACTGTTTTTCCTTTTTTCTCCTCTATAGTGTAGTGTATAAGCTCACCATGTTCTATGATTTGAAAGCCACCAGAAACCAGTCAGAGCCGCAGTGTGTATATAGTTAAGCTGTGCATGGTCCTATATAGTTAGTAAATAGGGTTACTTGGGAACCAACTGTGCCTGTGTAGTTGCTTCATATGGTCGATTGCTGTGCAAAGAACAAGCAACATAACGCTCTCCACAAAGCATGGGCATTTCAACAGGTCTACATTTGTAGCCACTCATCTGAGAAGACATTCCCTTTGAAGACACATCCTGGGATCCGATCACCATTTCAACCCCTGTCCTCCCTATATATGGAAAGGCAACCAGGCATCACAACCCATGACCTCCCAACATGTCCACACCAATAATCCTGGAAGTCCTTGCAAAGAGGATGGGGGCAGGATCCATGGGTTCCCAATCCATTCCCATAGGTTTCATCATCAGAAAAGTAAATTTAAGGCTGGTGAAGGGTGCTAGATTGATAGCCTGGAGACCGAAGACCCCTGTTTATCCACAAAAGTATTACACAGGCAGCACTACTGCATCTTCCCATTGGCTCCACCAGCCAGCATGCCTCAGCCCTGAGCTGGAGGGACTGTGTCTTGGCATGGAGCACACTAGATCAGTCTCGATGTATATTTGCTCCTTGTCTTCTCAATGGAGAACAATTTCCTCCCAGCCCCAGTGCTCAAATCAGGAATCCTTGCAGTTTCAGGGGTTTAACTGTGCTATTTAGAGCAAAACCCTTTGCTGCTTGTTTATCAACTCAGAGAGAGATCATTTGGGTACTCCCCTCTATAGCTGTCTGCTGCTTCTAACCCAGGTGTGGGTCTGCTATGGGCACTGCCCCACGCTGGGAGTGCAAGCCATTGCTGCACTGTATTTGGTTCAGGGACTTTATAGCAAATTAGGAATGCTAAAAGACACAGGAGGGACCATAGTAGGGCAGAAGAGGGAATAGAGGAGTTGATGATTAAAGCAGCTTCTCCTTTGAGTTACCATATACAATAGAGATCTTTAATATGAGCCAAACCACGATGCTGCATCAGAACTCCTCCTAAACCTTGTGGTGTTTGAAATCCATATCCAGACTTACTGACATGGGCCCATCTATATAACAGAGTCCCTGTCCCTATTCTGCCATGCCCCCCACCTTAAATGACAAGGGCTTATACTGGAAACAGCAATGAGACACTTGACCATGCTGGTGTGTGCCACTGAGGGGTCACCAGTGGTAACCGTGGCATATGTAACCTTTGTACCTAGTTCATCAGCAGGTAGATTACTGTCCCAGTCAGCCAGGGTGTGGTTTCCAGATTGCTTCTTTCTCCCCTCCTTTTCTGTGTGTAAGCGCTCTGCAATTGCAGCTTGCGCTCATTTAAAGAGCAACAATGAAGCCTGCTTCTCTCACACATTCTCTCTCTGTGCCTTGTTAACTTTCCTTAAGAGATGACGATCCTTGTCCTTCTCCCCTCCAGCCCTCAGTCCCCCCTCACTATGTTTCTGCTCATTATTCCTTTCTGCTTCAACAGCACTCACTGGCCAGCAGCTCTGCTTTGAATTTTTAACATTCTCCCTGTGATCCTAACGCTCCCTCACCCAGCGAGCATCTCACAAAGCATCCTCTGCATATTCATTCTTAACAGCTGGCCCTGTCTGCAGAGCTACACTATCTTTCAGCTCCCTGCAAATCCCCCTCCTCTCCCTTCCACTCAGAAATACAAGGAAAAAAGATTCAGCCAGAGTTTGGCTTGAATCACTCAGCTTTGCCCTCACACTCCAAACCAGAGTTGTCCATAGAATGCCAAACTGCAGTACAATGTATTGTATAAATGTATCTCTCAGGTTCTCAGCTACACACGGGCAAACCTAAAAACATTTCCAGGTCAGGGGTTCAGATGAACAGCCTACAGTCTGCACGAATATCCAAACTAGATAAACCTTTTTGAGCAGAGATGTTGAGAGTGTTACATAGTGATCTGATGTGCATGAACCAGGAGCCATATACTCCAATACTGAATCAGAAGCAGAAAAAGACTCATGAGAAAAAATATTGGAAAAGAAACAACCTTTTTTTTAAGTTTAGGCCCCTGGGACCTGTTAACACCAGTACCGGAAGGGGTTAAGCAGCTGTTCTGAGGCCAAGCAGCTCCACCCTACCCCATCCACACCTACAGTGCATGCATGGCTTGTAGGTGGGACTCAAAAGGAGAACAGGCCAGTAGACACAGTGGTGAACTGACTTATGCTCTGAGCTCCTGGCTGTTGTGGCCCAAAGGGATGAGACTTGTGATTCTCAGAAGGTCTGAGATTTTAGAGTTGATTCCACTTATTTAATGTCTTGTCTTTACCTGTTGGGAAAGAAGGGCCTGGTAGGGAGTGATCCAGGGAGGCAGCAATCTAATGCTTTAGGGTGCAGGATTTAGCTGCCTACATGGTGCCCTGGATTGGAGCCTGAGGAAGGGAATTGGAATGTCTTCCCCTGCCAATCGCTAGGGGGTGCTGAAGGCAGAAGCCTACCCCGAGAGAGGGTGTATAGAAGAGAGAAGGCACTCAGGACAGACAGGTCAAGATCTCAAGATGTCAATCCAGAGCCCCCTCTGTGCCACTGGCAGAGCAGGTGTCAGCGCATGTCAAGGTCCTCATGTCTCAGCTGAATGCAGACAAGTACATAGCTGGAATCAGTCTGGTTCACCCATGTGCTAGTATTGTTAAAAACACTTACTAGAATTCTAAGAATGTGTTTAGACTTCATTGAATGCTTGTGCGTTGCTGCATGCCTTAATCTCATAGCATCTGCATCCCGTATTGTAAGGAGATATTTCAGCAGTTGCACTGTGAGCCTCTGTGACTGGGTAAGTCACTAGACAGGAGTGAAACATTAATTAGTGTGAAGGGCTGATCTTCAACAGGAGGTTTTACACCCTTCCCAAAAGGAAAGGTCCATCGATACCAGATGGACTACTGTGGGATGTTGCAACTAGAATTTCCCTACATAATATTAACAAGAGGACAGAAGACTTTGTTGTTTTTCCCTCCTCCCCATTAAAATGAATCATGCAAGTGGATTCTTGCCATCAGCTGAGTTTGCAGTTCAGAACACATGGCAGGAGGGGGATAGACAAGGAGCTGATTATTTCTATGCTGTTTGGACTCTTAGGGGGGAAGGATTTTCTAAGCATAAGCAAGAGATCCTCAGCTGCTTGCCTTGGTTAGTCCTGAAGGACATATAGAACTTGCTCAGCACAGATGCTTCTATTATCTTTTGAAACTTAAGATTATAACTCATTTGTGTATGATGCTTACCTGCTTTAACCTTGTAAATAACTTCTTGTTTCCTTTTCCTATTTTATTAAATCTTCATATAGATTATTATAGGATTGGCTACAAGCGTTTTCTTTGGTGTGAGATCTAAGGTGCAATTAACTTGGGCTAAGTGAATAGTTCTTTGGAACTGGGAGTAACCTGAATATTGCTGTGATTCATGGTGTAAGGGATCATCCATTACAAAGGTAAGCTCACCTGGGTGACAAGATAGACTGGAATAATTAATGGGACTGTCTGTGACTCCATGTTAAGGCTGTTAGAGTTTTCATTTGATAATAGGTTGCTGAAATCTAAGGACAGAACTCACAACCAATTTGGAGATTGTGTTCTGGATCCTAACAGTCTACTCTCAGGTTGGTACTCACACTCAAGTCATTGCAGACAGCGTTACAGCCTCACCTAACCCAGAGGGTTAGCTGTTTGCTGGACTCTTTATATACCCCAAAAAGAGTGGTCATCAAACACGTAACGTGACCAGAGTTATGGAAGGGGCAGACCACTGCAAGACCACAGCGGCTGTCAACAGAGGGCACCAAGAAAGAGAGAACCTGCCCAGCCACTGGATGGTGCCTGCGGTGAGTGATCTCCTTCAGGGTTCCATAGGAACTGAAATAACTTAAGTTACAAGAATTCCCACAGGAACTTCATAAAAAGAGAGCTCCCAGATAAAGCAAAAAGTCACCCAACTCTTTGTCCAGCCTAAACAAAATCTTTTTGGACTGGCACAGACCTCTGAAAAGCTCCCAGGCTGAACTCAGTCTTTCCAGGCCAAATAGGCCTCTGCTCAACCCAAGCTCCCAGGAGAGACCGACTCTTCCAAAATCTGGGAGAAGCTTTATAACCCTTGTATTCCACCCACATTAAACTCCAGCCAATCGACAATCAGGGTGGACCTCTCTGTCACAGTGAGAACAGCAGTATTCATGTTATTTTGGTTCCTGATCCACCAGGCATGCAGGGGTGGGCGGGAACTTCAATTTATAAAAGAGGCTGGTGCCAGTTCAGTCCTGGATGAAGGGAGGGTTGTTTTTTGTGAATCAGTTCATCCCTCTCTAATCTCAATGGCTGATTCCCAGCTACTGGAGCTGTGTGTCCTCTATTATTTCATTGTAATTCTTCTCTCCACAGACTTGACTACACTGTGAAAAAGTGAGCCAATCTCAATAGCAGGTGGTGATGAAAATTACTGCTCTGTAATAATTTTAGAAAAGGTCAGGTAAGTTCACTACCCATTGTTGCAAAGCATGCTATTGTCTTGGGGAAGAGAAGATTGGATTCCCAGGTCCTTTGCTACAACAGGTGCTGAACTTGATTGACCTTTCCATTCCTGCAGGACAGCCATTTTCAACACTACTTAGGATGAGCCCATAGGATACCAATTGTCATAAAGGAAGTCATTTCCCTAGTGATAGACACTGCTCAAATCTCTCAATGTTGTTTGGCAACTGACCCAGCTGGAGCACAAATATATGTGATGTATATTGAAATGCTGTAGATACTGGACTTCAGTGAGACATCGTCTAGCAACTCATTTGCCAACTAGTTCAACAGTTCATAGATTTAAAGTCCAACAGAGTACAATTTGATCATCTAGTCTGACCTCCTGTACATCACAGACTATAGAACTGTACCCAATTATTCATGTATTGAACCCAATTGCTTGTGTCTCACTAAAATATATCTTCCAGAAAGGCATCCAGTCTTGATCAGAAGACTTCAAGAGATGGACACTCAAGTGGCACTTTTCTTATTACAATCCACATAACATATAATACAATACAAACAACATATGATCTACATAGACACAAGTGCTTCCCATATGAGGACATCTAGGCTGTTCTCTTCACACCACTCACTCCTGTGTTACCAGACTCTGACCTCTAGACTCTTCCCCACGGTTATGTCCTCTTTCCTGCATATCCTCTCAGATTCCTCTGTCATGCAGCTCTGACATACCTGCCATATCTAGCATCAACCAGTATTATTCTCCCCATCTTAAATGAATAGACTTCCAATCTCACTGTTCAGGAAGATTTATAGTGAACCTGCTAAGGAAACAGCCATGCATAGCCTGATACATCACCTAAATACAGGAAAGGAATCCACACAAAAAACAACCTAGCCAATATGAAAAGCACAGCACCCACCCCACAGAAAGGAATCATAGTGAGTGTCTTTTACATAGCTCAGTGCTGCCCAAATTCAAATTAATTCAGAGAAGCTATAAATAACAAAACCAGATAAGCAATAAGTTAGATCATGGGCTCTCAACCTGGGGGTCATTGGCAAGTCCAGGTGATTGCCACATTGCTCTCTTCCTTTGTAAAAAGTAGTAGGTTCAACCCTTCTGTCTATTGTAACGTGGGATCATAATATGGAAAAGGTTGAGGGGAAAGAGAGAGAAGAGAAGGTGTGGTGAATGTGGAATTCTAAATTATGCAAAACACCAAAAATCATAGCACAAGACTGGAACAGGGGGAGGGCAATTGGCACATAACATTGAGTTCTTTGCAGCGTGCTCATCTGGTATTTCTGTAAGGCCGTACGTTGTACTGCCGTAAATCTATTCTCTCAACACCTGGCAGTTGCACAGCCCTGAGTGGTATGTTGTGCTGTGTAGCACACTGGCTACTTGCCTGGCTTTTAGCAAGTCCTGCATTCAAGGTCAGGAACAGTTGCTGACCTGCCTTAACAGCCTTGTCAGAGCAGGTCTTTGTAACTGAAAGGATTTGCAGCATGTAGGGTTGTGCTGCTTTGGTTGGTTACAATCATTTGCTTCTTTTATGGCTGCTGGGTGAGGCTTCTGGGTACAGCTCAGAAATCTCCAGAGATTTCAGTGTAGGTCAGAGAGCTATGACTTTGTACAAAACTGTAACATAACCAGAAGCAGACAGCAAAGTTCAATGACCACGGCATGTATGATAACCTTTACGGATCAAAGCCCAGTGGTTCCAGGTAAACTGAAGGGCTCCGGAGATTATTAGGATGTAGAACCTCTTATTTGTAGATTGTTTGTTCAGATCCACCTCAGGTTAGTAATGACTGAATGATGTGATATGAAATTAGCTGGTGACATAGAGGATTAATACTAGATTGGGAGGAGTTGCAAATTCAAGTAAGGAAAGAGAAATAAAGGACCTAGAAAGATGCGAGACAGAAAAGTAATTTGAAACAAATTCTTGACGTCACTGAGGAACCGGGAAAGCAGCAGTGCTGAAAGAGATTGATAATGGATAGCTAATCAGACATCAGATTGCAATATAATATGATAGCAAAGAGAGCCAACCCAATTTCGGCCTGCATATCCAAAGGCAAAACATTGTGGAGCAGGGAAGCAATTGCTACTTCTCTGCATAGTTATAGTGCAACCACAACTAGAATATTCCATACAGTCCTGGATACCACATTACTAAAAGGAGAATGACAAATCAGAGGGAGTTCAAACAGGAGCAATAGAAACAATCAGGAGCTGGAAGGAATGAGGAAAATTAAAACAGCTAAATATGCATAGCTAGGCTAACAGATGACTGTGGGAGTGGGAAGGGGCTTGGGTGGAAGTGGGAAGACACATGATAACAGTCTACAAATATTTGGAGGCTGTTAACACCAAGGATGGAGAGGAATTATTTAGCAGCGTTTAACTAGAATTAATTGGATGAAACTGAGAAAGGGAAAAAAAGAATATCAGGAAGAATGCTTGGCGCGTAAGATCTATTTGGCTACGGAATCGACTCCTGAGGGAACTAGTAGAAGCCCCATTGCACGAGATGGGACAAAATCCTAGAAAAGGGGATGTAGTGAACAATCCTACGCTAGCAGGGAGATGGAGCAGATGAGCTAGTTAGTCTTGGCCATTTCTGAGATTCTGTCTAGCACATGCAGTGCTGAATGCAGCCGATATACTGCTACAAGAAACGTACAGTACCGTAAGGGGGTCAGGGTCCCAGAGCTGAGTCACATAGGGAATAACACTCAGAAGGTCATGAAATTGTGAAGTGGAACTTTCTAGTACTTGTATTGGCCCCAAGGGAAATTTCTAGGCTAAGATGTTGGAAGTGGGAGCCGCGCTATATTTAGACAGTGCAAAAGCAATGGGTGTGTGTGTGTGTGTGTGTGTGTGTGTGTGTGTGTGTGTGTGTGTGTGTGAGAGAGAGAGAGAGAGAGAGAGAGATCTAAAAAATTATTCAAAAAGGAGAAAAAATGCAGAAGGAAACAAAATAACCGTGTGTGTGTGTGATGTGCTGCCTGTGAACCTTGAGACTTATCAGATGATGCATTTATTAAAAATTCACAGGATTTTTGTCTTTGGAAAAGGAAAGAAAGGGGAGAACCTATTAAAACTGAAGGAGAGAAAAGCATGGCTGCATTTAAAAACAAGATTAACCAGATTGTGTGTCTTGATTTTCAAAGCAGCTTGTGAATAATTTAGACTTCCAGGGCCCTCCACACAGATTCGGGGTTTGTTTTGCTTGATTCCTTCCCCCCCCCCTTTTTTGGAGCAGGGGGAACAATTACTTCTCTGTTTGCAATCGGATCTAGAGTATTGACCAGATTCTGATATCAGTTTTACCAGCATATATCTGGAGAAACAACACTGACTTATGGATTTCATTTTGTGTAATTAATAAAAGAATCTAGCCACATGCCTCCACCTGGAAAGCTACTGACCTTTTTGTCAGGATTTCAGATGCTAGGAACCCTTTGAAATTCCATTTGGTGTGTTTAAAAACCACCCATGCAAAGACTCAGTAGGGATAATAGTTTCTACCAAGGTTTTGTGATTCCACCTGTTAGGGTGAATCCGAGGCACTACATCATCCCTTTTGTTGCAAACCAATTAAAAACAAACTCAGAAGCACCCACCCCTGACCATTCAAATTCCTAAGCTAAAAGGGTTTCCCATTATATCACTAATGGCTAAATTTTGACACAGGAGTCCAACAATATTGCCAATGGCCACCCTATTTCTGTAACTGCAGGGTAGATTACAATAGAGCCTAGATACATAGATAGACATATGAGTGAAAGGCAATGGTAATAACCATAGCTCAGACAGCTAGGTATTTTTCCTTGAGAAAATGCCAGATGACAGCTTAAGGGAAAAAAGTGTCTGATAGACTCAACTAGCAACAGCAGTGAAGCTCAAGGAATTAGTTTCCCTATTTACTAAAACTCAGGTTCGATTTTAATCTAAGCAAATACCATTGGCCAACAGAGACACTGAGACAAAGCTTAAGATAACACATTTTATTCCATCAGAACTATTTGAGGCAAGTTATCAAAGTAATGAAAGACTCACAATAATGATATGACACACACATACTTTAATGATACATTAAAGTGGTTGGAGGCATAGAGTATTGGAAGAAAGCATGATCAATGAACTAAAAGAACTCAGCACACAGAGTGATGAAGCAATACGCCTTCGGTGAAATAATCAAAAGGCATCAATACAGTTTAGTTTACACACTGTGCCTGCTCTTTTGCTCTTGGTAAAGAGCATCAAGACAATGCTTTGTCTTATCTAAAAAGAGAATCCTCTCTTTCCACTTGAGGGACGAATGGAAGCAGACTTAGCTTGTCCTTGCACACTTTAGCTCAAAGAGGAGGCCTACTTTGCTATTTGTGTCACCCCTCTCTGGGATAGTCCAAATAATGAAGGTGCTATACAATTCAATGTAACCTTGATGAGTAATGCAAGGTCAAGCCTGCTTGCGTGCTTTATAAAGGTGATCCAGAATGGGTAGGCTTTATGAATGGTATTACAGAAGTTATCTGGATTGTCAGTTGCGAATGCACTGGTATAGATCCTTAACTTTACTGGCTTTCTCCTAGGAATCTGGCTGTGGTATCTGTTCAATTGTTTCCAACTGAACAAATTACTCAATAATATTAGCTCATTCTCTCTCTTTGTGTGTTTCTATTACGATAGCCACTTGTTCTCCCTTAGAAGATCAGTTGTCCTCCTAGAGTCAAAGAGTTAATTTAAATTAGCTCCTTGACAAGGATCATCCCATTCAGCCTCAATGCCTGACAGTCTGTAGAGTTGGCTGGAATGTCATCAGAGGATTTCAGTCCCCAGACTGCTGCTGCACCTTTTGGGAAAGAGCATGGCCCTTTAAGAGATGAGGGGATGGCTTCCTTCCTAGGGGATGGCTGGAAGCTGTCTTTTGAATGGCTGGCTGGTTTCTCAGCATGTATGCTCTCCACTTGTGAGTGATGGCCTTAGGCTTCACTCACTCTTTGTGCCTGTCAGCCCTTTCCATAAGCAACTGTGTCACTGGCTGCAAGTGGTGGCCATTCCACGGACCCAGATTCCACTGAGCTGAGGCCTGGGGGCACTGATTTCAGGTAGAAGAGCTAAGATACCGTGACAGGGCCAACCTACAGGCCCCTCCAAGCTGGGAAGTGGGAAGGGACAACCCACAGCTATTGGGGAGGGGGGTCATACCATTTCTAGGGCCCTCCCTCGCCCCCCAATATTGTTCTTTGGAAACTTTCTGGAACTTCCTGTTATTTTGTCACCTTAATGTTTCTAAAATCAGTGTGTTTTTCCAAAAAATATTTACAAACACTGTGACACACCACTTTGCCCCACACAGGTGAACAAACCCAGTGTCAAATCCCCACGGGCCACAGGCCAGTTTATGGCACGGCAGCTGTCACCTGGCTAATCAGCTTTCCCGCCCCCAAGCTTCAATCTCCCTTAATGAAGGTAGCAGTGACCATGCCGAATGTCATTCCCCTAAGGATGAACTGCTTCATTGCAAGGTTACAGAAAGTGCCAGATCACCATCTTATTTTTTTCCCCTCTCGCCAGACACATGACCAACAGTCACGGTGACTCCAACAGATTTGCAGAGATTAACTTTATTCTCCAAGGGGATGTGTCACAGAAGTGGAGCTAATTAACTAGAGCTCAGTTTCAAAAAATGGTTAATATTTTATCTCATGCCTTCTGTCTTGGGGAATAATTAGCTTTGGCAGCACTAGCTCTGTCACCTCCCAAGTGCCCAAACGAGACATTAGAATGTGGAGAGGCACATGCAGTAATTGATGGAAAGTTGATCAGTGCTTGATCCTGGGGGCGAACTTTATATCCAGCCAGTGGTTACTTTTTAATACAAAAAACAAAACAAAAAACCCTTGCAGTAGAAAACGACCAGAAGGAAAATTCTGCTCACAGGTCCACCCAGCCAGCTCGGCTCAGACAGTCTGCTCTGTCTATGTTAGAATCATCAGCTACCGGAGGTACGCAAAAATCAAGGCATTGAGACACAACAGGGAGGCACCAAACCATGAGCTTCATTGTCCTTGTGTACCCCAAATCCTGCCCCAGCATGCAGTGAGACAAGTATAAAACCTGGGGTGGATCCTCTGGACTCAGTCTCTTCCCCGGCTGTTTCAAAACCCGAGTCTGGATGATAGAAGACATGACCCAAGTACTCCTTGCCTACATCCCTGGATCTCCTATTGATACCAAACAGGAGATCTGCATTGGTTAGGAGAGCAGACCATGGAAGGAAAAGTCGATGGGAGAGAAGAATGTTACCCTAAGTTATTGTGTGGTGATTCTTCAAAGAGCAGATGTAGGATCCGCATCCAAGCATACGTTAAGAGGTGACTGGTCAGGAAATGCTGTCCTGCCCCTCAGGGAATCGAACCAAACTCTGTGCAGAATAGGCAACATTTTCTTCTGAAGAGGGACCCTTCTAACCCGTAGAGGGAATACAGAGCTGGGAGAAGCCAGCATGTGTGAAAAAACTATGGTCCCACTGGTACCTTTTACCAGCTGCAGAATTATCCTAATATGCAGTGAATTGTCCCTCCATCTGCCCCTCATCCCCCAATCATTCCACTGTTTGGCTTGCTTGTGGCCCATGGAAAAGTCACCAGGGAGCTGGCTTTATGTATTAGATGAGCACAACATTGCCCATGGCCCTATAGCGTACAGAGTCTCAGTGGCTTGTTAAAGGAATAAAATCCACCACAACACAGTTCTCTAACGCAGAACTCCATTTGGAGACCATTCCAGTTCCCACCCACCCTACAACATATCCCTTTGCTAGCCTCCACTTGCCCACTACTCCTGGATCACTCTGGCCCAGTGTCAGGATCCCCTCCCTCTGCATTCCCGGCCCTTTAAAATTCACTCTGTCTTGCAGGAAGGGGAGTGTCTGGTTATTTTTTGTTTTATGGACCACAGTGTTTTCCAGTAGAATTCCCCCATAGGCCAGGAAATTCACTGCAGACTCAGAATAATTTTAAAAGGCTGAGACCTCATTTTAAACAGCCAGAATTCCTACAGAACATGCAAGTCACTCACCCCAGCTTTCCATTGTGAGGTCCTTTCTACTATAAATACCTTGTAAGCTAGCTTGACCCTGCACACCTACCAAAGAGAGGGGCCAGGGCTTTTTTTTTTTTTTTTTTTTTTTGCTGTGCTAGCAGGTGCCATCACAGCAAAGCACTTTCCTGCACTTTGAAACGTAGTAGCTTTACCCTCCAGGAAGATGAATGACTCAACCACTTAACTAATGTGTTTTCATGCAGTCAAAACAATGGCCTATATATTTCCTTCAGCTCCACATATATGCTGGCTCACACCTCAAACTCCTCTCAGAAGTCACCACCCTCCCTGGATGATGTTTTCTCTTTTATTTGGGGGTGGGGGAGGGAAGATGGAGCATTTTCATGATTTTTTTTTTTTGAAAGTCAGCTCCATCCCTGCAGACTCTGCGCTTCCATCACCATTTCCCTATGGCGCTCAGAGGTGAGAGGATCCAGGAACAGCTGATCCTGCCTATGAACACAACCTCTCCGCAGAAGAAGGGCTTAGCTCCAGTGCCCTGTATACAAACAGCCTCATCTCTAGAGACTCCCATGTAAATTCATTTTTCTCTCCCCCTCTCCCTTCCTGGACAACATTGTCCCAAGTTACTTTCTAGTCCTGCTCTCTCCTCTCTAGCACTATAAGCCTCTCACCCCCCCCCTCACCCCCAGCTCCCATGCCAGTCTTTTCCCTACAAGGAGCTCTCTGAGATAAAGCTGCAGCAGCTGGGGATGGGCCAGATCCTTCTCTCATTTACCCCACTGTAGTCCGAAGTCCCCCCGACACACACACACTGACTTCAATGCACAATTTACAAGGTTGGGTTAGGTCCAGCTATAATAAATAGATACCTTGGACCAAATTCACCGTTCGTACAAAGTGGGTGAAGCTCTGTCAACAACAGTGTTGCAGCCATTTTGCTGCAGGGAATTCAGCCCACTAATAATTGTTGACCTGTATCTGATTCTGGAGAGATGACTAGACATTGCTCATTAGCTGAATTCACCAGTCATGAAACCCTCTGCCCCCATGGTTATAGGGAAAGGGCAGCCAGGGGCTGGGTTTTAGGAGGCTGCAGACCAGACAGGAACCCCAGACCGAACACAGGTGCTATGACGTGCTTTACTGTTCTAAACAGCACAGGGCCTGAGTCTCCTTTCACAGCGGTTTGATCACAGTGTAGCTCCATTGATTGTTGAGCAGGGGACCATGCTGCAGTGGGAGCCTTGGAACCACCAACCAGGGATGCTGCCTTCGCTCTACAAAGGTGGTGACTGGCACTTGTGCAGCTACTGAAGAGGAGCTATACTTCTTTGGCCCTCTGCCTAACTGCCTTCCCTGGCATTCATGCTGGGCAAGCCCTGAGGGGCCAGAATGGTTACTGTGTGCTCCATTGTATACACTCCCTTTGTCACATCCCCCTCCCCATCAGTTGTGTGAGTGTAATACCAATAGACCCCATCATCGGCAGGCGGGATCGAACCTGAGACCTCTGAAGTTTAGCATCTGAGCCTCTACTGTATGAGCTAAAAGCCACATGGCTCTCAGCTAAGGCTGTAGTAGACTCATAAATCTGTAGCTGGGCTAGGTGCCACTAGAGGGGGACAGAGTGCACACCAAGCAGGCATGGGTTACAGGGGCTTTTTGTTTAACTGTACTAAAAATTAAAATGCTTCAAACAAACATAAGAGTCTGGACATTTCTCTCTCCACATTTCCTGCAGCCCATGGGCTTGTGGCAAACTGCCAGCGTGGCCCACTGGCTCGCAAAGTCCAAGCACCCCTGAAATCAGTTTAGAACAGCTCAGCCTGCTGGGGTCACTCATTAGTCACTTCCAGGTAGCTTAGATACAGCCATTGGCTTAACCCATGTGCGTTTCCAGACCAGTTTGCAGCCCAGGAATCATGCCAGAAACTCATCACTTTCACATATGTACTTTTCCTAACACTGTGCCATGCACAATGGGTGAAGCCGTCTGTCAGACAGATTGTATTAAAGCCTCCACTAGGCCTCCTTCAGCTGGTCAGCCCCATGTTAATGAGAACAACAGAATTTGGTTATAAGCACCAGGTATCTCAAAGAGCATGAACCAGGAGTTAGATACCAAGCACATTAGATAACTATGTAGCTATCTGCTAGATTGCTTTCAACAAGACTGGGAGGATTCTGATCTCTGTTACACCATACTAAATCTGGACAATCTCCACTCAATATCAATAAAATGACTCCAGATTTACACTGGTGTACGCGAGATTAAAATTTGGCTTTTATTCAAGGCTGCGCCTTACTGAATACTTTGTTGAACAGTGATCAAGGTTCATGATGTCTATTAAATAATTGGAGATAAATCCAAGATGGAAACTAAAGAGGCACCTAGTCTAGTTCCATGTTTGGGGTCATCTCTTATTTTGCTAGCAATGACCATGGTTCCCTAGTCACTCACACTGGTTTATTCCAGTTTAATTCCAGAGTGAAGTTTCAGGGCTAGGACCCCATCTCATCTATTAACATAGGAAAGGCAGGGCAGGATGGACCTGGATACCTCTTCTGTTCCAATCAATTCACCCAGTCCTAGTAGGAAACCAAGCCAGGCTACATACCCTGTTCTTCTCTGATGTAAATTCAGAGACCCTCTATCAAAGCCAATGGCATTACTCTAGATTTGTACTGGTGTAACAGAGAAGAATGGGGCCTTCTGTATGCACAGTGTTCCCATTATGTCTCCCAGTCTATGCGTTCTCTTTTATATTCAACATCAGTTGTTTGGTCTTGTATCGAAATTAGCTTGAACCAGGACTCCAGCTCTAATACTCCTCTGATTTTTGGTCCCTTTTCTTGCAAGACACAACCTTCAAAGGTGATGAGGACCTGCAGCTCCCACTGCCTTTAACTGGAACAGCGAGGGCTCAACAGTTCTGAAAGCTAGGCCCCTCATGAGCTGAACCAACTCTGTGGATCTGAAACCCCTTGAAATATTGGCTCCAGATCTCAAAACTTCTGTATCCCATCTCAAGGGAGAGACTGTAGTGACACAAGACACTGCTTGACGAAGAGAATAAGACTGGGAAACAGACTTTAGTGGTGAAGAGCAATTGCTTTTCCCTGGGTCTCTTGACTCATGCTGCTTTCAGAAGTGTTGTCTGATGCTTCACAAGTTTTCCAGCTCTACACAAAGCAGGAAAGTAAATCCCCTAGAGTAAATCCCCCAAGGGAGGAGAAGGGAATTCAGCCTCTCCAACTTGGTGGAGTGGTAAATAATTAAGATGACAGGTCACTGGTTCAGAGCGATCTAGATTACTTGGTAAACTGGGCACAAGCAAATAATGACTGTTTTTACATGGCTCACTGTAAATATAAATACGTATCTAAATACAAAGAATGTATGGATGGAGGAATCTATCCTGGGAAGCAGTGATTGAAAAAGATTTAGGAGTCATGGTGGATAATCAGCTGAACACAAGCTCTCAATGTTGCACTGTGGCCAACAGAGTGAATGCGATCCTGGGATCCATAAACAAGGGAATCTTGAGTAGGAATAGAGAGGTTCTTTTATCTCTGTATTTCACACTGGTGCAATCACTGCTGAAATACTGTGTCCAGTTCTGGTCCCCACAATTCAAGAAGGATGTTTATAAATTGGAGAGAGTTCAGAGAAGAGCCACAAGAATGATCAGAGGATTAGAAAACATGTTTTATAGTGACAGACTGAGCTCTGTGAGTCTATTTAGCTTAAGAAAGAAGGTCAAGGAGTGACTTGATTACAGACTATAAGTACCTAGGTGGGGAACAATTATTTAATAATGGGCTCTTCGATCTAGCAGAGAAAGGCATAACACAATCCAAAGGCTGGAAGTTGAAGCTAGATAAATTCAGACAGGAAATAAGAAAAAAATTAAATGGCAAGAGTAATTAACCATTGGAATAAATTACCAAGGGTCATGCTGGATTCTCCCTCAATGACAATTTAATTTTTAAATCAAGATTGGATGTTCTTCTAAAAGCTCTGCTCTAGGAATTATTTCGGGGCAGCTCTATAGTCTGTGTAATACACGAGGTCAGACCAGATGATAACAATGGTCCCTTCCAGCCTTGGAATCTATTAATCCCATTTATCCTTAGCCTCTCTGCTACCTAAGGTGCCAGTTGTGGGGTGGGTTTTTTTAGACAGACTCCTGTCCCACCAAGAAGTGGACTAAAATCACCACCTGTTTTCACATCAGCCACCCAGCAGCAAGTAAAAATTTTCATTCACTATTAACCTAGGCAGAGTGTAGACTATTGAAAGGCTCAAGATCTCCCTGCCCTTACCTGGTGAGAGCCATCCAGTTCCTTCACCAGGGTACTCCTTTATTAACACTATTGTGAAATGCTAAGACACAGAACTGCTCATGGCAGAGCAGTGACAAGTTCAACAGGAGATGTCTTGAGGGCAACAGTGCTCAGAAGGTTGCAGGATAAGGGAGCAAATACAGAAGTGCTATATTCTGGGTCAGCTAGCCTAGAGGCCACACCCAACCTATCAGCTTGGTTGTCTTCTCCCCCATACCAGTGCAAGTTAGGAGTAATCACAATGAAATCATGTGGAGTCACACTGGAGTGAAATAGCTGTAGGTGACAACAGAATCAGGCCCTCTGAGTAGGCTGGGGAAAGATGATCTTGTGGTTAACACACTGGATTGGGATTCAGGAGATAAATTCCAGACTTGGTCACAAACTCCCTTTGTGACCTTGGGCAAATCACTTCATCTCTGGATCCCATCTGCAAAATGGGAATAATAATAATTCCTTTCTTCCACTTTTTGTCCTCCCCCTTCTAATTAGAGTGTAAGCTCTTTGGGGCAGGGACTGTCACTTATTCTGTGTATGTACAGCGCCTAACAGAATGGGACACTGATCTTAGCTATTGTAGAACAAATACATGCTAACAATGAGAGGGACACATGGTATACAGAGATGGCCATAGGCTTCCCAAAGGCATTTTACCCTGATGTTGGTCTATTTCTCCTCTCATTGAATCCAGTTTTACAATTCAGTGGCGTTTGATTTCATTGGCATTACTCCTGATTTACAGCAGCGTAAGTGTGAGAAGAATCAGGCCCATAGTGCCTGAAAAACTGGAATGAGATGGGTATTTCAAGGACATCCATACAAACCCATGTCACATTAATGTGAACTGCTCAGAGAGAAGGACTACAAATCACATGCACTACAAGCAAGGTTTGTCAATTATGTCAACTGGTACAAAGCTCTGCCTCAGAACTGGCTTTCGACCAAGAGTGACACACAGAAGGTCTTGAGGCCTCAACAGACTCTGCAACAAGACCTAGTGTTTAGTTATGCATCTCAGATTGGTTCAGATTTAGCCACTGATAAATCCAAAAGCCAGACTCCTGGGTAGGGTTGTGTGAGCTTAGTGGTTCCTGTTCCCAGGGGTTCATGCAAACAAGTTCTCCAGGATTGACCTATGTGTGTGACCCACTCTACACCCCCCTGAATTTCACTCCGAGTTTCAAGTTCAAATTAACCCAAACCTCAACATGAAATTCAGCTGAAAAGTGATTTTGATGCTAACCCAGACAGTGAACTATGGTTGTTCAGAATTAAAGGTGGAATGAAGCTAGAGGGGCCAGAGTTCAGCTTTCCTAAGGTTTTGGATGTTCAGATCTACAGATCTGGGTTTGGGCCCATCACGGGCAGGCCAGGGTCACCCAAAAGGTCCAGGAACCTTCTTGGAACTTTCTGCAAACTCAGTCTGAGTTTCAAATCTGTAACAAGACCCGGAACCAGGTGAGTTTCCCAGAGTGGCAGGCTTTGTTGGGAATGTTTGTGCAGTTCTGCTGCTGGCTTGTTGCCTGGGCAGTTTTGACAATGGAAGGAGCACACCTCAGGTCACACAAGCAGTGTCAATTCTGCTCTCTAGACCAGTGCTTCTCAAGCTATCTGATGTGGGGGACCAGCAATTTTTTTTCCAATGTGCGTGCAGACCGGCAGCCAATGGCTTGCGGACCGGCACCAGTCTGCGGACCACCACTTTGAGTAGCACTGCTCTAGACAACAAAGGATATTCACAGTTGGCAAGACATTAGAGGGGTGCAGTCATGTAAGACATGAGAGCAGGACTTATCCTTCCCCATCTAACACTAATGACACTGACAGATACAGCACCCTTTTTACAACATGGATCCCTAAGGGCTCTAGAAACAATAGATGAGATGGAGGAGTTCACTGCCTTCCACTGGAATACCACACCTGTGGGATGACAGATCACAACTGTATCTGAACGCAGCAATGCCAACAACACTCCTTTGCAGCAGGGAACCAATGTTGAGTTCCCATGTTCAAGCCATTGAAGGGGTTTTCCAGACTTAGCTCATTGTTGAGGGAAGAAGCAAACTCTGGGTCAAACTCTGACCTGAGTTATAACAGCTGAAGCCTTTGAGGTGAGAGTCGCATCAGGATCTGACCATCTCAGTCAGCTGACCTTAGAGCCCAGCATTGGGAGTGACAACAGGTATAAGCTATGGCATATTGTTTGTAGTTTTCTGTTACAGCTGGGAAGGTGTTTCCTGGAGGGAGGGCAAGTTCTTCATCAGGACTTTTTTGTAGCAGTTGGCTAGATCTCCCTGGTTAGCTAGTGAACTGGCTCTGTTAATTGCAAGCTTGTGGGTGGACTGCAGAGAGCTGGCTGGCTACATGGTGCTGCCATTCCAACTTGTTTTCAGCTTCTAAAGTGCATTAAAAGAAACTAAAAATATATTAGAGCCTTTCCTAATGTTAACATTCCATGCAAGCAATTGCAGTGGTTACCAAAGGGTCGTAGTGTGATTGGGCATGGGAGGGCCAGGTGCCAATGGGAAATCTCTCAGCTAAGATGTTGCCCACTCTACAAAAAAAAAAAGTCTAAAAACCACTGATTTCGTTTTAAGCTGTCACAGTCAAGTGCTGATTGGAGAAATGGAACCGCATCCATTTGATTTGCTCACAATTCATCACTAAAGCACAAGCCAGTCCCCATCAGTACAGAGTGTGTTTCCAGAGTCCCACTCCTCACTATCCAGCAGGTTCTGGAACAAGCACAAAGGTGTCAAGCAAAGTCATGCTGCACTCTCAGGGCACCAGCAATTGGGAAAAATAAGTGACTAAGCCATTTCTCGCAGGAGACATTTTCATCTTGCCTTTATTCCCAGCTGTTCCTTGTCACAACCATCCCTCAGAAAAGCATGTTTTGCTATCTTGTAGGTCAGCCACAAGCTGTGAGAGGCTGGGCTCGAGAGGAGAAGTCCAGCTCAGGTTCTACTTGGCTAAGCCAGCCCCGGATCTTCCTGCCACCGACCATCCCCTGTTGTCCAGGGAGCTGGAGTGATGGTGCCCACACACACACACAGGAGTTGGATCAGACACTTGGCCCAAACATAATAAATCTTATTTGGGAATGAAATCAATCTCCTGGATTCACCCTGAGAGTACACAAATGGCTGGAATCGCAGAGCCAGGGACAGGCAAAGCTGCAGGGGATTATTGGCTCTGGGGTGTGGGACGGGCGACTAATAATGAAAATATGAAAACAAAGAGGGAGCCAAAATCGATAACATTCAGTAGCTGAAGCATCAGGTGCCCTGCTGACCTTTAGCCCAGTTATGCAGTTCTTACTCACAGTAAATTGCATTTACTCACATGTGTAATCCCTGTGACATCAATGGGAGTCTTCCTGCAAGAGGACCTCTGGATCTGGCCCATGAATAATAACGTATAAGTGGATGTAGCGCTCAGTACAGTGAGCGACTCACTGCCTTGAGTCAACCTCAGTGCGGGCAGGCATTGTGCAAGCTTTCCACACACAGCTGTGCCAGCATACCTCACCCCGGCCCTGTCGCCAAGCTTCGCCAACACTCCTGAGTCCCGACATGCAACATCTGCTCCTATTCCAGCACTGTCTCCCCCTCCGCCCCCAGACACCCTCAATCCTGATTTGGAGCACTCCTACCACTCCTGGCCCCATGGCATAGCTTTGCCTATGGACCTGAGAGCACCCTTTCATCAAACCCACTAATCATCATGCTATTATCATAGAATCATAGAAGATTAGGGATGGAAGAGACCTTAGGAGGTTATCTAGTCCAACCCCCTGCTCAAAGCAGGACCAACACCAACTAAATCATCCCCAGCCAGGGCTTTTTCAAGCCAGACCTTAAAAACCTCTAAGGATGGAGATTCCACCACCTTCCTTGGTAAGCCATTCTAGTGCCCTCCTAGTGAAATAGTGTTTCCTAATATCCAACCTAAACCTCCCCCACTGCAACTTGAGACCATTGTTTCTTGTTCTGTCAGATCATTGTTTCTTGTTCTGTCTTGAGGAAGTGTTTGGGACCACCCCTGCAGAATACTGTGGCACCAGCTCCCTGCTCCCCCACCCTACAGCTTCAGCCAATGTTCCTCAGTCCTGCCTTACTGCACAGCACCTCCTGCTCACACAGCTCTGAGCCACCTCAGAGCTCAAACAATGTACCTGAATCCAGGCCTTAGTGCCCCTTGCTTTTCCAGTGCCCTCTTCCACCTTCACCCCCAAACAGTGGATAATAGTAAGCCCCAACGCTGACCTGCAGCACGCCCCACTATGACAGTGCAGGGGCCCAGGACAGCTTTGACGAAGCACTTAAGTCCCAGCATAGAGCAGGCACTATTATTCCATCCTGGGGTTTAACACATCTCTGCCAATGCCCCTCAGCCCTGTTCTAAAACTCCCTGTCATTCCCAAGGCTAGGTTTCCCTTGAGCAAAAACTACACCAGTCATATCAGATTGGGTAGGGGTGTGTGGGGGGGTGTTTATATAGGGCCACGTTCAGCATCGATCAAAGTTAATGGGACTTCGCCTGAGTAAACACTGACCTCAAGACTTGGTCCACATGGCATAGGACATTGAACTAGCCCAGCTACACTTCAGCTGCCAACCAAAAGAGAAAAATCACCTAGGGTCAGCAATAGGAAAGGCAGCAATTAAATCATGACAGCTTTAAAGTACGGGTCTCCTTTGAAATATATGGGGATTTATCTGTTAGCCATGAAAACCTCACCTGGGATCAGAGAGGGACCCTACTGTATCGCCAGTAATAAAGATACTGCAGGCTAAATTCTGCCCTCATATTCACATGCACAACCCCTCGTACTGTCTTCAAATTCTGCCTTCGGTTGTACCCATGCAACCTCAGTAAATAGGGTAGAGTTCAGTTCTGCAGCTGGGCATTACCAATTGTCACGAGGATGTGAGAGCCAGGAGACTCTCTCCCCCAAAGACAGGTGTTGGCTCTGAAAGGAGCAATGAAAGCATTTTTCCATCACAAATGTAAGCAAGATATGAGACTCTGAATACACACAGGGCTCAGTGAAGTGAGAAGGGGTCATTTCTACACAGGTCACTTTGCAGACACTAATGGTTTCAGGTGATCCTCTGAAGGGATAGCAGAGAACATTACAAAGAGCTCTGAGGAAGCTGAGCAAGGAAAAGACAAAGCCAAAATTTCCTTTGGTGGTACAAAATATTGCAGTGTTGAAATTGTTTCTAGTTGTCAGGACAAACTGTTCATTTTGATTCATTTCTAAGCAGGTTTAGTGCAGCAGGCTTCAGGAAGGTAACTAGATTTGGAGAATGACAAGGCAATAGGAGAAATAATACAGGGGCTGAGGAGTCACAGAAAACTTTCAGGCAAGGGGATGTTGTCAAAATCTAATTTTCCCATTTCTGACTTTTGCTATTGTTGAGATAGTATATAATTATCAGAGTGCTTGAATGCAATCCAGTGCCCAACCAGAGTCTGGAATGCAATGGTCCAGTGGCTCTTAACCTTTCCAGACTACTGTACCCCTTTCAAGAGTCTGATTTGTCTTGCGTACACCCATTTATACCTCACTTAAAAACTTACAAAATCAGAGCTTACAATACAAAAGTGTCACAGCGCACTATTACTGAAACATTGCTTACTTTCTCATTTTGACCATATAATTATAAAATAAATCAATTGGAATATAAATATTGTACTTACATTCCAGTGCATAGCATACAGAGCAGTATAAACAAACCAGCATCTATGAAATTTTAGTTTGCACTGACTTTTCTCGTGCTTTATATGTAATCTGTTATAAAACTAGGCAAATATCTAGATGAGTGGATGTACCCCCTGGAAGACCTCTGAGTACCCCCAAGAGTACACGTACCCCTGGTTGAGAACCACTGCAATAATCAACTCAACAGGAAAATGCAATTCCAAAGCACACATGCGCACACAGACACTATACAATTGCCCCACTCATGCCTTGCAGCACACATTTGCACTGCACACTCACCCTTCAGATGCCACTCACACAAACGTTTGAACTACCTGCAAACACATGGTACACAGATGCACACAAAATACACACATGCACAGATCCCCAACACTCACACGCGCACCATGTGTACAACCACACAAAGGATAGATCAAAATAGTAGGGTGGTGTGCTCATGCTCCAGTCTGTGAGAGTGGCTTTGTGCTGACAGAGCACTGTGCTGAAAACAGCGTGGGCTACTGAGGTCTCCAAATACCACCCGGCCCCCTCTTTATTGCAGCCTGGGTCGGGAACACCAGTTTTAAGCCCCTACCTCTCTCTAACAGGAACCCCCTAACTGCCTCTACAAGCACAAGCTCCCATTCTGGAAAGATTATCCACCCATGGGGAGACAACCTCTCACCAACTACCACAAGCTGGCCTATGTAGGGCATGGGGTAGGAGATGAGAAGAAGGTGACATACTGATTCACGGGCCTTACAGCAAAGGGATGGGAGAAGGATTGTACAAGAATGGCTTGGCAGGGTCACACAGGTTTATTCGAGATGGCCCTGGATCTGCCAAAGTACTCCTAGCTCTAGCGGTTTACCTTCCAATCCCATCAATCTCCCTACCACCTTCTTACTTCCCACTTCAAGTCCAGCTTAGTTTTAGCAGGAGCTCTCTCTCAGGCAGCAGAAGAATTAGAGGTTAATGCAGACGGGCATGCGCGTAAAACACTGTGGGACCCTCGGATGGAAGGTGCTTCAGAAAAGCAGAGTATCACTGCACTACTCCAGGATTTCAGAGGGCATCAAGGCTTTGCCTCCTAGCTCCAGCAGCTCTTGAGGTAGTAGCTGCTAAATTCGTATTAGAATTGAGATGGAAAAAGCAAGGCAAACACTGGAAACTAGACACATGGGGAGGCTCTGTGCTGGGCCATGTCATATACATGATAAAGACAAGTCCTTCAGAGGCTCCCTCGCTCTTCCCCTCCAGAGTTTGTCTTCTAATGTACCCCCACCACCAACCCATTTTCTCCCCTTCACTCTATCATCATCAGGAAGAACAAGCTTAAGGCCAGTGCAGCACCACCTGAGACTAGCAGCAGCACGTGTGCGCCTATAAAACCAGTGGAGCATTCTGAAAGTGGAGGTCAGTATGACTAGCATATGGAAGAGTAATACCATGAACACCAGAATGTCTGAACTCCTTGGGAGGTGACTGCTACGGCTGGAAGAAACTCAAAAGCCATCACTGAGAATTCTTAGGGCTTTGGGTAATGCATCCTACTCTCTGACCGTTTCCCAACTTGCTGAGCAATAGCACACCCCTCTGCACCACACCACACACAGACCCACAACCCTGACTCTCTGTGACCTGGGTTCCCATTTTATCACCATGTTTGCTAGTGGGTATTTAAGGGGGGACATGACAGGGATGCAATCCAGAGTGCATGTGTGGATCACAGTCCTCAGTGGACTAGCTAGCTTGGACAGAGAAGATGTGCATTAGAGGCACGCATACAGTGCTACGGATTCAACCTTCTGGCAAAGGTCAGCAAGCTATGCTTTGGACTTGCAGCATTTTAAGAATGATGAATTACTAACTTTGAGCAGAGCATGTGGAAATGCCTTTGTTCCACGGGAATGTGAAACGTTTAATGTTCAATGGTTGGGTAAACGGGGTCGGGATGCCATCTGCCATCGACAAGTGCTTAAAGCAGGGAGAGGCATTGCTTAGAGCAGTGGTTTTCAACCTCTTTTCATTAACAGACCCCTAAAAATTTTCAAATGGAGGTGCAGTCCCCTTTGGTAATCTTAGACACAGTCTGCAGACCCCCAGGGGTCTGTGGACCACAGGTTGAAAGCCATTGGTTTAGAGTGATCCAAGGGGGTGAAAAACTTTTAACGAGGAATGCAATTAAACATAGGAAAGGGTTAGGCTGGTTACCAGGAAAATTACTCAACTGTGAGACCCTTTAGACTGTGGTCTCCCTGGAGAAGTGGTGGAAGCCCCATTGCTCAAGTCATTGTTCCCTGTGGACTGTTTTTCAATCTGGCTTTGGGAGGGGATGGATAAAATGACTTACTAGGTCTTTTCCTGCTCTAATTCCACTGACTCTACATTTCTTCATTGTCTGAGAGAGCACTACCTTTGAATCAGCAAAGGGAAAAAAATATTGCAAAGCAACTGGAGGTTGATGCCAGATTCCCCCCCCCCCCAAACATTTGCCCCTTTTCTCTGACCCTTTAACCGGAGTTTGTTGCTCTGAGTCTGCCAAGTTTTCCTAGCACTTTCAGCTGCTTAGCTGGGCTGGGACAAAAAGCAGGGAGATCTTCAAGAACCATCCCAGAGAAAGCATCACATTCAGAATGGAAAAGCTGCAAGCACAAGAGCTGGGAAGTTCTCCCATTTCTTTGGGCAGGTGACACTAGCTGGGAATTACTGTGCTTTGGAGGTTTGCTAGTCCTGCTGCAGTCACACATGCCCTACAGTCAGGGGTGGGAGAAAAGGGTTGGAGAGGAAGCAACCTGAAACTCGGCTCGAACAGAACCTTGTCCGAGAGGTGGGCCCACAGCACCCCCACTATGACTTTGAACCCTGGATCCACCCCCCACACCCTGCAAATTTTGGGGAAGTTCAGATCCAGGAATGAACTTCACAGCTGCTCCTCATCTCTTCAATGGGCTGACCCAGAGCACCAGATTCAAACATGCCCCCTGCCAGCTTTGGAAGGGGAAGGGGCAGGGGCCAGTGGAGGGACTGAGAGAAGCACATCTCCCCTTTCCACTCCTCCTGCTACAGGCCCAGCAGGTGACCCTTTGCGGCTGATACTATTGCTCTGAGAAACCACCTGTGGTTCATCACAGCACAGCGGAAAGGAGACTCAAGTCCTGACAGGCGTGAAAAGCTCCCGAGAAAGCCTGTTCCCAGGGGATTCCGAGCCTGCTCACTAGGCCGAAGTTGTCCTTTGGCTGCTTGTCCAAACGGAGCCCTGTGCAGCTAAGCTGCTGTCAGTCTCCCATGCTCGTCGGGCAGGAGCTACCCAGCCCTTCGCAGGCTCAACTCTTCCTGCCTGGGAGGAGGTACAGCGCCAGTTTCCACGGCGTTCAACCCCAGCCGGACTCCTCTCTACCCTTTCCCTCGTGCAGCCCGTCAGCCACTGAAAATCTCCCTGCTGTGAGAGTCTGATCTGACAGTTTCCATTTGCCCACCAGGCTGCGCTAAGAGAACAAACAAACCCTCCCCAGGGCCTCTATCCAATGAGACGTAGCAGCGAGGTCTGGTTGCAATGCGCACTGTAGTGCCGGGGCTTATTGTTGCAGCTCCCCAAACAGCTGCACAGGGAACAAAAACCTCTTTCTATGGAGCGCTGTTAGACCGGTCTTCCTGCAGCCCCCTCCTCCCAGCTGTCTGGTGCTCTTGAATCTCCAGGCAGCCCCAGTTCCTTAGTGGCTGCTCTAATGCTTGAGCAACGCTGTGGATGATGCACCATTAGCCAGACATATTCAATAAATCAGAATCCAATTACCAGGTTAAGGAAATTGGAAGTAAGTGTAATTAGCCCAGGCCCCTCCCTCCACGCCCTGTGCCCTTGCTTCCTCCCTTAACGAGAGCTTTTCTTTTCCAACCCACTCCACATCATGTCCGGCACCCAGAAAAAAAAAGCTAAAACTTGACCACAGCAGCCATACCACAACAGGGTCTGGAGAAAGGGTCAGTCTAGTTGATTTTCCTTTGAAAACAGGGCAGATGGTTAATATCCCCTGCATTAATTTTCTCCAGGAATAGCAGGCTCTCTGCTTAGCTATAGTATGTGTCCATCAGGGCTGTCAGCTCCCCTTCAGAGGGAAGAGCATCTGGGCTCACTAGGCAAGGGAGTGGGGAAAAAAAAAACCACAACAGAAATTGTGCTACAGAACTGGTGCAATTTTGTCATTAGAGATGGGCTCAGGCCCCAGCCTTAGAAGCTGAATTGGGGAAGTTAATGCTGGTGATTTGGCTCCCACATTTCGGTTCTCCCCCTTTACACAGAGACAATTTAGGAATTTCAAATTCAGACCCAGGATCGGATTCTGACCCAGATTCAGACCAGGGGCTCTGGTGCAGGTCCATCTCTACTTATCAGCGTACTAAGGATTATGGCGGTTGGATGGGAACTATATTAAGATTGAGCCATGTCCTTAGAAAGCAAGCAGAGCCCCGCTATAACTCAAACCAAATGAACTGCAGAGGGAGAAGCAGGACTGGGGAACACAAGGGAAAGGAGTTCTAATTTAGCTCTCAGAAGGCAGAGTTCAGATTGCACCAGCCTCTCCAGGCAGGGCAGATCCCCTATCCATTCATCTAATCCACCCCTAGGTGATACCGTCCAGGAGAAGATGTAGCTCCTTCACTGTACTGCCAAACCAACAAGTCTCTGCTGTCTCTTCTAGTGCAAACCTTTTAAATAATTCTTTGCACCACCTGTCACTGCCTTGCATGAAGCAGCATAGAGCTGGGGGCCTGGAAGTCCTGGTTTCTAATCCTGGATATTCCCCTGGCCCTCAAGGCAGCCTTGGGCAGTGCTTGTATTGCCCCATGTGTGAATAATGTACTTCACAAGGAGGTGAAGAACCAATTAGTGATTGTTTGTTCACTGCACTGAAAGGAATACTGCTTAGAAGCATAGTCATTGGTCCTGATTGTATCCCCTAGATCCCCACCCTGTGAAAGATGGGATGGGGATGGAATAAGTCTCCATAGGGCAGCAGTCACTCTTTCTGCAGGGCCCTGAGAAGCGTTCTCTGCAGGTCTGGGGATCCAGGCATGGGGAGTGGGTAGGACGTGCCTCACCCTGCATCAGCAACATGGATCAGGAGAAAGATATTAGAGCTAGAGGCAGCGGGTAGTATCACAGAGACTGCTGCTGGCCAAGAGAGGCCTGTGAGTGTGACCCCGTTGGAACTGCACCAGCAAGAAGCTGGCTGGGATCACAGAGCCTTATGTACAGCCCTGGCCTCCCACTGAGTCCTTGAAATCCATGATGATCCCAGGGGATCCAAGGGACTGCAGGCAGGTCCCATAGAAAATGCTGCCCCTGCCCCCTCAGAATGACCAGGGAGAACGCTTTGCCACAAGAACCTCAGGGAGATTCTCTACCACAAGTTTGCCCACAGGAGGGGACAATAGGGGCCGCTATTGCTACATGCAGCTGACTGACAAAGTGACAAGATGTGCCAAGCAGGTAGGATATGGCCTGTGGCAGCTTAAGATCCTCGTGGGGAAAATGGGGATTAAAACTGCATGAGCGCTTGTAAAGGAAAGTATCAGAATCCTTTGCCTAGATACTTTATAGTGAAATCAGGCCCCTCCAGATCCTCCCCACCCCTCAAAGCTGAAAGCACTCAGCTGCTGCCTGTCAGTTTTTGACTATCATTAGGGGAGTCCATCACCCCTAAGTCAAGCAGCACTGTAATTATGAAAGATGACAATCCCCCAGATGGCACAAATCCACCTGCAAAGCACCATCCAAATGGCCCTCCAAAGCAGAAAGATTTCTTTAAGTGAGCCACTCAGGAGCCCTTTCCTTTGGCTGATGGAGAACTAGCCGGATAAGTCCTTACATTTCTCTCCCCGCCCCTGCATTTCTGCCCCACCCCCTCCCCCTCCACACACACACACACACACACACACACTTTCACTCTGCAATAATCCCTTCCTCCCTTTATTAGCCCCTTGCCCTGCTGAACAAAATAGTGAGCAGCTATGCTGCTCTTGGTGTCTCATCTGATTGTTTCCTCCACAGCACAAGATCTCCTAGGGCCAGAGGGAATCAGTGCTGGTGATATGCATGTGTGTGTACACACACACACACACACACACACACACCTGTTCACTCAAAATTCTGCCTGCCTTGGAGGAAGGTGAGGTGTATTTTTACTCAAGAATCTGAATGGAATCCAATGGGATTCACCCTGCTGAGCAGGTGAAGTTTTCACTGCATAGAATGTCAGCGTCATACATGAGACTAGACAAACAAGTCTCATCCTAAGAAAATACAGACCAAATCCTCTTCATTTGTGGGTGGATCAGTGAGTTTACTGTTTACTCAACACAAGCATCCAAAAACTAATGAAAGGGGCACTCAATAAATTTAGGCCCAACACTTAGGTTTGATTTATATTGAATAAAGTGGGAGAGGTCACAAGCATCATAGAAATAGAATAAAATCACACAGTTGCTAGCTCTCAGGATTTTATTGCATGACTCATGGTATTTGGTGCTTCTCTGAAAGCCCTGGCTTCAGGAGGCACATGATTAGGAGATGATATCTGCTTTCACTTTTAAGAAGTAAAGTTTCTAATCCTAATGGTTGCAGAGAAAAGCTTGAAAACAGGACTTGAATGCACCCTAAAGGAGAAGAAGCCAGACTAGCTTAAAATAAATGTTGAGTGCTTTTTATTTCCCATCTCATGATTTTGTGGACCCATCTCATTCTTTTGGAGGTCAGCATGTGAATCAAGAAACATTTTTTTAAAATTTCAGTGCAATAAGTAGGCATTTTTGAGGATTTAAACATTCCCTTCCAATTTGGACTAAAAACTAAAACAGCATCATTGTGTTTGCACAAGAGAACCAGGAATAGAAACTGACCATAAACAAGAAGTAAAATTGACTAGTCTAGTTTCTTTGCCCTGGTGAAATGCAAACAAAGCATCAAACAGCACAAAAGTGGTTTCAATTAATTGTCTAAGGTGATATTAGTAATGCATGTAATGAAATTATTTTTAAGCCAACATGTCTCATCTCATCAGGGTCTCTTTGAAGACAAAGATATACCCTAGGTATGTTCCCAATCCAAGAACACAGTCTGCTACATCTTTGGCCCATTAATTTTCCCCAAGTGTAGGTTTTTTGTCTCCAGTGCACACCTTTAAGGAAGGGCCAATCATGTCCCTTTTTGACTAGTGCTGCCTGATCAAGGAAGAGGATGGGAAGGATGCAAGAACCTGTAATGCCTGGTGTCGCGGATGGCACGGTCACTGGGAATCCTCTCACTCTCCCGCTGGTTAAAGGCATAGAGGCGGTATGGGTCCTCTCCGCCCTTCCATTTCCGGGCATTCAGGTACCTTCTCTCTTCAAACTGATCCCAGAGGTCATCCCAGTCGACATCTGAGCCCTGCACACACAAACATTGAACCCCATCAGAACATGGAGGCCTGCACATCACAAGTGTCTCTGGGTAGAGTGCAGTGACACCCAGCAAATGCTTAGCAGCTCCTCAGCACGTGTGCTCTCTTGCGCCCTCTCACAAATAGTAGTTGAAGTCAATGGAGTTGCACCGATTTACATAGCTGAGGATCTGTCCTGCTACAGATTAAAACGACAGACCCTTAGCACGGGGGACCCTTAGCCCTTTGGCAGCCAACTCCTCAGGCGAACCTCAGCACCATTCCACAACCATGACTCGCTTGGTTAAATTATAATTATGTGCTTTAATGTCTTCTCACACCTGTCAAATTCAACTGCCCGGCAAGGGCATTTGGGCTCAATCTGCACTTCCTTTCAGATGGCTTAGAATCATAGACTTTAAGGTCAGAAGGGACAATTATGATCATCTAGTCTGACCTCCTGCACAACACAGGCCATGGAATCTCACCCACCAACTCCTGTAACAAACCCCTAATTTATGTCTGAGCTATTGAAGTCCTCAAATTGTGGTTTAAAGCCTTCAAGGTGCAGAGAATGCTCCAGCAAGTGACCTGTGCCTCACGCTGCAGAGAAAGGCGGAAAATCCCCAGGGCCTCTGCCAATCTGCCCTGGGGGAAAATTCCTACCCGACCCCAAATACGGCAATCAGCTAAACCCTGAGCATGTGTGCAAAACTCACCAGCTAGACATCCAGGAAAGAATTCTCTGTAGTAACTCAGATCCCACCCTATCTCACATCCCATCACAGGCCATTGGGCCTGTCTACTGCTAGTAGTCGAAGATCAATTAATGGTGCAACATCTGTTCGGAAACACTGCCTGTTCACCTGGACACAACTCCCCTGCCCCCATATTATTCCGGGCAGCAGGGGGTCCTGCAAAGCAAGGCATTTGGGGATGCATCATCCCCACTGTTTGCTCAGGTATAGAGGAGCCGCAGGGCTACTAGGTTGCTCACCCAGCTGTACAAGAGTCAAAGTGTCCTTTTTTTAAGTGGCACACAATGGCTCTGGGCTGGCTTAGAGGTGCACTTGATAAGATCACATCATTACAGCAGCACAACCTCTTTGATCTCAACCTACGTGTAATACAGAGCGATTCAAACATGTACAGTAATTTCAGCACCAAAGAAAATTGTGAGCTTATCGAATAATTGATCTTTTTGTTTTTTGTTACTCCATCTCACTGCCACTCTCCCCTGCTAATGGCACAAAATGAAGCTTTAGAAACAGACGATTTTTATCCCATAATTGATTTTATTCACATCAGACAGCACATTCTCCATGTTAATAGGAAGGAGAAGAGGGAGGGGGAAGTGATAGCTCTTGCAGAAGAACAGCCTGTATCCCATACAGCAGTTTATGCAAAAAGGGCTGGATTGAGATTCCCCTAGAATGTCCCTTCTCATGCTGCAAGGCCGTTGGAGTGAAATTTAAGGGAACACAGGCCACCTTCAAAGGCATGGCCCCTGCTTCACAGCACACAGAGACTCCCAGGTCCCCTCAAGACCGCTATGGTTTTAACCAAAGGCGGCTTTATTTCTTGTCCTCCCTCTGGAGCACTCCCAATATTTCTTACTGTTGCTCACCCTGTTGGGCCAAATTCTGATTTCAGTTACACCAGCATAAATCAGGATTAGCTCCGTGATCCTCAGTGTTATTACTGATCAGTGACATGGAGATCAGAGTCTGGGTTGTTGAATGTAAACTCTTCAGGGCAGGGACATCAAGGCTCATTCTGACCTTACATTAGTGTAATGCCATTCTTCTCCCTGGAGAATTCTCTCTCTCTGTTCCCTAGGGGCCAGATTCACCCTGCTGTAACTCCAGCTGAATCCACCTCCACCAGTGGAGTTATCCCAGAAAGAAATTTGGCCTTTGAGTTCCATCTGGTCAATATATAAGCAGAGGAAGCGATTCCCCTCTTGCACCGACTCAGCCCATGCAACAGAGGAGCAAGCTCAATTCTATCCCAATCCTGATCTAAGCATATTATCAGCCTTAGTCTGATTGCAGAAGCTTTATTACCAGCCATGCTGCAATAGGCAAGAAGACCATGACTTTATTTTCATATCCCAAGGTGAGCATACAGTTGCTGAGAGTCATAAAAATCATCTTTTAACTTGCAGACACAGCACATTCAGCAGAGGGAATAAATATGGTGCACCACAATGTCATTTCTTACAATTGCTTTGCTGCTTTTAGCTGCTCTACCTGGGCTGGGCTGCTTCTGATGACAATCACAGAACAGTCCACCTTTCTGAACATCAGTCCGGCATCCCAGGACACCAAGAATGAAGGAAAGTTATTAAAATGTTAAGGCCACTCCAGTCCATCAGGAGGTTTATGAGCAGAAGGCTATCCATAAAAGTTTGTAGGCTCTTGGTAGCAGTGCAGAATATTGTGCAATAAATATAGTTTATGTTTTTTTAAGGCATCTTGTAAAACATGATTTACCAGCACAGTGAAAGATCAGGGAAAACAGCTGATTGCATCTCAGAACCACTGAAGCGCTGAAATTTACAAGGGCTGGAGAGGACCCTGAGATTCCAGCTCTGTTGAAGAAACACTCAGCAGTTTAGATCCCAAGCTGAAATTGTGTTTTTGAAAAAAAAGTTTTATAAAAACTTAATATGAATAGAAATGTTTCCATTTTAAAATGGCCATAAAAACAGGTCATTTAAAAAAGAATGTATATGAAACAGTGATATTGAGCTAGACAGGAGACCCAGAAAAGGGAATGGACTATAAACAGGAAGTGAAACTGACCAGTCAAGTGAGGGAAGAGCAAAAATTAAACCATGCGCAAAATATTACAAATTTCTTTCAGCTTTATATAGAAGAAATTTATCCCTCTTTAGTGTGGCCCTAATTCTCCATTACCCTGTACCTTGTGTACTCATTTACACCAATGCTCAAGTGGATGTCGGGCAGAACAGTGGAGAATCAGACTCTGCATTGAGAGATTTATCAGCACAGCATCCCTTTAAAACCTTGGCATAATGGCAACCTATCCCTGTACAGTATGGCTAAGCAGCTTGGCCCTTTGATCTCTGAATAATTGTGCTGCAAGGGCATGCGGGTAGTGGGCAAGTCTCTGCCAGCTTGAGCTTGATCAATGGCTCCATGTCTAGTTGGCAGCCGGTGTCAAGTGGAGTGCCCCAGGGGTCGGTCCTGGGGCCCGTTTTGTTCAATATCTTCATAAATGATCTGGAGGATGGTGTGGATTGCACTCTCAGCAAATTTGCAGATGATACTAAACTGGGAGGAGTGGTAGATACGCTGGAGGGGAGGGATAGGATACAGAAGGACCTAGACAAATTGGAGGATTGGGCCAAAAGAAATCTAATGAGGTTCAATAAGGATAAATGCAGGGTCCTGCACTTAGGATGGAAGAATCCAATGCACCGCTACAGACTAGGGACCGAATGGCTCGGCAGCAGTTCTGCGGAAAAGGACCTAGGGGTGACAGTGGACGAGAAGCTGGATATGAGTCAGCAGTGTGCCCTTGTTGCCAAGAAGGCCAATGGCATTTTGGGATGTATAAGTAGGGGCATAGCGAGCAGATCGAGGGACGTGATCGTTCCCCTCTATTCGACACTGGTGAGGCCTCATCTGGAGTACTGTGTCCAGTTTTGGGCCCCACACTACAGGAAGGATGTGGATAAATTGGAAAGAGTACAGCGAAGGGCAACAAAAATGATTAGGGGTCTAGAGCACATGACTTATGAGGAGAGGCTGAGGGAGCTGGGATTGTTTAGTCTGCAGAAGAGAAGAATGAGGGGGGATTTGATAGCTGCTTTCAACTACCTGAAAGGGGGTTTCAAAGAGGATGGCTCTAGACTGTTCTCAATGGTAGCAGATGACAGAACGAGGAGTAATGGTCTCAAGTTGCAATGGGGGAGGTTTAGATTGGATATTAGGAAAAACTTTTTCACTAAGAGGGTGGTGAAACACTGGAATGCGTTACCTAGGGAGGTGGTAGAATCTCCTTCCTTAGAGGTTTTTAAGGTCAGGCTTGACAAAGCCCTGGCTGGGATGATTTAACTGGGACTTGGTCCTGCTTTGAGCAGGGGGTTGGACTAGATGACCTTCTGGGGTCCCTTCCAACCCTGATATTCTATGATTCTATGATTCTATGATGCTCGCCAAGTTCACATGGAATAATGGACAGATGCAGTTCCAAGACAATGCAATTAGCCAACTGCTGTGACGTCAACCATATGTTCTAGGCACCTCTGTTTGTACTTGCAGCATTACAAGGACACCAGCCATTTACATATGGTGGTGAGGCTGCAACATTAAACTCTGAAGTTCTGAGAAGCCTAGCCTACGAGAAGGCACAGTGGTTGAGAGTGCTCCAGCTAGGATTGTGTGCTCAGCAGACAAGGGAAGGAAACAAGCTACTGTAGATGACTGAATAGGACTTTTCCATTTATAGATTCCAATCCTTGGATAGAAGGCACCCAATGTCTAGAAGCAGAGCTGGTTTATCAGACAGTGAATGCTTCCTGCAACTAAAATGGAATGTTCCCCCATGAAGTTTGGGGCACGGTGCTGCTGGGAGGCGCATCTAGGGTAACCCTCTGCATTTTAAGGAAATGCCACCAGAAAGATTATAATCCAGCCCACCTTCACTTCCAGAAGCTCAGACCATGCACAGGCAAGGTAGCAGGCTCTGCCTTTTGTCTGGCCTCTCCCTGGAAGCTGGGGAGACTAACAGCCTTTTATTACCATCCTCCTTCTCCCTCCCCTCCCCCCCAAGCTGCCTGTCCCTGAGCCAACTTTCTCTCCCTTTAAACTCTTCCTCCACTCCTGGCATACCTTGAAGGTGCTGCCGGGCAGGGCCACCTATGAGCCCAGAGTAACTCCTTAACCCCTTCCTTCACAGTGTGGGGCTTGCACACCCTGCCACATGTGGTCACCCTACACAGATGGGACATCAGATGCAGAGCTTCAGCACTTGATTACATTCTGCAGAGTTTACCCCAGTGTCCTGGCCAAATTCCTACTGGATAATTACACTTTCTTTACTATAGCTAAATACCCCCTTGGAGTCTCATTGGGATGCAGTATTCTTCCACCTCCTCTCCTTAACTTCCTGTGAGATAACTTCCTGCATGCAATCGGATGGGAATGTTTAGGCATACACTCACTGCAGACAGCAAATCTGCACTGGATATCAGGAAGGATGCATTGTATAGGAAGTGTTCAGGCTATCCAAGTGTTTTACTGAGAAGACAAATTCTTCAACTTGCAGATAGATGATTTACCTGTTCCTGGACCACCACCAAAGGAAAGGAAAAGCACTATCACACATGCAGGGACCACACATCACTTCTGGATTATTGGATAATATCTTCATTATATTTCCACCATGTATTATCACCTCTTCCTCACACTAGAATTCTGTCTTGGGAGTTATTTAACCGATGTGCAGAAATCTAAATTTAATTTATTATGATCTAACTCACTTTAGAAGCCAAATTACCTTGCACTAGAGAAAGATCAAGTCAATATTCCACTTGCCTTTCTATTTATCTTCTGCGGGGCTCCTCTTTCGGTCTCATTCATTTTCTCTCATGTTCTGGTAATAAATTCTATTCCTCCCCCCCTCACAATTAGGCAATTTCTCTTTCAATGCTGCAGTTTAATGTTTGGTATTAATTATAGGAAACACAGTCACTTCTTTTGGCAGAAGAGTTTGAGAGACTGAATAAGTCTACAGCAGACAGAGGAAAAAAACAACCCTCATTCTCTGGTTTAAAAAAGGGGGCGAGGGACAGCCTACCACTTTAATGAAATAGGTTCTTCTCTCTTCCTCTCAATAGCACCAGGCAAACCACTCTGTTAGGAAACTTGCCTGTTAAGATTCACTTACAGTAGTTAATCATGCTCACCAGTTGTGAAAAGCAAGCTCTGCTTTCGTGCTTTAGATGGGTGAATGGCTCACAGAGTTTGGGATCAGTTTAGTAGAGCTGCATCTGTACAAACTGGCATCAATATTAGCCTGGCTATACCATGAAATAGGCATAGTTGTGAGATTTTTAGTAATTCCATGGGGCTGGAAACCTATACAGTAAGCAAACATTTGTCCCTGGTAGCTGCCACCTTGTGCATTAGAACTTATGCTTTTTTTAAGGAAGCCTCCAGCCTCTAGGATAGTGGAGAAAGCTATTGAAATGGGAGCAGGGTATGAATGGATGCCAATAACTGCCATACATCAAAGGAATGTTAATTCTGAAATTTACTGATGACAATTTAGATTTCAGTAAAGGTAACTATTTCACTGCTTGTCAAAGAAAGAAAAACAATCATGATCATGTCAGGCATGAGCCAAAGTCTATTGAAGACAATCCAAGTCTTTAAATTGACTTCAGTGGGCTTTAGACTAGGTTCATTATGAAAATTTGAACAACTGACCTTGAGTGCCAACTCTTGGACAGCAGAAGTGAGTGAATCTTGGGCTGTGGGTGGACCTTCCGACAGCGCTGGAACCCACACTGGCTGAGTATGCATCTTTGTCCCCCTTTAGTAGCTGAGCCACATAAGAGGATAAGAGCCTACTACAACTGCCAATCCCTGTGCTCAGACCACCTGAGCAAAACTGTCCCTCAGAAGTGCCTTAGGATCCTTCAGGATTCAAGATTATTTATAATTTAAAATACCCAGTGAGTTCTAATGCTTCACTACACATGGACTGAACAGAACTGGATGGGGACAACCTTTAAAAAGACTTTCAAGGTTTTTGGACCCCAATATTCCCCTACAAGTAGCTTTTCCTGTTCAGCTGGGAGTAGGGTGACCAGACAGCAAGTATAAAAAAATTGGGACAGGGGTGAAGGGCAATAGGTGCCTATATAAGAAAAAGCCCCCAAAATCATGGCTGTCCCCATAAAGTCAGGACATCTGGTCACCCTAGTTGTGAGGGCAAGGTTCTTTCCCTGCATTGCTTCAGTGAAGGGTGTCCAGCAAGGAGACACTGTTAGAAATGAACAAGTGTGGTGTCTGGTGCATCCCACACAAACAAAAAACTAATTCAAGAGACATTAGACTAGTCCTCGCATAGAAGCATCAGAGTGTGACCAGTTGACAAACAACCAGAATGCATCAGAACAACACACCTGGATAAGCCCTTGGGAATCAATTATAGTGCCATGGGAGTGGGGTCGAGGAGAGAAACTGTGTGTGCTCTAAATAGAATTGGCTGAGTTCATCCCTGGTAGAAGTCAACGACATTGTACCAGGGATGAACTGGGTCTCATCAGCATAGTCTCCCACTCTGACCCCCACCTGCTTTCCCTAAACAAAACCCTGAGCTATCATCCTCCAGGCACATTACAAAGAGAATAGAAAATGCTACAGGCAGGCTAGAGGCAAAATTAAATTCAAAGGGGATCTACCTTATTACACCAGATATTTGACACTTTCCCAGCTGAGAACACACTCTGAACAGCCTCTTCCTTCTTTACAGCTTGCTAAGCGGGCTCCTCCAAACCACCTGTAGCCCTATTAAAGAGAGAGAGAGGTCTCTCACTGTGACAGTACATTAAAAATTGAGAGTCTAAGCACAGAGATGTACTTCCTTGTCTGCCTCTTAAATCAAGGCTCAGAAAAGAAGGGGGGGGGGGGAGACTGCACAAAGAGACTAGGTCATTAGCAGTAAAGACTACAGTTTTCCAGAGATTGTTAATGCTTTGTTTATGTGGATTTCTATGAATATGACATTTTAATGGCATAATAATTGTGCGATTACAGTGCAGCAGGGATTGCTAGAGCAGGAACAGAGAGTGAGTGGCTCAGACCGATGCAGCTGTGGGTTCTTCAGTTTCCCCTGGGAAGCTCAGGCTGCAGCCAGGTATCCACAGCATTTCCATCCAGGGCGCATGGGTGAGCCAGCACCACGCCATGGCCTCTACACACTCCCACCACAAGGGTAGAAACCGCTTCAGTAACAGGTGCTGCAAATGGCAGGTCAAGGCTGCCATGGAAGGGAGAAGGATGCAGTTACAAGAGCATGTCACCCAGCGTGCGGCACCCAGCATGGTGCTGCATGGGGTAATGAACAGAGCTGGTTCGAGATACCTCGCCTCCTGCTGGTCTTTACTCAGTGTGGTGCTGTATGCAATGACCTACGGTGCTGCAGGAGGATCAGGTTCATGTCACCCAACCTGCCCCTGCGCATTGCCCACTGGGCTGCTGCACGCAGTAAGGAAGAGCTCAGTGGGCTGAGCTGATGCACTCTCCCCTGCCTGCTCCTCCCAACCCCTTATCTAGAAAGGTGCTGTGTGCAATAATGAGCCTTGCTGAGCCATTCTGCTTTTATAATTGGCCCCAGGGCTATGAGAGCCAGTACCCTGGAGATTAGTTCCATTCGACAAGCAAGCCCATTGTGTTTACAAATGCGGCCATGCCAACCCAAGAGAAACAGGTTGGGAAAAGTATAAACAGAGCTCAGGATCTGAATCACCAGCACTCCCTGCAGCTCCTTGGGTTTTCCTTGGAGCGCTGCCATCTAACCTTGCTTAGCTTAAATCAAAAAAGACTATTGCCCCAGAGGTGGTATCTGCAAATTGCAGCTACATTTAGGGCAACAGTAAATTAATTCAAGGAGAGAAGGGGCATAAATTTCACCCTGGGAGTACAGGCCAACCCTTGTTTTACATATGTCTCAAGGGACTTCCAAGCCCTTTGTAAAGGCCGGTGAAAACCATAGACCAGGCAGCAGATCTTTGTCTCAAGCAGATCAGACTAAGTGAAGTGGCAACAAAAAAAGCATACAGAGATCTGCAGGAGTACAGTCTGGGATGTTTTTCAATCACAGGCCTAAAGACACCATTTGACGAGGCCCAATGTAGGAGAACCACTCCAAGTTTTGTTTACAGAGGGCCACTCCCAACGCCTAAGGCCAATGGGTATCCAACCCAAATATAACAAACAGGCAAATGTGCCCTTATCCCAGGTTGGGTCTGACCCAAGAATCTGTCCAAATTCAGAGAGAGAAAGTGACTCAACACGCTCCTTTTTATAGTTCCTAAAGGAGCCATAGACCCCAGCTCAGCCTCTCTTCATTCCCCCTTGGCTGGGAATTTTGGCTGCCGTGAGGGCAGCCATCTGCTGTAGATTAAAGGTTTAATTCTCTCCCTGCAAACCATGACGTAGGGCCTCTATTCCCTGCCACACGCCCTTAGACCTCCCAATGAGCCCAGGTTTATCCTGCTTTGAACCCCCAACCCCTTGACCTGGTCAAACAGCAGTTAGGCCCAGGTCTCCCACTTGAGAGGGCCCCCAGATAAAATGCTGTTGCGACCTGTTGCATGGGATCACAGCATCACTCAGGTTTGGTCCCTCTGCTCCTCTATCTCAGTCTACAGAGGGAGAGATGGGCCAACCTGAATGGTGCTGTGTCACACTTTAGTCCTTTGTAATGTTAGAAGGTATGCACCCTGGTTGCTTTCCTTCCACTGGCCATCCTGAGACATCTAACCTTCACAGTGTACTAGGGTTCTCACTGGTTTCAGAGTAGCAGCTGTGTTAGTCTGTATTCGCAAAAAGAAAAGGAGTACTTGTGGCACCTTAGAGACTAACAAATTTATTTGAGCATAAGCTTTCGCGAGCTACAGCTCACTTCATCAGATGTATTCAGTGGAAAATACAGAGGGGATATTTATATACATAGAAAACATGAAACAATGGATATTTCTCACTGCATTTCTTTCCTATACCCTATCCCTAGGGGGTATATACCATCCACACAATTCACTCACTATGTGTTTGCCGATCACAGCCACAATACACAGTCCCCGCAACCAGCTGAGATTAGAGGCAACAAGAACAAGTGGTATAAGAAATGCACTGATGAGTATGGCAGGAGAGGTAGACCTGAATTGGGCAAGAACCAGAGGTACTGTGAGCATGCAAACCACACTTCTCTTCAGGATGGAATGAGACCTGCACAAAGTGCATGCAATTAAGTTGTGGGGTAGTAGCAGTCCTGCAAGGAGTAGACAAAGCATTAATGTGAATGGGGATTCTTCAGGAGCTTGTGCCACAACAGCCTGTGCTCTGGGAAAAGAGGGTCCCAAGTTCTAATGTACAATTTAACTGCTGACTATGTTCCCTACCTGTAGGCAGCCCAGAGACGTATACAGAATGCACAATACGTGCTGCAACAATTATAAATACCTAGTCTGGGGAAAATGTTCTGAAACTGAAAATTAAAGTTTCCAGTAAGGTGTAAAAGAAATTAAGAAATAAAAAGAAACCCCTCAGTTTGGCACAGCCCATTCTGTTCACCAGTCTTTGACAAGTGTCCACACACTGCCAGTTGCAGCATGAATGCCAGCTGTCTGCAAAATATGCTGCCTGTCACCTGTAAAGAGTATTAAAATTCAGCTTCTGCTAGGAGTATCCAGGAAAGAAAACTCCTTGCCTTTCTTTAGAAAAAACTAATCATCAGGTAAAAGAAACGCATCAGATTGTATAACTGTCTGAGAAACACGAAAGCAGGTTCTGGCTCCCCATCCTTCTCTTTTCTGCCTCATTTCCAAAGGAAGTGAGACAGCCCATCCCCCATCACCTCCTGCTGCCTTTTCCCAGGACTCATCTGAAGATTAAGATCTTATTTATACATCCCAAGGGTTGTTCATGCCAGTGACAGGCACTGGATCAATGTCCGCTATTTATCATCAAGAGAAAAAAATGCACCAGGGATAGCAGTGGGCCAAGCTGTCCCTCTAACGTTCTTAAACCCCGAGCCACGAACACCTTCTAGAGGTGAAAGGGGAGGTCAGTTTCCATGGCTTACATGGTGTTGGCACTGAGATGACTCATTGGCCCTGCAATGGTTAACTGTGATGGCAGTTTGCACAATACAGATATCGGATTACTAAACGCTGAACTGAGACCACTAGGCTCATTGCATGTAAGACACCAGGCAGCTATTCTATGGAACCAGTTTTAGTCACCAAACAGAGCGCTTGGCTAATTTTCATTGCCACCAAGACTTTTTCATTCATGGTGGCAGAGACAGCTGATGAGTTGTCCATTATGGGGCAGTAGCTGGTAGCCAATCAGTGCCATCCACATTGCAGCATGACAGCCTCATACACCACCATTCCTTGGGGTGCTGACTGAAGAGGAAGAATCTGAATGAGTCTGACAGACAGAACCACGCAGGGAGAAGTCTGATGCCCCCATCACTCTGGTATCAGAGTATTAGAAATGATAGAATGCATGTGGGAGAGACAGAGAAGGACAAGTGGGCTTGCAGGGTTGGTGGGGGCAGAGGAGTGGGGGAAGAAGGATGAGACTGGAGAAACTTTGGGGCAGCAGGAATCTGGCCCAAGCCTTCCCAGCTCTTATGCCTCCAGCCCATCACATGTCTCCAGAACAAAGATGGGGGTCAAGAACCCAGCGTCCTCTTGGCCTCTCTCTCCTGCCAGGCATCACAAAAAAATGCTTCAGCACTGCACCATATTGTCTGGGATGCTGGGTTAAGGCTCAGGGCTCCACACGACAGAGGCTGTGGACTTACACTGGAGGTGGAGTATCTGTGACAGAAAACATCATAGCCTGGTACAGCAAGATGGCACCATAACCAGATCTCTGACAACTGGTCCCAAGATGAAGGGGGAGCAATATGGTGAAGGGCTACAGGCAGACCCTGCTCAGGAAGCTTTGCCTGCTCTTAGTATTTGATGCCCTGGGGGTTAGAGACCGAGCAGCTGCATTCATGGTCAGTCTGAGGATCAATGGGCTTTGGAAATGGTTCCTGGAACGGCAACGCTGTGTGTGTTACCCCTCCCTGGGAATGAAGCTCACATGGCACAGGGCTCTCATCTCTTTCCCCTCTAACCACGGAGCTACAGAGTCACCTTCTCTCTCGCCCAATGACTCTTTAAGAGAGTCTTAAACATCCTGCAGAGACCAGCCCAGGACAGAGCCAACCAATTGGAGCAGAGAACCTTGTCACACTGGTACCAAAAACCATAAAAGGAACTAAAACAACAGGCTTGAAAGAATGAGCCAGTGTAGCTGGCAGACACATTAGGGACTGATTGTGCCAGGCCTTGCACAGGTGCGCAAGGGAGTGGGGAGAAGCCCCTGTGCAAAGACCAGCCTGACTCATTCTGGGTGCTTCTATAGTATCTCCATGGGGAGCCAGGTGTCCCTGGAACAGCCCCTGGAGTATACAGTAGCATGTGCTTCTACTACCCACAAGGAGTGCTGTGTGCCTTTGTAATGCCCCCATGGGGTATTCTACCCTGTGCTCTAACATCCTGTCTGTTTGCCATGACTGAGGCATTACAGAATGAATATAAGAATATACCAATGGCACCACAGCATCAGCAAACACCAAAGAACTCCTGGTCATCTGGCCCAGCCTGCCGCTGGAGACTCTGCTGTCCTGAGGTTTGTGCTCACTAGAAGTGCAGTAACTCTCTTCCCTGCTTTTGGATGGCTTGAAGTTTGTTTCCATTCAGGGGTACTGGAGGCGGACAGTAATCTCTCAGCAGGAATTGTAACCAAGCATTATACAAACGAGATTTAAATATCTGCCGCAGCATTGGGGGAGGCTCAATTATAGATCTGTTACCATCCGAGGCACTAATGCCAGATGAAAGGATTATATCACTTCACACAGAGAAAAGCTCATCCCACCTTCTCCTCTGGTGCCAGCGTGTGCTCTTAGGAAGGAACACAACCCCAGCAGGGGCAGCTGGTGGAAAGCAACAAGTTTGACATAACAGGTACCTCCCCCACACAGCACAGTTAACCCAAGGGGACCTGAGAGGGCCATCCAGTGGGGGGAGTATGGGGGTGAGGGGAAATTCTATGTACAGTGTCAGCAAAATGGGCCAGTATCACAGCCTGACATCCTCTGTGTGGCTCGGAACAGCTATTACACATATTACGTTAGTGTCCATAAGCCCAAGTTGAGATCAGGGCCCCATGAGTGCTGTACATATACCTAGTAGAGATAGTCCTTTCCCCCAAAGAGTTTATAATCTAAATAGACAAGAGAGCATGGGAGAAAGCATGGTTTATCCCCATTTAACGGATAGGGAGCCGAGGCAGAGAGAGACTATGCAAATTGCCTGAAATCACACAGGGTGTAGACTGGAACTCGGGTTTCCAGAGACTGTCTAGTGCCTTCACCACAATGCCATTATTCTTCTCTGGAGCCTTTCCATGCCACCCTTGGCAAAGTGACTCCTCCCTAATCTGGATGGTGTAAGAGGGTAGTTCTGTCTCCATGGACCATTTAGGCCCTGAACCAGCAAAGCACTTAAGTGCACACACAAACTTTAGGCACTTGAAGGGTCCCTTGAAGTCAGTACTCACATGCTTTAAGTTACAGGCTTAAGTGCTTTGCTGAGTCGGCGCTTGGGTTGCTCTGTACTGAGACTGCCAGCTGTGGTGGTCGTTTTGTGGGGACACCGTTCAGTTCCTGGTGCACTGTTGGTGTCAAGCCAGTCACAAAACAAAAGCCAGGGATTGCTCATTTTTATTGAATTTCTTCTTGGGGCAAAGTTGCCACCCCAGCTCACCCCTCCAGACTGGCTGTGGTACTGCAGCAACTTTTGCCGCAGTTCCTGCCCCACCAAAACCGTCTTTTGGCCTTCTGTAGTCATAGGCGCATCCTGGCCCTCCAGCCAGATCCCGTTATAGAGTTCTGCCCCTTCCAGTACCACAGAGTCCTTTACTCAAAGTCCTAAAGTAAAGTATATATACAAAATCCAAACCTTGTTGCTCTGGATAGCCCTCCTGTTGAGCCATATGCTTCTATGCCTCAATAAACTCTACAGCCCAGCAGCTCATGTGCTCCAAGGTTCAGGCCAGCTAGAGCTCCTCAGAGCCCCTAGCACCAGGCAGGCTTTCAGCTCACCCCTAGGCTAAGGTAGCCTGTCCTGTCTTGTCTGCTCATCTTCTTTCAGGGTGCTTCCCAGAGAAAGGGAACTCTCTATCTCCACTCTCCAACCCAGCTCCTTATGGAAACCTGCCCTGCTCTGCCCCAGCTGGGCTTTATTTCTAAATTTCTCCAGGTGCAATCACATCTCCTGATTGCAGTGGAGACATACCTTTTGAGTCATCCACAAGGAGAGAACCTAGGAACGAAGGCACTGAAGTACAGGCCTCCACCGTTTGTGCAGAAGTAGCGGGAGGGGCACCGGGCATCCTTCACAGCTTTGTCTATTTGGCTCAGTGCACCCCACCCTGCTTGGAGCTGGAAGCTCTGCTTGGCCCGGCTCTCTACTCGCTCCACCTAAAGCCAAGGCAATGCAGGCAGAGCCTCTGGTCCAGTTTCTCACCAGCCTGGATAACTGTGGGAGCTGCATGAGAAGCAATTTCATACTGTGAGACATGAACTCCCCAGATCCAAACGCTCCTAAAACATGTGCGCACGCACACCTGAAATACAAAACCATACCCAGATACGAATTTCCCTCTTGCTGTAATGCCTCCCCATGCCCACACCACCACAGAACACCCCGGAGATCGGGGGAAAGGTCTTTGAATTCCAGAGGCACGCAGGACCAGCTCCATTTAGAATCACTCATGAGTGCCCAGCACCCAGTATTAATTCCTTAAAACAATAAATTAGCCCAGAGGCTAGCCTGACACACGGAGACAAATCCTGTTTAATTATAAAGAAAAGGAAGGCTATTATATCCTCCTGGAGACCACTTCTGCCTGCTCTGTTTTATTTATACATGATACTGTATAATGAGCTGAATATTTAGGAGGTCAGCATAAAGTAAGCTGTTGCCTGGAGAAAAAAAAATACCCAGCTCTGTATAGATCAACAGCCAGGCAGTGAGTATGGTGGGGTGGGTTGCTCATTTCACTGCTGGCAAAGACCTCTTACATGGATCGTCTTTTTCCCCCCTACTCCAATCACACACTGGGGGATTGTTCCTTGTGGTACATTCTTCTGTCTAGCTCTAAAAGACACATCTGTTGGGAGACTATTCCACACTCTACCCCCCATCAGAAATGTTTCCTAATACTCAACACAGAACAAATGGATATAAACCGGCCATCGGGAAGTTTAGACTTGAAAGTAGACAAAGGTTTCTAACCATCAGAGGAGTGAAGTTCTGGAATAGCCTTCCAAGGGAAGCAGTGGGGGCAAAAGACCTATCTGGCTTCAAGATTAAACTCAATAAGTTTATGGAGGAGATGGTATGATGGGATAACATGTTTTTGGCAATTAATTGATCTTTAAATATTCATGGTAAATAGGCCCAATGGCCTGTGATGGGATGTTAGATGGGGTGGGATCTAAGTTACTACAGAGAATTTTTTCCTGGGTATCTGGCTGGTGAATCTTGCCCATATGCTCAGGGTTCAGCTGATTGCCATATTTGGGGTTGGGAAGGAATTTTCCTGCAGGGCAGATTGGAAGAAGCCCTGGGAGTTTTTCGCCTTCCTCTGTAGCATGGGGCACGAGTCACTTGCTGGAGGATTCTCTGCACCTTTAAGTCTTTAAACCATGATTTGAGGACTTCAATAGCTCAGAGATAGGTGCGAGATTTATTGCAGGAGTGGGTGGGTGAGATTCTGTGGCCTGCATTGTGCAGGAGGTCAGACTAGATGATCATAATATTCCCTTCTGACCTTAATATCTATGAATCTATATAGTTTCCTTTTGCTGAATTTAATCTCTCGCTCCTTGTTACCTTCACCTTCCACCTCAGACCACTCCTCGCTCCTTGGGGTTCACGCCTTTCAAGGACTTGTGGCCAGGTCTGTGCCCGTTTGATCATTTAATCAACCTATGTAAGATTTCACTCCTCATCTTTCTCTGTATGCCCTCTGATCATTGTTTGACTTTGTTGTTGCTCTTCACAGAGGTCCCTCTAGTTTGTTGGTATCTTCCTGACACTGATATCCCCAGAGCGGGATACGTTCTGGGCTATGCTTCTATTCCGTGAGAAAGGATGGGATTTGGGAGACCTGGGTTAAGTCCTTGCTTTGCTACAGACTTCTCGGGTGGCCTAGGGTAACTCACTCAGGCCCATATGCTCAGAAGAAGCATTAATGTGCCTGACCCCATTGATTTAGGCTGGTCTACACTAAGTTTTCCCAGAATAGCTATCTCAGTTAGAAGTGACAGAGCTATGTTTGCAAAAACCCTAGAGCAGACACAGTTATACCGACAAAGAGTCCTTTGAGCAGCAGAGCTTAGTGTGTTTGGGGAACTGGTTTAAAGTCTCTTGCCAATATATCTATACCAGCAAACCCTTTCTAGTGTAGACAAGGCATCAGTTTCTCTGTGTCTCAGAGTTCCCCCTTAAACAGGTGGGGGATACTTTCTGCCTCACAGGTGTTATTGAAAGGAATACATTAAAAAGTGTGCTCACTGTGGTCATGTATAATCAGTATCGTAGATCGCTCCCGGGCCTATCAAATTGTGAAGTAAGATCGATAAGACTCATCAGGCCTGCACTTTTGTATGACTCCAAATGCTGGGCACTGAGGAAGAGACAGGAAAAGATCTTGAACACAGTGGGAATGAAAATGTGAAGATGGATGCTTGGAGTTACAATGATGAGCCATGTTCAGAATGAACTAGTTAGGAGAAGCGTGAAGATGGTACCAATTACAGAAAAGTTGAAAGAGTCCAGGCTTAGATCATTTGAGCATGTGAAGAGAAGATCAAAAGAATATACAGGAAACAGGTTGTTATTGTCCACTTCTCAATGTAAGAGAAGGGTTGGAAGACTCAGAGCGAAATGGATGGAAATCACACAAGAGAGTTGTGGAGTTTCCGAAGAACTGCTTCAAGACAGACTAGAATGGAGGAGGAGGACTCAGAGCCCACCCCATATAGATGGGACTACGGCTAGAAGAAAAGGACAGCTCACATTGGTATCACAGCAGCTGTGCGCGCCACTGAAGGGTTGCTTCTCAATGCACTAAGCTCTTCTCTCTACCTCAGCAGGAGGAATTAAATTCAGCATAGGACTGAATTAAATTCAGCATATCTTTCCATGCTTCTGCCAATGATGCCCTTGTGGCTGATTCATGTCTGCTTTAAAGCAGATGAGGGTTCCCCAGTGACACCTCCGGAAGCAGAATGTAACTGAACAGCATCTCACAGCCTTCGAGAGTGTCTCGCTGATGCTAGGAAGGGTTATGTGCAGCAAGCCCGGTGTGATCAGGAGGTGCTTCCACGGTGTGTGTTCAGGAAGAGAGGTGGGATTAAAACTGAAGGGCTAGGAGAGGGAGCATTTCATGTAGTTGCCAGAGGCAAACTCTAGGAGGAAATGATTCTGAAGCAAGCTGTGTTTTGGTTGCGTCTCCTGAAATCCATAGTGCTTATTCATTACCTCTCTCTGCTCCCTCTGCGCTGCCTGAGTCCCCAGTAGGCAGAGAGCAGGCACAGCCAGCCTCTACCTCCTCTCCAGCCAGCTTCTCCAGTGGCAGGGGCTGTGCTGGGAATGGGGAGCAGCAGGAAGAAAGCAGAGTAGGACTGTGCTGTGCCCCAGCTGGCATTCAGTCCCCTGGGGGCTGCTCTTACCCATGCCAAAGCTGGGAAAAGAATCAGGGAGTTGTTATCAGTTCCCTGACAGACCACCCCCACCACACATATACTGGTACATCAAGGAGAACTTGGCTGCAGCAGATAAATTAGCCCCCTAATTTTCATGGGTCTGAAATATACATGGCTCAGGATTTGTATTAATAAGTAAATATTATCTTATTATTGTATAGCACTTCCATCCCACTAGTACTTTGCTACTGGTATGTAGATCGCTGTTAAATGCTCCCAAGCTGGAAGTTTAGAGTAAAGCAACAAAAGTGTATTTGGGGCTGGAGAAATTGATGTTTGAGGAAAAATTGAAAGAGTTAAATTATATAGAACCTGGTTAAGAGGGGGCACATGAGAACAGCTTACAAATATTGCAAGGGGGGGAAGGAACCATTCCCATAGAGTCGTATATGGCTATCACAGAGTAATCAAATGACATTCAGAGAGGCAACATTTAAGCTATTGGGAGAACAAAATGGTTTTGTAAAATACATTTTTCCCCCAGGGGCTGTATCTCAGAAACCCCTTTCTCAAAGGACTACAAATTTGTACCACTTCCACTACCTAGCACTGCCATAAGACACCACCAATTTCAAGATAATCTGTGCACGAAGCTAAATTTTAGAGGACTTAGAGGAGTCGACCTTTAAACAGAAAGCAATGCAACCCTAACTACAGCAGAGTGCAAGAGTGTTTCCTAGAAGTATTAGGCTCAGACTAGCCTTCCTGGGGAAGCAGTGGAAATTAGTTGGGATTGCTAATACTGAACAGGACAAAGCACTTGCTAGACTAACGAATTTAGGGAACAAGTCTGCATTGGCTGGAGGAGAGGCTGGGTGTGGCATTAGGCCTCTCCTGTCTCCAGCTTCTGGGATTCACCTCTGCGGGCTAGGGCAAAGTCTCCAGCACACAGTGCAATGCAGAGGGGAGGTGTTGGTCAAAGACATTAGGCTTATGTGAGACACACAACAGGAACTTTAATTTCCCCTCAGAGGAAACAGAGCCTTGGTTTCTATGATACCCTCGATGTGATAAGCCTGTATGGAACCCTTTACTACTGGGCTGGGCTGCATGCTTTACCCCTGGCAACCTGTCTACATTCACTGACTGCCTCTCACAAGCAATGCCGGCCCCTTGACCCCCTCCCCTCTCTACTGTCCTCCCTCCTTGTGAGCCAGCTCCTCGGAACAAAACTCCGGCTCTGTTCTGGCAGGCTCCCCAACGTGTCAGGAGAAGGCAGAGTGCGTCTCAGCTGCTGTTGAGTGCCTCATTAAGCGGAGCACCGCGGGCAGCTCCTCCACGGCCTAATGCGAATGCTTAATACCATTTTTAGCTGGCTTTCTGCATTCCTGCAAGGCAACCGAGCAGCAGGCAGGCAAGCCGGAGCCTCACTTCCCCGAAGGCTGGCAGCAATCAAGAGGCACAGAAATTGGAAACAGGAAGGCAGCGCTGTCTCCCCCATGCCAGCCATGCTCGGCTTTTCCCCTGGACCTTCCAAGGTCAAGCACCCTTGGAACCAGCCCAGACACCCATGGGCAGCGGAGGGAGCAAGGCACGGTGCAGCGAGACATGCTATTATTTGTTTTTGTCATAAGCTTTCCCACTGATTGTGCCTTTTCAGGATACACTGGAGGCACTTCACAGCCGTCAAGGTCAAACCAACCTCCCCAACAGCGTGTCGGTAAGAACAGAAGACGCTTTCTATTTCGGAGCCTGGCGCACTCAATCTCTAGCCGGGATTTGCTCCTTCACTTGCTAAGCCCAAAGCCTCCGAATAAAAAAAGGTTCAGTAGCTCTGAGGTTGGAGCAGGTTAAGCCTGTCCCTGCAGAGACGCATGTTCCAGTCTCAGGAGGACAGTGGGAGATGGAAGGGGTTTGTAGTGACCCTCTTGTCTGGCGGGGGGGAGGGAGCAGAGGAAGAGACCCCAAGGAAAATCCATTGCTCAGGCAGGTGTCTGTTGAAAGGAAGCACGTAATCACCCCTGCACTGGAGGAGCCCTCCAGCTGCAGCTCGGGAAAAGGGATCTTGAGGTTAATACACTTGGCATTCTCGAGCCGATCTGGCCTTTTCACAGCAGTGCAGCCAGCAGTAAAACACCCGGTAATTGCTTCTGTGGGGATATTTACCTGGCTTTAGAGGCTACTGCTGCTATCATTCCCCTGGATGATTGCCCTTCCAACCCAGCCTGGATGGGGGGGGGGCGAATGACAGCAGCAGAGTATTGACTTGAAACAGCACTCACTGAGCAGCCAGGCATGTGCTTCTCTTCGCCTCGTCCCCTCGATTGAGGGAACTTCGGTTTTCTTTTTACCAGTCGACATTTTCAATGCACCTGAATTTCCCCTCAAAAGTGGCTCATGATAAAGATACTTGACAGTGTCCTACATTACAGGACAAATATCTCCCGCTCTAGGCTTCTCTGAGAAAGGTCCTTTTCCCTAGGCCCTTTGCCAGTTAAGAAATAGAAATTTACAACGCTAATGCTAAAACAAGAAGAGCAATACACCCGTCATGGCGAAATAAGAAATGCTAGAGGAGAGGACTCGGGATTCCTGGGTTCTATTTGCAGTTCTGCCCCGACCTTGAGGCAAGTCTCCAGACATTGGTGCCTCAGTTTCCCCATTATTTATGTACAGTAATGCCCACAAGGTGCAAGGCATGCTCCAAACACTGATCCCTGCTCTGAGGAGTTCAGGGTGATAATTTTCACCGAGTGTGGTGAGATAATCAGGTGAAAGGTGCTGTTTATAAATGGCAATTTTTACTAACCTGTGCCAAAGAGCTTTACACTACAACTCTGGGGCACTGCCTGTACCATATTCATATTTTCCAGCAGACCCTGTTTGGAATAAAGGCAACACTGCTGCTGTCCAAACAGCACTTGGGAGAATCTGAGCCCTACCGAGACCCCCATGAGTTATTTAAAGGCAACTACACAAAGCCACTGTGTGGCTGTGTCCTGCATTGGCAGAGGGAAGCTGACTGGACAGGCTAACTATGGCTTTTGCATTTTTAGGGCCAGATTTGGAAAATCTGGTCTCTATATGTGGGAGCAATTTAGGCCACATAGATATGGAAATCCCAATACATCCACCAATAACCTTGGTGCATCAAAGGGGGATGGGAATCCAGTTAGGGACAAGCAGAACGTTATTGCCTTAGAATCCATTGCATCTTGTAATGAAAAAAAAAACAGCTTAAGAGCTCCAGCATACAGAACAATGCCCGCTCGACCTGGCTTTGCAAAGGGATAGGTGTTTCCGTGGCCCGTGTGCTAGAGCAACAGACCACACTGAGGATGGGGCTTAAGTCACAGTTATAGTATTACAGAGCGCAGCTATGGAACAGCTGCCAGCCCACACTCCTGTCAACTCTCCTGGAGAAGGAATTAGATGTAAAATGTTTGTGACAGCAGGAACTGATCTAAACCTTTGATCGCTTGGTACCTGCTGCTGCAGTGTTCACTCGGTGCCAGGTCTGGAAGGGACATGACTGACAGCACAGAAAATTCAGCAGGCATAATTTAGGGAATTGTGTCAGCCTATAGTTTCTCCTATCTCAGCTCGGTAATGGAAAATAAACCAGCCTGTTCCAAAAGAGCCATATAATTCACTCTTGGCACCATGTAATTCACAGGTAGCTCCTCTAAAAGGGCCCAACACAGTGGGGAAGATGAGGGGCTCAGGGGAAGGTGGCTGGGGTTGGGGAAAGGGGAAGGCCCAAGTAATTCATTCAGGCAGACTGAGAAGATAAGATCAGGCAAAGGTACTTGGAGCAGTGTCTGCCCCCTCCAGTGCAGAGAGAACTCAGGGGTCATGACAAGTGGAACGAGCTTTTACCACTAGAAATGTTTGTATTATCTGTGTAAATTTTGAGACTTACCCAGTGGATGGGGGAAAGTTTCACTGGTGGGGAGCCCCAGGAGACCCTAGCTGGGGGGCCAGAGAACTCCTGGGGGAATTCTGCACCACTGTGCCGGTGCAGAATTCATGTCCCCCACAGATTTCTTTGCTTCCCCGCAGAAAATGACAGGGAAGCAAAGGGAAGTCACAAGAGCAGTCATGCGCCCTTCCCCAGCAGCACAGGTGCGTCGTTTCATGTGCCTAGAGCAGCCTGCAGAGAGGTAAATCACTGCTGAGGGGCATTGCCACCCCCCAAACAGTGGTGAGGTGTAGGGGGATGCCACTGCCCCCCCCACACACACACACATTTCTGTGAGCACAGAGCTACCCAGGTGAGCAAGGCTGACTCTGCAGCTGGATGCCACCTCCTGGGTTCTCATGCCAGTCATCTTCCCCTTCTATGTATGCTAGCCACCCTGCATGGCTACTATCCTGTTTTCTGTAGAACAGTGAGTACCTACAGTGGGGCAGAGGGAAGAGGCAGTGCAGAAGGAGAGGGATGGAATGGGGCAGGGGGAAGGGGATGTGGGAGTAAGGGCAGGATGGGGGATTGGGAAGCATGAGCCTGGCATGCGGCAACCCCTCAGCAGTAGCTGGGGCTCACCCATTAAGCAGGATAGGCCCATCGAACCCCCACCCCAACAAGCCCATGCACCTGGACCCCCACTCCCCTGAGTCCCAACCAGCTGCACCAGGGCTCCCACCCCACCAAGTCCCACGCCCCCACACACCCAGACCCCCCCACTAGAGCCCCACTCCACCACACCCAGACCCCCCACTGAACCCCAACCACCTTCACCTGGACCCTCCTGCCGAGTCCCATTGCCCCTGCACCCGGAACTCTCCAATGAGCCCCTGTGCATCCAAATCCCCCCTGCACCCAGATCCCCCACTGAGCTGCCCGCACCCAGATTGCCCCAAACAGAACCGTCTCACCTCATACCTGGATTCCCCTGCACACTCAGCCACTCCACACTCTGATCCGGCTGGGCTGAGCTGCCTGTGCACACCTAGTACACCTGGCATGGAGGGGCAGGGCCCCGGGGAGTTTAGGGTAGGCCTGATCCTTGTGCCATGTCAAGGTGCAGCCTCACCACCGAGTCTCTGTTCCACGGGGGAGGTCTGTAGGTTGATCTCCCACCTCTGTGCAGCCAGTGGCCTGTGCTCCCCACTGCCATGCTGGAGCCTCCGTATTTATTTATTGACAAATACAATTTGCAGAATTTTAAAATATTGTGTGCAGAATTTTTAATTTTTTTGGTGCAGAATTCCCTCAGGAGTAAGAGCAGTGATCCAGGGAGTAGCAGAGCCACAGCAGAAGAAACTCAGGAGAAAGAGGCTGAGAAGCTAGCTAGTGTGGCTGGGGCTGGTGGCAAAAGCTCGTACCACTGCAGTTCACATGCAAGACTTTAATAGCCTGGCAGAGAAATCTGGCGTGGCTGCCCGCAGCCCCAGTCACTGTCTTCTGAGGTCCTTCCCACCTCCCCACAGGCTCAGCCCTATTAGTAAATATTAAGGTCTCAGTCCCCGGAACACTTGGGTACATCTAGACCACAAATTAAGGTTCAACTGTGGCACAGGAAGGCACACCCATGCCAGGGTTAATCTAGATAGCGCGGGTAACATCAGCAGGGAAGATGTGGTGGCACTGACTCCGTCATGGGCTAGCAACCCAAGGTCCCTTGTGGGATTGCACTGGAGCTCTTTGTGAGACAAATAACAAGCCTCCCTCCTTAGGCTTCAGAGCCCAATCTGCAACATCTACAGAGCTCTTTTTAGTGCCACAGCACAAGCCTGAGTCTGGCAACCTGGGCTCAGAGGCTCACTGTCACGGGGTTTGAATACAAGTTTGAGGGTGTGGGGAGGCGTGGGTCTTTGATCCTGCTTTTGGCCCACCTCCAAAATTCAAGTGCCACATTTGACATATTCAGCCTTATAAATCTGAGGTGGATCCTTGGGTGGTGTAAATCAGCCTAGTCCCACTAAAATCAATGGAATGGTGCTAATTTACACGAGCTCTGGATCTGGCTCTGTGTTTGGAACCTAAGCCTGAATTCCTAATTCTTTAGGCTGCTGAATCCCCTGAGAGACAAACTTCTCAGGGTCCCCTCTAGAGGGGCCCCTCCCCATAGGAAGCTCTCACCCCCTTCACCCCTGCCTCTCCAGAGGACATCTCCTTGCTCATTTGAATCATGCACCTCACTGCAGCAACATGAGGGAACTTGCCAAGTGAGAGAATGTCACTGGCTGACCTAACGACACTTGGCTGCCTTACAGATTTCTCTACAAGTGTAGAATCATCCCTGCAGGGAGGTAGGAGATCACTCTGGAAAAAAATAACAGCATCTGCCATAGCAAAAAACCCCTCCGCCACCACAAGCAACACCTGCTTTCCTAGAGGGACAGAATTACAGAGAGTTTTCTTCCTCAAAAGAACTAGACACCCCCTCCCTGCCACCGCCTCCACACTCACTTGAAGGAAGCGCCTAACACAGCTCCCTGCATTTCTAGGAAGCTCACTGAGATGTGAAAGGAAAAAAAGAAAAGATTTAATTGGCATTGTAGAAAATGACAATTACAATCCTGGCTGCTTCTCAGTGCATTTACAATTTTATTGGAAGAGGAGGTTGGGATCTGGCAGGCCACCAGCTCGGCTCAGATGACTCAGTTCATCAGCACCACCAATTAAATAATGAATCCAAAGTTAAAAACTAGGAGGCTAAATGGCTTTGCAAGGCTGTTTCAGTATTTTTCAGGTCTGGCACATGTGCCCCCTTTTCCCTCTCCTCCCTGGCTGGAGTCTAATGGTTTCATGACATGTGAGTGATGAGCAGAGTCACACTGGTCCTTATTGTGAGCAAAGATTTGTTTTCTTTCATCCCAGCCGTTCTGCTGCTCCTTTGTGGGAAGGTTTCCCCAGGCAATAGGAGTGACAGGACGGGGAGCCTGGCAGCAGCAAATAGAGGAGTGGCAGAATGATATACATAGAATATGGAGAGATCGTTGGCCACTGCTCTGGAATGGATACACAGGAAGCAGTGTATATTTTGGGCCCCTCTGTCCCACAGCCACAACTTTCTGGTTTTCAAAACCCTCCATTGCCCCAGTGTACCTCAGACCTTGTCTCACTCTATGCCCCTCACTGTTCCATGTGCCCACCTGCCACCAGCCTTCCATCTGTCCCTCCTTACAATCTCTCCTCCGCTGGCGAGAGAGCCTTCTCTTCTGCCCACCAAACAGCCTCTCCACATCTCTCCATCTCATTGATCCCTCAGCCCTTCTAAAAATCTAATCTGAAAATCTATCTCTTCCCAGGACTCTGTTGGCCCTGCTTCCTCCACTGTTTTAGATCATTTACATCGCCCAAGGATTTGGGGAGAGAATTTGCAAGAAAGGTGCTGCACACATTCTCTTGCATTAGAAAGGTCCTGGCAGCCGACTGGCTCCCAAAGGGGCAATGCCCAGAATATATTTCAGGCCAGCACAGGAATCAACTCGGCTACATTCTTCAACACAAGATCATTATAACTTGGAAAGAAAGCTGCGTTACCACCAAAGGCAAAAACACTGGAGCTATCTAATCCTTTTACCCTGGCTCAAATTCAGAAAGCATTTCAGTGTCAAAGACTGCGTCAGTCGCAGCACCACCCCGCCCCCGCACACACACATGCACACATACACATTCTGGCATATCTGGATGGGATCAATGTCACTGCACATGCCTATAAACTTGGAGCAAAAAATAAACCAATCCAGCCACTTGGTAGTCATCTGACAGGGCAACGGTGAAAGAGCCCCATGAAGCATGGGGTTCTGGATGAAGATGAAAACCCAGAGGTGGAAGGTTTTTTATTATTGTTATTAAGTATTTTAATTTTACACTGATTACCACCATATATGTCATTATTGATAAAGAACAGAGGATTTTGCCATTGTCAGTAACAAGAATGCAGCCTAGAAATCTTGATGTGCAGGTACTGCTGAGGCATAAATGAGTTCCCTTTGCTGACACAGGAATGAGTTTTCATTATAGCCAAAATATAAGGCTGCAGCATGAAATGCAGCTGGTTTAATAACTCCCTGAATATTTCTGGTCCATTTCCAGTGCTATTCTAGCCACTTTGATTGACATGGAACCTTTGCTGCAAAGCATCCTTGAACCATGAAGGCAGGTAGGTTACAGCTTGGAAACTCTGCCAGGTGTCTCTCTCTCTGCTTGCGTTCCAGGGAAGCAGGCAAACAGGCACAGCTGGCCTGGTTTTGTTTTTTCCCCCTGTAGGTTTTAAACATTGCTTGAGGGTATATTTTTATCATTTGCATTTGGAGCTGGGAGACACTGGAAACTCAGACAGGCCAGTCTGGACCGTGCAGCAGTTTTGTGAGGTGCCCAACTATGGGTGAAGAGGAGACCCAGCAAAGCCGTTTTCTCCTGATGCATACCTCAGGCCTGACCCCAGAGCGGAGCTGCTGGGATTCATAATAATCTGGGATTCAAAGCATATCAGTGCTCACACTCACCCTTAGTAAACAGTGACTGAAAGTTATCACTATTTGATGGATGTTCAGTGGCCTGCGTGAAGTGAATTGGTGGGTCTTTGTCAGCTTGCAACTGAGCAAGTATCTACATCAACCAACTGGCTCTAATCAGCACTCTGGTAGGCGATGTCAGCAGAGACGCCCAGGACTGGAGTGCGTATGGAGACTCAGCTACCATCCCACACCTTGCACTGGGGTCCCTCCTGCTAGTTAGAGCTGAGGCTCACAGGCAGAGCACTGTGACTTTCAGATCGTCAGGTGCCAATCCGGAACCTTTTGCAAGCCGCAACTTCACATGAAGTATTTGCTTCAATATTATAAAACACACACACACACACACACACACACAAAAGGTTGATGGCCTCAGAGCTCCCCAAGTGAAAGGCTAGCACAGCCATGAAATGCTCACGAACCACTGCAGGCAACAGGGAGGAAACAGAGGGGTCACACATGCCCGTTTAGCTGTAGAAAAGAAAACCATGTAGGGTCAAGAGCAACCTAACAGTGCAGCAAGCTAAGGGCATAGCAGGTTCTAAAGACCTGGGTAGGAAGCAGAACTTCTGGGGACTCTATGACTCTATCAGAACCTCGGATTATGCTTTCCCAAACATATCCATATTTAAAGTACATCTGAATCAAGAAACGCTGCTCACCAGCTTTGAATGCATTTCTAGTTCCTGGGGCCTGACTGGCATTTTCCCCATCCCCATCTGCACTCCATCTTGCCATTTGGGCAGGAGACGCAAGTGTTTGGGTAGCTAATACACCTACTCCCCTCTTCTACTGCTTCTTTGAATGGCTGCAGAATCACAGTAGAGGTAGAGAGCATCCTGGGATATCCCAAAGTCTATCCCAGAATGCTCTCTACTATGCCTGGTCACCCAAGCTGTTTACTCCCCTTCCCTTTGCCTTACTGCCCTGCCAGTCTATAAACCAGTCACCTCTAGGACCGTCAGGCTGTCTTGTGGGCTTTGAAACTCCTGAAGTAGAAAACCATTCAAGCTCTCAGCTTCTAAACTAGAAGAGTCAGCACCGTGGCAGCCTGCTGTTTTCCTTAACTAAGGATTTTTTTCCTCTTTTCTTGCAGAGTAAACATGTTGGCTCCATTAGAAGCTATAAAATATTTACCAAGCACTAAGCACTTTGCTTTCAAAAATCCTCTTTGGGGATGGGAGAAGACCCAGGGAGCACAGAGCAAGGCTTGAACTTTGGTTTTAGTCAGTCATTCTGTAAGGTTCATGGCCCTCTGTACATGCTTGATTCACCTCAGTTCTCAGGGGGATGGGTTCAAGTTGCTAGGAGTCTGTAGCATCCAGAAGCCAAGAGGATCAGACACAATACCGCAGATGAGATCAGAGACTGCTACTAACTGGCTGCAAAGGAAGCCATGAACTTGCCCTCCTAGCCAAAGATAAAGAGGTGCTACAGAAGCACTGTAAAGGGGGTGGGGAAAAGAGAGAGAGGAATATATTGCATCTTAGTCTAATACAATCAAAACAGTGTTTATCTTGTGCGGCATTCTCTGTACAAGCCATATTCCAAAACCACTTACAGAGCTAAGTAATTCAATTATAGAGTCAACTACTAAGCAGCAGCAGTGGGCAGGGCCCAGTTCAGGAGAGACAGGAGAAAAGTTACATCTGCAGTTGAAATTTTAAAGGAGATGGAAAGTAGATGAGGTGGAGAGACAGAGGCTGTTCTGCACAGCTGGAGCTGCAGAGGCGAAGGCTCTCGCACCAAGAATGAAAAGATTGTGAGGAGGTGCAGGGAGGAGGCCAGTGTGAGATGAACAGAGGGAGTAGGAAGGGCAGAGAGAGAGAATGTGTGTGCACAGCTGTGGAAGGAGCTTCCCTGTCTGAAAGAAGTCAGCTGGCACAGACATACAGAGTAGTTTTACTGGGATCTCAGGATCAGGACACCCTTCCTACTAGGGATCTGTGAGCCGGAAGAACATTTTGAGTACTAGGCAAGAGTTGGGCAGCGTTACCACTACCTATATAAATCATTAACACAGCAAATACAGGCACTAGAAACCAGGGACTGGCTAAATCCTGGATCCAAACACATCCCAAACTTTGCAAGAAACCAGATCTGGCTCCAAACTTTGCATCAGCCGTAGAATTGCCAAAATAATATCCTCACATTATTTCTACCTCTGTTGGAACTAGATAGCAAAGGAAGTCTCACAAGAAGTAAACAGCTTTGGATAAGACTATCATTTTGCATAGGTACAAATTACACCTTTGAACCTTCTGGAGTTTGCCTGTCACTAGTCTTATGAGACCATACTCTGAGGGTCCAATCCTGCAAGCCATCTGCAGTCAATGAGCATTCTGTGCACAGATGCATTGATTCCTCTGTTTGTTTTTTACAGTGTATATTACTGCCCAGATGAACAGAGAGGTCCAGAGAGACGCAAACCTTTCCCCTTTGTCTCCCCAGAGCTAAAAATCCAAATCACTACAATTCAGCACTCTCATACCTTTCTCCATTCATAGTGAAAGTAATCCTACATCAGCTGAAAAGAAAGAGATCTCAGAAAACGTTCAGGCAAGAACATCAGGAGGTGGCAATGTGGTCTAGTGATAGTTAGAATGAAGGACTGAGAGTCTATAGACTCCAGAGTACTTTTCCCAGCTCTGCAATTGACCCCTTTGTGCCAGCTGTAAAATTCAGATCATAATGCTCACTTACTCCTCGGGGTCATGGTGAATGAATGCATGTAAAATGTATTAAGATCCTCAGATGAAAGATACAAAGTAAATGCAAGGTATTATCATCATTAGAAAAAATACCTGAGAGGTCTAATGTTCCATACCACACTATATAATCCAGATCAATATCTAACCCTATCTGATGCCACTTATGTCAAAGGAAGGGGCAATCCAACCCTACCTCATCTAACTGCATTAGATTAATTCCTTCCAAACCGCAGTTGGCAATAAATAGGTCCATGCCCTGAAGACTGAGAATTGACTTGCAGATGGAGAGAAGCCTCAGTGCTTCCTCTGCCCCATCAGCCTGACAGTTTTTGTTTCCCCGTCATGTCATCAAAACACATCACATCTGCTGAGCTCCTGGCATTTTCATGCAGACCCTACTCCAGTTACACACACAGCCTCTGCTGTTTTCCCAGGTCAGCCAACTACCTCTTTAAAACCACTGAGTCGGGGAACGGAGTGTTCAGAGGGATGGAAAAAAAATCTCTATTGATGCTAAAGGAAACATATCCAGGTTATTTTAAAAGCTTCCCTCTTCTCTGCCAGTGCCTGACATCCCCCTTGGCTTTCTATTTTGTGGTGGGGTGGCATTCCATGGCTTGAGATCTGGGTGGGGCCATGGGGAATGGACACAGCAGCTGCTGTCCAGGGGCTGGTATTTCTGTTCAGAACAACAACACAAAGACCCAGAGCAAAGGGCCTGAAAGTGTCCACACATTGCAGAATGGAACCAGACAGCAGTGGAGGGAGATCAGACCAGACCAGAGTGTGGGATAAAAGGCAAAACTCAAAGGTTTCTGTCCCAGAAGGTAGTGTCCTCTGGGGACAGTTCTCTCCCCACCAGACCCCCAATGAAAGAAGCCTTGCAGTCAGCCTACATACAGCACTGTCTCTGTTGCTAACTGTTCATTCCCAGAACTGTCTCTCTTTGGTGATTTACCACTGAATTACATGCCCTCCCACAAGATATCCCTGCAGCCAACATATTTATCTATCTAGTGTCTAATGTTTTCTTAAAGGGACATTACTTTTTTTTTTAATGACAGTCTAATGGTTCTGTTTTTCACTCACTGCAAAATGGTTTTCACCCCCGAGTGATTTCTGCTGTTCCCTCATACAGAGACAACCCGTCCTCAGCCAGCTCCTTAACTATAATATACCTGGAAGGTCTCCCCAGTTATTTATATTACAGTAGCAGCTTGAAGATCAGGACCTGACTGCGTTCAATGGTGTACAATCACACAGTCCCTGTTCCAAAGAGCTTCTAAATTCACACGGCAAACAAAGGACGAGAGGGGAAATAGAGGCGACTTGCCCAAGGTCATAAAAGCCATCATTATAACCTGGGTCTCCTGACTTCCAGTCCCATAACCTGTTACGTTCACAGCTTCCAGACAGAGAAGTTGGATAAAAACAAATACTCTTGCTGGAAAGTTGCAGTGTAACTCTACTTTATTTCTTAGAATTTAGAACAACAACACACAAGAACCCAAAGACAGAGAGGAAGAAAACAGGCTGCTCCCCTCAGGCAGTGAGGTACAACTTATCACACCTTGCTCTAGGCTGGCTTTTTGCAAAATGACTGTTTGCATGCTTGCTTCCTTACAGAGATTCCCTTGCCTGCAGGCAGGACCAGGAAACCCCTGTGCATTTAAAGTGTTAGGTCTAGAATTTTAATACAGTTTTCTATACACCCCATTATCCACTAGTCGACATTGCCTCTATTGAACGGTACCCCTACTCCAAGCCACAGAACAACCTCTATGATGATCATGCTCTCTCCTACTATGTAGGGAGGGGAGTAGCTAGTGAACCTGTGAGGTAGCTGATCCACTTGTCCTGCCCCTCTCCTAAATTCTTGCCTTGCCTTGACACACAGGGAACCACCAAGGAGCTTCCCAGGTGTACACCCCATGAGTGGGCTCTGCAAAAGTGCCCCAGCTCCACTCCAAAGGGGCCCTCTGCAGGTGCAGCAGAAGGGGGAGGATTTGGCCCTTAATCCACATTGCGTACGTCTATTGGTTCCTGCCTTGGCCTTGTGTCTCTAGCAATCTGGTATAAACACATCTGTTATTGTTTTCTTGCTAGTGTCACCATCTACAGCTCTGAGAACGTTTTTGGCTAGAGCCAGAATGGGGACACTCACAGCATGGCTTATTTTTGTTTTCGTCACTCCCAGTGGCATTTGTTTGTTGTTTGTTAATTTCTTGGCAACCCAGTGGTGAACCATAAGAGACGTGCAGAGATGTTTCGAATCCGGAGGACACTCCTCAGCAGCATGGTACATGTCAGACATAACTCAGAAGCTCCTTGATGCTCCTGTCATCTGTCTCAAAGGCAGAGAACGATTTTTCAGAGAAAGTCTCATTATTCAAAAAACAGGTGCAGGTCACTCAAATCTACCAGAGCTGCTGGAAATAGAGAACAGCAACTAGCTGTTCTGCTGAGCTGAGATCAGGGACAAGTCTGCAAGATGTTCAGCAGGGGAGAGATGACTGATTGATATATTATTCCAGCAGGACACAGTTCTTGTAAACAAATAGCCTTGGTTTGGTTTATTCCTGTTATGCTCAGTAACATGCAGTGAAACCTACTGATTCTGTTCTGATGGTGATTTCTTAGCTTTCTGTTTTACTGCTGGGGAAAGGTAGAAAATTGACCGCACTGGAGATTGCTCTGTTTACCCGCACCAAACCAAACTTTATTTGCCTCCCCAGTTCAGATTGTTCAAGTGTAATCCCACCAACACAATCCCTAGAAACCACCAGTTAAGGCAAGCATTAGTCACATGCTGTAACATCCAAACAGTGTCCGACTCCTCCCCGGAATAGCAAATCCACTTGCACTTCCATCACAAAACCAACCTCAGTGCAAACTCCTCTACATCTCCCTCAACCGTATGACTAATGGCAGCTCGATTGACCCAGACACAAAGGAGGTGGTAACATCTATCATATCATTTCTATATGAAAAATGTAGGTAAGGGGAGTTAACAATGTGCACATATAACCCTATCCCCACTCAAGCCTCCTGGCCTCCCTAATTCCCCCATTGCAGAGCTCCTCCACCCACTGTGCCCCTCTAGAATCCCCCATCCTGACCCCTGCTGCCCAGCCCACTCCCAAAGGTCAGAGAATGGCAGTAGCCAGTGGAAGACAGTTCCATTGGCTTTTTCCTGCAATGATAAAGGAGGCTGATATAGAACTAAGTGTATAACGCTTGTGTGTTTAAATTTAACGTTTCCAAAGTGACCTCTGTCCGAGGCGGGAATGAACTTGTGGGGAAGTCTAGAGCTGGCAGCAACTGTGCTTCTGCAGCAGGAGGAGCCCGAAGAAACCTTACTCTTTTAGATATATCCCAAAGGGCTCATTCTTAAATGTTCCCTCTGCCAATGTGGGTAAATATTTGAGCAAGAAAACACTACAGGCTCACGAAGAGCGAGTGTGTTAAATATGGAGAGTAAATTCAGTAATTAAATGAGGAGTTTTAGTCCTGCTTTAAGCTCAGATCTCACTGTAACCTTAAGCTCAGAGCTACCAGGGCTCCTTTACAGAGCCCTAAAACCTGACCCAAACCCAGTGGGACCTGACTACAAGTGTCAGGTTCAGGTCAGATTGTCTCTGCTCACCTCCTCCTGCTCATGAAGTTGGGGTGGTGGTGGCTGGGTGCCCCTCTCCTGGCGGTCGCTGTGGAGCGACCGCACTGAGGAGTTGTGGTGCCTCTCACACACAGCACAACTGGGGTGCAAGCAGCTGTTGCTCTGCCAGCCCCAGAGGCAGGAGACAATGGCAGAGGCCATTACTCAGGTTGAGGGGGAAAGGTTGGGTCAGAAAACTATTCAGTCCCCTTGGGCTTAGGTCAGGTGCGCTTGGGTCCAGTTCCAGCTTAAAAATTAGATCTGTGCAGACCTCTAATCCATGGAGAAGGTCTAACATAGACAGCAGGGCAAGCTTTCCCCAAACTGCACTCAGCCCTGTTGTGGAGGGGCCATGTCCATGATTGGGACTTCTTGGTGCTATAGCAATACACATTATTATTAATAAATATTGAGTCCTGGGCCTCTCTGCTGAGACTAGTGTGGTGGCCTTGTCTCTCCAACCCTTGTCTACTTAGTAAGTGGACTGATATCCTTCAATTTGTTTCACAAAGGCCAAGGACCTTCCAGGTGGAATACCTTTCCAGTAGTATTTGAACAGACAAAATATTCACAGCAGACCTCAAGAACAGCTAGATGGGGCTATGGGTTTGTAGTTCGATGTGAGCCCACCCTCCAGAAAGTTTGGCACACATTTCCCAAAAGCCTAGCTGAGGTTTTTCGCAAATTGCCCTTTCATCAGCTAGCCCACTCTCCAAGACAAACCCTGGTTTACCCTTTCTCCTCAGTCCTTCGGTGAGAAGCCGGGGCCTGAGGACTCAATGGGGGGATTTCCCCTGGAGTTCATCAAATTCTAATGGCAAGGCCTGGTTTACTTCCCAAACCCACCAGCAGCTTTCAGTTCCCCAAAAGGCTCCACACAGACGCAGTCACTACCAACGTAAGCCAAATGAGAACATCTAACGGAGAGGAGACGGCAGCGCACTGCCATTCCCCTGAGGCAGCCAGTCCTCTTTGGTTTCTGTTTTTGTCAGAGTGAAGCCAACAGAAGGCAGATGAATAGGACCCCGACATGCAGGCTGAGAGAACACACTGGAAAGGAAGCGGCTCTCTCAAAGACTAGCATGTTAATGCACACACTTGAATCAGGAGGATGATGATGAAATGCTTTTAAGAGTTTTAATCAAGGAATCTGTCTCCTCCTCTGACTCAGCAAACTAAAGAGAGAATTGCAAGGAAGGTGATTTTTTTTATTTACATAACAGAAGGAGCATTGTGGGGGGAAAAGTCACAAGCACATCATGTGAGTCTTTACCATTCTAATAAGTGCTAAGTAGAAAAAACAGAATATCATAAATCAGCTTGATTTGTATGGTTCTCTCCCCTCCCCCTGAAACATCATAATATTTGGAGATTACAAGAAGCTATGGCCTCACCAGTCTATTTGATAGGCCCCCCATTACCAAAGCATCTCACAATCTTTAATGCATTCCGTCTCAACACCTTTGTGAGGTAAGGCAGTATCCCCATTTTACCGTGGTAACCGAGGGTATGTCTACACTTAAAATGCTACAGTGGCATAGCTGCAGCAGTGCTTCAGTGTAGACACTACCTATGCAATGGGAGGGGTTTTCCTGTCTGTGTTGGTTATCTACCACCCCGAGAGGCAATAGCTAGGTCAACAGAAGAATTATAGCACTGTTTACACCAGGGGTTAGTTCAACATAACTATGTCTCTCAGGGGTGTGGTAGGTTCCGAATGTAGACCAACCCTCACTTGGCCAGGCCACACAAGTTTTGGGCAGGGCAGAGCAGAGACTTGGACCTACATCTCCCAATTCCTAGGCAAGTGCCCTAGCCACTGGACTCCTTCTATGTGCAAAAAACAGTACTGTACATACATTTAGTGAGACTGTCCTGGCCAAAGGGCTCACAGTCCAATTCAAACTAGAAGTAACCCCAAGCTACATTCCTTGCTCCAAATACACTCAAAATTTGAGGTGAGGGTTGTAACCCAAACCTAGGTTAGAATTTTACAGCCCAAGCCTATCATTCTCAGGGGCCAAACCTCCTGACTTGAACATGTTCAAACATTCATGTCCTCCAAACCCATCTCGGACTCAAGTGCAGATAATACAGTTCGGTCACATATAATGCACAAGGTGAAGGTGCAAACTTGAAGCATCGGCGATGTCAGGGAGAGATCACCATTGATCTGGTTTATGAAGGTATGTATTGGTCCCAATCCAGCCAGGATTGGTAGCCTGGTGACTGTTTGCTGGGCTGCATGAAGTGGGGAAATACTCTCGGTCCATTCCCTCATGGGCAGGTGCATTTAGGATCATCAGGGGTGCAGCTGGTCAACCATTTTCCATGGAAAGTTGGATTTTAATACAATGATAATTTTCACTGAAAGTGTCTGCTGCTTCCCTTGAAAGTGTCCAATTTTTCGTTGAAAAACAAAACCAAAAAAAAAAAAGGAAAAAAAAACAGTTCAGGTTTTTGGCTCTTCCAACAAAAAACTGACATTTTCAGTGGAAAAATAAAACATTTCCCAGCCAGCTCCAGTCAGCAGTCCCTTATATAACAGCTCAGTTATGGCCAAGACCTAGCAAGACCCCTGGGGGAGGAGGGCAGAGGACATCAGATAGCACAGGCTGTAAGCAAATCTGGGAACTAGAAAGACAGAAAAAACTACACTACTATCTCTGCTCAGCAGCCTCAATAAAAAACAATACTGCAGTTGAGTCCTGTCTCTTCTCTATTACACGGGACACCACAGACTCCATAGGACAAAACCCAGCGGGCAATAGCTGACGCACTTGTTGGACAGTCACAGCAGAGCCCAAGAACTGAGCAAGCCAGAGGGACAGAACTACCCTTTAATCTTCAGATGTGGTTCCTCCAAGGTCAAGATCAAGCCACCATCAGTAGTGTGGGCGGGCTGATGACAGCTTGCCATGCCCGTCTGATGCTGTACATGTTCTGAAGCTAAGGAGAGGTCTCCTGAGTCTAGTGCTTTTCTCCAGTACTCCATTGTCTTTCAAATCAAAACTCCCTCTCTGAGTCAGCGCAAGCACAGTAAGGTAGAAGCTGGGAGGTCATTGTGGTCTATCCAGCACAGAACTAGGAACGAGCGTGTCTCTTGTTTTTAAATGATCGAGGGATGTGAGGAACTGCAGAGGCAGGAGAACATGTAAATGCTGAAGTGGATTGTTATAGATCAACTCTGCCAAAAACAGAGCAGAAATTAAGAACTCTCCCCCGCAGAGTTATACAATGCCAGTCACCTTTGGTGTAGCTGTTTGAAACAAGTTGGGATCTCGGCCCAAGGCACATCACAGAAATTACTGCCTTGACTGGCACTAACTGGGCCCACAGTGACCATCTCAACAGAGAGGCCAAGGATTGGATGGGCACTAATGAAAAGCTTGTTTCTCAGCCTCTGGAGACACCGAGGCATACTGGGTCTGTAGGCAGTGTGTGGTCCCCAGCATTAACAGAACCCTTCCGTCTCCAGAGCTAGCAATCAGGCACAAGCACTGCATTCATTTTGTCAAGATTTTGTAAGAGACAGCAAGTGAAAGAAGTTGGCAGTAAGGGAAGTGCCATGGAAAGAATGGGCTCTGAGCAACCTTCATTCAAAGATGCAGCTTCCCCTTTCTCAACTCCAGGTCTGACTAACTTTCTCACACACACACGCCCCTTCTCCTCCTGCCCCCTACTATCTCTAAATGGGAAGAATCTCATCAAGGGACATATTGTTTACGCAGCTGCAATTCTTGAGTCACTTCACTGATGTCAAGGGACATATGCTGTTGCACATCCAGACTGGCAGTGGTTAGTCTCGGCAGCAACAAGCTTATACTCAGTGCAACAGAGGTATGGGAATAAGAGGTGGATCTAAGCTACCCTTCAGTTCCTCTGACACTGGGGCCTATAGCAGCTTCTGGCACAATAGACAGTAGCATAAAGCCTGCTCCAAGTTATGCCAGCTGCTACAATTCCATATAGACTGTGCGGCTGGCCAAGAATCACTGTGCGCTCTGCCCTAACCCTGGCACTCCCACCTCCTGTGCCAGCACTGTCTATCTGAGTCCCCTCTGTGCCACTGGAACAGTGTGAAGGCATTTAGGCAGGGCAGAGGGTCTGACCCAGTACCTGGTCCTAAAGTTGCTCCATAGCATAATGGAACTATTTCCTTCCTACTGTAACTCTGACAACATCTCCCTGGGCCAAAGGTCTGCTTTCATCACCTCAGTGAAATGTCACCAGGGGTGATTTAGAAGTGTTGACAGCAAAAACTGGCCCCAGATGTACTGTAGAAATTACCAGACTGGAACATACCAATGGTCAGTCTAAATCCAGTATCCTGTCTCCAGCAGTGGCCAACAACAGATGCCTCAGAGGAATGGGTGATGGAAGGAATGCCGCATTAATGCCTCTTAATGTATACTGGCATTATATAATATGTAGGGATTTTTGTTCCCGACCACCACTGATGCTGTAAATAATAAAAGCAGATATTCCCTGCAATTTTATCCTAGCTAGTATAAGGAATCAGTGTCCGAATCCCAAAGTTTGCTTCTTAATATCCTCCAGCAACGAGTTCCATAGGCTACATTACATTACAAAACATTAAAGTGTTTCCGAGAGCTGTGTAAAGAATGGCAATTCTGTTTCATGGAGGATTTTGAGATTTGGCTTTGCTCCAAATTGGAACGAAACCCGAAAATTTCAAAAATTCTCTATGAAGGAAAAATTGCAAAGGAGTTTAGTTTCAAGCTGATGAAAATGATTCAACAAAAATCAAACAATCAAAACATCTCATTTAAATTTTCCTTTAAAAATTTTGTATCATCATAATAGACTCACGTCTTCTGAGTCTCAGAACAGCACCCTTACTACTGGCCCACTTTTCCTCCCATCATTCTTCATGATCTATTATCCCATTCAGGCTTCTTTAAGCTTTGTATCGTACTTGCTACAACTCCTCCTATGACCACACTAATACTCCTGAACATGACTGAGAAGAGATTAAACTGCTACATTACATTAACGGACAGAAATCAGAAATAGTATCAATCTAAGCATAACTCCCAGTTCATTTTGTCCCAATATCATTTGTAAGTGGCTGCACCATGGAATTACACATTTAAGGCTTCTGGTCCATAAAAAGTGCAGCAAAAGAGATGAGTATGAACTCAAGTAGCTGCCATTAAGAATCATTAATAACCAGGCTTCAGTTAATGGTTAACAAATGCTTTATGAACTGGCTAAATTTCTCTCTGTGGAGGCTCATTCAATATATTCAAACTGCATTTGCCATCTGCAATTAAGATCAGACGTGTGTCATCCATCCCCTCTTTTTAGTGATGTCACCTTAAAACTGAACCCTGTACTTGTGGAAATGCCACATATTGAAGACTGGTGGGATCAAGGTCAATCTTAAAAAGGGACATTGTCAGGAAGTTTAGGCTTAAAAATTAATACCATGTTCTAAAGTAGGTACCTAAAAATCACCCAGTTTTCAGAGGTGCAGCGCACCAACAGATGTCACAAAAGAGACTAGAAGATGCAAGTGCATGGTATTGCTGAAAATCGCTGCTCATCTATTGATAGTGCATCACTTTAGGTGCCCAGATTTACATAGTTTGTCCTATAAAGCTTTCACAAAACTCAGTGTTAATAGAGATGTTTTCATGTTTCTTTCTTTCAGTAACATGCTTTTACTTTTAAAAGTCCCCTACCATGTCTGCACCTCAAACATGACAACCTGAAGCTACTAGAATCAGACAGTAAAAGTAACCATAAGCAGAGGCTGATACAGACTGATCCAGTTTCACTGTCCAAGCTGAGAGAAATGCAAAAAGCAATCAGCATAGTAAATTAGATTTGTTACATACTTTTATTTTTAATAAACTAAGAGTTGACTGGTAGCAACACAAAGAGGGAGACCGCTCCGAGATCCCTGCATATGGATGTAGGGCTATTTGTAAAGCCATCTGGATGTCAGGAGTTTGAACCCTGCATGAAGATACAGGGTAGATTACTGCTGACTCATATTAGCAGATAATCTTGTTAGCTGCAACAAGGTTAGAGTCTCTCTCTGGGCAGATTTCAAAGTAGCAGCCGTGAATGCATCCAATGAAGTGAGCTGTAGCTCACGAAAGCTTATGCTCAAATAAATTTGTTAGTCTCTAAGGTGCCACAAGTACTCCTTTTCTCTCTGGACAGAGGGGATTAAGGTCTGAAACAGAATTATACAGGGGAAAAGCTAAGCAGTGTTGATGTTAGGGAGAAAACTTAGGCAGAAGTTTGTTTGTTTGTTATTTTATAGCTTTTATTTATTTAGGAAGTTTAACAGATTTACAAATAATTGCCCTGTAAATGTCAGAAACAAAGTGACAATCATTACAACAGTGATCTTATTTTTTGTTTAAAGAAACTTTATATAATCATCCAATCTCTAACAGGATGTTTACATAGAATCATAGGACCTCAAGAAGTCATCAGGCCCAGCCCACTATGCTGCGGCAGGAAAAAGTGAACCTAGACCATCCCTCACAGGGTCTGTCCAGCCTGTTTGTAAGAACTTCCACAACCACTCTTGGAAGCGTATTCTAGAGCTCAACTACCCTTATAGTTGGCAAGTTTTTCCTAATATCTAGCCTAAATTTCCCTTGCTGCAGATTAAAAGCCCATCACTTTTTGTCCTATCTTCAGTGGACATAGAGAACAATTGATCACCATCCTCATAAAAGCCCTTAACATATCTGAAGACAGTTACCAGGTTCCCCCCTCAATTTTCTTTTCTTAAGAACAAACATACTCAGGTTTTTTTAACCTTTCCTCATAGATCATGTTTCTAAACCATTTATCATTTTTGTTGCTCTCCTCTGGACTCCCACCAGTTTATCCATATCTTTCCTGAAGTGTGGCACCCAGAAGTAGACAGTACTCACCAGTGCTGAGAAGAGCAGGACAATTGCTTCCTGTGTCTTATGTACAATACACCTCAGAATAATTAGCCTTTTTCAACAGCTGCACCACTCTGTTGACTCATATTCAATATAACCCCCAAATCATTTTCAGCAGTACTAGCACAAGTTATTTCTCATTTTCTAAGCAAGGTACTTTGCCCATGTCCTTACTGAGTTTCCTCTTATTGAATTCAGGCCAATCTTCTAGGGTTTCCAGGTGTCCAGTTTTTGACCAGAAAGTTTAGTAGAAAAGGGAACCTACCAGTGTCCGGTCAGCATTGCTGACCGAACACTAAAAGTCCAGTTACTAGAGTAACCACGATCAGCCTCCCTGCCAAGAGAGCAGGAAGAACAGCAACTGATGATGATGATGATGGTGGTGGTGATGGTGGTGGAGAAAACTGGCTGGCTCCCAGACCCAGCTCCAGACACTCCAGCGGAAACGTAGGGACTGGTGCTGCCGCTGCCCAGGAAAAGGGAATCCTGTCCATCCCCCCTCCACCCCGCTGTGCCCTGATTTCCCTGGTCTGGGGACTGACACCTCCACACACACACACTGCACACAGCATGTGCCCCCCACCTGTTACTGCCTCTTCTCCCACACATAACACATGCCCCCTGCTACCTATTACCACCCCCCTACACACAGCATGCTCCCCCTTCTGCCACTTACCACCTCTCCCTACCACACACAAATCGCTCTCCTCCCCACCCCACCCACTGCCAGTTAGTGGTACCCCAACTCCAGTGCCCCCACTCTGCCACTTAGTACCCCCACCCACAGCATGCCACATCAATTCCAGTTAGGCCTCCCTCCACACCCCATCAATGCCAGTTACTGCTCCCTCCGCACCCCCAACACCCCTATTTAACCACACAGACTTCCAATTAATTTAGTTAAGACTGTACAACATTTATAATACAGGCGCGCCCTAAGTCTTAGGACACAATTGCAAATAGATGCACACTGGGTAAGTTTCAATGTGTATTTGTATATCCACACTGAATCTGCTCATTAGGTTTGCTTCATCTGAGCGTGCAATCAGTTTTCTCTTTTAAAAATAAAATATTAAAATAATAAAAAAGTCCCTGAGAAGGTGTATGGGGAAAGCCTACCTACAGGTGAGACATTTAATAAATGCTGCCAAGGCTGGGGCTGGGAGGGGAGGGGGTTCTACATGATTTTTCTGTGGAGTTTTGTTGTAGGAAGGAATCAAGTATGAGAAAAAAGTTTTCCAAAAGGCAAAGAACAAACATTTCTTTCAAATCTCCCTTGCTGTTCTATGTCTCATGAATCATCACTACCTTGCTCAATCACACCAGCTTCCTGGGAGTGGGGAGTGAGTCGAGGCCAAGGCCTCAGGGGGAAGTGCTGCGGCAGGATGTAGGGCCTAGGAGGAAGAGCTGGGGGCATGGCCTCAGGGGAAGAAGTGGGGCATGGGTGTCCTGTTTTCAGCAATTAGAAAGTTGGCAACCCTACAATCCTCCAATTTGTCAGGGTCATTTTGAATCCCAATCCTGCCCTCCCAAGTGCTTGCAAATCCTCCCAGGCTGGAGTTGTTGGCAAGTTTTATAAGCACACTCTTCACTCCAATTTCCAAGTCATTAATGAAAACATTGACTACTACTGGACACAGGAATGATCCCTGAAGGACCCCATTAGATACACCAAAAAGAAAAGGAGTACGTGTGGCACCTTAGAGACTAACTAATTTATTTGAGCATAAGCTTTCGTGAGCTACAGTTCACTTCATCGGATGCATTAGACACACCCTCTAACTTATTACATCTTACAGAGTGAGTCTCTTTACCCCCTCCAGGACATGTTGCCTCTGGTGATTTTATTAGCCAAACCCCAGGAAGGGGATAAATTTAGACTATGTACCCTGTATCTGTTTATTCTGTTCTGAGAGGGTGGCAATTACATTTGTGTACAGACAAATAAGAAAATTAATGTCGGATTCTTATCTTGACACTGTCCCTTTAAGGAATGTTCTAGGGAATTTAATATGACTGAAACTAATAGGATTCTGTATTCTGTTTACTCTATAAATCTACAGAATGTAATAGTTAATGGTATCCTTCATATTGAATTGAATAGTGATCTCTTCTGTGAAATTCTATAAGCTAGTTTCAAAATCACAGAGACAGCTTCCATAATTTTCCATTAAATTCAATAGGACTTTTCCTTTAATATCACTGTTTCACATATTAGCAACAAAGCTAAGTCATTAAAATAAATTACGCTTGTGGAATGGAAGAAGTCTTGTTGAACTCTTGCTACTTCCCCACTTTGCATGCACAGACCCAGGGACATAATCATGCTTGTGCACTGTCTCAGAAGTCTAGATTCTAAGTAAATCTGGACCACCAGCTGCCACAAATACAAGAGGTATGAAACAAAAGTTACATCTCCTCCAGGGATGATGCATGAGATTTATCTTCCTGTAAGAGGAATTTCAGTTTTGGAGACTGAAGTGGGTTGATCTGGTCTCAGAAAATGACACACATGCTTCAGGGTGTCAGCTGAAAGGTCAGGAGGATATCTGACTACAATATGTAGCACTGACCTGCTAGCTCTGGTGGGTTTATTTGTTTGTTTGCCTTCTCTGAGGGCTCCAGTATTCGTCATGGATGAAGACAGGACACTCTACTAGATTGACCAATAGTCTGATTGACAAGAGCAAGACCTAGAGTGTTTTTCCCCAGCAAAGACTTGAAATCTCCCTCCCTGCAGAGGATTTCCAGGGCTGAAGAGTGAATTGTGTTAACTAACCATGAGCTCCTCCCGTCCAGCCCACATCTTTGGGTGGGTCAAATCCAGTAGTTCTTGCTCAGAACAGTGCCTCACTGAAGTCAGTGGGAGGTTTGTTTGGGTTTTCTGTTGTTAGTTTTCATAAAGACTGCATGATCTGGTCCTAAATTCCTCAATGAAAAGTTAGACTGAGGAGTCTGAAAAGTTCTGTGGTACTGGCCTTTCTGCCTTCAGCAAGTGTGTTTCTGAGGCTGATTCCCTTATAGATGTGTGAAAATTTCTATCAAACAAGCAACATGATTGGAACTAGCTTTCTACTCTACTGCTCAAAGTAACCCCTTCCTCCCTCCCCCCACATCCTCTATACAGACCAGCGGAGATTGAGTCCTAGAGAAGAGTCCACCGTAAACTCAGAAATACGACAGTGTTGGGTTAGGTTGAAGAGAGCACATGTGCACACACAAAGCAAGACAACTTTTTAGAAAGTGTAAAGCAGACTTATATGCTCCCCTTCCAAGTGACCACTTCCTCATAGTAACCCTCTACTAATTCAGACTTGATCTGAGTTTCTAGCTAAAGTACTGATCAGGCCCCCAGCACTATAACATCTGAGTATTTATCCTTTGAGGCAGGACAGTGCTATTATCCCCATTAAGTACAGAAAGACTAAATGACTTGCCCAGGGTCACACAGAAAGTCTGCAGCAGAGCAAGGAATTAGCTATGTGTCTCCCAGATCCCAAGCTAACCACTAGACCATCTTCCTTCCTGGTTGGGGTCTCTGAGTGCTACCATAATACAACAGCATCTTAGGGTCTGAGGAGTCTACTACTGGCTGACTGCCCCCCTCTTCTGTTCTCCAGTACTTCGTTCAGGATAGTTTTAAATGACAGGTAAACAGGGCTCCCACCACGTCCTTAGACTATTCCTTACTCAAAATTGATCTCACAGTTAAACTTTTTCTTATAGTTAAGAAGCTCAGCCGTGGCCACTCTTTCCATTCAAAATAATTCCTCCCCTTAGTGCTTATGTAGCCCACTGGTGAGCGTGTGCTACAGGACACCTCTGTGCCAATCCAGAGAGGGTATGAGCTGCACAGCCCCCAGCTAGAGAGCACTGCCTCTTTAGCTCAAGCTGCAGCAGCTCCACTTACAGCATTTCGATCTCTTGTGTGTTGGCCAAGATGGCAGCTGTCACATTTACATGCTTCGGATATTAGTTCCTAGTTAGCATGGTTCCCTATTAGTCACTGATTAACGATTTTCTCTGCTTTTCATTCTTCCTCTTCTGTCACACTATAACAAGGTATCCCCACCCACTCAGGCCACTTCCTCCATTCTGCACTCAGGCTACCACCACCCTGAGGCTTAACTTCATGTGTATCCACAGGCCATGAAGATTTACAGTGCAACAACCTCCCACTAACAACTTCACAGGACACAATGAGGAGAGGGAGGGCAAAAGATCCAGGCCATTCTGTGAAGGCAAAGCACTGGCAAGAGTTGCCCAGACACTCATAGATATTAAGGTCAGAAGGGACCATTATGATCATCTAGTCTGACCTCCTGCACAATGCAGGCCACGGAACCTCACTCACCCACAGTGCATTCTGGGAAATAAGAGCAAGGCCCTATTAGTGTCATGCATGCTAATGTGTTTGATCAAACCATGTCAATGCTGTGCTATAATAGGTTACAAAAAGATGTTCTCCAGGAGGCTCACCTTGCAGAAAATATTGCTGTCCATTTCCTAACCGTATTCAACCGCCTTCTAGCTGAGCTTGACAAAACACCCATCTGCTAGGGACTGCCTCATTTAATAAGGCCAGAAAGATTCTTCATAAGTGACAGAGTGGGAGCCACATTCCTCCGTCTTCCAGGCATTTCACTGTTGGTTGCAGCAGATTTGCAATGCATCGCCAGTGTGTTACAGCAAGGCATGGGCCAGGTTTGGATGAAATCACCAGCCTTCACAAACCCAAGGCTGTTCTGCAGGGCCTTACATGAAGCAGTGTGTGTTGGACCCCCATCCAGTTCCCTCCCTATGATGGGCTCTCACTATCACTGTGTACATGTAACACACATACCAGCCATCTCTGCCTGCCCATGACCCTTCTCATGCTCTGCCAACGGCCTCCCTCATCCTAGTCTCAATGCCCTTCCCAGTCAGCCACATGGACTGGCAAGCCAGGAAGTGGAGTTTAAGCATAGCTTTCCAAAAGGGAGGGCTCTTGGGAAACTGAGTCTCTGAAGTGGGTGCAGACAGATGGAAATGCAGTCAGAGAATCTGGGGGAGGCATGACGGGGCACAGGGAGAATGGGCCTTAGAGGAAGGTGCAGATACGGAAAGAGGGTTTCCAATGCTCCAGCTGGAATTTTGACCCAGAGCCACCACTACATACCTGGGATAGTTAGGAAATAGCTCAATAAATCTGTCCACTGCCTACTTGGAGCAAGTATAAGGCATTCGTTAAAGGGATGCTGACTAATAAACCATATGTTTTTAAAAAACAAGGGTCAGATCCTGAGCTGAGGCCAAGGAGCACCCAGCACAGTTGGGGGTGTTTTCAAAAGTGGCTTTGAAACATGTCCACACTCCCCCAGCTCTGGGGTCTCTGCACCAGAGACAAGGTGGTTGAGGTAATCTCTTTTACTGAGCCAACCTCTGCTGGTGAGAGAGACATGCTTTTGAGGTACACAGAGCTCCTCTTCAGATCTAGGTGAAGTACTCAGTGAGACACAGCTTAACACAAGGTACAAACAATGAAAATTAACACAACCAAGGTTATACCATTCCTGTGCTACCCGGGGGAATCCCCTCATAACTATTTATACAGGTTCTCTTTCCCCTTTGCACTTTCAAAACAGTGCCAAGGCCAGGGAGCAAGGCCAAGGATCAAATCCACTTTTCTTTGCTGGTTTTGACCACTGAAAAGCAACCAGTTTGGCAACGTTTAGCATCAGTAGGCCTAATTATGATCTCATTTGCCCCATTCACCAGCACTGACTCCACTGACTTCAATGAACAGAAATGGATTTACACTGGTACAAGAGAGACTTAGATCAAGAGTAGATCAATGGGACCTGATGTATTTTGGTGTACCAGATATCAGAATCTGGCCTTCTGAATGTATATGGATGTATGTATTGGATGATTTAACTGGGACTTGGTCCTGCTTTGAGCAGGGGGTTGGACTAGATGACCTTCTGGGGTCCCTTCCAACCCTGATATTCTATGATTCTATGATTCTATGATATGGGGATTACTGGCCCCCGGCTACCATTCTGCACCACAAGGGTTGTGTTTTGCTTTGTTTTAGGAGGAGACTGTGAAAAGTAACTTCAGCAGCTGAACACCGCAAGGAAAGCCTTTTAGGTAGGTGGAATATAATTACTCAAATTGGAGTTTAGTCTGTATGCCAGGATTAACATCCTGTTCCTCTACCAACATTGCTGGATATGTAATGACTCATGGCTTCAACTTTAAATCCCACCCAAAACTTTCCTGATCTCTTTCTCTCTCCTCACTGCAGTGGAAGAATAAGACCCTGCGCTTCATCTTGGTATCAAAACGGTCTGAAGGATAAACAAAACCTACCTCTCTGGCTCCTTCTTATAGGCCAGAGACATTTGTGTTAATCTACAGATGAGAACTAGACCCCCAAGAAAGGCTGTTTAGTCATTGCAAGCTTCCCAGTTATGGCTAAACTGTAACTAACTGTAACTATTTGCTTGGGCCATTGAAAAGTCGAGCTACAAGAGACTGACTCCTAGAAAATGCAATAGTTAGAGAAAATACTAATGTACAACCAGATTCTCCCCTAGGAATAATGTTCCCCAGCCATGTTGCTCTCAAAAATAAATGGGGATGAAAGAAGAAAGTGTGTTCTGCCCTCTGCAGTGATCTCTCGCTCTCTCTCTCTGTGGCAGGTTAAAGGCTTCAGAGAGATGCCGTTATGTTGTAAGAAAACTAGGTCCTGACTACTCACTGTCATTAAAGCTGCTATGATACATTGCACAAGTTTATGTGCATTCGCCTGGCCAAATTTTGACATAGGGACTTGCAGTGACCCTGTTGCAATCCCCCTGTGGTTTCAACAACAGAGATTTTTCTTCACTTTTCCTTCCTAAAAACCAGGGCTCAATTCAGAGGGTGTAGGGCAAGTGTAAGCCCCCTTGGAGAGTATACATAGCCCAGGAGGCCCTGATGCCAGCCACACAGCCACTTCTGTCCCATCAGCTGTGCTCCTCCTCTCCTATCTTCCCAGGCCCAGGAGGTGTTCTGGAGCAGGCCAGAGGAAAGAGGAGTTATGCTGAGGGTGTGGCTGTGGTGGTCCTGCACCTCAGTAATTCTGAGCTGCCTGTGCTGGGAGCAGGACCAGTAGGGTTGCCAACTTGCTAACTGCATAGAACTGAACAATCCTGCCCCGCCCCCTGCCCCGAGGCCCCACCCTGTGCCTTCTCTGAGGCCCCGCCCCTACTCACTCCAGCCTCTCTCCCACCATTGCTCACTCTCCCCCACCCTAACTCACTTTCACTGGGCTGGGCCAGGGGTTGGGGTGTGGGAGGGGGTGAAGGCTCCACCTGGGGTTGCAGGCTCTGGGGTGGAACCAGAAATGAGGGGTTCAGGGTGCAGGAGGGGACTCTGGGCTGGGGCCAAGGGGTTTGGAGTGTAGAAGGGAGCTCAGGGTTGAGGCAGGGGGTTGGGGTTCAGGGTGCAGGCTTCAGCAGGGAGTTTGGGTGTGGGAGAAGGTTCCAAGGGCACAGGGTTGGGGTGCGGGCTCCAGAAGGGTGGCGCTTACCTCATGCGGCTCCTGGTCAGTGGCAGAGTGGGGCTTAGACAGGTTCCCTGCCTGCCCTGGCTCCACACTGCTTCTGGAAGCAACCGGCATGTCCTGCTCCTAGGCGGAGGCGTGGCCAGGCCGCTCTGTGCAGTGCACACTTCCCATACCTGCGGCACCACCCCCACAGCTCCCATTGGCCATGGTTCCCAGCCAATGGCAGCTGTGGAGCTGGAGCTCGGCAGGGCCAGCACACAGAGCCTCCCTAGCCCCTGCACCTAGGGGCCACAGGGACATGATATTGCTTCCAGGAGCTGAATGGAGTCAGGGCAGGCAGGGAGCCTGCCTTAACCCCGCTGCGCCACTGACCGGAGCTGCCAGGATCCCTTTTCAACTGGGCATTCCAGTCAAAAACCAGATGCCTGGCAACCCTAAGGACCAGCAAGCCCTGCAAGCCACTTCCTGTCTGACACCAGTGCAGGGATGACTCTGCTTAATAGCTTGAGTACAGTGCCTTCCCCTCCTTTGTTTCTCATTTCACCGTGAACACCGCCACCATTCTCCTTGTCACTCAGAACTGTAACCTGGGCATCATCTTTGGCTCATCCCCCTCTAGATCCTTCTATTCGTGAAGGAACCATGCTGATTCTTCCTGCATACAATCGCTAACATCTGGCCTTTTTGGTCCATCCAGAGAGCTAAATCTCTTCCAGGCTGTCATCATCGTGCATCTCAGTTACTGCAACATCTTCTTGGGCCTTGGCAAATGCAGTCTTGCCCTGCTCAGAACCACTCAAAAGGCTGCTGCAAATATCATTTCACTTTGAACACGTCATTTCTTTTTGCATCCCTGCATTGGCTCTCCTTTTTCGCATTGCATCAAACACAAACTACTTGTCTTCGCTTTCTAGGCCCCTCACAGCCTAACTCCATACCACCATCATCTCTTATATGACAGATACATTGTTATATGACCATGTAGTGCATATGCATAAAATGACTGACTCTTGCAGGAGCAACCTGAATTCTGGAATTTTCAAACTGATGAGTGCTTGATTTTTCAACCTTAATAAAGTTCTTTAAATTTAGTCTTTTTGGGATATAAATGTAGGTTGTTACTAGAAAAGGTCCTGGACCCTAACTCCAAAACTTTGGAGGATTGTATACCCACAACTTCGTAGCTTGCCTTTGTGTCATTAATGAACTGATTCAAATACCAACTTGGGAAACTCAGATCTGAATCTGGATCCAAACTTTGGGCCTCATCTCTGACTGTTCTCATTCACAGTGTATTATTTATTTTAATTGCACTTACAGAATTGCCTTAACAAATCACCACACAAACCAAGACCTGCACTTTGGTGCACAGGTGATACACAGGAGACATTAAAGCCTCCAATCCAACAATCACAGAACAACAAGGGCCTACTTTGTGCCCTAGCTAGCAAAGGTAAAACAAAGGACCAATTATAATCACAACTCTCCCTTCATTAAAGCTTTGAAAACTGACATGAAATCAACACACAGGCATCACTGCCTGCCAAAAATCCCTTACATTTATATACTTCCTCTTGAATGATCCAAAAGTCCTGGCACAAAAATCACTTTATGCACAAGTAGAATGCAACACCCCTGGGGTAGAACCCAGCAACTGTTTAGCAGGGCACAGCAACCCTACATACCAATTTAGCAAAAGGAGTGAAGAATATTGTATCCAACTGAATCTGCATTGGACAGAATGATTAACCTACGTGTCCTGGCCAAATTGTAGTGGAAATAATCATTTCAAATGAGCATAGCTCGGGGTATTTGAAACATCTGACCTCCACTCCACGCTCTTCCACTAATTTGGCGGGCTTTAAGCAAGCCATTCAGGAGTATAGGAACTTCCATACCAGATCAGACCAATGATCATTCTAGTTAAGTATTCTGGCTCTGATGGTGGCCAGTACCAGATGCTCTGAAAGGTGCAAAAAGATCCATAATGGGAAATTGTGTAATAATCTGTCCATAGGTGAAGTTTCTTCCTAACTCCTGTCAGTGACAGACTGATTTATACCCTGAAGGATGAGGGTATATCCTCTCATATGTAACCATGTATGCGCTTAGCATACAAATGCTTAGTGAGTCTTTTTTTTAATTCCTAGTTAGCTCCTGATCCAAAGGCTATCTAGCAGCTACATAATGGGAATTATGTCCTCCTATCAGTTGTGAACTTGTTGCCTTTCCATTTCATTGTCCATCCCCTTGTTCTTGTATCATGTGATGATAAACTGGAGCATCCAGATGACTTTCCCTATATATCTACCATGTACCCTCTATTCATTCTAATTTTAATTCTATCCCTCCTGCTATAGACATCTTTCCATTCTCATATCCATCTCAATCCCTCATTTCATGAGTCCCTTCCAGATGAGGTGCCCAGCATGGAACACAATATTCAAGATGAGAGCACACCATCAATTTCTGTAATGACTTTCTAATATTATCAACATTAATTCCTTTTGCATTATCCGACCAAATTGGTTGCTTTTTGACCACCCCTGATGTTTTCATTGATCTGTCCACTATAACACCCCATCCCTGAGCAATTACAGCTAATTTAGAACCCATCCCCATTAACAAACTGTGTCTCAATTTCCCCCATATGTACAATAGAGATAATCATCATCACTGGTTTGTATCCAGGATGACAGTGGCTGTAAATCATTGTCAACTCACAGCTATTGTGTGACTAATGAGAAGTTCTGGTTTCCATTCAGTTCTGAGTGGATAATTGTCCACACAGCAAAGAAGCCAGTGACTGAACTCCAAACTCTTTTCCCACCCCCAGAGGTGTGCCAGGTCTACAGCACAGTGGCAGAGTAATGGCGGGGTGGGGGGCGGGGGAAACTGACACTATCGCTGCCTCTTCTGTAAATAAATACAGGGCTTCAGTCTTAAGAGATATCAGGCTTTTCCCAGTACTGAATCCACTTAAAGTCATTAAAAAAACCCAGCTAAGCCAGGTAGCAAATGGAAAGGTTGCAATCTTCTGAATTGTAGAGGCATCTGAACAATGGTATCTCAGATCAAACCACTCCAGCAGCCACAGACAGCGAGAGTGTAAATTAGGCTGTGATTTAGCTCCATTTAGTGGCCTTTCTTCAATCCCTCATTTCATCACACACTGTGAGAACAGACTCGTATCCTTCATTTTTTACAGCTGTTGCCTGGAAATGGAAAGTGAAGAAGTTAGGGTGAGTGTGTGTCCAGGTGCTTTCCTGAGTATGTGACAGTACACATGTGTGCCTGGGATGTGCGTGTGTAGCAGATGGAATATATCTGTGTGCTAGTGCACATATGTCTGCTCAGGGCATGTGTAAGCAGAAGCACGTCAGAGAGAGTATATGTGTGAGAGTGAGCTGTGTGTGAACAAGCATGTATGAGTGTGACTGTGTATGCATGTATATTTCCTTCCAGTGGAGCTCCAATCCCAGAACTTCATGAGAAAAGTCCAGTGCTCTCCGACCCAGGCCTCAATTCCTCCCCATTCTGCTTGATCAAGAAGGATTTTTCCTGGGTATGATCATTCTAGGGTTTTTATCTGATTCCCCTCAGTTCACATTACAGCTGCCACTTGTCTCCATGGTGCCCACGTTGATTTACTGCCTCGTTCAGCACAGCTCTGGCACAAGCTATATGAAAAAGGGACAGATCAAAGCTGGCATGAAACAAGGGTCTGGGCACGTAAGAGTTCAGGGAATGGGATGTGGGGCCAGGGGCAGGGGTGGAATAGAAAACCGTTTCATATACAAATCGAAAGAGGGCAATTTTATTCCCTGTCATGTCCATAAACAACCATGAGCTCATCTTAACGCCTCCAGGCTAAAAAGAAGAGATAAACCCATCAGAAAGCGTCAGTCCCACATCCCACTGGCAAAAAGCAGCAGCAGTTCAGAGAGGATTACTTTATTGCAAGGTATTTTTTTTTTTTTGGTACACTGGATTAAGGCTCCTGTGACATGTGGCATCTAATACACAGGGACATCTTGTCAGAAGGCAACATGAGCTGGAGTGCTTTTTTGTTGGTTCCTCCCGTCCCCTTCCTTTTTAAAGCCAGAAACTAAAGGATTCGGGAAAAAATAAATCAACTTAAGCTTTTGTGTAGGGAATACATTGGAATAAAGAACCAGGCCTGCTGGAAGAGATAAGGGAACTGACAGTAATAACGCCAGGGGTCAGGAGGACAGATATCATGCCAGGCAGCCACTGCAGTAGGGGTGGATTTCTTGTGGCATTTGATCAGTCTGATTAAATCAGGACAATTAAAAAGGAGCACATGTCAACTGCTGGGTTTTGAAATAGTCTGTGATAGCTACATTTCACACACAGATGCATGTGCGTGCGTGTGCGCACACATGCACACACACTCTCCACTGTTTGTGATGATGACAATACTGAGAACTTCTTAAAGTGCTTTCAATCCATAGGTCCCAAAGCAGCATACAAATGGTGTATATGCATTGCACCTCCCCCCCCCCACATCTTGCCAATGAGGAAACTGAGGTATGGAGAAGTGAGGTGACATGCCCAAAGTCACGTGGCTAGTCAATGGCACAGAGCTCCACTCTCTTGACTCCCCTGACAGATGTCTAGCCCAGGGGCTGATTGCCTCCCTCTTATGGAAAACATGGGGATGGGCCAGAACCTGAGCCTGGTAGCCAACCTGCTGGGGGATAAAAGAAGCTTCTGGAGCTGAGCCAGCCTCTGGTTTTGGTTTTGCAAACCCAGCGGTGGCTGGGCTGGTAAAGGCCCATGTGGTTACAACAGAGAAGTGCTTTATTGATGGCAAGCCCTAGTGACACAGCAGTCAGCAGCACTACTTCCCAGTTTAGCAAGAGCTCTGCCAACATTAACTCCTTCAGTGCCTACCAGTACCCCAACACCATGCCTTGATTTTACCCTTCTCTCTTGAGTAAGCACTGATTCCACCCACCTGTCCCTTCCTGTATTTCTAATGAAGCAGAAAGCAATTGAGGAACTCAGTTTAACTTTCTTCCTTTATGGAAAACCGTCCTACAGAATTTCACAGACATTTTTAACTTCCCCACAGGATTTAATAGAAAATTATATCCCAGTGATAGAATTCAATTGGATGGCTCAAGACAACTACAGAAAGCATCACCTTTTATTACATTCTAAAGGTTAAGCATGCCTAGCCCACCTAGTCTCCCCCACCAGTATTGGATTGTTCCTTCCAATGCTTTGGCTAATCTAATGTCTAGTGACCCAAATGAGGAGCTTCTGCCACTTCCCTTGGGACACTAGTCCCACCACCCAGTAACTCCCAGTGGGATAAATGGTGCCTTCTTAACAAGGGGTGGTGCATAAGCTGCACAACTGCAGCAATTGCCATGAATTACAATTACTCCCCTGCTTCCCTCTCATTCCATGGGACAGCCTATACCAGCATTAAGTTACTACCCGCAGTCTGCTGAGTCAGCTGTGCAGACCTGTGAGGGGGTAGCCATGGAACCACTTGTTCCCCACCTGCTCCACCCCTACCTGCTCTAGGGAGTGAGTAAATAGGCACCTAACCCTGCTTACTTCTGTGTGCCAACATCCAGGTAGTTCTTATAGAGGTTTGTGGGTGGGGAGCATCTTATTCCCTTGCACAGATGCATAACCCAAATCACCGTCTACCCCACTGAGATATTCATCTTACAGTTTCCTGTGCTCAATTTTATCTCATTATTCAAGGAGCATAGACCCTTTGGGTCACCCTAAGTAATTCCTCTCCCTCCTTGATGTTTGCCGCTTTCTACTGGTTATAGATGGTTTTCACCTCTCCTTCTTTAGCTCTGGCTAGACAGCTTCCCACCCCGATAGATGAGCACTGATATCCCTCCAAGAATGAGGTTGATCAGGTGACAGAGTTGTTGTGGGGGATGTTTGGGTTTTTGACTTGTCAGCAGAGAAATTCCTAGTATGCTGATGAACTTGGTGTACTTTTAATGCCAAAAAGATCCAGCCTCAATATCCCTGTGAGCAGCGTGACAGAACGACTTGCTCAAGATCAACTGAAATTCACTGAACCTTGAGAAGGGCCTACTGCTGCAGGCTAACTTTATGACTCTCCCACTACTCCACCTGGGTGTTCTTTCTAACTGAAATTGACAGGGCAATGATTAGCTGACAAGTTCATTACCGTTCCCCTCATTGGAATTCTCTCCCTCAGGTCCCTTAGACGAATATAAACAGCGTTTAAAACCCTGGTTTGAGGAGGTTCTCCTGGCCTGAGAGTAACAGCTCAGAAAGAGTGGAAAGAAAGAGACGCTGCAGAGGGATACACTGGCTATCCCCAGACCACCTCACCTGGTCATCTCAGGTAGTCACCATCACTAGGAAACCTGCCGACATTCACTCAGATCTAGGAATTAAGGTTGCTGGGTTTGGGTTCTCTTCCCTGTCACCCAAAGAAGCCTAATGGAGTTAGGTGTCCAAGTCTCACTGAAATTCAACAGGATTTAGGTGCCTAACTTACTTAGCTGCCTTTGAAAATCCCCAACTTAAATTACTACATTCTGGGATGGCAGAGCTAAACTGAAGCTGTCAGATGGATGAGGTAGTTCATCCCATCTGAGATTCTCACCCCCACGCTCCCTTTTTTTTAAAATAAAACTAGAGCAACATCAAGTCAACTCCTCTGGAGCAAGCTATTCCTGCTGGCCAGAAGAAAGTGAGGTTCAATGACAGTGGAAGCCACCACCCAGTATGAAGGAATGGAGAACATGGTTTAGCCTGAGACACAGAGGTGTAACTAGAAGTAATGGGGCAAAGCTGAGCAAATGAAGGGGAAATTTTCCCATAGGTTCTGTAGAGCGCTTGACACATTTTAGGCCTTATGCATAGGGACAGAAGCTGGGTATTAGGGACAAACTCCCACACAGTGAGATCTGTTAGATTGCTGAGTGTCCCCATAAGGGAAGTGATGGGAACCTCAACTCTTGATTCAGTTAGATGTAGAGTGGAGAGTATACTCTAGGGACAATCCTCCATGGGCTAGGAGGGATGGCTTGGATGACCAGATCAATCTTTCTTAACTCTCAAATTTATGACTCTATGCAGCCTGTGCACCATACAAAGCAGTAACACTTGGGAGCATTTCCCTCCTTAAGACCCAGGGAACCCAGTGAAGGTCTACTGTGGTTACAACCCTGATATGTGAACAGGGACTAGGTCCAGCCCTAGCCATCACATCCATATCCCTTGGTGCTACCATTGATGAAGCATAGTTGTGCCCTGTAATGTGACTATATAAAAATGGTATTCACGGTCACACAGGCTGACTTCAGAAACAAGAATAAGCATTTACTGCTTTTAGCTTATGTTGCCCCTGCATTGTTGAGTCTAATGGGTATTTGTACTTATAAAAAAAACACACCCAACAATGACAAACTGTATTATCATAATTGTTAACTCACTGGTCACCATCAATAATGTTAATTCTGGAACCCTGGTGTTTTCCAACTGCATATATCATCTGACAGGCTTGAGTAGATCCATATGGGCTCTGGGTGTGACCTGTAGATGGGTTCCAGGTCTGACCACAAGCATCTCTAGTGACAAGGCAGCTTCCCCTGACAACTTGTTCTGTTGCCACATCCTTTGGAGTCAGTCTGAATTCTCCCTGCTGCAGCTTAAGCCCATGACTTCTTGTCCTCTCCTTGCTGACTAATGAAAATAATTGGTCCTCGTACTCTAGATACAGTAACATCGCTTTTCATATTCATAGACTGTCACCTTAACTGCCTTTGAGGTTCTTTCCCTTACTCTAAGCATGCCCACTTCTCTTAACCTCTCCTCAAAGGCCCTTTTTCTCCCTAAATCCCTTGTTTTTATTGCTCTCCTCTGAACTCTTTCCAATCTGTCTTTTGAAACCCCCTTACCCTCACTTAGGTGGCCAGAGCCCCCAATAAAATGTGGTGGGCATCGGGCAGAGCTTTAATTTTACCTCTCCATCTCCCAGCCAGTGGGGCTTTGCATGTTATTTCAATGTAGTATTTGTGATTTAATCATCAATTTAACGCTATTGCAGACAGCAGCAGACCCTGCAGGAGTAAATAGTCTCTCAAACAGCATGAATATTAGGAGCTCTTAATTGCCCTTGTAATCACATTGTGGCTCCTAAGTAGGAACTTTGCCAGGCAAAGCTACTGCTGGCACTAAACTGAGATGCCAGCTTTTAAATTTTGCAGAACCTGCTTTGGCATCAGAAATCTGCCTCATTTGCAGAAAAAGTAAGTGACCTGACAACTGAGATAATCACCATTTTTACTAGTTTCTTATAGACATCATATTCGGCCCTGATTCAGCAAAGCACCAAAGCAAGCGCTTAACTTTGAACACATGCATAAGTCTATTCTCTTCAGCAAAGCTCTTAAGCATATGTTTAAGTCCCACAGAAGATCCATACTGCCCATATCTTAGCAGTCCATTCTTTTAAGCTATCCCAGAATGTGCATAATATAAAAAGTCAGTGGTATTTATAGCAAGTGAGGCTTCTCCATGCAAGAAAGTTGCACAGGTTTAACTTAAATTGGTTTAAAACCAATTTAATTAGATTAGTACAAAACTCTGTGTAGACACTCTTATTTTAGTTTAAGAAAGGCTTATTTTGGTTTAGTTTAAGGGTACGTTTACAGCTGTAGCACGGTAGACACTTACTCCAGCAATGGAAGAAATTTCTCCATCACTTTCCAAGAGACAGTCATTAGGTTGACAGAAGTTTTCTGTCAGCCTAGCTGTATCTAGAATAGAGGTTAGGTTGACTAACTACATCACACAGTACATTACATTTTTCATAGACCTGAGTGATATAGCTAGGTCAACCTAAGGTTTTAGGTTGAGACTATGCCTAAATCAGCGAAGAATCAGCTTAGGACTTGTCTATACATTAACTGGTACTGAAATATCTATATGGGTTTTAATTCACACCTGTAGTAACTGCAGAGCAAAAGCCATGTGTAGATATTGTTTCCCCAATTAAAAGACTCCTATTTTGATTTAACTTAAATCAGTAGTAAATTAGATTGAATTAGGACACTCAATATGAAATAAGTGTCCACACAGACTTGTATGGAAATAAAAATCAGGCTTAATTAACACCTTTTGTTGTTATTTTGGTTCCAGTTTGTGTGAAGGCTAAATCCACATATACCACTCAAACTGAAAGAAGAGTGTCTAATGCAGAGTTCAGCACCAGTTTAACTAAATTAGATCAAGATCACGCCTTTCGTTAAACTGGTACAAGATTGTGTGTAAACAAGGCCTAGATTTACAACAAGTAGTTAATTCCTTTTTACTTCTTTAAGCAGCGTATAACCAACTTGTGGATTTCACTGCTGCAGAAGGAGATCATCGAGCGGAGTCAAAAGGCTTGATTTACCACCAGGGTTACTCCTTTTTATGATGATACAGTTCCAGTGGTGAATTAGGCCCAGTGATATTGATAGATTTTTTTATCTCAGCAGGAATTTTTCAATTAAGTGCAATGTTTCATTGAAGCATTGGGATTTGGTCATGGCATGCAGGTACGATACCAACCCTGATGGAATGAGAGTCTGATGAGGTCTGGAAAACAGGATTTCTCCATGTGCCATAACACCAGTTCTGATTATTCAGGTCAAATTCAGATCAAATTTCATCTTTCAAAAAGCAGCACTCTTGAGTGCTAATAATTTTTACCCTTTGCTTCTACAGAGCAGCGTGGCATCTGGTCGGAAAAGCCGAATTGAAAGTTCCTTGTTTCTTGGATTCATTGGATGTATCATGGAGATCTTGTTACGGAATTCCTTAATGTGTACATGCATTACGATAGGCAGGGATTGCAGCACTGTCTATTAACATTGCCCAATACTTCCCATTATAGAATCTTGTTGTCAGATGCTTTAACAATTTTGCCAAATTTTAACTATTGCGCTGAAATTTCCCATGCTGAGTGTCTGCCTCAGGCAGAATTTTGGGCGGACATTTCAGCCAACACAGTTCAGCAGTTTCCAAGAACAAAGCCAGGGAGAAATAATATTGTTTTGCCGATGTTCTGGTGATCTTTTGTTTGAGCCACTCTAGCAGGGGCTTGAGATTTGGCAGGAGGCTGATCTGTGTGTCAGGGATGTGCCTTGTGCTGGTCTTGTGAAAATCTGCACAAATTTGGCCAAGTTACAAGCCTTTGAAAAAAAAAATCTCAGTTCTCACATGCTCAGTAGAAACTTTTTATAGTTTAGCACCCAGAAAAGCCTACGAGGAAATTAATAATTCCATCTACAAAGCAGGGTTTGAATAGTGTACAGTAAATAAGGCCTGGGACCACACATTAAACAATGGGGATAAAAGAAAACATTAAATAGCTACTCATTCTGTGACTGCCATCCATCTCGTGCATTAAATGACACAGGGTCTAGTGGAAAAATAGTATGTGATCATGTAATTAAAGACTGTTATAATGCATACGCACAAGAGGGCAGAATTAAGTTGCACGGGGAACCTTAATTCTGGCATTTCCTATTTCTGAGTGCTTGAATTTGCAACCTTAATAATTTCTTTTAATGTAGCTTTGTGTGTGTGTAATAAAATATCTCAGTTACTACACAAAAAATGACATGGCTAGTTCAGTCATCCTCTGACTTTTGGTAGATTTCCGTTCAGTTTAACTATGGAGTGGCTATCAATGCCTCTATATCAGAGACCTGGATCATACCTTCATTCCCTGCAGAAAACCCACAGGAAGAGTCAGACACAAAATCTTTGTGAGATTCCCCCCACAAACATCATCCATGGAGCGGGGGAGCAAAGCAGTTTCAAGTCATAGCAAACTGCACAGCACAAGTCACAATTCATAGCAGTTTATATTGTCCATACTAGGGGTTTGCTCCAGCACAGCTACACTGGTGACTCGCTACCAACAGTTGAAATTGGGATAAACCCCCAGTGTAGACAAGGCCTAATACTTTAAACAAATCTAAACCAGATGATCCTTTTGCAGAGTATGACAGCATTTTACGAACCATTTCACGCGACTGATGGTAGGAATGTGCCTTGTGCAATCTAGGTGCTGTATGCATTTTAACTCTTATCATTACTTGGAAATATCATTCATTAATTTTGATTTTAGCCACAGGAAATCAGATGGCTGGTTAATTTGTGTTTCAGGCTGTTTTCCTCTTATCCTCCCCGCAGGCTGCACTGCATTAAAACTCTAGGAGATCGCTGAGGGCATTAAAATACCACCACTGCCACTCTACTCCCACGCAAATGCATGCTCCTGCAAAATGACCAACTCCTTTGGTTCTCTGACTTCAGCGCCAAAACACCCAGTCAGGCAGCTCTCTTGGATCTCAGCATTGTCCACTCAGCTGAGAGAATACTCTGCATTCCTTAGCCGGTATGCAGAATCACGAAAATCTCAACACATGCAGAGCCTAAATTTAGGTCACTGACCAAACTTGAACTCTGGGTTTCAAACTGCAGCTGTCAACGGCCAAAGCATAAGGGGCTACAGTGCCTTAGCACCATGTCACAGGGTGCACTCACCAGGGGCACCTCCTCGTGGTTGCTCTGGAGATTAGCTCCTTTCAGGTGCTGCACCCTCCTCTAGCGGTCTCTCCACCCATCATCCTCTCTCACCCTGTGGCCACTCTCACTCCAGGAGCTGCAGCTTCCCCTTGGTGACTTGGCCCTCTGGCCACCTGACTAGGGTCCTGCCCTTCCAGGGTATCAAAGGATTTCAGGGCAAACTGTTCCAAACAGTCCACTCTCCAGCCTGTGCCACTTCCCCAGTGGTCAGTAAAGGGACTCAGACCCACCCTCTACTTTGGGTTCTAAACCAGGGGCCTTCTCGTCAGCAGCTAAGGTCTGCACCTTCCTGAACCTTGCTGCCCTTCCCCTGAGCCTTACTTTACCTTCTGGCTCTCCCTCCTTCCAGGAGGTAAATGTAGACTATATTGTATAGTCCCAAGTATGCCCTTCACCCAGGGAGTGGCTACACACTGCTTCCCTGCAGCCCCCAGCTGTTCTCAGATACTGGGCTTTATACAGGCCCCTCCTGTTCCTGTCCAGCTGAGCCTCCTCTCTGATTAATTCCCGCTCCCTGGCTCCTCCTCCAGATGCATCCTGGGCACTTCATTGGTCTACCTAGCCACTTTAACCACTTCAGGTCTTGTGTGGGGTAGACAGCACATCTCATGTCATCACCCCCCCCCCTTAAATATCACCCTTGGGAACTTAAGCGGCAGATCCAAATATAAATTCTTCTAAAGCTGCTGCATTGCCAAAGACTAAGTAGCATACGAATGAAGTGTGACCAGTACATTTTCCCAAGTTTTAGAAGCCGGAAGTATGGAGAACTATAGCTTTGCAAACATCCTCAGGAAGGAGTGGGCTTGGTTTTCCATCTGGAATTGCAATGTCTGTTTTCTTGAAAGGAAAGGACAAGGACATTTTGCTTTTTCACTGCTCAGTGGAAGCTTAGAACAGAATGGCTGAAACTCCAGAAAGATGATGGCTCATTGGAAAAAGCTTTTCTCGGTCTGTCTCTCAGAAAAGAAAGGCCCCATTTGATAGCTCGCATTGCATATAATCATATTTTAAATGAACTTATGGTGTATACAGCACCTTCCATCCTATAAGATCACAAAGCAATTTACAAACTATAGGCTATGTTCTGACTGCATAGGAAAATATTCCCAAGTGGCTGAATGAATATGGTAGTAAAAAAGCTGGACGCCATCAGAGATTCATCTGGCCTTGGGTTCCCAACCAGTGACAGCAGCAGTGGGGATGTTACAAAAACAATCAGTCATTCCTGGTACAGACACAGCTTAGAAGAGAATGGGATGAGAAAATGACAAGGCTACAAAAAGGGGCCCCATTCTTTTCTCAGTGACACCCATGTAAATCTAAAAGCACTCCATTGAAGTCAGCAGAATCTCTCCAGATTTTCTTGAGAGCGGAATTTGGCTCAAGGAGTTCAAATGAGCCCATCGTAATCTAAAATTCTGTTCTCACCCTGATTTTGCTCAATTGTGCCCAATTATAATTAAGCAAAAACAAAATGTGCACACATAAAAATGACACTTCTACAAACCCCTGCAGTGTGAAGAGGTTGTAACTGCCACTATGCACCACGACCATCAAACATCTTTTTGTCTTATCTGCCAGCTACGCATCTCTATACTGTGTTATGAGGTGTGTTGGTAATTGTCTGATGCTGGCACTGGTCCTTGAAAAGGAAATGGTGTGTGTCTAAGTGCAGACAAAGCTATTCAGGAAGTCACGACAAAGCAGCTCTCCCCCTCTTGCTTGGGCCAAATTAGAGCCTTTGGACTTACTCCTTCCATGGCTTTAAAAGAAAAGAAAGAATCTCCCTCAACTGCCTTGGCTCCGGAAACAATAGTTAGAGGCTAGAAGGTGATTTCAGAGCTCATTTGTTTTTGCAGTGCACAAGCCCCTTTCTCATCAAATCATTTTCTAATAATTTTATTCTCAGCATCTCGGACTATAAAACCGACGAGTAAAAGCCTCAGTTCCACTTGAAATAGTAAATAATAACAATATAATCTTTTCCTTTTCTTTTGGCCTGATCTTCAAATGAACCAATTTTGTTTCTTCTGATACTGTATTTCCTGCTGTTGCTGCAGTTCTTTTTAAAAATGAGATGCACTGATTAGCTCACTTGTTCCCCCAAATAGTATTAGGTTTGGAGCTCAACCTTGTTTATGGTAAATTATTACCATCTTCAACCTATATGCTGAAGGAAGGGGAATGGGTGGGATCTAGTGGTCCAAATGTAGGGCTAGGCACACAGTCAGGAGTACTGGGTTCTACTCCAGCCTCTGCTGCTGACTCAGAAAGTAAGGTGGTGCAAGTAATCGAACCTCTCTATACCTCAGTTTGCCCAGCTGTAAAATGGGATGACATCATGACAATGAGGTTGTGTATTTGTGAATCACAAGCAGCCCCTTGGATTTCCTCAACAAAATGCTTCACTGTGATAAAACAACAAAAATAGAGTCCAACGAGTGACTGATCAAAACAGCAGGCTAACCAGATTCCAGACAGCTCTCTGCTTTGAAGCATCCTCCAAGCTGCTGCCCTAAACAATTACTGTCTACTTAGAGACAGCTGCAGACAAACACATTGTTACTAATGTGTCACCAATTTTTGCTGTTCCAAAGATCATTTTTGCTTCCAACACAGTAACTCAAACTATGAGGGGCCCAATTCTCTCAGCACTGGGCTCAGATCCAGCATATATATGGCCCCAACTTAAATCATATTCATGCACTCTGAGGCAAGTCAACCCATTAATTCCTGAACTAAAAGTTAACCGTGAAAAGCACAGAACACTGTATTTACCTTCCTCTTGAGGATGCCGTAAGGGTTAATTAAAGTTTATAAGGAGCTTTGATATATTTGGATGAAAGGCAAATGATTAGTGTTACAAATAGTGCCTTGATAAATAAACCAGTGGATGCCTGATGAAACTGTCATCACCGCTCATTTCTGAATGCAAATGTTAACGATGATCAAGCCCTGCTCCCAGCACGTACGCTCAGCACATAACATATGAAAACAAAGAAAAGAGCTGAATGGATCCATTCTGGAGCCTGAACACACAGACAAACGGAGCTCCAGGAGCCACACGTATAGACTTGGCCATTAATGGTACAGTCTTTTATTGCCTTCAGTTGAATCAGCTGCCTAAGAAAGTAGCAGCCCCACTGCAGTAGTCTGTTATCCACAGCCGACCAGCTGACATGAAGGTCTATCTCCCGTTGTCTAATGTGTCCAGATACGGACCCAGTGCAGGGCTATCTTCATTAGTCTGGAGACAGACAGTCTTAGGGTCTGTTTACATTACAATCAGGAGGTGTGATTGCAGCATGTGTAGACATAACGAAACCAGCCTTGATCTAGCTAACTCAAATTACAATGGCAGTGCAGCCACAAGTGAGCTGCCAGAGTACCCAGGCAGCTTGTACTCAGGTGGCTATCTACTGTGAGTCAAGCTAGCAAGAGCAAAGCTCTCTCAGGTCTGTCTACATGTGCTGCTATCATATCTCCCCATTGCTATGGAGACATACCCTGCCACAGCCATTCTGGGAAGAGCAAACAGTCCCACTAAGCTCAGTGGCCTATTGACTCTGGAACGTAATGATGTCAGTTGGAATTTCAACTTTTTAAGCAGCCTCATGGAGAACAGTTCACAAAAATAGCAGATGATTAAGAGAGCTTGTGTGAGATATGCCACCCAGATCACAGCTTGGTCCAAGAATCAGAAAACCTACTGTATGTTGTTAATGCCACCACCTTGGATTATTTGTCCTGAAAGAAGTTATCCTATGTTTACATTCTGCCCTTCCTCTAGATTGGTCAGCTTCACTTATTGTTTCAGAATAATATGCTACAGCTGAAAGTGTACTGCTGGCAGAGTGTGCATTGCATCCTCTCTTAGTGGCTGACCTAGTAGTATATAACAGCCCACAATTGCTAGTAGCTAATGAAGTAATTCCTTTCATTTATGTGATAGAGATCTGTGCTTTGGTGTTGAAGGTCCTGTATTCAAGTCCTACCGATGACCCTTGAAGGAGCTCATTAGGCAAGCCATGAAAAAAAAAGTCAAACTAAGTAGCAGAGTTTGGAAAGGCCAGAAGACAGGGAGAAATAAATCACTACAAAGAGCTGGGACCTGAAACGTTCCTCAACAGCTAATGATGATGGATGTAGTATCTGTTCTGCATCCCACCTGGAAGGGACTCGCCCACCTCTTGTGACTTACATTCACAGCTTGGGGTCATGTCTGATCCTTGGTTGCTTCTGGCTATTCAGATCACAGCAGTGGTCAAGAGTAATTCCCATCCCCCATCTGCTTATAGCAAGGAGAATGGAATCCATTTTCTCAGATGGGAGACCTCAGCAGAGTGATTTGTGCACTTGTTTCCTCTAGACCGGCTCACTGTACCACACTCTGTCTAGGGCTGCATCTTCAGGCCACTTGGAAACAGCAATATAGAATGAGACTGCCTGGTTACTTGGCCACGCTTCCGCAAGGAGCACATTACACCTGAGCTGAAGAGGCTCCACTGGCTTCTAGTTAGTTACTGGGTGCAACTCAAGATGGCACGTGTGATCTAGGAAGCCCTATATCATAGCTTGGGACATGCATATCTTAGAGACCTGCTTTTCTTCTTGTGTTTTAACCCAGCAGGCATTATGAGCCTGGATGCTCAAGCAAGGTAGGAGACTCAATGGGGAGCACTCAACTATCACCCAACCAAACAGCGCTCGAGCTGGCTTTCAGGGCATGTTGTCAGATCCCTTCAGGCAGGCTTAAGGGACCCTGCACTGCAAGCTTTGCTGATATGAGTAGGCTTTACACACATGCACAGTCCTATAGAAGTCAATAGGAGTACTCCCATGAGTAAGAATTACTCACATGAGCAGGGCTGACAGGATCAGGCCCAGCCCAAGGGGAGGGGCTAAACAGGCGAGCAGGCCTGCAGGAAGGTCACTGATTAAGCTTTGGATTGCTCTGAGAGACGTTTTTTAAATACTGACTTGTGCATGTGCTTCGAACCTAATGATAAGTGTCTGGAACACAGCAAAATACATGTAAACAGACAGGCAATCAGCAATCACACGCGTCCCATTGGGAGGGAGACGGCTGCCGTCTCCATCCTTAACCAATGGAACTGGACATAAGTCAGATGTAAAACATTCTCAGCTACATCCCATTCATCTCCCATAGCAAAGGTAGTTTAGTGGCATCACCACACATGCACTTTGAGGATGCTGTTCAGAAGAGACCGTATAAGTCCCTTTATATATTACTAAGGGGACAGATTCACAACCGATGGAATTCAGCACAGCTCCACTAAAGGCAATGGAACAAGGCCAATTTATACCAGCTGAGGATCTGGTCCAAGGTCTCTTTCCCAGCTGATCTTCCTGTCACATTGACTCCTGCAGCGGCTTTGGAACCAAGAAGAGGAAGAGGGAGAGAAAAATCAATTTAATTGCAGCTTAGTAAGCAAATATGCTAAGTGTTGCTGGCAAAATGTGAGCACTTTATTGTGAGGGGAGAGGGGGAATGGCTTTTTTCATTGAATGGGAAAGTGGGCTAATAACAAATCTACCAGGCTGTCATCTGGTTTTCATCCCTTCCCCTTCTTTAAACAGGAGGAAGCCTCCAGGAGGCACACAGTTAATGAAAGATATTTTGTGCTTGTACTATTCCATTTAATAGTCAATCCATTGCACCCTTTGTTGTTATCTGACACATAATTACCCTTTCATGCAAAGTGTCTCTCTTTAGCAGATCCCAGTTTTGCTTTCTCCGGAGATACATCCCAGTGATTGGTTTTATTGCACCAAATGCTGGGCTGTCCTCTTGGAAGAGAAATGGCTCTAACTACATTTCTCTTGCACAGCTGCAGCACATTGCTTGTGCATTTTTTATTATTTCTCCCATATTTTCTTTTCCATCAGCACAGAGACTCGAGCTAACAAAAGTACCAAATTGGCATCCTCCAGGGGTGTGTGCACTGCCAACCCTAATACCATCTGCAGAGCTTGCATATAAAGCAACATGTGTGCTCACAGGGATGGTGTTTTTAAAAGAGCTTGTTCAGTCATGTGCAAAATACTGCACCCGCCCCTGGGATTATGACATCGAGCTGAGAGGTAGCACCACTTCTAGGGGCTGATTCTGCTGCCGCTGAAGTCACTGTCAAAACTCCCGTTGACTTCAGTTGGCCAGGCTCAGCCCCTGAATGACTAAAAGGGACTGACTGTAATGGTGCTGCTCAAAGGCCTTAGTGCTAGATGAAACGAGGGCTCTTAGCTCCGGAGCTGAAATCCAACACTCATTACTGCCGGTGCCTTCTGCCAATCTTTGTGGTTCTTTGGTCATGAAAGCTGCCCAGGCAGCTCCTTCCAAACAGCTGTCCTATATCTGGAAAAAGTTGTCATTCCCTTATTTATATCCTGAGTAAACAACGTGAGTCCTTCCCAAAGAACAACAGCGCTGCACCAAGTACACCTTTATATAAAACCTCTACTCAGCTACTCAGACTTATCAGGATAGAATAATAATGTACCAAATACATTGTATACACTTCACTGTACAGTGGTGTTATGCAGAACACTGCTCCAAGTATTAAACCTAAAATTTGTATACTTACCTGTTTCTTATACATGTATATTTACTTGGGCATTGGCCCATAAATATCATTATAAAGCACTGAGAGTTTTTGTAAATGGTTCAGTAGACTGTACCTTATACTTTCTGCAAAAGATCTTATTCCTGTGACAAATTACTGTGGTAGGGGAGGAAAACAGTGATCACCCTCACTCTCTTTGAAATGGAAACTGGTATGAAGATCTTCCCACAGAGATGATGCTTATGAAAGGCATGAAGCCACTGCACCAAATTGCAGCATATACATTATATATGTAATTTACTATATATTGTGTAGCACCCAAAGTGTGCTAGGCATCCTTCAGCCATGCAGACAGATACAGTCGCTGTCCCAAAGAGTTTATAATCTGAGAGCAATTTGGGGCCAGATTTTCAGAAGAGCTCACTCAACAGGCTGGGTTCTTCAGAGCTCCTAGGGCAATCTGCTTATAAAGGTCACAATAGGAGCTGCTGAGCGGCTAGCGCTTTAGACAGATTTGGGGCCTAAGTGGGAGCTGAGCCCCAGTTGTGCGCACTGAGCACTTGAAAATCTGGCCCTAAGGTCTTTGGAAAAAAACGAACAGTCACTTCTCCTGCCACCTCTGAGATGGAACAGAGCAGCTGTTTAGCTGCCCATAGCATTGTCGTGCTAGAAATGGAGAGTACTGTTTCCACCTGGAACTTAAGGGGGAAGTTTAGGTAGGCGGGATGCAGTTCTCGGAGTTTTGCCGGGATACCAGGATTACAAAGGTGCCAGGAGATCTTGCTGTACGGCACCCCCAAATACTCGGGTGAGATACAAGGCTCAGCACTGAATCAAAGAGGACAATGCCTCCTACTAAACTTCCCACAGCATCTAGGTCAGTGGTGCCCACTGCGTCCCTCATGACGTCCAGGGCCAACTGTGTTAAGATAAAAATCTGTATTTGATTATGAACCAAATGTGTGTTCCCTGAGCTTCACCCTGTGACTTTTTAGCTAACATGTCTGCATCCCTCTGAGGAGGAAGTAGAGGGCCCTGCCTCCCTAGCTACCTCCCACAGCTTCCTCTGCTGCCCTAGTACGAGCCAAGCCAGGAGTGCTTCCAGCACCAGCTGTCCAGCTCCAGCTGCAGCTGCTCACCAGCCCTCCTGCTGGCCCCCTTCTGCATGGCCGGGGAAGGAGAAGAGTAGCTCTTGTTGCGTAATCAGCTGCTGGAATATGGAAGATGAGAATAGGAGCTCTCCTGGCTCTGCTACAGCTTAGGAAAGTGCCTGACAAAGGTCCTCTCCCCAACACAGCCACTCAGGGTACCCTAGAAAAGAAGAAGCTGAGAACCAACACCAGAGAGGTGAAGGGAAGCAGAAATCACCTGCAACTCCACTCCTGGGGTTTCTCCCAGCACTGGGGAGTCCTTAGCAGGCACAGAGCCAGCACCTACACCTCTCTCTCTCTCTCTCTCCAGAGCCCCTTGTGCAGGGGTGGAGAGGCAGGAGCATGTTGCATTAGCACTATCCTCAGCTGGCATATGACCCCTAATGGACTGTTGCCAGCTGGCACAGGTTACAGCAACCCCTAAAATATCAGCATTCTGGCTAAGAAGCACAAAGAGATCAGAACAGGCCAGACACTCTGCCCCACAGTGCAGATTGTAACTGCCTGACCTTTCTGAAAGAACATTTGGCCCTCAGACTGGCCACTGCCGATCCAGGTGTTTCATGAAGGTCTCCCATCCACATACTGCTCTAGTTCAGAGCTACTTAGTTTAGGAATTCTGACAGGATTAACCCAGAAGGTCAGACAATCACAAGCTATTTTATTCTACCCTGAGCCAACCCCGAAGGAATAAAGATAAAAAGCAACATGGGGGGAGGGGAGAGAATGACATAAATCTAACCCTCCTGACACTGAATATATAGAAATTCTTTTAAATAGTTCAACTGCCTTTTTCATATGCATCCGATGAAGTGAGCTGTAGCTCACGAAAGCTTATGCTCTAATAAATTTGTTAGTCTCTAAGGTGCCACAAGTACTCCTTTTCTTTTTGCGAATACAGACTAACACGGCTGCTACTCTGAAACCTGCCTTTTTCATAATGATCTTCAGAACCATATCTTCAGAGTATTTCTACCAGGGTCCTGACCAGGGCAGTCAGGACCAAAAGTTAGAGCGGGGTCAAACCTAAGGCTGAGAGTAGCAGGGGAGCTTGCAGTCAAGTTCCAGGCCAGGGTCAATAGCAAGGATTAGAGTCTGAGTCAGGTTTCAAGGTCCGGGGCTGCAGGCAAGGTCCAAACTGAGCTGAGATCAAAGCCAGGAATTGAGGATCAAGAATGGTCATGGTAGTTACAGCAGATCCACACTGTTGCCTGGACACTTCTTGGAACGATTCTTAGGTTTATATAGGGCAGGGAGCCAATTAGGAGCCATGAGGCTGCTGCCTGTCAGACCCCTTGAGGTGGGACTTCCCAAGGGAGCTAATGGGTAGTGAGACATAAATTAGTTACAGCCACTGCTGGGTGACCGCATGGAGGTGTTCGCTGGCAGCTCTGTAGGCCTGTCTTTGAGACTCACTGGGCCTTCCAATCTCAGTCCAAGAGTGAATGGCTTTGAATTTTCTTGGCAGCGTTGGGGACTTCTCAAAAACTTTGTACCTTCTCTCAGAGAAAAAAGAAAATTTTCTCCTCCTTCCTCTAAAATGTCAAACAAAAGGTTTTTTCTGCATTCAAGATTTATTGGGCTTCTTTTAAGTAGCTATTCTTTGCCCTTTTTAAAATTTTTCTTTTTTTTCAAGCACAAAACAATGGAGGTTCCTGGATGCCTGATGCTCATCATTTCATAAAGTAAAAGGCCTTGTTCAATCAATATTTATGCCCCTATCACTCACAGCTGCACCATGAAGCTGTAATGGAATGTAAGAGGGGCAAATTCATTCATTGTAATTACCAGTGAAAAATTAACAAGGTTTTCATTTACTGCCTATTGTTTTTCAGATATCTCAGAGAGGTCACTCATGTGCAGTCAATAGATTAATTAAACAACACAGATAATATAAGCCTGACACGTTTGTCTATGACAGTTTTATTATTATTATAGTCAGCTGAGTTTTGCCTGACCAATTGGATTGCTAAATTCTGACAGAACTTTGTGTCCCGCTCAATGTTCAACAAAGACGCAAATTGTTAGCAACCCGGATGGATACTGTGGAAGAAAACTATTTTCAAAGCCTAGCTGCAGTTAGGAAAGTGACTGAGAAAACAGCTCCTTCTTATTCAGCAGGTCTGCTCCCTGGCTTGTCTGAGTCACACGAACACAAAAATGAGGGTATTGTTTTTTATCACTGTTAGACATGTAGTTGAAATACAGGTATGGGAGAGCAAACTAGATTTGATTCTGGCTCACGCATCACCAGTTTGTTAGTGTTCTAGACATGCTCCAAAGCCTGCCTTTACTCCTGGACATTTCAGGGAGGGCATTCATTGACGAGTGTCATTATAGGTCCCATCCTGTGACCATCAAAGTCAGTGCCAAATCCTCCACTGGCGTCAATGGGCACAGGATCGAGCCCTCTATTATGTTAAATTGGCAGACTTGTGTTCATGTTGAAATACGCAGTTCAGTTAATTAATGTGTTAAGATCTTAATTTTGGCGGTGTACATTGTTGTTTTAATCTATGTTAAACACCTCCAGGAGACTGGCGCTGTAAAACCTGGAGAAATTAAAGCAAGAAAGATTATCAGCTGAACTCTGGATGCAGAATCTTTCCAGCTGGTGCTGATGCAGAAAAAATGCAATGTGATATTCAGATCCCAATTGCAGAACTGGCAACCGCCTTTCTGACTATAGGCCCGACCTTGCAGGGTGCAGAGCAAGGGTGCCGGGACCTTTGTAGAAGTGTGGGAGGTTGCACAGTGCCCCCCCACCCCAGTTGCTTATAGAAGGAACTGTGGGTCCTCAGCAACTTATAGGAAGCTCTGATCACTTCAGAGGATCACAGCCCCCGCCCCACACACACATACTGCATTTTAACATTAACCATTCCCTTTTGTTGAACAAACTATATTTACAGTAATAGTTACAGGATATGTCATGTCATATATTTTGTGGTTTAAATTATTTTTTATACCCTCCAGTGTTTGTAACTCCTCCTTGGAAACTTGAAAATAGCACTTGTTTCTCCAGGAGGTTTTTAGTTCCATGTTTCTTACCATGACATTAACAAGGCCTTGATATTTTTGATAGTTGGAAAGTCTTCTGGGATGCCTAGATGTCTCCTTCCTCCATGGTTCAGCCCCACTCAAAGGTCCTGCTCTCCTCTAGAATCCATCAGCTATGCTTCATCCATACCCTAGTGGGAGCAACAGGGGGCTCCTTGCTCTTTTAAAGCCCTCCCAAGCCCTGCCAGCCCCAGAAAGCGAGAGGCAACCAAGCTGGAAACCTGACCACTGCCAGCATCAGCACAAGCATTGGGAATTGGGTTTGCCAGCTCAGTGCCACTAAGCAGAGCCCACTGCATGTATTCCTCACAAACCAATCTGCGAATTTACTTGTAATTAATCCAGCATATCAATTCCTCTCATTATTTCTTAATCTAACTAAATTATTAATTTCTATGTGGGTTTTTTTTTAAATGAGAGAAAACTCCTGCATAAGACATAGGGAGGCAGTGCTGTCTAGTGGTTAGAACAGGGGCAGGGACTCAGAATTCCTGGATTCTGCTCCAAGCTCTGACACTGAACCACTAGGCGGTTTTAGGCAAGTCATGGATGACCTAATTTTCAAAGGTTCTGAGCCACTCTCTCTCCCTTGAGTCAATGGGCGATGGACATGCTTAGCGCCTTTGAAGGCCTCAGTTTGCTCCTCTGGAAAACAGAAGGGGCAGGGGGGATTGGCTGGCACTGATTAATGCTTGTGAAGTGCTTGGAGATCCTGAAATGAAAGGCTCTGTAAGTACAGAATATAAACCACGGAACCCCAGCTGATCAGAAACACAGAACTGCTGCACAGTTGCTCCCTCGTAAACCAGCAGACAGGATTAATTTTACTAATCCCTTGCTTGCTAACTGGCTCACCTGATTAGGTGTCTGCTAGACAGCAGACATGAGAAGACAGTCACACCATTCCAGCGGGACTCACCTCACCCACCTTTCTTCACAGCTTGATGGGACTCCAAAAAGAACAGAAGAGAAGCACAAGAATGTTTTTCCCAGCCAGACAGATAAGATTCAAACTGTCCATTGCAAATGCAAGTGGCAGCTGTAGTATCAGCCTGGATGGCAGCAGCCGATGCACTGGGGACTTCATTCCATAACCAGCGAGGCGAGACACCTCTTATGACTTTGAGTGGGACACATTTTTAATTCTATGCTCCATTGTTACTATGAGCTTATTGCTTAAAATAAAGGCCTCAGCAAGAAGTCCCTGCTTGAGTGAAGCACTGCTGGCCTTCCTTGGACAGGAAATGTTCCATGGCATCTCCTGAATGTGATAAAGGGCTGACTTGATGCAGCCATTAGCCAGTGATGCTCTGAATTAGGAAAGAAGGAAGAAAGTGACTAGAAGAAAAGTGGGCAAGGCTAGGAAAGAAGCAGAGAGAGGATCAATAAGGTAATAGCTACGTCTACACTGCAGCTTGGAGCATGCTTCCCAGTGTGGCTAGACAGATACGCTAGCTCTGCTTGAGATAGTTCCCTAAAAATATGCAGTGTAGCCAGGGGTAGCAAAGGTGGTGGCTCAGACTAGCCACCCAAGTACATACATAGGGACTCCACAGGTTTGTACTCAGGCGGCTAGCCCAAGCTGCAGCCCATGCTTCGCCGGCTACGCTGCTATTTTTAGTGCACTAGCTCAATTGGAGCTAGCGCGTGCCTGTTTACCCCTGCTGGGAAGTCTGGTCCCATCTGCAGCGTAGACGGAGCCACAGAGAGTACAACGCAGGGAGATAAAAGTAAGAAAGAGGAGGTGAAATCAGGTAAAATAAAACAAGCATGCTCCTATCCATTCTGCCAATAGAATATCAGCATAAGGAAAGCATAGCCACTGTGATAATGTCCTGGACTCCAATGTAAGAGACTCGGGTTAGATTCCTTAGGCCTAGTGCTCTTCTCACCAGGGTAGATCAGGAATGCTTTGCCATGGAGGTTGATAAATGGAGACACCTCATTTCTCCATTAGGAGTTGCGCAACCAGTTTACCCCATTACTTTACATATGATGTTTCTGCCATTACAATATGAGCTCCTTCTTAGGAAGTTGGAGAGGGTGAGGAAGAACTATCTGCATACTGCAAAAGTATTGCTTTCTTCTGGGTTAGCAGCTAGCCAATATCCAAAGTACATAACCTCATGGCCAGACAATTGTACTGTCCTATGCCCAATGACCTGTTCTCCCTTTATTGCTGCTTCACTGGCTTTGATGCATATATATGAAACCAGATTTGGATCCCTTAAGAGGGGTTAAATGAAGTGACATCATGTTCTTTTTCTCGCAACTAGCTCATATTTCATATTACTCAAAAGTAGTTTCCAAAGCCAAAAATGTAACGCACTAAAAATGAATCTGAACTATATGAATCTCAGGGGGATGCAACTGTTTTGATGGAAAATTCAGAGGAAATGAAGGAGAGGCAATTTCAGCTGTCAGATTTCTGGAGTTATGGCAACTTGGCAGGTGTAACTTAGAAATTTAGGGCCTGATCCTGTAGACATGAGGAAATTACCCTTGACTTTGTCCAGGGGGGGGGAGGGATAGCTCAGTGGTTTGAGCTTTGGCCTGTTAAACCCAGGGTTGTGAGTTCAATCCTTGAGGGTGCCATTTAGGGATCTGGGGCAAAAACTGGGGATTGGTCCTGCTTTCAGCAGGGAGTTGGACTAGATGACCTCCTGAGGTCCCTTTCAATCCTGATATTCTATGATTCAATAGGAACAGGATCAGGCCAGTAACAAAGTTAGCAGTCCAAAGAGCAGGGGAGAACAAAATCTGTATGTGTTTTGTGGATATTCAAAGGGGGCTGTAAAATAAGAATCAATTCTACTGCAACTGTTGTTAAGTAAAAAGGTTCGTTTGAAGGAGAATACAGTACATCATGGCGGACAAGTGAGGTTTTATTTTGCCATTTTGAAGAGTGCATTTTCAATACAATCCTATTTACCCAAAGGGATAGTTATGGTTAAGAGAGCACTTTCATTCTAAACCTCTGTTTCCAGTGACTTGTTACCTTCCCCCACAAAAATGATCTTTGGGCCTGAAATTGCACAAACTCATTCTTCCATCCTAGACAGGAGAGATTATGGAAAGCCTGAAAAATCCATTAAGTCATTGTTGTTTGAAAAAAGCATAAAAAAACAGTGACTTTTGCCACATGAAAATCAACGTATTTTTACCAATTTAGGAATTTTTCAAACAATGACTTGGATTTAAAGTTCCAGACTTGGCATATACATAGTCATTTGTGAGAAATATCTTAAATAGACACAATTTGTATAAAAATCATGGGCCAGATGCCCCTTTCAGTTACAATGGTGTAAATCTGGAGTGAAGGTCTGATCCAAAGCCCTTTAAGATTCCCATTAACTTTATTGGTTTTGGATCAGATCCTAAACCCTCTGATTTTGACCAAGTAACTCCAGATTTACGGTTTCAGAGTAGCAGCCATGTTAGTCTGTATCCACAAAAAGAAAAGGAGTACTTGTGGCACCTTAGAGACTAACAAATGTATTAGTCTCTAAGGTGCCACAAGTACTCCTTTTCTTTTTGCAGATTTACAGTGGTATAATCAAAATCAGAATCTGGTCCCAGGTATTTCAAACAGTCAGTTATTTACCACTGTTAGTACCACCATAGGTTATTAAAATGGAAACAATTTTGAAAAAGTTCCTGGTTTATGCTGTTTGTGTACTTTTTCATTTCATGCAGTTTGGACTGTGAAACTAAACTGATCAGTTTCAGTTTCTGTTTCTAGTAAGTTGCAGGTTGCTGTCTCATGCACTGTACAATGCTGTTCTTTGGGCCCAGAACACTGAAGGGGAATGCTCAAGTCCGACCAGAAACTGCTTTCACTGAGATAAAAAACAATTTCATTGAAATATTTATATTCATATTAGGACCCTGACTTTTTTGTTTAACTACATAAGTGTAGTGATTTAAACCAGTTGGTGGCATCTGCGGCTCTGCCACAGACTCACCGTGATGGACAAGTCCATTAAATTCTCTCTGTCTGCTTCTCTATCTTTAAAAGGGTATAGTCATGCCTACCTCAGAGAAGGGTTGTGAGGATCATTCACTTATTGTTTATAAAGTCCTTAGAAATCCACAGATGAAAACTGAAAGTGTAAACTGCTTTCCTTGTGTGCTACATGTCTCCCTTTGTGCCTGATCCACAGAGGACATGGGTCTGCTATAATACCCAGCTAGGGGACTTGGCCCGGATTCAGCAGTCCATCTGTATTCCACATAGCACATACTTAACTTCAGGAATGTGTTTAAGTCCCATTGGGCTTTGCTGAATCGGGGTGGATTTAAGCACATGCAGAAATGCTTTGCTGAATTGGGGCCTTAGTTCTCCATTTCACACTATAGAGATTCATGCTTTTAGCCCTGGAGCTCCAGTCATTAGTGATGATGACCATTACAAGTGTGCAAAGTTGTCTTCGTTACTATGCCATGGGCATCATTTTCTTACCAATTTAGTTATACACCAAGCACAGAGCTATCCAGAGCATTCAATTCAATTACTATTCTAAAATTAGAATACAAGGGAGTGTGCTCACAGCAAGCCAAATAACAAGAAAAGTTTATATATCTCTAACAGGCAAATATTAAACTTGAGACTGATCTAGGGAAAGGGGAGTGGATAGAAACATTAAAACTTTTGGCACAGATCGTATAAGCAGAAAACTAGAGCATGATAAAACTATCTAGCCGTGGTAAGGCCTGGTGAGGTCATAATTTGGATCACAGAGCGCAGTTACAGTCAGCATATAAAAACAAGTAGCATAGGAATGAAGATGACACAGCAGACAGAAAAAATGATACATGGACTTGAGAATCTTGGTGAGTCAAAAAGATCATAGAGACATAGGCTGGCATTCTGAGAGAATACTTTAATTCCCAGGGCCAACAGAACAGGTAAGGGCTACAAGGCTGAGCACAGGGGTATCAGACACCTGACAAGGTGGCATGAACTTCAGAGAAGGTGTCCAACCAGTAACAGGAACTGAAGCAAGAACATCTGTACACGGGGCAGGATCTGACTCACACTGGTCTAAATCAGGAGTAATTCCCTTGACAGCAATGAAGTTACACTGATGTAAAGCTAGCTGGGGTAAGCAAGAGGAGAATCGGGTCCATCCTGAGCAGACAATACACAGATTAAAAATATCAGAGGCAGCAATAGGTGCCACTAATCTGACTCGCAGAAAGGAATTAAGCAAGCAGCGAAGAGGAAAAAATACTTGCTGTACTGTATGTACTTCATACAACTGCAAAACCTCTGGAGAGGGAGCAACCCGGGAGGGGCTTTCTGGCCCCCACCCCTCCCAAAGATTTCTTACAGGGTCCTTATCTCAGCTTTCACAAATGACAGAATGCTCAGGTTGGGGCATAGCCTTCAGGTTTTACTCGGGCAAAACTCCTGCAGATTGCAAGGAAACCAGCGAGCTAATCTCCAGTCCCATCACAGCAAACGCTGCTTGCCTTTGGGCTATGGCGAGGCTGCCCTGCAACCCCGCTCGCTCCTCCAGCCCTACATCAAAAACCCTCGGGGGGCAGCGGGGGCAGGAAGAGATGGTGGCAAGGGTTTAAGGGACAAAGGTAAGCCACCGGCGATGATGCTCTCCGTGCATCATGCCCTGGTTTGGTCGCCTTCTCTAAGGGAGGTAAGAGCCTAAAGGACTTCACCGGGAAAATGTTGCAAAGAAGTTGGCATCCAGTTGCCCAAGCCAGGCGACAGCATGCGCACAGGGGGAGGGAGGGCACCGAACCAAGCGGTTCTCCCCCCGCTGGCTGGTCTCAAAGCTGCACGTGTGCTCCGGGCATTTCCCCGCGGCCGCTTGCTGGGGCTCCAGCCTGCGGGACAGCTGGGCACACCACGCGGCTCTTGCAAAGCCCCCTGGCGCCGATCCGGGCTGGACCCCCGCCACCGCTCCCCGAAGAGAAGCGGGCTGCTCGTTACCTTTGGCGTCGGCCCTTCGGGTCCTGCCGCCTCCCGCCTCCTCCTCGCCCCCAAGAGGAAGAGGAGAGCCGCGACCCCCAGGATGCCCAAGAGAGACAAAGCCAGCCGGCGACTCGGCCGTCTCATCGCTCAAAAGTCCCGCCTGGCGGCGAGGCGCGGGGCGGAGGGGCTGGCACCCCCGCGGCGGGCGGCGCCCTACCCCCGGCGCGGGGCAGGGCTGGAGCCTGGGCGGAGACCGCGAGCGGGGCGGTACCGGGGGAGCGGGGAGGGAGAGGCTGGCTCCGAGCCGGAGCTGCGGCGCCAGACGGTGGCCGGCTCTCCGGGAGGCGGGAAGGGGGCGGTGTGGGCCTGGCCGTGTCACCCGGGCTGGCAGCCTCGGAAGCAGCTGCCGGCCCCGGCTCCTTCCCGGGATCACCCCGGCGCGGCGCGGCGCGGGGCCCTGGAGCCCGGGGCGGCTCCGGACTCGGGGCGAGCGCTCGGCTGCGGGGCGGCCCCGGGGAGCTCGGGAAGGCTCCGTGCGGGGCAGGGGCCCCGGCAACTTTCCAGCGCTTCCGAGCCGAGCGGGGTTAGGCTCGACGCTCCGGGAAAGCGGGGCGGGGGCAACCTGCCGCCAGGCAGCCTCCCCCTGCAAGCTTGACCTGGCCGGCTCCAGCCAAGCCGCCTGGCCGCTGCTGGGCTCGGCGCTGCTCGGAGCCCGCCATGGGCAGGAGTTTTACACGCCAGCAGGGTCCCTCTGCTCCTGACAGTGCGCCTGGTTCCCGCCCGGGGAAGGCGGTGGACCTCCCTGAGGCTGGTGTGATGAAGAAGAGGAGAATCAGGTGGTCTGTGGGCGGGTAGAAAGAACAGGAGGACTTGTGGCACCTTAGAGACCAACACATTTATTTGAGCACAAGCTTTCGTGGGCTACAGCTCACTGCAGCGGATGCGGGTAGCCTCCTACTTCACGGGTGACAGCCTGTGTCCACCCTCCTGCCTCGGGTGATTTAGGATTTTTAAAGCAGGAGGGGGCTTTCTTTCAGTGGGGGGGGGGGGCTTGTTTCTTCGGACATTACAGCACTAAAGTCAACCGCTTGTGAGAATCAAAATGTTTCATAAAAGGGACCAAGCTGGAACCAGAGGTTCTTTTACTGAGCTCTCGTTAACAATAAGAAAAGGAGGACTTGTGGCACCTTAGAGACTAACAAATTTATTAGAGCATAAGCTTTCGTGAGCTACAGCTCACTTCATCGGATGCATTTGGTGGAAAAAACAGAGGGGAGTGCATCCGATGAAGTGAGCTGTAGCTCACGAAAGCTTATGCTCTAATAAATTTGTTAGTCTCTAAGGTGCCACAAGTACTCCTTTTCTTTTTGCGAATACAGACTAACACGGCTGCTACTCTGAAACTCATTAACAATGTCAGCGGCATAAGTGCAATGGGCAGGGCAGGTCTGCTGCTGTTAAACCACCGTCCCCGGAGCCTGGTACCTGCAAGCGAGCAGCTGAAGGACACTAGCAGGGTAGGCTGGGGGCAGGCCACGTCACCTTCATGGAGCATGTTTCGGGCTGAACAAACCCAAGGCCCACTGCAGAAATGTAACAAAGTGACATGGAAAGGGGTATTATGGTGAAAGAAGGCAGCTACTTAACATTACATACAGGAGCCTAAGGTAGGACATGGAAATTAATTTATCCAATTGAAACAGCAGGGGGAATGGAGGTAGATAATTTAATTACTGGAGTTGGAAGAGAAGATAGAAGGCTTTAGACCTGACATGAGTCCTTAAAAAGTAAAATCATAATCATCAACCCAGAATGGAGCTGCTTGAGGTAGAGTGGTGGGAGCTCTGAGCAAAGGATAAGCTACTATTTTATTACTAGTATGAGAGCCAGGGGTGAGGAGCAGTAGCTAAGGCCCTGCTCCTGCAAGTGGTTCCCTGGTATGGGATTTCTGCAGTCACAGGGAGTCCCAGTGACTTCAATAGGGCTCTGTGTAGATACAGAGGGGTTGCCTGCAGTCAACAATTTACAGAGTAAGGGTTTAAGGTAGATAGAATATTGTAATTGGAGCTCATTTGGGATCATACACTACTAGAAAGACAATAGTAAACACAACAAAAAGTCACATTTCAGACCCTAGCTCAGTTCCCTTCCCCAGCTTACAACTTTTCCATTCCTAACCTTGGCCAGAAGTGAGTAAGCTGACCCTTCCCCAGCCCGAGAAGATGGAATAAATTAGATATCAGAGCAGATGTGAATCATTTGTGTTAGTATAAAAGCTATAGAGCAAACCCCCACAAAAACAGGAACCCATGCATAAAGCAACATATGGAAGGAATCAGAGATAAGCTGTCAGAAAGCTGGGCAGTCCACTGCACTCTCTCCTGTGCATTTTTCCCACTGCTCCTGTTTTTATGATTCCCTCTAGTTGTTTGTGTCACTTATTTACTGTTTGCAGTCTCCATCCTGTCAGCTTTTGATTTATTCCAAGGCTCACTGACTCCTTTTTTTACATAATCCATGCCTCTTAGGCCGGATATGCTTAAAAAGATGCCCAAATAAAAATTTCATTAACAACAACGAGACATTTAATCTTTTCTTTGTTTTAAGGTTGTGTGACTTTTCTGTCCAGGGGGTTTGTGGAAGGATAATGTGATGAAATCCATGTCCATATGCAGAAGTTTTTAACAATGACAGAAGCAGTGGGTGCTAGTGTAGAGAAGACAGTCTTTGCAGGTAAGCAGGGTTGAGCTCCCTCAGCATGTGACTAAGGAAAACAGGTGCTGCAAGAAGTGGAGTTAGTAAATGTGATTCTACCACTCTTCCTACTGAGTTATTCTCCTAGCAGTCTGTGTGCAGTTGAAGAGGACCATTTTTTTTCTAGGAGACAATACAGAGATTCTTTCCCCCTTGTGAAAAATAAATTAATATTCTTCTGCCAGTTAATATGGTTAAAGAGTCCAATGTTCTAGTAAGATTTCAGTTGGGGCGATTCTGTTTACGTATAAACTTTGCCCCTAGTTTCAAACACATACCGTATTCTCAGGTTCCCACCTTACACTGTTTGGTACTATTAAATAGAGTGGAGAACATGCTTATAAAAGTTGCAGATGACATCAATGAGGGGGAGGGGCTGCCAGCACTCTGAAGGACTGGATTTGAATTCAAACTAACCTTGACAAATTGGTCTGAAATCAACAAAAATGAAATTCAGTAAAGACAAGTACTGCATGTAGGAAGGAGGGAAAAAAATCAAATGCACAAATACAAAATGGGGAATAACTGGCTAGGTGGTAGTATTGCCGAAAAGCCTCAGGGGGTTAGAGAGGATCACGTTCTGATGCAGCTGCAAAAAAGGCTAATATTCTGGGGTGTCTGAGTAGGAGTGTAGTATGGGAAATAATTGTCCGGGTCTAGGTAGCGCTGGTGATGCCTCAACTGAAGTACTGTGCCCAATTCTGGGTGCCACGATTTAGGGAAGATGTAGATAAATTGGAGAGAGTCCAGAGAAGATCAACAAAGGTGAGAAAAAGGTTTAGAAAATCTGGCCAATGAGGAAAGGTTAAAAAAGACTGGACCTGTTTAGTTTTGAGAACCAAAGACTGAGGAAGGACCTGATAAGTCTTCAAATATATTAAGAGTTGTTATAAAGAGGATGTGATCAATTGTTCTCCATGTCCACTGACTGGTAGGCCAAGAAGTACGAGGCTTAATCTGCAGCAAGGGCTATTTAGGGGAAATATTAGGAAAACGTTTAACTATAAGGGTAGTTAAGCTCTGGATTAGGCTTCTAGGGGAGGTTGTGTAATCACCCTCATTAGAGTTTTTTAAGAACAGATTAGACAGACACTTGTCAGGGATGACAGGTTTCAGAGTAGCAGCCGTGTTAGTCTGTATTCGCAAAAAGAAAAGGAGTGCTTGTGGCACCTTAGAGACTAACAAATTTATTAGAGCATAAACTTTCGTGAGCTACAGCTCACTTCATCGGATGAAGTGAGCTGTAGCTCACGAAAGCTTATGCTCTAATAAATTTGTTAGTCTCTAAGGTGCCACAAGTACTCCTTTTCTTTTTGTCAGGGATGGTCTTGGTTTACTTGGCCCTGCCTCAGCATAGGGTGCTGGACTTTGACTTCTTGAGGCCTTCAGATGTAGGATTCTATTCATATTCTTCTCACTTACAGTGTGCTCCCCCATCTGCTTCTTGTATTCAGTGATTTATAAACTAAGTGTGTGACAGCCTTTTATGGCAGGGACAATCTCTTTATTGGATTAGGGTACAGGGTCTGGCACACTGGAGCTCTGATACAGTACCACCATACAACCAACCATTTACTTCAGGATTGGCATAGATCCTGTGGTGCTGTCAATGCAACACAGCTGTTGCAGTTTTTAATGGAAGCTAGTAATTTTGTTCCCACCTGGTCATCAACATTTTTCTAGAATACTTCACAGTGAGTCAAAAGGTTAAAAAAAATATGCAGAAGGCACTTGAGCATGACAACTCACTGGTGGACTAAAATCTTGTCTTTTTATAGTACAAACTTTTCAATAAAAAGTTTATAGAATGGCAAAGGAAATACAGTACAAATTAGATTACAGGTAAAGGTAATAAATAAGACATGCCTGACAAAAATGCAGTCAGATGATGCTCTCTCATTACGTTGAGAAACAACTCCCTCTACTGAGGGAAAGAGTTATTGACAGGACCCCAGCTAATGCAATAAATAGCCAGTGATTTATGTATGACAAGTAGCTCTGGGCTCATTCTCCAGTGCATTGCACCTCATGTGGTCATTTACACCTGTGTAAGATGGATGTAACACCACTACTGAGACTGCAGAATTCCAGTTTGATAACGTTCTATAACTTCTTTGCACAGATGTCAGTGACTCTGCGAAGTATAAGAAAATCCCTAACGATGGATCGATGAACCACACAAGGGTTTTGCATCTGTAGGCTGAGGCAAATGGCACACAGTACTATATTTAGCAAGCGATCATGCAAGCCACAGAAAAACAGTTCAGAGGAGAAGGAGAAAGTACATTCGTTAGTTAGGAAGTTATATTTAGAGCCAAGCTGATTTTACACACACACACACACACACACACACACACACACACTTCCCCTCAGTTACATTGCTGAAACCACATTGTTGCCAAACAAGTTGTAGCAGTAGCAAGGAGAATTTGGTCCTCTGTATCTAGATAGATAATAGCAATGGGGAAGAGCACCAGCAAAGCTTTGTGTGTTTCAATAAGAGGGCACCTGCCTACTTCTGAGTATTTTCACCCTGGGGCGGTTTCCAACAGGTTGAATATTTTGGATTAACCATCAAGAGTAGCTCTTGGGGGAACATCAGGTGGACATGGACATTTCCCCAGTTTGCTGCTCATCTGCTGGTGCAGTAGCTGTGAGGCTGCAGAAAAGCCCCACACTCTCAGAAAGGTGTTACAGCAACAGGTGGGTGACTGATACAGTATTTAGATCAACCTAGAATTGAAACAACTTAGGAGGATGAAGGCAACCATAAAGGCCCAGAGAGAAGGAATTTTAGGCAAATTTGAGGAGTGGGAAATGATCAACTTAGAAATGGGTCACTAATTCCGGGGTAGGGGAAATCAGGAGAGTATAACCAGGATCTGATTTTCTGGGTGGAAGGGCTGGGGTGGGGGGGTGAGGTGTCTCAAAGCTCCATCTCCAAGTTGCTACCAGTGGTGCCCTGTGAATGTCATGGAGTGGGTGGAGAGAAAAAAATAATTGCTTCCCAGCATTTCAATGTCTGACTGCAGAGTTGGTTGGAATGTTTGATAAAATTAAGTTTCAACTAAATACTTGTGCCATCAAAGGCAAAACGTTTCAAGGAGGGTGGTTTTAACAAAGTTTTCCTCCCCAGGAGGTTTGTGAGGTCCAGGGCTCTCTGCTCACATCTGACAAGAGAGAGACCCCGCCGACCCCAAAACAAAAGCCTTAGCTTCTTGATTCTCCAGACAGAATTGCATCAATGGCTGTTTTCCAGAGCATTCAACAGGTTTTGAGTTTGCTCCAAGGAGGAATGAAAACAAAGTTTGAACCCTGAAAACAAAGTTTGAACCCTCTGGACAGCTGTAGATGTGTGGGCCTCTGGGGAGCTCTGGCTGAATATTGCCACTTGCTCTGCTTGTAGCAATTTGAGCAGGGCAAGACTGAAGCACAATTCTTAGGCTATGGGGACCTGAGAACCTGACAGTGAGTCAATGAGAAAACAGGGGCCAGCTGTCACCGCTGGCTTAAGGGGGTACACTTCTGCTGATTCCAGTGGGCGTTCCCTCTGCTTATGCCAGGGCTGAGGTTTGTCAGAAGAGTTTCTCCTTCCACATGAATACAGACCAAGTTAGCAAAGACAACATGGATGGGGAGGACCTATCCAAGGCTGCTAATATAGCCAAGCAAGGAGATTAGATGGTATTCCTTCATCCCCTAGCTCCTGATAAGAGTGCTGCAGAAACATGATGATGTGAGCCCAGGGGGGTGGAAGGAAAAGGTAAGTAGATATTTTCCTCTTCACCCATTTCCCTCTCAGCCCCTGGACAGAGGCATAGTGGTTCCACTATGCACTCAACCGACCTGAGAGGCAGTGGGCATGGGGAGAGGCAGATTGGGAGGAGAAAGAGAGAACATCTCAAGTTGCTTTAACCAGCCTGTTCGGCACATGTTCCATGTTAGAGTTCAGAGAAATCCAGCCCTCATTTGCCAGAGGAGGGATTAGTTATAGGGCCAGCAGAAAGAGGAAATCCTGGAAGAGCTCCAAAACAAACCTACCCGTTTAGAAAAAGGTACATTCTGTGCTTCCTCTCCCACCCAAATGCCCTTGCACTGTAGCTTTCCTAGGAGAGTCACGTTAAATCTGCACAATATCATACTCTAGACTAGCAAGCTCCCAAAATGTGTCCTCACCTACAGCCCTGGAGAAGGAATCCCAGAAACTTAGGTAACTGAGTATGCTTATGGGCTTGAAAGTGATTGTAAGTGGGGAATTACCCTGGGCCCATGAAATCTTTTAAACAAACAGCAGTTGAGACATTCTGAACTTGTAACGAACGTGCCTAGCCATCAGTACAGCCCCCTCGAGACCCAGGCAACGTGTTTGATATGCAGACTTGCTGGACTGAAGATGTGTGCCCAGATTTCAATCATAGGACCAGATTCTCAACTAATATTGGCTGGCATAAGATCCACTGGAGTCAGAACAACACTAGTTTGCACCTGCTGAAGATCTGGCCACAGTGTCAGAGGAGCTCACAATGGGTGAGGCCAATTAAACCAACAGGTCTAAACCCAGTAACACCCCCACTCCATGATCTAATATGGCAATTGCAACCAAGTTGGCCACTTGAACTAACAGGCCCATATTAAAGCCTGAAATGGCCTAGTAACTAGTTTTGTTGGCTTGAGTGATACACCAATATCTCATGGCTTAGTTTTGTCACTACCTTCTCTATGAGGACGGATTTTTAAAATGAAACTTAGAGAGGATACTAACATTCTTATTTTACCTACCTAAATTCATCTTCCAACTGCGACTGGATACTGCTGCCTATTTCCTGCCCTACACTACTATGTAATAGTGCTTGACCACTGCTGCGTTCCACCATAGAAGTGACTGCATATTATTTGTGAGTGAGCAATCTCTGTGTAAACACATACACAAAGTGTAGGGCCTTTTAAGATCATTTATGATGAGGTGCTACATAGTACATACAAAGAATTGCTAAAATAATGTTAAAGGCTGCAAAATCAGAAGTTAGCAAATGCCAGAATTAAGGTTGTTTGCACAACCATAGTTTGGCTCTTTGTCCGTATGCCTTATGATACAATCTTTGCTTACAGGATCATGTACTATTCTTTCCATAGGAGCCCTGCCTAATTCAGTGCACAAGTAAATGGTCGGTTTTGTCTGTGGCTGCTTCAGGGTGATGCAAACGACTCTGGAGTGTTTGGGACAGTGCAATTGCAATGTTCACAAAATTTGGAGGAGCCAGTGATTCCCCCCTGCCCCTCAGATCTTTTAACTTGACCAGATCTGAATTGTCAAGTGGACAGCAGCAGATACTTCTATAAGCCCACAACTATACCCCCTGCCAAGTTTCAGGTTCCTACTGCAAACAATGTAGTTTTCAGACCAGTTCAGAAAAAGGTTAATTTAAAACAAAGAAAGAACTACCTGTTGTTCCTAGCCTCTGTCTTGATGATAAATGGTTCAGGCTTCTTCATTAATTCTTTTAAATCTCAACCTCAGGGAACATACATAGAAAATTTCAGATTGAATGCTCAAGATTTGCTAGAATTAAAAGCAAGGGAAAAAAGAGACCATATTAGGCAACCATCAGAGAGATGCTGCTGCCACAAAGGTGTGCTCAGATATCCATAAGGACATCCCCTGTTTAAAAACAAAAAAGACACTATTTCTTTGTTCAAGTTTAGTTGCCTTTAATTCCTTTGGGGAAGTCATTCCTCAGGAAGAATTCCCAGCTGTGGGAGTCTGACAAGAGATTCTGATGTACTCTAGCACAATGAAAGTGCTCTTTCCTTTGAGGGGACACCACACATGCAAAAACCATCCACACCCTAGAGTGAAGCAGAAATCATGGTTGATATTTCCAAAGTCATCTAAGAGACTTTGGACACATTCAGTGATTTTTCTTTTTAATGGAAGGTATGTCTATCTAAATCCCCTAGATTTAGACAGACAACGAAAAACATCTCAAGCCTGCTCCTAACCACAGCCACATCGAAGTTTAAAAGACTCCTGCATCAAGGGCTGCAGATGAAGGTACTGAAATCTCCAGCACAGTTCACTAGCTCTGCTGCAGATATTGCATAGAACACCACTTCATTTCAGGTTTCAGAGTAGCAGCCGTGTTAGTCTGTATTCGCAAAAAGAAAAGGAGTACTTGTGGCACCTTAGAGACTAACAAATTTATTATTTATTATAAATTTATTAATTTATTTATTTATTTATTTATTAGGGCATCCGATGAAGTGAGCTGTAGCTCACGAAAGCTTATGCTCTAATAAATTTGTTAGTCTCTAAGGTGCCACAAGTACTCCTTTTCTTTTCACTTCATTTCAGGAAGTCTCAGAGTAGATGCCTAGAAACTTTGCTGATTGGCCCAAAAATACACACCAGAAAGATGAGCTTCACCCTTTGCAGTGTCTTTGTAATGCAATACAAATGCATTTCTCTTTGCTCCTAGGAGTCAGTTCATTTTAGTCCTTCCAGAAGTTAGCTCCTGTGTAAAGCAATGAATTCTCCAAATATGTATCCCCAAGGAGAAATCACACAAAACAATTGCTTCTGCTTATGAGCTAGCAGACTGAGTGTATAGAAAGTTTTCAGTACCTTTTCCATTGTCAGGCTAACTGACTTCTAACTTGTTTCACAGCTGCTGCCTGAATTGGAGATTCAAATGTGATGCTTTAAAGTGCTTTATTTTCCACCAGAGCTGTCATGTCAATACTGCACATCACATGTTAGCATTAAATGCATCAAAGATGGAAATGGAGGAATTCTCATGGGCTTTTCTTCACTATTATTAGGAATGAATTGCAAATAGATTCCCCCCCCACTAACTATTAAGGATCTTTTTTAATTAAATCATGAACATTCTTCTCTGGCAAACTTTCCTTGATGATGTCTCCAGTTAATTAAAAGGTTTAAGCTGTGAGGCGATGCTATGCATAAAAAAATTAAAGATGAGATTTTCTTTAGTAGTGATGGTTAATTGAAGATCTCCTCAGACTTCCACAGTAACATGGGCTGTTCCACGCAAATGGGGTCAGGAGGATTAGGACTCACTCAAGGGTTAATTAACAGAATTATGTAATAGCCTGGAAGCTGGACTTTTGCTTTCATTCTCATTCACACTGAACTAATTAAGAACTTAATGTAGGAATTCCTCCACTGTAGAAGGTAAATGCAGGAACTTCCCTCACAGAAGAGGTAAAAAAAAAAACGCAAAACAGTCCTTTGGTGATAATATTAAAGCTTTCCAATCTTTAGCATCGGTAGTTCGATTACTGAGGTTTATGAAGTGCGGTTCATTCTCATATTCCTCCCTCCCCCCCCCCCCCCACCCTTGCTGTAACTCTGGTTAGCCAGAAGTAGACCAGACACTGGCATTTTTACCAGTGTCATTTAACCATGTTCCAAGCATGTCTCTGTCATGGTGACAGGAGTGATAATGATCAGTCTACTCTTGCATTCCCACCTTTGCTGGCACCGATGGAGCCGCACAAGTGCTTTAGAACAATGGGAGGAGACTAAGGAAAAAAAACAAGCAAAACAAAAACAAAACTACACTTCATTTTAAAGATCACTGTGCAACTGGGGGATGTTTTAAGAAGTTATCCAGTGGGGAACATCCTCTGCATCTAACTGTGTTAAAGTCAGTCATACGTGGGGTTTAAATTCATGACTGTGTCTCTTTAACTGTCTTGCCTGTTGCCTTAGTGCCTCAAGATGTGGTGGAACCAATAACCAGATGCTCAACCTCTTTGGACTGGATACTTTTTTCCACAGTAAGCAATAGTCAGGTGAAGCAAAGTACAGAGCCTCAGTACAATTTCTTGCCCAGAAGGACTGGAAAAGCAATTTGCAGAGGTCAAGGATGGCAAATGCTCTGGGAGGTGCTGGGTTGGGCTATTGGCAGACTTAACTATGAGTCAGGGCAATAGCCAGAGGATTAAAGCCACTCAGGGCAGCCAGAAAGTCACCAGCAGCTGAGCAGGGGAAAATGTGAACGGCATCTATTTTCCTTTATGTGCCATTACAGCTATCAATTTACCTGTAGACTAGCACAACAGAGTTACCGGCTTATATCAAAGCTACTCACCCAGTGCCTGGTGCTGGTTATCTTTTGCTTTCACTGACTTCAGTGTGGGAGCTCAGCATCACACAGGAGCAGGCCTCTGAGAAGCCTGGTGTCTTAATTCCAGGTCAGACCAATGGAAGGACCCAGCAGTACTGGTAGGGCAACAGTGAGTGTAATATGCCTGCAAGACAGAACATGTACATCCTGGTCAGTTTATCATGGGGAGCACCCTGGTGGCAGCTCCCTACCAATATCGTAGTGAATCTGTCACCTCCAATATCACAGTTATCATTAGGCTGTACTTCATGGCCCCTGGGAGCCGTGCCCAGTTCTCGGATCCTCTTGCTCCAAAAGGACACTTGGGCTAAAGGAGTATCTTGTTTAACAGCAGTACAGGGCTTATGATGATACAGTTGGGCAGTTCTGATTCCATCCAGTAGAGGACAGTGGCATGCATATACCCCCCCACAACTGCACATAGACAATGTTCATTAGAGTGGAGCCACATTTCAGATCAAAGCTTATCCTGATCTGAAAGCATTACTTCATCAGTCTCTCATTTGCCTGCATGATTATCCATTAGCCACATTCAGAAATAGTCACACTTCAGACAGGTGAAATTCAGACAGAAGAATAAAGAAACCAAGCAAAACGTGTGTATCTTGAATTGGGTGTTTCCCAATTTTATCGCTATCCCATGATGATATGCAGATGCTGAGTAGTGTTTAGAGCCCAGTCTCCACAGGCATCTCTTTGGCCGGATGCTGGTGAGCACTCAGGCTTCAGTGAACACAGCTGGCAATGTGTAGCATTACACCTCCTGTCTGTGGCTAGGAGTGTTTTCACCATTGGACACCAGGCTTTGCCCCACACCTTCCTCCTGGAAAAGCTTGCATGTGTGCATAAGCCTGACGGAAAAAAGCTTACGAGATCAGGTAACAAAGCACCCAAACTAAATGTTTTTAAAAACTTTTAAGCAAACGTAGGAAGAGATTCATGCCCCCTAACTCCCCAAAAAGCAGGAGCTCAAATAGCCAGCTAGGCAGCTTTGAGACAGCTGTCTGCTCAGGAGCAACTCTCAGCCCTAGTCACACTATGAAATGGACTGTGTAAGTGCGGTTGGTTAATAAGCTTGGATAGTGCTTAATATGTAATGAAAGGTGCCAGGGCTCAAGCAGTTTTTTTATATTCATAACTGACGCAGCAAGCCCAGAGGTGCTGGGGCTATGGACTGCTAAGCCCAGAGGTGCCGAGGCTCTGCCCTTGAACAAGTTAAGCACAGAGCTTTGTGGGAGGGGGACAGTCATGCAACAAACAATGCAATCTTGTTTGGGAGCAGAGGATATTTTCCAGAGCTCGCTCATGGCTTTATAAGTCAGTGAGAAGAATTCAGTCCCATCCACGTAGTTTGGATGTTGCCTGGGTTAGAACGTGGCCAGGTCTAATACACTAGGTGCAGAGCTGAAATGTATAAACGCCTGTCGGTTTTTGAGCTCAGGAGCTTCTAGCTCTAGGAAACGCACATGAACCCAATTTAAGCCATCTCCGTAAGTGCTGAAAACGAATTATCCCTTTGACCAATGGACTGGCACACTGTCCACAGCACGGAACTGAAAGCTCATCTAGGTACTTTGTTTCTTAGATGAAAAATTCAAAACGAGACTAACCACTCATCCTCTTGTCTGATACAATCAAAGCTGTGTAAATGCAAAGACTGGGTGACCTGCCATCTGAGCACACTACCTTGGCTTTCCTCAAAGCATCAGCTCCAAAATGCTAGCAACGGACATCTATAACCCAACTACTCAGCTCCCTGAAAGAGACACCACGACCACCTCTTGCTGATGATCAGGAGAGGGGGGATAAGCAGGAAGTGTCGGTCTGTCCCCAGATGAGTCACATCAATTTATTTTAGTGGCATAAGCAAGTGTTTACCTCTGCAGAGCCAGTACCACTATGGTAGAACAAGCTGGATTCTATTTGGGCTCATGCATATTCATCAGAACTGACAGCTAAGTTCTGATTGCAGGGCCATTACTACTCATTGTCAAAGAGGCTTGATTTTCAGATCCCAGGCTGAGGTATCAGGGCTACTGGTTAGGAAAAATAAAATTATCTTTCAACTTGCCAATAGTGTGAATTTGATCTGGAGTCACCGAGGACTAATAAAAAAAGTTAGGAATCCAACAGTGTAATTTTTTTTAAATTAAAACCATAAAACCTCAATAATCTTCATAATACACTTCACTAACATACAGAACTGTTAGAACTTGCTAGTCCCAAAGGCTGTTTTTTTTAACCAGAGAGAACAAATACAAACAAAGCAGGTAAAGACAGGCAATCAGTGTTCTAGCAGGTCTGAAATAAAGCCCTGCAGGGCACTGTAATAATTTCCACTGAATAAGCAATTAAACAAAGAGAGATACGGGTTTCCAAGGAGGATTTCCAGGTAGGATCAATCCAAACAGGAAAGCACAAGCCGATTGGACTTAATTGCACTGGGAGGATTTTGCTCTAGCTGGCAAAATATGTTCTAGCCAGAGTGGGTTGCCCCATTTGGGGGGAGGGGGAGAAAGGATGTTTCAGAAGAATATACATTTCAGACATGCAGAGGAACCCGTTCCAAAAATGTAGGTTTCTGATCTCCTTGCCCTAACGAGCACATGGGAAGATAGATTATGCATATGCTTGAGAGCATAATTAAGAATGGTAAAACCTGGAAGGTTTCCAAACTCCATGGCAATTACCAACTTTAAAAAAAATTAAAATAACCTTGCTTTGGGTGTCAGGCTATTATTCAAAGTGTCTTCGCTCATTATAGTTAGCGCAAACAACAGGGTAGGAAACAGGGGAGACTTGCCTTCAGTTAGCAGCAGATACAGTCCCTGGGAGGAGGAGGAAATGCTGCCATCCTGCTGCTGTTGCATGAACCTCACAAATCCCTCATAGATCCTTTTTTAGGACAAAAACAAGAGGCGTAGAGAGCATGTGAGTCTCAGCTTGGGCTCCCCTGATGCTCCTTGGGCCTCTTTGGCTAAGAATGTTCATGGACAGAGCTACCCTGGGTAAACAGATTCAGTAAATAGATGTGGCAATTACACAGACTATCATTCTCAGTGGAACAGCAGTAGGGAAGAGGATTTGCATAAGAAATGTGGATTATTCATGTAAATGAATGTGTTATTTGTTTATAAAAAACAGATTAAGATTTGTCTAAAGGCCTAGAACTAAGCTATATGTAAGAGTTAACATTTAGCTAATGCCTTACGCACTTCAAAGTGCTTGCGTGCATTTATCTAATTAATCGGTGGGTGTGTCCACAGTCAATTTCATTTGGATTTTGCGCATTATGGAGAGGGTAAATATTCCCCATCATTAAGGTGATAGTCATCTTTGTAGTAGATGCTCGATTTTGACAGCCATTAAAAATGCTTGTTTTAAAATATATATAGTCTTTTCAGCTTCAAGTTTCAGCAAACAGAGGTGGGTGTCAGGAAAAATCAGAAGAGTTCTTTTGGGATACAAAAATTTGAAATCCTGTATGGAAGAACGCCTGGGTTTTTTAAAGCACACACACGAATGGTTTGGCTAATAGGCTAGCTACTCTTCTGTGTCAGAACTCTGCTCAACACAGGGAGGTGGCAGGGCGGAGGGAGTCAAGGAGTTGCATATACTTCCTGATTTTCAGGGCTGACCCCAGCCCTGAGGCAACTAAGGAGCCCAGCAGCTGCTCTAAGCTGTGCCACTGATGTTGGGACCTCCTGGTGGAGGCACTGACACCATACCCCCTCCCTGAGCCTCCCTTTTACCTTCAGCACACCCCCTTCACAGATGTGGGCCTTGGCCTTGGCACACATGCCAACAGCAGTTCTCCTCTGACAACTCTGCAGGGCATTTACAGCCAGGTAACAACCGCTTTGTACTACCTGCGTGGTGCAATGGGCTGTAGCACAGCTGAGAACCTGTATGAGAATGAACAGTTTTAGGAAGGCTTCTGGTGTAGCTTTGAGCAGTTTTCACACACTTCAAGCAGGAGGAGACCAACCTAGGTCTTGTCGCACAGTTACAATGTATTATCCAAGTTTTAAAGACAGACAACAAAAAGCTTCATGGGACCAATCTTGTTTCCTTGCTGGCGGCTCACAACAAACAATTAACTTCAGGCAAATAACTTCATTGGAGAGAAGTTTGTAAATATGTATTGTTAAGTCCAACTCCCACAACATGCTCCATTAAGGTCAGACTTTTTTAAAAAAAAAAACAAATAACCAACCCACAGATGCTGGAAGTATGGAAATGCATACTTTTTCCATAAAAAAGTTAGGATAGGCCATACAACCTTCATTCTGTCCCAGAGCCCAGCCACCCTATGAGCCCTCCAGTTTTATCCTCTTATATCAGGATTAGGTTTGGCCCACTGAGTCTGGTCACCAGAGGGGACTCTTCTTATTGGCTAAATCATGCAGGGCCAGCTCCTCAGCTGGTGTAAATTGTCATACGGATCTGTTCTTTTTCCTGTTTATGCGCATACTCTTAAATACTTAAGCAGGAGTACTACAGATGCTCAGCCTCCCCTCTGAATTACTGCCATGACTCAAACCTATGTACTTCTCTCTCCAGGTTAGTTTTTCAACTTTCAAAAAACCTAATGGTCCCTGCTGCTCCACTCAGATTATTCCCTGCAGTACATGAATTATTTTCTATGTAAATTTAGCCTCTAAATTCTTTACAATCTTACCTGTTCCTGAGTTTGATAGAAGATCCCTTTCTTCTTGTGTTTGATGCAATTAGAGCTGTGCAAAACTCAGCAATTTCAGCTGTCAGAGGGTCATGCAAGTTACAAAATACTGATCCAGATTTCAAATGCCATGTTGTCCAATGTGGCTCAGATCGGGGAGTTTGGTTCATTCATGAACACAGATGGGGAGGTGGAAATTAAATCAGCATTGCCAACCTGAAGAGTTCAAAACTCAGGAGTCCAGCCTCAAAGCTCATGAGCTTTTTTGGGGGGTGGGATGGGACATGATTTTTAAACCCAAAAGTTTTAGGTTCTTTGTGTTTGCCATCTGGTCTTTGAGCATTTTGGGTTCATGTTTTCCCCCCCCCCCCAACAGGAGGGCTAAAAGCTTACTTTTTTAAACTGATCACATGATCACTTGATGCCCCGAGCTGGGCGTTTAAGAGAAGACCACAGAGATTAGGAGACTTGTGATAAAATGGCAAGAGTTAGCAACAATGACTGACTGTCCAAGATGAGGTAATGATCTATAGCAGTTCATTGAAAAGAAATGAGCGGGGGTGGAGTTTACCCACATGTACAATGGGCTTCACTGTTAACACATCCTGAGAAAAGCAAGTGGCCTCCCACTTGAAAGGTGACTTGCCAAGGAGATTTAGAAAACTGGGCTTGTGACTCTTTAGGGATGTCTACAGAAAGCCTAGAAGGTTAAGAAGAGTGGGAAACAGTGTGGTTTAATTTTAGAGTCCTTATTGACAAGCATCAGCCATCCCTTACCCGCCACGGTTTTGCCACAGGATTTCCTGTAGGGTACCTGAGAAGGCACAACAAGAGTCTCTCGCCTGAAGGGTGTGACAGGTTGAACCCCACTCCCGGGGTGCTACCTGATGTGCTGGGGTCTCACTGAGCCCACCCTTTCCACCAGCCTGGGTTTCCTCACCCTGTTCTTGCTGTGCTAGGCGCTCAAGCCTTTTCCAGCACACACACAGGTAAGGCCACACCTAGCTGCAGGCACAGACTGAAATCAGCTCTGTGTGGGAGGATTTAGCAAAGGGAATGGCCAGCACTCACATGCACACTTCCTTTGGGGTAAAAACCCAAATAAAATAATATTGTCTTGTGCTGTATAAAAAAGATCTGCACAGTGCAAGCTCATAAAAATTCACCCCCTCCCTCAATATGGAGGGGGATATGCACAGATTTTTGGTGCCTCCCCCTCAGATATGAATTGCACAAACTGGGTTTTGTAATAAACAAAAAAGTTTATTAACTACAAAAGGTAAATTTTAAATAATTATAAGGGATAGCAAACAGAACAAAGCAGATCACTGAGCAAACAAAACAAAAAACACACAAACTAAGCTTAATACACTCAAGAAACAGGTTACAAAATGTAATTTCTCACCCTAAATGTTGTTTTAGGCAGGTTGCAGAGTTTCTGTAGCTTAGAGTTCCAGTTTTTTCTCTTTGCAGACTAGACCTCTGTCTCAGCCAGGACTCGGCCCTTGCCTTTCCCTCAGCTTAGTTCCTTTTCCTTCAGATGTTTTTTAGCAATCTTCCTTCTTGGACAGGGAGGCAATGGAGAAGAGTCCTGATTGACTTCCTTCCCAGCCTTAAAATAGAATTTACATAAGGCAGGAATTTTTTTTTCCAGTTTGGCCATCCCACCCCCTCTTAATGGAAAAACACTGAAAATACAAGATGAGGGTCTAGCACCAGGTGACCCACTCATTTAACCCTGTAGTGTTAAAGCAGCAACCCCGGTAGCTTCTCAGGAAGGTGGGAGATTAGTATCTTCCAAGTCTTATTGTTCTTCCTAATGGCCCATTGAGGAACACCCCCCAGACAGTAGGCATTCCCCCAAATACACACACAGTTGTAATTGTCACATAGTCAATATTCCTAACCTAAGATACAGAAATGATACATGCATACAAATTGGATAAACACATTCAGTAGATCATAATCTTTTCAATGATGCCTCACATGACTCATCTTGCATAAAACATATTTTAGGTAGGCCATATTCATATCATAACCATATTTCTATGAAGACTATGGGGTGCAGTGTCACAAAGGGAACTGGGTGTTGTATCTTTAGCAAAATCATGTCTCCAGAGTATTCTTCAAGCATTGGGGTTAAATAGGTGTTAACAAAAAACAAGCAGTTTAAGTAATCTGGTTGAGAGGTCCTTTCCCCTTTCATTTACTCAGCATAAGTCTAGATAAGACGGTGTTTAAAGAAATTAAAGCACCCCTTGGTGCCTTATCATGCTAGCACTTATATGCAACTGGAACAGTGGAAAAATGTAAGGGGAGTAGTCTAGTGCAGACACAGCTTTGAAGTCTTTTAGACTAGGCAAGGCCTGAATTTCTACTGTTAAAAAAAATAAAGACTTGTTTTCCTGAGGGGGCAGGGGGTGTTAGAGTTACAGCCCCCAACTAAAAGCTCTCCAGCGCATCATCAAGGATCTACAACCTATCCTGAAGAACGATCCCTCACTCACAGACCTTGGGAGACAGGCCAGTTCTCGCTTACAGACAGCCCCCCAACCTGAATCAAATACTCACCAGCAACTACATACCACACAGCAAAACACTAACCCAGGAACCAAACCCTGCAACAAACCCCGGTGCCAACTCTGTCCACATATCTATTCAAGGGACACAATCATAGGACTTAACTACATCAGCAACACCATCAGGGGCTCGTTCACCTTCACATCTACCAATGTGATATATGTCATCATGTGCCAGCAATGCCCCTCTGCTGTGTACATTGGCCAAACCGGAGAGTCTCTATGTAAAAGAATAATTGGACATAAATCTGACATCAAGAATTATAACATTCAAAAACCAGAAGGAGAACACTTCAAGTCTCCCTGGACACTCAATAACAGACTTAAAAGTGGAAATTCTTCAACAAAAAAACTTGAAAAACAGACTCCAACAAGAAACTGCAGAACTGGATTTCATTTTCAAACTGGACATCATCAAGTTAGGCTTGAATAAAGACTGGGAGTGGATGGGTCACTACAAAAACTAATTTCCCCGTGCTGACATTCATACCTTCTTGTTAACTGTTTGAAATGGGCCACCTTGATTACAGTGGCCTCATTAGCACTAGAAAAGTGATTTCCACCCCTTCCGTTGTCAACTGTTGAGAATAGCCCACTTCCACCTTAAATGAATTGGCTCATTAGCACTGATCCCCTGCACTTGGTAAGGCAACTCCCATCTTTTCATATGCTGTGTATTTATACCTCTCTACTGTATTTTCCACTCCATGCATCTGATGAAGTGCATTTTAGCACAAAAGCTTATGCCCAAATAAGCTTGTTAGTCTCTAAGGTGCCACAAGGACTCCTCGTTGTTTTTGCTGATACAGACTAACACAGCTACCACTTTGAAACCTGAGTACTATCAGAGTTTTCTTCAGTCAAAGTCAGAACAAATTGATCAGAAATTTCTAATCCCCACTGTCTCACTTACGGGTTTCAACTCCTGCACCACAGACTCAAAGCCTTCTCAACTTCCTTTCTCCTTCCATACAGCAACAGTTGTCTTACAAGAAGGAGAGAAATTCTGCATCTTCCCAAGAAAGCAAGCTACGGGAGGGGGGAATCCCCTCTTTATTTTGTCAAGCCTTAATGAGCATCACCTGGAAGCATCTTCCTCTTTCATAACTGGCAGCTCTGTTGGGTGGGGAGGAACATCTCCTTATTTCTTTCTGCAGGTGTTTAACCTCTTCATGCCTGTCTTGCTGGAGGGGTGTAGGGGGTTATGTATTCTCCACCACAGGCCCATTATTAAAGTGGATCTACACCTAGGTTCAGATTCAGGGGCCCCCTCAAAGACTGGGGTTATGGTTATGGTTTGGCCCAATGTTTAGTTTGGCAAACCTTACTGTGGGAGGAGGGGTTAGTTCTTGTGGGTTTGTGTTAGGACTGGTTGCAAATTTTCATTCAAAATAATTTTTCAAGGGAAAAATGATGTTTTCATGAAGTAAAATTTTGCATTGAAAATTTCTGCAGAGAGAAAAATCCCATTTTCTCACAAGCTCTAGTTTTTAAACTTGGAATGTTGCTTTGAAGGATTCCCCCTGTTCCAAAGCAGATCTCGGCTAATGCTGCCAAGTTTTACATAGTTTCTAGATGAAACCACAATGTATCACATTGTTTTCCCCTAAAAGTGGCCCACACTGAAAGTCCCAACCTGGGAGAGTGGAAATATTTGCAAAGCTTGGTGAAAAATTATAGCACTGACTTCTTATATCACGCTTTTTATCAATAGATCTCAAAGCACTTTCCAAAGGAGGGCAGTATCATTAACCCTATTTTACAGACTGGCAAACACCAAGATCTACAAATCAACTTCTATTGAAATGAATGGAAGTTAGGAGCCTAAACCCCAAGGTGATCCAGGGTGTCGGTCATAGGAATAGAACCCAGGGCTCCTGATTTCCACTCTAGCACCATATCCATTAGGCCACACTGCCTACTTGATAGGGGTCAGGTTCAGAATGATGCCCCAACCATTTTGTTGCAGGGGTGTCATACAGTTCTGACTCCCTGGACTGTAAACAGCTGATCATTCAGGTCGCTTTAACCTGCACCAGGGAGCAGACCAGCCTCAGGATCACTGCAGTGAAAAGGTGACTTAAACCCACTCTCCGTTTGGTGCTAAACACAGCTTGGCTGGATCAGAGGATCTGCCTCGCTCTCTATGTGTTATGTAATCAGTAGATAAACAAGGGACTTCATTCTCATTCATCTGAGACATTTCATCAGCAGTCAACAAAAATCTACATTGCCAAACAGGTAGCTTCTGCCCACCTCAGATAGCAATAGACATGGGCAGTCCTAGGCCTTGCTTTGTATTCCAAGTGGCATTAATCTCTGGTGTAGCCTTGCTGGGGCAGCGAGGTTGTATTTTATAGGGTTTTTCCCCCTTCATCTGTGGAATGTCAGCTGCTTTCATTACACAGATGATCAGAGAAAAACAAAGATTTGCCCGGAACGGGAGACATTCGGAATAGGTGGGGTAACAACTCAATCCCGACTGCGCTGCTAAATTGAACTTCCAGCTTCGTGAGGGTCCTTTGCAGGTGTAATCCAGTGTAAGACACAGCCAGGAAGCCGAGGCAAAAAGAAGCATCGTTTTTAGCATCTCGTTTTGTGAAAAGCGGCTTGCTGGGAAAAACATTCCCCCCCCCCACACTTTTGTAACACAATATCTCAGAAAAGTAATAAGCTCCGTCTGTGTGCGCGGCCCGGTGGATGGGCCTTCCCTGATCCCTGCTGAGCAACAGGTAATTTCAAATGAGCTCCCCTTGCCCCTCCCATTCTCAGGTGAGGGATCATCAATGGGGTGCTTGGGATGGAAGAGATGTCTACACTGACCACTCCTTAAGGCAGCGTGTGGAGAACATACCCACATAGAATCATAGAATATCAGAGTTGGAAGGGACCTCAGGAGATCATCTAGTCCAACCCCCTGCTCAAAGCAGGACCAATCCCCAATTTTTGCCCCAAATGGCCCCCTCAGGGATTGAACTCACAACCCTGGGTTTAGCAAGCTAATGCTCAAACCACTGAGCTATCCCTCCCCCCAATAATATCCATGCGGGAGGCCAACTAGTAATCTAGATGGTGAAGTACTGCTTAGGTGAGTAAAGGCACACCTGAACCCTAGTGTATGTGCCCTACACAGCTCTCCACACACCCAAGCTGTGGTCCTACATCTCTACTGCTATTGTTCAGCAGTGTAGCATCCCGCTTGCCTTCCCACCATGGGGAAAGGCTCCAGCAGGGGAAAGGCTCTGGCTGCAGGAAGGCAATGGGGAAAAGCTCTGGCTGCTCCCCTATTCTGAAGTTTTTTCCGTGCCACAGGGAACTGCTGGAGACTCTCCCCACTACAGGGAAAGACTCTGGCAGGTAGAGGCAGCAGGGAAAGGCTCCGACAGTAGCCACATAAGACCAGCTTCCCTGCGGCCGGAATCCTTTCTCTGCTGCCTCCTCTCTGCCATTGCTGTTCATTGCCACATGTAGCTAAACACCACAGTTTGGATGCAGCCTGCTTTTCTCTTTGGCATGTAGCTAGACATAGCCTCCATGTCCCCCACCAGCAGTATTCAATGCAGCCGAACCTAGAGAAAGGGGATACTGCCCATGGGAAAACAGGGTTCATAACAGCATGATGAACTCGAAGCTGAAAGAGCTTTCGGTTACAGATAGAAAGAAGAAGCCTGTTGTTAATGCACTGAAGAGCTGAGCTCAATTGCAGGCTCTGCTATAGATTCCCTGGGTGACCTTGAGCAAGTCACTTAATCTCCCTGATCCTCAATTACCCAGCTGTAAAAAGAGACTAATACTACCTCTGTTCTCCCACCATTTGGCGATCTCAACTGTAAGTTCTTTGGGGCAGGGACCGCCCCACCGCACCCACTCCTCCCCACATCTCTGCCGCTTGCACCTGTGTTTTATTCAGGGGCAGTCAGTGCAGCAGCACGAAGCTTGGGAAGAAAAGAGTCATCCTGCAAGCAACTAGACGCTCTCTGCCCAGCTCCTAATGGGCATGTGCCCACGCACGCACCATTGGCAGACCTAGCAGGAAGGCCACAGACCCAAGGGGTTGTGGGAGGGAGTTAGCATCTCACCACCTCCTTCAGTACTGGAGTACTTTATGGGAGAAATGGGGCTCTGTCTCACAGTGTCTATAGCAGTGACTGCCATTCAGTACCAACGTGGGCAGGATTCAAACAAGTGACCCCCAGAAATGAAATGCAGCCAAGCTTTGCCAACTCATGCGATTTTATTGCAAATCTTGTGCTATTTGGGTGTTTTTCCTAAAGCCCCAGCTCCTGGGGTCATTTTATGGGAGAACTGCAACTTTCATTTTTAAAACCAAGGAAGTTTCTATCTCTCATTGTGGAGGAAGTGACCCTAAAGGCCCCAGTCCCCAAAGGAAATTAAAAGGACCCAACCTTTACTATTTTTAAAATCTCATGAATTTTAAGCCAATCATGATTTTGGAGGAGCTGACCCTTATGAATGCTGGGGTTTGGCAATACGTATTCCATAGCCCATCACCAGGCTCTTGATCCACCCCACAGCCAACTTTTCCTAAGCTGCAAAATAAACAGGAAACCTTATACCTTGTCATTTTAAATGTCCAGCCATCCAGATGTATTTCCTAAGGGAAAACATTTTTCTCGGGATTTCATACTTCCTTGCTCGTGTTTGCAGACCAGCAGTCTTCCCTATAAGGATGGAGCACCATCTACTGGTGCATTGTGTAAGTCATGGAGATATTATTACTATTCCTTACTAATGAAAAATCTTTGAATGAAGAAAAACCTGTTTCCGGACCTTAGAGTCTGTTACTGCGTCAATGTGAATGCAAACTGCAATGTATTGTATGTGATAACTGATTGCATGCATACAATGTCTTCCATCGAGGATCTTAAAGTGCTTTTAAGAAAGGTGGATGAGTTATTACAAATGGGGATATTGAGAGACAGAGAAGAGAAGTAACTTGCTGAAAGTTACACAGCGAGGCAACAGTATTCAGAAAAAGGACTCTCCAGCTCCCCAATCCCTTGCTGTAACCAATAGGAATCAGCCTGAAAACCATCTTACATATCTGGCCAGAAGCATTCAGTGTCTGAAGGCTGTTTGGTGGTGTCATGGGGTGTATAGCCCCCATGCTGCCTTGACACCTGCAAGGTTAATATGAAAACTGCTTGCTCATCTGGGGCTGATTGGGGGCCTCAAAACAGCTGTAAAGATAAAAGGGCTTCAAGGCAGAAGGGTAGGGTGGCCACCAGAGACTGGAGCTCCCACAGATTGACAAGGAGCTGCTAGGGAAGCTGGCCTTCCAGTGTGGGTGCCTTAGAATGAGAATCTCAGGAAATGAGAAAAGCTACAGAGGAGATAAGGTCAGGAACAGCAAGGTATTGGTTCTAGCTGCTCAAACAGTGTCCCTGAGTTGGAAACCAGTGGAATGGGCAGGTAGGGGTCCCCCATCACCTCCAACAGGAGGCATAGTCAGACTACCCTGTGCTAGAGCCATGGGCCTTCTGACTCTTTATTACGGTGAAAGGGACCTTGTTATAACCTCAGCTCTCTGGGTGGGTCCTCAGCAGGCCCAGCCAGAGGTGAGGCTATAACAAGGACTCTGTGTTTGTCCCAGAGATCCGGAAGTCACGGATTCCATGACTCTCTGTGACCTCCGTGACTTCTGCGGCGGCCCCCCACCCAAGCAGGGGGCTCCGGGACCAGCTGCTCAGGTGGCTCCGGGGACAGTCACACCAGCCGCTGCTGGAGTGGCCTCACCGCCGCACCAGCCCCTAATGGAGCAGTGCCGGGGCCAGCTGCACTGGCCACTGCTTGGGCAGCCCCAGGCAGCTAGCCCCCCAGGACCGCCCAAGCAGCAGTCAGCAGAAGGCTGTCTCGGATGGGTGAGTGAAGGCTGTCTTGGACGGGTAGCCAAGCACTCTGACTTAGATTTGAATTGATAGCCCAGAAGTAGAAAGGTAGGAATGGCCAGACTGGATCAGACCAGGGGTCCATCTTTTCCAGTACCCTGTCTTCAACAGAGGCCAATGACGGTTGCAAGAAACCATGCAGTAATTTGTAATAGGATATGGGAAAGTTCCAGCAGCTAAGTGTGGGTGTGTGAAAAGGTAAACTTGCTCCCTTTCAGTTTCATGTAATGTCTCCTTGCTCTTGTACTCATAGAGGGCATTGCTAGTCACTTCTCTACATTATCCATTATTTTGTATGCCTGTATCATGTCCCTGGTTGTTCATCTCTGCTCTAGGTAAACCATTCCAATCTTTTCATCTAAAGTCTCTGTATTCCCACTACTATTCCTCTGAGGCATCCTGTCTGATCTTCTGCTCCTTCCTACCCATCTGCTATAGCAATACCACCCATTGCAAAGATCAGTGTCTCTGTAAATGCTGGTGGTTACAAATGAATGCATCCTTCAGAAACCTTTTATATCATTTTCCATGATGCACATTGTAAACAAGGAGTAACAGATCTTCAGAATTACCCAGGAAATATTACTGTGCGAGTGATATAAAAGCTTTACAACACGCAAGTATGCACGATTGCCAAAACATTTTATTATGATCCAGATAATGCCTTTTGGATTGTACACGTTTTGGTATAATACTATAATTCCAGTAAAATATTCTTTACAATTGTGTAAGAGCAAGTCACATGGCTCAATGTAGTTTATTGTTACAAATGTTTATGATACATGGCACAGATGAATTCTGTTCCTTCTCTGGATCAAATAATCAATAGCAAAATAATCTCCCTGCAATTATGTTGCTCAGCAGTAAACGGTGAAAAAATAAATATGTAGAAAATAAACTGGATATATACAGTGGTATGATTGTTGTCTAACATAACAACCTTGGAAATGGGTCCCCCACCCCAATTCTAAGTATAACCTATGCAAGAGGCTATTCAAACCATGCCCAGCACTTAATCCTATTATTAATTGGCAAACTCCCCCAGCTATAAATTATTCCTGTTGACCCTGATCCCACATTACATAACAAACCCAGTGACAGGTCTTCCTCCTCTGTAATGCCAGGCCCCATTCCGCAATGAACTGCTGAGTACAGGGAGTGTCTGGGCAAAGCTTACGGCAAGATCAGGCCCCTGATTCCTCAAATGTCCATGTGGTTCATATGGTGTTGGTATTACGCTCAGTAAATCAGTGAGCTGATTGCTAATTAAATCAGCCTTGTTTAGTTTGCACTGTCCCAACATGTTCACTTGCAGGCCAGGAAGGAGGCTAGAGGGTTCCTTGCTTGTGCAAAGCCACATGCTTTATCACAGGATCTGCTCAAAGAACCTTGGAGGGGACAGGTCTGCGTCTGGGATCTCTGAAATGACACCTATGTTCAGGAAGCCATGCTATTTTCTATGCACCGTACATATTTCTGCTAACCCAGGAACGGGCACATTGGAGAGATCTGAACACCACTATCTACCTATGTTGCACCAGGCCACACAGGTTGTCTATTATAAATAAAAGCAAATACAAAAAGTACAAAAAAATATTTTAACAAGAATACTTTAAGTTAGAGTAACTACATGAACACAGACTAACTATAACTGTAGAAATAGACTGTAACTGCTGGGGGACAAAGCATCATACTTCAACTAGTCCAGCTAATGAGCGATAAACATGAGCAGTGGGTGAAGGCGCCCTTGGGGGAGGCTAGCCCCCAGCCCCTAGCCCTCTGACGGAGGTCCTGCCCCTTTTGCTCCCCTGCCGGCACCTGGAACACACCGCCCCCCTCTGCAGTGATTGGCCCCCCCACTCTGCCCTAGTGCTGGGCGGGCGGGCAGGCGGCACCGCCAGAGTGCCCCCAGCCCCAGCACTGGGCGGCATAGCTGAAGCGGCCCCAGCCCCAGCCCCAGCCCCAGGCAGGCGAGCAGGCCATGTGGCCAAAGCGCCCCCAGCCCCAGCATGATCCCGGTGCTGGGAGGACAGGTGGCGTGGCGAGGCCCCAGCCTGGGGGTCTTCCGCACCACGGCTCCCAGTCTGCCTACCCCAGCCTCGGCCACAGAAGGGGACAGCAGACAGGAGGGGGCCTGGTGGAGTGTGGGCGGGGCCACACAGGCTGTTTGGGGAGGCACAGCCTCCCCGTCTATGATACCTGCCACCCATGGCTATAAAGGTTAACTAATATATAGGGAGTGGTGTGTTATTAAGGGCCAATTCTACTCTCATTACACATGTGCTGCTCCATGGACTTCACTGGGGTATTGCACAGTATTCGGAATGCACAGAATGTACACAACTTCTACTAAGTTGGAAAATAGTGACACTAATCCTTAGAATGCTGTTATTGCACCAAACAGTCTTTTACTGTCCTTTTCAATCTGTAACTGGAAGTCATTACCCAACTTAATTATATAAGCAACAATGTCTCAGCCCTAAACAACCAACAAGGGGGCCAGATCATCAACTGGCATAATCAGCATAGGTCCATTGACTTCAATTTCCACCTGAGGATCTGGCCCGAAAGCTTAGACTTCAGCTTCCAAACTCATTGATAGTTTTCAGTGATTCTTTTTATACCTGGAAGGAGGAAGGGACTTGGATTACATTTGCCTGGAGGGGTTGTGGAATTTGAATGTATTTGTGTCTTTAGAGCATAAGCCATTTGGGGCAGGGATCGTCTCTTTTCTAGGTTTGTCCATCGCCCAGCACAGTGTGGCCCCAATCCTAAGTGGAGCCTTTGGGAATTACCATAATATACATATCTATTAATAATTGTAACAGTGTCCGGCTACAATCAACCTTAAAATTATGCAGAGCCTTACAGATTCAGGGCATCCAATAAGGGACTTTTCATCCTGGTAGCTTCGCTAGTTATAAGAACTACGTGTCACAGCATGCAATCCCCTGGTCTCTCAGTGAATCCACAACTCTGTAGTCCTCCGGCTGATTCTCAGAGGTGTCTGAAATGATGTATTAAAAATAAAAGCCGAACTTCATTTCACTGCATCTCAGGTCTTTAGATCCAATCTGTTCATAAAAGTAGATCCTCATGGGATAAAAATCTATCCATATGGAAAGAGCTTGATCCAGCAACCTGTATTCACTTAAGTTGTCCTAATGCACGTAAGCCACTCCACTGGCTGACCTGGTACTGCTCACAGGAGTAGGGATTGCAGGGTTGGCCCAAAGTATCCAGCATGTATAACAAGTTGATAAGGAACAGCCTTCCACATCCTGGGAGGGGCCTGTGTGTCTAAGTCCAACTCCGTCCTCCTCCGCTGTTTTGCTTTAGGAATAGAGAGTCATCATCATCCACTGTAAAATAAACAGGGAAAGTGGGTGGAACTAGCACATCCAACTGGACTTCAGTAAGATTCACAATGGAGTAGGAGGGTTGTGGGTTTTCTCTCTGTGGCGACACAGTATGAGAACCTCCCATGTGGTCCAACCCTGCTCACATTAGAGTCAATGGGGGCTTTACCATTGACTGCGGTGGGATCACAATTAAGCCCACAAAGCAGGAACTAAGATCTGTGCTCTTCAGATCCCAGAACACATGACCTGTCCCCAGGGTGCAAGAGAAGCAGCTCCATTACTGTCAGGAGCCTAAGAACACTGGAGCATGTGGAGTATAGATTCCATCCAGCAGCAGATCCACATGCACACATCCAAGCCATTGGCTACATTTTATATCCCCAATTAGCCCTCCAAGAAAGTATGATCTCTTGCATTTTATTGGTGGGCAGATGATCTTGTGGCTAATGCAAAAAGTTTAGTGTTCTCAGCATTAACTGCTGTGTGACTGTAGGCGCTCCGTGCCTCAGTTTTCCCCATGTATAAAATGGGGATAACTAACACTTCTCTACCTCACTTGGGTGTTGTGAGGCCTGGTTAATGATTGTAGCATTTTACAGTCACTATGCACAGGTGCAAAAGACCATGCACAGGTGCATGGCAGTGCTGATTCAGGCCCTGTTGTTCTAATTAGCCCTTTACTACAGCAGGCAAAGAGGTCTAAGGCATGGAGCTGTATTTCAGGGAACGGGCAAGTGCATGGCCTTACCTCAGATTCCTGGAGATATATCCCTTTGCCATCTTTAGTTAAGTTCCGAAAGGCCTCTGTGAAGAAATAGAATGAGGGAAATGAATTTGATGGCCAACAGGGACAAGGACAACTCAGACTCGCCAGCCCAGGAGTGAACTGAAATGCAGAGCCTCTAGCAGATCTAGGGGGACCCCACCCCATCTAGCACTGTTCAAAATGCCTGTGCGGGGCATATGGGACATTTGCCAGTGACATGTGGGGTAAAGTATGAGCTGCTTCATGCTGCTGTGATCATTTGAGCCCCGGGGAGATCAGGAGGCTTCCCTCTCTATGGCAGCTCTGGCTGGGACACATCACAGGTCCTCCTGCTTCCTGCATAATAGAAACATCTCTTATTCCCTTAACTCCTTGCACAAGCAAACACTTCAATATCAGATACAAGACCCGCTCTCTCCAAAGAGCCAAACCTTTCCAGGTTGCCTGGCCTAGGAGTCTGGGAAAGAGGCCGAGGGCTTGATTCTCCTCTGATGCACTCCATTGACTTCAGTGGGTTTACTCTTGCTCTACACTAGTTTACATGAGAAGAGAATCAAGCCCCATATCTTGGATCTTGCATCCCCGGGGACTGAGCTGAATGGCTTTGTAAGGCGCCCCAGACTTGCTCTGGAGTTCAGCATCAGTGACATGCTGAGTAACATCCATACCCGCCATGATCTCCACTCGCAGCATGAAGCTGACAAAGCTCTCAAAGCTGATTTTCAGGTCAGGGTTGCCGTATCTGATCGCCATTAGGTTACAGACTTCGTTGCTGAGCGAAATCCCTATAGAAAGGAAGAAAGGGAATGATAGGGCACCTCACAGCCATCCAGAGCATCACAGGATAACTGCAAAACTAACAGAACTTTACCCTTCTCCAGCATCTTTCATGTGAGGATCTCAAAGTCCTTGATAGACATTAATTATGCCTCAAATGAGGGATTGACCTAAACCAGGCCCCCAGATCCAAATGCCACCCCCAAAGTTTGAGTGGTTCAAAATCTAGATCATCTCTACTCACAATATCCATGGGAAGTAGGGCAGGTAATATAACAGTTCCCTCTACCCGCCACTGCAATGCAGCCACCTCTGGAGTAAGTCACAGAAACTGCTTAGCAGCAATATAACACAAGAGTTTAGGAAAAGAGGTGAAGAAGAATATCTGGCTGAAACTAGTGGGGAAAATTATCCCCACACCATTTTCAGGGTCTGGATCTCTCTCCAAGCCTATGTGGTTGTTTTTTTGTCTCACAAATAAATGCAGGTGAATTCTCCGCAAGTGTCTTTCAGTATTTGTGCCTGGACAGCACAACTCTTATGATTTAATGTAACGGCAATACCTGGATTTGGAGGTTATCTTTCACCTCTTTATTATAGCTACAGTTTTGAATCTTACCAAGCAAAATGACTTTAATTAACCAGATGGAGGCAAACTGCCAATAAATCATGAGCATTTAAAAGTCCTGATCCTTAAAAGAACTGTGAGAGTGAATCCTTTCTCTCATGCAGAGCCTCACTGAAGTCGGTGGGACTCTGCCCAAATGCAGAGGTCCACCTGTATAGTTCTCCTGGCAGGATCGGGGCAAAGATCTTAAAGTAATTAAGTCTGACATTGCTACTGCTTGTGTGCTTGTCCAGCTGATATAGAGGGCCAGATCCTCAGCTGCTGTAAATCAGTATTAGCACCACTGACTTTGATGGAGCTGTACTGATTTGTACCAGCTCAGGAACTGCGCCCCCACATACACACACACAACCAATCGGTTAAGGTGAAGTTAGTTATGACTCTGTGGGGATAGTATAGGTTCAAAATAGGGCTTATAATGGAGAGTTAAATTTGGAGTGGTTGCCTTCCTACCCCAGTAGAGAGCTGTCAATAAGACGTGGATATACTGTACATGAAGCTAAAGTGAAACTTCACGCTGCAAATCACTTTCAGAAGCCAAGGTCTGGGGTCCTTGCAATACTGATAAAGTATCCTTAACCTGACTGCTGGGACAGTGGTTGGGAGAGAAGCTAGAGGGAGTAGCAGAAGTAGCTACCATCAAGGGGAAGAGATGGTTGTGTGTTGTTTGCCCCTTTTACTGGCATTTGATATAGTCTTCTAGTTCTTTCCCAGTCTGGGGGATTTTCCAGGCTTTTATGAGGATGTGGTTACTTGCCAAAAGTCAGTGGCCTGCTCACCTGTCTCCTGCACAGCTGCATGCAATTCCACTAAATCCAGATTTCCTGATCTATCAACATCTTTCTTCTGGAAAACTTCCTGTTTAAAAAAAAAAATCAAACAAGTGAAAGAAACAAGAAGTGATTCTGAGCCTCTTAGAAGGGGAGATCTGTTGGTCAGCAGCATTGACACACAAACCCACTTCGCTATGTGTGGGGCTCATCAACGTGGAGGTGTCAAAGCAATTCATTACTTATACTTAGTAGTAGTAATAATAATATAGGAGAGTAGTAGATTTTTCCACCTGATGGAAACCAGGAATCTCTATTAATTTCCTCTGCAAAGCATCCACAGAGTTGGGAGTTGTACCTGGAAAAGTTACAGGCCAAAAGTCTGTCCTATTTACAATCTGACTCCAGTGGGATTTCACAGGGGGTAAAGTCAGTGCAGAATTTGGTCCCAAGGAATCTGTTTGCAATGTGTGGATATAGTATCTATTCAGGGATACGGTGTTCCCACATGCAAGAATATGCCCTGACTAAAGTTCACAGGGTCCAGAGTTCTGATCCCAGATGAACCAGTGACTCACTATGGAACCTTTCCTTAAATCAGTTGGGGCTAGATCCATGAAGGGACTTAGGCATTGCAATGCCTAACTTCTAGTGCTCTGCTGCCAGGTGGAATTCACAGCCCTGAGTTAGATGCCCAGGCTCTCTATACCAATGAACAGAGCGAGTTAGGTGCCTAAGAATGGGATTCTCAGAAGCCAGCAAGCTGAGTGGAGAGTTGCCTAAACTAGCCAACGGTAAATGCTGGGGAGAGGAGTGAGGCCTCAGCCTTGCCCCCAAGAGCAGTTTGGAGCATAACTCTGGGCCAGAGAGAGGTGCCAATATCTGCTCACGATTCACTGCCATAAACGCTCTCCTGCAGTTGGATGCCTCAATCCCTTTAGAATTGGTATGGCAAGCCCCATCTTTTCATGTAATCTGTATATATCTTCCTACTGTATTTTCCACTCCATACATCTGATGAAAAATTCATAGGAAGGAGTTGTAGACCAAGCTGGATGAGCAAGCATCTTAGAGAGGTGATTAAGAAGAAGCAGAAAGCATACAGGAAGTGGAAGATGGGAGGGATCAGCAAGGAAAGCTACCTTATTGAGGTCAGAACATGTAGGGATAAAGTGAGACAGGCTAAAAGTCGAGTAGAGCTGGACCTTGCAAAGGGAATTAAAACCAATAGTAAAAGGTTCTATAGCCATATAAATAAGAAGAAAACTAAGAAAGAAGAAGTGGGGCCGCTTAACACTGAGGATGGAGTGGAGGTTAAAGATAATCTAGGCATGGCCCAATATCTAAACAAATACTTTGCCTCAGTCTTTAATAAGGCTAAAGAGGATCTTGGGGATAATGGTAGCATGACAAATGGGAAGGAGGATATAGAGGTAGATATTACCATATCTGAGGTAGAAGCAAAACTGAAACAGCTTAATGGGACTAACTCGGGGGGCCCAGATAATCTTCATCCAAGAATATTAAAGGAATTGGCACCTGAAATTGCAAGCCCATTAGCAAGAATTTTTAATGAATCTGTAAACTCAGGAGTAGTACCGAATGATTGGAGAATTGCTAATATAGTTCCTATTTTTAAGAAAGGAAAAAAAAAGTGATCCGGGTAACTACAGGCCAGTTAGTTTGACATCTGTAGTATGCAAGGTCCTGGAAAAAATTTTGAAGGAGAAATTAGTTAAGGACATTGAAATCAATGGTAAATGGGACAAAATACAACATGGTTTTACAAAAGGTAGATCGTGCCAAACCAACCTAATCTCCTTTTTTGAAAAGGTAACAGATTTTTTAGATAAAGGAAATGCAGTGGATCTAATTTACCTAGATTTCAGTAAGGCATTTGATACCGTGCCACATGGGGAATTATTAGTTAAATTGGAGAAGATGGGGATCAATATGAACATCAAAAGGTGGATAAGGAATTGGTTAAAGGGGAGACTGCAACGGGTCCTACTGAAAGGCGAACTGTCAGGTTGGAGGGAGGTTACCAGTGGAGTTCCTCAGGGATTGGTTTTGGGACCAATCTTATTTAATCTTTTTATTACTGATCTTGGCACAAAAAGTGGGAGTGTGCTAATAAAGTTTGCAGATGATACAAAGCTGGGAGGTATTGCCAATTCAGAGAAGGATCGGGATATTATACAGGAGGATCTGGATGACCTTGTAAACTATAGTAATAGGATTAAATTTAATAGTGAGAAGTGTAAGGTTATGCATTTAGGGATTAATAACAAGAATTTTAGTTATAAATTGGGGACGCATCAATTAGAAGTAAGGGAAGAGGAGAAGGACCTTGGAGTATTGGTTGATCATAGGATGACTATGAGCTGCCAATGTGATATGGCTGTGAAAAAAGCTAATGCGGTTTTGGGATGCATCAGGAGAGGCATTTCCAGTAGGGATAAGGAGGTTTTAGTACCATTATACAAGGCACTGGTGAGACCTCACCTAGAATACTGTGTGCAGTTCTGGTCTCCCATGTTTAAAAAGGATGAATTCAAGCTGGAGCAGGTACAGAGAAGGGCTACTAGGATGATCCGAGGAATGGAAAACTTGTCTTATGAAAGGAGACTTAAGGAGCTTGGCTTGTTTAGCCTAACTAAAAGAAGGTTGAGGGGAGATATGATTGCTCTCTATAAATATATCAGAAGGGATAAATACAGGAGAGGGAGAGGAATTATTTCAGCTCAGAACCAATGTGGACACAAGAACAAATGGGTATAAACTGGCCACCAGGAAGTTTAGACTTGAAATCAGACGAAGGTTTTTAACCATTAGAGGAGTGACGTTTTGGAATAACCTTCCAAGGGAAGCAGTGGGGGCAAAAGATCTATCTGGTTTTAAGATTCTACTTGATAAGTTTATGGAGGAGATGGTATGATGGGATAATGGGAATTTGGTAAGTAATTGATCTTTAAATATTCAGGGTAAATAGGCCAAATCCCCTGAGATGGGATATTAGATGGATGGGATCTGAGTTACTATAGAAAATTCTTTCCTGGGTATCTGGCTGGTGAATCTTGCCCATATGCTCAGGGTTTAGCTGATTGCCATATTTGGGGTCGGGAAGGAATTTTCCACCAGGGCAGATTGGAGAGGCCCTGGAGGTTTTTCACCTTCCTCTGTAGCATGGGGCATGGTTGACTTGAGGGAGGCTTCTCTGCTCCTTGAAGTCTTTGAACCATGATTTAAGGACTTCAATAGCTCAGACATGGGTGAGGTTTTTCATAGGAGTGGGAGGGTGAGATTCTGTGGCCTGCGCTGTGCAGGAGGTCGGACTAGATGATCAGAATGGTCCCTTCTGACCTTAGTATCTATGAATCTATAAATCTAAGTGGATTTTAGCCCACAAAAGCTTATGCCCAAATAAATTTGTGAGCCTCTAAGGTGCCACAAGGGCTCCACGTTGTTTTTGCTGATACAAACTAACACGGCTGCTACTCTGAAATCAATCCCTTTGTGGATCCTAGCCCCTGACCTTCTTGTGTGTCAGTCACAGACAGCAGGTCAATTGGGTTTTAAAAGCAGGTACCTCAGTGAAAACAGATGCTGCACCAGCACTGATCTTTCCTGGGTATACACCTCTTACAAAGGTGTATCTCCATTCTCGCTGGATCCTCCCTCACCTCCGGTGACTGCCCTGATTAAGACTATGTATTTCCTTGTGTCTTGACAAGCAGGCAACTTTTCCATCCGGTTCACATCCTCATGAGTCTTCAGAGCTACCCAGAGATCAGACTGGGTTCTTGGGATTTAATTGTTTCCTAGCCAACACCGATTGAGAAGTATACAGGGAGGTAAGTAAAATATTTTTGTACCAGATAGAAAAGCAGCCTCTTCCACAGGATCCTGAATTCCTGAATACTCAGTGTGCCAGTGGCATTAAGCTTAGTGGAGGAGTTAAGGTCGATGATGTCTTGGTAAAGGGGCAGAGACTCCAAAATTGGGGGAAAAAAACCAAAACACAAAAAACAGTCAGTCAATATAATTTTATGAATTCTGGGAAGTTCTCCCTTCACTATGGACCTGCTCCTGCTCCCACTGAAATCAATGAGAGTTTTGCTACTGATTTCAATGAGAGCACAATCTGGCCCTTTACAAAACAAACCCCATTTCTTCCTGACTGAATTGTTGTTATTGGGAGTTAGGAAATCAGTGAGCAGGGAAATGCCCTGATGGCATAGAAATCACAGTGTAAGTCCCTCCCCCATGGAGAATAAAGCTCAGGTAAGGTATTAGGTGCGTCAAATAAATATACAGCCTAAGCTAAAGGATACGTCCAGTAGTGCCAGGATACCTTGGCAGGCATCCAGAGTAAATCTCAGCCAAAAGCTCTGGAGATCTGGAAAAGAGAGGACTGTTATGGTGAATAACTGAACACTGCTTAGTAAAATAGACCCCAGGGTCCTGAACCTGCTGCCCTCGAAACTCAATGGCGAAACTGCCATTAATTTCACTGGGGATAGGATTGGGCCCCCCAAACCTTTTGTGACACTGTTCCTCTCATTTACAAGTTACATCACTTGTGATTCAACCTGGGCAAGGTAAAAATGTAAGACAGTGGGCCAGATTCCACTTTCAGCCGCATGGGTGTAATTCCCATGGAAGCCAATCGGAGCTCCCTGCGGCCATGTGATGAAGAGCAGAATATGACCCCATTACCTGTAGCTAACACCAGAAATAGCAGTTAAAGAGCACCCCAAATTGTAATCCCAAATGCAATTTGCTGGGTGACCTGGAGCAGTCACTCGATTTCCTTAGGCTTAATTCATCTGTGATGCAGCTTCGCTAGCCACAATGAATTGAAACCCTGGTGCTTAGTCTCTCTCTCTCTCAAAAACACAGAGAGACCGGCAGCTTTTAAACTCACAAGCATAATTGAAAACCTAATTCTGAGCATTCCTGGACCATACACGAGTTACATGAAAAGAAACAGAAAGAAACTAATCTTGTTGCAACTCATGATTATAGATTGCCTGTAGGCTTCCACGGAGCAGAAGCCATAACTCACAGATCCCTACTCTACAGAAAGCGAAGATGCTGTAATCTCATTATAGCCCTGTTTATTAAATATGCATCATGCACAGTAAAGTTTTGAAATGAATGTCTTCAAACTGATTGTCTATGAAGAGTAAAGACACTCCACCTCGATTGGTTAGTTTCCTTACAGATTTCATAACACTCAATGGGTCACTTTCGAAAGATACCAATATGAAAATAAAAAAGCAATCTTCATTCACCCTTGAGAAAATTAAAGGAACTTGCAACCCTTCAGATGTTTTATCTACCCAGGGACAGGTGCAATGAAAGAGACTAGTGCTGGGAAAGCCCATTATTAGAACTGATCAGGAATTCTATTGTCTGCAAATGTCAATTTGTCAAACCAAAACTTTTCATGGGAAATGATCACTTTTGACAAATTTTTTTACTTGAAAAATTTTAGGAAAAACAGTTTTGAAACGGTCAAAACTTTTAATTTTGATATTTTCTAACAAAAAATTCTGGTTTTCTGGTTTGAAGTTGGATTGAAGATGAATCACTTGATGGTTACCGGTTCTGTTCATTCCCTCTGAAGCACCTGGCATTGGTCACTGTCGGAAGACAGGACCCTGGGCTTGATGGACCATTGGTCTGATCCAGTATAGCCGTTCTTATATTCTTAAACAACTTTTGTCTTTAATTTAAGCTAATTCTGATAAAAAGTCAAAATTGAAACCAAATGTTTCAACTAACTGAATCCCGGGTTTTTTTTTTTCAAACTTTCTGTTTGTGAAAATATCTGAGATTTTGACTTTTCATCCCCATTTCTGAGGGGAAAATTTGTTGAAGTCTCAAAAGTTTGCGGCATGAAAAAGCCATTTCCCAGCCAGTTCTACTCATTACCCTCCTGTTCCTACATCACCCTTAATCTGCATAAGTATAAAGAGACTCAGCCAACTTATGCTCAAACTTGTCAGGCATTGTGTTTTTGGGCCACATCTGTACCAAATCCTGAGAACTGATCCTTGCTGGTTTGGAATCCAATTTGGAACTTAAATTATCAGAAAAGGGTCAGACCCAGGGTTTCAGACCAGCTCCTCCACTCCCAGAACTCAGGGAAGGAGTTTGGGAGTTACAGGTCCACTTCAGGCTCATCTCTAACTAGCACCTAATTAAGGTTATTAAACTATTATCTCCTAGCACTTACGTGTCCAGACCACGTTATTCAGGATCCTCTGGAGTTGGACAGCGTTTATTTCAGGATGCTAAGGGAGACAAATACTATTGTAATAAATTTCCCCTCCTTGGATTTCCCAGCATGTCCTGTCTTCACTATCTGCCTTTTCAGTCCCAGTCCAACTCCCATGGAAAGACACCCATTGACTCTGGGGGTGTTCAATTACACATTTAGATTGTTAAAAGCACATTCTCATCTGGTATAAAATGGTCGAAGCTCCACAGTCGTTCATGCATTTAGTTATTTTCACCAGCTGAAAAATCTTATTTTCAAAAGATCCTCTTTGTCTTTTATGATATCTGTCACATCAAGCACATTGTCAGCAAAGATGGAAAATTTAAAAATATTTCTATTTCAGTTTTCAAAGCAGATTTTTTTTTGTTTTATGAATTTTTCATGGTTTCCAAAAACTGAAATTTAATTTTCTGGAACCTTTTGATTACTGAAAAACTTCAGTTGCTGAAACCAAAAACTGTCCAAACCACAGAAAACCCCCCTGTGAAAGATAGCTGGAATGAGTGTAGCAAGTATTTATGTGCACACTCATCCAACCAAGGAGTCAAGAAAACACCCCATGACAACAATCAAAAGTTACACATGAAACAAAAATAATTTTGAAAAACCTGGAAAAAAATCTGTTTGTTTTTTTTTCCCCATGAAAAATAAAGCCTCAAAAAATTTCTAAAATGTTTACAACCGAAAAATTTTGTCAGAACCAAAAAGTTTTTGTGGAAATTTTCATTTGTGATCATATGCTGTTTTTTATATGAAAAAAAAATTGTGTGCAGAATTATGCACAAAATTTTGACCAGCTCTAATTCTCAGAGTTAAACAGGGCCTGATCTTCAGAAGAACTGAAGAACTGCAGCTCCAGCTAATATCAATGGGAACTGCCAGCACTCAGCACCTCTGAAAAATTAGCTTCATAATAATAACAATCTGTAAGAATAAATATTAATTCTCTACGAGCACGGCTATTCATCAATTCATCAATCCATTGTGGTCATCTAATCTGACCTCCTACAGAACACAGACCAAAGAACTTCCCCGAAATAATTCCTAGAGCAGAGCTTTTAGAAAAACATCCCATCTTGATTTTACAATTGACAGTGATGGAGAATCCACCACTTTGCTAAATTGTTCCTGCGGTTAATTACTCTCATCATTAAAAAGTTATGCCTTATTTCCAGTCTGAATTTGTCTACCTTCAACTTCTAGCCATTGGATTGTGTTATATCTTTCTCTGTTAGTTTGAAGAGCCCACTATTAAATAATTGTTCCCCGTGCATATCAGATAATGGGAACGGCTTTGCTAATGCCTATGTTAACTTTCTGAGTACACCCAGTGTAAATTTATGGCTTTCAGAAGCCTAAGCAGACCCAACATGAGCTGAGTGCCATGAATTTAATGAAGAGTGCTTTTCTCTAACTGGCATGTTTCTCGCCTGCTTACGTATTGCACAACTCCTCGCATGACATTCATGCTGTACCCTCAAGCCGATCTCCTATGTTCCCCACAGTGTCCAGCACACTCCAGCACCCAACTGACAACATTCTGACTTTTCTTTGCACAATTGCTCTGGTAGCACAAGCGGCTGGCCTTGAGTCATTTCCTTTGGCAGTTAATGTGTATGCTTACTTGTTCAAAATGCTTATTGAAGAAATCCTCATAAATTTTGCCTTCATGTTTATCAATTATTTCCTTTAGTGAAAAAAAAAGTCAATGTTAACTGAAGAGATAGAAGCAGGAGTATCCAACATACAATCACATTCTTCCCAAATTTCACTGCATTCCCTGTCCTGCCATCACCACTGCAATTACTTGCCCAGCTCCCCAACTTCAACTTTGCTAGTACATAAAAGGAGAAGAGTGGGGAGGAACACAAGTAAATAAAAGGGAGACCCTCTGCAGGCAGATGGAAAAGAAAGAGTGAGGATGAATTGTGATGATCTCACCAAAAAGAATGGTTTGCACAGCAGTGAAAAAGCCTAAGTGTCTGCTGATTTGTCTGTCTTGTTCTGAATGTTTATACCATGTTCACCTTCATGGTACAAGAGATTCTGTCTATAGAACAAGACAGGGCCTCTCAGTCTTAAAGTGCTGTAACAGGAAGTCTCACATTCCAAACCATCTCAACCCTGCCCCATCGCTGCCACAGAAGAAAAGCCAAAGTCTGAAATACAACTTCCAACAGTCCACCTCCCTCATTCCAACCAACCTTGGAAAGGATGAAACTTGAATTTCCGCCCATTTCACTAAAAATGGAAAACAATGGAAATGTTAGACAGTGTCTCCCTTATCACATGTGATTCTCCACCTGCCAACCAGAATTCTTTCCTCTGCTTTCCATGCAGGGACCCCAACCTGACCACACATAGCTGCTGTGTCTACAATAGGGATTTTCCCCACCATTGCAACTCCATTAGTGGAAGCAATAGTGTCAGTATGGCTCTAGGTGGCTGCTGGCATTTTAAGCACTACATCAGCTAACGCTGCACAGAACAGGTCTGCTGGATGTGGTGGAAAGAAGACCAGTGGCTGCTTGAGCCTAGTCTGCACTAGAGCTTTCGCCGTTGCTACCAGCCATGGTGCTGAACCAGTCGTAGCGATGGTGGAAAATGTAAGGGGAAATATCCTAATGCAGACAAGACCAGTGTCCTGCATCTCCCCATTCAGTATGCACAGTGTCCCAAGTGCTTCTAGTTCAACACTCGGATATAGACTAATAGCATTGTTTAGGCTATGGAGCAAGTACTTATCCTAAGCTGCATCCAGCCCAGTAGCAGACAGCACTGACCTCTGACTCCACCACCCCGGTGGAAAGGCACAACTATCCCAGGAGCACCAAGAAAACCCTATAAGCAAGGGCATGGCATCATCTCACCGAAGGACGTGTTTCCTGGAGAAGACCCGCAGGATGAACTCGGACTCCTGCCGGGGTTCCGCGGTGGAGGGGACGATGACATAGACCCCAGGCTGCAGCCGGAAATTCTGAGTCACTTCCCGTTCATTCAGGAAGAGATGCCTTTGGTTGACGGAGGGGTTCCTGGCAAAGAACGCTGGCGCCAGCTTTTTGTTGCTTTTGTGGTACTGGCCAGGGAAGAAGGAAAGGAAATTCCCATTGGTTTCAGGTGAAAGTCATGTGGGGAACCCAGGAGGCTTGCTTAAAAAAAACCTGCCAGAGCACATCCACTTTCCATAATCCACAAGCAAAGGAGGCAGACAACAGAGATCTAATCAGAGAGCCAAACGACCAATCTCCCTGTCTGTCCTCCTGCCAGATTGTCCTTACGGCACATTCTCATTGTCCAGTTTTAAAAATCACCAAGCAATGGGGCTTCCACCCAAGTCCCTTTGCAGCCTGCTCAGATCTCACTAGAAACAGCAGCCCAGAGCCTGATTGGGGGATGAGGCAAGAGTGGCCTTAGGCACCTTTTGCACCCTTCTTATTCTGGGCTGCTGCAGGCGTCATTTCAGCTTCCAGTAAAAGGTATAACAGCCAGGAGCTGCCCTAAGCTCCAGCAGCCTTCTGAGCACTGCACTACCCACAGCAGCACATAATGCCCTAGGTTGATGGCTACGTTCTCAGCTTTTTCCTCATGCTCCCCAGCTCTTCCCCAGCATGCCCCATGCACAAGAGTTTTGGGTTTTTTGGGGGGTGGGTCATGGATTTATAGGGTCACCTGTGGTGGTGGTCCTACACTGTGTCTGCACCAGGACAAAGTGCTCCAGAACCTTACTGGGGTGAGGGGAGAATTCCACCTTAAGTCTTTGCTACAGCTTCCAGGCCTCCATGTGTGTGTGTGTATCGCCGATACCCCAGGTCCTACTCAAGGGTGCAGCACTCTTTGCTCTTACAAATGTTTTTTATTCTGCAGGCCAAAATACTGCAGCCTCCTTACATGGGCTGTGCCTCAAAACGGCTCAGACGTTTCGCTCTCTTGCAGAATTATGGAGTTCCAATTCTTCTCCCTTTGTCCATATTTCTCTCATGCTAATGTGGCAATTTCATCGAGGGGGGCATGGGGCTGCTCCTTACCATGCATCTTATATTACTGTCATAGCTTTTATGCCTCTGTCAATACCGTGATTCACTGTCGTTCCAATTCCAAAAACTGTCTCGATTTTACATCTCTCAGCATTAATCTCGGTGTTCGATACAAACCTGAAACTCAATTCCGAGCCACCACCAGCCCTGGTCTCCCCATTAGCACGCATGCAGCACAGACAGTGCTGTAGTGTTCTCCTAATCTGGGTCAGGCCCATGTGTGTAACTGGCAAATTTAATCTCACTTGTATTCCTAATGGTGCCCTAACATCCCTAGTTCAGAAAGAGCCCATATCTGAGGCTACTGTTTCTAACACAAGGTAATTAACAATGCAAACATGCTGGAGTGATTGTTCGCTAGAGTTAGTTCTTTACCAGTCCAAATTCCTGGGGACACTGACTTTGGAAGTGAGTTAAGTGGTTAGCAGGGCAGTAGGTGCAGGATTCCTAGATACAAGATCAGAGCTAGATCCTGCCCTGGTTTATACCTGCTCCAGCCCCTTTCAGATCAAGGGGTATAAGTCAGGGCAAACTCAATCCTCAGTTTTTAACTCCCAGGAGCCCAGCTCAGGTCCCAAAGTCCCATGAGAAGGGGAAAGGGTTAAGAACATCCTGTAAATGTTGGCAAAGCCCAGGTGGCAGAAGACACCTGCAGCCTTTTCCCCAGGAGATCCCCAACAGTGAGCTGGTGGGAGGGTGAGTTACCCTGAGACTCCTCTAACTAACGCTGGGCCCCATCCCAGTCCTTGGCTGATCCCAAGAGTGGGAGGATGACATGTCACCTTTCCCTTCCCCTTGCCCCATCGCTGCTCAGAGTGCAGCTCAGATGCAGCCCAGGAGCAGGGCCTTAATGCTGAATTGAGGTATGCTCCTCCCCACACAGCCCGATTCGTAGCTCTGTATTAATGGTGATTTCTCGTAATGCTTTCTTTCTAAAACCTGTATTAAGGCGTTTAGAACTGTGGGTCAAGAAACAAAGGCACTCGCAGCTCCACAGGTGGTGACATAGCATCTGCATTGCCCCCATGTGACTCCAACGGAAGGCAGAGAGGGACTTACCTCTGGGCCCACCTAAAAGGGAAAAAAGAGAGAGCAGCCCTCAGTCAGGGTGTTCAGAGCCCTTTGGCTCACAGCTAACAGCAAATGTAGTTTAACAACTGGAAGCAGCTCAGGGGATTCAATGGGGCTCCTTAACTTAAAAAGCCTGGATTCCTCCTTTTGAAAATCTTTCCAGGCCATCCACAGCCTATTCGCCAGGCTGGGTCAGTAAAGCTTGGGTTGCTGAAACACGTGGTGGCAACAGGACCCTCAGCACTTTCAGCAGTCACGCAGGAAGCTCCCTACGGAAGGGAATCCCTTGCTAATGTGGCCCACTTTGGTGCTGCAGCTAGAGGTGCACAGTGCCCCAGCAGGAAATCAGGGAGGCTTTGTACCTGACTGAGGCACAGTGGCCCTAGTTTTCAGAATAGCTGAGCACCCACAACTCCAGCTAAAGTCCACAGGAGTCAGGGCTGTGGAGAATCTCTGATCAGCAGGCTGCACGTTCCCCTGGAGCTGCTGGGAGGACAGAGGAAATAATGCTATGGGCCACACCCCTTCCAAATGTGATGGCTGCCACATCAGGGATTGAACGGGGACCTCCAGAGCTAAAAGCAGGAGCTGCAATAGCTTGAGCTAAACCTCATCAGCAGTAGTGTCATTGACTAAAATCCTCTATGCCTGGGGCATAGAGGGGGAACCTATAGCACTCATTCACCAGTACGTTACACACGCCTGCAACATCACACCCAGGGCCAGCTCCCTGTCCCTCCCCACCCTCTGTGGGCTGATTTTGCCAGTATGGATGATAGCCTGAGGAGGACTCTGTATCCAGCCTCTGCTCAGGAGGGTCCTAGCCCTTCCCTCAGACCCTGGTGCACACACACACACACACACACACACACACACACAGCTGGGCATGGTGAAACCCAGTACATACTGGGGTAGCAGGAGCTCCTTTACAGCCCTGCAGTTTGACAAAGACTATGCAAACACAGAGCACGTCCTGTGCTTGATGAAAAGCTCAAGGAAAGCCTTGTCTGAAGGGGCCCAGCCCCGCTGATTCAAGAGGAGATTCTTGGATGAATAGGAGCCACATGCAGACAGGGAGGTGAGAACACAGAGCCCACTGGGCTTTGCTGGATATGTAACTCCAAGGATCTGAAGAGCTCTCACTTGGTTTGAAGGGCTAGGAAGTGTCTCACGTTGGGCAGGGCAACCCAGTTATTCTACCACAGATCAGATTTCTACCCACCTTGAAGATGGAAAACCCTATGGAGAGGTGAGGTGCCCGGTTTCGGTGTTTGCTGCTGGGTTTCTGGATCAGGGACACCAGCACACTGCAGGAACGGAGGGACCTTTTGCTGCCATCACCCTGCAAAACCTCCAGCCAGTACTGGGGATTCATCCAAAACGTATCTGAGAAGCAAAACATAAAAACCTTCTGGCCACATTTTCCATTACACATTTTCTCATTGTGTTTCCACGTGATACCTGGCTTCAGGCTGAGTGGGGGAAGCAGTTCATTTATAACCCCCAGAGGCCCCAACCAAAATCAGAGCCCTACTGTGCTAGGTAATACACAGACATATAGTAAGAGAGAGGCCCTGCCATGGAAGAACTCACAATCTAACCAGACAAGACAAAGGGTGGGAGGAAGGAAGAATTATTTCCCCTCATTTTAGTGGGAACTGAATCACAGGGGTACCAATTGCCAGAGGTGCTGAGCACCTGCAGTTCCCATTGACTTCAACTGAACTAGTGGATGCACTGCATCTCTGAAAAAATCAAATCTTAAGCGGCTTGCCCAAGTCACAGAGTCAGGAATTGAAACCACCTCTTCTAAGTGCCACAATAGGCCCATAAGCACAAGTCCATCCTAAGGAAACAACCTGATTTCAGTGGTAATGGAGAATAAGCTGGCTCCCTTACCTGTTCATTGCAGGCTTTCTAACCGTTTTTAAAAGGTGTGAATTTTGCTCACGATAGGGTAACATTGGCCTTTGGGTCTTGAGCCAAACTTTGCTTTGCTTGAACAAATTCCGTTCTTTACTATTTACACAAAAAGTCTAAATCCGGATCCCTTAAAGTGCCACCCAAGTACCGTTCACCTTTGTAGGGCCTCATCCTGCCACCTGCCGTGCTCCCTTTGACCCATCTCCCAATCTGCAGAGAATACATCCACTTCTTCCCATCTTCCTGGCTCATCAGGTCAGGAGTTAATTTACAGATCATCAGATCTACAAAATGGGTCTTAAAATCTTGCAGAGACATCCTGTGAAAAGACCGCCACAAGATGCTAGTCAGCAGCCAATCCGTGTGGTTAAAAAGTAGAGGCTGGATATTCCCAGCACTGCCCCATTCTGTGTTACATATGGTAATCCTTACATATTATTAGCTAGTAAAGAAGTTAAGGTTTGCTCCACCAGCAACATGCAGCAAGTGGTGAACGCATAACTAAAGGCCCAACAAAGGACAGCAGCCAAGAGATTATGAGAATGCAAGCAAAAGAACAAGTATAATGAAACTGGCTGCAACATTGCCACCTGGTGGCAAAAATCTGTGGGAATGGGAAGCCGTTGAACAAACACTGTCTGCCTGATCAAAGCTTTTCCTTGGTTTGTGTTGAAAATATGATAACAAATAGACTTTAAGGTCAGAAGGGACTGGACAAAGATTCTTCCTCTGCTCTTGAAAGTGCTCTTGACTTCACATAGCAAAGCACTTGTATCATACAGGCTGTTTCTCATGTTCCTTTCCCACCAGGTGGCAATGTAGCAGCCCCATGTAATTTTTCCCTTTGTTTTGTTAAAAAACAAAAAGTGTTCCAATTGTTATAAAGCATCATGCACATATCTCATCTTAGAGCACAGCAAAGGACAGCAGATTTAGCTTCAGCATTAGCTGTGGCCGTAGCCCTGGATGAAGGAGGAGAGGAGCTCAGATATTCACAGTTCCATTACCAGAATTCTCCATCATCTTCGTTTCTCCGCAGCAAAATCTTCTCCTTCAGTCTGAGCAGCTCCCAGTTCCTGGAGCTAGGGACAGAAACAAGGCAGCTGATTTTGAAGCAATAACTAAATAAATGCTCCAAATCTATCTTCAAGTTTAAGAAGCTCAATACAGACATCTGCTATTAGATCAGTTCCTGCTGTAACAAATCTCTGGCCCCAAGCAGTTCACAGTTCACACTAGACAAGACACACTTTGGACACTCAGAATGACACGTCAGAAGCAGGGATAGAACCTAAATCCCCCTAGACCTAAAGCATAGGCTTGAGCTGAAGGCGAATCTCCATGAGCTGCTAGCCATAGAGGTCCTATGTAAAACAGCTGAGCAGTTCTGATTTTCTCCTGCAGAGAGCACTAATGTTGGATAGCACGCTCGCCAGCAGAGCTAGGGGTTGTCCCATTCCATGAGAATTTTTGAGATTTTGAATTTTTTTCTTGTCTTCAAAGAATGAAATGTCAAAATCTGAAAACAAAATGGATATACATTTTTCCTATAAATTTACGTATATTTCTAAAGAAAGTCATTTTGATCTGAAAAATTGAATTTTTTCATTTTGAAAATATCAAAATGGAACATTTCAAACAATGTAGAAACTTTTTTTTCCCCTTTTTTTTTTTAAAAATGGGAAGTTCATCGAAACAGGCCCTCTCCTGAAAACAGTTTTGGTTTCAACTAATCAACATTTTCCAAAGAAAAAACATGTCGGAAAATTCCCAGCCAGCTCTACTGGCCAGTTCATTAGATTATACGTGCTGCTTTCCAATGTTTAAAATATAGACCTTGGGTTCTATTTTGTTGGTCAATTCTGTGTCGAAGAACACATAATCGGAAGAAAATTCTGCATCAAGTATCAGAGGCATCTGGAAGTGATTTACAAGTCAGGCCTACGGTATGCTCTTCATTCTTTCTTCAACGTGGCCAGCTTTTCTGTTGTCACGTGACAGACGCAGATCAGAGGAAAGTTACACTCTCCTCATACAAGGCGAAATCCAGACACCTTCCCAACATCCCCTCATAAAACCTGAACAAAGAGGATTTGTGCAGGGAACTAATTGGAGCTTCTGAAGAAGGAATCTGCCCCAACCTAAAATGAGGGTAGGTTGCAGGGCTACCACACACAGTCCTTTTGCAGCTGTCACTCCAGCCTCAGAGCTGGAATAGCAGGCACCGTCCCTCTGCGATGGAGGGGCAGTGTCTACTGTACTTACTATGCCCTCTGTAGGGGAAAAGGAAGTTCCCAGCCACTACATCCATGTAAAAAGAAAAGGAGTACTTGTGGCACCTTAGAGACTAACAAATTTATTAGAGCATAAGCTTTCGTGAGTTACAGCTCACGTCATCGGATGCATTTGGTGGAAAATGCATCCGATGAAGTGAGCTGTAACTCACGAAAGCTTATGCTCTAATAAATTTGTTAGTCTCTGAGGTGCCACAAGTACTCCTTTTCTTTTTGCGAATACAGACTAACACGGCTGCTACTCTGAAACCTGTCACTACATCCATGTAAACACAGATTCAGTGGCCCTTCCACTACTTCTCTTGCCATCTCTAATTGTGCCTTCCACTTTGTAATACTCAGAGCCAGCCTGATGCCTACTTTCCTGAAGAGCAGGTAGCTCAGGCCCTGCCTCACTCTAATCTCAGAATTCCAGAAGTTGAAGTATATAGAAGGTCTTGCCTGATCCGCAAACAAAGCGGTGAATGTTCTGATATAGGATATTGGATCACCTTACTATTCTAGCTGTCCTGGGAGCAGCCTCGCTGGTAATCCAAAAACACCTGTTTCTGATGCTAGATCACACACTGTGTTCATCATTTTGCATTATGTAAAAGGGGTTCTTCATTATGTTTCCTTTGACAAAAAAAAACAGAACCAACGTTCTGTTTTAAGTGCTCAGAAGCAGCATGTGTGAAATAAGTAAGTTGGTTGAACTGCATTAGCACTGGCTGATCTAGCAAAAACCTCCATGAACTCATTGCCTTGAAACCAAAGCCACACCTGTTCCATTGACGCATAAATTAGTACCCGCAGGTGGCAGCATCATTTCATCCACCCAAACCCCTCCTCAGCACTAGCTCTTCCCAGTTTCACTCACCTATCGCTCCAGTCTCCTTTCCATTCAGTTTTCCCCCATGGATTTCTCAGTCGCACTAAATTTTCCGGTCCATATTTGCAAGTCACCTGCACAAAACAAACAACATTGAATTTACCATGGTCTCTGCAGCCTTTGTCTGGTTTACATTTGCATAACATGCCATGATGACGCCTCTCCTTTTACTGATGTGATGATAACGGTGCTCCCACTATTCTTTTCAATGACTCTGCTCAATGCAGACCTCTGAAATGAGGCAGGGAGTGATTAAGTGTCTTGCCCAAAGTCACGGAGAAAGTCTGTGGCTGAGCCAGGAATAGAGCCCAAAGCTCCGGAGTCCTAGTTCAGGGTCTTAACAATAAAACCATCCTCACATGCTGACATCTGTGTAACTCCCTAGCAATCAACCTGGAGTCGTGCCCACATATCTGAGGGCAGGACAGGGCCATGAAGACTAATTCTATCAGTAGGACTAATAATCCAAGGCAGCCTAGAACATTCCTACAAGAATCTTAATTTTAGCACTTCCTGAATTTGAATGTAACTGGGGGAAATGGTGGGGGCAGCATTGTGTTTGGTCTAGGGGGCAGAGAGAGGGTGGAAGGAGGTTTCCTCTCTCCTCACTCGCCTTCTTGTGTCTTTGCGCAGGTACTAGGCACAGCAGCCGTGCTTGTGATCCCCCGCATGCAAAGACTGTTTCAAGGCAAGTGCTGCTGCTGGTAGCCTCCCCAGAGGCGACAGGACTATGGTCCCCAGGCACTAGGCATGTTGGAGTCAGGCACTCTGCACCTTGTGAATGGGATTCTGACTGAGCCTTTTCACCTCTCCTTGCAAAGGCACCTCACATCAGCAACGGCCTATCGCTGTTGTAACAGATGGCCGTTTGGTGGCCTGGGTGAACTGAGTCTCAGACCACTACCAGAACTGGCTCCCATCTCAGCAAAGACACCAAGGAATAAATGGGGGCCAGCGTGGTTAACTCCTCTTTACTAGCAGAGGTTGAACCAGGGGTGAACCCAATCAGCAGGGTGGGGTGAGGCATGAGGACACTTGCCCCCCTGATTGTGCACCTGCTAATGAATAAATAGGATGCTGATCACGGAGATCCACCATCTGACCAAAAAGAAAAGGAGTACTTGTGGCACCTTAGAGACTAACAAATTTTTTAGAGCATAAGCTTTCGTGAGCTACAGCTCACTTCATCGGATGCATTCGATGAAGTGAGCTGTAGCTCACGAAAGCTTATGCTCTAATAAATTTGTTAGTCTCTAAGGTGCCACAAGTACTCCTTTTCTTTTTGCGAATACAGACTAACACGGCTGCTACTCTGTAACCTGTCGTCTGACCAAAGTAGCCACCATCTCTTCGAACTCCTTAGTAGAACAGTGGGCACTGTCTGGGGTTCTGTAGTTTGTGTCCCCATCCAGTTTCTTCATTCTAAACCTATGCCCCCACGTTCCTATTCCTGGTTTTCATTTTCCGTCCCATGCATTCAGATGGCTGCTGGGCTCTATGGCCCCTCACTCAGTTGCGTGGCTGTCCTATTAGGCTTAGACCCACCTGCCCAGAATTCAAATAGGCCAACCCCTTTCACTTTAAGATAAAGGAAATTTAGACAGGTCGGCTTTGCATGCTCTTGTAGGTTATACTGTCAGCAGAGCCCATGAGTCAGTTACAGCCGGAGATTTACACTGAGGCCGAGCCAGCGTCCCCTATGTTTTATTCCTGCTGGTAAAAAGAATGCAGTTTTGAAAGGAAACCTGCCTGAAGCACTCCTCATTTTCAAGCCACCCTGACATCACTTAAAAGGGAGTGGACAGCACATGAGGCTCCCCAACACAGCACACAGCCAGCTCTTGGTCTGACCCAAGGCTGCACCAGGGAATCCTGCTGGCATTGGAGACAAGTTTGGAGCTAGAGAACCAGCGTTGTCCTTACCTTTCTAATACCAGTGACTGTGTAGGCATGGCCAGGCACCAGCCCATTCTCTAGGACCCTTGCTCTCTGCATACAGGGAAGAAAAAGAGAAAAAACTGCAATAAATGTATTAATAAAGCAACAGCTAAGCCCAATGCTGCCCTCAGTTCTGTGGATGAAGCTCCCAGTGGAGTCAATGGGAGCAACACTTGTGTACATGAAGATGGAATTTGGCCCAGTATAACTACAGACTGGCTCCAGCTACAAAATTCTGATCTGGGCTCCCAATGCTGCCTCGTCTGCAGGGCATTTAGAATGCAGGTTTTAGCTGAGCCCATTACAAAGACAAGGGCCATTTGCAAATCTCAAGACGTAGGTTTGCAGTTCAACTCCACTCCCAGCCCCAAAGCCCAGACCCATCTCTGATTGTAAGAAATGTGGAACACCAAGGGCAGTTTAGAAAAGGCATGCAAAGCTTTAAAAGAAATCTGATTTTTAAATAAAAAATTTGAACCATGCTAATGTGCATCATCTTAGATACCACAGGGATGGCAGCTATAGACAAATGAGAGAGAGATCTGTATAATAAACTACTGCTCAGCTTGCTGGAGGGAACTATTCGTAGGAAAGATGTTGCTGCTGTTAGCCTATCCATCCATTTAACATCATATTGGGCCTCACCCCTAAATATGTCTGGCAACCCATGAGAGATCTGCTGTAGGTTGCTCTTATCAGTATATCCCATAGATCAGGAGGAGCCTCTGCCAGTTTTATAGTCATATTAACTCCGCCTGTAAAATCCACCAGTGCTTCCGACACTTGTCCAATCTGCAGATCTTCATAGGAGCCATAGAGCCTAGCAAGAGAGATATCAGTTTATCTGCTATTAATTTGTAGTACAAATATACCTAATAGGGATGGAGTGATACTAGAGAGAGGCAAACCCCAGGATGGGCTTGAAAAACCAAAGTGAAGGTTGAAATCCATGTTTCATTTTATATGAATCCTCAACATTCAGGAGGAGGGGAATACAGATAATTGATTTCAGGTTTGGAAGGGACTTCTGGTTTCCTCTATTTCTAGTCTAAGCCCCTTCACTAAGAAGTATTGAAAGGATCTCCTACACTATTCCTTTCATAATCATATCTTAGCTAGTTTCTTCTGAATATCTACTGTATCTTAAGACTTTAGTCCACTGTCTGATTTTCCTCACCATTAACATATTATTTCAGAATAGCAAAGCAAAATGGAATCTTCTCAAATTTTAGCTAGTCTCTCATTAACAGAAGGCTAGAGTCCAGTGAAATTAATTAATTTTCCCTCTTTCATATTGTCTCCCTTCTAATATTTATTTAGAATTCTCTCCCATTCTTGGAGTCGTTTTTCAGACCAAATACATTAAGTTCCTTCAGTGTCTCCTTGTAAGATTATGAAGGTCATGTATCACCTAATTTACTCTTCTCAGCGCTGTGTCTTTCTTAGTGTTGATGAATGGAGCTGGATGAACAGCCCCGGAGAGTGGGACTGAAGTGTTCAAATGTGACTTTGTGGAGTGGTTCAAAGTGAGTCCTTCAATTTTTGGGTGCCCAACTGGAGGCATCTTAAAAGGGCCTGATATTTAGAGGCGGCTGCTCAGCCCTATCTGAAAATGAGGCCCCTCTAAGGTGTTTCAACTTGGATCGTCAAAAATGGAGGCACCCCAAATCACCAGTCATTTTTTCAAATCTTGGCCTAAAGAACTATACTGAGTCACAGAATAAGCACAGTGTTTGCAGTGGCAATGTAAACTTCCCCACCCACCAACCATTTCAACCCTACCCTACAAGAGCCTTCTCCCAGGGTGAGTGTATTTCTGACTCCAGGGGCTCCTGTACAATGGTTCTAACTGGTGCTAATTATCATGGTGGTAGCTTTTAAATTTTTAACGTATGCAGATCAGAACCACACACAATATTCCAGATGTGGCAAATTCTACAAGACCTATTTGTTAGAAAGAACGGCATATGCAGAAGGCAACAAATTGTAGACAGAGATTATCTGCATAAAGCACGACCAATTCACTTACTTGGCATATGCCTTCTCCAAAAGGGCTCCCCAGAAGAGATTCTTACAAATGGAGGAGAGAAAAACCAGCTGACCAGCCTCATTGACTGGCAGTCGGTCATCCACCACCACATCAACCCATTCGCCAAAGTGCCAAAACTGCAAGGGGACAGGAATGAGCAAATATTTCACTGGGAAGTAACCTCCTCTTCAACAATAGAAAAGGACCCATCTATTAGCTATGGGCTGTAACAGGCTGTCAGAGTAACGTGTAACCTGTTAGAGTGTGATGACTCTATTGTGGTCAGTGGGTTCTGCTGCCTCACAGGTGCAGCTAGTTTTTATACATGGGTGGGTAAAGAGAGATGGGAGTAGCTCTCAGGCTAAAAGAGAGACCAAGTGTGTAAAGATTTGGAACAGATGGGTCCTGAGGGCAGCCATGCTGGGGGATGTAGGAGTGGGGAAGACTTAGCCTGGAGTAAGGTAACCATAGGGGCAGCCAAAGCTGGATAGAAGGATTGAGCATAAGCTTTTTATATTCACCAAGAGGGGTGACTTTATTTTAACTCTCTGAGTGTGTCACTTCATTTAAAGAGGGGTTGGGATGACACCCACTTCCTGACTTGAGTTACCTATTCACAGCGCTCACTGAGGGCAACAGGAATTGCACGTGGACTATCTGAGAACACAATTTTAGTCACGGCACCGTCAAGCATAAGGCATGGTTTTTGAGGACCTTCAGTGCTAGGGGGAAGAATGCTCACCTGGAAATGGAAAATGCCAGCGTACTTCCTACCAAAGCTCTGGTTTTGCGGCACGACCATGGCCAAGATGTCTTGGTGGAACGTCAGTGCTTCCAATGCGGCCAGGAACCAGCAGTTTTCTGTACCAAAAGAATGAGCAAATACACTGGGTGGAATCAAGACAATTATTGCCGTTATTGGCAAATATTTTTGAAGGAGGGTTGGGTGCTTTTAAGTTATAACTACACCAAAAAAATTGGGATGAGCTAGATTTGTGTTTTATTAAGTCAAAACAGGTTTAGTGTTGTAACCGTCCTCTCATAGCCTTTTCATTTGGAATGGAGTACAAATTAATTTGGAATTTCACACAAAAAAAGTTTTCAGTGAAAATATTTAGGTTTTCATTGAAAAGAAACAAACCTTTTTTTTTTCCTGTTTCAACAACCAGAATTGCCAAAACTTGAAAACTACAAAAATTTGAATTTTTTCCACAGGGAAAAAATAATTTCCTGACCAGCTCTAACAATAATGCTCTGCGTTTATTATATTTGTGTCTGAGGATCTCAAAGCACTTTACAAATGTAATGAAGCCTAAAACAATCTGTTACTCTTTTAATTTGGGTAAACTGAAGCACAATACAGCTTGTCCAACCAGTAAGTCAGTGGTGGAGTTGAGAATAGAACTTGATAGTTCTGCTCTAACCACTAGACCACACTCCCATTTAGAAGAGGACAAGTCTTCACACACCTTCACTAACTTACCCACCCTTCCTCTTCTCACTTCATAACAGATGCAAGTCAAAGTTGACACAAAGCCTGCGTTGTGCCTACATACATATATTGCAGTATTCACAGGCCCTTCTGCTGTCTACGTGATATGAAATACATTACATGCTCTAGTGACTAGGCACAGTGATGAAGCTTCTGTTGGTATCATTTACTTAGTATGCATGGCACTTTATAGACAAGTATGAAGACAAGGTCAGTTCACATTCCAGCACCAACATTAATAAAAGTCATGTTTATGGCACACAATGGAGCTTTCAGCTAGTTGGGACACACCTTTATCTTATTTGTTGAGCATATTATACAATTTCCTAATCCATTTTATGCAGAGATGGAATTATATTGAAATCGACACCCTTTATATGCAGACTTACACAGTTCAAATTAAGCTCAAATTGCTCTGTGTATAGCTATATATACAAAGAAGAAAGGAGCCTTACCAACCAATCCTTGGCAGAGATCAAGCCGTCTGGTGTTTCTAGTATAAAATATTGGAGTTTTATGCAGCTCCTGGAAGGTACAAGACCAAGAGAGAGAGAGAGAATGTCAAATCATTGCAGTGGTGCTGCAAAACCTTGAGGACTGACTCGCTTCTTCTGAAGCCACTTCACCACTAATGGAGTGAGTTTCTGAGGAGTCAAAGAGCTCTCAAACATTCAACCACATTGCTTCTGGGGGTCTCTACCATGTGTCTAGAAGATGGTGTAGGGAAGTCACCTCACTCCTTTCTGACTAGATCTGGGCTAATCAGGGATTTTTCACTTTGCTGGCAATTACGAAAAGTCAGAAAAAAATTAATTCTGGGTTGGTTAAAATGCTTTGTCTCACTTTGAACAATTTGTAAATGTTTTGTGATTTTTTTTAAACAATATGAGTGGAAACTGTGAAACCAGAAGTCATTTTGAACTGAAAAACTAAAACGTTTCATTTTGAAAATTTTACAGTGAAACAATGTTTGAAATGAACAATTTCGTGAAACTGACACATATTTGCAAAACAACAGTATTGCCAATTCTGCATTTGCCACCAAAAAAAGTGTTTGGGTTGAAAAATTTTACCCAGCTCTATTCCTAACAGGGCTACTCCTGCTGCTGCGCAGGTCAGGTATCAGATCCTGTACGGACGCCATGAAATAACTATACGATTATCACCAAGGCATTGTTTGGGGTTCCAGAGTAAACTGATTTTTAAAGATACATGAGGGATTTTTTCTCCCTTTGCTCCTCTCATAGTATAAATACACAGCAGAGTTGAGATGTTTTCAGTGTCATGCATTTATTAAACTATGCATTTATTACCTTAACTTGTTTGGATTTCTTTTAGGTGTAGCCTTAACTTTGCATTTCCTGAGTTTGAAATGCCTGATTTGGAGATAATTAAAACAATCCCTATAAGGTTTTTCACTCTTGGGTTCTTGACACGTATATTCAAAGTTAACTTTAAAGTTGTTTCTTGTCTTGAAATTCCAGAATGCTGCTCACTTTTTTTTTCTCTTAGTACTGAAATTCCAATGATGTAATTCATAACAGAGGCTACCTCCTGTCACGTCTTCAATGGCTATGACTAATAACTTGGCTAGACAATGAAGAAAAAAAAAACCGATAGCTGCTGAAGAACTTTCTGAGGCCGTAAAAAGTCTGAGTAATAGTTCAGAAAGAAGACGTATTACTCTCCAATGCCTCTCCAGGCAAATTCATAAAATAAATGTCAAACTTCTCTTTCACTATTATGATCCACGAATTGCTCAATTTAATTTTCTCACTGTCGTCTTCCCCATCAGGAATGGCAGAGAAATGCCAAGCACTCAAAAGACACTTAGAGTAATTAAATACTAACCCTTACCCCAGATGAAATTGCTCAGCCTGTACTTAGGTGAACAGTCACAGAGTAGGTCTGCACTGCAATTAAAAATCCATGGCTGTCAGCAGCATGGGGATTTCAGAGCAAAAGGCCTCAAACCTGTGCAGGTACTTCCAGGGTACACAGGTAGAAATACAAAATGTGGAGGCTTTTCCAGAGCACAGGGCCCACTTTGCTCCATCCATTCAATCCTGCTCTAACCTGCCACTATGTTATTTTATTACTGCACCTATGATGATGAACAGAAAGGTTATATTAGACAGATGGATGGACTGTGGTATATTTTCCTCAATGCGCAGACATTCTCTGCATGTGTCACTCTCCATCAAATCAAGATAATATTTTACTCAGGGATAGATGAACATTACAAATTCTCCATAGTGTCATGGGCCATAAAAATGTCAAATAAATCTAGCAAGTAGTTCTGGGGCATGAGAGTATGTGGAAATTCTTTTCTACCATAAATCTCCCCACAAATCAGCTCTTCATTAAAACAAAGGAGAACCATAGTCTGTATTTTGGAGTAATGTCCTACAAAATATAGTCTGAAAAAAGAGGGGTCAACATCTTGTCCTTTGATACATGAGCACACATGTCCCAGTGACATTTGAGGGCAGAAGTCCTTTCATAATTAGAAGGATACAACATGTTCCATTTGTGTTCATCTCTGTTTAAAGGGAAAAAGTAGACTCAAATCAATACCATCCAAAGTTTGTTAATCAATTAAAACAAACTGCTCTAGGTCTGTCTGCAGAACATGTGTTAGCCCAAGGTGAATGTTAATAGCTGAGTTACATATGAACCCTTGAAAACGAGGCTGTTACATCTGCCATTTATGGCCTGATTTTCAAAGAAATATCTACAGCTCCTATGGATTGCAGTGGGAGGCGTGGGAGCTGAGCTCTTCTGAAAAACAGGCCAAACCCTACGACCAGGGTATGACTTAACCAATGAATGGAGCTCTCCATCCAATGGCAGGATTTGCAAGCAGACAGGACAGCGTGATGGGCTGAGAAGGAATCTCATAAATAATTTTGAATGTAACTTGCAGTAGGATTTGAAAATGTCAGGAGCTCTCCCTTCAGCTGTTCCAGGGCAGTTAAGAAACTGCTGTTACACCAACTTCCACAAGAATGTAAGGATGTACTGTTACTTTAAATGCCCATCTCTGGTGGCTTTAAGGCATAACTAAATGAAGACTGTAGACGAGCGGCCACCTCACAACACCCCTGGTGGCCCAAGGACGGCCCTGCAAGTAGCCTCTTACCTCATTTCCCCTTCTTGGGGCCTCAAATAAATTCCACGTAGGGTTTTTCCAGTCAAATCACACCAGCCCTGCTGATTTATTAACTTGAAGTTCAAAACTAGACACAACAGTCTTCCCTCCAGCCTTCAGCTGGGTAAAGCCAAAACTCTCCTGATCTGGTCAAAGTCCTTCCCATCTTAGCCCTCTCAAGCTGAAGCAATTCTCCTGACCTCAGGATCTTCCCTGCAGGAGGCTTTTGCTCTCTCTGCAGTCTCACTACAGCCTTCTGAGCTTCCCCCTTGCTGTGGCCACTTTCTCCTCTTTATAGAAAATTGCCTGATTCCCCTCAGGTGGGACTCATTCTGTAACCAGGGTTAACTTGCCCTAGGATCTCCAGCCCAAGGGCAAGCCGCCCTGTTTCAAAGACCTATTAATAGGTTGTTCCATGCTAACACAGAACATTAATGGATATCCAGTGTAAACAATCCCTCACATAAGAGCCATTCACTGAACATCACTTACATGTGGCCTCTTCCACTGTAGCTTTGGGGGCAGTTTCTGCAGCAGTGATCCCATTCCAATGGAACAAATGTCAGCTGGGAAGTTCTCATCCTTGAACAGGCATTTATTCTTCAAGCATGTCTCCAGCAAGGTCTCGAAATTCTGATGAAGAAGTTTGTTGGGCTTTTGGAAGGTTCCCCTGCACGAAGGCACCCGTGGCTTTGATTTCCCTCGTCTCAGGAATGAGAGCAAGGCCATGGTGGTGGTAGGAGAAATTCCCAGATAATGATACTTTAGGGGTCTTGTCACTACACAATGCCGGAGGACTCTCTCGACCTTCCTTGTGCAGAAAAGTGTCTCATTCAGTAGAGTTCCTGGCTGTTAAAGTAATTGTAGCAAGTAAGTTTAGTCATAACTGGTTTTTGCATTTTTCAAGAATAACCAGCAGAGAGGGACGAATCTCAAAAGCAGAGTGGGCATCTTACCATCTCTCTAACATAGTTTCTATCATAGCACCCAACACTGTCGTATCTGAGGCTTCAATTCTGTAGACCTGATCCAACGCACACTGAAGTCAAAGGAAGAACTCTCATTGACTTCAATGGACATTGAATTAGGCCTTAAATGCAAGACCTTGATAACTAATTTTAAGCAATGAACAAGGATATTCTGAGTCTCTCCCCATATTACCTACCCGGTGCAATAGACTATTCTAAATCCCTTCTAAGACCTTTTCCTATCATGCCACAATCTTAGTAACACCTTTATTCCAGTCACCTGGAGTCACACGAACATTACTAACAAAATGCTCATCTCTGGTGGCATAACTAAATGAAGACCTAGGAGTAGGTTGTTCCATGCCAACATTTAACTTTGCAAGCTATCAATCTTAAACATCCCCTTACACAAGAACCATTCACTGTACGACAACAAATAAAAGAGTAACACTAGCTAGAGAAAACAGAAAGCCATTACTCATAATCTGCTTTTGGATTTCCTCTGCTGAGGTTTTTTTTTCCCCTTTCTAGCTGTTTCGTTGGATGGCAAATTCTCCTATTCTAATAGCCATTCCCCCCTGCTGGATGCAACACACCTGCTATAGAAATCACACTGAGGTTTCTCTTCCATTTACATTAAAGGCAAGACAAGAATTTCTCCTCTCCTCTCATGTGCTGTGACCCACATCACAAGTATTAAAAATGTTCTTGCACAAATTTTTTGTGCCACATGCCATTTGGATTTCCTTTAGCAGCCAAGCTAAAAGCTAACAGAACATCATCCTTTAGCTCAAGTGGCAGAGCCCCCAGTGCAAGGAGCAAGAGAATCTGAGTTCTATTCCTGCTGCAAATGGGAATTTCCATTCAGCTCAGGTGCACATCTTAGTAATAACCAGGAAGTTCCTAAGGGACCCTGGTTATGCTACTACAGTATAGACTGAAAAAATGAATTAGTCTTGAAAGAAAAGTGGCTCACAGGCAGTAATGAGAGAGTGAGCATTTGGGAGGCTCTTCTGCAGCAGATACTCCGCAAAATTAAATGTCATTGTGCCACAGTAACCTCAGAAACTGTACTCACTTGGAATCAAACATTCCCAGTTCAAATGTTGCTCTCATCAAGGAGCTCAAGCGGAGATGCTTTCCCCATTGATAGCGCCTCAAAATTCAGAAGCCAGCCAAAGTGCTGTATTCTACCTTCATTCCACATACAGAGTTCCCACTGGCACAGACAGGAGTTTTAACACTAAGAATGGGGGCAGAATATGACCCAGAGGCTGCAGTTTGTGTGGCTGGTGCAAAAGGGCCTGAGGTGAAAAGAGAGGCCTCTCTTATTTTAACTGTTATGGGTTTTTTCCCTGTGTCATGATCACCAGTCATTGACTTCAGTGGAGCTATGCTGAGTTACACCCACCGAGGAGCGGACACAAGGGGTCTGATTTTTCAGATGTCCAGAGTACCCACAATGCCAGATTAAGTCATTTGCAGCTCTACCCTTCCCTTCCCCTCAGTTTACCAATTCATTACATTTGTAAAAAACCCACATTTTACAGGCATGCTTTGAAGCTTATTAATTATAAAAGCAAAGACATTCAAAAAGGGATGCCTAAAATTAGACTCTTAGATCCACATTTAGGCCTAATTTTCAAACGTGCTGATCCAGAAACTCCTAGTGACTCCAGTAGGACCCACTGAAAGTCAATGACATTTGTGTTCCTAAATACCTTGGATGCCTTTGAAAATTTCCCCCTAGGAATCTAATTGTAGGCACCTAATTTTGAACATCTTTGCCAAATTGCTTTGAGATCTTTGGATGACAGATGCCATGTAAGTTAAAAGTAATGCAACACCTAATTACTTATGTCATGGGAAATTATTACTCAGATCACTACAGGATACTTTCCCCACTTGTTTTAATCTCCTTCCTTCCCAGCAGTCTCAGAGCTTTAGGTGGAAGGGGCAGAAGATGTGTGAAGTACAGTATATACGGAAAACTGAATGTATGTCCATCGGTAACGTTAATGAATGTGGCTCTGAGCATACACTACTTATGCCACCTCCTGTACTGGGGGCGGAGTGTGGTATGTGTCTTCCTTTTCAGTAAGTGCAGTTTCTAAGGACAAGCAGCTGTGAGCAACAGACAGAGGGCAAGTGCTTTAACTAAAATCTGTGAATGAGAAGGCTGGGTAGATCTGGTCCTATTTTCTTTTCACACCTTCCTCTGGCATGTTTACTACTTGAAGCAGTGTGCCATCTGACTTATACCGCTGCACTGTAGATTAGCAGTATGGGACCTTGCCTGACCTTTCTCACACTGTTAGATGCTCTGAAGTTGCCAGGTGCTGGAAATGAGAGTCTCAACAATCCACAGGCAAATCTTCTGCATTTAGTAAAAGCAGTCAGTGTATAAAGTTATTCTCTGAAAGCTTCTCTCTTCCTCTTTGCCCTGTGAGTGCACTTATGCCAGCAAATCCTGGAGCAGGTTGGCCCTTTTCAGGGGCCAGATCCTCAGCTGATGTAAACTAGCCTAGCTCCATTGAAGTCAATGAAGCTACACTGCTTTACGCTGGCTAATGATCTGCCCCTAAGTCTGTAGCTGTTAGCGGTGTAACAAACGTCTCTGTGCTAAAAGGTGAATTTAGTGGACAATGCAATAGTCCTGTCTTTTATAGCTGGCTCCTCCATCGTAGCAGAATGTTAGGTATCAAAATAAAACACCAGTAGTCAAACTGGAAACCTCACAAGGCAGCTGAGTTTCCTAGGCTTTGGTAAAACTTGTTAGCGCACAATAATACATTGTGAAGACAGCACTGCAGATACAACATCCCAATCTTTGATTAACCAAGCACGTGGGTATTTTGGTACCAAAACTCTAATGCTGGTTCCCATTACTTTCAATACATTTTAGCAAATAAAGTTATTCTGAAAAGAATCACCTGCCTTTTGTTTGTTTAAGTAAACTAAAGCACTTCAAGGTTAAAGACCTTGCTCCAAATCCTCAGTACTTAAACCATTGCCCTAAAGGGTTAAGAGTGACCCTTTGTCGATGTCGAGATTTTCAAAGGAGTGTCAGGGATTTGGCCATAGACTTCTATTGATCTTAATAAAAGATGCAGGGCTGAACTGCCTGCATGGTTCTGAAAAGCTCAGCCGATCAGTCTACATGCTGAGAGTCACATAGCAGCTTTTAAGCACCTTGGCTGAAAGTTTCAAATGACCATTCAGATCATCAGATGCCACCTGAGCCCCATGGAAACCCATGAAAATAAGCCATTTACAGCTGCAGAAGATCTGGCCTGCAGTGCTCATAGTTAAGCACCTAAATCCATATTTAGGCACCTTAATAACAGTTGTGATGATCAGAGGCGCTGAGCACGTATAACTCCAATTTAGTCAATGGGCCCTTCCAATCTCTGCAGCATGGATTATGGGCAAATGTAGCCTAAAGTGTCCCCAAAATGCTCTTGATCTTGAAATGGAAGTGTGCACAAGGTGTAGATTAGTCACCCCCTCACACACACCCCATTCCCAGGAATTTGGTGGGCAAGAGCCTTTGATGTGTGGAACCCAGATCATTTGATCGAGCTGGTCTATCATTGTTTGCTCCTGCTCTGTTTGAAATGATCCGATATGAAAACACCCCGACTCCTCTTTCTTTCCCATCTCCCGTTGAAAAGCAAAGAGCAGCAGCAGCAGCTTCTCTGTTCAATACAGCTACTTGCAACATGTTGCAAATATGCCCATTTGAGCTGATAAAAGAACTTCATCCAAGCATGACAAAAGACAAGTAAATGCTGCGCTCCCCTCCTCCACTTGGAAAATCCTAATCCTCATAAGCGCATGCAGGCACCAGGCAGCCTCTGAACTTCAGCACCAAATCACTCTATCACTTACAATTTAAATGTCCTACCTTCTTCCAGGTGGCTTTGCTTCCTCACAAGAAACAGTAACATTCCACTGTCAAAACCACTCTAATGGCTCTGTTTTTATATATACATACACACTGTATACGCATGCATGTGGTATTTCCTGTATATACAAATCTGATACTTAGTTTCCACCTATCAAGCATAAGAAAGGGGAAAGAAAACAGGTTTTGTGGTATTGAACAATAACAGGCATTTTCTGTAGACCTGCCAAGGAGGCAACATCCTGGTCCCACTGGTGGACGTGAAAGAACACGTCAGTTCGTCACCTTTTACCAGAAACTGACACATCCATGGTTTAAATGGAAGGCAGTTTCCTTGTTTGTATAGTTGTTTTTCTACCAAATCTCAAAGATAAAACAGATGACACTGTTCACACCCCACTGATAATGCATGATGAGTGGATTTATTTGACTTCGTCCAAATGCATTTACATTGGATTTCTCTTCTCAGGAAGGGAATCCAGCTCAGAGTGGACTGAGCCTGTACGGTGTTTTGAATTGTGTCACGTCAATGATTAAGACAAGTGCGGTTTCTGAAAAAAAATGGAAATTCCAGGGATATGATCTTTTGGTTCCACCATACAAATCATCAGAATTATTCAACAGCTATGGTCAAACCCTGTCAGCTTATTAGACAGAAAGGATGGTCTTGTGACTAAAAGAGGGTCGGTTTTGTGGCATGGAGCTCAGGAGATTTGACTGTTCTGCAAACTCACTGTGTGTGACCTTCAGTAAGTAACTCGATGTCACTGTGGCTCTGTCACTCCTATGTAAAACAGGGTTAATAATACTTTAACTTTCTCTATTCAGATTGTAAACTCTTGGGGCACGGGCTCTCTCACACTTGTATATGTACAGTGTCTAGCACAATGGGGTCTTCAGGCTCCATCATAATGTAAATGATACTAAGATATTAACAAGCAGGAAGAGGCCCTCTGGCTTTGTTTGCCAACTGCACATCCTTGACTTTACCAGTTAATAGAGTTACCTATCCACATGCTGCAGTGCGTGTATCCAGCATATTATGGTAGCCAACGTTCATGCTGGTAATCTAGACAGCTGCTCCAATAGAAACCTCCTGCAAACCAAGCCAGTAGAAGCTGGGCTGAGATTATCACAGCTACAAGTTGTCTCTTTCCAATATTAAAATTAAATCATCTCATCTTACCAGTCTTTTTATTGCTCTGTGTTTTTAAAAAAATGAATGATAATTGAAATTATTTATCATATGAATATACTATCAAATGCAATATTAATTCCTAGCCAGATAGGACAATCTTTGCAAGAGAAAATAGGCCACTCAGGGTTTCCTTGGTGCTTTAGAAATGTGTTGGCTTGACAGGTGGGAAGAAGAATTAGGTACAGCACAAACAGCCTCAGTACAGCTTCCTCCACACTGCCCCATCCGCCAACGTACTGCAACAGGGGCCATCTCCAAGACCAAAGGGGAATTCAGATTCCATGGCTCATTGAGACCTTGACCTCCCTGCCTGTTAATGCTCCCCTGACTCTTCCACGCTTTGACCAGGCCCAGGCCCACCTGCTTACACATCCTGCCACCAGCAGAGAGAGGGGCTCATAGTCTGGGGAAGGGGGCTGCTGGGACTGTCTAGAAACCTCCTCCACCTGAAGCAAGGAGGATGCAGGAACATAGGGAACAATGGAGTGAGACAGTGGAAGGGCAGAGCAGTGGAGAGAGAAAGGGTAGAAGGACATTTGCTATGTGGGATCTAGACACCCCAAAAGGAAATTGTCCTCACCTACACACACACACTTCCTCTCTGTCTCTTCATTGCAGCTCAAAAATATCCCTCCCTTCCATCTATTGCCCTTATCTCCTTTTCTCTTCCATTCCACCTCAGATACTTTGTGTTTCTCCCTCCATTACTCCCAACACTGGGATATGGAGAGCCTTGGTCCATAGGTAAAAATATAGCAAGGGAAACTCTCCTTTCCATATCTATTAAATTAATGACTGGTTTAACATTGCGGAACCATATTACTCCTCACCTCCCACCTAGCCCCATAAGTGCTGCCACACCCCCTGGCTTGAAGTGACACTACATTATATACAGGGTTTGCAGTTTGGTTCAATGGCTCTCAGCACCCCCACTATACAAATTGTTCCAGCACTCCTGCCTAGTCCCTGCTCATTCTGCACCCATTGCTACCTGAACTCTTTGACACTAATTAACATTAACTGACATTAATGTTTTGTAATGAGCAGGCCTCATGCCTCTGTGATTTTCCTGATAGGAAGTGGGTTTTTTCTGAATACATTCCTTCCTCAAACCTGCTGGAAAAGAGACAAAAAGTCATGAGTTTATGGGACTGAATGAATCACGGTTTGTTTTCAAAACAAGGTGCCGTGCTCACCTTGCCTTGACCTCAGATGACATCAGCAGAAGACACACCTTCCAATACCAGGGAAGTGGAGAAAAAACAAAAATCCCAAAACACTGTGTCATCAACATAACCTTTAGTGAGACTAGCTGAATCTTGACAATGTTGTGTTTAAACCCAAAGACTCACCTCCTATTTCACAGGAATGTGGGTGCTATAAGATTAAGAAAACTAAGGTCCTGATTCCACCAGCTTTCTTCATACAAAGTAGTACCTTATCTAGCAAACCTAGACAGCTGCCCCATTTATGTGATGGCCACCGTCTTAACAGAAGAGATTGAACGAGGGGCTTACAGAGCTAAAAGCATCAGCTGCTTGAGCTGAAAAACCAACCTCAGTAGCTGGGCGCTGCAATAGACTGATATCCCCTCTGTATCTGGGACACATAACATGGACTGACTAGTGGGTTACACTAGCTTCTGGCAAGGCACAGTGGAAAAAAAGGGGAGTATATAAACTGTGACCTTTCCACTAGTACTGATCAAACCATTTTATTGAAAACTGCCCTGTTCTCAACACAGACATTTTTTCATGAAAAGTCATTGTTTTTTGGAAACTTTTATCAATTTTAAAATCTTTTTTAAAATAAGGCATTCTCAAAAATTATTTTTACAAACTTTATATATAATTTTTGTTACCATATGACTAACCTAACCAACAAAATAGCATCTGAAAATGTCCTGTTTCAAAAGATTAACAAAACAAACAAACAATACAAACTGGATTAAACTTTTCAATTAATAGGTGGGAAAAATGAAACAAAAATTATTCTGACATTTTTCTCCCTTTTTTTCTGCCTTATTTTTCAACCCGCTCTACTTTCCACAAGGTGAGGAGACTTTGAGAGACCATCAGAACAGACTGTCTCCCTTCTGGAAGGAGTCAGCAATAAACCATTTTGGTTTTTTTAACACCTTTGTAAAGATTCGAGAGTAGACACCTCTGAAAAGTGTCTGAAAAAATTGAGAGGCTGTGGGCTCATTTTGCTGAAACAAAGACCCCAAACTGGGGAACTTTCTGTTCATAAAAGTGGAGGACATGCATTTTGTTTCTTAATTGTTTGGCCTGTGACATCTGTGATTAGCTTAGTGGTTCATAATATAAAGCTCCTTTTGTAAGTATCTGACTACTTCTCAGTTATAGTGGTTAGTTAGCTTAACTTTCACAACAAGAGTCTTAGACCCCTGTCCCGCAATTCATAGCTCACAGACACGGACAGTTGCAGGATTGGAAACTTCGTTCAGTATCGGATGAGCACAATTCAACCAAATCTTCTACCTTGACTTTCCTAATAATACTAGCAGATGACATGTTCACATTCTCCCCATTTGGAAGATTGTCAGATCTTTTCAGCTATACTAAATGTGAACTGCAAAATGCATATTTCATGTCTTGACTACGGTTCAAGACACTAGTGAAGTAGTCAAACCTCTGACCAGCACTAGGCAGATAATGTTATCTCGAGGTTCTATAAACATGTACATAATATGTTATACCTGGAGGACTAGTCTCTTAATAGATCACTTTAATTTGTTTTGCATGCATTTTTAACTAGACTCTCTCTTGTGGATAGTTAGGAGTGGGCAGAAAACAAACAAAACTTATGAAGCTGTTTTTATTTTTTAAATATTTAGATGGAATTGTTCTGACCAGCTATAGGAATGGTTAAAAGTTAGCATCAATACAATAAGAAAAAACACACAAAATAAATGCTGTGAGCCCGATTCTGCTCTGATACATCAGAGTAAAACCAGTGTAATTCTATTACAGACTGCTGACTTCAACGTACTTGTACTGGATTTACATCTGTGTAACAGAGCAAAATCTGCTCCATTGTATTGATCAATTTATACTAATAATCTCTGTAAATACCCTGCAATAAACTCTCTTGCTCTCTCTTCTATTATTTATTGAAGTTCCCTTAACAGCATCACTTTCGTCAACATCACAGCTATTGGGGACAATGTACATTTTAAAAGAGCATATTGTTCATTAAAGGCAGATTGTATTGCACAATGCAGATCAACAAAGCTTGGAGGTAGAGCTGATTGAAAACTTTTCCACAGATTGTTTTTCCATTGGAAAATGCTGTATTGTTGAAACAGATTTTTTTCATGGAAATGTGACAATTTCAATTAAATTTCGTTTTGGAAAAAAAAAAGAAAAAAGGGATTTTGATAACATCTTAATGTTTAGATTTGACATTTCTGAATCGAACATTGTGATTTTTTTGTTTCAAAATAAATTTTTGGTTTTGAGGGTTTTTTATTTTATATAAAAAGTCTTTTTATAAGGCAAAAATCAATGAGAGACATCTTGATGTTATCTAAATAAAATATTTCAAATGACCCAAAATATTTTCTGGAAAAAAAAATCATTTTGTGGGAATTTTCCAAATTCTTTCTGGTTGTCCCTATTCAGAACAAGAACAAATGTTGAAATCACTGAATATTCTGAAAAAATGGAAATTCCAGTTCCGGTCCAGCTCTATTTTGGAGCCACTTAGCCATAATAACCCTGTTAATAACAACAGTTTTCACATTTTTTTGTCTTTGTATAGCTTTAGTTTCAGACAATGCCTAGTCACTTTAATGTGGCAAGCTGTCACGGAAGCCTGATAGTGAATTTCGCATTGTTCTGTCATGGTATTTTAATAGGGATATATCCTTAAAAATGCTGCACTAAGTATTGAAAGAGAGGTATCAGTAACAGTTATAGATAACCCACAAAGGTTCATGTCACCATTGATCATATGACTTGTTTTATACAGCAGCTGTATTTATCTGTCAGTTTTAGAGCAGGCTAAACCACATTCCTTGGACAAGCAGTATTTTCTCCAAGCCCCTACACTGCTCAGAAAGTGGGAAAGAGAACAGGCTTTTATATGGACACCACTTCCAGGAAGATGAAGTAGTGTTTGTGTAGAGCTGTTTGAGCAAAATATTGTAATTACTATTACAATTTGTATTATGTAAAGCACCTATGGGCCAATTAGAAATCAGAGACTCGTTGTGCTAGGTTCTGTACAAACAGAGAGAGAGAGAGTAGTACCCTCATAGTTCTTGGATCTACACACATTGTACCTAGCATTTGTTCTCCTTCATTCAGCAAACGTTTGTAGCTGCCTTCATCCAAAGCAGCACAATATGCTGATACCGCCCCTGTGAAGTGTTGTCCCTGTTTTGTAGATAGGAAAACGAAGACACAGAGGTTAGATGGCTTGCATGAAGGGTCACATGCAGGTTCAGGGACAGAATGCCAAACACTTGACTCCCAGTGTGCTTTGTCTCCTGAGGAATGATATGTCCACCTAACTGAAAAATGTAACCAGAATGAGAACTTAGACACAGAAAGTTTGTGGTCGTTATTTAATGCCTATACAGTTAAGATAGAAATAGAGACAATCTATTGGCTGTTAGACCCAAAGAATTAGTATTTGTCTAGCATTTTTCATCCAACAATCTTATGGATATTAAAAAATTAAGCTTCCTTACATCACTATGGGATAGACAAAGGATACATACAAATAATGATCACTTCACCCAGCACTAAAATATATCCACCCTGGAGTGGAGTCTTGTAGCTGTTTAAAATCAACATAAGTAACAGATTTAAACAGGAAACAAAGAAAACAGTATCCATTTGAAACTACAAGGGGAATTTAGGTTGGCAAGATGCAATACCAGAAGCAGAATTTAACAGAGATATGGAGGTTAACATCTCTCTCTTATGAGCAGTACAATGGTCTCTCTTATGTTACTGGTGGTCAGGACCTTCGTTTTACATCTCACTAGAAAGACAGTACCTCTGGAAGCACCCAGACATCTAGCACAATCATCATGGGGCATAGATTCAGTGCTTCTGAATCACCAACACCACTTTCTACAGCATCTAACTTCATGAAGAGATTAAAGGGGCGATTTGATCACCAGTTATATATCCGTAAATAGGGAACAAAAAATTGATAACAGGCTCTTCAGCAGACAAAGGTGTAAAAAGATCCAATGGCTGGAAGATGAAGCTAGACAAATTCAGACTGGAAATGAGACATAAATTAACCATTGAAACAATTTACCTGGGGTTGGGGTTCATTCTCCATCTCTGGCAATTTTGAAATAAAGATTGAATATTTTTTCTGAAATATATATTCAAGTTCAAAACAAGAATTCAGGGAAGTCCTATGGCCTGTGCTATGCAGGAGGTCAGACTAAATGATCACAGTGGTCTCTTTCTGCTTTATAATCTCTGAATCTAGGTTTTCATTAGTTGTCTCCCATCCAAGGCCTGACTGGGCTAAGTGTGGCTTAGTTTGTGAAAAGCAAGGCAATCACAAACACAGACTGTAAAGTGAAAGAGTCCAGCCACTCAAAAATAGCTGGGTAGATACTAGAATGGCCTCGCAAGTGTACCATTCTTGAATGGTAGAGACAACTGTTAGGGGGCTTATTCCTTCACCCACTTACTTCCCTGGTCCTTCTCACATGAACAGAGAGCAACAATACCCAAAGTCCAAAGGTGGCAAACAATTCAATGTTTATTGGGGTGAACTTCCAGCAAGCATGATTCCAGTTTCCTTCCTTAGTGTCCCCTTTCCCAGCTCTGATATCACAGAGCCTTACACCTGTATCCCTGTTCCCATTCCTGCCCTTAGCCAAACATGATTCCAATTTCCCCACCCCATTCCCTGTTCCCATTTCCCCCCCACACACACACACCCACTTCCCGATTGACTGCAGACTATATAGTAAAACTTGAGTTCTGCTTCGCTATACCTTAACCAATCATTTTCCTGAAATTTAACTAACCAATCCTAACATATTGTAACACGATTATGTAACCAATTATATCCCATCACCTTAATTAGTTTACACCCAGCAAAATTAATTATACAGCAGACAGGAACAATCACAGAACCAGACAGAGATTATACAGATAAACAATAGCAAAGAGGGAACTATAATGACAAAACAATATAGAAGTGAGGATTTCACATCCCAGCTATTGATAAGTGAGTTCTTGCCAGACAAGATGCTATCGGACTAAGTTTTCTTTTACACTTTCTAGGCATTTCCCTTTCTCTGGAGGCGATAGGCATTATCAGGACAAGATTGTATTCCTAACAGCCCCATAGCACCTTATTTCAGTGTGACTAGTTTGTAACGTGAGGAGGTGACCGGTCGCTTCCCAGCTTATGGCTGCCTCTGCTGCCTTGCCAAAAGCCTTAGCCTAAGCACAGGACCTCAGACTGTCTCAGTAAGAGAAGTCCCTTGCACCGGCAGACAGTGATTTTGATTCTTTCTTTCTTTCTTTCTTTCTTTATACCTCTAACTAGCCAAGTGATAAGAATACACCTAAATTCTTAGCGTATAGGCCTTTACAGACAGGCCTGAATATCTATATCCTAACAAGAACTAGGAGATGAAATTGGCCATCTTTAAAGCAATTGTATCTCAACTGAAAACTTTTGCAAAGCCAAGTTGATTTCTTCACAATTATCCATTTTTAAAACTTTTAGAGAGAAAAAGTTAACACACAATCATTTTTGAAAATGAAAAATTCTGAAGAAATCAACATGGCTTTGCAAAAATTTTCAGTTGAGATACAATTGCTTTAAAGTTGTTGTTTGTTTGTTTTAATTCTACTTTTGCCCCATCTCTAATAACTACTGAAGAAGCTGAGGTAAGAACCTTGAGCTTCTGCAGGAAATGCAATAACAATATAATTATCTGCCATAATGGATATACTTGCAGAACGGATAAATCACCACTTGGATTCTGAACTATTCAACTTCCATGCTAGATTGGGAGACCAGCCGGAAGAACTACTTGTACAAATAAGTCAGATCATAGAATGGAAGCAACCAGAGATGACAAATGCTTAACCAACAGGAAAAAAATACACCAAAATTATCAAATATTTAATAGCCACAAGACAATGGAACCGGCTCTCGGGGCAGATGTAGATCTTTTATATTCTTCACAAAAGATAGATACAATAGAAACAAGTGAATAATTTTATTAAGATAATGTTGAAGTAAAAAGAAAATGGTACAGAGTTTAGGCATAGAAGTTTCTGGTTATCAGGGAATAAGGTACAGATTATCAAGGGGTGCGAAATTCAGTTTAGGAGCGGGTGGCGTAATAATGTAAGTGTAATCTTGACCCATTGACTTCACTGGGGGAGAATTTCACCCCGACCTTTAAGATGATCCCACTTTTACAAGAAGTTACTTTTATGGAATCTCTTAGTTTGTGTGGTTGGAGTAAACACTAGCACTGGTGGTCAGACACTAGTTTTGTTATTCAAGGGTGCCTCTTCACTGGAGATTACTAGGAAAGGATAACCATATTTAAGACCCTGATGATCCTATTATCCCTAACTTGTTCATTCTTATTCAAATGCAAGGATTGTTTGTTGTCATATCGTATGGCAGACACAGAGGGCCAAATTCAGCCCTAGCTTCAGCAGATATCTATCAATTGCCTTTCATGCAGAGTTGGAGTTGTTTATGCTAAATGCATTTGGTTGAGGGATTCTTGAATTTAGCTGGAATTTGACCTAGGGACTCTTCACTGTTATACAAACCACCCACCACCTGCTGGGAAGGTGTCAGAGCTTCTGACACTTTTCCAAAAATGTCTCCTGGCAGCTGGGAGCTTATTCCAAAAATGCCTCCTGCCAGCTTTCTTGGCAAAGAACTCAGGGTTTGTCTTCGCTACCGCGCTACATTGACGGCAGTAGCCAGCATAGCATGGTGTGGACACTGCTTTAAGTCAATGTAACTTACGTTGCTCAGGAGTGTTTTTTTCACACCTGGAGTGATGCAAGTTACATTGACTTAATGGTAGTGTGGACATGCCCTCAGTGGAGGCATAGGCACAGAAACTAGGGGTCCACGTGGTGCTGCTGCACCCCCAGGTTTAATGCTGGGTCCCGGCTAGGGTTGCCAGGCATCCACTTTCGACCAGAACACCCAGTCAAAAAGGGGCCCTGGCAGCTCCAGTCGGCACTGATGACCAGGCCATTAAAAGTCTGGTCGGTGGTGCAGCGGGGGCCCAGGGCTAAGGCAGGCTCCTTGCCTGCTCTAGCTCCGTATGCCTCCTGGAAGCGGCCATCAGATCTCTGTGGCCCGTAGACGTATGGGCAGCGAGGGAGGCTCTGCGCACTGCCCCACCCCAAATGCCAGCTCTGCAGCCCCCATTGGCCGGTTTTATTGAGGGTTATTTTGCATTAAAAACATTTAAAGAGGAAAAGTTACTCAGATTATGGGCCAATCAAATTTAAATGTCCTGTTAAATAATATTTAGTTATTACTGTAAGATTATAGGTTAATATATTCAAAGTCAAACACTTCACTCTACATTTAGGCATCTAAATAAAAGGGGCCCACTTTAGAAGAGGTTCCAGAGGACCTGTAATGCTTCAAAGGGACTTCACTGGGAGAAGGCTGCTTGGCACCTCTGGAAATCAGCCCCTTTGTATTTAGGTGGCTAAATGTGGAGCTAGATCCCTACCTCTAGGCACCCTCGTTTGAAAATATTTGCCATGGTTTTCTTGTACCATGCCAGCCATCTATATGGTATATGGTAGACAGGCTGGATTAATATAGCTCATATTTTAATTGCATGGTTATATACCCTACTGTAATGTAACACAATTAAATTAAAATAATAAGTTTGCTAACAGAAGAGCTAAACTGCCAATGAACTATACTACTCAGCTGGCAGATATGGTGCCAATGCAAACATAAGACAGATCAGGGAGAGCCACACTAGTGGCTGCTGACACATATAAAAATGAAATCCACCACAATACAAGCTTCCTTGCTAGCAGGTTCTGCGAACACACCAGACCCCAAACAGGCCTTGGAAACTGAACTACCCTATCAAGGTCAATACCCAGAGGTCATTCCTATGGGTCAGAATTGAGGTACATTTGAGGGGCAGTATGAGAGATCACAAGGCTTCTCTCTCACACCCACACACAGAGTTAAAGAGCTCTGTCATTCTCGATTCTTTGGGATGAAAAGCACCATAATACACATACATTATGGTCCAGATTCTAACCTGGCAGGCCTCCTCACATCACCATTGCAGTCAGTGGAGCTATGCCAATGAATGCCAGATTAAAAATGAAAAACGAAGTAGTTTTAAATCAATAAACCGTGTCTGTGTGTAATCGGCTAATCGAGATCCCTGCGTCTCCCTCTAGAGGGCGCTGTGCCCTGATCCTCTCCCACCCCAGGGCTGACTGTGTCCTCGAGTGCAGCTTGCAATCTGACCATGCCCAGCGACTGCAGCAAATCGTGAGCCGGAGCAAAGCCAGCTCCTCCTCCAAACATGGTGTTTCCCTGCTGAGCCTCACCCTGTCCGTGAGAACAGCCAGACCCTGCCAGGAGCTGATGACTTCCGCGGCTCGTCGATTTCCTGAAAGGCTGGCATTTAAACACCAGCTGCGGCTCCAGGGGAGGATGCTGTCGTGATTAGCCACCTCTTCTCCAGAGCTGCAGCATGCACCCTTCCGGGAACAAATCAGCGCCTCAGTCCCACCTCTACGATCTGAAAGGAGAGAGTGAATGAAGTTCAGCATTTAAGTGCCTCGCAAGCCGGGCTGTGGGGGAGGCGTTTTTATTTTGCATTATAATTGCAATTCAAGATGAGTTTTTATGCAAATGCTTAAAAAGCCCCCACCTTTTGCAGATTTAAACCAACAAAACAATCAAAGCTCCCGTTGTGGATAACAAGAGATCCTGGAGGAAATCAAGGAGAGTCATCTCATCTTCCATTGATACAAGAAAAAGGACGTTGTTTTGCAGCCACTGCGGGTATTTCATTCCCCCTCTCCCCAGCATCCTGCCCAAGCGTCTTGCTTTGCATTACAGAGAATGCTCTTTCCTAGAGGATAACCAGCAACCTCTGGAGATAAACAGAAATTTGCTGCTTTGACATAAATAAATAAACAGTGACTAAATTTAGGAATTGCTGCCTGGAACCCTCCCCAGAAAGAGTTCCGGCTGAGCCATATACCTCTTCTGCTTTGTGTTTTGAAGACCAAGCTTCACTGAAAAGGCAAGAGCACTGAAAGGCAATCACCTCTCTGGCCACTCCATCATGTTCAGCTGGTTGGGTACCGATGACAGGAGGAGGAAAGACCCTGAAGTGTTCCAGACTGTGAGCGAGGGTCTTAAAAAGCTCTACAAAACCAAGCTGCTCCCTTTGGAAGACTACTACAAATTCCATGAGTTTCATTCGCCAGCCTTAGAAGATGCTGACTTTGATAATAAGCCAATGGTGCTGCTGGTGGGCCAGTATTCCACCGGGAAGACCACCTTTATCAGGTAACAACTTGGCCTATTTACTTGAGGGGTGGAAAGTTTTGCTATGTTGGAAGAAGCCAATTTTGCCCTCTGATGCACACATACAACCCCCATTGACAGTGAGGGGAATTTTATGTGTCTCTCCCAGGGTAGGTTCTGGCCTATTGTATTCTTTTGCTCACGTTTGATGGCGGGGGCAGCTCTGGTTTTCTTCCATCCATCTCCTGGGATGCCAGCCACCAATGACTTACAAAAAGACTGCTTCATACGAAAATCTTGGAGCTGTTTCTTTAAAATGATAGGTCAAATTCTAACATGGCAGAAACGTACTCAGAACAGGACCAAATGACCCCCACAGCAAGAGTGCTGGAGAGCTAGAGCATTACCCATGAGAAATAAATTGCATTGACACCTTTTTATCGGGTATGCCAAACATTTACACTTTGGTGCTCCTGCAGTTGCATGGTCAGTGTGATCCTAATGTGGCCTTACTATCGAATATCCCCATGACTTTTGGAAGGCGGTGGAACAGTGTGGCCCCTGGACATGTCTCTCTCAAGGAATTCATTGATTTCCTAAATACAAGTCCTGGGTAAAATTTATTGTGGGTTCTTTGGAATTTATATTTTTTTAAGGTTTCAGAGTAGCAGCCGTGTTAGTCTGTATTCGCAAAAAGAAAAGGAGTACTTGTGGCACCTTAGAGACTAACAAATTTATTTGAGCATAAGCTTTCGTGAGCCACAGCATCCGATGAATGCATCCGATGAAGTGAGCTGTAGCTCATGAAAGCTTATGCTCAAATAAATTTGTTAGTCTCTAAGGTGCCACAAGTACTTATATTTTTTTTAAGTTATTTTAGGATTGTCTTTTTCGTTGTAAAGTGTGCTGAGGTGCCCCTATGAAGAAGGGTGGGAGGGTGAGGGGGTGGGTGTGAAAAATGACTGTCAAACTTCAAGGCTCTAAAAGCAGTCCTTCCTAGCTGTTTCAGATCCATCTAGCACCTATGTATCCACTGTGCTGCTGCCTGTGTCAGGTACATCATAAAGGTGAACTGATTTCAGTGGAAGGTTAATGGCAGATAGCAGGTCTGGTGGAAGACCAGCAGAGAGAGGGTTAAACATATTCACAATCTCAGGATGAGCTGGTCTTGATTGCAGGTCAGTTCAGATGCACCACTTATATACCTCAGCAGTGCTACTAACCCCAGGTCAGCTCCCAGTACCCTCTCTCCTTGGATCATGCTTGGGCCGCACCTTCTCCATTTCCAATGTGGATTCACAAGATGAATATCTTGGGTACAATTGACCACTGAGTATCTCTAGTTTGACACTGGGGTAACTGTACTGAAATCAAAGGAGTAACACTGGAAAAAGCCACAGTAAGGCAGAGGTGAGGCCAGCCCCTTATCTACCTGAGAGTAAGCTTTACTTTGTACCAACATTTGAACGAGCGTGTGGGGAGAATAGGCAAGGGCCAGTGAAATGGGCTGTGCCTGAATGACTTTGTGGAATGCTGGCGTTTTTACCTGCTCTAATATTCCTGCAACCTACTGCTGTAACCAAGAACTTGACACAGAATGAATTTGCAATGCCTAGCCAACCACCTAGCTGGCACATGACCCCTGTGTGCTAGAAAGTAGACAGTGCAGAGGTCTTGCTTGGTCTCGTGAAGTTATTTTTAAAGAAGGGTTGGGTGAGGGGAGGGAATTGCGCTGCATAAAGTGAAGCCAGGCTGGCGGAGCTGGCTGGGCTAACCCTGCGCTCCTCTCCCCCACACACCTGACCCAAATCTTTGTTCTTAAACTCTGGTTCAGACCTCAGAAGTTTTGAAAGGCGTGGTGGGGTCACATGTTGGATCCCTCCTCGTTTTCATCCTCAGCCACACTTCAGAGCAGAGCTGACTCCCGATCTGGGGAGGTCATTAAGTCTTCCCCTCTAAGCTCGCTGCCTGCTCATCCACTCCCTCTCTTTGCCTCTCAGCCCCCATCTACACCCAGAGCTTCCTCCCTGGTCTCTGCAGCCCCCCTGGCTTCCCCCACCACCACCACAGTCTCCCCTACTTACATCATTAACTCCAGCAGTACAAGACTAACCACCACCTACCCACCTTCTCTCCTAGATCCCCTCTCCCACTCAATCCCTCTCTTCTCTCCAGGCCTGAGAGCTGGGCTGCTCACTAGGTGTGCATGCCCAGGTGACAAGTGTGACTCCACTACGGCTATGGGGTAATTAGTGACTTGGGAAGCAGCATCCCCTCGCCTCTTGGATTGATGCACTTATGTGGTGAGTCAGCTGTCTCTCCTGAAACAGCAAGTTCTCATTAGCTATCCCATGCCTGGCTGCTCTGCTTTCTGCTCCTGCTGTGGGCTCAGCTGGGAGGCCTGGGTAGAGCAGAAGAGGCCAGCCTACTTCTTCCCGGGAGCAGCCCCATCAGGATGGATGAGTGGGCCTTTCGAAGAATGTCTGTCCCTCTGCATGTGCCAGTGGGTGGTGGGAGTAATTTTGGGGATGTAAGGGTGCTGGGACTGGAAACAAAAGCATTAAAATAACATGAGAGGCTGGTCTCCAGGTAGTTCTGGCCTGCCGGAAGCAGGAAATGCCAGGAAGCTTTTGAGAGGTTTCTAGCCCAAGCTTGCAGATCCTGTGGGTCCAGATAGTCTGGATAAAACCATCAGAAGTTAAACACAACAGCAAAGAAGTAAGAAATTGCTCTTCTGTCTCAGCATTAGGAGGAGGCTAGCGATGGCTCTGACCCATCCTGGGGACATTCCCCTCCAGATTCTTCACCAGGACTCTGGAACAATGAAAGGACAGGCTGCCCCCAGAGAATCCCTCTGATCTTTACTTTGAGCTCTGTGTGCTTCAGGGCAGGACCTGAAGAGATTACTCAGTCCTGCTGTGCAGTGCAGATATGATCAATACAACTGAGTCATATACCTGACCGTTGAGTCTCCGAGCATTGATTTAAGGTGCTCCCAGCGACACAACAAGACCTAAGCCCCAAAATTTGGGTTTGGCCCCCAAGCCTCCTCCCTGAAAGTTGAAGGAGGGCATCTCTAGCCAAGGTTTAGATCCAGAGGAAATTGTTACACGGTCTCTCTCTCTCTCTCGAGGACTAAGCGACAGCATCTTGTGATCAGACTCCTGCTGTATCTGGAGGTGGGGGTGGAAACAAGACAATCAAGGTCATCTGTGAAATATTTCTAGCAGCCCGGCAGCGGGGAGGCTTGCTGTGTGTTTGGAAGTCGGTGAAGCGAGACTGAAATGCTCCCTTTGGTTGTGGTAGAACCAGACTGTTCTCTCATCTGCCTTCGGTGATGCAGGGGGACTGAGCCTTATTTTGCTAGGTGAAAGATGTACCGTCCTGAATTTCAGCTTGTACATTTCAACCATCCCTCACTCCTCCCAAGGTTGTCTTGGCAGAGTTTCCAGATCCACAGAAAGGGCATATGTTCCCAAAGAGACACAGCAACCTGGCACTTTTACCTGGGAAGTTAAAAGAGCTTCCTTTAACCACCAGCAGCCTAAACCAATGGTTCTCAAAGCCGGTCCGCCGCTTGTTCAGGGAAAGCCCCTGGTGGGCCAGACCAGTTTGTTTACCTGCCTCATCCACAGGTTTGGCCGATCATGGCTCCCACTGGCCACGGTTCGCTGCTCCAGGCCAATGGGGGCTGCGGGAAGCAGCGCAGGCCAAGGGACGTGCTGGCCGCCCTTCCCACAGCCCCCATTGCCCTGGAGCGGCGAACCATGGCCAGTGGGAGCCACAATCGGCCAAACCTGCAGACGCAGCAGGTAAACAAACTGGTCTGGCCCGCCAGGGGCTTTCCCTGAACAAGCCGCTGACCGACTTTGAGAACCATTGGCCTAGACTGATGCTAGCAGTGACAGCAGAATCCCATTGGAGTCTGGCTCTGCAACATTATTACCTTTTATGTTTCCTGCTTGGGGAGGGGACGGCAGGACAGGATGTTACTATTTTAATTAATTAGTGGGCTGTAGTCTCTGCTAAACATAGCTCTGGCCTGGATCCAGCCTCCCTGTTAATAAAATAAACATGAGGCTAGAGCCCTGCTGTCCGTCAGCACAGGCTGCTTTTGGTGCAGGCATCTCATCACTCCAAACATTCTCATGCTCTGCTCCCCAGGCCAGTTCCAAGCTGCTCCTCCAGCCACTGCTCCCCGCCGCCCCTCTACAATCTCTACATCATCTCTGCCTCTCCACAGCATCCTGCCTGACTCACCGCTAAAGCAACACATCCCCTCCCCCCCACACACACAGACACATCCTGCAGCATCCTTGCATGAAGATCAGCACTTCTGTCCTTTCTAGCAGGAGGCCGCAGTGTCTTGGGGTTAGAACGCAGGAGCCTGCAAGCATGCCCTGGAGAGGCTACCAAGACAGTCTGGACCTGATAGACCAAGTGGGCAGTGAAGATGTCTCTTCCCTTTTATCCCTAGCAGGGGGTCTCACAACTGAGGGTTAAGGCACAGTGGCTGGGAGAAGCTTGCACTGCAGCTGTCCAGTCTCAAGGGGTAGAGAACTCCGGTGCTGTCATCCAGCACCTTTTACAAGCCATTACATTCACTGTGCCTGTGTATTTATAGGATTTTTTCCCCCCACAAGCGTGCTTTCGTTTTCTTCTTTCAATACAGGCCGCTTGCTTCACTGACCTGAAGTTGTGCCATCAGATGAGTGTACACAGCACGTTAATAGATTGCCTTGTGTTTGCCCACAGCATAGCAGAATCCTTGTTCGGTAGTTGCCCTGCTGTACAATGCACCCAAATCTCCTGGAGAGTTCTCCCTGGGCAGTGTAAATTCTCATGTACCTTAGAATCTACTTCAGTTTGATTTCATACTGCTTGTTGCATATCACTTAGCTTTAAGTTGTAACTTCTTTTGTATCTGTGTGAGTGCTTTGGGTTTTTTAAAGTGTTTTATATAACAAACAGTTGTGGGGGGGATTATTAGATGAGTGGGGATGGCTGGCTGGAAGAGGATCATTATTTGCTGCTTCTTTCTTAGAGGTCTTGTCTATAACTGAAAGGTGAAAACCACAGGCTTTTTTAAAGTCTGTATTCATAGAATACTTGCATGATGTCATGGTGCTTGTTCATCACAGAAAGGAGTGTAAAAATGACTTTATTACAAAGTTAAAGGTAAGGGTGGAGATCTTCAAAAAGGCACCTAACTCCCCTTTGTGCCTTTATCTCCTCTGAGTAAAATGTGATAGGAAAATAGATGATATAAAGTGGGAATTCTAAAATATCTAACTCTGTGGATTCCATCTAGTCTGTGTGGGGAGAGCTTTTGTGTATATTGGCTCAGATTAAAAAAAATTGCAAAAAGATCAGAGGAAAGCCAATAGAAATGAAAGTATCTTAGGGCTATGCTATCAGTCTAGGGGCTAGAGGTCTGCACTGCCATGCAGGAAGTCTGTGTTCAGCTTCTAGAATCCATCAATACAGCTTCCCAACTGGCTAACAGGGAAGCTAAAATGAGCTTTCCAGGAAGTGAGCTAGCCCTTCCTAACTCGGAAAGATAGGCCCAAGGAACTGAATCCAGGTAACTTGCACGGAGGTCCCTGCAGCACTTGGTGGTAGAAAGTTGGCTGGCCATCTGGTGCTGCTAAATCCCATTAGAGATAGTAAAACATACATCCATGTTTTCTTAATATTCTTGTATGTAAGGAGCTGCTGTAACTGCCACAGAGAACCTATGTGATCATGATCAGGAAGGGAGGTGGCTCATACAATCATGAATGAGAGGGGAGCTGAGCCAGTAAAATAATCTCTCTCTGCTAAGATGTGGCCATCTACAGTAGAACCTCGGAGTTATGAACTCACCGGTCAACCACACACCTCGTTTGGAACTGGAAACATGCAATCAGGCAGCAGCAGAAACCAAAAAATAAAAGGCAAATACAGTACAGTACTGTGTTAAAGGTAAATTGCTAAAAAAATAAAGTTTACATTTTTGTTGACTTGGTAAGGAAACTTTCTGTGCTTGTTTCATTTAAATTAAGATGGTTAAAAGCAGCATTTTTCTTCTGCTTAATAAAGTTTCAAAGCTGTATTAAGGCAGTGTTCAGCTGTAAACTTTTGAAAGAACAACCCCAACATTTTGTTCAGCGTTACAAACAACCTCCATTCACGAGATGTTAGTAACGCTGAGATTCTACTGTTCTGGAGACATTTGAGAACTCTGCAATAGACAACTGCTCGTGAATTTTAGGTAGCCTAGTCTAGGAGCTATTGGGCTGTTGTATTTTCTTCTCTTCTTGTTCTAAATTTAGTGTTGCTATGAACTGCTAAGCAGTTTCCACAATTCATCCCAAAGCTCCTTATATTTCAGTGGTAGGTGAATCTTTCTAGTCTGTACAGAGCTTCAAAAGCACTGGGATGAAAGGCAAGCAAGATAAAATAATTGTGACAGGAGAAGCAGGGCAAGACCAGCTCCTACGGAAATCTGGAGACTCACCATTAGAGTTAATGCTGTTGTAGCTCTACTGTTAATTAATCCCTTACAGGATCAATAGCCATCAATCTTGTGTGCTTCCTAGCCAGATGGCCTTTCAATTGGCTTTTAAGTCTTTTATACTTGTCTGTAGCTTAGTCCCTCCTGGCCCAGCGAGAGTGGAAAATGCAGCTCCAGTACAGGTCCCAGGAGTATAATGTAGCCGGATGAGCATAAAGGTTGCCATTCCTAATATGTCTATATGGTTTTGCTGTGGATCAGATGACATTCATTAAGGTGATGAGACGATGAGAATTCACCCAAATGATTGACCCACAGACCTTCATGTGGAGGATGGATTATGGGTGGCATGCCCAGTATCACCCTCCTTCATAAAACTCATCCCATATCAAAACAACGCTAGCTGTGAAAAGCTATAACCTCCCCATCCTTGTGTCTCCACTGGCTGGGAAAGACCGCAATCTCAAAATGGAGCCTATTTTTCCCCCATATTGACTTGCAGAGTCCATACAAACTCTATATTTGTTTTCCTCACCTCATGACAAGGTTCAATGGTGTGCTTTAAGCAACTGAAAAAACAAAGTGCCAGCAACCTGGCTTTGATGATCAATACAGTATTAAACTAATGTGCATAGTCCATCACTCAATCACCTGCAGCAACCCAGTGCTCACAAACTAGGCAATGCCAAGTCAGTATGTGCAGCCCTGTATTCACCAGCAGCCTTATAAACAATGCCCCATATACTGTGACAAACTTGCCCTAATTTTTGCAGCATTCCAGCTTTGTCTACGTTTAAAAAATACCTGAGGGTTTTATTAATTGAGGGATGTTCTGTAGCACAGAATTGATAAGTAAACTGACTTACCGCCCCTCTACATAGGTTACGTAATACTGCCCCCTATGCTATTAATGTTCAGTTTGAGATTGTAAAAAGAACTGCATTGCAGAAGCTGTCATGGAGGAAGGGGAGAGGGAGGTTTTGACAGTGGAGTATAAGATAGTTGTGGATTTCCGCATCTGCGAAGCAGTTCTGGATTGTGGGCTGAGCCCATCAGCTGAACGTTTCTGCTAAAATGATCAGCAGTGAAGTAATGTTAATATTGAATGTTAGGTTTCAGAATTAACAACCCCACGTGCAATGAATGGGGGCAGTTTGCACTTTTCTTGGATAAAGAAATAGATCAGGTCTAAACTTCTAAGGGATCATGGCACAGACTTACAGAATGACTAATCACGATGCGAATCACTTTACAGCATCTGACATTCTCCGTTTCTTCATCTGATTATGCTGAGGCAGTCGTAGCTTTGAGATCCCAAGTGAAAAGCTACTATTGCATTTGCAGACTTCCAGTGCTAAAAATAGTCTCAAGGGGCTGCACCGTACACCTCAGCAGCAGCTCTGATAGAAATTCAACAGCTCAGATCTCACGCATCATCATGCCCCGTTTTCTGTCTCAAGGTACCTGCTGGAACAGGATTTCCCGGGGATGAGAATTGGACCAGAGCCTACGACTGACTCCTTCATCGCAGTGATGCAGGGGGACGTGGAGGGGATCATTCCTGGTAATGCACTGGTGGTGGATCCGAAAAAACCCTTCAGGAAACTCAATGCTTTTGGCAATGCTTTTTTGAACAGGTCAGTGTATTGCACTTGTACACCAAGGTAGAGCTGCTCTGCAGTGTCATAAGTCCCCTGGTGAGCAGTACGATGAGTGTCATGGGGGGCAAGACATCACCCAAGCTTCTCCCCACATTACATTGGTGCAAAGCCACCCCAGTCACCCGGGGAGCACTCCTTTCCTATGATTCATTGTCATGGGTCAGACCTCCAGGCAAAATGGCCTGGACTGAGCTGTTTTATAACACGGACAAGCATTCACTAGAGAGCGCTGAGGACATCAAACTTGCTTTGTATCATATCCTACCTTGAAACTAATAGGGTTGAAGAATCACTGCATTCCACTCTGCTCTCCCCTGCTTTTATATTCCTAGAGTCCTCTACAATGCAATCAGTTCAGTTCCTTGGCCATATTCATCTCTGGTGTAACTCCACTGAAGCCAGCGGAAAAATATCAGAAGTGAAACTGGCGCAATGTGTTCATGTTTCGTCTCTGAATTTCAGCATTGCTTGAGCATCCCTTGAAACAGTATACGGATCTCTCCATTCTGTTGCACTGGTTTCAGATACAAACTGACTAGGGCTCCAACTTCCCACGGGACAACCTTTGCAAGGAGGATGTATGCTGTGTCACAGCTAGACGTGGGCCCTATGCTGTGCTGTTCAGATCTTAACTTCTCCAAAATTCAAGGCCTTGGGTTTGGGCTCATTTCTCCGGGCCCAAGACAGCCAGTGTGAGCATTAGGTCTAGGCAGCCATGCAGACCTTCCCCACTCCAGGGGGCCAGTAACACACAAACCCTAATCCAGACAGAGCACCAGTCCCAGCCTTTCCTGTGGCCTTGTCCGGCTCCAGTACTAGCATTGGCAGCAGAAACTGAGTTCTCCAACTGCCCTCCCTCACTTTCCCTGACCGTGCATGGTACGCAGCAAAGGCGGGCATGCCAGACACTCTGCCACATGTTCTGCAGCATTGCACTTTGGCTCCACTCCTGTAATCAAAAAGCAGCAGAGCTGCCACTAAGAGAGAAATGTGGAGGTATTGCTGCAGCCAGGCAGGAGATGGCGTGGGCGTACTGGGCGGTTGGGGAGAGATGTCCTGTGACAGAGAGCTAGATGGATTCCTATAGGTGTCAGTCCACAAAGAGCCTCCCTGTGCCTTCGGTTGACTCTGAAAGTGACATTTGATCACAGCACACTCTGACAATGCCAGTGTGATGTGGCACTAGTTCCAGAGAAATTTCCAGCCGTTTTCAATGTCCCACAGGGTCCAGAACATCTGAATCCAGCCAATGACCAGGACTTGTGCCAACCCACTCTTTCCTCCAGGATAGGGGGTGGTTTGCACTATGGAAATAACAGATCCTCTACTTAGGGCACAGAGGTATTAGATCAAAAAAGCACCATTAAGAGCAGCTCGGAAAGGAGTTGCAGAAGCTTCCTCACCACAGAAAGAATGCAGGAGAGCCCTTGCTGCCAGAAACATTCAGGGTGAGGGACAGGAGCAGTAATAAAGAAGCTAGACAGAGCATGAAATACAAATGCACCTTACTTTGTATGCCTGACTTATGCTGATGACTTGCTCCTAGTACAAACCATGAATCTTCATATTGTTGCTAAGCTTCCAGTGGACTAGCTCATCTCATCACACCATGCTCTGTTATCCTATCATCCTTCTGTGCTGAAGGAGCTGAATGGGTACATGGGAGGTATGTGGGGGCATTTATCTGCACCAGTGATTCAGTGGCAGGAGGAGAAGCACAAGTCCTGCTGTTAATTCAGGGAATAGCCAAGAAATCTGATTAACCCCCTCTTTGCCAACACCAGTGTAGTAAATAGAAAGGGGCAGTGTTTTCTGAACTGCCGGCTATAGAGACTTCAAAGAGGGGAAGTCTGGTACAGTGCGCAAGGGGGTGCATTTTGCCTAGTGCATACAACTACATAAAGCAACAGCCAACTGCTTAAGAAGATAAGTAAGTACCTAAAAGAACTGTCCTGCTATTTTAGCCACAAGAGGCCATGGGACAGCTCCTCAGTGAAGTGAACAAAGTTATACCAGTATACACCAGCTGAGGATCCGGCCTACTGGCCAGAGGGAGGCAGGGTCCCCAAAAGAATTAGGAAGCTTATTTTCCAAGTGCGGCAAGTGCTACAGCTGGGAAATACATACCAAGAGCAGGATATCTCTCTGCTAGTGAACACTTGCAGGATCTGCATATGCAGGGGAGATGGGGATATCATCACCCAGGGAGGCATTGGCTGCTCCATCCCTTTGCATTGTATTCCGTGGGTCATTCCAGAGAATGAACATGCTGCTCAGTTCATTAGCCTTTCAGTAAATACACTTCTGGAGAGAACATATTTTAAATTCTGACAATCAGGCCATGAATAGTTAAAGCCAGGGAACAGAGAGCCAAATACTACCCTGCTTGTGTAGTAACACCAAGGTTAATTTGGCTCAGTATGTTCAATCTGAGGATAATTGTATGCGGATACTGAGCCTCTTGACTCTAAGAGTTCAAATCCAACCCAGGCTAGTAGTGGCTACCACCTGATGGCTGTGATTGTTTAGCTGTTAAATTGCAGCAGCACCCAAAAATCCCCATCAATATTGGGAAAGATTATATTCTGTCCTATATGTAGTTCTGTTGTTGAACCAAATTCCATAGTGCATCCCTGGCAATCCCCTGTATCTGTAGTGAACTGTGGCTGGTTATTTTAAGCCATCACTCTGGCACATATGATCAGTTGCCTATAGAATTGCTCAATGATACCATGGGGGGAAAAAAAAAAGTAACATTCCCTAAACAAATTAAGAGAATCAACCCATGTCTGAAGTGGGTGGGATTTCTAACTGAGACAAGAATCTCACCAGCCTGTTAAAGGAAGTCGCAAATATAACTTGGTCTAGTGAATGAGTCATCTGAATAGTCAGTCATAATTGTCAGCCAGTCACCACGAAGATCAGACTACCTGTCCTTCCCCCTTGCATTTCAGGGTTGTAGCTGCATAATGTGGTTGGAATTTTTCCTTGATGAAGATCCTGGTATCATTTCACCTTATAGTGCAGTTCTACTCTGAAAAGTGGTATCAGCAGGACATCATAGTGCAGAGGTCCCCAAACTGTGAGGTGCACCCCCTACAGGAGCACAGAGGAATGCTTGAGGAGCACAGAGGAATGCTTGAGGAGCACAGCTGGGGTTCAAGCCAGCCCCCACAGGGGGAAGAGAGGGAGCCCCTCCAGGGCCCTGCCTACCAGCTTCCAGCATCTTACCACATACCCATTCTCCTTCCCTGCAAGCCAGAGCCCTGACAGGGGTAAGGGGGTACATGAGGTAAAAAGTTTGGGGACTACTCTCATAGGGGTTCATTTTTGTTGTATTGGGTCAGGTTTTCTGCTGCATTCAGCTTCCCCTAAGTGCAGCAGAGACGCGGGTAAGCAGGTAACAGCTGTTGCTCTCAGTTTCTACAGAGCATCAGGTGCAGGACCCTACACCAGCTGGGGATCACTGGGGCAACACTTTGGCCCTCTCCTTGACCAGGACGTGCCATGGGGGCTGAAGAGAGGGAGACACACATACACTTTGTATCAGCAGGGGCTCCCAGTGCCCCAGTCCTGGGGCAACTTGAATGGCACAAAGTGCATGGAGCAGGACCAAAACTCTGGCCCATCACTTTTTCACATCAAGTCTGTACCAATGGCCAAACTGGGTCTCCCTGTTTGATTATTATCAGCAGTAACAGAGACTCTGGAAGCTAGTCTGCCCCCCCATGTATGGTACAGTTGTGCAGTCCTTACTCTCTTCACCTGGGTTTGGCCCTGCAGCTGGAATTTAGCTACCACCCCCTGGGTCAGAACAGAATCCAGCTCTCCCTTCCTTCCTCCACCATCAGAGGGGTGTTCTTACTCTCTGGATAGAGAGGGGGGTAGCAGATGGAATTGCAGTCACACCCCCTTGAAGGCAGATCAAAACCCAGCAGAGAAACAGCAAGGGACCAAAAGAAACATTGCAGACTCAGTCCTGAGAAAACAGCTCAGCCCAGGCATGGTTCCCCCAAACCTTAGGTCTCAAGGCATGAAACAATTGCAGAGCAGCTACCTTCCACCTCACTTGTGTCCAAGGAATAGTCTTGCCATGATAATATGATCCTCTTGAGTCCTAGCAGCCCTTAACTGCTACAGTTATGCTCCCCTCAGCCCAAGACTATGACAGCTACTGCCTGAAGAGAAACTCCTCTTTTCCCTCTCATGTTCCACTGCTTCCCTTTTATGGGCTGCTTCACGCCCACCCTAGCACAGCTATCAGTTGCTCCTCTCAGTCTCAAAGTCTGACAAGCCACACCTGCCAGCCCTTTCCACCAGATCTAGCACCTCTGCTTGCCCAAAGAAAGTGTTTAACCCCATCCTGGTTTCCACACCAATGGATATTAGATTGTATGCTCTGGGGCTCTGTCTCACTAAGTGTGTGAAGTGCACGGTACTGAAGAAACAACCAACATCAGTGACACTAGTTTGTCCAGATGCCACAGTGACTTCAGCAGCACTGTTGGACTGTGTTCCCCCATCCTGACAGCACCCAGCTGTCCAGTATGCCAAATTTACCTCTGGGTTGGGCTAAAAGTTCTTCTGGTGCTACTGCTTCCTCCCATGATAATGCATGGCTGTTACTTTTCATGCCAACTTCCACTACCTTCCACCTTGCCCCACACACAACTCCCCTCCCTCATGACATGATTGCAAAAGGGGCACTCATGAAATACTACCATGGGCCAACAAGATAAATAACCGTTTACGCTTTTGGTCTTTTGGCTTTCTCATCAGTGAGGTCAGAAGGGTCAGTTTTGCTTTCTGTTTATAGCCAGCTTTGCTTTTGGGTTTCCTGGCATTACCACTATGCTGTTGCTTTTTCAGATGTGTTGCTGTTTCAGCTCAGTTGAGTCCAGAACCATGTTTACTGGAAGAAAAACAAAAATCCTTTTTCACAGCAATCTAAACAACAAAAGAAAATAGTTTTCTCCACATTGGGATTTGCACATTGTTTTTCTTTAGCAACCTACATTTGGGGCCCACATGGAAAAAGTGCTGCATGCCAACAGAGTGAACATAAAAATATTTTCCAGAAGAGCCAAATAAACATAGAAGGGACTAGATTCTGGTTTCATTTTCACCTGTGTAAATGCAGAGGAACTCCATTGATGTCAACAGAGTTCTGGATTTACCACAGTGTAAATGAGATCAGGATCTGAACCATACATCCAGAGGTATCAATTTATCACCAGATTTTTTTCCCCTTCTTTTTACACAGATTTGTATGTGCCCAGCTGCCCAACCCAGTTCTAGAGAGCATCAGTGTGATCGATACTCCAGGGATCCTTTCAGGAGAGAAGCAAAGAATTAGCCGAGGTAAGGGCTAGGCCATCTTCTGGCTTGGAGACACAAATAGAGACCAGTATTCAGAGTTTCTTTTCAAACTATAAAAACTCAAGAGTTAGGTAACCATAATGGGAGTCTTCAGAGTTACCTCATGGTCATATTGATCTAATATTGGACTTAGTGTGCAGTATCCTATACGGTACCGGAAATGGTCCCAGAATGGGCTGCCAACAGGGACTGAATTAATTGCATCTCACCCAAGCAGATATGGGAGAACCAATACAAATGGAATAAGCATTGACCTGGAACCTAAGCTGAACTTTTCTGAGGTTTGAGAAGGTCTGTCACCTGGTAATTTCCCCACCATTATTTTTTTATTTTATTTAATTTTCTGCACTGCAGGTTCTGGTTGGGCATTCAGCAGGAGTGCAGGCTGTAACTGTCTGGTGTCTGACCTGACTCAAAGCAGAGAGTGGCAAGAGCGCAATGCAGTTTAGTGGTATTCAGGACTCCTTTGTGCTAACCCCAGCCCCGCCCCTTGCTGTATGATCTTGGGGGAGTCATTTAGGACAGAAATGTCAAAAGTGTCCACTCATTTTGGGTGTCTCCATTTTTGAGAGTCCAGCTTGAGACATGCAGATGTCTCATCTTAGGCACCCAAAAAGAGTGGATAGTCTTCAACATTTTGGCCATAACATCTTGGAATCTGTTTTTTCATCTGTCAAGTGGGATTGGTGACACTTGCATTTCCTGAGATTATGGTGATACAGCAGTTCATGTCTGCAGAGTGTCTTGATGACAAAAAGCGCTATGCAGGTGCTAGGATGAATAACCTAGTAAGTGATACCAACAACCCCAAACACAGGTCTGAAAAAATAAATGTTTGTGAAAGTCATGTTTTAATGCTTACTCAATTAAATCTCAACGCAGGTCTTGTTAATCCCTCTCCCTCATCTTAATGCATGCCCTTCCCCTAATGTTTCTGATGCCCTGAATGCCTTTTCTAGTATTGCATTTATCTCCATCCCATAAATAGGGCTTTTATTGTATATTTCACTTTCTCTTGTCATTGAGTAACCAACTCTGCATTGACCAAGGTTTAATGCTTTTTGCTGACACCTGGTAGCAAGTTCTCAGTTAAAAAACCAACAGAGGTATAAGATACACTGACAATATCCTGTAGCAAAATGGACCAGTGTTTTCTGCAGTCTCTGCGGTAAATTTCCCCACTGCTTTTCTACATGCCTCTGAGGTTGTGTCTACACTGCAATCAGAGATGGGACTGCAGTATGTCTGAATATTTCCAAGCTAGCTTGGATCTAGCTAGCTTGAATAATGACAGCAATGAAACCATGACAGTGCAGGCTGTACAATCCCACCCAGAAGCCTGTGTATGTACTCGAGTAGCTAGCCCATGCCTGCCCATGGTTACCGGCGCTAGCTAGGGCACAGATAGCGTCGGTTACTCTGATTGCAGTGTAGACATATCCTGTGTCCTATCCCCCCATCTTAGCTGTGGCAGGCAGCATACTGGGAGCTCTCTTGCTTGGAGCATTGTGTCAGTTGGTCACACAGTATCAGTTTGCAGATTACAGACTGGAGGAGTGCTTCAGCACACAGGACCCAGTTCTTCCCTTGACTCTATTGACTCTAATGCAGTCAGATGGTGATAGATTGGGCCAGTGACTTGAAGTAAAAAAATCAAGGGTACTGCTCCAGTTGCATCTTGGATCACTGACAACCACCTGCCACACAGTTTGTGTAAGGAAGAATGTGGCCATCTGCTGCTGTTTGAGCAGCTAATTGTCCCACACGCCAAAGCCCTTTCTACACTAAAATTGTAGCCAAGTCAAGAGAAGCAGTGACAGCGTGGTTGTCCCCTGACCGCCACTCAATCAAAAGGTACGGTGTAGAAGAGACGTAATGTGCCCATAACTGAATTAAAATCCAGGACCATCCTAGGCTTTAGCCTAATTACAGGTACATGGCTGGGTTGTGTCTACATTCATCTTGTAGCAGGTTGTATAATGACCTGGTTAGGGTTGTAGGGCCAGATCTTCCACTAGTGTAAATAAGTGTAGCTGTTGAAGTCAATGGCCTTATGATGACTTGCACCACCAAAGGATCTGCTTTACAGCACAGAAAGGGTCTAAAGGGTCAGGGTGTGATACATGAGAGAAGAGGCTGCCCACAGCTCTTCTGAAGGAAGCCATGTTTGAAAAGGGGAATTTTAACTCCCAACTATGATTGCGAAGAAGCAAGAAGAGGTGGGGAGGCTGGCCCCACCCGTCTGGCTAGCCAGTTGCTCTCATTGGCAAGCTGGTGTCAGAGGCAGGTGGAGCAGCAGTGTGGTTTCTGAGAAAAGAATGGGAAAGTGCCAGGAATTGCAGATACAGCAAAATGCTTTCCCCGCTCCCACACCTTGCCAGCTCACTGAGATTTCACTTGGGCACCTAACTTAGACAAATGTCTGGCAGATGTTGCCCAGTGGAGACCTTGAAGTGTCTTAGCTGAGACCGCGAAATAGCTAGGAGCGGGAAAAGAATGGCTTTTCTTCAGGGAGCTTGTGTGTAAGGACTATGAAGCCTTGCTTTCCTGTGGTGTAGTGTCCTGAAGGGACAGCTTCCACGGATCCCAATATTTGAAAACTATTTGAAGGGGAAAATAAGGGTGATAACAGGGGTGGTGAAATACGTAGGATGCAGCTGATTTATTTCTCCCCTTGAATGAACTAAACCAGCAATTTATTTAAAAAAAAAAAATCCTTAAAGCTAGGAGCTCTCCCAGCTAGCAACATCTCACTGGCATCCATAGATCTCCTTCTCCCACTGATGTGGAGCAGGCATTATTGGAAAACTAAGACTAGAGCTACACTAGGAGACTCCTGCATGCTGTGTTGAAGTGGTTTAACCCACAGGGGCCTGGCATGTTTCCACAAGTCCTAGGAAAAGAAGCATAGTAATAATCCCTGTCCCAATGGTCCAGGGAGTCTTGGATGCCACAGGGACACACTGGTTCAAGGCAGAATCGGCACACTTTGGGGACTGCATGGCCCAGGGGACTGAGAGTGAGGTAGGGAGCCTCTCACTAATTTGAACCCAGCGAAGGGTCACGTGGACCAAAACTCACTGCTGTCTGCTAGGCTACTGAACAGCCACTGTCAAATGGGGGGGTGGGGGGTCACAGTCCATTTCCAGTAGGCAGGTGACCCCTCAGAACACCAGCACACATTAGTACTAACTGCCCCCTTGCTGGCAGTCTCAGTAGAGAGAGCCTGGAGACTAGACACCTCATCCACTCTTAGGGGTGGTCCCTCCCAAGCAGGGATGAGGCCTGCAGGAGTTTAATATCACAGCCCACATTGCAGCTGTGCTGTGAGTAAACAGTAAGCTCCAAGCCAATGCTCTTCCCAGGCACTAACGTTACCAGTGGTCACCCTGCCAAAAGAAAGTCCTGAAGGACCTTGAGGATTCTGGATGTCAGAACAGTCAGGCGCAGCACACGGAGGAGCTGAAGGCCCATGCTGTCTGTCAGTGCAAAGGTCCAGGGTGTCTAATGTGTAGTAAGAACTCCATCGCTCAAGCAGAACAGGACCAGAGTCACAAGGCCGAGTGCCAGAGGGAAATTCCACAGAGGGGGGTAGATGGCTGTGAAATCAGGAAAGCGAAACCTGGCTGCCCTCTTCCGCTCCTGGAGCATAACATGTTCCTTGCCTAGGGATCACTAGGGTCAATGCTGCTGTCCTTCAGGGGTGGAGCTAGCTCACTGGGAAGCAAATGGAGGCTTGATTTAAAGTACCTGAGGGAAGTATTGCCTGGAAGTCACAGCACAGGGCATCCCTTCACTGCTCTGGACTCTCCTGGGCACGAGAAGAGTTGCCATTTGTCTCTCTTTCTCTTGCTGAGATGGGTGTCGGTGTCCACGTTTAAAGCATTTGTCACTATCTAACTCTGTATCTCATTCCATTTCCTTCCCCTTTCTTTTATTTCCTCCAGCGCAAGAGGAGGGCTATAGCAGTCTGCGTAGGTGCCCGTATGGAGGTATTCGTACCAAAGCAACGATCGCTTTGTAGTCTTGGCCGCTTTGATCATTTGATAATAATACTGAATGCTTCCTCTCTTCAAAGCATTGTTCAGATATTGCATAACTAATCCTCACCATGCTCCTGGGAGGGGAGGTTTATGCGCACCTGTGAAATGGGAGTAACTGTGACACAAGGGGGGAGGGCGCAGATTGTGCCATGTCACACAAGGACTCGGTAACAGAGTAGGGACCAGGAGTCAGAGGTTTCTGCCTCCTTGCCCCTATGTGCAAATCACTAGGCCATGCCTCCTCTCTTTATTTTGCAGCGATGCCCTGCATGGAGCAGTAAACTGAACCACACTCCTAAATAAGCCAATAATCCTCTGATAACAATAACTCATCCACTGCTATAGCAGGGCAGCACTGGAGGGCTAAGCATTGCACACTTTGCTAACCAATGATTGACAGCTTCACACTGGCCTAAAGATAGTCCTCGGCTAAGCAAATGGAATTTCACTGAATGCAGTGGTGTTCTGGCTGGGCTGTATTGGGCTCTTGGTTGAGGTAAGGTTTGAATAGACATCCAGAAATCTGAGTGCTTGTTTGAACTAAATCTTCTCCTAGTGAAAATCCTTCAAGCCAGTCTGCTTTTCTTCCCCCACTAGCAGTTGAGTGTGAGAGCCTAGCCTGGAGATAAAGGATAAGAGCTGGTAAACTGGCTTTAGGTTTCATTTCCGACACACGCATTTAGCCACATCCATTTTTGCTGGCTCAAGTCCAGCCCAGGGATCTGCACAGCCAAGGAAATGTATATTCTAGCCCAGATGTCTCTCTTAGGAAGAATGAGCATCAGTGATGAGAAATGCAGGGCAAAGTCATTCTTTTGAGGAACAAGTTTGTCCGTGAAAGTCATGCATTTTCGTGGTAGTGTAAAGTTGAAATTAATAGCAATCTTATGTAACTACAGAACCCACCAATAGGTTCCGCCTGTAATGGCTGTGCTTGGAGCAGAAAGGAGAGCAGCCAGAGGGCTTTTCACCTCCTATCCTGCATGAAAAATTAAGTTAAATAGATACTGTCAACAAGAAACTAATTTTGCAAAAAGTTTCTTTACCAATATCAAGAACAGTGTGATACAGAGCTAACCAAAATTATTAAAAAGGGACGAATTTTAAACCTGTGCCTAGTCTTCACCACAGATGCTGTTTGCTTACATTTTGCATTTCACTCAACTCACAGGATGAAACAACATTGGTCAATTTCAGCTTCCTCATTCTCATCCATCAGCACAACGCTGTTACAGTATTGCCAGCTCTTGTAATATTATCACAATATTTGGTATTTTACCAAATGCTTCTGCTCCTGGAGTCATATGATTACATGAAACTCAGATTTATTTTTTAAAAAAAGCAAGTTGTAACTGTCCTGGTTGCAGAGAAAAGCTTGAAAATGTGACCTGAGCATAACACTAAAGGCTCAGAAACCAGAACCAATAAAAAGAACCCAAGATCTTTTTTTTAATGTCTCATAATTTTTAAGCCAGTCTCATGACTTTTTGTCACAGCCTTACTCATGAATTTTGAATGCTCAGTGGTGGAAATGCTGCAGTTGTGTTGTGTTTCCACCAACAGCGGAGAGGCAAATGTTGTGTTTTTGAAATAAAACAACATTTTAATTCCTAATAGGTTTCTGTAAGATATTTTATTTTTATAACCATAGTGACTTCTCGATGTTTTCTAAGTGTTTCATTTATTAATCAGGCAATGTTCTATCATATTTATGAATCAGATTTTAAATCAATTTACATTATTTAAGCAGATCACTTTTTCTTTCAATGCACTGAATAATGATTGATGATGAAGGTATTTCAAAGTTGTCAGTAGCTGTGGCTGGATGAGTGAAGGTTCTTACTGCAGATGGTCATTAAGATGGTCATTAGATTTTTCCAAGGGCTCAGCACTCTGGGTTGGGGCCAGATTTTCAGAAGTCAGTATTCATAAATGGGATCAGATTTTCAAAAGAGACCTAGCCACAAGTGTCACGATAGGAGCTGCTGGATGCTGAGCGTTTTTGAAAATCTGGACCTTATTTATGTGCCTAAATGGGAAATTAGCTCTTCTGAAAATCTGGTCCCAGTTGTGGGTGCTGAGCACTTAAAAAATCTCACTTTGAGTTCTTTTCAGAATGTGGCTCCAAAGTACCAAGAAATGCTGAGTCTGGCTGATACAAACTATGAGATTTAACACTTAAAGAAAGTAGCAATTATATTGTGTAATAAAAAACAGCATGTTGCCAGGAATGTAGGTTCTGAGAAACATGAGAACTGGCTCGTCTCTCCCAGGTTTTACACCCATCTGACTCAAATGCTGTTGCTGAAATTATTCTTGATTTACCCTGGTGTAAGCGAGAACCGAATCAGGCTCCTGGTCTCTTCTTAGCCCTGAAACCACTACAAAGCAGGAGATTGCTCTGTTCCATTACAAATACTTGTTAATGTAAATGTTAGTATTATAAAGTTGACATTAACACATCATTCCTGACTGAGAAAGCAGTGAGACTTGCACTGCAGTGTAGTCACTTATACCTTAGCTTTAAAAACATTTACATAACCAAGATGTGTGAGAGGTTTCCACTAGCCAGTTTCTCTCTCTCTCTCTCTAGCGCGCACACACACACACTCCACCAACCCACCATTTTTCATGCACTCTTAGTGCTTTAAATTGCTAGCTCTGTGTTCAATTATTTCCTTAAGCACAGGCTAGGGCGGAAGTATCATGATGAGCCCTGCTCTGGGAATGATGACATGTTACATTCATATAAGTCTTTTCATCCTGAAGAGTTCCTATGCACTTTACAAGTACATCCAGAGAGGGAGATAGAAATATCTTTACCCATCACTGAAATGCAGCCACCTCTGCAGAGGAACAGGGCAGCTGTTTAAAACAATAGGATAGGACAAGATGTGAAGAAGAATATAGGATCCATCATGCCTCCTTCTGTTTTAATCTTCCCTTCCCTTTTGCCCTCCTGTTGCTGCTGCTCCCTCCAGCTCTAACTATACTCCTCACCCTATCTTCTCCCCATAAATCCATTTATCCTCACCTCGAGAGGCATCTGCCCAAGCCTTGGCCTTTCTGCCCTCCTTCTCCCCTTCGTCCCCTCCCTTTCAGACTTCACCCCCATGCCTCCACTCTTTGTTCCAGCTGGAACAGGCACTCTTCCTCAAAGACGATCACCACCATCCATGACCTCTTCAGCTTTCTCTCCCTCCCTCTCCTGGCTCCGGCTGAAACCTAGATTCCCATCTCCCTGCAGCCGCTGTTTCTACAGCCTTTTTGCACACTCCCTACTTTGATTCATGCACAAAGGGCCATGGCAAGGGCACAGGACTCCTCCTCTTTCCACCTCTTGGCCCTTCCTCTTCCCCCTTCTCACTCATTCTTCTCTAAAGAACTCTCCATCCAACTCTTCTCCATTTGCCCCTCCATGGAGTCATCACTTATACTCACCTGACTCCCTGCCCACTTCACCGACTCAGCTTCTTGCCTCTCCTTCCGCTGCCCAGTTTCCTGCCCTCAACCCTGGTGATTTTGGGTCCCATGTTGATGTCCTGTCTGATTCATTAGATCCTGCCTCCTCACCACCTCATTTGATTTCAAACCCTAGATCAACTCTTTGACCAAAGTGGCTACTCACTCAATCTTCTCAATAAACTCAGATCTCTTATTGTGGCTGTTCCCTCTCCTGGCCATCATCTCTGCTCCTTCGACATTGCTCATGGTGCCCCTCTCTGACTCTGCAACCCACTAACTGTGAAGCCTTGGGCAAGTCACTTAACCTTTCTGTGTCTCCGTGCCTACATCTGTAAACTAGGCATGATAAAATGTCTCTCCCTCCCCAGGGTGTTCTGAGACTCAGTTCATTAATGTTTGGAAACACATTGAGATCCTTGCTTTAGGGGTGCCAAGTATTATTATTATTTAGGACTGATCCCTCCTATCTGGTGACATCTGATAAGAACTCAGGCTGAGGGGGATGCAATGAAGGGATTACTCCAAAGTAGGCTGATGGAAACAGGCTTATGTTGGCTGGTGGGAACTCATTTGGCATTTGCATGGGCAGTGCAAGTACAGAATGCAAAAGGGCCTAGAATAGTGCTGAAGACTGACCTATAGAGCAATTCCAGGTGCTCCCCAAAGTTGAGATACTGTCACAGCAGCTGAGCCTATTAGTATTCAAGTCATGATACATCCCACTGGTTTGTAGCCCAGTGTAGGATGCCCTTACGGTATCCAGGAGGAGTGTTTTTTGACTCAGACCCAATCTCTCCATCGGTGGAAGATGCAATCTCACTTCCTTAGGGTTTTCTTTGGTATAAATTCAGTGGCCAGGTTCAAATTTGCAGGCAATACCAAAATCTGATGTGGGGGGTGGAAGTCACTGGCAGATGGAGCCAAACAGTGCAGGAAGTTGCACCGTTTAGCACCGTGGAGGCTGCGGGCTACAAATGGCTTTTCTATTTTATCCCCTCTTGATCTTATTTCCCCAAAAGCTCTAAGTGCTACAAAGAATGCGTGGAGCTGGGGCTGGTCATGGAGGTGTTCACAAGAGGACCTGTATCTCTTTAAATTTAGTCCGCCCTATGAAAAATCCCCCCCCCCCCCCGCCCATCAGACTTGCCGATTTGACATGCTTGTCGGCCCTGGAGCTGGGATAAGTCCGTTGACTGCCTCTCAAGCTGGCAGAAGAAAACCTGTCCCATGAAGAAACATCTGATGGAAGCAAATAGTTTTCCTGTTTATCTTGTCTGCTTCCCCTTCCACTGTCGGGACTCATTTTCCATTCATGCCTGAGTCTTACATAGCAGCAAGGGAATGTGATTTCAGAGCAAGAGTAAATGCTGGGGCAGGGCATCTGCTTATATCTCTTGCTGCGTTTTGCCAGTGAAGTTCCAGCAATCAGCACCTTGAGACTCATTAACTCAAGCAGGCCATGGAAAGCCCAAAGGAATTACATTCTACTCAGATGTGTTGCATTGTATTTGACACTCAAAGGAGTTTATGAGCACAGCTCCTATTTGTGCCAAGCAGAGTGATAAACAGCTCTCTCGCATGCACCACTGCTGCATTTCAGTCCTCTCTGTAGTCATTTGCACTGACAGGCACAGCTAGATTCAGAAGGAAAACAGGTGCAGGTGGGGGAGATTTTTTAACAAAAGAGTTTAGAGAGGGGTGGGAACTCTTGCACTCTTCAGCACAGGATGATCTGTGAAAAGGAAAAGGGGAGATGGGTATAGAGCCAAGGCTGACTTTGGAAATGATTGAGTTTATGCTACAGCTACTCCCTTCATTTGGGTCCTGACAAGGTCACATGAATTCTATGGAAGGCAAGCCCTATTGAGGTGCTATTTCAGCTAGCCAAGTGCCTGGGGAAATCGCTGACCAGATGAGTACTTCGATTTTTTTTTCCAAACATATAACAGAGTATGGGTTATTAACTCTCAGATACTTAGCCACCCAGATACCAAGGTGATGGGCTTGGTATGAAATCTAGGCCCAAGTCTTTAACAAAGGCATGCCTAAAGATAGGATCCTAAATTTTTATTTTAGGTGCCTGAATTAAAAAGTCTTATTTTGAAAGGCCTTTTCAAAAGTGCTGAGCCCAGCAGCTCCCACTGACTTCACAGAGAAGTGGGGGTGCTCAGCACTCAAAAATCAGGCCAATTACTTTGGTGCCTAAATACTGATTTAACATCCTAACTTGAAGCACACATGTTTTTATACAAAATATGGGCCTAGATGGATACATAGGGCCTAATTCTGCTGTCACTTATCCATTTTACCCCAATCTAACTCCAGCAACATTGTAGTTACTCCTGATTTACACCTGTGTGAGATCAGAATCAGGCCCTATGTCCTGGCCAAATTCCAAGTCGAGTACTCTAACTCCTCCAAAATTCCCCTGGCTGTTTCAATTGGATATGGTGTTTGTCTTTGCCTGTTGTCCTAAATTGTTGTGCCAAATACCACCCCAGACGTGGCTGCATTTCAGTGGTGGATGAAGTGATCCCTGTTCAGTACATATATGGTACTTTAGTAAAATGGTAAAAAGCTTTTGGGGTGCCACCCGAAAAGACTGCATAAAAGTAAGATCTTTACATTTTCTGTCTGACCTTTTCTTTAATAAAGTGGAGAATCCCCCTTTCTCTAGAATGCACATACACCTCTGTCCAGTAATTCATCAGCTATTTCAATGAGATCTGCTGATGAAAACTGCTCTCTAAGAGCAAGGTATTATAATTGCTGTGGCTTCCTCCACAATATCATACCCATTTACTGGTTGGAAAATTGAGGCACACAGATTAGGGCTCAAATACTGGCCCTGTTAAAGTCAATGGGAGTTTTGCCATGCATTTCAGTAGACCTAAGATTTCACCCTTGGTGACTTGCCACACAAGTTGGTGGCATAGCCAGGAACAGAGCCCTGGAGTCCTGTCTTCTAAGTACAAGGGCACGCTGCCTCCCGCAAGGTATTGCAAAAGACAAGCTGATACATTCTCATACATTTATTCAAGGGAGTTGAACGGGAGTTTAAAAATGATTTGGCTGAATATAGCAACTGCTGCGCCCTAACCACTTTGAACCCAGCAGAAGGGAAGTTGCATGGTATGGTTGTGGTGGGAAGAGCATCTCTGTTGGCTAGAGGAGTGTAGCAGTTGGAGCTCCTCAGCTAGCCAATATGCTGAGCAGCGCAAAAGGTGATGTCAGGGGCATGTGGGTAGGACACTGGCTTGTCATATTGTATGCTGGGCTCAGCAGGATTTCAAAGAGAACCATGAAAAATCTCATGTGGTCAGAGGGGAAAATAAAAATCTATGTTTTCCATATCTATGTTTCACAAACTGTCTGATTTAGAGACACACCCAAACCTAACCCCTAGGTTTGACTATCCTGCACTCTAGTGTATCCTGAGCAGCTGATTCAAAAGCTTGCATCTCTGGGATTATCGACAATGCTGCCTTTGAAAGTGAAGTAAAATGTAAATTATATGTCTTTTGTGGCTGACCTATGTGGTGAGATGATCTCGCTCATGTAAAACATGGTTGGTGTCAATTTTTTAAACATAATAGGACAAAGATAGCCCCATAAAAACTAGATAAGACCTGAAAATAGACTATTTGAGAACTTTATATTAGAGTTTGATTTAAGGCTATTTATATATTTGTATATTTTGACATGAGATCTTGACAGTTTTGTTTTACTAGTTAGAAAGCTTTAACTTTTTGAATCTCAACAACTGCTGTCATTAAATAATTATTGTCTGATACCCTCCGATCATTTCCTGCAACTGTGAACAGAGATAAAAATCTTTTTTTTTTTAAGTTTAAAAGTAAAATCCATATTATCCCTCCAAATTATAAAAAAAATACAAACTAAATTCTACCAAGGCTAAATATTGTTAATTAGGAGAACAAAATACACTCAAGGCAGCCAGGGTACAGGTTATAAATCTCCAGAACCCTGCAGCCTTCGTGGGTTACCTTGATGAAAAGTAATTAAGAGGCTAGACTTTCCTGTCATGTGGCTGTATGCAGGGTTATACCAATTTGTGTTCTGAACATGGCGGTTTCTTGTGTGTGTGATTTATAAGACTTGTCTGGGTGCTCCCCGATAGCCGGTCCAGAGGAGAGGACTATTGTCTGTAAAAGAAACTGTGCATGTCATAGGCGAAATAGTGTTGGTAAGAATGAGGTGTGGGAAGAACACATGTTGGGGTCAGGGATATGGTGGAGGGGAGAGTGATGTCTCTAGTGCCTCTCTTATCTGGTTCCTATAGAGCTCTGCACAACCTGCAGCATGTTGCCTATTCTTTTTCCGCCTGTCAATGAATACAGCACCGCATTGCCTCTCTCGTCGCCCATGTGTCTCTCTGCTCTTCCTCCTCCCCCATTAGGTTATGACTTTGCAGCCGTGTTGGAGTGGTTTGCAGAGCGCGTCGACCGCATCATTCTCCTCTTCGATGCCCACAAGCTGGACATCTCAGACGAGTTCTCTGATGTCATCAAGGCGCTGAAGAACCACGAGGACAAGATGAGGGTGGTGCTCAACAAGGCTGACCAAATTGAGACCCAGCAGCTGATGCGTGTATACGGCGCCCTCATGTGGTCCCTGGGGAAGATCGTCAACACACCTGAGGTGATCAGGGTCTATATCGGCTCCTTCTGGTCCCATCCACTGCTGATCCCTGACAACCGCAAGCTGTTTGAGGCTGAGGAACAGGACCTGTTCAGGGATATTCAAAGCCTGCCCCGCAACGCAGCCCTGCGGAAGCTGAATGATCTCATCAAGCGGGCACGGCTGGCCAAGGTGGGTCCTGCCAGAGAAATTCAGCCTTGTAGAGTTTACGGTGGGGAGGATGGAGGAGAGGTCTTGGCTATTTCAGCTCACTGGGTCATAGCCATTGTCCATCATGTTGCACTGGGGTGGCGGGGGGTGGGGGGGGAAGGGGAAGGGGCACTGTGTATATTTGCTAGCTGGAAGGATGCTTTGTCCTGAAGGGAGGTGTAAAATGAAACAAAACAATTCCCTGTGACAGATGATGTACAAACACATTTCCCAGCATGCACAGTGTTCTTGTATCAGACCAATCAGAACACACAATTGAGAATGGTATGTGTTGTGCAGTAGTGATAACCAGCAAGAGCAGGCAGGGAGAAAGAGCTCACTGAAGGGGAAGGGAGAGAAGATAGGGTTTACTCCAAAGCTTGGATGCATGAGTACCATCTGCTGAAGATAATGTTCAGATGTACCCATTAATGCTCTTTTTGGTCTTCTTTCCCATCTCTTTTTTTATGCCCATCAGGTTCATGCCTACATCATTAGCTCCTTGAAGAAGGAAATGCCATCAGTGTTTGGTAAAGACAATAAGAAGAAGGAGCTTGTGAACAATTTGGGGGAGATTTATAGCCGGATCGAACGGGAGCATCAGATCTCACCAGGAGACTTCCCGAATCTCAGAAAGATGCAGGTAAACACTGGAATAACCAGGCCAGAGCATTGACCAAGGCAAGAGCATTATAGCAGTTGTAGGGAGTCGGTCAGAAGCAATGCTGAACTGATGCTGTTACAAGTGTGTCAGGACTTTTGTAAGGCAGAAATGAAACCTGCGTTATGTCCAGGTTTATATTTATGTATGTATATTTAGACATACATATTTCAACAATAGCAGGTTAACGCCCTCACGAGAGGGAAGCTTCCTTCACTTAAGTCTATGGCACAAACAACTCTTACAGTGAGTTACTTAGCTCTTTCTGTCTTTTATTTCAGAACTTGGGCTTACAGCTTTCAGGACCAGCCTAGCCTCACAAATACTACTAATGTAATATTTATAGTATTCTGTATTCAAATAGGGGCTGCTTTTTTTTTTTTTTGCTCTCTGCTCCCTTGCTTGCTTGTTTCTAGCAAAGAAAGAATCCTGTAGAAAAAGAGGATGTAACAATTAAAATATCCCTCTCTGTTTTTAAATGGACAAGCAGGTTTTCTGTGCTACACATTTGGGGCCTGAGCCAATGGCCATGTAAGTCAATGGGAGCCTTTCCACTGACTTCAGTGAGTGCTGAATCAGGACCTCGTGTAGTGTATGCTAACCATGCTGGAGATGTTCAAACCATTGGCTGGCTTCAATCCAGGCGGCAGCCTGTTTCCAGTGGTTGCATTGTGAAGATTATTACCACATCTTTATGGAGCAGATGGAATCTGCTGTTCATTTAAAGAGAAGGAAAATACTCTTAAGTCCTTGAGAGCCAGCTAGAGGATCTAGTTGATTAGTTATTCAGATGTGAATTTTATACCACAGTTAGGAGTAAATGGATGCTGTTTAAGAAAGAAGTAGAAGTTGAAGGATAAAGATGTAGGTCACTTGGCTTCTCTCAGTAGGGGATGAACTAGTAACACTTGCTCTAAGCACTTTGCCTTAGCTGTGAAAAGTGGGGCCAGTAGAGTTTGTCACATCAGATAAGTTCCAGGCCAGTCCACAGGTGTAGAAAGTGACTGATATCTGATGTTTCATAGAAAAATAATTTGTGCAATGCTGCACTTAAGGGGGAAAATTCCCCTCCTTATTCTCATGGGCAATCATTAGCAACCTGAAGTACAAGGGGTAGAATGAAATTATAGCTCACGCCAAGCACTCCTTCAGTTTGCTCCATAAGATAATGGAGAGGGGCGCTCGTGCATTTTTAAAGGAAGGTTTACTCCTGAAATGTCGCAGTTGCTTCTAAAACTGTTTGGACATGGATTGAATCGTGCCTCTCTTTAGTGTAATATGAGATAGCACATTCCCATGTAATACTAGGGTTGTATGTTCCCACACAGTAATATGGAGCAGTATGTTCCATAGTACATGCCATAAAGTACTGGCCTCTTTTTGAGGTCTTGAAATTGTGGTTCATGATGGCAAAAATCAAAGCCATATAAATAAACAATTCTTTTGCCCCAGCGGTGGCCTCCCTCCTCTGTGGAGCATGGGTGTGGGAGCTCTGCCATGCAGAGCATTGGAGAGACCAACTGGGGTGTAGCAAGCCATGCAGAAGTGGCTCTGAGACGCAGAAGCAGATGTGGGCTGAATGGGTCAAGGAGTCATGGCTTTCGGGGAGGGTGCCTGCATAATACTACTTGTGCCTGCTTCTGGCAAGAAGGTTCTATTCCTGGTCCTTGGGTAAGTCTCTGATCCTCTCTGCACCCTGTCTCTCTCCATCTATAAAATGGGGATAAGAATCTTTACCAAGGGTTAAAGTTGATTGAATCAGGAGTGGGAGCTTTTCCATACCAGCCAGGAAGGAAGGGGTCCGTCTACCTACTGCCCTTTTAGCTAAAGGGGACAAGAGAGCTCTCCCTTCGCTTTTAGCAGAGCGGGGGAGCTGTGATCTCCCCGGGTCCCCCTTACTCGAGTCCCTGATCTTTACCCACCCCCCTTTATGAAAGTGCTTTGGGATCTGTGGCAGAAAAGAGGCGTACTGAGCACGGCTAAGTCTCACTAATGCTTGCAGCTTAACCTCTCTGTTGTTGTCCTGCTTTAAGGATCAGCTGCAGGGTCAAGATTTCAGCAAATTCCAGCCACTGAAGAGTAAACTGCTGGAGACAGTGGAAGACATGCTGGCCAATGACATTGCACAGCTCATGGTGCTGGTACGCCAGGAAGAGTCCCAAAAGCCCATGCAGATGGTGAAGGGAGGTGCATTTGAGGGCACCCTGCATGGCCCATTCGGACATGGCTACGGTGAAGGAGCTGGAGAAGGAATCGACGATGCAGAGTGGGTGGTGGCCAGGGACAAGCCCATGTACGATGAGATCTTTTACACGTTGTCACCTGTCGATGGTAAAATAACTGGGGCCAACGCCAAGAGGGAGATGGTGAGATCCAAGCTGCCCAACACCGTGCTGGGCAAGATATGGAAACTGGCTGACATTGACAAGGATGGGATGCTGGATGATGAGGAATTTGCCTTGGCTAATCATCTCATTAAGGTCAAGTTGGAAGGTCACGAGCTCCCAAATGAACTTCCTTCCCATCTCCTCCCTCCATCCAAGAGGAAACTGACAGAGTGAAAGGAAGGTCACCGGAGAGACACAGGGGAGGAGGGAGAAAGAGAGAAGACACAGAGACACGTTTACTTAAATTATACCTTTAGATGTGAGGTCGCCTTTGGATTTATAACAATTTTAATGTACAAAGGAAAACCTAAAGCAAAACAAAAAAGCCCAGCCCTTTCTCATAATAACTTGCAACTAACTCTCCCTATGTAATGTCCTTGCTTCCTAATGTGTAGTCTGTAAAGATGAAGGGAAAGGAAAGGCTTAGAGGCAGTGGCAGAAGCTGACAGAAGAGGGTGGAGGGAAGAATCAAGTAGGTTGTGTCTTCTGGGGTTGGATTAGGCACGAGTTATCTGAGGATAATCTCCAGAGTCATTCCTGAACTTCATCCACGCTATTTAGTTGGGTTCAGATGCAGCCTGAGATTTGTGAAATTCCTGATGGGAAAGGAGAAGCGACATAAAAATCCCTGAGCTGCAGATCAAAGTAAAAGAGCACATCACAGTTAGTGATGAGCCCCCACAGAAACCCCAGATAAAAGCCCTCATGGACAGGGTCTGCAATCTGGATCCAGATCTAGTTATGAATTTTCCAAGTGGCCCCTGTCATTAGGATGGGCTCAGCCAAAACAGCAGATCTGAACACACCCAAACTTCAGTGCTTTTGAAATCTGGATTTGAATTTGGCAGCTTGAATTCCTCTAACCACAGCGGGTCAGATCCAATGTCTCCCGTTGATGCCAGTGGGAGATTCCCACTCAGGACATGGCCAAGCAAATGAGAATACAACCCACAGGAAAACAAAGAGAAGGAGGGGACGAAGGCATGGAAATAGTTGAATGTTTAGAGGCAGATGGGGAGGAATGTCCCCCACTTCACCATCCTCAAATAATCTACTGAATGTGTCATATGGAACTGCTCAGTGTTTTCCCCTTCTGAAAGCTTTCTGGACAATGGATGGTATTTATTATTCCTAGAAAGTGATATGTTTACCTGTTATCACAGAAGTGTGTACAATGCAAACTGCAAGCTCATGTTCTTATCTTATAAAAAAAATCCAACACTGTCAGATGAATCATCTATTATCAAGAGTACAGAGGCACCAAGTAGTAGTAGGAAGGGCTTGCTGTATTTTCTGTGTCCTTGTGAGCAATAGCCTGGATACCGGTAATGAGTCCTTGTTTAGCCCTCAGACAATTACTCTTTATTCCATCCAGAACTTCCATCCTGAGCCAAGAAATGTTCAACTCTTCCTTTCATTCACTATGAAATTTCTGATTTCCTGGGATTTTACTTTGGTAATAATCCCTCCATTTTAGATTCATTTTCCCCTTCACCCCTTTTACATTTTTCATTTGAGACGGGGTGTGGTTCCACTTCTTGTTGTCACTTGATATATGCTGAGCTCCTACTGTGATGAAAAAACCAAGACAAGTATAACTTATTTTATATCTGTGTTGATATTATATAGAGAAATATATTCTATGTATGTAGGATGTGCTTACTGCAGTGCATTTATCTTTTAAAAATTAATGCATTAACCTTTTTGTACCCTGGTCCTAAAACATTATTAAAAAAGTTTAAAAAAAAAAAAGAAGTCAGGACTGTTTCTTTCTTATCTCCCTTATATAGTGGAATAAAATGTCGGTGGTTTCTTAAAGAGACCCCATTCCTGCCTGGAGGCTACAATAGAAGCAAACCATCCCTGGTACAATCTGTATTGCCTGTGTACAGAACAACCTTATTGGACTTGTGTTGGATCATGACTGGTTAATATCTGCATTAAAATTTCTTGCTACTCTCTGGGAATCTAATTATAATCACTGGTGTAGCTTCACTGGAGCCAGTGAAATTACACCCAAGATTAATTTAACTCAGTATATGGGAAGGGTAAAATAAGCTCATTTCTGCTCAGCTCAGTTGAAGTTTTGCCACTAGCTTCAGTAGCAGCAGGAATGTTCCCAAGTAATTTCTTTCCTGCCAGCCATGGAAGGAGAAGGTGCCAAAGCTCCACAACTTCACTGGGACCTGAAATGAACCAAACCACATAGTCCCACAGCCCCTCACATAGTCTTCTGAGCTTGCATTAATCGACCACTGCGAGATGGGATACTTGATTTGAGTGACCTTTATCTCAGATAATAACACAGTGAGGGCCCAACTGAGTGCTGATGTAATGCTGGTAATGTATAGAAAATGGGTGTAAGTGGTAACACAGCACAGAGTGAGCATTCGGTGAGTATATCGAAGGCTGTCCTGACACTTATGAGCGAGGGCAATTCCCAGCATGTATATGTGTGTAGTCGCACTAGCTTGATGAGAGCGAGCATGAGTATAAACAGCTGTGTAGCCACGGACCACAGGCAGCAGCATAGCTTAGCCAAGCCACTTACAAACCCACCTGAGTCCTGTCTGCATGTACATGGCCCAGCAAGGCAGTGCCTCTGCGCCATCGCTGCTATTTGTACACCAGCTACCTCTCAAGTATACATATGCAAGCTGGGGCTCACTCCCTTAGCTCCCAGTGTAGATAAAGCCTTTGGGGGTGTAGACTGAACAGCAAAGTCGGCTGTGTCTGCTTTTCCACTCCATTATCAGGGTCCACTCTTCTGCCAGTAACACCTGTTTTCCACCTAACTTGCACTTCAGTTCACGTGTCTGCTGCATGTTGCTAGATTCCTCCAAGGAAGTTGCATTCACTTAACTCCAAACCCTGAGTTGCTGGTAGACTTCAACCGGGGGCTGGGGCTGGCTGGGAAAGTGAGGGAAGCACCTTGTGTCACTCCTTAATGACATTCCCACCTCCAGTCTGGGGACTGGCTCTAGAGGAGACATCTAATCTGGAAGGGCTTGTGGTGAAGTTGTGACACGATTGCTTTTAGCAGCAAAAAATCCCAGTTCCCAACATCAAAAAGCTGAGTGTCTATCAACCTTTCTTCCAGTATAAAGTTCCACTGGCAGGAGTATTGAGATTAGCCATAAATTTCACTCTAGTGGGGGCTGGAGGGCTCCGGAGCCTTACGTTCTGGATCAACTCAATCCAGCCCTGTACTGACTGAAACATCATTAGCACCTTCAGTTGCTGAGTGGTTTCAGTCCACATTACAAAAACCCTCACACCATATTTGGCCACTTGATCTTAGTGGCCTCAGAAAAAGAGGCCAAGGATTGAACAGGCTGGCAGCACAGATAGATTTTGTTCCCAATTGAGGACAAGTCAGCAGAGTGGCATGTGGCATGGCTGCTGCCCATCCTGTATCCACACTGTATGGATATACAGAGGACTTCAGTCTCCATGATAGCCAATCTGGTAGCTTTCATCAGCTCTCATTTAAAAATGCTAACAGGAGGGGTCTAGTAGGGGCAAGGTTGCGGACGATTAGCGAGGAGCTAAGTGGTGGACTGAGCATGTGATTGGATGTAAGTGGAGGATGCAGGCAGTTTCAATGAACTTTGTCCGACAGACCCTGCCAAAAGATATTGTAGCATAGCTCAGCACATTTTTGCCTGTAAACGAGTCAGTTTATGTAATAAGCATAAACCGTACATATAAGAATGTAGCCAGCTGTTGACCCCATGTAACCTCGAGATAAGCGTGGAGAATATAGCACCGCAGAGGACTCCCCCCAGCGGAGTCCTGCTTGGTCAGCTGTCCCGAATGGCCAGAGTCCCCTGCAGCCCCTCTGCGTGTCCTAGGGGCTCCCCGCACAGATTGGAGCGTAAGTTCTTCCTTCCTTCAGTAAAGCATAGTTTACTATTCTTAGGCCTGAGTGTCCTCCTTTCGCTGGTATCTTCCCCCCGCCCCCAGCCCTTGTGGGCACAGGTCTACAGAAGAGCTCTACCAACTGTTACAAGTGCCCAAAACAGAAGATTTGTAGGCTGTAACGGAAAAGCCACTTTGCTTGGTTCAAGCGTAACTTTTCAGGCCATTTTGAGAGGAAAAACTAAAACAGACACGAGTGCTTTGTTGCTTAGAGATCTGATTTATTATGTATTATGGTTTAACAACAAGACAGAAAAGGTGAAGCACCCTTAGCATTTCAGTGAAAATGAGACGGTATGAAAGGGCAGGATGCTAAACAGGAAAGGTACAAATAAAAAGAATACAAACAATAGTAAATTGCATTTACACGTTACATTTCATCCTCCTGGGTTCCAAAGTGCTCTGCAAACTATGAGACAGAACAAACCCCTTAGAGGGTAAAAAGATGCTTAACCCCCACACCTTACATACATAAAGTACATACAAACTTCTCTGGTAAATAGAGCCAATCAAAAATAAATAAAAACTGAAAACTTTAAAAATAGTGTTGAAATTTTGGCTATTTGAAAAAGTCTGGCCAAGCTGTAAATGGGATGAAAAACAGGAAAAAAAATTTTCAAAAAATAATTTTTGCAAATGTTTTTGACCAGCTCTACCTCCGAGTAGGTGGCATGGCCCTGCCAAACCAATTACTGTCTCAAAATCCACTAGGCAGTCCCATGGATCTCTAGATACCCATGCTACACCCTGAGCCCCAGGTCTCCTTGGCAGGTCTTCTCCAGCCTGAGCCATGCTGCCGTTGCCTCCCTGTCTGTACCTGTCCCCACTTCCTCTTTCCAAGAGATGTTTGCCAGTGTGGGGCAAGAAGTTCCCAGGATTTTGTGTGGAGGGCTCAGCGTTCATTCTGATTTGTTGGAAGATGATGCCAAGCAGAGGAATGCTTCTATCAACATACTCAGCCCCGCTCCTCTGTTCCTGTCATGCCTGCCTAAATCTGAGGTGCTCCAGGCACACAGAGGAATGTTCCACAGACTCAGAAGGAGGGGATGATAAGATGCCATTTGGCTCAACTCCTATTGCTCCCATTTTCAGCCATTGTAATGGGTTTTCCTCTATTTCCATTTCCATTTCTATTTCTATTGCTCCCTGGACAAATCTCAGAGGGGACTATCTGGCCCTATGGATGATAGCTGCATTTTAGAGTTTCTGCATGTATTTCTAGGGTAAGACAGCCATTTCTTACCCTAGAGATACAAGGGACAAATTGTTCTGGGAGAAGAAAATGTAAATAAATGGAATAAATTAGAATTCTAGAATACCATGGTTGGAAGGGACCTCAGGAGGTCATCTAGTCCAACCCCCTGCTCAAAGAAGGACCAATCCCCAAATTGTTCCATTAAAATTTTAGGGGGCATTTAGGTTGGCAGAATGCAGTTAGCCAGCCAACCTGGTGCTTTGCCAGGACAGCGAGGTCAACATTCCTATACTGCAGTGGGATCCTTAATCAAACAAACAGTCAGAACCTGTTTTATATCACATTTAACTAACTGGCATAAACTGGATACAACCAAGAAATTCAGCATTAAGGCTGAAAACTGTCCTTTGGTAATGCCTAAATATTTTGCCTTTAAATAGAGCTGTTGGTGACCTGACCTGACATAGACCATGATCTGCACCACCCACAAACCAACACCGGGGGAATACCTGACAGAGTGTCTGCAGAACTCATCTAGGCTACACATTCTGCCTCTTTTCCAGTTGCCGCCACTATTATTTCATGGTTTCCCTTATTATGGGGCTAGCTGTGGGAAGGGGGATTGTGTAGCTATTTATCTGGGTTTTGGCAGGTCAAGAGGACATTGCAGACCCAGTGAAATCTTTCCCCAGCCTCAGGATTGCTTGAGTTCACTAAGTTTGGAGTGTCTGCATTAAGAAAGAATCGTGGCGAGGAGGAGGAGACCGAATTGTTACACAGGAATACCCGGACAGTAACCTTGTGGGTTATTTTTTATGATGCTTTCATAATACAGCATGCATCCGTTATTTTTGGTCTTTCCCTTTCCTTCCTTGTGCTTCCAAGCCTCTCCCTCCCTCCTTCCCTTCCCAAGGCTTGACTGGAGATGTTCAGACCAGAGTTTAGTTTGAGAACTCTGCACACGGAGAAAGTTCAAGGCTAATGTGGGCAATTCACTCAGCATGTCATTTTCCTATTCCTGCAGGCAGGTCAAATGGAACAATGAATCTGATATTTCAAGGGAGACGCAGTGTACCTAAGACATCTAATCTCTGCCAAGGAAGGAGAAAATCCCCTGTGAATGTGACCTGCCTGCTCTGGGCTTTGTTATATTGTACTTGTCCCTTGGATGGCATGAGCCTAAGAATGCTGCAAAAGTTTCCAGGGTTTTAGATCAGGCCCATTTCCAGCTAACAATATAATGCTACGTCATTTAAAGAAATGTGAACAAAGGCTCCAGTAGCATATTTTAAATGGTCTTATTGGCACAAACGACAGAAGGTATTTTTAGGACTAGTCCAGGGTGGTTGGGGTTTTTTGCCTGTCTCTTCCCCCCCTGTATTGAACACTTCATTAAATCAGCTGTAGGGTCAGAGTGTAAAATTCCTCTCCTCAGCCTTAGCCCTAAACTGATTGCAACACTAATGCTAAGTGGAGATTTTCTATATATAGCTTTGTACACACTACCTGGCCTATGAAATTATGTCCTTATCAGTAAGATGAGAATGAAATAGGTGCCTGCAAATATAGCACATGTAGGGAAAGAAATTGCAGTCACTCGGAGGGATAGGATTAAGCTATCTCACTAGCTTTCCACTGATTTGGACACTATTATTTCTGAAGTCAGAATTTTAAACTCTTTGGAAATAAAGATACTAAACAAGAATAAAAGCCAGATCCACCTGCATCTGTGTTATTTAAAAGATTCACAGATACAGCAAAGGGAATTGTTCAGATACAAACACCTTCAAAGTTTACGTCTCAGGCTTGTAGCTTGGGCCCATCTCTAATCTATACCCTAACTATGTCAGTGGACTCTCAAATTCCAGATATTTAAGACCACAGGGGCTGAAACTAGGGGTGCTGCGTCACCCCCTGGCTTGAAGTGGTTTCCATCATATACATGGTTTACAGTTTGGTTCAATGGCTCTTAGCACACATACACCCCCATTATGTAAATATTTCCAGCCCCACTGTGTGAGACTCTCAAAAGCCTGAATGTAACTGACCCATAATTTTGATGGAAGGCACATGTAACCAGTACAGATTTCCTCAGTACGCAAGTCAATTTTTCTCTTTCTGGTAGAACATTCTGTTTCTCTCTATACCCTGAAACGCTACAGTAATGTTACATCCAACGCACGTTTTATGCATCCATCTAAATCTAGCATAGCAAAAGTATCTATAAAGTCAGCAAACAAAAGGACGGTGATGACAATTCTCTGGCAGTGACAGCTTGTAAATTCAGCCATAAAAATTGTCTAACTCATCCAAGCTTTCTTATTAGCTGGTGCCAGGATCTGCTAGCTGTGGGCATTCATCAACCCCTTGCTTTTCTTTAATATCATATACATGATCTTTTCTTTTTGACACACATGACAACTCAATGTTTAATTCTTTAAGGTCAATCTCCTGGACACCAAGCAGTGTTAATTTTGATCACTGAGTTTCGGTCTATGGCTTTTGAGCTGTAAGCGTCTGCTCCTGGGCTGGAATAAAATGTCCTTTTTCTGACGCTAACAGAGCACCTGCTTCTGAGGATAGCTAGTAATTTAAAACAAAATCTCAGAGACCCACTAATACACATGTGGGTGGAAAGGAGTATCTATAGAACTAGACTTCTTGAAACTGATGGACTGTTAGCACCAGACGTCACAATGAGCCCTAAATAAAATAATGACATAACAGACCAAATCCTCTGAACCTTATGCCCTCTATACTAGAAAAATTAGCAATACTCCTTGAGTATTTGCTTGAATGGCCACTCTTTGTGCTGTGTGATTGGACATCTCAGTCAGAGGATAATGTTTCTGCTCCCTGACTGGATGATTCCCAAACCCACAAAACACTTCCAAGATAGCTGCCAAACCCTTCTGGTGCAAGTACAACATTTGCATGAGCTCTCAGGATGGGTGCCAGCTGCTACTTTTTGTTTCTGTGAATATTCTTGTGAACAAAAATGTGCTCACATGAACATTTGTAGAAAGGGACTAACGGGGTTGCAGAGACCCTTTGTCTCTGCACACAGCCCTGATAGAGTGCCCCTTGGCTGGATTCTCACCTGCCTGCTGTGTTTGGGCCTCACACACGGGGCCTGTATGCTCTTTAAGCATCTCTTGGTCTGAGTAGGCGGCAGTGTTGTCTCTCCGCTTGGCCTCTGTGGTACACTTCCCTAGGCACAGGCTCTCCGTTACCCCTTTACAGAAACCGGGCCCTATAACCCAACTACCCTAGGTCCCCAGGACCAATGCTGCCCCCGATGCCAAAAAAAGACCCTCCAGTAGCTTGGGAGCACAGCCTTTCCCAGAACTCTAACTTTGTGGGTATCCTGGGTTTAAAGTTCACCTCTTCAGGGACATTAAGGCCATTCAGGGGGTTGGACTAGGTGACCTTTGCGGTCCCTTCTAATCCTATGATGATATGACATGTGATCATTGAAGCAAATGGATCCAACTGTTTTGCAAAAAGTTTCTAAACACAATCATTCTTTACCTTATAGAACACAAAATATATACAGAGCCAGACAAAAACAATAAACACACCTACAGACATTTCCATACCTCAGGTTCCTCACCACTCTGGAGCATTATCTGGGCTTAGGTCAGAGTCCTCTAGATTGTCCAAGATCCTTGCCATGCAGTTCATGACTTCTCTGAATCGTGGAGTCTCTCTCTCTCCTTCTTCCAGATTAGCTTCCTTTGGTTTTGGCTAGGTCCTCTATCAAAAACAGTCCCCCATGATACAAAAGCATACCCTATTTTGTTCCTATCTTGTGTCAAAGGCTTCCTCTTTCCCTTGCCCTGTGAGTCCCTCGAGCGTGTAAGTCCTGCCGCAAACACTTGGTTCCTTTGTCTGCTGCTGAGAAATTGCATTGCTCTGTCCAAACCCCCTACAGGGAAATTGGAGAAAACTGGCTTCCCCCAGACTTCATCCTTCCTATTGTCCTATGGGCCAGATCAGTTCACTAGTTGATAGCCCTTAACCAGTTTCAGAGTAGCAGCTGTGTTAGTCTGTATTCGCAAAAAAGAAAAGGAGTACTTGTGGCACCTTAGAGACGAACAAATTTATTTGAGCATATAAATAAAATTTAAATAAATTTGTTCGTCTCTAAGGTGCCACAAGTACTCCTTTTCTTTTTAGCCCTTAACCACTCTCTCTTTCAATAGGGTGACCAGACAGTAAGTGTGAAAAATCAGGTGGGGATGGGGAGTAATAGGTGCCTATATAAGAAAAAGCCCCAAAAATCGTGACTGTCCCTATAAAATCAGGACATCTGGTCACCCTACTCTTTCAAAGACAGATTTGTAGGCAGCATTCCCCTGTTCTTTAGCACAAGGGACATGAGGCAGTACACAGTAAAAGACTCTTGTAAGATATATGAATACAGACAGTTCATAAAATCAAACTGGAATTCGTAAGTGGAACAGAGATTCTCCAAATTATCACACCATTTAAATGAATCTGAGGTTTTTATTTTAATAAACGTTTGGATTTTTTTTTTAATATTTTTTTTTGGTGCATTTCTAATCAAGACCACCACTGAAATGCAGCCACCTTTCGGGAAACCACTATGCCACTGTTTGACAGTGTACAGCAGGACTGCGTGACCATTAAGAGCAGAAAGTAAAGAATAGCACATACAGTTGAAACTGCAGAGGGAATTTCCATAGGCAGAATTACCTGAGATGGAATTCACCCAGGATACCAATGTTAATGCCCCTACTCTTAAAGAAAACATCAAGGGATCTTAGAGGTCTACACAAGACAAGACCTTGGTTTAATGTCTTCTCCTTATAGAAAACAATATAATTTCCCCAAATGTCTCAGAAATCAGCAGTTTGCTCTGAACAGCAGCAGCAAGAAGTCAACTATGACATGCTCTGAAAAATCAATGCATATTTTAGTAAAAACAAATTTCCAGCCCATTCCAAGATTCTTTCTGATTGTCCATCTTTTTGTTTTAATATACCCCTCCAAGGAAAAAGGTGTAGTATACTGCCGTGCTAGTTTTAGAGTAGCAGCCGTGTTAGTCTGTATTCGCAAAAAGAAAAGGAGTACTTGTGGCACCTTAGAGACTAACAAATGTATTTGAGCATAAGCTTTCATGAGCTACAGCTCACTTCATCGGATGCATTCAGTGGAAAATACAGTGGGGAGATTTATATACATAGAGAACATGAAACAATGGGTGTTACTATACACACTAACCAGAGTGATCACATTTATCCCTCCCCCCACACTGTTCCTCAGACGTTCTTGTCAACTGCTGGAAATGGCCCACCTTGATTATCACTACAAAAGGTTTTTTCTCCCCCACACTCATGCTGGTAATAGCTCTCCTTAAGTGATCACTCTGGTTACAGTGTGTATGGTAACACCCATTGTTTCATGTTCTCTATGTATATAAATCTCCCCACTGTATTTTCCACTGAATGCATCTGATGAAGTGAGCTGTAGCTCACGAAAGCTTATGCTCAAATACATTTGTTAGTCTCTAAGGTGCCACAAGTACTCCTTTTCTTTTTGCAGTGCTAGTGATTCAGTAGAAGGTTCTCTTCCCTCTTCCCAATGTTCAAGCATTGGATCAGAATGTTGCAAATAATATATCTATTGTTTTACAAAGTTGTCTGTGTCTTTTGCCCTGCCAGGTAGCCATTTAATACAAGAATGCTATGCTATGACACTGTCCAGATACCATGTAATGCTCTAGTTCAGTGGTTTTCAACCTTTTTTTCATTTGCAGACCCCTAAAAAATTTCAAATGGTGGTGTGGACTCCTTTGGAAATCTTAGACATAGTCTGTGGACCCCCAGGGATCCACAGACCACAGGTTGAAAACCACTGCTCTAGTTCTTTATCTGCAGCTGCTTCCTTGACATTGCCACTGGTGTCAGCCTCCAGCACATCTATACAAAGAAATTTCTGCTGCAGAGAGAAAAGCCTGTTGGAGCTGAGGCAGAGCACCCTGGTGGGATGAGGCACCTCAAATGTGACCATGGACAGCTTTATTTTATCTTCCCTATATAGCCCCAGGATGAACACCTTTCTGGTCTCTTTTTACTTCTCTCTCTCTGGTAGAAGTGTAGTGAGACATACATTCTGCTCCGCTGGATGTGGTGAGACAAGAGGGGGTCACATCCTGTCCCTCAGAAGACCCTTTAGGATTGGCAGAAGCAGTGGTCCTCACCAAGTGGCCCCTCAAAGTGCCTACCTGTGGGAAAGCAGCCAGCTGGTATGCCCAAAAGGCTTGGGCTGTGGCAGAGGCAGCTTCTCAGCCCAAAACTCACAGAGATCCACTGGGGATGTCAAAGGCAGCAACTGGAGAATGGAGGGGTGGCTAGTGAACCTGTGAAAGTTGGCTGAGGCACAGTTCATCAGTGAATCACTCACTCAGACTCAGGCATTTCACATAGCCCTAAAGAGTCTCTGCCAGGACCAGGCCTTTCTGAGGGCTGCATCCTGTCACTAGAAAAGGGTCAGCCCTCCTCACAGGAGAGAAAATAGTTGGGTTTGGAGTGTGGAAAGAGAAGCACCCAACATGACAGTGAGGATTCTTTGCCCGGGTTCCTATCCATCTTAGTGTCCCTGCCCTAACCCTGTATCTCCTTTAATAGCATGTATATTTCTAGCTGCGTTTCTACAATTCTTACTGCTTGATTAAAAGGGGGCAGTACTTTTTCCACTGCCTTCTTTTAATGCACTGTGAGGAATAAAACCTGGGATATTATTCTCTTCCAGGTTTGGATTGTTGTATAATATCCACAGGTGAAGGAAGGAAGCACTCTCCATGCAGGCTGAAAAACACGCTGAGATGCCATGCAACAGAAATGTAGTTTGTTTATTAGATTCTCACTAGAGACAAGCATGAACCTCAGAGTTCAGATCTGTAGCCAATACTCCAGAAAGTCAGAGCATTCAGAGTCCATGTGTTGTGGTTTCATTCATTATAGAATTGGGGATGAAGGCCGGGACAGAGTCATTTAGATCTGGAGTTCCCTCAAGTATGGGGCTGTTCAGACTGGTCTTTCATGGTCGCAGTCAATTCTTACTTATTTAATGATTTATGTTGATTGTTACTACTCTGTAATGACAGAGTGCCCTTCCATTGATCAGAGCAACCTGGATTGTCTTCTAAAAATTCACAAATAATCAACAGACGTGTCAGTTATCCCAGATAAATTCAAAGCAAATACAAACCCAGCCCCAGCATAAACATAACCTCCACACACAACTAGATGCAAACTATATCTTCATCCAAAAATGAACCTATCTAGCAGAAAAAAGGCCGGTGACATTAGAGGTCAAACAATTACAAAATGGTAACGCATCTGGTCTTGATAATATTTCATCAGACCTGCTGAAAAGTGGAGGCCTGGACTTAGTTCACTGGGTTCATAGCATTGTTTTAAAAGATTGGAAAGCGGGCTGTATCATCGCTTTTTTCAAAAAAGGAGCGTACTCAGCTTACTCAAGTTATAGGGGAATTACACTACTGACAGTCCCAAGGAAGGTGTTTATGATCATACTTCTGAACCAACTGAAATACTATCTCAACCTTAAAATGAGACAACCAGTGTGGTTTCTGTACAGGTTGTTCTACAATCCATGCTATATACACTCTGTGGAATATTACTGAAAAACAACTGGAGCAACAAAAGGAAGGTAACACTGCATTTATAGACTCTGCAGCCACTTTTGACTCAGTATATTGATCAACACAGTGGATACTGCTATTCCAGTATGGGGTGCCTGACAACTGAGCGCACCTAGTGGAGGAATTGTGTTGTGGTACATTTAGCTGTGTGAAGGACAATGGTTGTCTTACAGACTGACTTTTAGTAGAATCAGGGGTACACCAGAGATGCATACTCATCTACGTTATTTAGCATTCTACTAGACTAGCTGACGACAAAGGCGAAGGAAGCCAAAGAAGGAGGTGTGAAATTTAAGAATCATCTTTACAGGATCTTAAGTATGTGGATGATATTGACTTACTTGGAGAGACTACTGACCAACTACAGCTAATGCTGGAAGAGCTGCAAAAAAAAAAAAAAATATGCAGAATCTATGGGCGTTAAGATCAGTGGTGACAAAAGCAAAGCAACGCATGCCTCCTATAAATTGGAAATGAATGACCTGCTGATGCTGCCTGTAGAAGGAAATGACATTGAATGGGTGAATAGTTTTATCTATCTGGGTAGTTGGTTGACAGCAGGCAGTTCTATAATTGCAGAACTTACATGTTAATTCAGTCTTGCTTCAATGGCATTTCAGAAATTTCAGAGGCCTCTGTTTGGGCGGCAGGATGTCTATGTGACAACTAGGATACAACTGTTCAACATGATAATGATAACAACCCCGTTACATGGAGCAGAAGTATGGCTGTTAATAACAACTGAGGAGAGGAAACTAAACAAAAAAGTGACACTGTATTCTTTGCATTGTTGGTTTGATTTTGTTACAAACAAGGAGATACACAGAAGATCCTGGCAAGTTGCAGTCTAGCACCAGCTGAGACTAGCACAACTGCACTGATGGGGTTATGTCCCACAAGCAGAAGGAGGTATGCTTTTACAGAAGGTGTGTAGAGCTGAGGTTGAAGGAAGTAGAGCACGAGGATGACTATGAACAAGGTTAGAAGATGCAATTCTGAGGGATTTAAGAAGCCTAAACCCTCCCATATTGTCGAAGGAAGAAGTCTTGCAAGGGACCTTTCCACTTAAAAGTTCATTCTATGCACCGCCACAGCTATATCATAGCCATCTGAATCTACTGTCACACACAGCCTCTACCCAGCCCACCCCAACATCCTTACCCTCAAGGCCAGGGGAGAAGAGCTGGCTCTGGCCATGCACTCTGAGGACTAACATACTTAAGCTATTATACACCAGGGGAAGTGAGCTCTGGAGGTCTGGAGCCCTCGTAGAGAATGGCCTGCCAGCCAACCCGCTCTCATACCAATAAGGCTCCAGCTCGGACACCAATGCTGACCACAACTGTGGTGGTATGACATGGGAGAGAGGCCATTTCTCACAAAGACAGGTCATCACAACCTGTTGTTTTGCATGTTCAGATCTGGAAAGCTGCTACTTGAGAAGTTACACCCTTTGAATCATTCCTATTCAATTGTTTACCCAGAAATGCAGCACTTGACACTTGACAGAGGAAAAAGCCTGAGGCATGGGGAGAGGAAGAGTGATTTTACAGCCCCAGCAAATAGCTATTTACTTCCTTGATAAGTACAACTGGAAACATTTTATCTAATCCAAGGACAAAAAAGCCATTAGCTGTGTTTACTAAGCCTGAGATATGTTTCTTCAAAAAGCCTAGTATAGAGGTAAGCAGATAAAAGACAAAGAAATGCACATACAACAATGACATTCTTATGCTACACATCTTTTTGTATCAACAACCTCTTTAAAAAACACATAGGCCAAGATTCTAAACAACCTAAAATTTAGACTATAATTAGGCTCCAAAATCCATATTTAGGCACCTATATAGGTGGTTTGCATTCAAAAGTGTGAAATCCCCAGGGATGATATTCAAACACAAATGAGAGGAGAGGTGGGCTGTACATTTTTCATTGAAAAGGGAGGTGTTCACAAGACACTCTCCCTATTAGGATGTGTTCCACACTATGACAAAGTTTGCGAACTCCTGTACTAAGTCATTTCTGTTTAGTAAATTTTTTCTGAATAAATCGTACTATTGGAACAGGAGGAAGTAAGTTTTCTGCTCGTCTGGGGAACTCAGTTAGAAAGGTCCCCAATTAAGATGATGACGGAGACCAACTCCAAAGGGTTCATGTGAGAATTATCAGAACACTGGATATGAGACATGCAGTGGAAGAGAAATTATATATTATATTAAATTATATTATATTATAGGGGTCCTATAAAGGTAGCCAGCCAGTCAGGCAGCGGCACAGACAGCTGCAGCGGCACAGGAGCTAGCAAACAGAGCTCTAAACAGGGGAGTTACAGTGGGAGTTTGGATTGTGGTGCTAGTTTGGGGTTTGCTTTTGCTGGGGGGGGTGGTCTTTTTGGTGTGCCTTGTGTTTCCCAGATTAACAGGATTTAGGTGGGAAGGTGATGACAGATATGGAGGCAGCTGTGGGACTCCTGTAGTGGAAGACACATTGAGGATGACTGGATGTGGAAGCTGTGGTATGTACATGATCCTGGAGGGGGGAAACCAGTAAGAGTTTTTTCTGCATGAAATGTTGTCTGATAGAGCTGCTGGAGGAAAAGATCCGAGGTTTAGAGATGCAGGTGGAAAGTCTGGTTGAGTTTAGGAAGGGGTTTGAGCAGATGATGGAGCAAAGATATGAGGTATCTGAAGGGAAAAGCTCAGACTCATGGATGGAAGCAGGGCTGGGGAATTTTGAAGGGAGACTGGGTGAGGAAAGTGGTCAGTGGAAACACGCGACTCAAAGAACCAGGCAGAGGAAAAGATGGGCTAGTGAAGGAGAAATAGAGCTTAGGAACAGGTTTGCAGAGTTGGAAAATGAAGAAGGGGCTCAGCAGGTACTTGTTGAAGGTGGAAGGGTAAGGAAGAAGAGAAGAGAGGCTAGTCCTATAAGAAAAGCGGAAGAGTCAAGGGAGACTAGACCAAATATGAGCCCCAGGAGGATACAGGATGGGTTGAAGAAGATTATAAGGGAAAACAGGAATGGAAAGAACTTGCAGCCAGAGGGAACAGGGGAGAGACTGGAGAATAGCACAGTCACCAGGAAAAGGCAGGTGTATGTGATCGGGGACTCTTTATTGAGACGAATAGACAGGCCTGTAACTAGAGCTGATCCAGAGAATAGAAGGGTGTGCTGTCTTCCGGGTGCTAAGATACGGGATGTAGACCTGAGGTTGAAAAGGATCCTAAAGGGAGCGGGAAAGAATCCCCTAATTATCCTTCATGTGGGAACAAATGATACGGTTAGATTCTCGCTGGAAACTATTAAGGGAGACTATGCTAGGCTGGGGAAGATGCTTAAGGAAATTGAGGCTCAGGTGATCTTTAGCGGGATCCTTCCTGTTCCTAGAGAAGGGCAACAAAGGTGTGACAAGATTATGACTGTCAACAGATGGCTTAGGCAGTGGTGCTATAAGGAGGGCTTTGGGATGTATGGCCACTGGGAGGCATTCACAGACAGAGGACAGTTCTCTCGGGATGGACTTCATCTGAGTAGGGAAGGAAATAGACTTCTAGGATAGAGGCTGGCACAACTGATAAAGAGAGCTTTAAACTAGGAATTAGGGGGAGATGGATGGGAGATGTCCAGGAAATCTCCACGCCAGATTTTAGCATTGAGAGGGAAGAAGATGAAGGAAGAAAGGATACAGCTGTGGGTAGGAGAATGTATATAAGGAGTGAGGGCGGTGTGGATACTAGTCTAATAGGTTATACTGGCTGTAGAATGACTGTGCCTAATAGGGTACAAAATGTGAGCGAGGCCAAAGAGCGAAAATTAAGATGTTTATACACCAATGTGAGGAGCCTAGGTAACAAAATGGAGGAACTAGAGCTACTGGTGCAGGAAGTGAAACCAGATATTATAGGGATAACAGAAACATGGTGGAATAGTAGTCATGACTGGACTACAGGTATTGAAGGGTATGTGCTGTTTAGGAAAGACAGAAACAAAGGTAAAGATGGTGGAGTAGCATTGTATATCAACGATGAGGTAGAATGTAAAGAAATAAGAAGCGATGCAATGGATAAGACAGAGTCCGTGTGGGCAAAAATTACATTGGGGAAGAAAACTAGTAAAGCCTCTCCTACGATAGTGCTTGGGGTGTGCTATAGACCTCCGGGATCTAATTTGGATATGGATAGAGCCCTTTTTAATGTCTTTAATAAAGTAAATACTAATGGAAACTGCGTGATCATGGGAGACTTTAACTTCCCAGATATAGACTGGAGGACCAGTGCTAGTAATAATAATAGGGCTCAGATTTTCCTAGATGTGATAGCTGATGGATTCCTTCATCAAGTAGCTGCTGAACCGACTAGAGGGGATGCCATTTTAGATTTAATTTTGGTGAGTAGCGAGGACCTCATAGAAGAAATGGTTGTAGGGGACAACCTTGGCTCAAGTGATCATGAGCTAATTCAGTTCAAACTAAATGGAAGGATTAACAAAAATAAATCTGCAACTAAGGTTTTTGATTTCAAAAGGGCTGACTTTCAAAAATTAAGGAAATTAGTTAGGGAAGTGGATTGGACTGAAGAATTTATGGATCTAAAGGTAGAGGAGGCCTGGGATTACTTTAAATCAAAGCTGCAGAAGCTATCGGAAGCCTGTATCCCAAGAAAGGGGAAAAAATTCATAGGAAGGAGTTGTAGACCAAGCTGGATGAGCAAGCATCTTAGAGAGGTGATTAAGAAGAAGCAGAAAGCATACAGGGAGTGGAAGATGGGAGGGATCAGCAAGGACAGCTACCTAATTGAGGTCAGAACATGTAGGGATAAAGTGAGATGGGCTAAAAGTCTAGTAGAGTTGGACCTTGCAAAGGGAATTAAAACCAATAGTAAAAGGTTCTATAGCCATATAAATAAGAAGAAAACTAAGAAAGAAGAAGTGGGGCCGCTTAACACTGAGGATGGAGTGGAGGTTAAAGATAATCTAGGCATGGCCCAATATCTAAACAAATACTTTGCCTCAGTCTTTAATAAGGCTAAAGAGGATCTTGGGGATAATGGTAGCATGACAAATGGGAAGGAGGATATAGAGGTAGATATTACCATATCTGAGGTAGAAGCGAAACTGAAACAGCTTAGTGGGACTAAATCGGGGGGCCCAGATAATCTTCATCCAAGAATATTAAAGGAATTGGCACCTGAAATTGCAAGCCCATAAGCAAGAAGTTTTAATGAATCTGTAAACTCAGAAGTTGTACCGAATGATTGGAGAATTGCTAATATAGTTCCTATTTTTAAGAAAGGAAAAAAAAAGTGATCTGGGTGACTACAGGCCAGTTAGTTTGACATCTGTAGTATGCAAGGTCCTGGAAAAAATTTTGAAGGAGAAATTAGTTAAGGACATTGAAGTCAATGGTAAATGGGACAAAATACAACATGGTTTTACAAAAGGTAGATCGTGCCAAACCAACCTAATCTCCTTTTTTGAAAAGGTAACAGATTTTTTAGATAAAGGAAATGCAGTGGATCTAATTTACCTAGATTTCAGTAAGGCATTTGATACCGTGCCACATGGGGAATTATTAGTTAAATTGGAGAAGATGGGGATCAATATGAACATCAAAAGGTGGATAAGGAATTGGTTAAAGGGGAGACTGCAACGGGTCCTACTGAAAGGCGAACTGTCAGGTTGGAGGGAGGTTACCAGTGGAGTTCCTCAGGGATCGGTTTTGGGACCAATCTTATTTAATCTTTTTATTACTGACCTTGGCACAAAAAGTGGGAGTGTGCTAATAAAGTTTGCAGATGATACAATGCTGGGAGGTATTGCCAATTCAGAGAAGGATCGGGATATTATACAGGAGGATCTGGATGACCTTGTAAACTGGAGTAATAGTAATAGGATGAAATTTAATAGTGAGAAGTGTAAGGTTATGCATTTAGGGATTAATAACAAGAATTTTAGTTATAAATTGGGGACACATCAATTAGAAGTAACGGAAGAGGAGAAGGACCTTGGAGTATTGGTTGATCATAGGATGACTATGAGCTGCCAATGTGATATGGCTGTGAAAAAAGCTAATGCGGTTTTGGGATGCATCAGGAGAGGCATTTCCAGTAGGGATAAGGAGGTTTTAGTACCGTTATACAAGGCACTGGTGAGACCTCACCTAGAATACTGTGTGCAGTTCTGGTCTCCCATGTTTAAAAAGGATGAATTCAAGCTGGAGCAGGAACAGAGAAGGGCTACTAGGATGATCCGAGGAATGGAAAACTTGTCTTATGAAAGGAGACTTAAGGAGCTTGGCTTGTTTAGCCTAACTAAAAGAAGGTTGAGGGGAGATATGATTGCTCTCTATAAATATATCAGAGGGATAAATACAGGAGAGGGAGAGGAATTATTTCAGCTCAGCACCAATGTGGACACAAGAACAAATGAGTATAAACTGGCCACCAGGAAGTTTAGACTTGAAATTAGACGAAGGTTTTTAACGATCAGAGGAGTGAAGTTTTGGAATAGCCTTCCAAGGGAAGCAGTGGGGGCAAAAGATCTATCTGGTTTTAAGATTCTACTTGATAAGTTTGTGGAGGAGATGGTATGATGGGATAATGGGATTTTGGTAAGTAATTGATCTTTAAATATTCAGGGTAAATAGGCCAAATCCCCTGAGATGGGATATTAGATGGATGGGATCTGAGTTACCCAGGAAAGAATTTTCTGTAGTATCTGGCTGGTGAATCTTGCCCATATGCTCAGGGTTTAGCTGATTGCCATATTTGGGGTTGGGAAGGAATTTTCCTCCAGGGCAGATTGGAGAGGCCCTGGAGGTTTTTCGCCTTCCTCTGTAGCATGGGGCATGGTTGACTTGAGGGAGGCTTCTCTGCTCCTTGAAGTCTTTAAACCATGATTTAAGGACTTCAATAGCTCAGACATGGGTGAGGTTTTTCATAGGAGTGGGTGGGTGAGATTCTGTGGCCTGCGCTGTGCAGGAGGTCAGACTAGATGATCAGAATGGTCCCTTCTGACCTTAGTATCTATGAATCTATATCCCCTGGAGGGATTACTGTATTTGAAAGGTTTCAGAGTAGCAGTTGTGTTAGTCTGTATTCGCAAAAAGAAAAGGAGTACTTGTGGCACCTTAGAGACTAACAAATTTATTTGAGCATAAGCTTTCATGAGTTACAGCTCACTTCATCGGATGCATTCAGTGGAAAATACACCACTCGAGAGATTTATATACATCGAGAACATGAAACAATGGTTGTTACCATACACACTGTAATCAGAGTGATCAGATAAGGTGAGCTATTACCAGCTGAACTTTGTGACTTTGTCCTTACCCATAACTATTTCACATTTGGGGACAATGTATACCTTCAAATCAGCGGCACTGCAATGGGTACTCGCATGGCCCCACAGTATGCCAATATATTTATGGTTGACTTAGAGCAACGCTTTCTCAGCTCTCATCCCCTAATGCCCCTACTCTACTTGCGCTACATTGATGACATCTTCATCATCTGGACCCATGGAAAAGAAGCCCTTGAAGAATTCCACCATGATTTCAACAATTTCCATCCCACCATCAACCTCAGCCTTGACCAGTCCACACAAGAAATCCACTTCCTGGACACTATGGTGCTAATAAGCGGTGGTCAAACAAACACCACCCTATACCAGAAACCTACTGACTACTATTCCTAATTACATGCCTCCAGCTTTCATCCAGACCACACCACACGATCCACTGTCTACAGCCAAGCTCTACGATACAACCGCATTTGCTCCAACCCCTCAGACAGAGACAAACACCTACGAGATCTCTATCAAGCATTCTTACAACTACAATACCCACCTACTGAAGAGAAGAAACAGATTGACAGAGCCAAAAGAGTACCCAGAAGTCACCTACTACAGGACAGGCCCAACAAAGAAAACAACAGAACGCCACTAGCCATTACCTTCAGCCCCCAACTAAAACCTCTCCAACGCATCATCAAGGATCTACAACCTATCCTGAAGGACGACCCATCACTCTCACAGATCTTGGGAGACAGGCCAGTCCTTGCTTACAGACAGCCCCCCAATCTGAAGCAAATACCAACAGCCACACACTACACAACAGAACCACTAAGCCAGGAACCTATCCTTGCAACAAAGCCCGTTGCCAATTGTGACCACATAACTATTCAGGGACACCATCATAGGGACTAATCACATCAGCCACACTATCAGAGGCTCGTTCACCTGCACATCTACCAATGTGATATATGCCATCATGTGCCAGCAATGCCCCTCTGCCATGAACATTGGTCAAACTGGACAGTCTCTACGTAAAAGAATAAATGGACACAAATCAGACGTCAAGAATTATAACATTCAAAAACCAGTTGGAGAACACTTCAATCTCTCTGGTCACTCGATTACAGACCTAAAAGTTGCAATTCTTCGACAAAAAAAGGTCAAAAACAGACTCCAGTGAGAGACTGTTGAATTGGAATTAATTCGCAAACTGGATACAATTAACTTTGGTTTGAATAGAGACTGGAAGTGGATGGGTCATTACACAAAGTAAAACTAATGCCCCACTGTTCCTCAGACGTTCTTGTCAACTGCTGGAAATGGCCCACCTTGATTATCACTACAAAAGGTTCCTCCCCCGCCCCCCTGCTGGTAGCTCACCTTAAGTGATCACTCTGGTTACAGTGTGTATGGTAACACCTATTGTTTCAAGTTCCCTATGTATATAAATCTCCCCACTGTATTTTCCACTGAATGCATCCGATGAAGTGAGCTGTAGCTCACGAAAGCTTATGCTCAAATAAATTTGTTAGTCTCTAAGGTGCCACAAGTACTCCTTTTCTTTTTGTATTTGAAAGCTCATGGTTGGAAGTGGCTACTTAAAGTGAATGGGATAAAGCCTCAGCTGCATTGAGTTCACGTGGCACTGGGGAAGGGAAGGTGGGTCTGAATATTCACTTTCTGAAAGTACTGAAGTGTGAGCAATTGGATCTGGAATACTACTTCCAGCCCATATGAATAAAAAACCCTAAAAAACCCAGACCACTTAACCATCCTTTAAAACCTCAACAAAGGTTCAGCTCATATTTTTAACAAACAGACTTAATGATAATATAAGATGAACAAACAATGTACAGACACTTTGATCGCCACTCAGAGCTTTGAAAGTGATAACTGAGAAACTGGATGCTATTAATAGGTTTTCTTCTTTGTATTATGCATGCACAATACAGTTTGCAGATAATACATAATTCAGTTGTAGAGATATTCATAGTAGGCTTGAGCATGGTGATCAGAACAATCCAAAATAGTCAAATAAATATAACAAAAGGTATCTAATATTGGGCAGTGAGCCAGTGCTGACTGTTCAGTCAGAATTATTATGTACACTCCAAACACAAAGAATATATTGCATTCAGCCTCTAAAAATCAGGCCCATTTAAGTGGTCTCATGTTGGGCATTTCAAAATTGAGATGCCCAAAAGTACTAGTCAGTCCTTTATGAAAATCTTAGCCATTATATATTTTGATATACACATATATATTTATACATATACACTATACACACACACACACACACACACACACACACATTCTGTGTGTTTGGAGCACATGGACACACACATTATTTTATATGTTAAGAGTTTAGCAGATGCTCTTCCAGAGAATTTTATATCTTCCTGTAGCTCTCCATATATCACATTCTATACATACTGATTTCTTTTGAATAACAAAGTCCAAAAAGGCTAAGACTGTGTATTTTTTAAAAGACACAGGGTCCCTGCTTCCTGGATCTGAATATGGAACAAAAACAGGATCGTAATTTACCATAGTGGACAATGAAAGTATTATCAATGTGAATGTACATTGCAAGATAATACAAGCTATTTCCCTTGTCATTTCCCCCTTCCTCCACCCCTCTGCCACTACCCCTCCCTGGCAAAGGGCCACTCCTCCTGTTCATAGAAGGCTTGATTCCTATCTCAAGACCATAAATTACTCAGAAACAGCCCCTTAAAGAAGCAATGACCCTAAAGTAACACTTCCACAAAGCAATAGAACTTCCTGCTGAGCTGATAAGAGTTTCCTGTTTTGAGGTTTTTTAAAATAATTGACTCCCTCAGACTTCTGAGAGAGGACAGCAAGAGTCACCACTAGGTATTTTTCTCCCCCACATTCCTTTCATGCCACATGTACTAATTTGGGTTTGTTAAATCTCAATTCAGAATTGAGTCTAAATACCCAGACCACCGGGACAATTCAGGGAGATAAGAAGTTATTGGTCCAGGTCCATCACACGTTCCAGTGAATGGATTTAGAATGTGGATGGCCTGTAAATCCTACCTTTATCACCTACTGATCTCTATAGCCTTAAGAGCCCAATTTTTTATTTCATAGAATCATAGAAATGTAGGCCGGGAAGGGACCTGAAGAGGTCATCTAGTCCATCCCCTGCACTCAGGCAGGAACTTATAGGGTGAGGTTAAGTCCACGACTACTGTAACTGAAGAGGTGACTGATGCTGTGATAGTATTAGTTGTCTGTGCTATACAGGGCACAGTGATGAGGTGTTCACCCCACATCAACCCTGAAGGGGTTAAGGTGGCCCAGAAGAGGTCAATTAACCTTCACAGTTGCACTTGAAGGGAGGCCCAGGAATTTACAAATACTCATTGCTGATGAAGACCAGCTGGGTAAGGAATATAAAGAGAGGAAGTCTGTAATAACAGGAGGAGCTGCAGGGGGAGAGTCCCCAGTCACTCTCTGAGAGCAGAGAAATGGCGAGGGGGAAACCCAGGCAGGGGGAGAATAAGCCCTGGCATTCTAACCATGGAAGAAGGGTCAATCCCAGACAAGTTGTGGAGAATGAAAGCCTGAGAAGGCAGGGTAGGAAGAAGCCAGGGAAACAGCATCAAGGAAGGAGACTGTGTAGCCTTTGCCTGCTGATTACAGGGTCCCTGGGCTTGAACCCAGTATAGTGGGGAGAGCTGGGTTCCCCTGCAAGCCACTGGGAAGCCACAGGACAGCCTGAGGCACCATCCAAACAGCTGGTCCAGCTAGACTTTGAAACCCCAGAAGTGGGGACCATGTAGCAACTTAGCTGGAGGGCTGAGTCAGAAAGAGGCAGCACTGTGAATTACAGGAAGAGAGGCCACTTACAGTGATGGAATGACCATTGGAAGGGGGAGCCATATGGGAATTATCCACTTTGCCACGCCTGGCCAAGAGGAGACTTCTTGCAGCAAGTGGACCCTGCTACAGGCACTCTCACAACTAAGGATAGTAATGGTGATTTAGGCCGCATAGACCACAAGATCACTTGGTACCAAAAATAACTTTGATGCCAAGAAAGTCAGTGCAGAGACCATCTGTATCATAGGGGTCAACACTGGAATCGTGGGCACCAAGGGCAGCGGGGTGCACAAATGTTGGTAACAAGAAGTCAGTGCCAGATGTAGTGCGGATCTTGGCCTGTGACAGTACCATATGTGTTCCGAGACCAGGTTTTGAGAAGGTGTCCAAGGGACCCGATTTGGGCCATTACCCTTTGGCTGAGTCGCCAGGAGACATCTAGGCTTTCTTTAACTAAGCCCTGAGGAGGGTGACTGAGGCCTGTGCTTACTGTGGGAATGATGTTGCTTCCCACTCCTTTCAGATAACTGGGTGGAAGATGACGTAGCTGCTCTGCCAGTCTCAGTGGATGAAGATGCCTTTGAAGAGCAGGCCTGCGAGCTGGGAGCTGAGTGGTAGCTCCCAGGAACACGGACAGAGGAAGCCTGTTCACGCCTATAGGCCCCTTCCTCTGGTTCTGAGGGGGGCTCTTATTGAGTGCTCCATGAGAATTGGCCTCTCTTGCTTTCTGTGTCCTCAAAGAGAAAGAGTGACAGACTGAGCATGTACTAGGGGTATAGGTACTTCACGGGAGGCGCATGTACCAAACCCTGGGGACTTTGTTTCCGACATAGCTCTGTACATTTGACAGTGGATTCTCATGTGGGGGGAGGGGGAGGAAGACTGATGACAATAGGGACTGACATTCTCATTTCATCCATATATACTGGCAGAGGGACGCGCAAGCTCTACCTTGTGCCATCCTCCACGGCTGTGCCTTACTGTTGGGAGTGAGGCCCCGCTATAGATGGAAGAAAGGAGGATAATTTCCACTGGCCATTGATTCTTTGCCCTCTATGCTGAGACTGAAAACCGGCTGTCAATTTGTGCACATGTTGGTTGTGGCTGTTGTAACGTGGAGACTTCAGCAGCATTTGGGAGTGGACTGAGAGCATTCATTCAGTTCACACCTACTAGAGGAGAGACATCAGATAGTTAGTTATTTTTGGTCACTGCTGACCTGGCCCATATGCAGACTAGTAACCTAAAATGCAAGTTTTTGTTTGATGTTACCAATCCCGGAGTCACCCAGTTCTTTCAGTTTGTAAGATTGTCTAATATTTCTCTAAGTAGCATAAGGAGGCTGAAGCTACTGTAGGAAGCCCTTCCCATTCTGATACCCAGTCAAACCACCTGACTCAAAAGTTCCTTATTTGCCAGAGGACAGGCAAGAGAAACTGTAACTGTGCCAGTCCAATTAAGGGTATGTCTATACTGCAATAAAACACCACAGCTGGTCCAGGTCAGCTGACTCGGGCTGTGGGACTATAAAATTGTAATGTAGATGTTCAGGCTCAGGCTGGAGCCCAGGCTCTGGCACCTTCCCGGGCCAGCCACGGGTGTTTTATTGCAATGTAGACATATCCTAAGATTTCCGATTTAGGGTAGTGTACTATGCCTCAAATTCTGCCTTTCCAATTCTGGTTGATTTAAACATCTTCATGTCAGTAGGGGGCATTCAGTGTAGCCCTGCTTAAAAAAATAACCTTCTTCATAGCCATCTATCTAAGGCTATGTCTACACTCAAACTGCTACAGTGTAGACCAGGGATCAGCAACCTTTGGCACGCGGCTCGACAGGGAAATCTGCTGGCAGGCCGGGACAGTTTGTTTATCTGCAGCATCTGCAGGTTCGGCCGATCGCAGCTCCCACTGGCTGCAGTTCAACGTTCCAGGCCAATGGGGGCTGCGGGAAGCGGCAGCCAGCACATCCCTCGGCCCGCGCCACTTCCCACTAGGATGACCAGACAGCAAATGTGAAAAATTGGGATGGGGGTAGGAGGATAATAGGAGCCTATATAAGAAAAAGACCCAAAAATTGGGATTGTTCCTATAAAATCGGGACATCTGGTCACCCGACTTCCCACAGCCCGCATTGGCCTGGAATGGTGGACCACAGCCAGTAAGAGCTGTGATCAGCCAAACGTGCAGACGCTGCAGGTAAACAAACCATCCCGACCTGCCAGCAGATTTCCCTGACGGGCCACGTGCCAAAGGTTGCCGATCCCTGGTGTAGACCATATAATGACAGGAGGAGTTGTCCCATCACGGTAGTTAATCCATGTCCCCAAGGGGCAGTGGCTACGTTGAACAAAAACTAACACTGTCTACACCAGAGGTTAGGTTGGCTTAGCTACATTACTGAGTGGTGCAGATTTTTCATACCTCCGAGCAACTTTTTAGTGTAAATCTGGCCTCAGGTAAATCTATGGCCCAGCATTACCATAGTGTCTGAGCCTCTCACAATTTTTAAAGCATTTACTTCTCAATAACACTGTGAGGCAGTCTCAAACCCAAGTCTCCTAAGTCCTAGCCTAGTACCCTAACCACTGGACCACCCTCCTTCTCTTTGAATACTTGTTGTATATTTAGTTATTATTTAAATCAAAATAAATACTGGGGCAATCAGACTAAACCATTACATTTTAAAATAAACCCATTAAATGGTTATACATTAAAAGGTCCAAAGTCCCTTTGAAATATAGTCCAGTGCTGGAAATGAGGTAAGATAGTTTCAGGTACTACACCCATCCCTGAGTCCCCCAGCCAAGTTTTATGGGGTTTGTGTATCTATTTTCCTCCATGTTTTTCCTCTCCCCAGATGCTATGTAAAAAACCTACAAAAGCAAAAAAGAAACAGTTCTTTTGGATATACAGGAGAAACAGTGAAATGGACTCCCAACAAAGCACAGTCAAATGCACAAAGTAAACAAAATGAATTAAAAAGAAATGAAAAATATCTGATTTAGGGTTTACTTTAACCACAGAAGATTTAAAATATTTCAGACAGAAGCCTGATTTTTAAGTTGCTGGTGTCCCCCAAGGAAGTCTTAACACCCTTTTGACTAGTGCTTCTTTAAATTATTTTAGGGATTAGACTTTGTTCTATTTCTCCTTTAAAATAAATTGTGAATTTTTGTATAGTGCATGACTAAGCAAGCAATTACTACCATGCTGTAGCTGCATAGCTGGGGCATTCTCATTTTCATTCATTTGGTAGAAGGCTTTCATTCTTCTCCATCCAGGGGTCAGGCACATGGACTGGGTTTTCCTAGCAGGAGTCAAGTTCTTGCTTGCTCTGGTAACTAAAAGTTTCATATTTATGATGAAGTCACTTGGCCCATGCCTAATTCAAAGTATGAGGGGAAAATATGTAAAATGAACAATACCATTAAGTTGCAAAGTGAGCAGCTTAAAAGATCAGATAGTAATAGGGGCCTTTGTATTGCAACATCCACATCATTTGCAAATATAAATTTCCCCTCAAGTGTAGCCAAAGAAACAACTAGATGATTGGTAATCACAGAATTCAGGACGTATCCCCACCCAATCAGAATTCATAATTTCTCTCTCTTCCCAAACCCGGTGTTCTATGCACTAGTGCCTAACCACACGGAGCTCTCCCTATGCACCATAGCCTTCTTACTACCAAAACTTTTGATAGAGTTTAGTTGACCCAATCCCTCCCCATGTCATTTTCATTTGTTTCTGCATTTACCTTTTCTAGTTAAAACTGCAAATACTCCAATGCAAGGAGAAAGGCTGCTCTCGTGGCATTTCTGGCCATCTAGTTCTATGTCTCATCTGAAATCTCACCACAAACCGTAGGATTTCCAGTTCAATTTAAGTCAAGGGAACAAGCTAAGCATCAGCCTGTGCAGGATTGTTTATAAACACATATTAAACAGGTGGAATGAACGAGCTTCCAGATGAGAAGGTAGAGTCAAGATTTAGTAATGCATTAAAGAACAAAATAGAGCGAGCACATTGAGTTTAATAAATTAAGCATTTGCCCACTATTACTATGTTCTTTTCCCCCCCTTGTTAGTATAAAAACCAGTTAACAATTTGTTGGTTTAAACTTACATTAAGTTTTTAAGATCATGTGGGATAAAGATAGTAAAGATGTCATCCATCAAGCCATTCCAGACAGACGAGACCTATGATCTGCTCTGGGTTCAACACAACTATGCACTTACATAGACAACACATTCAGCCGGGCATCCAAACTTTTTGGTGCCTGTTGTTTATCAGATTTGAACCTTTTGTGATTCCCGCTCTACCCTGTTTTTCTGAGTCACTTCTTTGACTCATTACTTTCCTGGCTCTTTTAAAGTAACAAATACCTACTTTGTTCTTACACGCACTTTCCTAAAACGCCCACACCTTTCTCTGTTTTAACTCCTTCTTTTAAACTGAGCTGTACTCAGTGTCATCTGTGTGGGAGACCCTTCCCCCACTTCTGCACCCAGTCAGCCAATTGTTCACAGTGTTAGCAAGTTTAAGCCATCTTTCATTCATGACTGAAAATCCTGTTTTACCACAAACAACCCCCACAGATGCCTTTAAAAACCTTTCTGTATTCAAAAGTTATTTTAAAGTGATTCGTGCAGGGATTGCTAAAAAGAGATTATGTACAAATGGCATCTTGTAAGTCATTCAACAGATTTGCCCCTTGGGTGATTGTAATCAGTCACATCTACTGACTTTAGTGTCAGGTTTCAGAGTAGCAGCCGTGTTAGTCTGTATTCGCAAAAAGAAAAGGAGTACTTGTGGCACCTTAGAGACTAACAAATTTATTAGAGCATAAGCTTTCGTGAGCTACAGCTCACTTCATCAGATGCATTGCATCCGATGAAGTGAGCTGTAGCTCACGAAAGCTTATGCTCTAATAAATTTGTTAGTCTCTAAGGTGCCACAAGTACTCCTTTTCTTTTTTTGACTTTAGTGAGTAAGTTTTAGCTGCTTTTTGCTCTTAATAGCCCTGCAGAGCCAGCACAAATGAGAGAGAACAATCTGGGTTCACTTTGTTCTTCTGTCTGATCAACAGAATTGTCTACTAAGTACCACTAGTTACACCTGAACAAACCCACGGGTGCTAATGAAATTGCACAAGTGTCACTGAGGGCTTAATATAGTCTGCAGAACTTTTGCTGCCAGTGATGGGCACACAAGAAGGAAGGCCCAGATTCATAAATGGATTTAGGCATTGCAATGCTGAGTATCCCGGCCCCTAACTTTTAAATGTCTAGAAAATCACAGGAACAACAGTGCACTCCAGAAAGGCAGATTAGGTGCCTAGAATCATAGAATCATAGAATATCAGGGTTGGAAGGGACCCCAGAAGGTCATCTAGTCCAACCCCCTGCTCAAAGCAGGACCAAGTCCCAGTTAAATCATCCCAGCCAGGGCTTTGTCAAGCCTGACCTTAAAAACCTCTAAGGAAGGAGATTCTACCACCTCCCTAGGTAACGCATTCCAGTGTTTCACCACCTTCTTAGTGAAAAAGTTTTTCCTAATATCCAATCTAAACCTCCCCCATTGCAACTTGAGACCATTACTCCTCGTTCTGTCATCTGCTACCATTGAGAACAGTCTAGAGCCATCCTCTTTGAAACCCCCTTTCAGGTAGTTGAAAGCAGCTATCAAATCCCCCCTCATTCTTCTCTTCTGCAGACTAAACAATCCCAGCTCCCTCAGCCTCTCCTCATAAGTCATGTGCTCTAGACCCCTAATCATTTTCGTTGCCCTTCGTTGTACTCTTTCCAATTTATCCACATCCTTCCTGTAGTGTGGGGCCCAAAACTGGACACAGTACTCCAGATGAGGCCTCACCAGTGTCGAATAGAGGGGAACGATCACGTCCCTCGATCTGCTCGCTATGCCCCTACTTATACATCCCAAAATGCCATTGGCCTTCTTGGCAACAAGGGCACACTGCTGACTCATATCCAGCTTCTCGTCCACTGTCACCCCTAGGTCCTTTTCCGCAGAACTGCTGCCGAGCCATTCGGTCCCTAGTCTGTAGCGGTGCATTGGATTCTTCCATCCTAAGTGCAGGACCCTGCATTTATCCTTATTGAACCTCATTAGATTTCTTTTGGCCCAATCCTCCAATTTGTCTAGGTCCTTCTGTATCCTATCCCTCCCCTCCAGCGTATCTACCACTCCTCCCAGTTTAGTATCATCCGCAAATTTGCTGAGAGTGCAATCCACACCATCCTCCAGATCATTTATGAAGATATTGAACAAAACGGGCCCCAGGACCGACCCCTGGGGCACTCCACTTGACACCGGCTGCCAACTAGACATGGAGCCATTGATCACTACCCGTTGAGCCCGACAATCTAGCCAGCTTTCTACCCACCTTATAGTGCATTCATCCAGCCCATACTTCCTTAACTTGCTGACAAGAATGCTGTGGGAGACCGTGTCAAAAGCTTTGCTAAAGTCAAGAAACAATACATCCACTGCTTTCCCTTCATCCACAGAACCAGTAATCTCATCATAAAAGGCGATTAGATTAGTCAGGCATGACCTTCCCTTGGTGAATCCATGCTGACTGTTCCTGATCACTTTCCTCTCCTCTAAGTGCTTCAGGATTGATTCTTTGAGGACCTGCTCCATGATTTTTCCAGGGACTGAGGTGAGGCTGACTGGCCTGTAGTTCCCAGGATCCTCCTTCTTCCCTTTTTTAAAGATGGGCACTACATTAGCCTTTTTCCAGTCATCCGGGACTTCCCCCGTTCGCCACGAGTTTTCAAAGATAATGGCCAAGGGCTCTGCAATCACAGCCGCCAATTCCTTCAGCACTCTCGGATGCAATTCGTCCGGCCCCATGGACTTGTGCACGTCCAGCTTTTCTAAATAGTCCCTAACCACCTCTATCTCTACAGAGGGCTGGCCATCTCTTCCCCATTTTGTGTTGCCCAGCACAGCAGTCTGGGAGCTGACCTTGTTAGTGAAAACAGAGGCAAAAAAAGCATTGAGTACATTAGCTTTTTCCACATCCTCTGTCACTAGCTTGCCTCCCTCATTCAGTAAGGGGCCCACACTTTCCTTGGCTTTCTTCTTGTTGCCAACATACCTGAAGAAACCCTTCTTGTTACTCTTGACATCTCTTGCTAGCTGCAGCTCCAGGTGCGATTTGGCCCTCCTGATATCTTTCCTACATGCCCGAGCAATATTTTTATACTCTTCCCTGGTCATATGTCCAACCTTCCACTTCTTGTAAGCTTCTTTTTTATGTTTAAGATCCGCTAGGATTTCACCATTAAGCCAAGCTGGTCGCCTGCCATATTTACTATTCTTTCGACTCATCGGGATGGTTTGTCCCTGTAACCTCAACAGGGATTCCTTGAAATACAGCCAGCTCTCCTGGACTCCCTTCCCTTTCATGTTAGTCCCCCAGGGGATCCTGGCCATCTGTTCCCTGAGGGAGTCAAAGTCTGCTTTCCTGAAGTCCAGGGTCCGTATCCTGCTGCTTACCTTTCTTCCCTGCGTCAGGATCCTGAACTCAACCAACTCATGGTCACTGCCTCCCAGATTCCCATCCACTTTTGCTTCCCCCACTAATTCTACCCGGTTTGTGAGCAGCAGGTCAAGAAAAGCGCTCCCCCTAGTTGGCTCCCCTAGCACTTGCACCAGGAAATTGTCCCCTACGCTTTCCAAAAACTTCCTGGATTGTCTATGCACCGCTGTATTGCTCTCCCAGCAGATATCAGGAAAATTAAAGTCACCCATGAGAATCAGGGCATGCGATCTAGTAGCTTCCGTGAGTTGCCGGAAGAAAGCCTCATCCACCTCATCCCCCTGGTCCGGTGGTCTATAGCAGACTCCCACCATGACATCACTCTTGTTGCACACACTTCTAAACTTAATCCAGAGACACTCAGGTTTTTCCACAGTTTCGTACCGGAGCTCTGAACAGTCATACTGCTCCCTTACATACAGTGCTACTCCCCCACCTTTTCTGCCCTGCCTGTCCTTCCTGAACAGTTTATAACCATCCATGACTGTACTCCAGTCATGTGAGTTATCCCACCAAGTCTCTGTTATTCCAATCACGTCATAATTCCTTGACATCACCAGGACCTCCAGTTCTCCCTGCTTGTTTCCAAGGCTTTGTGCATTTGTATAAAAGCACTTGAGATAACCTGTTGATCGCCCCTCATTCCCAGTATGAGGCAGGAGCCCTCCCCTCACAGACATTCCTGCCTGTGCTTCCTCCCGGTATCCCGCTTTCCCACTTACCTCAGGGCTTTGGTCTCCTTCCCCCGGTGAACCTAGTTTAAAGCCCTCCTCACTAGGTTAGCCAGCCTGCTGGCAAAGATGTTCTTCCCTCTCTTCGTAAGATGGAGCCCGTCTCTGCCCAGCACTCCTCCTTCATGGAACACCATCCCATGGTCAAAGAATCCAAAGCCTTCTCTCCGACACCACCTGCGTAGCCATTCGTTGACCTCCACGATTCGACGGTCCCTACCCAGGCCTTTTCCTTCCACGGGGAGGATGGACGAGAACACCACTTGCGCCTCCAACTCCTTTATCCTTCTTCCCAGAGCCACGTAGTCCGCAGTGATCCGCTCAAGGTCATTCTTGGCAGTATCATTGGTGCCCACGTGGAGAAGCAGGAAGGGGTAGCGATCCGAGGGCTTGATGAGTCTCGGCAGTCTCTCCGTCACATCACGAATCTTAGCCCCTGGCAAGCAGCAGACTTCTCGGTTTTCCCGGTCAGGGCGGCAGATAGATGACTCAGTCCCCCGGAGGAGAGAGTCCCCGACCACCACCACCCGCCTTCTCCTCTTGGGAGTGGTGGTCGTGGAACCCCCAACCTCAGGACATCGCATCTCATGCCTCCCAACCAGCGGGGTCTCCTTCTGCTTTCTCCCCCCAGACATATCATCTGGTCCACTCTCCGCAATGGTACCTGTGGAGAGAACATGAAAGCGGTTAGTTACCTGTGTCTGTGTTACTGGAACCCGGACATTCCGCTTACCTCTTCTGGAGGTCACATGTTGCCAAGCTTCTTCACTGGCCTCTTGGCTCCTCTGTGCAACCTGCTCTATATCTTTAGAGCTTTGTGCCCCTAGAAGGCTATCCTGAGTTTGGTCCAGGCTCCCTATGCAAAGAATAGAGAGAGATACCTGTCTTAGAATGCAGTCCACAAATGCCAGCATCCTAGGGGGAGAGCCACATACAATAACCATTGCAACACCCCAAGTAAAGGAGTGTGTCCTTAGCCTCCCCCCCCCCACATCGGACATAGGTGCCTAAGTCCACGCTGCAGGGAGATACCTATCTCTGTTTAGGTTTCAGAGTAGCAGCCGTGTTAGTCTGTATTCGCAAAAAGAAAAGGAGTACTTGTGGCACCTTAGAGACTAACAAATTTATTTGAGCATAAGCTTTCGTGAGCCACAGCATCCGATGAATGCATCCGATGAAGTGAGCTGTAGCTCACGAAAGCTTATGCTCAAATACATTTGTTAGTCTCTAAGGTGCCACAAGCACTCCTTTTCTATCTCTGTTTAGTCATCCATGAATGGGATCTCTGGCGCAATGACTGTTCCCTTATGGATAAATACACAGTCATTGGGTGAGTGAGAGAGAGAGAGGGAGGGACTTTGACTTTTAAAACACTTTTCATAAAATCAGTACTGCAACCGAGTAAAAACAAGAACATCAGTTACAAATCCAAAACAACTGCCCACCCCAAACAATACAAAGTGCCTTTCCAATAACCTGCTGCTGAATAACAGCAGGAGCAACAGGCAAGAAGATAGAAACATTAGTATATTCAGGAATGGCTCGCTCAAGGAGGCAACTGGCCAGCCTGGCAATACTGCCCCTAGGAAGGGCTTATTCCACTTCTGATAAAAACCAAGAAATCCTGCAAATGGAATGAAAACCAAGCTTGACAGCCAAGCTAGCCACTGAGACCCATGTAAAATTAGTAAAATCAATTAAACGAACCAGTTTTGTTACACCTGCTGCCATAAGGGAAGAGACAAGACTCCTAGAATCAAGACTACCAATCCTCCCAGTAGAGTTATAAACAAGGAGTTGCAGCAAGCAGCCCTGGGAACTCCAGCCCCCTGTCCTGAAGCCTCAACTTCAAAAATCTCCAAACATTAAAAGGAGTTTGATAAAAACTAAGTAACACCTCAAAATTGAGGCATCCCCAGCCCAACAAAAAAGAGCCCAATCAAAAGCAAAATCCCCCACCCGCAGAAGAAAAGCAAAGGCCAGTTGCTTCCAAGGGACAGGCTCATCCACAAACAGGTGCTGCAGAAACAGTGACCGAAAAGTAACTCTGGTCAAAAAAAAAAAAAAAAATCAATGAGACCTTGAGCTCCTTCCACGATGGGCAGATACAAGATACTTTGCCTCTGTCAACGATGGTCCCCCTGGAAAAAATTCACAAGAACCTTCTGAACTTTTTCTAAAAGAGTGGATGGGGATCCAAAACAATACACTGATGCCACAACACAGAGGCAATTCAATTCTTAATGACTAACACCCGCCCTTGGAAGGAGAGCCGAAGCAAACACCACTTCCACCTTTGAAACCTCCCCTCCAACATTTCCATAACTCCCCCCCAATTCTGACCCAGTCCCAGCATAATTCCCAGTGCCCTAAAGCTCCACAATAGCCGCTGCCCCAGCAAAATTTCTTTTGCGCTCAGTAAGCTGGCACTGAGGTACACAGGATTACTCAATTAAACAGGCCGAATTGGGGTCACCTAGCACAGTGAAATGCTGAGCAGCTATTTACTGTCTGAATGATTTTGTGAGGTTGGGAAAGGAAAACATCTTCCAGCTTGTCCTGGAGCATCAAAACCCTAGAGTCTTTGCACACAACTCATAGCCTGCAGCTTTAGACAAGGCCCTAGCCTCCCTTTAAAATCACAGCCTGGCCTCACTAGAATATCTCCAAGAAGAACCAGTAGTCATCACCTGCCAACTGACAAATAGTAAGGTAAGGTGGTCTAGACCATCTTACAACATGTGCCTGTGTTCTTTTTCCCAACTTGGCCACTGGCTGTCTGGGTGGGCTTAGAAAGTCCTCATTGTCTCCACCTACAATGGTGGGAAGATGAGGAGGAGGAGGATAATGATACTTCCCCTCCTCACAGGGGTATGAGGTAGTCTCAGAAAGCACTTTGCGAATAGATGCTCAGAGGAAAGGCACTACAGAAAGGCAAAATACCACAGCAATGTTAATTTACAGTACAATTCTTCTTGTAGTGCAGCATTGGTTGCTCATGGAGGACAGCACCAGGAACAAGCAGAATGGTTTAATTTTAGCACAACACTTAGACACAAGCACACGCGCTTGTGTCTTTCTCCTGTATTTTTAATTCAAACATCAAGTAAAAATAGAATTTCCTGTTGTGCCGATAAGAAAATCCTGTTTTTGCTCCATCTGGTTAGGGAGCCGGCAGTTGCAGGGTTATTGATGGATTCTCCGAAGGGTGACAGTATTCAGGAGGGGATGGAATTGCATTTGTTACTTGCATTGTTCATGGTCTCCTTAAATATAACAAGCAGTACTAACCCAAAAGTAACTATAATGGGATTACAAATTTCCGGAACAATCTGTGCTTTGGAAAATCTCTCCCCTTAACTCCCATTGGCTGCAGTATTTTTAGTAGCAGGGTTTGTTTTTGCATTCTTCCCAGGTAAGTATTTGTGTGGGAAAAGAGAGAATCATGAGCTGCAAGTGGGCGCATCCTGCTTTTCAATATCAGTAATTAATATGGGGGGGGGAAATATAAGCACAGAGGAACATTGTCTTTCTTTCCCACCCTTTCCACTCCCCTTTCCACTGCTCCCAGACTCCTCAGTGGATGTGTGAGGCCAGGACAATCCCACAAGTTGGTTGCTGCCCCTCAATGCTATTCCATGTATCCACTGAAGAGCAATACATGGCTCCCATCATCAGGGCTGAGTGTTTCCCTCTGTGCAGCACTGCCAGGTTTGTCACGGTGAGGAGCAGAAGATTGAACTTGGAGCCCAAATTCAGTTCCAGAATTCAGATCTTAAGTCTGGATCTCAAACTTAGATACCTAAATTTAGCCCACAAGCCTGTGGACACTGAGGCCCAGATCCACAAAGGTATTTGGACTTCTAACTTCAATTAAAATGAATGGCGGTAAGGAGCCCAGACACCTTTGTGGATCTGGGCCTGATAACTTCACACATGTGAGGGCAAAAAGTTACTCCAGTGTGTTAGCAGAACTGGGGTCCTGCTCAATTTAGATTCAAAACTTGATTCTCAGATTTAGCCCCAGAACTCAGATACCACACTTGGATCCAAAATGTGGATAAAATAGGATCCAAAATTTGGGTGCAGAACTTGGGATCTTAAATCTAGATGCAGAAATCTGATACCAAATTAGGATCCTGAACTTGGATCCTTCCACATGGGTATGAATTGTTGCCCAAACTTTGGTCAGGGTTTCAAAAGGAGCTCCATTAGGAAAAAAATATCTATTGCATATTGCATTTTAGGATAGTCCACAGATTAATCAGTCATCCTGTTTCATTTAGCGCCTAGCTATTTGTGCAGCTAAACTCACAACTACTGCCTGCATGTATGATTTCATCATTAATCATAAGGGTCTCTGTCTCCTGCATTCTCTCCCTGCCCAGATTATTCAGCCCCAGACTCTCACAATTTCATCAGTCTCCTATGCAGTCTTACTGGCTGGAAGGCCCATCCAGCACAGTTTTTACATCTGTTTAATCTAATCTGCTGTTAGTGTTTCTGGGTTATAGCACCATATACAAATCTGAAAGATTTATAAACCAGTGTGATTTATAAATTGGAAAGGGGCACATGCTCTTCAGTCAGTTGTGCAGCAGTCTTTACAGGATGGCATTCAGCAGGCTTGAGAAAACCATTTTCATTTTTAACACTGAACCAGGTCCTGATGAGGAGCCAGGATTAGATATTTTCAAAAAGGATCAGAGACGATGGAGCTTTCTCCTCTAAATCACCTGTGGTTTATTAGGTAAATAACACAGAGACAGACGTTTCAGGTGTGGGAAACACCACTTGCCATGCCATTCAAAGATCCCTGGAAAAATACCAGACTCTGCTAGGTATGCAAGTACCTGAGTCTGCCATTTGACATGATGTCCAATGACTGCCATTTCTAGAACATTCCCAGAAGTATGATGTTCAATTTCCTTAAAGGCACAGTCTCCATTACCACATATGGAAAACAAGGACATAGTAGCTATGGAACTGTGATGCCTTGAGTACTTGTGATGCCTTGAGTACTCCTTTTCTTTTTGTGATGCCTTTGTTTTTGATGTACTCCACCTTTAGACTCTAAGCACTCTGTGCACAGAGAAAGAAGCCATTTTGTCCTCCAATTTGTGGCAGCCACTTCCAAAGGAAACCCAGACCCTGTGCTCTCTCACATGAAGCTGTTTTTAGTGCTGTTGTTTTTCTTAATCTAAAAGAGAGTTATTTGGAGGGAAAGCATATGGCTGCCCTTGCCTAAAGAGAAACATAACAAGAATTCTGATGACAAGGATGGGGTGTAAAACAAGAAAGTAGCTATTGTCTCTACAAACAGAATGTTTTAAATGCAGGACAGGAAACAAAGATCTCCCAATTTCAAAGCTCCAGGTACCACACAATGTAGGTGGTTAGGCATGGAAAGCTGTTATCTTCTTCAGTGGCTTGGGTGAAACAAGTTAGCTGTTCTCAGTCCAGATCCTTGCTGAACAGGTAACCACATAGAAAAGCCACTAATAACATCAGAATTAACAATATAAGAAAGAAACATTTGCAAGTGATTGTTGCTATCAAGGATCTTTCACTCACCAGCCTCTGCTCACTACTGGGCATTTCTTCTGCTTGAATTTCCCTGCAGTCCCTGTTACCGGTGAGGTAATTGTCATAGCCAGTCTAAGAGGTAAGGAGAGGAGCCAGAAAAAGCACAGAAATAGGTCACACATTTCTAAGGCTTCTAACAAGGAAACATCTCTCAAGCCCTAGTAATCTCCTCATCTGCTCCTGGAAATGAATGGGAAAGGGCTGGTATTTTTGCCTGGGGAAATGGAAGGTATATGTCTGTTTTTAAGCAGAAAACGTTCTTGATTCTTATATGCTGCAGCTAAACTGTGAATGCTGAAATGCATCATAGGCAGTGATGGCTCAAACCTGCTTCTGCTGAAGTCAATAAGAGGGCCTGATCCTTCTCTTACTGCTCGCATTTGTGATCACCCGTATACACAAACACTGATTCTCCTCCAGCTTGCACTGGTTTAAATCAGGAGCCTGTCCACTGAAGTCAATAGCACTACATTAGCGTCTGTGAGAAGAGAATCAGGTGCAGTGGCTCAGGAATAAACCTGAGTAGAAAGCACTATGCTGTAGAAACAATGTCTCTTGTGGGAAGATATGCTGTAAAAATGTTTCCGTAGGACAATGCCAGAAATCTTGTTCCTGCCGTTTTGAATGTTGGGAAGAGGGAGAGAGAAGACAGAGATAAGAACAGCCTTTCATTAGCCCACTACCTCTGGGAGAAATTTCTGGGTTTCACAATAGACCGTGGCAAGACAGAAAGACATTTTGTAAAGTTTCTTGATGATCCAAACTTACCAATTCTCTGTTAATTGGCCAAACCAGAACAGACTCCAAAGACCCTAAAAGTTTGAGACCGTTTGCAGTTAGAACCATTTCCAGGGCTGAGCTTCCCCATGAGGGGCCTATCTCTACTAAATCTGTAGCATCTGTGTGTGTGAGTGTGAGTGAGTGTGTGTGTGTGTGTGTAATTTTCCAGATCCCCTTTATATATCAGTAGCACTTGCTACCAAAATTAAAAGATTTTATTCTAGCAATGTTTCAGAGTAGCAGCCGTGTTAGTCTGTATTCGCAAAAAGAGAAGGAGTACTTGTGGCACCTTAGAGACTAACAAATTTATTTGAGCATAAGCTTTCGTGAGCTACAGCTCACTTCATCGGCAATAAGACCAAGTAAATAGAAACTCTGAAACACCAACAGTGACATGGTGCTGTCAAATCTGACAGGAAAAAAATAAGACTTTGATCCTCCAAACATGTCATCACTGCGTTTTAATGTCTGTTCTTGTTATGCCAGTCACAAAACTAGGTTGGTTTCTATTGTGAGTTTTCTAGGCAGATCCCCTGCAATCCCATAATGCAGTAACAGGTCTTGAACTTGTATTGATAGATCTAGCAAGGACTGACTCACCTACTATGACACCAACACGGAGCTCAATAAAGGCAGTTTGATAGGGACAAGGAAGAGGGGAGTGCTTCCCCTTTTATTTTCAAACCTAAAAATAGGATCAGCCTTCAAAATTTGGGGTACAATTTCCAAAAGCACCTAAATGACAAAATAGGACTTGGGCTCCTAAGTTACTTTTGAAAATTAAACGTAAGCTCCTAGGTCATTTGAGTGCTTTTAAAAATGCTGCCCTTGGTCTGTGCAGGGTGTTCAGATCTAGCGCTTGGATTCAGGCTCATCTCCACTAAAACTGGGATTTTTCAAAGGACCATCTGGGAGCTATACACTCATCTCCCACTGGAATTCAATGTGAGCTGGGTTGAGTACCTCACTCCCTTAGACTCCTCGAAAATCCCAGGATAAATAACTACAGAATAGTAATAGTAATAAGGCTAATTATCCCCCATCACCAGGTCTGTTCACACATTGTATAGGTGGGGCCGCCATGAGGGGGGATGCAGCAATTGTGTCTCTGAATGGATAATGCAACATATTATTATTGTTTAGCATCATAAATACACACACATCGCTTTCCAAGGTACACACAGAGACAAGCCCCCGCCACAAAGATCAGTCTTTATTGAGGCAAATACAATGCCATGAGATTCAGTGACAGCATGGGAAAAATCTAGGGTCCTTGTGAGTGCGAAGAGTGGCATAGACAAAGCCTCCATAGAACATGCGGGATTTGAGGCGGGGGGAGGATGGGAGTAAGAAAGGGTGAACACTGGGCATAGGGAAGTGACAGGCTGGTTTAAGTGTAGCAAGCGGCATGGAAAGAAGAGCAACATCATGAATGAGAGAGGACAAAGGGAGCCATTATATATTCCCCTTACAGTCATGCACTGTTTACTATGCTAGCAACACCCTTCTACGCAGCAGGGACCTGGAGGCAGCTTTGGGATGCGAAAATTTGTGATGAGCCGATTCTCTGTCTGTCAACTAAACTAGACAGATAAATGATAGTGACTGTGTATATATATATAGTTCCTTACATCCAAAGCTCCTGAAATGGTCCTCACACTGGTTAATCAGAGTTCACACACACACACACACACACACACACACACACACACACACACACACACACAGAGCATATGCACCTCTCTTCACCCACCTCTGACATGAACCATCTTTGAGGCTGACTGCAGCAGCACTTTTAAACTGCACAATAGCACAGGAGAGGCAATTAGGGTGGGTTGAGATTTTTCATTCACAACTTTTTTCAGCAAAACAAAAAAAAGGCTTTTGGGGAGTCAGTGTCCACAGGAAATGTCTGATTTAAGTGAAATGTGCGGGGCGGGGGAGGTTCACTAACAAAACAAACCAGCTTTTGTTTTCAAGGGAAACTGTAGCGATCTTGTGGCTAAGATGGAGAGGGGCTTCTGGCCAAGAAAAGGTACGCGCAGGAATGCAGGGAAACTCCCTTCTAACCCCCGGGGTATCTGTGCCAGACCCCCAGGATCAAAGACACACACACACAATGAACAGTAGGATGAATATACGAAAGGAAATATTTATTTACAGAGGGATGAATGGAGAAAAACAGGTGGGGGGAAGACAGAGGGAGCAGTAAAACGGGGTTACATCCAACATGAAGACCCATGGCCCAGTGGTACCACAATATAAAAGGATAATAGATGCACCTACTAATATGAAAAGAAAAAGAAAATTAATTGAACCAAACTGAGGGACACAAAGAATAAGCAACAAGCTGACTTTTCAGATAGTGTTGTTGGCAGTTAGATAAATATTGCAGATTGTGTGGACTAACTGATTCAAGGCCTAATTCATTAACATGGACAACTCATCTGATACTTTAATATTGTTATATTAACAACTCTGAACTTTGGAACTCAGGCTGGGTCTAGCTCTAAAATTCACTGCTGGACCTTATCTCTCTGATGGATCAGACCAAAACCCAAGATCAAAACACCTTTGAGCATTGGGGGTACTCAGTTCTGGATCCGGAAGTGAATTTTCCAGGTTTCCATGTCTCTTGATGATGTTTAGGTGCTTCAGTGATTCAAGTAAAGTTGATCTTGAGATCCTGAAAGAGCAGATCAGACATTGCAACCGCCTAGTATTAGAGACCTGTGATATAAACTTGTGTGGGTCACACTGCCCTGTCTTTCTGCCTGCCTGCTCTATTCTTGTTGCTGATGGGTGCCTGGAATAGCATGGGAAACGGGTATTGGTTTTTGGTTTACTGTCAGTGTGTTCTGAAACAATGTCATTTACTGGGAGGGGAGGAAGGGGAAAGGGTGACTTCTTGGCACCACTGAGATTGATGATGGCAGGTTGGGTTACATTGTTTTTCCACTAGACTCAGGGCCTCCAGATTTCCTTAGATGTATTCAGAGGACTTTCATCCCACAAAAACATGCACTCTGAAGGAGGAAGGAGGTGGAAAGTGGGTGATGTCAAAGCTCAGATGATCCTTTGCAGGCTTGTGGTCAAACTCTACTTTTCTTGCATGTTTGCCCCAATAACCTAACACTGCTAACGGGGAAAAACAAGGTTTCACGGCTCTCCTCTTATTCGTTGTCATCTCGGGCTTGGGGTTAATGGGGGTTCAGGCCTGAAAGGCATGGGCACCAACTCCGTGGGCACTCCAGGGCTGGAGCACCCACAGAAAAAAATTAGTGGGTGCTTAGCACCCATCAGCAGCCAGCTCCCTCTCTCCCTCCAACACCTCCCATCCACTGGCGATCCCACCAATTAACTCCTCCCCCTCCTTCCCAGTGCCTCCCACCCGCCACGATCAACTGTTTCACTGCATGCAGGAGGTGTGGTGGGGGGAGGAGCGAGGGGTGCACTCAGAGGAGGGGTGGAACTGTGTGGGAAGAGGTGGGGTTGGGATGGGAAGAGGTGGAGCGGGGTGGGGGCTTGGAGGAAAGGGTGGCGTGGGGACAGGGCCTGGGGCGCAGCTGGAGCAGGAACTAGTGGGGCGGGAGGTGGGCTTTGGGGTAGAGAGTGGGTGTGGGCAGAGCGGGGGGTTGAGCACCCCCAGGGCCTGGAGAAAGCCTGCACCTGTGCTGAAATGTACATCCAATCAAATTCATCCCTGGTGTCTCTCCACTGAGATCAACACAATTACATCAAGGCTGCCTTTGGCCAACTCTGTTTTTCTTACACTTCTCATCCAAACAGAGGTAGATGTGTTATTTTCCTTTCACAGGACACTGTACAGCCCGATCCCAATGTAAACAACCCGGGCCTACCTACCAGGTTATTGTCTGGAAAAAAAACAAACAAACAGCCATTTAATCCTCTTCCCCCTTCCATTTCTGGTAGGGTAAGTGGCAGGGATCAAAGACTCTAGTTTTCCTGAAAACATTATTTATCCAAATTACTCAGAACCTGGCTGGAAGTTAGATGTAGAGAAGGTGCAAGGGCTTGTCACTGACTCAATCTAGTATCTATTTGATCTGTAAAATATACAGCCATCAACCATCTCTGGGCATTTGGACAGTCACACAACAGAACCACCAAAAAGTGATAAATATCTGCTTAAAAAAGAACTCGTCTCATTCACACTGCTCCCTGAAGACTGACTAGGGCCTTGTGGTATGCCCTGAAGAGGAACACCCCCAGCTTGGCTAGAACAATTCCACAGCTGAGAGCTGCTTGCTGAGAAAGCCCTCGCTGTGTTAAGCAATGTACAGATAACAAGAGAGAGTCCCGGGTCTGGGGAGTTTATAGTCAAAATAGACAAGACAAAAGCAGTAGCATTAGCACCATTTTTCAAATGGAAAAGTGAAGCACAGAGGGGTTAAAAGAAAAGGAGTACTTGTGGCACCTTAGAGACTAACAAATTTATTTGAGCATAAGCTTTCGTGAGCTACAGCTCACTTCATCAGATGCAACTCACTGCCTCCATGCATCCGATGAAGTGAGCTGTAGCACACGAAAGCTTATGCTCAAATAAACTTGTTAGTCTCTAAGGTGCCACAAGTACTCCTTTTCTTTTTGCGAATACAGACTAACACGGCTGCTGCTCTGAAACAGAGGAGTTAAGTGAACTATCCCAAGGTCACCCAGGAAGTCTGTGACATACCCAGGAATTAAATGCAGCTATTCTGTGTCCTAATCCAGAGCCTTCACAGCAAGATCACCCCTCCTCTCAGAGTTTTTGGGGTCCCACAATGCCTATTTACAAAGGCAGAGAGATTGTGCCATATTTATTGAAGTCAAATTGCACGTTAGTCTTCTTTTGAAAGATGTAGTAGTAATTTAAAATGCAGCACCTAGGAAACCCCCTGGTCTGCTTCCTATCTACAAATGGAGCGATCAGTGCAAAATAATTCTCGTAGAAGAAATTATCAGAGCCAAATTTCCCACCACCCTCAGCTGCACCCTCCATGTGCCCACAAAAATGTGCATGCACTGGGCAGCCAGGCACAAAAAGAGCTGATTTGCAACAAGGCAATTCCAAGTGTGGGCGCACGTGCAGTTTTTGCTTGTGCACCACAGTGGTCCTGGGCATAGGTGGCCAGTTCCATTGCAGCTGGCAGAGTGAGAATGAAAAAACTAATCTACTGTAGAGTGATTCACCCCCAGCAGAGAGGGAGGCAGGATCATGAGTGGCAGTTAAGATCAATCCCATGCTTCTCTGATTTATTGTGAATGTTGTCTGCACTTGATCTTATGGGAATTAGCTACGTTAGGGCCTGATCCAAAGCCCACTGCAGGCAATGGGAGTCTTTTCACTGACTTCACCAGGCTTTGAATCAGGCCCCAAGGGAGACTTTGCGCTTTGTGATGTTCCATGAGAATTTTGGCAGAACTGTCCTTGTTTTTTTTCCCCTTGTGATGCATTCGTTCAGTAAGAGCAGGAGCTCAGCCAGGATGTTCCAACAACAACGTTTCAGACTCCCAGATTCTTTTCTCCTTGAAAATTGAATAAATAAAACAAAACTCTGGCTGTGGCTGACACTGAGGTACCTGGGCTCTTTTTTATTCCTGATTCCTTTGGGTAAATCTTAGCTACATCGTGGTAAATCTGGAATAACCACAGGAGAGTCAATAACTTTACTCCAGCTTTAAATCAGTGAATTCAGCCCCTCGCGTACACTGAGCCGCAGTCCAATGTGTGGAAATGCCCATCTTTCATGCACTATTACAATTCCATGCATCAGGCTTCTGGTTGCCAATAGTTACTTCCCAGTGTCAAACTGAAAAGACAAAGGGCCTGATTCAATGCTCACCCCAGTTTTATACCAGCGTAAGTAGGATCAGAATTGGACTCACTATCTTGTGGAAAAGCAGCCTTTCACTCACTCGCTACTGGAAACAGTGGGCCAAATTCTGCTCTCAGTTTACCATGGTGTAAATGGAAAGTACCTCCATAAAGTCAGGGAAGTTACACCAGATTTGGCCCATTATAAATGAGAGCAGAACTTGACCCAGTGGGTTTAACTACCATCTAGTATTTTAAGCCAAAGGGGAGGTGGATGCTGCTAGACAGGAAAGGACATCTACTCAGGGAAAGGCTGATACTGTTAACTAGAAGGCAGAAGGAGGAACACCTATCCAGACTAGAGGATTGTTACCATTAGCCAATGGAGGGGCAGTGCTCCTAGCCAGAGGGTAGGGGACACATGGTTCTCCCAGCCAGAGAAGGTGGCGAGGGAGGGAAGAGATCAGAACAGCACCATACTGGGTAGGTTGAAGACAATCCTGTCCGCTGCACTCCCTCCCTCCCCCCCCCCCCCGTTTCTATGAACACTCGGCGGAGTTAGCAGTCAGCTCACTGAACCAGACCCTTGTCACCAGAATTGTGTTTCTCCGAGCTGTGTTCTGATTTACAGTGGAGTGCATTTCAGTGAGAGATGACAGCCTTTGATCAACTGCCATCCTGAGCCACTCGGCTGCCTCTCTTTCTCTTTTCCCACTTCAGACCCAGTTAGGTTGTATCTCTGCCTTTACTTGATTGTGGCCAAAGGCCAGGGAAAAGCAATAGCAAAGGCAGAATGTGTTCTGTCTTGACCCAGCTCTGCGGTGACAAACACGGGTAACAGCCACAGTCACAAAGCGCTGACTCAGGCCCTTCAGGACATACTTTCAGCTGCAGCCAAGCACTATCGGAACAACACAACTTTCATTCAGACAGCTGCTCACTGCCCTGACAGAAAGGTCAGGGCCTGGGAAAAACCAAATGGAGGTGCCATGTAGGGAAAGAATCAGCCACGCACAACAACTCTGTTAGTCTGGTTAACTCTACAATTTCTGTTTGTTCTGAAATTCACTGGGCAGCAAAATGCATGTCTACTAATAGGAACTATGTGATGGTAAGAGGGGTGCGTTGCATTTTTCACTGTCACAATTTTGGGATGACTGTTTCACAAAAGTGGTGGAAAGATCATTACTATTATTTAACTATTATTTATATGACAGTAGAAAATTGGAAGCCCCCACCAAGGTCAGAGCCCCATTCTACTAGGCTGTACATACACATGGTAAGAGACAGGGACAGCCCTGAAGAACTTACAATCTAAACAGACAAGGCAGACAGAGTGGGAGAACGGTTGTGTTGTTATCCCCGTTTCACAGGTGGGACGTTGCAGCACAGAGAGAGTGAGGGCTTGTCTAGACAAAGTGCGCAGCACGCTGGAGTATAAATCTACCACACACTAGCCTGCCGCGCATGAAATATCTGTGTGGACTGCTGCCCACAGTTCCCTAGTGCACTTCGATCTACTACCATTCCAAAGCAGCGGAGGTCAATGCACACTGAGGAATTTTTAGTGCGTGGTAGCAGGGTCCACACAGACAGTGAGTGTGCAGCAGACTAGCGCAAGGTGGATTTACACTCCAGCTTACCACAAACTGTCGCTTCATCTAGTCAAACCCTAAGGAATTTACCAAAGATCACACAGGAAGCCTGTGGCAGAGCAGAAACATGAAATATGAGGCTATATGTTCCTGGACCTGTGAGACTCAGTCTGTATAAATGCTGCACCGGTGGTAGTTTAGGGAAGCACATCAACCAGCCTTGCACACCTTTACACAAACTGAACCTCCCCTTCACTTTGGTGCACGGATCACAAGGGAGGGATCAGGCCCTGATTCCACCAGCAGATGCTTGAGGTTTGACTTTTCCTCTCCCTTCACTTCATTTTCACTTTCTTTTCTAGCAAGCTCTGAGAGCTCTTTGATATAAACCTTGTCTGCTCTGCAAGAGCCTCAATCCAGCCAGCATTGCCTCAGATGAAAAACAGAGGGCCTGATCCTGCTGTCAGTTTGTATGAAGAATTCCCATTGACTTCAATGGGAGTTCCACAGGGGGGATTACCAGTTAATTGGGTCACTCCCAAATCCCCCCCCACACACACACACACAAAATATTAGGCTAAGGTGACAAGGTGGGACTCAGACATATTGTGCCATAAATCTGAGTTATTGTGCTGATTATTAGGTGTAGAGGGTTATTTCATAGTCAGCTCCATGGATCTAGCCTGTAATTATTTAAGTCCAAAATAGGATGGTAGTTTGGAAATGAGCTGAGTCTGAGAGAGATAAGTATATGGAGACCTAAACTAATCATTTACCACCTACTGTATTCCAGATCTTCATGGATCAGAAAATGTCAGGTCAGTAGGTAACCACAACCTAAAGGAGGAGGTAAACTAATGGCCAGCACAGGAGCAGACTTTCCCTTCCCATTAAAAATAGGTGAGCAAGGAGAGGCAGAGAGCTAGATTTTCAGAATTAAGCATGCAGAAATTCACAGCACCTAGTTTGTGTGTGCAAGCACTTGTGGCTTCCTGTGTGTCTGTGCAGTCCACACAAGCAGCCAGGAGCTCAGTTTCATGTCTCATAAGAAAGAAAGATGAGCCCCTCCTCTGTGGGGGAAGGTGGCAGCTTTGAAATAGTGCACAGCAACTCTATGGAGCAGGTCTGACAGGAGAACCCAATGGGAAGACGCAAAGTAGTTGGGAAATACAGCCAGGTCGGAGTCGATTCAAACAAATATCACACGTGCACAAAAATGGTGTTAACCCCCCCCCCATTAAGGCTGCAAAGTCAAGCAATCAAAGTTAGGAAATGCCACAATGAAGGTTGCTCAAGCAACTTTGATTTACCCCTTGTGCATATGCCTTATGATATTGTCTTTAATAATTACATGATCGCATACATAAACAGGATTGGGACTCAATCAGTGCACAAGATGGACAAGTGCTCACTTAATGAGCTGTAGTAGGTTGTCATCCTGTATGTAAACCAGCATTAGCAGGGTATGAGCCACTCTGCCAGTGGGTTTCACAGATATTTGCTGATATTCCCAGTTCCCTCCACCTGAGCCCCTCAGCCCACTGTCACCAGTTTCCTGGCCCAGACAGTGCTAGTTCCCTCCTCCGAGCTCCTAATACAATCTATCTCCCCATCCCAGGCCTCCACTCATGCCCCCCAGTGACCATGTTCCCCATCCCCACTGTCTCCCAGTTACAATCTCCCTACCAGGCTCCTGTCCCAGCTTCCTGCCCCAGTCTCTTTGCCCAGCCAGTCCCAGTTCTTGCCCTGCACACCAATTCTTTGCCAGCTCAGTCTCCATTCCCCATCACCTCCTTCCCTGTGCCCCACTCGGTTCTCAGACCCAGTCTCCTTGTCCAGCCAATCCCAGTTTGGCAAAGTTATAAATGGCTGAAGGCAGGGTCTTACAATGGGACGTATCTGGCAACCTTAATATTAGATGGCACTAACCAGCTCCACCTATCATTATGGGCCTTATTCTGTCCCAGAGTAAATCAGGATTAAAACTCCTGAAGTGAATGGATTTACACCAGTGTAATTAGGAGGTGAACCAGGCCCTATGTATTGTAACATTCATGCAATAAACCTACGTAGAACACACTCTGAAGCATTGATATTTTGAACCAATTTCCAACTCCCACTGGACATCAGTGGGAGCTGAGAACTCGCACACCAGGCCTGAATTTAGCCAACCATGTTCAATTTGTTCCTCTGCTGTTACAATACTCCACACTTACAAGAATTGCATTTCTTTATCTTCCCTGATAGTCGAGGCTATGAGCCAACTGGTAACCAATAAGAATAAGCCCCATTGCGTACCCGGTTTTGTTCTAACATACCTTGCAGATGCATAGCTCCTAAAATGGGAGATGAGGGGGACATGCCATGAATAGAAATGCAATGTGGGGGGGGGGAGCTCATGTGGCTGAGTCTCAGCTGATTATGTTTATCACCATTAAGTATTAATGTTAATGCGGACTATCTGAGTGGATGTGTTTAACAGCTTACATCGTAATTAAGCAAAGCCTCTCAATGTAGCGTCCCTAATGGTATGAATCCACATTAAATTACCAGTAGTTCCCAGCATCTTGTCAAATCCGTTAATAATAGCCTTAGAAAATGACATTCTGAGCTGGCAAGAAGCCAACCAGCCTGCATGGCAATCGTTAAGAATCTTGAGTGTTCATGGCCCTTTTTTAAAAAGCTTTACTGAACGCTTCCCCCCCACCTTCCCCGACTCTGTTCCTGGGAGTATTAAAAGCAGCACCTTGACTCAGTCTGCCATATAAACATCCTGCTGCCCTCATACAACCTGATATTGTCTTCCGCCCAGGATGAGACGCTGAATAATAAGTGACAATCACAGCTCCTGGCAGAGGAAAACAGGAAGTGTCTGAGTTGTACAACCCTTTTAAACATTTTCCTACCTGTTTTACTCCTTGAATGAAATGTGAAATGTCTTTTCTTTCCCCTCTTATGTAATCATTTCTGACCCAGGGAGGCTATACTATTGCCTAAGGTTGCCCTGAGACTGCATAAGGCACTGGCATATTTGTGACTTGGACCAACCATGCTGCGGGTCTCTTAAAAACAAAATGATATTGGGCTAAAGGCCCTGCCCCCAGACACCTTTCTGGGGCCCCTGAGTGAAATGAGCTTGGCGGCATCAGGCCAGATGCTAGTGGACAAGTGTCCACATCTCCACCTGCTACTTTTGGTGCTGGAAATAAGCACAGAGAAAGGAGCTCAAAGAATGGGCTGATTGCTCAGCACTGCAGCCTGGCTAACTCACTCAGAAACAAAGTAGCTTCCCAAAGTCCCCTGAGTTTTGTCCATAGTGCCACGCTTCCTTAAAGGGCTCCGCCCCCATTTGGTGGAGCCAGGCAGTAGAGAACCCATGAATTTTGGTACCAGACTGTATCCTTTCTTGATATGGAAAAAGATTCTTCCCGTTTAGAATGCCACTCTTGGAAGAGGGCTATTTATACATTGCCATTTCTTTGGAGTGACTGATGATACAAAGAACTTGGCAGCATTTTCTGCTCTAGAGCATTCAACAATTAGATCTCAAATCCCGGTTTCCAAGTGCTGGCCTCCCAAAAAGAAACAGGAGAAAAAATAGGTTTCCGATCTGCTCCTCCTTCAGGCAGCAGGGTAAAAATATCCCATGATGAATTGGATGGTATTTGCCATCACGTAACAAAGTTCACATTCCCATAAACAGACACCAACACACTCTGCCCTCCTACACCCACCCACAATCCACAAAATCCATTTTAAGGAGGATTCCGGTGTCCTTTGTCTGTTATACACAGTGCAGAACAATAGTCCAGGATTTGCATATTCTTTGATTAAGGTCAAAGTCCCAAACAACAAAGCTTTGAAAAAAATCTTGATGTGAAGGAGGAACTCTTGGGACTAAAAATGAGGGTGGTCATTGACACACAAAAATATCTTGGAATGGGGTTAGGTGCCTATGAGCAAAACAGAATCTAGCCCAAATAGTTACCATGTAGTCATCTTTGGGGCCTAATCCGGCAGTCCTCTCTCAAGCGAAGCTGCTGCTGCTTTTTCTTTTCAGGTACGGAAGTAGTGTTATCACATGCATTTCACTGGGAATTTTGCCTAAGTCAGGAGTACAGGATGTACCCCTTAATGAGGTGCATTGTAAGCTAAATCCCGGATGCACTATCCAGTATCAACCATTGTATGTTTGCAATGAACCACAGTGTGTGTGTACATTGTCCTTTCTTGGCTGAGTTAAATGCTGGCAGTGGATGTTGCATGGACACACTTTACACCTGGAGTCCTTTAGTCATCTATTTGGAAGTTTTGGGGAGAGAGAGGGGAGCAGCTAGGCGAGTTTTCCCCCTTGCTGACCTCACAGTGCATCTCAACTGTGTCCTGGAGGGTCCACTTCAAGAGGTGCTGGTGCAGTCTCCAGGCCCCACTCAGTCCATGGCCGCTGTGCTAAGTGAACAAACCAGGAGGCGTGTTGTGGGAATGATGCTGTTTACATGGACCATCAGACTCATTTTATACAAGCCACTGAACAGATTCAGATGGGAACACCCTTCCAGCCCCATTGGCCTGGGTGGGACCCAAGCCCCTGACCTAGGTAGTGATACCACGTTATCCTGTTAATCACTTTTTGAGGGGACCTTGAAATTCATCCCTGCCCCAGCGCTAAGGCCAGCACTGGGACCTAGAGGTGGTGACTTGCACCTCCCCTATTTAAGGGCTTCTCAGTGGGGGGAAGGGGCAGTTCTTCCCCTGGTGTGGATCAGAGCTGTCCTAACTTGTACGCTTAGCTGGAATAGCCCCATGAGTCTTGCATGAGTGGTAAACTGCCATGGCGCAGGATTGCCCCAGCCATGCGACTTCCTTGCCCCAGTCTGCTCCCTACATGACCCCAGCCTACTGTAAAATGCCCCAGGCACCATAGGCTCCTGAGGCGGGCTCTGCACTTGTCCCTGGGAGTGGGTGTTTAGCATTACTGTCCCTATTTGCACTGGCTGTGCTGGTGCATATCAGCCTCAGCACAGAGGTCAACTCCCCCCTTTGCTTCAAACCAGACAGACTTCAAAAGCATTCATTTTGCACACCATAATCTGAACCCTCATGTGCCAAGAGTTTGCTGTCCCCAGCATGCTTGCTGCCAGAAACAGATGCTGTGAAACTGGTGCCAAACTTGCAGAATCTGTCTGTGGGCATCACTGGTAAATCATAGGGACCCGTGATGGAAAAGACCTACAAGGCCATGTAGTCTAGCTCTGCTAGTCCAGCATATTCACAAGCCATGAGAGGTGACAGGACTGGAGCACACACTGCTCCAACGATTCACTCATTGGCCTTATAGCTCCTGGGAGGCAGGGCATTGCTAACCAGCAGATGTTAGAGCAATCCTTGGACTGTTCAAACTGCTGGCAGGGGCTAGGTCAGCCACTGGTCAGACCCAAGAGCAGGGCAGGAAGAAAAAGTCAAAGTCATCTTTTTGGTGGCTGCTAGTTGTTCAGCTCAGGCATGGCTGGGGCTTGAGCCCTATGTCTCCATGTTACTGGTCTGTGTGAGGACAGGGTTGTTTAGCGGTAAGATCGTATTGTTCAAGCCCATCTGAGAGGCAGAAGGATCATGTTGGCAAAGTGCTATTGCCAGCATCTAACTGTCATACAATAGCTGCTCCTCACTGCCCCAGCACCTGTCAGCAGAAAACACACACAAAAACCTCCCATCTGCATTTAGGTTCAACTTATTGGCAACCTCTAGTGGCCATAGTGCAAAACTGCTGGCAGGGTTTTGCTGAATCAAACAGAGCTTTTTGAAATACTTTTATTGAGAGGTTTCAGAGTAGCAGCCGTGTTAGTCTGTATCCCCAAAAAGAAAAAGAGCACTTGTGGCACCTTAGAGACTAACAAATTTATTTGAGCCTAAGCTTTCATGAGCTACAGCATCCAATGAAGTGAACTGTAGCTCACGAAAGCTTATGCTCAAATAAATTTGTTAGTCTCTAAGGTGCCACAAGTACTCCTTTACTTTTATTGAGCTAGATTAACAAACATGAATCTGAATTTGTGTCGTAATCCTGTTGGTGAGAGCCGAGACATTTACTCAGCAGAAACAATAAAGCCCCTCACTGAACTCAGTCAGCTCTTTTGATTCACCGCATAATGCTGCTTATCTCCTCTTTGGGGCTTTTTCACTGTACATCAAGCCTGGAATACACAGTAGATATAGTTTGTTTGTTTCTCGTGTTTCGCTTTAGGCTGCCAACATTTTATAGACATCACTTTCTTGAAATGAATGTACAAAGGTGGAATATACTTATTTTTCTGCCAGAGACTGTCTCTTCACTTTTATCTTATGACTTTACCCTGGTCAGCCCTGATAAAAAAATATATTACCCTGTTTCATAGCAGCAGCTCAATTGTAACCCTACTTGGAATGGAAGAGTTTGGGTTAGGCCTGTAGAATATGAGAGCATTTTTAAAATAAAGGCGGAGATGTCATCCAGGTTCCAGTGACAAATGCGTAATAGAGGGAATTCTCCTCACTCTCTTCTGGCCCATCTATTTATTAAACATTTGCTACTGATTAACAAGAGGTGTTATGTAGCCTACAGGATAGCACACTGGGCTGGGACTCAGGACACCTGGGCTCTATTGCTGGCTCTGAAACTGACCTGCTGAGTGACTTTGGGCACATCACTTCACTATTCCATGCCTCAGTTTCCCCATCTGTAAAATGGGGATAACTATAGTAACCTCTCTTGTAAATTGCTTCAAGCTCTATGGAGGAAACGTGCTTGATATTATTATTTCCCTTCATTTGATTCCAGGCATCATCCTCTCCTGCAGTATGTAGAAAATAGTTTGTTTCTGTTACCTTCAGGACTGTATCGCTCTCTTGCTGTACACTGAAGGTTTTATTCTTTACCATGGCTTTGCAACTGGATGCAAAGTTCCACGCCTGTCTTCCACTAGAAAGCAAGCAAAGGAGCCCACGCTGCTGCTGCCTGGGTAATCTAGTCCCTTTGAGATCCAAACCCAGGTACTATTCACACTGTGTGTCTGTGAGCAGTGGGTATAATATTAGCCCAGTACTTCCCTGCATGCCCTGGTGAAAGTTCAGCTGTGACTCCGACCTCTTTAGCAGAGGATCTTAGGGATAACAGTAGCATGACAAATGGGAATGAGGATATGGAGGTAGATATTACCATATCTGAAGTAGAAGCGAAACTCAAACAGCTTAATGGGACTAAATTGGGGGGCCCAGATAATCTTCATCCAAGAATATTAAAGGAATTGGCCCATGAAATTGAAAGCCCATTAGCAAGAATTTTTAATGAATCTGTAAACTCAGGGGCTGTACCATATGACTGGAAAATTGCTAACATAGTTCCTATTTTTAAGAAAGGAAAAAAAGTGATCTGGGTAACTACAGGCCAGTTAGTTTGACATCTGTAGTATGCAAGGTCTTGAAAAAAATTTTGAAGGAGAAAGTAGTTAACGACATTGAGGTCAATGGTAAATGGGACAAAATACAACCTGGTTTTAAAAAAGGTAGATCGTGCCAAACCAACCTGATCTCCTTTGAGAAAGTAACAGATTTTTTAGACAAAGGAAAGGCAGTGGATCTAATTTACCTAGATTTCAGTAAGGCATTTGATACGGTGCCACATGGGGAATTATTAGTTAACTTGGAAAAGATGGGGATCAATATGAAAATTGAAAGGTGGATAAAGAATTGGTTAAAGGGGAGACTACAGCAGGTCATACTGAAAGGTGAACTGTCAGGCTGGAGGGAGGTTACCAGTGGAGTTCCTCAGGGATCGGTTTTGGGACCAATCTTATTTAATCTTTTTATTACTGACCTCGGCACAAAAGGTGGGAGTGGGCTAATAAAGTTTGCGGATGATACAAAGCTGGGAGATATTGCCAATTTAGAGAAGGACCGGGATATTATACAGGAAGCTCTGGATAACCTTGTAAATTGAAGCAATAGTAATAGGATGAAATTTAATAATGAGAAGTGTAAGGTCATGCATTTAGGGATTAATAACAAGAACTTTAGTTATAAGCTGGGGACGCATCAATTAGAATTATTAGAAATAACAGAGGAGGAGAAGGACCTCTGAGTATTGGTTGATCACAGGATGACTATGAGCCGCCAATGTGATATGGCTGTGAAAAAAGCTAATGCGGTCTTGGGATGCATCAGGTGAGGTATTTCCAGTAGAGATAAGGAGGTGTTAGTACCGTTACACAAGGCACTGGTGAGACCTCACCTGGAATACTGTGTGCAGTTCTGGTCTCCCATGTTCAAGAAGGATGAATTCAAACTGGAACAGGTACAGAGAAGGGCTACTAGGATGATCCGAGGAATGGAAAACCTATTTTATGAAAGGAGACTCAAGGAGCTTGGTTTGCTTAGCCTAACCAAAAGAAGGCTGAGGAGAAATATGAGTGTCCTCTATAAATATATCAGAGGGATAAATACCAGGGAGGGAGAGGAATTATTTAAGCTCAGTACCAATGTGGACACAAGAACAAATGGATATAAACTGGCCATCGGGAAGTTTAGACTTGAAATTAGACAAAGGTTTCTAACCATCAGAGGAGTTAAGATGTGGAATAGCCTTCCAAAGGAAGCAGTGGGGGCAAAAGACCTTTCTGGCTTCAAGATTAAACTCGATAAGTTTATGGAGGAGATGGTATGATGGGATAACATGATTTTGATAATTAATTGATCTTTAAATATTCATGGTAAATAGGTACAATGCCCTGTGATGGGATGTTAGATGGGGCGGGACCTGAGTTACTACAGAGAATCCTTTCCTGGGTATCTGCTGGTGAATCTTGCCCACATGCTCACGGTTCAGCTGATCGCCATATTTGGGGTTGGGAAGGAATTTTCCTCCAGGGCAGATTGGAAGAGGCCTGGGGGGTTTTCACCTTCCTCTGTAGCATGGGGCATGGGTCAGTTGATGGAGGATTCTCTGCACCTTGAAGTCTTTAAACCATGATTTGAGGACTTCAATAGCTCAGACATAGGTGAGAGATTTATTGCAAGAGCAGGTGGGTGAGATTCTGTGGCCTGCATTGTGCAGGAGGTCAGACTAGATGATCATAATGGTCCCTTCTGACCTTAATATCTATGAATCTATGAATTTGTCAGTGCAAGTGCCGGGGGCATGCACAGGGGTGATGGGCAGTACTGTAAGGGCCGGGATGCTCAGTCCTTGCCTTAAAAAAGACTCCACTGTGTAACCTTCCTGTGGGAATTGTTTCCCTGCTTAATTCCATAACAGCCACACAACCCATGCACACTAATCAATACAAAGGATGTTTTGCTATCAGTCTAGAGCTCCATCCCTCTCTTCCCTGGCTGTTAGAAAGTAGCCCCTTTTTCCTGCCTTTAAGTAGCATGGACTCATTGGGTACAACGGCTAACTAAGCTAAGCTGCAACCAATTTCTTCTCATGGAAGAGTGCTTCCCTGAGCTGAAAACTTGCCAGCATGGCTGGGCCTCTCCCAGGAGGCGACATGGCTGCAGGGCTGTATGCCATGGATGGAAGCCCCTGGCGAGGAGCACGTCTCAGCATTAAGAGAAGGTTAAAAAATTCTAACAAATGTATTAGAGCATAAGCTTTCGTGAGCTACAGCTCACTTCATCGGATGCATTTGGTGGAAAACCAAATGCATCCGATGAAGTGAGCTGTAGCTCACGAAAGCTTATGCTCTAATAAATTTGTTAGTCTCTAAGGTGCCACGGGTACTCCTTTTCTTTTTGCGAATACAGACTAACACGGCTGCTACTCTGAAACCTGTCATTAAAAAATTCTGATTTTATAGCCTTTGTTAACATAAAGATCATCAGGCACCATCAAATTGGGCCAGAGCTAATCATAGTATCACAGAATCGTAGGACTGGAAGGGACTTTGAGGGGTCATCTAGTCCAGTCCCCTGAACTCATGGCAGGACTAAGTATTATCTAGACCATTTCTGACAGATGTTTGTCCAACCTGCTCTTAATAATCTCCAATGACGGAGTTTCCACAACCTCCCTAGGCAATTTATTCCAATGCTTAAGCACCCTGACAGCTAAGAAGTTTTTCTTAATGTCCAACCTAAACCTCACTGGCTGCAATTTAAACCCATTGCTTCTTGTCCTATCCTCAGAAGGCAAGGAGAACCCTGGAGACTTCTGGTTGAGAACCGCCACTCTAGATGCCACAATAGGACAAATAATGATAACATCAATAAGTGAAAAACAAAACAAAAGCTATTGATCAGAGTGTCTCAGAATAATACCACATGGGGGACCAGGCAGGTCCCCCCTCGCCAGTCAGACCCTCAACTTCCCTTAGGAATTACGAGGTCACTTCCTTGGTTTGATGGCAATACATCTGCTTGTATATTATTAATCATTATTTTTATTACCAGAGTGCTTCGGAGCCTTAGTCAGAGACCAGGACCCCACTGTGTTAGGCAATGTACAAACAGAGCAAAAAGACAATCCGGGGGCAAAGAGTTTACAGTCTACATAGAAGACAAGAGACAGCAGCCGGCTACAGATAGACGTGGGTAGTAGATTCCACTGTGTAACCTTCCTCTGGGAATTGTTTCCCCCCAGAGGTTTCTCTAACACTGGGGATGGCTGTCCATGAGCTGCGCTGTTGGACAAACAGTACTTTAACCCTGCTCCTGAGTAAACACACAGAGAAATATTCTCTTGCCTTTATGTCGGGCACATGCCTGCTCTTTGCTGTCGTTGTCAGCTCCTGATGGGGCAGCTCAGAGATGCCCAAGACACGGTTCCTCCTCCACCTGCTCACCTTGGCTCTGCTCTGCTGCCTTTCCCTCTTGTGGTGGGGGCATCTTCTCAGGAGTCACCCTCCCCAGCAAAGAGGTAATGTTTGCCTGTTCACGGTGATGCAGGACAGGTCAGAAAAGCTTTGAACATTATTTTCTATTGTCCTTTAACACCCCAGTCTGCCCAGTTTGGTGGTGACCGAAATTCGTTACCAGCCAGCAGCTCTTTTATGGCTTATGTGAAATGAACTGGTGATTTCCTGTCCAGTTCTCAGTGGATAAATGTCCACATCAGGAAAGACACCCCCAGCCCTGGCACCATTGGCCCCCTTGTCATCAGCAGAGACGCCAAGGACTGACTAGGCCACAGAGACTGAACTACCCCCTTCCAGCTCTGTACCTCAGGAGCCTGATAGTTTGTTGCCCTCCTCCTTGTACAGTCATTTATACCAGTACATGGTGAGAGCAGTGTGGGGATCAAACACTAGCATTCCTGTGCGGTCACATTGAAAACCCACTTTGCATTGAGGTAGATGACTGCACAAAGTGGAGGAGGGTGGAGGATCAGGCTCTGTAGCTTCTGGTCAGATGGAGGAATATTGGTGGGACAATGCGGGAGGGTGGGGGAAAGGTTGCACTTCTGTATTTCATACCTGATCAGTGGATGAAGAGATGAATTCTTTCTTCCAGAGCTGTCAGTCCAGCACTAAATTCGACACACACTATCCATTTGAAATGTAGTCAGTCAAGAGAAGTTACAAATAGTTCCAGACACCAGTCGTGTCCCTGAATCCCTTGCTCCCTGTCTTTCCAATGTGTCTTTCCTAGTTTTAAAGTGTTTTCTCTTCCTTGTTGCTGTATGAGAGATCTGCCCAAACAACAGTGGAAATGGGAAAACTATCCAACTACCCAGGGCAAACTGACTATCCCCTATGAGCTGCCAGATGCATATAGGAACAACTGATAAAATAGAGACTAAGTCTTTTTCTCTAATCTCTTTTAGCTAGAATAGACATATGAGTAGAGCCAGTGGTTTTGGGGGCAGTTATTAATGTCATTGTTCAGGCTTTATTTTTAGCAATTTTTGAGTTGTATGTAGCTGTCCAAAAATCAGAGAGGGTTGAGGTTTTCTCTTTGTATATACTGTAATGAGTAATGTATATTGTAGACATTATATGTAGTACATACTTGTAATGAGTAATCTTTTTGTAATGTTCCCTAGTGTGCTTTAACATAGTATTGTTACTGTTTCAAACAGCACTATGTCAAATCTCAGTAGGAAACTTTTAGTGCACAACAGCAGAGTCTACATGAGCCAAATAATGCACAACGCAGTCATGTGTTGTAGAAATTACACCCCTAAGGTTCATATTATTGCTCTGTGTAGATAAGCCCTTAGATAAAAATAACCAGTTCTGATGTTTTTCCAGTGTTTATTGGATAAACACCAATTTCTTCCTTTCTTTCTTTTTTTAAATTACATGTGTTTTATCAATGTTTATTGGTTAAAACTGAAAATCAGAAGCCTTCCATATGAGTTACCTGTAACAATAGTAAGGAAAACATACCTAGCATTCCAACATTAGTGTGAGTTTTAAGCTGACGGACTCCCCTTCATTTTAGAAATCAAATTAGAAAAAGAAAGCAGTGAAATTAAAATTTGCCAAATTAAAAGCAATCATCACGAAAAAGGACTGGGCAGTTGCTTTTTTAAAAAATGAGTGTGGTAATATTTTCAAAAGTGCCTAAGTGACATAGGAGCATAAGTCATTTGGGGGGTGGGCGTAATTTAGGAGCCTACGTTTTGTTTTGTTTTTTTTTCAATGACAAGCTCCCAAGCCACTTTCGGAAATGTTACCCCGAGTCTTTAATGAATATCTCGTGATTTAACAAACCTTTGATAGCTCCTGAGTCCATAATGTGTTCTGATGTTATTAATCATCAATTCAAAAGAGGCTATCAGGGGTGAGTATGTTCTAACTCACAAATCAATTTACCATTCCTATGGTTTTTATAATGTTTCTTATTATTTTTGCTAGTTATTAAACCCATCTCAACTAAAACTAGGAATCCTTACACAGGCAAAACTTCTTTAGGCCAAATCTGGATTGTTACTCATGTTGACACTTAAGATAGGCTAAGAAAGATTTTAAGGGTTGCCTAGGAGCAGGATTCCCATGATGCTTTACAGTTAAGATAAAGATGTCTAATGAAGTATGGAGTTTTTTTCTTCAAGCTTATGTCTACCCAACTCTGTAAGCGTCTACACTAAAATGTTTCTTCCACCACTGTAAGTCGCCCACTACACCGACTTAATAACTCCACCTCCATGAGTGGCGTAGCACTTAAGTCAATGTAGTTAGGTCAATTCAGTGTCCGCGGAGATACTGTGTTACTTACATTGCCTGTCACACACTGTAGTGTAGAATCTTACAGCGCTGGTATGGGTGGAGAATGTTGCCCTAGGTCTCCTTATGTAGCTGTCTTGTGGGAATAACGCCCCATATCCAAATGCTGTTTTGCAGGTGATCTGGAAGCAGAGATGAAGGATGATTTACCTTTGACGTTTGACACCCTCCTCCATGTTCAACAGCTCAGGAAAAAGACACTGAGATCCTTCTGCAGCAAAACTGCTAAAGTCACCAAGCTTCCAGCCAGCCAGCAACAAGCAGCTGAGGTGCTTTCAAGGATTGCAGTGAGCACCAAGCTGGATTTCCTGTACTGCCAAGTACCAGCAATTGGGCTGGAAAGCTGGGAATGGCTTTTGGAGGTGCTAGAGGAGAAAGAAGATGTGACACAAGAGGTGGCAGTTCGCCAGCCCCAACATCATGGTCTACAGAAGCGACTCAGTGAGTACAACCTGACAGCAATGGAGGCTATGCTGAGATCCTACACCAAAGTGCTGTTCATCAGGGACCCTTTCCAGAGACTCATCTCTGCTTTCATGCAGGGACTGGCAAATGGCCTAACTTTCAAAGAGTTCATCCAGAGCATTTTAAACAGAGGACCCCAGAATGCCAGCATGGAGTGGAAGCCACTGGTCAGCCTGTGCCGGCCATGCCTCATCCAGTATGACTATGTGATGATGTTTGGTTTCCTCAACAGAGAGGTGCATCACCTAATGCGTCGCATGGGGCTGCCAATGGATGTCCACCTGCCTGAGTTCACAGACTCCCAGATCCGGAGCACGTATAGCTGGTTATCAGAGCAGTTATTCAGTGAACTGTCACTCAAAGAAAGGAGGCAGCTGGCCCACTTCTATCGCTGGGACTTTGCTGCCTTCCGGTTTTCTAGCAGTTTGCTTTGGGATCTCTCCAGTACTGAAGGAAGCAGGTAATTACTCTGGCTCGGACAACAATTACAGAGAGTAGCCATCCAATGACAGTCCTCAAATATGTTAAGGGCTGTTATAAAGAAGGCGGTGATCAATTGTTCTCCCTGTCAACTGAAGATAGGACAAGAAGTAATGGGCTTAGTCTGCAGGGAAGGAGATTTAGGTTAGATATTAAGAAAAACTTTCTAACAATTAAGGTAGTTAATGTCTGGAATAGGCTTCGAAGGGAGGGTGTGGAACCCCCATCACTGGAGGTTTTTAAAAACAAGTTGGACATACCTGTGAGGGATGGTCTAGGTTTACTTGGTTCTGTCTGAGCGCAGGAGGCTGGATGTAATGACCACTCGAGGTCCCTTCCAGCCCTACATTTCTATGATTCTGTTATTCTAAATGCAAATGCATCGCAGTACAAGCTAATCACCAGCTGGGGTCAGGAAAAAACCCTCCCTCCATGGCAGAGTGCTGTACAGTTGTCCAAGTGTACCATGCAGGGCCGCACCTTCCAAAGATGAGTCTAGTACAGACCACTGTCAGAGACAGGATACCAAACTAGATTGATCATTTCCCTGTGTTTAAATACTGCAGTGACAGGGGCTCTAGAAATGCATAGGACAGATAGATAGGTGTATTTTGATTGGTACTTCCTATGATTCTTGAGGACTTTTTCCATGAGAAAGCCCATTAAGGACAAGACAGCTTTGAGAAAAAAAGTATTTCAAGGAGCAGGTTTGCTTAGAGACCACTGCAAAGCACAGGTAGTTACATCTCCATCAACATCATTCCTTAGCAATCTTCTGTGCCCCAATGGAGCCCTGAATACCCCCCCTCCCCATTTAATTTCCCAGACTCTACCCACCTTTGCGGTTGGAAGTGTCTCCCTTTACGACCTGTAATCATATCCCCACCATACACACGTGCCCCAACAAGAAAGGAGCCTGCAGAATAAGCAAAACAACTCATTCTACAAGAGAAAAAAAGAGAGAGGCAACATTTGAACTGTGAGGCCCTCTGTGGGGAAAATGCTGACCATGTTTCCACTCCCGGCATGTCCTGAAGGCAGCCTTGCACTAACCATAGCTCTGCTCTATCTGTTCTACCATTACCAGTTTCCATTTTCATGGGCTCATATCCCTGCTGCTGCATTGGCTGGCCCAGAGAGACATGCTCCTTAAGGTGGCACAGTGGCTGCTCTCCCTAAGAGCTCTGGAAAGCATAGTATGTCCTTTCATGGTTCTGGGCTTAATGGGCAAAATCTCAGAGAGTAGGGTCTGTAAGCACTCACCATTTCACTTTGCTAGGTTACAGATACATTGCGCAGATGAACTACAGTTAGTGATATATTACTGTATATTCTGTCTTGTCTCAGCCATCTTGACATAACATGTTGAGAGGAATAAAGCATCAGCGCTTACCTTAATAAATGCTTTTCATAACACAGCTAAGTGCTACTGTAAACTTCTCACTGCATAATATGCACTTCTTGATTGAACATGAAAAGCAATGGCTCTTAAGGAGTCTTTAAAAGAGTGTGACCTCTCTCCAAAAGTCCTGCAATGCAGGTTACCGTATGGTGCTGGAGATACATGGACATATTCATTATTGGCTCAAAGAAGAAGAACTTGTAACAAGTGTGTGGCTGCCCATATGAAAACATGATCTGCTAAACTGCAACAGTGCAGCGTGGGGAACTTTTTCTGCTTGTGAGGTACTGAATGCCCTCAATTGCTTCTGAGGTCAGTGGGATATTGTGTAGTTTAATTAATAAATGTGTCAACCACTGAGCTTTTTAAATGGACGGTGCTATAGAAGCACAAAATAGTGAGACAGTGTGGCCTAGTGGATAGGGCACAGGCCTGGTACTAAGGAGACCTGATTGCTATTCCTAGCTCTGCATCTGACCTGCTGGATGATTGTGCTTCAGTTTCTCATCTGTGAAATGGGGATAATCATACTGACTCCTTTGTAGAGTGTTTTGAGATCTATTGTTGAAAAATGCTATATATGAGCTCGGTATTAGTAAGATGGCATTACAAATCTGTTAAAATGTCCATTATTAATGCACTAACGTCTAGAATAACATTTATACGTTTTTATTTTGTGATAATGTCCAGTTAATGCATAATTTCATACACAAAGGTACCAACAACAGTGCTAACTAAAAGAATATAAGAAAAGGAGTACCGGTGGCACCTTAGAGACTAACAAATTTATTAGAGCATAAGCTTTCGTGAGCTACAGCTCACTTCATCGGATGCATCCGATGAAGTGAGCTGTAGCTCATGAAAGCTTATGCTCTAATAAATTTGTTAGTCTCTAAGGTGCCACCGGTACTCCTTTTCTTTTTGCGAATACAGACTAACACGGTTGCTACTCTGAAACCTGTAAAAGAATATATGCAGTGTTGTGGCTGGGTGAGTCCCAAGGTATCAGTGCAACTATTTGTAATCAAAAATAATATAAAGTGAGCACCACACACTTTGAATTCGGTGTTGTAATATTTGAAAATGGAGAAAAACATCCAAAAATATTTAATACATCTCAATTGGTATATTGTTGTTTGAACACTGTGATTAATTGCGATTAATTTTTTTAATTGTTTTGAATTAATCACGAGTTAACTGTAATCAATCAACAGCCCTAGTAAATTTCCTTTTTTCCAGACAGTTTATATGACAGCCAGTGACATACCAAGGTATAGTCCAGACTAATGTGTGGCTCTGTCACCCCTGCCCTGCAACTTTGGGTGCCTTACCATGCCTTGCTGACGTAGCTCCCACTTGGGCCACTCATAAACAGCCTTCCAGCATGAAAGCCACACCCTGAGTATCTCTATGCAACTACAGCCTGGCAGCCATGCTTGGATTACACTCTGGTTCTCGCCAGCCTTGGTAATATTGCGGGGTGACCCCAACGTACATTTCAGTGGGGGGGTCTGTCCAGCCCTCTCCTGCAAGTTATATTAAGTCTGTTATTTCTTTAAAAGGAATAATATGTCAACTTATTATTTCAAAAAGTTATTTAGACACTTCAATTTAAACACACTGGATCAGATAACACAAAAACAAGTTTATTAACTATAAAGACATTTGAAGTGAATACAAAATTTTAAGTGAGACATAAAAGTCAGAAATGGTTACAAGAAAAATAAAGATAAAATGCAACTTGTGCCTAACTTAACAAATTATATTAAATTCAAAGCAAAGTTCTCACCACATGCCTTCAACAGTCTTACTTCCCAAGCTTCTTAGGTCAGAACCCCTCTTCCCAGAGTCCAGCAAATGCTTCCTTTGTTGCTTCGAGTGCAGTGAATGCGATGGGCAGGAAGAGAGATCGGAGTGTTTTGGAATGTTTGTCCCTCGTTTTTCTAGTTTCAGTCCCTCTCTGGAAAAACATTTCCAGCTGGGTACCAGGAGACAAAAGGTCTATGTGGAAGGATGTTCTTGCTGCTTTTTCCTCACCTTTTTAAGCTTCCTTTGTTTCCATTCCTGCTTATTGTTTATTGCTTAAATACAAATTAAGTAGAGTACACATTCCTTTGTTTAAGACAGACCTGTTTGCCAATCTCAGTTTGGAACATATGTTAACACCATACAGCGGAATCTTACAGCTTCACACACAATGTTGCCATACTTATTTTATCAGGATGATACTAATCAGGAAATTATGAGTTTTCAAATAATACTTACAAGGCATATTTTGTACAAAAATTATTACAACAGTGGGTAGCGTGTGATCACAGGGGTATATCCTGTCACATAGCCACAATGTTTTGAGATGAATTTTAGATATAAATGTTTTAAAATGTTTACCTAAAAACTTGGTAAACTGGGTGCAGAAAACAATATGCTTTTTGATACACATAAATGGAAATGTATATATCTAGGAACAAAAAAATGTAGGATATAGCTACCGAATGGGCAATTCTAATCTGGGAAGCAGTGACCCTGAAAAAGATTTGGAGGTCACAGTGGATAATCAGCTAAAAATGGGCTCCCAACATGGCGTTGTGGCCAAAAAAACTAATGCCATCCTGGGATTCATAAACAGGAAAATCTCATGTAGGAGTAGAGAGGTTATTTTACCTCTCTATTTGGCACTGGTGTGACTGCTACTAGAATACTGTCCCCAGTTCTGGTGCCCACAATTCAAAAAGATTGCTGATAAATTGGAAAGGGTTCAGAGAAGAGCCACAGGAATGATTCGAAAACGTGCATTACAGTGATAAACATAGTAAACTCAATTTATTTAGCTTAACAAAGAGAAGTAAAGGGTGACTTGATTACAGTCTGTAAGTACCTACATGGGGAACAAATATTTATTAATGGGCTCTGCGATCTAGCAGAGAAAGGCAAAACACAATCCAATAGCTGGAAATTGAAGCTAGACAAATTCAGACTGGAAATAAGGCACAAATTCTTGACAGAAAGGATAATGAACCATTGGAACAAACAATTTACCAAAGATCGTGGTGGATTCTCCATCACTGACAATTTTTAAATCAAGATTGGATGTTTTTCTAAAAGCTCTGCTCTAGGAATCATTTTGGGAAAGTTCTATGGCCTGTGGAAGTCAGACTAGATGATCACAATGGTCTTTTTTGGCTTTGGAATCTATGAATTAACCAGTGCAGCCATTTAAATGTCATAAAACAGAGGCCAAATTCCAACCAGATGTAAGTGAGCAACGCTCCATTTAAGTCAACAAAGTAATATCTGCTTACACCAGCTCTGGTTAGCAACTTCAAAGTTCACAAAAGAAAAAAGGCCATTTTGACTGGAATTAGCACATCCAAGTCCTCCCCAGTTTTTCACATCTTGGAGTTTTATAATCATACTTAAAAAAAAATGTGTTTACAAACAAGCTTGTTGTAAACATTTCTCTGATCCCTGCAGCAAACTTAAATGAACCTTGCAAGTTTTTCAATTACACAGACAGCAAAGCCATCAATTTATTCTTCATTTACATTTTCATCCCAGCAATAACCTGCCAGCAATACCCTTTCCTCATGGAAATGATGATTCAACAATTGGATTATGGAGCTTCATGAATCAATGGATGAGACACGAATACAGATTTGTTTTCTGCTACAGAGTTTTTCTTTTTGGTCCCCTGGGGTAAAACCAGCTTCATGAGCAGACCTTGTTCCTTAAACTTCCCTTTTATACCCTCACAGACCATGGCTTAAAAGTTCCTGGTTTGGCAGATGGACACTGTAAAAAATGAATACAAAAAGTTAAATTGACTGATGACAGCAACAAATTGGAAGCATACACTGAATTTTTAATGCAGGCAGACTGACCAGATTGTTACCATTTGTGGTAGGTGGGCTTCATACTGTTAAATATCTAATCTTAGAATCCCCATCAGACAGAATACAGAATCTGTACCACATGTAACTAGCAATATGAGAACTGCAACAGTTCTGGTTCAGAGGCCAGATGACAAATATGCTGGGCATAATCCTGATATCCTTACACAGAGCTAGATGCTTCTCATCTCATCCACAAGACAAGTAGTAAGTCAAGAGCAAGGCAAGAAGGCTTTGGACAATTGTCTTTGCCCTTAATTACAATGGGGTTTTAATCTAAGTAATGACCAATGCCCCAGTCTTGCAACTGACTGCACATGGACAGATGCCTGCACAGAACCCCATTAAAGTCAATGGGGCTCCACTGGGTTTCAGGGGTCCACCTGCACACACTCCTACTGACTGTAATGGAGCACTGCAAGGAAGCAGGGTCAACACAGGCAGAGACAGATGCAGGACCAAGGCCTATATGAAGACTTCAGGGTAGGCCCACAGATGATCAGAAGACTGGACCCAATATTCATAATATTCAGTGATGGTCATCAAAGCAGAGAGCACAAAGACAGGCCTTAGTGGTACTCCTCCATTCCAGTATGGAGACCAACAATGTTAACGACAGACTTGCTAGATGCATTAATGTTTGGGAGGCATTCAGAAATAAGGGTGAGGAGCACCATGGAGATGCCAATGAATCATTTAATCTATGCCTTTGCATTACAGTAAGATAGAGTCCCTGGTAGTTGCCCTATTCGCATTAGTTAATAGAGCTTGGGAGCAAGCTAAAGTCGAGACACTGTTGCAACTTGTTCTAGCCTGGACCCACATTTTATTAATTAGATCAGAGAGAGAGAGCTGTGTAGAGAAATGGCTTCTAGGTTTGTTAGCTTGCCATTTTGAGCTCTGTTACTCTGAGGAAACTCTCTCTGTTTAATAAAAGCAGTGTATTCTTCTGAGAAGGAAATCCAAGTGGCTGCTTTATGATTCTTCAGTATATAGTAAGAATTTACTCTCAACCATATAATGCAGATAAATAGAAGGAAGAGTAATGGGAGCCTTTTCCCCAGTCTCCAGGTTCAGCACATGCAATATGGTCTAACAACAAGATTATTCAATTAGAGAGACCAGGTGGATGAGGTAATATCTTTTACTGGACCAGCTTCTGTTGGTAAGAGAGACTAGCTTTTGAGCCATACAGAGATCTTCTTCAGGTCTGGGAAAGGTAATCCCAGAGTCACAGCAAAATGAAAGATGGAAAAGATAGTTCAGCGTAAGTAGTTAGCACACATTGTAAAAGGGACCATTCAAGGCAGAGTGGCTGGCCTGTTAACACCTCTGCAGTCATAGGACAAAAAGGGTTTAATGGGTTACAGATCCTTGTAATAAGGCTCAAATGGCCCAGTGTCTGTTCAATCCATGATTAGAGTAGTTTCTCACTAACAGAAGTCGGTCCAATAAAAGATATTACCGGACCCACATTGGCTCTCTAATATCCTGGGACCAACACAGCTACAACTACACTGCATACGAGATTCTTCAATACCCTCTGTATCTTGTGCTCAATACTGAGCTTTTACTTAATAGGAAATCCAAACCCTGGTATGAAAGATTGTATGTATACAATACACACACACTTTAAAATTGGACCGCTCGTCTTATCATTACTTTAAATTAAAAACTAAAATATTTCTAAAAATCTAATTTATTTTTAACTGTTTATGCTGTATATTTTTCACACATTCTCTCATTATAGACAGTATGCAGTGTAGCTGTGTTGGTCCCAGGAGATTGGAGAGCAAGGTGGATGAGGTAATATCTTTTATTAGACCAACTTCTGTTGGAAAGAGAGACAAGCTTTCGAGCCCTATAGAGCTGAGGAAGAGCTGTGTGTGTCTCAAAAGTTTGTCTCTCTCAATCACCAACAAAAACTAGCCCAATAAAAGGTATTATCTCACCCACCTTGTCTCTTGTATAGACTGGTCAGTTTCACTTCCTGCTTAAAGCCAGGGTCAATACTGGGCTCTGTTGCACTTGGGGTGACCAGCTAGCAAGTGTAAAAAATCGGGACAGGGAGTGGGGGGTAATAGGTGCCTATATAAGAAAAAGCTCCCCAAATCGGGACTGTCCCTAAAAAATTGGGACATCTGGTCACCCTAGTTGCACTAACACTATGATATAGGGGTTGGGTTTCCAGGACAGCAGAAAAATGTATACATTAAGGAGATAAAACCTGCATTCATTGACAAGGCTTCTGTCCATACTAAATTTTGCAACGTCTGTTCCCTGCCATGAAATTTTATTTTGTGGGTGAAGGGTATCCTGAATTAGGTTGATAATGTCCCTTTAACATACTAAACTCACAATACCACATTGTATGGAGTCCCTTCTTGTAATGGAAGCTCTCCATAAGCAGCTGATGTTTGGATTTGCATCTTTCTTTCAATAGCATCAAACCATTGGACAAAATAGAAAGCCTCTATCTCTATTTTCAGAGTAGCAGCCGTGTTAGTCTGTATTCGCAAAAAGAAAAGGAGTACTTGTGGCACCTTAGAGACGAACAAATTTATTAGAGCATAAGCTTTCGTGAGCTACAGCTCACTTCATAGGATGCATCCGATGAAGTGAGCTGTAGCTCACGAAAGCTTATGCTCTAATAAATTTGTTCGTCTCTAAGGTGCCACAAGTACTCCTTTTCTATCTCTATTAAATGTCCTAATCTGATCACATGATCTGCCCCACAAAATGACTCATCTACAACCTGGGACGGGATGGCGTTGTTGAATTGGATCGTGGAACATTATGAAGCTGAGAGCGCCTAAATACTGTACCAATTTGGTGAACATGTCGACGCAGGCATTGCGGATCCTCTCCGGGGTGGCAGGGCTGTCTAGTCTGAATGGTCCTGTCAAGCCAGATTCTGCCCTTGCAGCGAGGATGGCATCTTTAATGGCATAAAACACAGAGGCAGACAGAAACAGGGGAGGCTCACCCACAGCCTGGACAGATAAAACACAAGAGAGAATCAGACTGACCCCAAACAGACTCCTCATAGTCTGGATTGGGGGACCATTGGAGGGAGAGGAGGAGCAGAAGCTAGCAGAGGTCATTAGCTGTTCATCTTACTCTTAACTTCCTTCTTTTGTAGGGTTTCGACCTTCTTTCCTACTAACAGCCTGAGTACATGATCATAATTAACATTAATAGACAAAAATAGCCTTACTGATTTGCAAGCACATTTTCCTGGAGCCAGGGAAAAGGAGATGAGTTGGGAGACAGACAAGGTAAAAACAAATATTTAGATAATGATGTTCTGAGGTCTCTTTATGTGCCCCCTTGAACTGAAAGTAAACTGGACACTCTTTGAGCCTGTGCTAAGATCATATGTCAAACTGCATACCGCTCAGTCCTAGCTATATGACCAGCTAAAGAGAACAGAGACAATCTGAAATGGCAACAGCTGAAAAACATTTACAGTACATTAACAACCCCTTATGGTGAGGGACCCTGCAACCCCAAAGGAAAAACAGCACTCTGCAACCAATGGGGAAAAAGATAATGGAATTACAACAAATCTGTGGGAGTAACACTTTTGTAAATCGGTAGCTTCGCAGTGGTTTCTATGCTGCATACCACAATTGCTCAGAGCTTTCAGAGTAACAGGAGGCATAGAATTCAGAACACCTGCTCTGAAAGCACAGACTATTTGAGCTAAAGAAGAATCTTTATTAGTGTTAACAGTATAGGGTTTAGGACACAGGTGAGCAGTTCAGACTCTCTCCAGTAGAGGGCAGCGGTTATAATGTATTAGCCATTTCACCATTAAATCTTTTAATATGGGTATTATCATTCATATTAACAATTACTGGTAGAAGGAATGCTAACAAACTGATTATAAAACGAACAGCTTATCAAAATGCTCTGATCTCTTCAAAGCCAGATACATCATTAACCTCCTCATTACTGTAAATGTGGTCTCTTTGCACAACACTTATCAAATACAGCTTCCACGGAAATAAGGATTAGTAGACGGCATGTGGATGCCAGGAGGATACCTTGGATGAATAAATCGCTTTGCTGTTTGGACAGTCCCGGAGAAGAGAGACATAGAATTCTGTTGGGATGTCTCCAAATGCTGGGATCTTGTACATTCCAGGCCCTCGGGTATACAAGTCTCCTTCAGGGGAATACCGCAACTCCTCCAGGGTAAAGAGCCCAAGGCCTTGGATAAATCCTCCCTCTATCTACAGAAGAAAGAGTAGGTCACATTCTTCTTTGTGCTCCTTCACACAAAAAAGTAATGACCATTCCAAATGGCACTGTCCTGGCCAAATTCCCACATGGATAATTACATTCTGTGTCCTTGCATTCCACTTGCATTTTTAATTGGATATGGTATTCTCCTTCTGTCCCTGCCCTATATTTGCTGTGTACTGTGGCTGTGCCCCACCCAAGAAGTGGCTGCATTTCAGTGGTGGATGGAGCAATTCCTCTATATCACAAATTGATACATGTAAAGTGATTTGGAATCTTTTGGGATAAAAAATATTATACGCAGTAAATGTGAGATACCATGTTTCTTATGCAGTAAATAAAAATCAAGACCCATAAATGGCAAGCTAGTGATTTCTTCCTAGAAGCTGGTATTGCAGGCCTTTAACCCTTTAGTGAATCCAATGGTAATTCAAAGATTTAGTGCAAACAAAGACATCTGAGAAGCTGAAGGTGACAAAAGATTTCTCTGAAAACAAGTTTTACTTATTTTATGCATTTCAAAATAAAACCTCCCACTTGCTACACACTGCATATTCCTGCATCATCAGCACAAGCAGAGATACTTGTACATATTTGCCCATTTCTCTGGGTAACTCTGTGGTGGTTTGCACACAGTAGCAATCAGGTAGGGTTGAAGACACTCAGCCATTGCTTAGACACTATAATGATGGGAGCTATAGAATAAACTATACTAGATTGGGTTGACAGAGGGCAAATTTTTCACAAGCATCTAAGTCTCATTGAAAGTCAATGGGACTTAGGCTTCTAAATCCCTTAGGTACTTTGGAAAAATTTGTCCAGAGACTAGAGAGACGAGAGAGCAAATACTGTAGAAGAACAAAAAGAAAAGGAGTACTTGTGGCACCTTAGAAACTAACAAATTTATTTGAGCATAAGCTTTCGTGAGCTACAGCGCACTTCATCGGATGCATCCATTTTCTTTTTGCGGATACAGACTAACATGGCCGCTACTCTGAAACCTGTCATTCTAGAAGAACAGGCTCTGAATACAAAAGGGTAATCATAAATTCACAACTCATTCCAAAGAAAAGGTCAGAAGAAGAGAAAAAAGAGCTGCTTGTAAATACACTAGAACTGTCTTTTAGGGGCAAGTCCCACTCTCTATGCCAACTCCGAATACCAGTACATTGAGATATGATGCAGGGGTGTGATAATCCCTGCATGTCTTGTGCTCCCTTCTTCCCAAAGGCTGCATATATTTGTGGATCGATTAGCCATGTCCTCTGGCCATCTATCACCTGTCCCCTAGCCTGTGATACCCCCAAATCCTCCTTGTGTGGCAGTACAGAAGGAGGCCCCTTGGAGCAGGCTTCAGTTATCCTGCCCCCTTCTTATGCATTCAGGGCCCAGCATGACTGTGGAAACAGTAAGTAGGATTTTCCCCACTAGGATTTTTGTTCCACAGACAGACTTCACTCTAAGTAGAGATTTCATTCTAACAGGATAGCAACCTGTACCTCATGATGCACTGGGATCACTTGAGACTTTCATCCAACTTCATTATAAATGGAGTTTCACTCTATCCCAGTCCACTATTACTGGGAGAATACCATTGCATTCAGTAGTGCAGTGTGTGCAAACTTCCAGTCATTCAGCCTCCAGAATAAGTAGTAGTAAAAGATGGACAGGTAACAGGCAATAAAGAAAAATTCACGGAAGCCTTCTCTGACTTTTACTAAAAATATGCATCACAAAATGAGGAGCCGCTAGGCAGCTGAGGGGGCCTGGCTGAGAGCTCTGGGAACTTGGTGAGCTAGGGTTCCCCTCTCCCCCACGGTTCTGAGCAGAGAAGTACCTCCACCACCAGAGGCTGGGAGCTGCGGGGTCCCTCTCACCCACACCTGCTTGGAGCCCCCGGCACCCGTGGCAGCAAGGAGCTCCGGGGGTCCCCCACCTCCTGCAACAGCCAGAAGCTGCATGGTGCCCCCTGCTGCCCATGGAGGCCAGGAGCTCCGGGGTCCCTCACCACCTGGGAGCTCTGGGGGTCCTCTGCCGGGACCAGCAGCTGCAGAGTATGCCACTGCCCATGGCAGCTGGGAGCTGCAGGGTACCCACACCACCTCGGAGCTAGGGGGCTCCACTGCCTTGGGTGGCGGGGGTACCCTGCAGCTCCTGGCCACCTTGGGCAGTGATGGGACTCTGCAGCTCCCAGCCACCTGCAGGCTGAAGTCATGGAGGTCTTCGGAAGTCCCAGATTCCATGACTTCCACGACCTCTGTGATAAAATCATAGCCTTACTCATTACTGCTAGTTACTGAAAAGTGTTACTGTGCGCTAGTTCCTGTACAAAAGACAGAGGAAAACACAGTCCCTGCCCAGGGAGCTCACAAGCTAAACTATTAATGTAGGTTTTAATACAGCTCCGAGCACCACTTGGGTACCTGAGCACCTTGGGCACTCATCCTGCAATCCTTACCGATGTAAGTACTCTTTACTCACACAAAACACTCCCATTAACCTTGACTGGACTACACACTGAGGTAAAAGCTGCAGGATTGGGGCTTAAATTAGCCATCATACATTGCAGACACAAAACATGCCACATGAGGATCTAATCTTACAGCAGTGCAAATCTTCTCTCCCCTGCAAACTCAGTATGCTTGCTTTCTCTGAATTCATTCCTTACTTGGGCTGAGGTACAGAAAAAACATCAGTGTGGTGATAACTGAAGGCCACATAGGAGCCTTAATAAACAATACCAAACAAGAGGATATCTCCCCGCACCCAACCCTGTGTCTATTCGGTTATTTCTCATCAGCCAGCCCAATATGCTTCTCTGTTTAAGAACTGCAGCACTATATTTGCAAAGATACGGCCCGTAGAGAGAAGAAAAGGAGAGGTGGTCTAAAGTGGCCCACAGCAGCATAATTTCCTGACCAAACAAAATGAGGCTGAATTGGTGATAATAACGCTTACCTGTCCTATATCTATGGCTGGGTTCAGGCTGGTGCCAACATCCATTACTATGTCTGTGCGAAGGTTCTGAAAGTTACCAGAAGTAAAGAATAAATAAGCAAAGAGAATAACTGAAATTGGGCAACTGTGACTTTATACTTTTTAGTTAATATATCCAATACTATCCACATTTTGGCCAGTATTTCTGTTTTCACACATATATATGTATGGTATGGTATATAAGGACGTCTCACTCCCCATGGGTCATATATTAAACAAAGCTGATTGTTGTCTTTAAACTTAATATTGAGCCTGAAACCAAATTCAGCCCTGGGGTAACTCAAATGAAGGCAATCAATTTTTCTCAGAGATCTGTTTGACGCATTATCCAGGTTGCCGGTGATCAGTGCTTTGTATCGGAACATAACAAATGAAATCAATGTCATGTCCAAGCAAGCATTTTTTAATAAAAATTTCCCAGCCCTACTTTTAATGAGTAACTCAATTCTCTAATCTTTTACTGCTGCTTTGTGCTTACATAGTGCTGGCACCTTTGATTTAACAACTTCAAATGGTTTTGCAAGGCTCATAATACACTTGTGAGTACATAATTATTAATATATTATACCAGCTTTACATATGGTTACATTAAGGAACAGAAAAGCTAAGAAATTTGCTCTGGGTCACAGTGAGTCAATGGCATAGCTGGAAAGAGACTAACTCCCAGTCTTTGATCTAACCACTAGACAATGCTTTCTTCACCTTAACTACAGAGGGTTTATTAATCATCTACCCCACTCACCTTGTGGTCACCTGTCAGGCAGTCTATCTCAACCTCAGAGCAAGCAACCCCATAAGAGAAGTAGTTGAAAGGATTTCCTTCATTTTTCTCATAGTCATACCGAAGGTTAGGAATTCTTAACAGAAAGAAAACAAAACATTTCTGATTGCATTCATAAGATTTTCTTATACTTCACACATTTTCCCTCTGTGTAGACTAGATACGCAGAAAGTAAAAAAATAAAGAAATCCAAGGCCATCTTGCACTTGATAAACGTAGTAAGACTCCTTGAAGAATTTTTATCAATCTTAACTAATCTATCACTTGTTTCTCTGGAACATAAACATTTATAATGCCCATATACAGTCCCGATCCAAAGAGTCAATATTAAATACTTTATGCAAGGCATAAAATTGTGCATGTCCCAGAACTAGTTAAATTCTGTGCTGACATGAAATGGAGCCAGAGAATAAGACTGACTTATGGAGCGATTCATTTTTTTGAAGTAGTTCACAGCAAATCCAGTGTTACGCAGCTGGGACTGTTTATGTAAATACTGGTGTTTTGTTAAACACCAACGAAGCCACTTGGCTCAGAGACAAATGCATTTCAAAGATGCAGTGAAAACTGGCTCACATCATACATTTCAGTCCCGTAGTATCTATTCTCAATATCAAGTTTAATGTTTTGTGATGAGTCCTATGCCCTTTATAATGATGGGGTTGGGTTTGCCTCTGACAGTAAGGCTGATTGATGGGAGAAATGTTTCATTTTAGAGCTACACAAGAGCCAGCATAAAAAAGAAAAAGCGTGAGAATGAAATTGAAAACAATGGGATCAGCTCATGTACTGGAGGCGAGAATGTGGCTTTATTTAATTGACTGCCTCTAATACCATTCTGAAAGCAACAATGATCCCTTTGCCCTAAGGGGCAAATCATGACCCCCTTCTCCACTGGGGATGGAAAACCTAAAAAGGCAGTGAAAAATCAGGCAGTTCTAATCTTTAGGGAAGGCAGAAAGCTGGGAGCCAAGTGCCATGCAGACCCCTGGGTCAGATTCACTTACATCTCTTTAAATCTGAACTAACTCCACTAAAGTCAACAGTTATTCCAGGTTTATAATAGTGAAAATGAGATCTGAATGTGGCCCCACACTTGTCTCAGAGCTGTGCTCCACCAGTGACTCATCTTCCCTAGCTCAGGAGCATGTTTGAGAGTAGAGGTGTGGCTGATGGATGGGCTGCTACAAGAATCCCTCAGCTGACTCTCGTCATGCAGGCCAGGGCATGCAGCTGCTGAGATGGCTACTGCAGCCTTCACCAGCCATAATAGCTGCAGAACAGCTTCATGGCCCAAGAGGAGAGTAATTATCCACCCGGTAATCACCATGGAATGCTCCTGCACATAGACTATGTAACTAGGCATAAATATTACTGCACTACCCCAGCTTTAATACTCACCTGTAAAATCCTGTGGCTGACAGACTAACACATTTAACGTAGGCTGCTCCCACCTGATAAAATAAGCAGGTTTTTTAAAAGTTAGTATTATTAAACTAATTCTTGTACAATAATCTTCTGAGAATGCATTCTGAGGAAGCCTGTTGCCCACATACTCAATAGGGGATGACATTCACAGTAGAGCGGAGTGAATAATTGATTTTTGGGAGCCAAACATCTTGCAATTTCTTGATTTTCTAATCTTCCTTGAAAGGTCTGCACCATAGTAAAAATATCCTCAAGCACAGGAGACTTGGAACTTGGAATCTGGCTGGGAGATTAACACATGGAGGTATTTCAATTTGAGTAGTCCTTGACAATACAATGCAAGGTGTGCCCACTCTTCAGATGTTGGAGTAAGGGAACTATTGTCCCCACTGAGGATGGTGAAAAGTGTCCTGGAAGTTTCTTACAGAGAAGTCTTTTTTTCCACAGAAACACTTTGCTGTGAGCAGAGATTTCATTCTCATCAGGATTGCAATCTGACCATTGAGATACAATGGAACCATTTGGGATTTTTCTCTTAACTTCATTAGAGATTAGACTTCAGTATGCCCAAATTAGTTATAAGCAGGTTCCTGTGTGGGAAATCTTCCTTGTAAAACCACAAGTGGAAACTAGATGTCACCCCCTTTGGAGTTCACCCCTCTCAAGTATCCTTTTCCTCCCAAGCTAAGTTGCTGCACTGTCTATCCTAGAGCCTCCCGGAACCTTTCCTACAGGATGAGCAGGGATGGCAGATTTCTCTACATGTTTGATTTACCAACAAAATAATTCTCTGAACAGCCCACATCTAACCAGTACCAGGTACCCCTCTAGCCAAATATAACATGGTCCTTGGGAGCCAGAAAATTCTAACCGCATTATAGGTGAAACCGCGTTATATCAAACTTGCTTTAGCCTTGAGCATTTCCGTTATAAACAGTAACTTCCTGCCCTCTAACTGACCCCTCAGAACCCCCGACCCATCCAACCCTCCCGCTCCTTGTCCCGACTACCCCCTCCAGAGACCCCCCCTGCCCCTAATCACCCCTCCCAAGACTCCACCCCCATCTAAGCCCCCTGCTCCTTGTCCCCTGACCGCCCCCTCAAGAGACCCCCTCGTCCCTCATCACCCCTAGGACTCCACCCCCTACCCAACTCCCCTGCTCCCTGACTGACCCCCTGGGACTTCCACACCCTATCCAACTCCCTCGTTCCCCACCCGCCCCGCCCCGCCCCTAGAACTTCCGAACCATCCAACCCCCCCTGCTTCCTGTCCCCTGACCACCCCCCAAGACCCTCTGCCCCTTATCCAACCCCTTGGCCCCGGCCTGGCACCCTTAACAGGCCACTCAGAGCAGCATGTCGGACCCAGACACGCTGATCTGCCGGAGAGCATAGCCCCGTCCTTCAGAGCACTGCTTTACCCGTTATATCCGAATTCGTGTTATATCGGGTTGCATTTTATCAGGGAAGAGGTGTATAAACAACTTACCCAGTCCTTCCAGGATCCTTTGGGGTTTGAACGTTTGAATGGCTCTAGCCTTTCTAAAATAGTCTCACAAGCTTTCTAAAAAACAAAACAAAATAAAGAGCACTTTTTAAAGTAGGCCTTGAAAATATGAATTTATTACACTATCATTCAGTTACCCTCTGCTTAAATCAATGTTGTCCTTAGGACACTGACATATCATTAAATGGACAAGGTTCAGTAACTGGGAGAGCTGATCATAAAGGCGTAGTTTGACTGGGAAATAAAAAGATTCTAAAGCTGATTGGTTAAACTTATGGTAAAGGGAGATCCCAGTGATGGCACATAGCCAAGCCAGTCTAAGTGTGGGAAAGCAGGGTGGCAGCCCGGAGCACAGACTTGCAGGGGGCACTGTACTGCAGTGGCCTGCCATTTTGGCTCAGCTGTGATTGGCTGGCTGTGGTGGTGCTTTTGTTTTGTTTTTTGGTTCAGCCACTGTGGGCAGGGGCACCAAAAATGTTTTCCATCTTGGCAGGCAAAAAGGCTAAGGCCACTCCTGGTACAGGGTCTTGTGAGTCATGACACACACTATTGGATGGATTCTAGTTTATAAAAAAAAACTTTGCCTATTTTAACCCCTTTCAGGCCACCTGAAAACATCTAGCAAGGCGAGCTTGTAGCAACATGGAAATAATTCACCATGCCTTCATGCAATTCCCTGTCCTGTGCAGCATGCCTGTAGATTTGATGCCAATTCCATGTAGTCTCCAACCCATCTCCATGTTATACTTAACAGCGTACCATGCTTGCGGTTAATACAACAGACATTACTAGGAAGCGATTAATTTAAATGGCTGCCTTTCTTCAATTTACTAATTGGCAATGGACTGAACATGAGAGTTTCATAAAAACCTTGAAACTAATATGGCCATTCATTAGCTGTGGCATCCTAATAATTGTGGCCATCACAAGGAATTATGAGGTATCGCGTGCTTATTATTTCCTTTTCAAGGACACTGGGCATCCCATATCTTTTTAAAGGAACACAGACAGCATGTTTTTCTGTTCTGGGGCCCTAGCCTAGCAGATAGAGGTTTGAGTTACGCAATGCCTTACATGGACAGCCATCCCATTAAGGTCTGTGCTGACAGAAGCGGCTGTTGCAGAGGTATTTGGGACAGTGTTAGTGCTGGTCTCACTGATGTGAATGCTGGTGGTGGGGATTCCCAGAGTTCTGCTGGCAACCTGCAGAGCAACAAAAAATGACTGTTTGGTGTACATATTTGTGAGGCATGCCATTCCCTATCCACAATATCCATGCTGCAGCCTTCTCTTCTCTCCCATCCCATCCCAAGTTTCACCTCTTTTGGTTATTTGGTGTCAGAGTTAGCTCTAGGTTTGTCATGGTCAAGCATGAGAACTTGTGTGTTTGTCGAATGTCCTTACAACCATTTCATTATTCAGACTTTTTTTTTTTTGCCAGCCCAAGATTCAACAACTGTAGAAGATAGAGAGGAAAAAGTTCCAGTACATCACCCAATCCATCTTCTTGCCAATGCAAGAAGTTTTGTCACAGCTAGCTTTAAATGCCTCCAAACAATGGGGGCATATGCTACCTGCACATATAAAATATGGGGCAATATATGCAGTAAGTGCCCTTTAATTGCTATAACATTTATTGCAGTTACTGTTTCTGTAACCTTCCAGAATTTAAGTCCATCCTGGGTATGGGCACTCCTGAGCTCTTACTGCAATTTTCCATTGCACTGCAAATTTCATACTCAAAAACATTACAATCTACTTGTCACTCTAACTGTTTAAATGAGCCATTGTGCAAAAGCTTCCGGTTATCAGAAGATGATGCTTGCTGCAGTACTGTCCTGCATGAATAGGTCACAATGACTTCCAGATAACTGGCTTTATATATGTCATGTAGCATCACAGACCAGGTTATGGGAAATCCTAGTGAGACGGAGGGATAGAAGAGCCCAGAAGTTTGGGGTAAAAAGTTTCTAAACATCTTTCTCTCTTTGACATGAAATAAAACCTTAACATGTTCTACGAGTCTTAGGGTTTCAGAGTAGCAGCCGTGCTAGTCTGTATTTGCAAAAAGAAAAGGAGTACTTGTGGCACCTTAGAGACTAACAAATTTATTTGAGCATAAGCTTTCGTGAGCTACAGCTACAGCTCACAAAAGCTTATGCTCAAATAAATTTGTTAGTCTCTAAGGTGCCACAAGTACTCCTTTTCTTTTTGAGTCTTAGGGTGAAATCCTGGCTCCACTGAAGTCAGTGAAAGTTTTGCCATTGACTTCAATAGAGAGAGGATTTCACCCACAGAATTCTAGAACCCATTAAGTTCTAAAATGTTCTGAATTATGGGTTTCAGATTCCCGCATCTCTAGCAAAGCCTTTTAAAAAAAAATTAAGCCAGATTCTGATCTTGCTTATCCCAATGTAAATCAAGACTAACTCCATCAATATCAGTGGAATTCCTCCAAATTCACATTGCCATGAAATCAACATCTATCTTTATTAAACGTTTTAACAAGATATGTCAAATACAAAAGACAAAGAGAAATATTAGTTTAAATATAATGTGAAAATTACAATTTTATAGGATCAGAAAGAAAAGATGTAGCTTCTTCTGGCAATAAAGAGTACAGCCTTATTCATACTGCATAGTCTGCACGGCTACATTAAACTGAACATATTAGTGTAAACCAGTGTGTATAGATATTGCAGATTATAATCTTCACTTCCCATTACACCATCATTTTAGAAATCTAGCACTGGTGCTGATACAACGAGTGTGATTATTAGAGTTTAGGACCCTATATAAACCTACAAGCCATTACAGCAGCTCCCTTACTGCCTGTTGAAAAGAATATTAGGGAAGTGAGACTGGAATTTATTTTAAAAGAGGTCTCATGCTGATGTGTCTGAACTCATCATTACCTGAATCATCTTGGTGTGAAGTCCTTGACCCATCTCAGTCCCACCATGTGTAAGCAGCACTGAACCATCTATATACACATGTACCAGAGCCCCAGCCTACAACAGGGATTATTAAAAAGATAGAGGGTCACCATATGAGCTAGTAAATTACCTGGCAGATTTCAGTTCCAGGGTACACAAATAAAAGCAGACTTTGGGACTAGCCTAAAGAGGCAAATCTGATGTAGAAACTATCAGAGACAAACTCAGGGGATCATGCTCCTCTTTGTATAACTCTCTGAGGCCAACAGTATTCATGCTCATAATGAATTTGGCCCATGATCATCGGTATAACTAGGCTCAAATTACAGAATAAAAAAAAACCATCAGCCACGGTTTTCAGCTATGGGAGCTGGATACGCCAATCTGAACCTGCTGTTAGTTGCTTGTGAAACAGAGCATTCTCTCATCCAAACCTGACAGTGTCACCCAAAACCCAGCTAGCCCAAGATATGTATGGACAATAATGATTACTGAATTTCAACAAAGCCAGCATATTCATACTGCTATTATTTTTGAGGAGATTAGGGGTGAGGGGGCATGAAACTGGCCGTGTCATGGGGTCTTCTGGAAATATATAAACCAGTAACTGTGGCATATAATGTCTGCATTGGTTTATAAAGATGCATGTCATTTCTCCACTGGGGACTTTCAGAGAAGGACTAAACCATTTTGATACACAAGGAGAACCTGGACTGGTGAGCATAACATCTAGTTAATCTTTTGCAAAGATTAATGAGACTTGCAGACCTGATTCAAAAAGGAAAGAGTGAAGCTGATCCCAAACTTTGTAGGAATAATGGCTATCCCCCTCTTCTTCCAGCGATTCTGTCTGGAAGAACAAAGCACTGTTAGTACTCCTTCAGCTCTCAGTCAGGCATTCATCCTAAATAGGACTCTGTTCTTTCCTCTAATTCAGTAAAGACAAGTGCAAACTACTACACTTAGGAAGGAAAAAAATCAAACACACAACTACAAAATGGGAAATAACTGGTGTGGCAATAGTATTGCTGAAAAGGCTCTGGGGGTTATAATGGATCACAAATTTAATATGAGTCAACATTGTGATGCGATTGGGAAAAAGGCTGATATTCTGGGATGTATTAACAGGACTGTCATACATAAGGTTGCCAGGCATCCCGTTTTGGACCAGAACACCCAGTCAAAAAAGGATCCTAGTGGCTCCAGTCAGCACCGCTGACCAGTCCATTAAACGTCTGGTCAGCGATGCAGGAGGGCTAAGGCAGGCTCCCTGCCTGCCCTGGTTCTGCACAGCTCCCAGAAGTGGCTGGCATATCCCTGCGGCCCCTAGGCGGAGGGGTGATCAGGAAGCTCCAAGAGCTGCCCCCACCCCCAGTGCCAGCTCCACAGCTCCCACTGGCCGGGAACCGCGGCCAATGGGAGCTGCAGGGGTGGCACTTGCGGGCGCAGGCAGTGCACAGAGCCCCCTGCCCACTCAGCCTAGGAGCAGCAGGGATATGCCAGCCGCTTCTGGGAGCCGCGTGGAGCCAGAGCAGGCAGGAAGCTGCCTTAGCTCTGCTGCGCCACTGACTGGGAGCTGCCTGAGATAAGCACCACCTGGCTGGAGCCTGCGCCCCTATCCCTCTCCTGCATCCCCTCCCGCGCCCTAATTCCCTCCCACATTCCAACCCCCTTCCCCAGCCCTGAGCCCCTCAACCGCAGCCCTACCCCAGAGCCCACACCCCCAGACAGAGCCCTCACCCCCTCCTGCACCCCCATTCCCTGCCCCAGCCCAGTGAAAGTGAGTGAGGGTGGGGGAGAGCGAGTGACAGCAGGAGTAGGGGAATGGAGTGAATGGGGGCGCAACCTCTGAGAAGGGATAGGGCAGGGGCAGGGCCTCTGAGAAAGGGCAGGGTGTTCGGGTTTGTGCAATTCAAAAGTTGGCAATGTGAGTCGTACTTAAGTCACAGGAGCTTATTGTCCCATTCTAGGCAGCACTGGTGAGGCCTCATCCTGGAGTATTATGTCCAGTTTGGGGAACCACACTAAGAAAGATGTCAGCAAATTGGAGGGAGTCCAGAGGACAGCTACAAAAATATTAAGAGATTTCAAAAATGTGACCTGTGAGAAAAGGCTGAAAGAATTGGGCATGTTTAGCTTAAAGATGAGAAGGCTGAGGGGGGACCTCATAACTGTCTTCAAGTATGTAAAAGGCAGTTTATAAAGAGAACAATGACCGCCTGTTCTCCACGTTCACCAAGTGCAGCGCAAAGAGCAATCTGCTTAATTTGCAGTGAGGGAGATTTAGTTTAGACCAGCAGTTCTCAAACTATGGGGCGGGTCTCCCAAAGGAGGTACAGGAATGTGTCAAGGGAGGCACAAGCTATGTGTGTGTTTGTTTAAACAAAGCAGAGGTCTAGCTGTCAGCCCCGGGTGGCTGGGGCTCATGCTGAAGGGCCGTGCACACCCAGGAGGTGGGGATAAAGGGGACAGCCGGAGCTCTCCTTCCCAGCCCCCCAATCCCACACCAGGAGGCAGTTCAGGCTTAGGATCAGGCTCTCTTTCCCCTCCCCTTCCCACACTAGGAAGCAGAAGGGCTCTGGTTGTCAGCCCCAGGGTGGCAGCAGCAGTGCAGAAGTAAGGGTGGCGATGGGGTGCTAAGTCTGCTATGAAAAGTGATGACAAATATCACTTTCCACATTGCTTCCCTTACTTCTGCGCTGCTGCACTCTTACTTCTAAGTCTGCTGTGAAAGGGATATTGACAGATTTATATTGCCACCCTTACTTCTACACCGCTGCAGGCGCGGAGCGGCCGTCAGAGCTGAGCACCCAGCCAGTAGCCCCTGCTCTTCACTCTGCCTTTAGAGGTGGGTTGCTGGATATGTCCTTGGGGGGGTGGAGGGGGGCAGGGCACATAAATGACTACAGACACAAAGAAGGGGGGGGGGGCGATCAACTAAGATTGAGAACCATTGGTTTAGATATTAGGAAAAGCCTTCTAACTCTAAGGACAGTGGAATACTGGAATAGGTTACCTAGGGAGGTTGTGAAATCCCCGTCATGGGAGGTTTTTAAGAACAGGTTAGACAAACATCTGTCAGAGATACCCTACATATACTTAATCCAGCCTCAGTGCAGGGGGATAGGCTAGATGACCTCTCAAGATCCGCTGTGACAATTGGTCTATAACTTTAGCTTGCTTATAAATTTACCATGGAAAGTAGGTCAAGTTATTTTCAAGAAGGAATGTTACAAGCAGATGCAAAAGAACCAGACAGAGACTAAATCAGTCCAAACAAAAAGCCACATTGATATAATCCAAGGGTTGTTGAAATTATGCTTGTTAAAAAACAAATGATGTGGAGCTACAATTTAATGAACCGAAATTGGTGTGTCAGATATTCAGCCTAAAGGGTGGACAAAATAATAAGGGGATGGGCTATTCCACCCATTACACCCTTTTTGGATCCTTAAAGGAAAAGGCTTGCGGGGGGGGGGGGAAGAAAATACAGAAAGAGCAGATGTAGAGGAAGATCTGACGGAAGCTACTGAAGTGAGTTCCACCATCCTAGCTGTCACCTCCACTATTGCCTTTGCCATCCTAATCGTGAGGGATGTCCTGACCAGATCAGGCGAGAGAGAGAGCCAAATAACACCAAGGAAATGACTGTCTGCTTTGATGAGCATTTGGCAATGAATAAGTCAAATAAAGAAGGCAAAAAGGCAGCGTGAAACCCAGCAAAAAATTGCTTTTATGTGCAGCTGAAATACTATGCAAAGTATAGGTCTGATATACCCCTCCCTCTACCTCCTTATCCCTACAAAAGTATAAAGCATTAGGCCAAATTAATCCCTGGTGCAAGTCAATAGGATGACCTTGACCCACTATAGTACTAAGAGTCCTTCCCACAATGGGACTGAAGAGACTTCAAGAAAAGAAAAGGAAAAAAAAAAGCCACATCTTTACCACATGACTTTGACTCTAAGTCACCCATGTTACTGATTGAACTTTACTGCCTGGTATCCCGGCAAAGAGTTAAACACCAACCTATTGAATTCATCAATGAGTTTCCTTCTGGCGTAATACTTAGAGTTCACTAGACACTCTTCCCAGCATCTCCGCAAAGTGAACCCTTCAAGCTTTTGGTTAAAATGGGTCAGGTCTCCTTCATTGTAAAGATTCAGCTTTCGCACCTTCCCAAAGAAAGAAATATTGATAGGGCTCGTTAAGAATAATGAAATTAGTGTCTTAGTACAAGAGTTTTTAATTGAACAATATCATGAACAAATTGAACTTTAGTTGTTCATCCTCCTTTTCTGGCTCCACTGAACAATATGTTGAAAGTCCATGATTAGTTCATGAGAAAACCTGGTGACAAGAATTTAGAGTGGGATTTTCAAGAAAGTCTAAGTGTAACAGGGCTCCTGCCCCCACTGGGCTGAGAAAGTCAAAGAGAGACATTGGTGCAGTGCTCACCTGGTACTTTTATTTACAGGTTGTGTTCCCACCACCTTTCCACCATACACATAGTCCCCTTCTTACAGTCCACCAGCAGGAGAGAGGGGGCCAAGCTATCTCTGTCTACTTCCCCTCACTGCCTTTCCTCTAGTGCAGCTTACAGCCTGTCCAGCTCCTCCCCGGCTTCTTTCCCCTGGGACTTTTATCCAGCCCCAGTCTTGTGAGGCAGCAGCTGTTCCAGCTTTCCCAGTCAGGGCCAGGTGATCTAACCAGTTCCAATTCACCTCCCTTAATTGGAGCTGGAGTGACAGAGGGTTGGCTATGCAGTTTTCTGCTTAGCACCCTGTCACACTAAGGGATATAGGAACTCAAATTCCTTTTGGAGGGATTTGGGTACCTAATTACCTTCGGTCCCTTTGAAAATCCAAGCCTTAAAGCTGATGTTACAGAATGAGACAACTGAAATGACAAAGGAAATTCAGGGAGGCAGAAGATAATGATCCAGATCGCAATTTGGCCTATTGACTTCAACGGGAACAGAATTGGGACCCTGATTAGGACTGGCAAAAACAAACGCAGACTTCCTGTGCTTAATATCTAGTTGTAGTTGTGCGTCAAATTCCCAAGACTTAGCTAATATGTTGCACTGTACTGTTTCAATTGATTTGTACCTGCTCTGCTGGCAGACCACACGTCAGGATAACGTCACTCATCCAGCACTCAACAACCATCATTCCCTGGGGACCTCCAAAGCCACGTAACGCTGTGTTGGAGGACAAGTTAGTCTTGCAAACTGTACCCACGCCTTTGATGTTGGGGATGTTGTAAGAGTTATCCATGTGAAACAAAGCTCTGTCCATAACCTGATGAAAAATAATTACAAAACGGAGGAGGGTGTGGGGGGCGAGAATCACTTATTAATGTAAATCCCAGGTCAGATTTTACACGTCTTGCTAAAGCAGTGATGTGATGCAATAAGGCGGCAAGGGCTAATTTACAAAAGGAGGACTGCTTTCTGTGTGAGTCCTTGGGATGCAAATCACCCCAAAGAAAGGCAGTGACGGAAGGCCCGTCCAACCCAGACTGCACTGGCACATGGAGTTGGCTGGCCCCAGAAGAAGGAGCTTGCTGCAGCTTCCCAAAGGACTGCGCAGCATTGACACACCCTGTGCTCCATGGAGCTCTAGGAGGCATTGTGACTCCTGAAACAAAGCCCTTCAGAAAGCTCCTCCTGGGATGATGCTGCCCCACATTGGTCCCTACTCTGGACTGCAGCTAAATGCTACAATCCAGCCCTTAGCTAGGCACTAGTTGTGGGCCTGACTTTGCCACCCTTATGCAGGTTGAGTAGTATGTTACCGCACAAGTAGCCTTGTTGGCTTCAGTGTGAGTAAGGGAAGCAGAATCTGGGCCCGTGAGAATGAGGATGACTACATGAGTAAGGTTTCAGAGTAGCAGCCATGTTAGCCTGTATCCGCAAAAAGAACAGGAGCACTTGTGGCACCTTAGAGACTAACAAATTTATTTGAGCATAAGCTTTCCTGAGCTACAACTCACTTCATCGGATGCTTATGCTCAAATAAATTTATTAGTCTCTAAGGTGCCACAAGTCCTCCTGTTTTTTTTACATGAGTAAGGGTGGTTGATGGGATTATACACAGTAGTGTTTGCAGGATCAGGTCCCTTCCCTTCCTTTCTAGTTTTGTACAGCACCAAGCACCCTGCCAGCACTAGGGTGAGGTTTTCAAAAGCTCTCAGCATAGGTGCAACTCAGCTCCCACTCAACTCCAAGGGAGTTCTACCATTGACTTCAACCAGAACAGCATGAGGCCAATGCTGACCACTTAAAAATCCCACCCTAATTTAATTACAAAAGACCCTTAATGGGCAATGAGCTAATCTCTGCGCTCCCATACAGCATGCCCACCCAGCTCACGATGAGCGTAATGGGAGCAACTCTGATGTAATCCAGGGCAAAATGGGTCCCACATACAAAATGCAGGTCACTAAGAACCTGACTCCAAAATTGTGCTTAAAACTGTCAAAAAGTGACTGCAGCTCTAAAACTCCATTATTGTACATTTTTACATTTCATATCATCTAATGTGTTTAAACTAAGTGTATAGAACAAGTAAATCTTTTTTGGCAATATGTTTAACTATTTGTAATTATTGAACAGACAAAATCATGTCCAAATGTTAGTCCATGGTTGCAGAGTGCTTTGAAAACATAAAGCACCTATAAGCACTAAGTATTATTATCAATAGCAAATAAAGACATGCAATGGTCATTTATTTCATTTATTTAGTAACTATGACTTTAGGAACTACATTGCTATACTGATGATATAGCATCCATATTGCACTGTGCAACAAATCTACTGCCACCATTTGTGTTCATCTGTCTTATACAGTAAACTTTCCTGAAGTCTCTTGCACAGTCTGAATTCTTACAGACTTAGTGAGGATTGTGTACCAAGTGTCATGGCAGTCTCTGCTGGAGCTAGTTCAGTTATTGGTACTGTAGAATGGGCACATTCTGTCTTCAGTTACAATGGAGAACAAAATGAGTGAGTGTTGCTGGGGACAGCTGAAAACTGAATACAACTCTGAAATGAAATGTGGCAGGCCTCAGTCTCCAAGACAAGCTTCTTTCCCAACATTTCTGTCAGGTCAGTTTCTCTAGTTAAAAGCCAGCACATTTTTTCCTACTTACGGCCAGAGAAAGATCTTCAGAGTTGCCCCCGTTGCTGTAGTATGACACCTCCAAACTATTGATCTTGCCATTCTTCATGAAGCCGACCTGTGGAAAAGAGTCCCTTCAGGTTTATCCTCACTAGTTGCTTAAGTCCGTACAACCCTTCCTACTGACATCTTGACAAGAAGATATCACTCCTCAGGTAGAGAAGACAAAGTGTCCTAGCAACAACTTTGTTCCAAAAAAACCCCCCCAACCCTGAATGGCCCTCATGTTGATAAAAGGTGGCAGCTTGCCAGCCCTGGTGAGTGATGTCTTCTGCTTAATCACAGAACAACTACATCATGGGCAGTACCAGTGGAGGCTTCTCTCACAAGGGATCCCATCAATGACCCTCAACCTTCCCCCAGAAGGAACACTTCTTGAGTGAGTGTTGTTCATTCATGGTGCCCAAACCCTCTTTTTCCCCCCAAAGAAAAGTCAAATATAAAGAGAAGCTCCATGAGGTTTTGAGAAGGCATGAGGTAACAGAACTTTACATAGAACAATAACAAATTCATGGCCATCTAAAGAGTGTTACATTTCTCAATATGCCACATGCTGTGGTTGCAGTGGAGACAGAAATTAGATACTTCTGCTCCAAAAGCTCAGGCTCATCCTTCTTGAGCTAAAGGAGAATCTCAGTTAGGTGTCAGCAGTTTAGGGAATATGACCCAGGTGAGCCTCTCTGATTCTATCCAGTACAGGTCAGTGACATACACACTAGCTAATTCATTACAATACCTCACTACTCAATTACACTTGTTAACGTGACATTATTTAGATAATACATGTATATTTTTTCACAATGTCTGTGTACCTTATAGCGTCCCAAAAAGGGGTGTCTCCCACCAGTAATCAGCATATCCTCATCTCGATCCAGCATGCATCGTACGGGGTGACCAGTCCTGTTAAAGGATACATTGATCATGCTGAGCTCATGTTGAGTCTGAAACTTGCTAACTTCTTGGCACAGGGAAAGACTTCTCTCTTTTTGTATGATTTTTCTTTACAACTAAGATGCAGATTGGCAGTAGCTGCATGAGCTAGGAAGTAAATTACCTGGATTATTCTCTTTCCTCTCAAGCAATTAGCATTATGGATGGGCAGGAGAGGCTAAGATCTTTCTTCTTATAGAGTGGGATTTGGTGTTTTATATTCTTGCAACAGTGCCTAGATACTAGGGCTTCTTGGATACATGGATACTAATCATTAAGTAATTCATCATTAATTAACATCCTCTAGCCAGCTTAATTATGTAATGGTGCTGAGCGTAACTAGCCTTCTGTTTGACAGCCTGACTTTAGCCTGGTTTTAGTTGTTTAGTTATTTAAGTGAGTTTACATTTTATCCCTTAGGAGGAAGAGTTGTTTTCCCTTGTCTAATGAGCCTTCTGCCTTTCATCTGCTTTTTCTGAGGTTTCAGAACAGAAACATCCAGGAATATGAAATACTTTATGTGGCTTGCAGAGGAAAAACAAATAAATTGTTTTACTGATTCCTCAGAAAAGGCAAGAGACGTTTCTCCACCACAGCAACTGACCCCAGTGGACTCCATCGAAGTTACTGCTGCAGTGCAATATCCAGGCAATATCCTTGGCAGAGTGCATCCCAGCTTTATGATGGGTTGCACACACAACTCTCATTTCAAAGTACATATTCAGTTACAAAAATGGAAACTGTACAGTTAGAGATGGGCCCCCATCAAAACTCCAGAAACAAAAAACCTTAAATTTGGGGTTTGTTTGAAATCCTGATCCAAATTTCACAAATGGCCAGGCTCTTTATGATGGGCTGAACCAAAACCTCAGATCCAAACACCCCTGAATTTTGGGGCATTTGACATTCGGGGTCGGTATTCTGTAGATTGGGCCCATCTCTAAGTACAATCAAAATGTCAGCAGGTACACAGAAAGAGCAGGCAGCGGTGGTGCAGGGTTGGTAATAACAGCAAGAATTAGGGTGAGGATCTGGTTGTCATATCCCTGTTGGTACACAGTGCAGCTGAGGTGAGGTTTGTGCTGGGTTCTGAAAGCGGCTGGGGAATCAGTGAAGTGAAAGAAGGGAACCAAGCATTTCAGATACAGTAGCTATATGGAAACACAGAAGGATCAACAATGTGGCTTTATTTCCTTCAGGTTCCCTCAGTTGATGTTAGAGATGGCTGTCATCCTGCTGCTCTGCCCACCCTATTCACATGTATTAAGAAACCATTTGAGGGCTGCATCTGCTTGAAAGCCATTTAAACTTCCCTTTCCAGCTGAGGATCCCATCAGTGACCTACCCCAGGGATTCTCAACCCTGTTAAAAGCCTTTGGGAGTAAGAAGCTGAGAAAGATTCTGGTCCACGAAGCAAGTGCGTCAGCACCAGTCCTGAATCAAAAGCACTCTGACCTCCCTCATCTTGTTAAAAAGGACAATGATATATGACCCCTGGGCCTATGCCATAGGTGACAAAGGAGCCCACCTCTCAAAAGCAAAACTTACTTGAAAGCAGCCACAGCTACTGCTGTTGACAAAAGAGTACTTCTGGACTCCTTGCCTCCAAAACCTCCTCCCATTCTCTTCACTCGAACTAAAATTCGATTCGCTGGGACCCCTAATGCACTGGCAACACATTCCTAAAGGGAAAAGGAAATAGGTTAGTCATGCAGGCATTAGTGAGGGCACTTGGGAGCTAGAAACAGCCTCAGTCTTAACTTTCTCTCTCCTATGACTTTAGCATCAACATAGATGCTCAGACACTGTGGTCATGGGGGGAGGGTCATACAAGAAGACTGATGGATAAATAGATAAGACAAAGCTTCCAGACAAGTTTGCACATCATCTCCACTTGCAGAAAAGGCTCTGTGTTTTTCAGGCAGGAAGCTTGTAATCAAGGAACTGGAATCTAAAGTCATCTGCTTGCTAGGTTCCTTACCTATTAATAGAGTTTTTTTACCAACTTAAGAAGGAACAGAAGAATTGTCATGCTGGATCAGACCAGGTAGTCCACCTAGCCCAGTATCCTGTCTCCAACAGCGGCCAGGGCCAGAAGCTTCTGAGGAAGGGGTAAGACCCCTGCAGAAGGCAGATGTGGGATAATCTATCCCCGACAAAGAGACCAAGATGAGACCTAATAGTTAGAGATAGGCCCAAGATCTGAAGCATGAGTTTAATATCCCTTCCAAAAGTTTTATCATAATTAATGATAACTATGGATATTCCCAATAGCCATATAAAAGTCCATTCTTTTTTTGGAGTGATTGTAGAGCTCATTGGAGGCACATTATTGTTCTTCAGTCTTCAAGCTTTTAATTTATCCACAAGAATACAAAAGCACAGGCAAAGCCAGTGCAAGCTCACCCACATTTCCCTGCTTGGTCTGAAGTAAGGTGACCAGATGTCCCAAATTTATAGGGACAATCCCGATATTTGGGACTTTGTCTTACATAGGTGCCTATTACTCCTCATCCCCGTCCCAAATTTTCATACTTGTTGTCTGGCCAATCTATTCTGAAAGGATCACCGCTACAGAGGAAAGGATCATTCCAGTTAATTGGGTTTTATACTACCCCAATCTCTGTAGTGAAATTCATCCTCTCTGCCCGTTCAACCCTTGGCCTCTCTGCTGAGATAGCCAAAAACTAATGCAGGGATGGGCAAACTTTTTGGCCTGAGGGAAACATCGGGGTATGGAAATTGTATGGCGAGCCATGAATGCTCACGAAATTGGGCTTACGGGTGTGCGAGGGGGAGGGGCTCCAGCTGGGGGGTGCAAGCTCTAGGGTGGGGCTGGGGATGAGGGGTTTGGGGGTGCAGGAAGGGGATCCAGGCTGGGACCAATGGTTCAGAGGGCTGGAGGGGGATCAGGGATGGGGCAGGCTGTTGGGGCACAAGTGGGGGAAGTGAGGGCTCTGGCTGGGGGTACAGGCTCTGGGCTGGGGATGAGGGGCTTGGGGTACAAGAGATGGCTCTGGGCTGAGATCGAGGGGTTCAGAGGGCGGGAGGGGGATCAGGGCTATGGCAGGTTATTGGGGGGGGGCTCAGGGGTGCAGGCTCCAGGTGGCGCTTACCGCAAGCAGCTCCGGGAAGCATGTCCTCCCTCCGGCTCCGAGAAGTGGCAAACCCCCAACCCTGCTCCCCATCGGGAGCTGAGGGCTGGATCAAAAGGTCTGATGGGCTGGATGTGGCCCGCGGGCCATAGTTTGCCCACCCCTGGACTAGTGCAAGCTAAAATGGAAGGGTTTTTTGCAACATGAACACTTGCCACCAGGAACTGGATTGCCACTGGTGACCTAAATGTAAAAGACTTTATAGCCTAGTCCCATCTCTCTGAGCCAGCTTTCTATTTTTCACACAAGAGAAATCTAGCATCTATTGAAGATGTACAGTTTATCCCTGTCTAATAGGAGTGATCTCCATAGCACCAAATTCACCATGGACAGCTGGGTCAATAAAAGAAGTTACCTGTGTCTTCATTGGATTCTGGGTGGACACGAACAGTTCCATCTCTCCATCTTCACCTTTAGGCACGGCAATGGTGCAGTGAGTCTCCAGATAAAAGTGTTCCTGCCCACCAATGTACATTTCCCCTACAGAACCAATGAAAAGGTGTGAAGAAACATGCAGGCCCATTGCTGCTACAGGGCCGTTTGCAGCTCTGTCCCCTTTCTGGTCTCTCTGAGTGCACCCCCTCAAGTGGTAGGCCTCATGTCTTTATCTGTTTTGGGGTGGAATGTCACAAGTCTCACATTATTGGACCAGGTTCTGGGTACAACAACCCATCTATGACTGCTTATTACCCTGCAGGTTCAACCAAACACCTGTGTTTCTTTCCTTTGGGAGCCAGTGACCAGAGATATATAGCGCGCAAACACCCTTCTTAAAACCACCAGTAGGGACAAAGCATTAGAGAAATGGAATTTTAAAACAAGAAGCAAGTCTACACACATGGCTACCTTAGCTAAGGTCCTACCATCCCACGATGGCTACCCTAGGCAGACACCAGACAGCAGGTTCCTGTGTCCGATTCTCCCTTCACCTTTGGGAGAATGTCCTTTTAAAACCCTGCCAGAGTTCTTTGTTTTCCTGTGTTTGGCAGACCGTGGCTATTCCGGGTCAAACTAGTTCCAGTGGCTGGCTGGAGGCTGAGCAAGTGTTCCAGCTAACACTTCTGGCATTGTTCCTGAACAGCTCTTAAGTGTTTGCTGCTAAGTGGCAATTCTTCTCCTTCCTGCCTATATTCCAGAGAGGCCCCTTTTGAGTTAAATCAAGATATTCATACAGACCCCAATAACTAGGTGTGATGGGGTGTCCACCCCACACATGACTTGAAGGGGTTAAGGTGGCCAGGTGGGCCAATTAACTCCCCAGACTGCACCTGGAGGAGGAGTCAGGGAGAGGGATTGATTAAATGAGGCTCAGCTGGACAGGAACAGTAGGGGACTGTATAAAGCCCCAGAGCCGAGAGCAGAATGGGGCTGCAGGGAAGTAGTCTGCAGTCACTCCCTGCGAGAAAGGAGGTGTGTGGGGGGCCAGAGATAGGTAGCCTACAGTTCCTCCCTGGGAGTAGGGAGGTTGGGCTGCCAAACCTAGAGAAGGAGGAGAGCCAGAAAGATAGGAGAGGCTCAGGGGAAAGGCAGCAAGGTATAGGATATCAGCAGCCAAGCTCTGCCTGGAGAGGACCCGAGAGTTGGAACCTGGAGTAGAGGACAGGCCCGGGTTCCCCTGTCAGTCACTGAGAAAGTGGCACACACCAGATGGCAGAGCGGACTGCCTGGGACAGTTTGCCTTGAAAGACTTTGGTACCCCAGAAGGGGAGGATCACAGTGACCTGACTGGAAAGCCAGGTCATGAACAGGAAGCTGCAGCTCCTGGAGTGAGAGGGGCCACAGGATGAGAGAAGAAGATGGGTGGAAAGACCACCATAGGAGGGTGCAGCACCTGGATAGAGCTAATACCCAGAGCAGCCAGGAGGAGGTGCCCTAGGGGTGAGTGCACCCCATGACACCTAGCCAATATAGAATATTAATAATTTACTACAGGACAGCTCCATATTTGTCACAAGAACTTTTAAAAGGGACTATGCCCCCATTTTCAAAAGGGATTTAGGCACTTAGAAGCCTAAACCCAATGATTTTCAAGGAGACACAGGCTCCTGAGGCCTTATCTACATGGAGAAACAGACTGGAATAAACTGTTCTGGAATAGTTCTTGTGTGGGCACTCTAATTCTGAATAAAAGTTGCTAAGTGGAGTAATTAATTAGCCCATAATTAAGTGACTTTTATTCCAAAATAGTGTTCACACAGGGATCTGTTTCAGTCAATTTCTCCATGTGAACGAAGCCACTGTGTCTAAGTCACTTTAGAAAATATGACATAGGAACTTTTGAAAGTTTTATCCATTGTCTATTTACACAAAGTTATTTTCAGTAAAATGAAACCTTGCGCCCAGTCCAATAAGCCTTATTCACATGATAAATCTTACTCATGCAATTGCTTCTCTTGATTTCAATGATATTTCTCATGTGAAGGTTGCAGGCTAAGAAGCTATATCTGTTCGAAAAATAGAGTTGATATATTTGTGCTCACCTTCCACAATGTGATCGGATTCTTCAAATCCGTTCTGGACATCTCCTTTCTCAATCTTCCTTGGAGACTTATAAAAGGATTGTTTCTCAATAGCTTCCTGGGAAAACATAGTTACACATTAAAGTTTCCTGCAAAGATAGTAGATCAAAATATTTCAACTAGAGTGGCATCAGTACTTTTCTCTGATTCAAGAGGAAGTACGTGGGACAAAGCCAAGAAAACTGGCTTGAGACTAATTAAGTTTTTAATTGTAAAGGCCTGTTGATATCTGAGTTAGGGCTGGTCGAAAATTTTCCATCTAAATTGTCTTTTGACAGAAAATTGGGGTTTCAACAAAAAATTGTGACCTGTCTGCTTTCTGCGGAAAATTTGATTTTTTTTGTTTGTGTTTTGGCCAAAAATAGGAATTGTCATTTGCTCATCATGTTCCCATTATTCTCTATGGGCTGAGATCCCCGGCTGGACTACATTCCCTATAATGCATCACAGACAGGGACCCCGTGATGCATATCTTTCCCTCAGCAAGAGGGAAAGACAGTGATGTATTATGGGAGATATAGTCCCATGAGGGATCCCAGCTCATGGAGAATAGGGCCACAAGAAGCAAATTACAACTCCCATTTTCAGCCTAAATGTTTTGTTTTTTTATTTTTTTAGTGAAAATTCTTTACCAAAATGAAAATGCTTTCATTTTTGTCAAAAAATTCCATTTGGAAAACAAATGTGTTTCGACCAGCTCTAATCTGGGCCCTTAAATGATCTGACATTTTTATAACAAAGGTCACATCAGTTATTTGATAGCCTCCAAAAATGAACAACTTTCAAATACAGTTTGTGAATTCACAAGGAAACTTCCTCATAAAATACTCCAAAAACAAGAAGAGCTACATTCAAGCTCTGTCAGCGAAAGATATCTATATATCTATCCGCTTTATGCCTGTACAGTCAGATAAACCCATTTCATGTTACAAGTCACATGGACATGCAGTACTGATCATTACAAAATTCACTAGAATCCCATGGTAACTTTAAATCCTTAGAATTCTTATTTAAGTCTTATAAGTATTGTTAGCAACAGTTAGTTTCTCTTATCCAGTGGTGATTTATGATTCAATATTGACATTTGCTTGTATCATCAGAAACACATGCAATGGTCATGAATTGTTTATACACAGAGTTCTTCTGCTTTGGAAACTAGCTAACTGATCATATTTTCATGGGTTTGTTCTCAATGTGTCAATAGAAATGTCTAAAGTAAGTTTCAAGGGCCATTTTCTTAAATTCATTAGTCTTAGAAAAGAGGCAAAATGTTCTGCGAAGTCTCACACAGAGTTAATACGGTAATGTAGTTAGAGGGCTCCATTTTCCGCTCACACCACTGCAAATTAGGAGTAACCCCAATGAAGTCTCACCTGTCTAAAGCAGATGTGCAATCTGAATCAGGCCCAGAATATTGAAAATGAGCCAAATTCTGTACTGATATACACCTGGTACAAATCTAGTGACTTCACACTGACGGCGATCTTTCACAGAACTTGGACCACTGCCTTCATATTAAACAATATGGTATGTACTGGAGCAGCGGTTCCCAGACTTGTTCCGCTGCTTGTGCAGGGAAAGCCCCTGCCAGGCTGGGCTGGTTTGTTTACCTGCCACATCAGCAGGTTTGGCCGACTGCAGCTCCCATGGGCCACGGTTCACTGCTCCAGGCCAATGGGAACTGCTGGAAGCAACCGCCAGTACGTCCCTCAGCCCACGCTGCTTCCAGCAGCTCCCATTGGCCTGGAGCAGCAAACCGCGGCCACTGGGAGCCGCGATCGGCCAAACCTGCCGACGCGACAGGTAAACAAACCGGCCCAGCCCAGCAAGGGCTTTCCCTGCACAAGCAGCGGAACAAGTTTGGGAACCACTGTACTGGAATATTCCTAGAATACTCAAGGAGCTGACTGAGGAGATATCTGAGCCATTAACGATTATCTTAGAAAAATCATGGAAGAGATTCCAGAGGACTAGAAAAGGGCAAATATAGTGCCCATCTATAAAAAGGGGAATAATGGCAACCTGGGGAATTACAGACCAGTCAGCTTAACTTCTGTACCCGCAAAGATAATGGAGAAAATAATTAAGCAATCAATTTGCAAACACCTAGAAGATAATAAGGTAATAAGTAACAGTCAGCATGGATTTGTCAAGAGCAAATTGTGTCAAACCAACCTAATAGCTTTCTTTGAGAGGGTAACAAGCCTTGTGGATGGGGGGAAGCAGTAGATGTGGTATATCTTGACTTTAGTAAGGCTTTTGATACTGTCTCACATGACCGTCTCATAAACAAACTAGGGAAATACAAGGTGGGCGATAACTTCTCTCTGGAACAGTTTTCCAGCCAGATATCAGTGGTTGACAGTCAAGCTGGAAAGGCATAGCGAGTGGGGTCCTGCGGGGCTCAGTTCTGGGTCCAGTTCTGTTCAATATCTACATTGATGATTTAGATAATGGCATAGAGAGTACACTTATAAAGTTTGCAGATGATCCCAAGTTGGGAGGGGTTGCAAGTGCTCTAAAATTCAAAATGATCTGGATAAACTGGAGAAATGGCCTGAAGTAAATAGGATGAAATTCAATAAGGACAAATGCAAACTACTCCATTTAGGAAGGAACAATCAATTGCATACATACAAAATGGGAAATGTCTGCCTAGGAAGGAGTATTATGGAAAGGGATTTGGGGGTCATAGTGGATCACAAGCTACACAAGAGTCAATAGTGCAACTCTTCTACAAAAAAAGCAAACCATCATTCTGGTATGTATTAGTGGGAGTGTTGTAAGCAAGACACAAGAATTAATTCTTCTGCTTTACTTTGTCCTCAACTCGAGTCCAGTTCTGGGTGCCACATTTCAGGAAAGATGCAGACAAACTGGAGAAAGTCCAGAGAAGAGCAACAAAATTATTAAAGGTCTGGAAAACATGACCTATGAGGGAACATGGAAAAAAAATTGGGTTTGTTTAGTCTGGAAGAGAGAAGACTGAGGGGGGGACATAACAGTTTTCAAGTACATAAAAGGCTGCTCCAAGGAGAAGGGAGGTAATTTGTTCTTGTTAACCTTTGAGGATAGGACAAGAAGCAATGGGCTTAAATTGCACCAAGAGAGGTTTAGATTGGACATTAGGAAAAACTTCCTAACTGTCAGGGTAGTTAAGCATGGGAATAAATTGCCTAGAAAGGTTATGGAATCTCAATCATTGGAAATTTTTAAGAGTAGGTTAGACAAACACCTGTCAGGGATGGTCTAGATAATACTTAGTTCTGTCATGAGTGCAGGGGGCTGGACTAGATAACCTCTCAAGGTCCCTTCCAGTCCTATGATTCCATTCCCAACCAATATAATATCAGAGCTTTATTTTGCTCTTCTACCACACCCATCAGGATAGAGCTACGTCACAAATGCTAAAAACATGAGTGACTTAATACACAACAACAACAACCCAATTAGCCATATTCAGGAAAACAGGACTGAAGCAGGCATTATGGGGTCTTAGGCTGACTAACCATATGATCAAATCTGTGCCATCCTACCTGAATGGTGACAATAGGTGTGAACTCTTCGTATTTGATCTTTACAGCTTTAGCAGCTCTTCGGGAATGTTCATGTGTGTCCGCAACCACTCCACCAATGATATGGCCAATACAAGTGACCTATGCATAAAAAGAGATTCTAATACTCACTGTGATAAATCACTGAAAGGCTCACATTGATTTCTTTTTGTGCAACATATTTTTTTGAGCAAATCAATTAAAACCAGCTTCAAGTACAGTGAGAAATATTCTGATATTCAAGTACAGTGAGAAATAGTTATCTACACTATAAAGCCAGCTTAATGATTTGTTGCCACCAACCTGGGGCTTAAGAGTCACCCAGACAGGTGGAAGTCAGTAAATACTCATATCCCATTGCATGAAAACATGGCACCTTCTGTTACTGGTAACAGGATTGGGCAAGTTTGTTGCAGCTGTCTGCAGTTTAAAGAAGAACATTCAGGGGCAGGAATCCTGGCCCCACCAAAGTTAATGTCAAAACTGCCAGTGACATCAACAGAGTCAAGATTTCACTCCACACATTGCGGAGAACTTCCCCAGAAGTATTCAGAGTAGCAGCCGTGTTAGTCTGTAATCGCAAAAAGAAAAGGAGTACTTGTGGCACCTTAGAGACTAACAAATTTATTTGAGCATAAGCTTTCATGAGCTACAGCTCACTTCATCGGATGCAGTGAGCTGTAGCTCATGAAAGCTTGTGCTCAAATAAATTTGTTAGTCTCTAAGGTGCCCTTCCGCAGAAGTAGTTAACCCCACAATTTCCTGGCCTTCTATACTCCATAAAGACAACTTTTTAAAAAACGATAAGAAACTGCATACCATGTTATCAGCAAAAACAGGTTCATCATTAGCTATCCCAGTGTCATTACTCCCAGGAATATCCTTAGCAGAGATGAAACACACAAAACCGGGGACGCTCTGGGCTTCAGTTGTATCTATAGAACTAAAGAAGTGAGGAACACCAACAGCAGAGAATTATTATTTTTCTTTAATATGCCATGTAAATTTATAGTGCCATGTACAAGATTCTACAGGGCCTGATTTTCTGCCCTGACTTTCTTGCCCTCTGTCCAGTCATTCACAGGTGTGCAGGGCGAGTGTAGAATGATGCCAGATCAGAATGGTAACACTTTGTACTCCTTTAGCACAGGTGTAAATGGCTACACAAGGGGCAAGGCAGTGAAGAATCATGCCCACAGAATCCAGGGGTCAGGATGGTCAAACGCTCAGACTGGCTGGTTGTTGTCAACATTAAGTAATTAGTAGTCCATAAAGGAATATATTTAGATCCTTTTACAATATGCTACTCTGAGAGATAAGCATCTCACTCACTACTACATGAATCGTTAACCAATAAGAGAATGCATAAACAAAATATCTTAGTTAGTTAGATAAATAGATATACACAGAGAAAGCTCCTTGTAATGGGTTGGTTGGGGCCACTTTTTGGCTCACTTGTACACCATTTACACTTGCCTGTAAGTGTGATTACAATTTAAAATCCTGTAAACCAACAGTCTGATGAAAAGGTTTTTTTAGTGACCACTAACAATGACATTTAGCTAAAACTTTTTTCTGTAGAATTCTGTTTTCAGCTACAGCCAGTCAAAGGTGTTTCAGCCATCAGTGAACTCTTAGTATACCAATATTTTCCAGACTGCCAGACAAATGCATGCTAAGGAGGATGGGAATGTCTATTATTATGGTTAATACAGGAAATAGCCATTAAATACTCATGTAGCCGTTTTAATATATTGATTTCAAAGTGCTTTCTAAAAGGTAGGTACACACTATTATCTTTGTTTATGGAGGGGAACTGAAGCACAGAGATGTGGCGTGACTTTGCCTAAGTTCACACAAGAAACTGAATCCAGGTTTCTTGACTTCCAGTCTGATGCCTAACCACTGAATTAATCTACTTCCCCAGACAATACTGTAATATCCGTCTTTCAGATAAGACATAACATTGTTTCAGCCTTCTGATCATTATGGTTCTTAAAGATCCCATGGCACTTTTTGCAAGAGATGGATTGTGGTTTGATGTGATGGCCTACTAGCCAGTTATATTCTGCCTACCTAAATTCCCTTCCCAGCTGCTATGTCACACTCCAGGTATGACTAATAGTGCCAGGACTAATCTCTGTGTACAGTTTATGAAACCTGGGATTCCTCTGGGACAAAAGATGCAACATAAATATAATAAATAGATCCATTTATCAACCACTGAGAAGCTACCACCTCTGAGGAGAAACAGGGCCGGTGGTCTGGACGATGCTTGGGTCCTAAGAATTCACAGTACACAGTACAAACGCCAGTGCATAGAAAGGGCACTTACATAATTTTGGCATGGGCTTTCGTGCTGGTGACCAGTGTTAAGTAGCGTTCATTTTCATAGCAAGGCATGTCATCACAATAGACAGCCTCTCCACATGCCTGTTTGGCTGCTGAAAGGTGCACCATGGGCCGTCCCACCATATCTTCCACAGACTGTCCTGCAGGCACTTCCTGTAGCAAAACACACACTAGGTATCCTTGCTCCTACCATAGGATAACCAGATGTTGAGGCTGGGGGGGGGGAGAGGTTAGGGGAAGGCATCTCCTATGACAGTGATGAGGGAGGTACGAAGTAGTTGGAGTGGGGAAAGGGAAAGTAAATGTGGGTGAGTGAGTATGAGAGTGGAACAGGACAATGCTGTGATAGAGAAAGAGGTGGGGCAGAGAAATCCGACTTCAAGACAATTCTAAGCTAAGGAGAAGAGAAGGGTTTGAAGTGTTCTTTGACATGACCCAACCGCTTGAAGGGAGGGCTAGCATGGGAGAGTACAAATTTAAAAGCATCTTCCCCTCTCTCTGCTGAGCAGAACTGGCCATGAGTGGTGGGTTAATGTTAGCAGGCAGGGGGTGTTTGTGGATATGAGGATAGAGGTAGAAGGGAGCCAGCCCAAGAGCTTTGGGAAGCAGAAGCACAGTTTTGAATTGAATTTGGAACTGTATGGGTAGCCAGTGAATTTGACAAGGATGGGGGAAACGATGGAGCTGAACAGAAATAGCTCTCTAACTGCAGCCTGCTGGGAGTCATACACTTAGACAATCAGGTTTCTGGAAACCTAAAGGAGAAATCATCATAGTACTCCAGTAAGGAAGTGTTTAAAGCCTCAATAAAGATCTCAACTGTGACAGAATCCAGGCAAGGACAAATGCTGGCCTTGTTCAGGAGGTGAAATAGAATACAGTGAGTCTGGACTCACGGAGGAGGCAAGCCTGGACTGTGTGCATATCGCTACTTACTTGGAAGAGTTGGACGTTGGCAACAAGATCTTTATGAAACACCTCAGTGGCACTCACGTATTTGGAGGGGACCAATTCATCAAGGTTATTCTGCCAAAGACATGTTAAAAAATGACCAGCCCTTTTATCTGTTTTCTGTTTCCCTTTTCTCATGTCTCCCAGGTAGCCTCTGGCCTCTTCCTCTTTTTCACCTAACTTTCACCCTAGACTGTGCAATTTCACATCTAAAGTGGTTCAGTCTGCTGATGTAACCCATCAATTCAGTGGTGTGATGTGTCCCCTTTACAGGCTGGTCCACATCAAGGCATTAGACAACAGGTACTTTAGCAGTACAGGCTCATGCTCTTAGCAGAGAAGGTCCAGGGTTCAATCCCCAGTAGGTTCATCCATTTTTGTACAATGCAAGAGACAATGTTGTCACAGGCCCCTCTGGACAGCAACAGCCCTGACAACAGTGCGAGGAGAGAGCAGAAACCTAGGAGCCTGTTTGTCAGCTACAGAGCAGAGCCCACTGTAGGAGAAGTGAGGGTGGGTAGGCCAGGGTTGAGCTAATGGATCTGCAATGCAGATGCTCTGATCTCTACCCTACACAGAAGAAGCAGCAGCAGCCGCCACAGCAGCTATTACAACACAGAGTGGCTTGGCAGAATGGATTCCTTCTGCACCCTCTCCCCACCACAGGGCCTGTGCATTGAAAACAGCACTTTTCACGATGCGCTGAGAATCTGCCCACTCTGTCTGGGTTCAGTTCTACTGTGGAGTCTTTTATTTCACCCTCTCTATTCCAACCCCAGCAAGGGGAGAGCAGCACTCACATTCCCATTGGGTGACTTGTTTAATTTCTGAAGCACTATCAGATAAAATTTAAAGAAGAAACTGAGGGTGAGCGTGCGTCGGAAATCCACCATCCCACCGGGAGCTGAAGGAGACAGGTTCATCTCATCTGCCAACAGGCGGCAGGCTTCCTGCAGCAGATTTTCATTCCATTCTCTACACAGGAACAAATAAATAAATAACAATAATAATATGGAGCGCTTCCTTAGCACTCTACTTTGTCAAAACATTTGCCAGACATTCACTAACTAATCCTTCCAAAATGACATCCTCACAAACAATGATAAATCTCTGTCTCATTTCTCATGCCTTACCCCTAGCATAACTGGGAGTTCTGCTTTAGTAAGGAGAAAGTAAGAGATGATGAAACTATGCAGTGCTCTGCAACTGCATAATTGAGACCATTTCTCCACAGTACCTTCTTTGCTTCTGCTCTCTAAAACACTCGCCTGGTAGCCACTGTAGCAATGGTATAATCAACAAACAGTAACGTTCCAACAGAATGTTTTTTCCATCAGAAGATGCTGAGTCAATGAAATTGAAAAGTTCCTCCCGGGGAATGTAACGATTTCATCAACATTTAGGAATTATCAAAACGTTTCATTTCAACTATATATGATATAAAAGTCCAAATGATAAATTGAAAAGGGAATTTTTGGAATATTTCGTTTCTCTAAAAATTCTGAAATTTCTGCTTTTTGTCATGATTCAGGACTAAATAAAATTTGAAAATCTCAGAATTTCTCAGAGGACTAGAATTCTATTTTTTGACCAGCTCAATCAGTATATTCAAACAAACAGTGGCAGATCTAAAACATGGCTATGGCTTAATGAAATAGCATCAGTGACAGACTCCACAGTTCTTTGAGGGTGCTTTAATCCTTGCAAGGAGTACTGGAAATCACACGAGATCATGAAGGGGTCTGGGTAAGGTCAGACAAGCCCCAGATCTATGCAGGGTTTTATCCAAACTTCTCACTCTTCTGTCCCTGGTTTTTCATGACCTCTTACATATACCATAATTGAGGATTCAAAAATTTGGTCTGCTACTATAAAAATAACCCTTTAAAATGAACACTGTTGCACTAAGAGGCCCTTCTGTGCAAAAAAGATCAGATTATGATTCTCCTACCTGCTGACAAGATCCTGGCAAGTTTTTTCTGCCAGTACAGTTGTGGGAGCCATTCCTCCATAGGACAGCTTAATCTCCTGGACTCGGTTGCTACCTTCACGAAACAGGACTCTCATTCCACAGGTCACTATAGCAATGTCATCCTCCCGACGGGAAGCCTGCTTGAAGGCTGAGAAATACTCACGCTAGAGAAAAGGAAAGAATTTGTTCTCAACCTGGGTCACAAGCAAGGGCAGAAAAATGTGGACAGCCTAGTAATCTATCCCTGTGACCAGGCTACCCAAGAGTATCCCAGATGGAGAGCTGACTTTTCATTCTGAATGAGGAATCATGCTTCAAACAAGATCATTTTTCACATAATTCAAAGCTGGGTGTTAGGCCAGCTGAGAAGGTCCAGTCCATCAGGTGCTGTTATAAAGTCACTCATTCTTCCTGGGAAGGTTTGAAAAGTGTTGGCAAATATTCTCTAGCTTTGGGAAAGAAATGAATGACTATGGATTTTCACACTACAGCTATATGAATAACTGATTTTTTGGTTCACTGGCCAAACCAAAAAATATTTTTAAAAAATTGTTTGAATTTTTTGGCAAACCAATAAGTTGAAAAAATGTTGTGTGTTAGTAAAATAGATTTCTAAATGATGAGTCATTTCTATTCAAAACAATCAAACCATTTCAACAGAAAATGTCAAAATGAAATGCTTTGAGTTTTTGGTGAAATTTTTAAATTATTTTTTTGAGCAAAACAATTTGGCAATTTCAACATGAATTCACGAAATGTTTGGGTCACCACCTCTGCATTTTTTGGAGAAAAAAATGTTCCAGAGGAAAAAGGGTCACCCTGCTCTATTTCCCTCTCTCAATAATTCCATCTGTTTCTCATGTTAATTAAATACAAGCCTGATTTAAAAAAAACCTAGATCCAAATAACACAGATCTGGGGAGTCCTTGAAATTTTAACTCAAATACAGAACTAAATTTCACACCAGCTCTAAAATGGGTCAGACTAAGAGCATGGATCCAAACACCTCTTAACTTGTTTGTTCAGTTTGTTCTCCGGCACGGTTTTATCCCATCTAGTTTATGACTCCAGGAATGGGGCTTCCAACATTCCTTTTAAAAAAAATCTCAGGCAGTTCTCTTCAGCAGATCCTAGTATCTGGCATGGACTCCCTGTATCTCTCCAACTTATTGGCTCTTTGCCTCATTCCAAAATATTCCTCTTCTTTTCTCTCTTGCTTCTATCGCTTAATTTCTGTGTACTCCTTATAACTAACTGCTCAAAGTTTTTCACCATACAAACCAAATTTTCAGCGACACTCCATTAATGAATTTACAAAAACTGCAGGTGGATCAAAGTGTGCATTCAAAAGCCAACATGAATTTATGTAAAACAAGCCAAATTTTCAGCGACACTCCATTAATGAATTTACAAAAACTGCAGGTAGATCAAAGTGTGCACTCAAAAGCCAACATGAATTTGTGTAAAACAGGCAATTAAATGTGCAATTGCTGAATTGCTGAGCTAAACGCAGATTAAGGGAAATCAGCTAAACATCTGGGGCCAGAACCTAAGGCTGTGTCTACACTACCACTTATGTTCGCAAAAGTTATATCACTGTGAATATTACACACACACACACGGTGACATAAATTACACCGGCATGTGGGCTAGTGTGCACAGCACTATGGCAGTGGGAGAGCTTCTACTGCCACTTGTTGCAGGTGGATTAATTATGCCAACAGGAGACCTCTCTCCAGTCAACATAGAGTGGCTACACGAGAGATCTTACAGAGGCACAGCTGCCTCAGTACAGCTGCGCCACTGTAAGCTCTCTAGTGTAGACATACCTTAGTTACTGTAAATCAGTACAGCTCCAGGGGCACAAGGGAACCCAATCCTGCTTGACTGGGACTGCTGATGTGTGGCTACAACTTATTCCTAACTAAAAGGTCAGCATGCAGCTAAACTTGTCCAAACTGCACACATAGGATGGCATTTGATGGAATAAGGGAGTTGATGGGCAAGGGGGTTTGTGACTTTGTTCTGCCCAGTGCAGAGGCCCTTGCTGAGCACTTGACTCACATCCATGCTGGAGCATAACAGTCACCTCGCATTCCTACTGTGCACCATGAGTGCAGTAGCAGGAACCTTTTCTTTTTCAGAATATCTTCTTTAGGGCACAAATAGCTACCACATTCAAAGCACACCAGTTCCCCTGCAACTCATGATGCTCAATGTGTACAAATAATACCAGCTTCAACTAGCTGATCGGGAGGGCCTTAGTTCATATTGGACCTAGTCTTTCCCTGCCATATAGGGTATGAGAAACTCCCACTGAAATTACTGGTATCCTGCAGTAAGCAAAGAATCAGTCCCTTTATGTCACTCTTTTCAGTAGTTTGCTGTAAAGAGTGTTCAGTGATGGCATGTATGCAAGACACTGAGCAGCAGCAAGTTCTGGTCAGTTAATTATCCCCCAGCAGCAGCAGCCAGAAGTGATCTCTCTATTGTTTCTAATGAATGCACTCTCTCAAGAGCCTGGTTTTGTACATTGCGAGCTCATTACTGGAAGTGCACAGCTGAAGCTTTCGTGTCACATCCTCCATGTATCTTTTCCTACATGGCCCTAATTAGTGGGCAGCCAGCAGATAATATGAAAGCAGCATGTATTGGTGCCCTGCTTGCCAACGCACCTCATTCTGCCAATTTGCTTGTTACGCTAATTAACTAGCAAAGAAGAGGAAATGCAGCCTCTGTCCTCACTTTGCATTTCAATGGAGCTTTCCAGTAATGAAATGACAGTGAGAGGCTAACACTCAGCAAATCTCCTGCAGACTCCATATCTGAGGCTATGTCTTCACTGCCCAAAAGGTGCATTTTTTACAGTGAGATAACTAACACAAGCTAAACAAGGCACCTGCAGCTTACCCCACCATGTACCTACACAAGGTCAACACTATGCTCCCCCAACACACAGCTGACCTTGGCTAGCTATGCTATGGTAAAAGTACCATGCCTTGTCTCCACTAAGATTTTACAGTGGGCTAGCTAACTTATATTAGTCATCTGTGAATAAAAACACATCTTTTTGACTGCGAGCAGTGAAGACAAAGGGAGAAGGGGTTTTCCCAGTAGCATCAAGAGTTACAGATGCAAATCAAATTACCCTTTTCTTTCCCCTCCCCCACGTGTCAGATGGCAGCATTCCCAGCTTACATCACATTAACAATGCCAACTCAAAGGACAAAGTGTAATAACCAATGTTCATATTTTCAGGGACATCACTGCCATGTGAGCTTCTTCCACCACCCAACACCACCCCCGTCAATCATCACAAAAGAGGGAGGTCAGTGGAAATGTCCAATAATAACATTACAATTAGAGGACACTAATGTGAGAGATGAAGGAGGGGTTGGTTGTCACCCTTTGCATTTTCTCCTGCTGAGTAAACCCATTTACATCATGAAGCTGAGGATACAGAGCAAAACTAAGATGAAAAGATCCCAATGTGCAGGTATACAAACTAGAGGGATCAACATTCACCATCAAAATGCCATCTCCACGGGATAAAACAACAGTGTAACAAAACTACAGCAACACTGAACAACAGTGAAGATTGCTGAACACGGGGCTTGAAATCTCTATTTTGTTATACCACCTGTACACGGGTGTGACACCAGTGAAATCAACAGAATTACACCAGTATAAAACTGTTGTGACACAATGGAAAATCAGACCCTTCATACTGGCACTGTGCTAAATCTGCCTTTCTTTAACTTGGTTTACCAATTGCCAAAAATTGTGATCCTGGAACACCTTGACTGCCACTTAGAAGAGGGAAAATCCTCCTACCATATAGATTTGTGCATCCATTGAAAAACTTTAGTCTTGCTGAGCTGATCTCCATAAGCCAAAGGTCAGCCAAGAGTTCATGATATGCCAAGAGTTCAAAAGTAGCTTTGTTTTTTCAAGGTCAGATGGTGACCATCTAGCATGACCTACAGGTAATGTCAATTAAGAACATAAGAACGGCCATACTGGGTCAGATCAAAGGTCCATCTAGCCTTGTATCCCATCTTCCAACAGTGGCCAATGCCAGGTGCCCCAGAGGGAATGAACAGAACAGGTAATCATCAAATGATCCATCAACTGTCACCCATTCCCAACTTCCGGCAGACAGAGGCTAGGGACGCCATTGATGGACCTATCCTCCATGAACTTATCTAGTTCTTTTTTGAACCCTGTTATAGTCTTGGCCTTGACAACATCCCATCGCAAAGAGTTCCACAGACTGACTGTGCATTGTGTGAAGAAATACTTCCTTTTGTTTGTTTTAAACCTCCTGCCTACTCATTTCATTTTGTGACTCCTAATTCTTGTGTTATGAGGAGGAGTAAATAACACTTCCTTATTTACTTTCGCCACACCAGTCATGATGGTCTTAATGGATATGAAAAAATTTAGGTTCCGAGGAGGACAACTGTATGACTCATTTTTGATAATGCTATATAGAGCCTTTTACCTCTGTATAATGACAGGTTTCAGAGTAGCAGCCGTGTTAGTCTGTATCCGCAAAAAGAAAAGGAGTACTTGTGGCACCTTAGAGACTAACAAATTTATTTGAGCATAAGCTTTCCGTGAGCATCCGATGAAGTGAGCTGTAGCTCATGAAAGCTTATGCTCAAATAAATTTGTTAGTCTCTAAGGTTACACAAGTACTCCTTTTCTTTTTACCTCTGTGTGACTTGTTAAAATTCAAACCAGGCCAGTAGTGAACAGATCTGATCATTATTCAGTCTAAAGTGAGTTTCATGGCTTCAGTCCAGGTCCCAGCAGAATAAAGTCCACATTGCAAAAACCACCATCCTGATCAGCCCTTCTGTTTACAGTCTCAGCAAACAGGCCAAGGACTGTATGGACACAGAGATTGCACTACCTTCTTATCCCTAGAGACTAACTTTTCAGCGCACACTCAAGAAACACAGATCCATAGATTCCATGGCCAGAAGGAACCCCGGTGATCATATAGTCTGACCTCCTGTATAGCATAGCCATAGAACTAACTTCCCCAAAACAATTCCTATAGCTTTTACAAAAGCATCCCATATTGATTTAAAAATTGTCAGTGATGGAGAATCCACCACAATCCTTGGTAAATTGTTCCAATGGTTAATTACATTAGAACTGCATGGGGAAGTTTGCAGTGCCACCAGCTTCACTGTGATCAATATGGAACTTGAATCTGCAGGAATGTTAAACTAGCACCTTCTGACAGATCTAAACTCACTTGGGAGGAAAAAAAGCTCCAAAACACTCAGGTGAAATGCTGAACTGATTAATTCCTGTACTAGTTAAATGCCTGCATTTGGTAGGCTCCTTTCTCTGTTTTCACTTATGTATACCTGTGTATTTCTCCATAATGCCTGCTTCCCCATGTCAGCCCTATTCTTGTTATAGAGGAATGGCTCACAACTTCACTGGTCAAATGCTCTGGTACTTTACCTCTCGAGTTGTCATCCTGCTCCTTATGGAGATGGAACTGAACCTCAACACCCATCACAGTGGAAGCAGAATTGTTTTTGACAATTAACTAGCAGTGAAGAGTCCAAAAAACAGCTGTAGTGGGGAACTGGCTGAGGATAATAAGTCCAGTTTGGGACTTTCTTGGGGAAATATCTTGTTAGACTAGCCAAAACACTGGGTAGAAAAGCCTTTCAGCTTCTCCCACTCACGTCTTTACCCACCTCCTAGAAAATCACCCAGAAAGAAGCAGAGATGTTCATTACACTTAAAATTTATTTTAAAAAATTGTATTGTCAGATAGCTTCAGAGGAAAATATTCTCAGCTGTTGCAGTTAAAAATATTCCATTAATTTCCATTGGCTTGTTTTTATCTGATGTGGAACCACCCACATTTCTTGATAGCCTAAAACGTTAAGTACGTGGAAAAGATCTATATGTGTCTGGTGGACAGACACTAGAAGAGACTTAAATAATGTTTGGAGTCCCTCATCTGGTGGCATAGCCAAAATGAATACAGAACACTTGTGATCCAGAGGGGGGCAGCCATTCTAAAAATGACCTTCCTTCTAGCTGACCTAATTAAGCACATCTCTGCTGAAATTAAGGGTTAATTAAGCACATCTCTGCTGGAAGTCAGTCTTCAAGGAAAGGTTAGTTTAGATTAGAAGCATCAGACATTTTGGGTCTCCTATAGGGTAACACCAGCTCAGCTTTACACAGCCATTAGACTATTGTTAATTCCAGCATCTCACCTTTCTAGAGTAAGGCATTTCAATGGAGAGTAATATCTCCTTAGGCTTTAGCACTGTCTTTCTGTAACCAGTAAAGAAGTTTTCATCCATCCTTATAGTCCTTCTGCCCTCTGTAGAACAAGTTGAGGAAAGAGAAACAAATGGTTGGGCAACTCTATCAGGCAATAGTCTCCCATTTCATCCAGGTAAAGAATTATCGTCAGGCGCATAGAGAGGACTTTGTAGTTACATAAACTAAATTTGATTTGATCTGATCTCAGTTATTTTTCCTCTTAATTTTTAACTCTTTTTAGCCAAATTCTGAACTACTTCCTCAAGTTCAGCTCAGTCCTTATGCAGGAAAAACTCCCACTTACTTCCATGGGAGTTTTGCCTGCATAAGGACTGAGTTAAACAGGAAATAAAGATTTTGGGATATGTCCCTTTGATCATACAAACACCCAAGTGAATCAGTTTCCAACATCCCAATTAGGGATATGCGAATAAATGATTTTTCAGTTTGCTGGCAATTCCAAAACATTGAAAAAAAACCATCATCTTTCAAAACACAATTTTTTTTTCAAACTCTTCAGCAAGTCAAAAAGCAAGTCAAATAATACTAATTAATCATTTTGTTTCAATTTCAATTTCAAGCATTTTTGGAAGGGGTATTAGTGGGATTCCTTTGAACCTCTGCCATAACAAAGGCAAAACGGATTCTTTATTGAGACTGTTGAACATAGACAGACCTTGTGGTTCTCCCTGGCTCTTTAGCACCCAGAAAGACTAAAACAGAGTACCTAATGTTACATGCAGGGTTTTTTCCCCTATGTTCTGGCCTGAACTAAGCAGTCATGGGAAAGGACTGCTGATTACCCTATATCCCACACTGCCATTTTGAACTTTGAGTAAACTTACCATTTGACGCCAAAGTCAATTTGCTGCCACATGCCATAAAGACAGGGTTGAGATCGGAAATTGGACTAGCAGTCATTATATTTCCCCCAAGAGCCTGAAATAAAGTAAACCGAACACATGGATTAGAAGACAGCTGGGAAGGTATGGCTAGTGCTACTTCACTATCACTGATTCATATGTAACCCTAAAGCTTATCTAGATTCAGGTTTGTTTTGCCAGCGTGACAATTTTAGGGCCTTAATTCAGTTCCAATGATGAACATGCAAAACCCACAGAGCCAGTATCAATCCTAACCAATCCTAAGGCATTTGACTGAAATGGTTTTCGAGGATGGTCCTTACCTGTACATAAAAAATGCCTCATGCTCTAATCATTAATGATAATGGTTCCAAAATTGAAATATTGAAGCCATGATGAAGGGCCTGATCCTGCAAGGTGCAGAGCACCTCTTGAGAAATGCTCAATGGCTCAGTTCCTACTGGCTGTGTTGGGAACTGAGGGTACTTATAACCTTGCAGAATAAGGCCTCATGTCAGGTTTTTCAGCCTGCTTTAAAAGTGATTTTTCTTAATCAACAGATCTCTGGGCCTCAAAAAAACACAGCCCTCAATAATTTGCAAAGCACAGAGGAGTAGGATCAATAGATGCTCACATTCTTGGTTAGCCCTAAAAGCAGGGCTTGAACTGGGGTTTGCAGAGGACAGGGAAGATGCACCCTCTAAGCATCTAAGCAGTATCAGCTTCCACACTCAGCACTGAGCAGGATGACCATGTTTGTGTCGCATTGAGGTATGACAGGCCATTCCAACCCACCTTTGTCCATCTCTCATCTTTCTTACGGAGTCAAAACACTCTGGGCATAGGTAGACTCAGACCAGGAAAAAGCCACGTCAGCTCTGCTTTTCAGCACCCAAAGAGCACCTGGGCCCAGGTACAGTCAGTGTCATTCAGGCAGCCCTGTCGTAACACCACTCCAGAGAAGCCCCTGTTGAGGGCTGCCTTCTGAAGCAGAGACTGTAGAGACAGTAGCAGAGACTGTAGAGGACTGAGTCTCTTTTGCTTACAGAAGAATTATGGGGTCAATGCTATGAGGCTTCTTGGTCAGGCTTTTATTTTAATGACCCTTTGCAGTTGTGAATCCACCATAAATGCTTCTTTGTTAAATGACTCCTCATTTCCAGGCTGCTCTAGAATTTTCCCATTTGCCTGGTAATAGTAATGAATGCAGCAGATTCCTTCTGCTTTTCCTTCGTGAGTTGCCCATATCATATAGCAGTGGCTCTCAACCTTTCCAGACTACTGTACCCCTTTCAGGAGTCTGATTTGTCTCACGTATCCCCAAGTTTCACCTCACTTAAAAAGTACTTGCTTACAAAATCAGACATAAAAATACAAAAGTGTCACAGCACACTATTGCTGAAACATTGCTTACTTTCTGATTTTACCATATAATTATAAAATAGATCAACTGGAATATAAATACTGTACTTACATTTCAGTGTATAGTATATTGAGCCGTATAAACAAGTCATTGTCTGTATGAAATTTTAGTTTGTACTGACTTCACTACAGCTTTTTATGTAGCCTGTTGTAAACTAGGCAAATATCTAGATGAGTTGATGTACCTCCGGTAAGACTTCCGAGTACCCCCACGGGTACGTGTACCCCTTGTTGAGAACCACTGTCATATAGCAATCTAATACGACACAACACAAAATAGTCTACAGCCTACATGGGCCTGCAGTAGAATATTATTGGAAAAGAATCCACAAGAAAGGGACAAAATGTCTTTCAAATAGGGGCACAATGTCTTTCAGATGTTGCAGCATAAGAGGAGCACTAGGCATGTGATACTGGCAGGGTCAATTATTCAATCTGAGTTTTCTTCATTTAAGTTCTTGCCCCTCCCTCCAGCATTAGCTCACTAGCTTTCCCCAGTCACTTACTGCAACATTTTTGATCTGTGGGCCTGCAAACCATCGCAGCTGTTCTAGTACAGCCTGGAACAATTCTGTTTTGTAGGAAGGAAGCTCAGCCACAGCTTTTTTCAGCACCACTTCTACAAAGCTCAGGGTGCAGGCAGCACCAAAGGTAATACCTACAAGGGAGAACAACAGAATTTTTACCAACAGCCAAGGTGTACATTTCCCAGGAAGACAGTTACACCGGGGCACTTGCAGAGGAAGGTGCATGAGGCGCTGTATTTTTCCCATAAAAATATTTGTTGTTTTCATTCATTTGTTCACTAATACCCATTTTCTGGTTGAAAATGTTCAACTGCTTCTCCTGACCGAACATGCACTAAACCACAGAGTCCACCAACAACAGGCACACACACAAACTGCACCCACCAATTAGGAACCACCCATAACTATACCAACCACCACGCTTATGCCAACACTTATTGGGAGACAAAACATGTGTGGGAATTGCTCATGAGCTAAAGAACCTTTCACTCATAGGTTGCCAGTGTGACACACAGGTTGTCCTCTCACAAGAGCCCCTATCTGAGATGAGTCTGGTGGATTTAAACTGCAACTTTCACATAACAAACTGAACACTATGCTTTATATGAGTTGGTACGCTCAACAAAGAGGTGAAGAACTGCATTAGACCATGGATACTGAATTACTTCTAAAGTGTGTCTACACTGCAACGTAAGCCCATGCCTGAGCCTGGATTCAAGCCTAACCTCCTTGTGACTACACTGCAATTGTACTAAATCATGGCTCAGACCCAGGGTCTCAAGATTCTTCAGGGCTGGAGGATCCATGCTCAAGTTATGTCGGGACCCAGAGTCCAAGCCCTATTGCCCCACTTGACTCAGGTCCTGGGAGTCAGCCAGATATATCCCACAATTCCATGGGACAACTTCCTTACTCCTCTTTATCCCCAAAATCTGCCATTCACTCTATTGGAAATGGAAGCCACCCCGCCTTTGCAAATGGCAGCTGCTCAGGTCAGTGTTAACCCATTGTGTTCTGATCACCAACCTGCAAGAGCACTATCAGAGCGCCTCCTGGGTTTGCAAAGGAGCACAAACTGATCACGTCTTTTGCAAAGTGAGCTGATTCCTGCTAATGTTCAGGGTGGGCAGCAAACTTTTCCCACAGTGTACTGTGGTCCTAGGACTAGAGCGTCCATATTTAGGGATGGAGGGAAGGAGAGGTAGTTGTAGGGACTCTGGAATATGGTGATTTTGACTTGGGTCTGCACCATGCAGGGTGGATGCCAGACCCCTAGATTTGAGCATGGGTTAGAAAAGTCTACAGCGTAGATGCTCAAGACCAAGGTTCCCTAACCCTGTGCTTACATTGCAGCTTAGACGTATCCCTAGAGGTTGAGTCATACTGGCAGGGCATACTGGCATACTGCTTCTGCCAGCCAGATAAGCTCAGGACTTCATTCACGTGGGCTATCAAACCACTGTCTTATAAGCACAATTTTTTAAATGAAAGATTATGGTCACTTGCAAATTATTTGCTAATATACAAATTAACCCATTACTTTGCATAAAGCACCTCACATGGAACTGCTAAGAAATTTCTAATATTTTTCCCAGTAATGACCATTCTTGGCCCTTACTACTATGTGTTTCCAGATCTTTACAACATCTGGGCATTGTGAAATCTTTGTATTGAAATTTAACTCAGATCTGTCTTCCCCCTCATCTAGTCCCAGTAAAGGGGAAACAATTCAACTAATTAATCTCAGAATAATGATAAGCAGCTAATGCGTGCTTCCCTTACTCATGCAACTTGTCCTATTGATTTCAGTGGGACTCCTAGCATGAATAAGCTGAACATATCTGGCCTCAGAAAAGGTGATGGGAATAAAAGAAGGGGGCCCTTCATCCTAATCAAAGCAGTTCTAGTTTCTCTGTTTTTGGGGGGGGCGTACCTAGCCCCTCCCTTGTACTTTTCCCAAAGACTACACTGACTGCATAGCATTATGAATAATCATTACCTACCCTCCTCGGTGTGCTGAACAAAGGTCATTTCAGGGATCCAAGCTGGTGCTATTATCACTGGATACAGCATGTTCTTTAACCTCATCTCAATACCTCAAGAAAAAACAAGACTCCAGAGTTAGATGCTTTTCAGGGAAAAGACAGCATTATTGTGTAACAAAGATCAGTGACCACATCTTATACCCGTTATGTAACAGCTTAAAGAGTTCCCGAAGAAGGGCCACATTTATCACTGGCCAATGGTGGCATTTGCGTAATGAAATTTTAGGGCTAGAATCCATGAGATGTCTCTCCAATCTGCAATACCCACCAACCTCTTCCCCTGTGAAGGAGTTCCCAGACTGCATGTAGACATTACTGACTCATTGCTATCATCATGTTAGGCTGAATAGCACTTGAGGGGGAAAATAGGATTAGATATCAGGAGGGGAATTGTTCATGAAATCACACTGGCTTTGCAAATCTCTCTCTCCCTCTCCACCCCCTGCAAAAAAAAAAAAAAAAAAATTTGAGAGCACTGCAAACCCTCACATCCTAAGAGGTTTGCCCAGTCCCTGGACAACTTCAGGCAAATGGCTGAAAGTTTCAGGACTGGATTTACCTAAATACATTTTCAGTGTCTTTCTTCCCTTCCTGCAAAAACCAGAGGAGTCTGTTGTGTATCTGTGTACCTCTTCTTGTCAATAACCCATTAATAACTGGCACCAAATTAGAACAAAAGGCCCACCGATCTGAATTAGCACTTATTTAGCTTGTATCCTATTTGTTGGGCATACAACCTTTCTGGGGATAACTTTAGCAACTGCTGAAACTGAGCCTCAGCTCTTCCTCTTACCAACTTCTGTGTTCCCTACAACGAGCTTAGCATTGGAGTACTGAGCCTTGAGCGCCAGCAGCTCCTCAAGTGTCGTGGGCTGTATCCACATCACACGCTCGCCTTTGAAGCACAGCGGTTCCTGGGGTTTGTCTTTCTGGTTCTGAGAAAATAAAATGGGATGGACTCAGATCGTAAACTGCTTCCATCAAGAATCCCTGCCCCAGCTTTGTTTTTGCCAATTCTCCTCATCGCATGACTGCTGCTTATTAGGAAGAGGAAACTAGCTAGTAGTCAGCCCAGTGTCGCTGCCCTCCAGTAACACGGGAACTTCTTACAAATGAAACAGAGGGAGCCGGTGTTGACATAGACAAACTCAGTGTGACCCTCATGAAGGGAGCACCAGCACACTGGATAATGTTGGGTTGGATCTGGGGGAGCTGCCAGCAGCCGTGAAACTAACAACTGAGTTTTAAGGGTGATTTGTTAAATGTATAGGTGGCGGAGAACACACCCACCTGGTGGACCCAACCCTGGGCTATGATCAGTGTGCAGGGCATCTGCTGGTAGAAAGTCTGCCCAGCATGGGATAGCAGGGACACATGCCTCCATAATTGTTCCTTCATAGGGAGGTGCGGGATGATCGGAGAGGAAGCTAGAGCAGCTCTGAAAGTGAGTAGTGCTGACTGGAAATGGCTTGGCCCAGGCAACTAGCAGATGTACTGACTCCACTTATCCTGTGTATCCCATGGAAAGCCTCTTCTGGCAGGGCGCTTATGTGAAAGACTGGAATGCTACTGCCTACTCCAGCTCAGCAAGTGTGTCTTATTTTATTGGTGTCTGTCTTTTACACTGTAAGCTCCTTGGGGCAAGAGCCACATAGGTCACTCAAATCCCATGTTATAGAATCAGGCCAATGAGCTGAATTCATTGCTGCATGAATGCGCCTACCAGCAACTCTGGAGGGAAGATAGGCTCCTGTGTGGGATCCAAAGGATGGAATTCAGCTGGGTTGAACAAGATGGAGGACACCATTGCCTGTTAAACAAAGCAAATTGCTGTTAGAGAAATTTATTTTCTCAAAACCAGAGGGCTTAACTCTGTCTACATAAGCTTTCATGAGCTACAGCTCACTTCATCGGATGCATCCGATGAAGTGAGCTGTAGCTCACGAAAGCTTATGCTCTAATAAATTTGTTAGTCTCTAAGGTGCCACAAGTACTCCTTTTCTTTTTGCGAATACAGACTAACACGGCTGCTACTCTGAAATCTGTCTACATGTAACTCTGGTTCATTTTTCCTTTCTGACACAATGCTTTTCATTATTTTGTTAAATGATGAACAGTACAACTAACAGCGTGGAATGACACAGACTGATGAATTAAACAATGGCCCAGATCTTGAGCTCCCCACTTATATTTATCTGTCCTTAGCAGGAGTTTGCATGGCTAAACAAACAGGGTTTTATTCCAGTCTCACTTAAAGCAATGTTAGACTGGGATAATTGAATAGAATCAATGGTAGATTTGCCTGAGCACGGATCAAATAAAAGCAAAGTGAGGCCTGGTCAGGGTGTGAAAAATCCACACTCTGAGCAGTGTTGTTAAGCTGACCTGAGTCCTTGTGTAGACAGTGCTAGGTCGACAGAAAAATGCTTCCATCGACCTAGCTACCACCTCTCGGGTAGAGCCCTCCCATTGGCATAGGTAGTGTCTACACTGAAGTGCTACAGCAGTGCTGCTATAGCATTTTAAGTATAGACAAGCCCTCAGTCTGAGGTGCTTTGCCTGAATAAAATCAGAGTAAAGATTCAGGCTTTGGCATGTACAAAACAAAAGTTGAATTACAAAACACTAACAAAGGATAGTGAAAAGAAAAAAGAGGAGAAAAAATAAAGGTGTGGCAAGGCCTTACTGCATTGTCTTCTTTCTCGTTCATGCAGCAACCTGTGTCATTGACTTTTCTACCACAACAGCCTCCAACCTTTCCAGTCATACAGCAGCCTGGGCCATTGATTCCTTTCCCACAGCAACTCCAGTCCTGCACGGGCAAAAAACTGCTTAGAGAAAAACCTGTAGATTTCAAGCAAGGCAAAAGCAATTGGTCCCCCATTTATAATTTCTATCATAGGAACAGAGAAATTGGAAATGGAAGATGCCAAATAATTAGGTCTCTCCCTTTCAGTGGGTCTGAATGGCCCTTACAGTGGGTATGAATGGCCCCTTACAGCGTATTCTATGCCGTTTAGTTTTAATTAACTCAAGTAGTGGCGCTTCCATCACCTCCTTTCGGAGATTGCTCCAGTGTCTGATGGGTTTCACAACCATCTATAATTTCCTCTCTTTAATTCATCTTTTACACAGAATAATATACACATGCACCATAAATCATTGCTTTATATTCTGGTGTTCACTACCCATCTGAGGTACGTCTATAATACCAATCAATGTAGTATCTAGATGCTCCATTTCTCCGTGCAACCCCCCGGGAGGAGACTTTTTTAAAAATGATAAGTAAAAAAAGTGTATGGCTGTGCTTAATGCCCCACCCCACCTGGGTAGTGGGTGTTGGGAGGAGGGGTCTATTCAGCATTAACATTTCAGCTTAACACCACTGTCGTTTTAGTTTTGCAGTTCAATTCTCATGAAAGTAATTGCCCAACTGGGCTCTGCAGTTGTATGTCCCTCGTCATGCATCGTAGTTACGCACCTTTCTATACCTGCACATACCCGGATGACCTGGGAACTGCTTTGTTTTGTGGGATGCTGTATTTTTAAGAGCCTTAGCAAAAGCACTGTTAAAAGAGGCCTGCTTACTGGTGACCTGACATGGGACCACTGCACTGAGCACTCTAGTTATTAAAAGGGAGCTAACCTGAGCAACTGCCATTAATGAGTAGGTCTTGTCATGTTATCAATATGTAACATATGTACTGACAGGATCCAGGGCTGTGTTTAGGATTGGTTGGGGAGTGGCGGGGGGGCGGGGAGGGGCTGGTTGGCAAATGTATTCCCTTTTTCTCCCAGTCCAACAGTGTATTTTATCAACAGCTGAGCAAGTCAGCCTGCTGAATGCCTTGCAGAAATTTGTAATATTATATAAGGCCACTTACTTTAGCAAATGTCCTGTACCCCTGCAAAATGGGTCTGTATCCTGTACAGCGACACAAGTTTCCTGAATGGTCAGTGCAAAGGGATAAAGATGAAGAGTCATTCAGTCAAGAATTTCTGTGCACACATCAGAAGCTGATTTTGTGAGTGTTTTCCTCCACAATAACCAGCTCAGCATTAGACAGAGCTGATCAGAAAATGGGGGGAAGTGAAATTTTGAGAATATTTCTGCACAAAATCCCCCACTCTCTTTTTTATGTAGAAATTCAAAATCGCAATGAAAATTTTCACGGACATTTCAAAAATTTCCAACTATCTCTATTTAGCATTCAGCTGCCTTGACTGCACGTGTTTAATCTCAACATGCCGATTATCCAATGTCTGGAGCAACACAGAGCTCATTTCTCTTCTGAGGCTGACCTCTCTTCAGCGGGGTGGCCACTGTACTGCTGATCACAACTCCATGATTCAGCACAAGCCCAATCCCAGCCCCAGCCTCAGTTAAAGCAGCCAAGAGACTGCTCTAACCTACACAAGAGGAGAACTGGCATAACTGAGTTTTGCTCCTCCACATCCCCAACCCTGGGCACACCCCTATATGTAGGGCTGGTGGTTGGGTCAGAAGCAAGCTTTGTCATCTCCATTGGCTCTATACCAGCGAGGAGTTTCCCCCACCCACCAGAAGGTGATTTATTTAGTTTGTAAGCTCTTTATGGCAGAGATCACCCTTTTGTTCTGTGTTTGCACAGCAACTAGCACAATGGGGCTCTGGTATATGACTGGGGCTCCTATGCACTATGGTAATGCAGCTAATTCACAACAACAATGGGAATTCTCCACTCTCTATTTCCGGACAGAGTCTGTTCATTTCACACCCATGAGCAATGTAATGTGAACAGCTCATTCTGGACAATCCAGGTCTTACTTTGATAGAAACTGGCCAGTTTTAAAGCAATCAGGTTAGGTGCACTCTGTCCCACTTGGGGAGGGAAATGTAGCCCCGCAAAGCACAAGGTGCATGCCTGCAGGTCTGTTTTGGAATAGGCATTACCTTGGAAATTCTCTTCGATCTCCTCCATGTTTGGTTGAGGTCTGTTGCGAAGTAATGCATACATGGACATGACAATGCCAGGAGTGCAAAAGCCACACTGGGATCCATGGCTTTTTGCTATTCTCTCCTGAGAGGAAAAAGTGACCAAAACACAAACAGCTCTTGTTAGCAGCATTACACTGATTTCCTGACCTCACTAGTCTGTGATTCCTCACGTCTCTGGGCAGATCCTCCCAAAGGACTTAGGGCTTGTCTACACTTACTGGGGGATCAACACGCGGCGATCAATGCATCAGCGGCTGATTTAGCACTCTCCCGGTTACTCCTGTACTCCACTGGATCAAGAAGAGTAAGGGGAGTCGACGGAAGACCGTCTCCCATCAACATCGCGTAGTGTGGACTCTGCGTTAAGAATATCTAAGCTACATCGACCTGAGTTACGTTATTCATGTAATTCAAATTGCATAGCTTAGATCGACTTTTCCCTGTAGTGTAGACAAGACCTTAGTCCATTCAGATTGGTTTCAAACAGACTCACAAGAACTCATACTGCAAAATTGGGGAATGGATTTTAAAAAAACCACTTAAATCTTGGCCTACTGAAATTGATGGGAGTTTTGCCATAGAATTCTTTGGGGCCAGGATTTCACCCCAGGAGTATCTGAGTCCCTGGGTTTCCATTTGCTCCATCATAAAGATAGGGGCTATTGGTCAGAATCAGATGTGCCTTTGGATTTCAAACCCTTTTCCCTCAAAGCTTATGTGTTTGGATCCTGCAGGGTGGGGAGGTAATAGGGAAAGGAACAAGCTCTATCCAATTGGACCCACCGAATCTTCATCCATCTCACTTTAGGTCTAAGTGTTCTCTCTTTGTGATTTACCATCATGGAAAGAATCTATACAAACTGCTAGATATGTACAGAGGAAAACTTAATTTCCATCTCAAGTGCAGCATCTCTGGCAAAGACGAAACAACTACTAACTCCAAACACTGCAATGTAGTATCACCAGTGTATAATAATAATGTAACACATTGCATTTCTCTCACAACTTCCAGGACCCTTTGGAAACATTACTGAATTAATCCTCAGCAATTCCCCTGTGAGGGGGGTAAATAATAATACCCCAATGTTATAGGTAGAGAAACTGAGGCACACTAAGTTCTTGACTAAGGTCATCCAGGAAGGCCAAGGCAAAGCCAAGAATAGAACTTAGATTTCCTAACTCCCAGTCAGGGCCCCACAGAGGTTTCGAGGGGCCCAGAAAGGACAAAATCTGAAACTGAGGTCCCCAGCCCTTCCAAAGTATTACCATAGAGATGAAAGAGGTTCAAGAAGACAAGAGGGGATGGCAGGTAAGAGAGGGCCCAAGCCTGTAGTGTTGCTGTCCACCCCATGAGGATGGTGGGGTTCTGCCTGCATGCAGCCAAGGAGCGGCTGCCAGTCCTGCCTCTCCCTGAGCTCTGGCCCCACTGCCAGTTGGAGTGGTATTCCCAACCCCCGACCATACTCCTACCTCTGGGCTCTCAGCATGGTGGGTTGCCTCAGGTCTGGTTCAATGATGTCAACACCAGCAACAGTGGGATGTGGGCCCAGCTGGGGCAGGTGAGTCACTTTTCACACTATTGATGGTGGGCGCCAAGCAGGAGTAGCACTGCAACCCCATGCGCCAGGTCACAATGCCTCTCACTCAAATTTGCCGCAGCTACCCACCGATCATTTTGGGGGCCCTTGGGCAAACTGCACTTTTTGTTCTACCTAGGCCCTGTGCAGCCCTGCTCCCAGTCCTGTGCTTTAGCCACAAAATCACTCCTGGTGTAGGACTTGGATCAATACAACGTTGCAGGGCCAAAGCAAGAACACTAGCAGTATAGCTGGAATGACACCTAATATCATGTTTGCTTATAACACAGAGTTGCAATATAGATGTGTGCTTAGGTGCCATTCCCACTACGAGCAAAGTCTGCGCATGCAGTCTAATGTGAAACCCATACCCTCCTGGCTTTGGCTTTATTAACAAGGAAAGTAAGAACAACACAAGTTAAACCTCAGCCCAAGTATTCCACCCAGGGTAGGCTGTTCCAAGAGTTCCTCCAGTAGAAGCTGTCTGTCCCAGGCCCACGGTCCCACTGCCCAAGGAGCTGTTCCCACCTCCCTTATATCCAGGGCAGAGCTAACACCCCCAAGGGGTCAGCAGAAAGCAGCAACTTACCAGGTGTTAGAGCCCTACACTAACAGGGTGAGTCCGCAAAAGATGCTTGTCACAGGTTACATTGTCTTAAAACTTAACAGCAGAGACAGCTCACCTGGACAGCATGCAACCTTGTCTTTGTGCTCCCTATGCCTTCAACAGTAGTCACTGCTACGTGATGCAATGCGCAGATGGGGAACAGACAAGCATTTACAGAGTAGTGGCTAGTACCGTAAGTTAAGGTCATTCATTTGTAAAATCATTTGCCAGTGGTGCTCAGCAAAGGAAACAGGGAATCATGAGGTTATATAACTGATATATACAGTTACAGTTCCAGGCAGCCTTGTTATGATAAGCAAATGGGCTAAAGAAAGGCATTGTTGCCTCTGACAGAACACTGGAGTCATGATAGCTCCACTCAGACAAGGCAGAGTCCTTGTGAAGTCTGACACTCTCAGGGACATATCTAGACCTTCTTCATTGGATGGGAAGGGCCAAGTGGAAATTTCCAAATGCACCCTTTGTTGCTTAATGCCCCTCTGAAAGGAACTCAGATGCCATGGTGATGGGTGTAGCGTTCAAATCTAAATTAGACAGGACAGACTGGACATACTTATTAACAACCAGCTAAATCCTGCAGCCCCAACTCAAGCAAAACTCCCAGTGACTGCACCTGAGCAAGAACTGCAGGATTTGGTCCAGGGGTAACAGCACTAATCCTTCTCAAAGCACTTATAAACATTAAACTAACTAATTAGTCCTCACAACGTCTCTGTGGGCAGTTTAAATGAGTATATAGCAAATAGGGAAACAGAGGCAGAGATGTCAAATGACTTGCCCAGGCCACGCTTGAAAGCTGGGAATAACAACTGTGGAGTTCCTTGCTTCCAGCCCTGTGCTCAGACGCACCTCTTGTAGGTGGTGAACAAAGTGAAAATGTCTCTGATAAAAGATGAAATCAAACAATGTAGCCAGAACTTTCCTCATAATTAGCTCTCCTGAGCTCTGCAGCCTTTGTAGCCCCAAAAATAAATTACATAAATAAATATTCTGGCTGCTAGGGGTCAGAATGATTGAAAGGATTTATTAATGAGAACCACACTTTTTCTTTTCTTGGTCAGCCTTTGACCTCATTAGAGATGCTCACCAACCCACGGTAAAATACCCATGGCATTTTCACTATTGGAAGCTTCTGCCATTCTTGACAGAAAGAATAATCAGTGTTTTACTTCTTCTTGGTTTGATTTCATTGCTTAGCTCCACAAACGATCAAGAACTGAGAATGACATAATTCCATTTGCCAAACAGAAGAATTGTTTTGCAGATTAAATGGACATCTGCAGATACAGTGGATATTGACAGACACACAGAAGCAAGATGATTCCAGAAATGTAATAGTGATAAAGATCTTAGCAGGGTAATTGTTATTTTACTCTTGCCAGGGCAAATGCAGGGCTGTATTGCAACAGGACAATGCTACATTAGGGTTATAAAAGTTACCATATCAGGAAACACCATCTAAGCTGACATCTGGTCTGTCACAAGAGCCTGTGCACATGCTTCAAGACAAGATGTAAAATCTTCATAAGCATTGTACAATACTGTTGGAGAAAATAACTTCTTGTATCTGCTGAGTTTATGTCCTAAATTGTGGCTTGAGGCTTTGGCAGAACTGTAACGTTATATAACAACATTTATTTAATCATAAACAATGCTGCATCTCGAAGGGAAAAACCTGGATTCATGACTATTTTCATTTCCATCTCAGTTTACAGGTTCAGCTTGCAAAGGATACACGATTTTCTTCTGGGAGTTGTCAAACTTGGATATCATAACAGTGCAAGCGCCACATCCACCTTCTCCACAGCCTAGCTTGGTTCCAGGTAGCCCCACTGAGAGAATAAGGGTTAAGGAAAATACAGAAGCATAGCAATAGCCCTGGCAAATGTACAGCCCACAACTCTTTTACAGCCAAAGTTTTCCAAAGGTTCTGGCTGAAAACTGAGTTCCTAATTATCTTCACATTTTCCCTTATCAACAACTTAGTTTTTACAGACGCAAAGCCTCAAATACTGATGTGAAGACTACAGGACTGACACACAAAGATCTGATCATAAGGCAGTTAACTTTTTTGAATCTTGACGTTTTTCAACAATTTTTCAAATTTTGACCCAAAAAAACAGGAAGGGGGAGGAAATACTGCTGAAACTTTTTTTTGCAGTGTTGTTGTATTCATATTGGTCCCAGGATATGAGAGAGACAAGGAAGGTGAAGTAATATAGTTTACTGGACCAACATCTATGGGTGGAACGTACAAGGTTTAGTGCTACATTAAGCTCTTCTTCAGGTCTGTGGAAGGAAATCAGAGTGTCTAAGCTAGACACAAGTTGGGACTGACTGGTAAGCATAAGGGGTACACGTTGTAGGCAGCCACTTGAAATGGAGTGGACAATAAGAATTAGACTGTTATTCAAAAGGGGTTTGAAGTAGACTATTGCAGATTAGCAGGCAGGTGTGTTACAAATTGTTGTAATGAGCCATGAAACCAGCATCCTTGTCAAGTCCATAATTTTTAATGTCTTGTTATGAATTTAAGATCCCAGGCTCACCTTTTGAAGGTGTTGTGCAGGTTTCCTTTGAGGACAAGTATTGAAAGATCAGGTATGGAGTGATCGGTTTGTAAAAAATGCTTATCCAAGGGTGATATAGTGTTTTTGTTTTTTATCATTTTTCTGTGTAAGTTCATTCAAGAGTGTAGTGATTGGCTGGTTTCACCCACAGATTTGTTATGGGGCATTTAGTGCACTGGATGAGATATACCACATATTGCAATAAGCATGTGTAGGACCCATGGATCTAGAAAGATGTGTTGTGGTGTGTACTGATCATTGTAGCAGTGGAGATATGTCTGCAGGTTTTTCATCTATTGTTCTGGCAGGGTCTGGTGCCGCTTTGAATTGGTGGGTCCTGGTCTGTGGTTCTGATGATGAGCTTGACAAGGTTTGTGGAGTTGTTTGAAGGCCAAAAGAGTGGGTTCAGGAAAGATTTGTTTCAGGATGTGATCCCCATCAAATATGGGTTGTAGTTGTTTGATGATACCACATATGGGTTCCAGTGTGAGGCAATCGATGACAATTAGGGATTTCCGGTCAGTGGGGGGGGGCAGGGGTCTGTACTGAAGCAGGTTCTATGCGGGTATATGTTTGTGTACCTGCATCTGAGATTTTAACACCAATATAAACATTTGGAACAAGTAAGTGAGCAAAAAGGTAGGTGCTGGTACACACAAAAACATATAACTTCAGAAAACTAAGTCAGCAAAAACATAGGTATCCAATTTTAATCAGACAGATTTAGAGCCCAATTTTCAAAATTTGTTTCTGATGGTCAAATTCAGGAGTCTGTAGAAACAACGTAACTAAAAAGAGTTGATGAAAACAGAAGTTCTCTCCTGTAAGTGCAATAGCTATGGAGATTCATGGATAACAACAAGAATTAAAGAAAGTCCCTGATTCAGCAAGGTACTTGAGCATGTCTAACTTTTGAGTAGTCCCATTGAGGTTGTCTACTCCATGAATCCATCACCCATATGTCAGTTTATTGCACATACAGAAAGATGAATATACATGAGCAAATACATCACACATACAAAGAAAAGTATATGAGTGCATGCACGAAAATAAGTGAGTTCTTATTTCCTGGGGCTGTATTACCTTTTCCTTGGGGACCTCTCCTGCAAAGGGGCAGCCATAGCCAAGGGAAGTCCCCAGTAGCATGGTTCTAATGGAGCCCAAAGGAAGGAGGTGCTGGGAGCTAGAACCAGTAGAGAGGCACGGGGGATCTACCAGGTGCATCAGCTGACCCCATGAGCTCATCCACAGGGGTGGAGAGCATCTCCTATATCTCACAACATGATATGGGAGGAATCTAGCAGACTATCTTCTAGTGGTGATTTTCTCCTTCCAATCAGTTCTTGCTCAGGTTGAATTTCACCCTGCGTATATTGGATCCTCCTAGCAGTCTTAACTCAGGGTGCAGTCCCATAAGCCGTTTGTACACTGAAATCCCATTGACCTCAACAAGAGTTTTTTGCACAGAGAGGATATGTAGCATCAAACCCAGGAAAAATGCCCACTGAAGCCCAGAAACTTATTAGGGCTTTTCATATCATCCACAAATCATCTGGGTTTACCTGAGGAATGTCAGAAGACAAACTTTGAAAGCCTCTAGGATGAAAGGTGCTGTATCAAAATCGTATATTATTATTTATAATTATTTATCATTGTTTATAGTGAACTGGATGGGGCACTGCAGAGGAAGACAGAACTGATTTTCAAGGAGAAACTGCCTTTGGTTGCAGTAAATATATGGCCATGCTGAGATAATCAATTTAGGCTTGCTCCTCCACTGTTGAAGTCCATGGCAAATTGACTTCAATGAGAGCAGGCTTGGGCCCTTTCATACTAATGTCATTGAGGTTCCCACTGGAATTGACATGAAACTGATTATCTCTACACAACCATGTGTCCACTATAGCAGAACACAGCTTGTTCATGGAAATCCATCAAGGCATAATCTAAGGGTTTTCTCCTCCAATGTCACGTCGGTTTTATTAGGATGTGGGTGAAAAGCTTCCCAAGGAGCCAGAATTCACCATGTAGACTTTCCATAAACTCTGGATTTGTAAGAAAACAACAGAACCAGGAGCTTTCCCCTACAGAATATGATCATCCCAAACATTAGATTATTTGAATTACACATTAACAAGCTCAAACACCTAGGACCAAACGGTGACTCTTCATGAACAACAGTGCATGGAGATAGAGAGAGGACACAGCAGCCTTCTTCCCCACTCCCTTGTGCACCCATGCTGCATTCAGTCAGAACGCTGCCGTTAGCACACCTTGAGCACAAGCAGGCGGGTGCCCCACACCCAAAAACAAACATGACTAACGTCCTCCTTCCTCCTCCAAACCCTGTGCACCTACCAGAACATGGCAGCAAGCCTCGGGTAAGTACGAACTACACCTTTGTAAAGGGACATAGAGTCTAAGTTGGGAATCTCTTTGCATCGATGGCTTTGATGTATTGAAACAGAAATGGAAACAGCCTTAATTTGTCAGTGAGGAAATTGCTATGCAGTTTATATGTGACTAGAAATGAACTTTTCTCTCAATTTTATGGGCTTTTTTCTGTACGATTCTCTCTCCCCTCATATCTTGAATCACTAGCAACTATCGGAGGCCTCCCTTCCAAGTACTAGCTAGATTTGATGCTGCTTAATTTAGATGAGCTGATGAACTCACAGTCCAAAATAATACCAACAAACACGCTGTCCGGTTAGGGTTTGATAGCAACAGTTAACAACAGTAAAATGCCATAACCATTTGAAACAATATACACTTCTTCCTGACATTGGATACATTTTCGCCGTAGGTAGGTCAGTAAAGTTGTTTCTGGGTCCACATTTTTTTCCAACACCTGAAAGAAGAGAAAAGTATTGTAAAACATATAATCAAGATTTATATATCTAAAGAGACAGACATACAGACTATGAAGATGAACTTCAGTCCTGGTGCAACTCCGTTCACATCAACATTATCCCAGTGAACTTTATCCCTTTTCCCACTGTCTGTCACTTCTAAAATCTGCTTATATAGTACAAGAGAGGTCAGGAAAGTGAAGTGTCCCAGAAACAGGGTTAGAAGCAGATTAAGGCCTTGTCTACACTACACAGTTTTGTCAACAAAAGGCAGCTTTTCTCAACAAAACTAGTGGAGGTGTACACACTGATTTAACTCTCCTGCTCTGCTGACAAAATAAAACCACCTCAATGAGAGGCACAGAGCTTTTTGAAACATAGGGCTTGGCTACACTTGCGAGTTACAGTGCAATAAAGGAGCCCCGGGCGCACTAGCTCACTACCCGTCCACACTGGCAAGGCACGTAGAGCGCTCCGACTCCGCAGCTACAGCACTGCTGGGTACTCCACCTCAGCAAGTGGAATAACATTTGCTGCACTCCTGCTGGAGCGCCGCGGCGCCAGTGTGAACGAGGTGTTGCATTACTGCGCTCTGATTGACCTCCAGAAATGTCCCATAATCCCCTTAAGTCAAGTGGCCACTCTTGTCATTGTTTTGAACTCGCTGTAGGAATGCGGATATGCCCTTTCAAAGCTCCGTTTCTGACAGCTGGCTGCTTATCTGCTCCAGGACAAAGGAACCATTACTGAGGAATGCTGCTTGCTTTGAGTGAATGAGAGAGAGAGAGGTGCGGGGGGGGAGGGGGAAGGGAGGTCTGCTGCTGTCTAAACTTACAAGACAGCAGGCTGACACGCTCTCAGCCCCCCAAAAACCCACTCTCTCTCCCTCCACATACACACAACATACTCCTTGTCACACTCCACCCCACCCCCGCATTTGAAAAGCACGTTGCAGCCACTTGCATGCTGGGATAGCTATCATAATGCACTGGTCTTTGTGGCCACAACAGTGCGCTTCCTGCTGAGAGTGTAAACACTCGGCAGAGTTATCCCTGCTGCGGTTTCTGAAGGCTGGTTTAACTCCCAGCGCTCTACAACTGCAAGTGTAGCCATGCCCATAGTTACAATGAGGCAGTATCAGTGTAGACACTGCATTCTTTACATCACCGTAACTGGGCTCCGGGAGATATCCTGCAATGCCCACCATGACTTCTCTGCTCAATGTTCTGAACTCCACAGCCCTGCCGCCAACTACGCAGACACGTGCCCCTCCCCTTTCAAAGGCCCAGGAAGTTTTGAAATTGCTCAGCACAGAGAGCTCACATAGCTACTGCCCAGCTGAGCGTGCTGGCTCCCTGGCAGCAAACACACTCCTGCCTGGACTACATGGGAGGGGGTGGATCTCCTGGGTTTGTGGGCAGAGGAAGCTGTGGGAGAACTCGGAGGTAATCACAGATTCAAAACATTAACGTGGAATCCTGCTCTCCCCGGCAGTGGGACTGCAGCAGCAGGCAGACAGGGTGGGCTGATGCTGGGGGAGGGAGGAGAGACTGCTTTGCTGTGCAGAGCCAGGGAGGGAGGAGGGGGCTGATGTCGGGGTGTCCCCCTCACCCTGTCTCCACTGAGCTGGGGTGGGAGTTCTGGGGAGCGCCTGTCTGTGCATCAGCTTCTGCCTCACTTGCCCAACACGCACACTGTATCTCTCTCACACACACTCCCTCAACACACACACACACACACACACACACACACACACTTGTGGGCTTCTTGTGTTAGTGTTCAGCAATGTCCGTTTGATCACATTACTGAGTGCTACTTTAAGAAGTGATTTAAAATGTGTCACTTTTCGGGTACACACAGCAATCTTACAAGGTTCATAGCACGGTGCAAACAAACAATGTCAGGCTTAGCACACTACAGCAACAGATTACTGTGGTTCCGTGTTAATACGCTACTTCAAGACATCCCTCAGCCAAATAGCCCCCCATTGAGCTCCTCTTATAGACTTGTGTTCATAACACATGGCACAAAACTGAACAGCAGTGCAAGATCCATCATTTCTGACAGAGACGGCTCAGTTGCAGGTTGAAAAGTGGCTGGCAACCTAAAAGGATGCCCATGGAACAATGGGATTGAGAAACCATCATGTGACTCTGCCCTTCCTCCCATGAGGCATTGAAATCCCTTCCCAAAACACCCTCTGGCCAGTTGCACTGTAGGATAGCTACCCACGGTGCACTGCTCTCTGTGTCAACACAAGAGCTGCTACTGTGGACTGCTCTGCTGACACAAGAAGCATAGCGTGGACATACAGCAGCAGTTTAATTACAGCGGTAGCTGTACATGAATGTAACTTAAGTTGACTTAACTTTGTAATGTAGACATAGACTAAGGAGGGACAAAGCACTTGGCATCTTGGAGTTTAGTCCATCATCTCTCCTGCAGAAGCCCTGATCCAAACACCATGTTCTAATAGGTTTGGTCGTATGTAAACAAATTCTGTTAGTGATGTGAGACCCTCAAGAAGTTCAGAGGTTTGGTTCATATGAGCAAAGAAATGTTAAGTGATCCAAAGTTCAGGATTGCCTGGATCAGGATTTTGGTTCATGCCCATCTCTAATACTGAGTTAACTAATACTTATTTAAACCTAAATGCTGACCTTAGAAAGTTATTTATTACAATAAAATGTTTAATTCTTGTTAGATGTTATTTATTAAGGTAACAAGCTATTTAATTCTTGTTGGATCTGGTGATACAACCTAAGATTCAGCACTGATTCTGACTTGACATGAAGCTTACCTGGCACCTTTTTTTAATGTTTTATTAATAGTTGTACATTAATAACTCTCTTGAACCTGGAAATGGCAGCTTTTGGTGTGGAGGAACATTAATCTGCACAATTTCAGTCAACTCAGTCTTGATAGATAGTACTGTTGTTTACTGTTAGATTAGATTTTATTAGATTTAAAACTTGGTTTTACTTGAACCTTCCCTTTGTGGTCAGAAATCAAAGTTCTGTATTTGTATCTGGCCTGCAGGGTTTGTTTTGCTTCGTCAGTATTAACAGAGTACCAAGGCACATTTCCAGTAAAATTGCATAATAGGATGTGATAATGTCTTCTTGACTCTTACAATGTAGGAGTCCTAAGTACAGTCGTTACAGTTGATTTAAAATAATCCTTCTCAGTTTTGAAAGTCTGATTGAAGCAAAGAGCACTTTTATAACCTTCCCCCCCACCCAAGATAAGATAATTTACCACTCTCTGTACTTTGAGCTTTTTTTCCCCATAAGACAAACATTTTTATAATTGGCTGATTAAAATGCTACTGCAAAATGTAGCTGGGAAGCGGTTACATATACAGCTCCTGTATTTGTGACTATAAATCAGATAATTTGCAGGCAAATGGACACTGGCACTCATCACTATTCAAATCTTTACAAATATAATATTTTCAAGTGACTGGCATCACAGAGGTATTTGCAACATTCCTTTGAAAGTATATTAAGCGTGGGGATTACCATCAGAGGTGAAAGTAAGCCGGTATGGGATACCGGTAAGAAAGTGGCTGCTGGTACACAGCCGACTGTACTGGCAGGGCTACTGATGAGGGTGGGGGGAGGGGGCAAAAGGGGCAGCTGTCCTGGGCTCCCAGCTGCCGCCGCCACTACCCCAGGGCTCCCGGCAGCGATTTAGGGCCAGGGGCTCCCAGCCACCGCTACTGCCCCAGCACCCGGAGCCCCGAGCCCTTTAAATCGCCCCCTGAGTCCCAGGGCGTAGGCCAGGCAGCACTAAAGGGATGGCTGGGGGAGTCTGGCCCCAGCCCCGCCCCTTCTGCCAGAGGCCCTGCTCCTTCTGGGGGCCCAGATTCCCCCCCCTCCTTACCCAAGATCCCGGCCGCCCTTTGTACCAGTAAGTCCATTAAGTTACTTTCACCCCTGATTATCATACATATCTCAGTAATGTTGGCTACTTTCAAGGACAAAGTTGCAAAGATTGTAATGGCATTAGTGTGAAGGTACACATCAACCTGGTTTATGCACATGATCTGGGAAAGTAGAGAAACATACTTGCGAAGTCAGATTTTCGTTAACATGCTGCTGAGCCTTTCGGGTTATGCTGGGACCAAATTTAAGTTATAATCACACAAAAGTCCAGAATTTCAGAGTTCAGGTTCCCACAGCTAATCAGGTCTCTCAAGCCTATTTTGTCACACAATGCTAGTTATAATAGCTGGATGTATACGCCAACATACCTGGCTCTGAATTTCCTGACTTTTGTGGGATTCTAATTCTAGAGTCTTCACTGCAACAATCTCAAGGAAGGGGCTGGCGTCTCACGACCTCGATTTGTTTTTTTTTTAAGTAAGAATTTAATCAAAAAGGCATTTATATTCCAGTGTGCTCTGTCCCACACTCCCACTAAGCAATTGCTGAAACTAACGGGTGAAATTCACCCGCTTCTCCCCCGCCACAAACACACACACACACACACACACACACACACACACACACACACACCCCCCCAAGTAAAAGGCTGCAAGTCTTTGTGTGAGAACTGCTCTGGTGAGTAGGGGCATAAAATCCCCTCTCCCAACATGAGGGCAGTATTCATGGCTGCAGTGCATCCCCTTGCATGGCTGCCACTCTCGCCTCCCATGGCTAGTGGCCTCCATTCCATCTGCAGTAAATGGTATCTCATGTGTTCTTTCAGTAATGAGAAGCAGTTCCCTATTTCAGATCCTTCTGAGAATTACTATTTTCAAATCACACTATTGTCAAGCACAGCAAAATCCACATCCCTGTTTGTGGTCTCTGTACATGCCCCGCCTAGCCCTTTCAAGCAAAGCTCTTTTTGAGCTATGCAGACATAAAAAATAAGCCACTGGACAATTTTCTTCATGCTTCAATAAACCCCAAATGGCCAAATAGGTTTTCTTGAGACTTTCCTAAAAATATGCAATTGTGGACCAAGAATAAACACAAGAAGTCTCATCACCAAATGGCCACTACTTGGGAAGTTGTAAATGGCTGAAAATATGGGCTTAGGCCCTGATTCAGCAAAGCCTTAAGACACCAGTTATTCAACAAAGAACTGAAGCATGTGCGTAAGTTCCACAAAAATTAAATCTTTGCCAAGTTGGGGCCTTGGAATGGAAGCGGCTTCTTATCATTGGAGCAAATATGTAACATGCTGGGCACCCTCACCACACTTACTCCTATCGTTGTAAAGCAGCACAAACACCATTGTAGTAAATGGCGTTGCCTGACTGTAAAACTTGTGTAAGCAGGAGGAATATTGGGCCTACTGGGAGTTTTGGGTGCTCAGTGCTACTCGGGATCAAGCCTAGGGCTTGAATAAGACCACACACCTGTGTAAGTTAGGAGTGACTTCACTGCATTCAATAGAGTCCCCCGGGGTAAAACTACTGTGCGATCAGAACAAGGCCCCTCTTGTTGGCCCTGCCTTATGACACTGCTGTGAACACTGTTAATCTAACTACATGAATTTATTACTGTTATTTTTTGTCCTCCCTTGGGTCTTCCTCCAGCTATTCGTTAGGCTCATTTGTATTGTCTCTAATTGGCTTTTAAATTCTTTTGGTGGAAATAATGTTTACTTATGTGTTGCAGTGTGTTGCTTTATAGGATCCCAATACTCATTCTGTCTGTCTGCTTAGGTACTCGACCCTTCAAATAGGATCTGAGTACCTCACACCCATACTCCTGCACAGTGCAAAATGAAATAATCCTCATTGATTTCAGGATTGGTCCCTTACAATTACAGTTCCAATAGGCAATGGAAGAGGACTGCCACCAACCAAGTTCTCTGCTGACTCGTTCCATCTGCTGTTAGATCTTGACACACTTGCATAAGCAGCCTCATGCTCAGCCCCTATTTCCAACCAGAGAACTAAAGAATGGTGTCTGCCAGAACACTCTGCACCAAACCTCTGCTCTCCTCAGACATTGGGTAGGCTCAGATCCAAACATCATGGCTCAGCGCACTCTTTGTAAGAGATACAAACCAGAGCTCTTTACTTCAAACATCCCTGAAATCTTAGGAAAGTTTGGATCCAAATCCAGATTGGGAATCAAACTCACAACTCAGTCCCATCTCTAGCTGGGATAGGGTCATATTCTGCCCTCATGCACAGCACATGGCCAAGCTGATTAACTCCACAGCACACAGCCTTGTTAGGTGAAAACTGGGATGGTAGGAATCCTGCTCCCAGAATGCAGAACAGCAGCACAGTCACTACAGCAGCCTCTGAACCAAGAAACCATACAGCATGTTCTCTCCACGGGAAAGAAAGGCCAGTGAATCAGTGTACTGATTCTCTGGCCCAGCCCCAACTCTTGCTCTACTCTTGAGCAGCATGCAAGGAATCTCCATAGATCTGTGCTCCACAATGCACAGGCAGTGCACACCTCGACACGACTTCCCACCATGCTCGTCTCTGGGCAGTAGCACTGCACTGGTCTCATGGTATCAATGGCCATAAAAAGAGGGGCACGGTTTGCCCCACATTAAACACGGACATAGGTAAATTCTATGCAGTAGAGTGGCAGTCCTGACTGGTTTCAGTGCCTTGCAGGATGCAGACCACAATCCTAGTTAGCGTTAAACCTCCTCAGAGTGAGGGGATGCTGTGAAAAACGGAATTCACTGTTCAAAGGCTTCCATTGTGTGCAGGAATCACACCACCCACCTTTGAAAGGTGTTCCAAAACTTCCTCTCTACTGACACCTCAATCTGGGACTGTTCATAAGATTTGTCATCTAAAAAGAATGGCTCAGGTATGGGAACCTCTCTCATATCCTCTGCAGTGAAGACCGATGCAAAGAATTCATTTAGTTTTCTCTGCAACAGCCTTATATTCCTTGAATGCTGCTTTTAGCATCTTGACCATCCAGTAGCCCTACTGATTGTTTGGCAAGCTTCCTGTTTCTGATGTACTTAAAACATTTTTTGCTATTAGTTTTTGTGTGTTTTGCTAGTTTGCTTTACAAATAGGTTTGTTTGTGGCCAAACTAATTATATGTTTACATTTGACTTGTCAAAATTTATGCTTCTTTCTAATTTTCCTCAGTAGGATTTGACTTCCAATTTTTAAAGGATGTATTTTTGCCTCTAACCATCTCTTTTACTTTGCTGTTTAGCCATCGTGGCATTTTTTGTTCTCTTACAGGTTTTTTATACAATTAGTTTGAGTCTCTATTATATTGTTCTTTTTTAATTTCCATTTAATGGTGTCTTCATTTTTGTGTAGTTTCCTTTTTTGAAGTTTAATGTTACTGTGGTGGGTGAGTTTCATTGGAATCGCCGCCACGCCTCCCCTCCCCCCAGGATGTTAAATTTAATTATATGGTTGCTATTACCAAGCAGTTTAGCTATGTTTACTTCTTGGACCAGATCCTGTAATCCATTTAGGAATAAATCTAGAATTGTCTCTCCCCTTGTGGGTTCTAGGACCAGCTGCTCCAAGAAGCAGTCATTAATGGTGTATTGAAATTTTATCTCTGCACCCTGTCCAGGTGACATGTACCCAGTCAATATGGGGATAGTTGAAACCCCCATTATTATTGGGTTTTCTGTTTTTGTAGCCGTTGTAATCTCCCTGAGCATTTCACAATCACAGACACCATCCTGGTCAGGTGGTCAATAGTATACTCCTACTGCTATACTTTTATTATTCAAGCATGGAATTTCTATCCATAGAGCTCTTACGATACATCCCAACCTTTAAAGGTTGTTGTTGCTGCTACTGCTGCTCTGTTAGAAAACTTCAGTGGAAGAGAATATGATAAAATGACTAATTAACACAGCCAGGAACCAAGAACAAAGAGAATAAAAAGTTGGAATTTCTCTTACCTTTTTGCCGTTCACAAAGAAAATCAGTTGATCAGTTGTCCTTTCTGAAGCCATCCTGTGCACTGCCCAAATTCACTCTAGAGATCACAGAGCAGGCCTACACACCATAAGAAAGTAAGCACTACTGGCATCAAGGCACGCAATGTGTGTCAGACTTAGGAATGTTTGACCGTATTTCCACCCCCAAGTTATATAAGAACTGATCTAGAGGCATGCCAGCTGCAAGTGGCTAGTGCTTCTGCAGCAGTAATGATAGAACAAGAGAAGTTGAAAGAACAAAGTGACCTGCCCCACTGATATAGCAATAGATTAATTTGAAAAGCTATTTAACTGCATTTCCATTCCGAAAGACACGGCCGTGCTTGATGCACCCAAAAATCTGGCTCTATTAGAGTTTACAGAATTAACAGCATTTTGCTTTTGAGCTCCACGTAGTTTTTCCAACCATTTATCACTGCACTGAACCAAGAACACTTGTGATTTTTTTATACTTGCCCTTTCCAACAACAACCAGTCTCAGCATCAATAATTTTGTAAGATACTTTCCTGTCAAAACAGTGAGGACTTCCTCTTAATTTTCACCGGATATACAGAGATCAGTTAGCAGAGTTACTGTGAGATTATTTCATCATTTTTCTGCTTACAATTTGTAACACTCCAGTGCTTTCCACATGAAAGGAAATAAACATTTAAAAAAAAAAACCACACACACTCTGCATGCTTCTAAAGAACTACAGATAACTAGGTCCTTATGCCCAATCCAGCAGTGCATTTAAGCACCTGTGACTTTAAGCATGTAAGTAGCCACACAGAGGGCAATGGGGCAACTCACATGCTTAAAATCACAAGTGTTTAAACGTTCTGAGGGATCAAGGGCTAGGCATAATGTTCCAATTTTGGGCTCCAAGTGCTTGGTCTTACTAGTTTGTTATATCCTTACCTTATGTAGATCTGGCATGTGGCATGACAGCAAAAGACAAGGAAACCATCAATTCTCTGGGAACGAATTTGTGTTCCTGTTCCTTGTTTTTGTTTTTTCCCCACTTTCTCTGTTACGCAACTTTCAATTCTCCTGAGCTTTAATCCTGGCTTCTCAGTGGCTGTTCCAGAGCATTCCACAAAGCCCTCCACCAAGGCATGGCAAACTTGTGCTGCTATGCATTTCTTTACCTAATGCATCATCTTAATTTCTAGATCCATGCCAATTACTCTGTAGGTGCCAACACAGTTCCAAAAACCGAAGAATAGAAAAATGGTCACAGTGTAGTGACTAATCTTATTTGCTCTCCTCTGCTTTCTGTAACTTTTCCTTTGTTCAGTTCCTTTCTTTATAGGCAGTCACTTCCAAGCAACGGTTTTATTAGTATTAATTGCCTTTAGCATCTTTAAAATACCTGGGAAAGAGCCACTTTTAGCTCTGTTTTCCAAACTGCTCTCACCAGCTCAAGCAATTTTAAAACTGAAACCAAGAAACTGAAACCAACTACCACACCCAGAAGCAGCCTCATTTTGAGTACTCCCTGGCAGACTGTCAGGGCAGCCACCACCAGTGCATGCATTATTTTACTAGCACTTGTTTGTTTGTTTTCTGCAATCTACCTCCCCAGCTACACAGTAGGAGAGTTGAGGACAATATGTGTCAGCAATGGGTTCAGCATTGACTCAGCAGCACCAGGGGTGAGCTGGAGCCAGTTCGTACCGGTTCACTGGAACTGGTTGTTAAATTTACAAGCCCTTTTAGAACTGGTTGTCCCGCAAGGGTTCTAAAAAGGCTTCTAAATTTAATCACCAGCCAAAAGAGGCACCTTAGGCGCCGACTTCATGGGTGTTCCGGGGCTGGAGCACCCATTGGGAAAATTTGGTGGCTGCAGAGCACCTAGCGGCAGCTCCCTGCCCCGCACCCAGCCCCAGCTCACCTCTGCTCTGCCTCCTCCCCTGAACATGCCGCCCCACTCTGCTTCTCCCCTCCACCCCCGAGCTTCCCGTGAATCAGCTGTTTGCTCAGGAAGCCAGCGGGATGAGAAGCAGGCGGCGGCTTCGTGCTCAGGCCCAGGGAGGCGGAAGTAAGCTGGGGCAGGGGGGGCACAAGGAGGGTCACCCGCGCCACAGCAGATAACTCAGGGGGCGCGCAGGGGAACATCTCCCCACCCAAGGTCACCTCCGCCTCCCTGGACCTGAGTGCGAAGCCGCCGCTTGCTTCTCAGCCCACTCCAGCTTCCCGTGCGAACAGCTGATTTGCGGAAAGCCGGGAGGGGGAGGGGGACACGAAGAAGCAGAACAGGGCGGCGCGTTCAGGGGCAGAAGAGGAGGCAGAGGTGGAGCGGAGGTGAGCTGGGGCCGGGCGCGGGGCAGGGAGCTGCCGGTGTGTGCTCTGCACCCATCAAATTTTCCCTATGGGGGCTCCAGCCCCGAAGCACTCACGGAGTCGGTGTCTAAGGTGACACTTTTGATGTGATCTGTGGGGAGAGCAGCTGCTCCCCCTGCTCCCCCCTAGCTTCGCTCCCCGGCCCCTAGGAGCCAGAGGGACCTGCCAGATGCTTCCTGGGAGCTGCCCCAGGTAAGCAACGCCAGGACTCCCCACCTCGCCCTGGCAGGTCCCTCTGGCTCTTAGGGTCAGGGTAGGCACCCACTATGGTGGCCCACGATACCCTCCTGCCTGGTTCTGGGGGCAGTCAGGGGACAGGGGAGGGGAGTGGATCGGGCAGGGGTTCCAGGGTGGTGGGACATCAAGGAATGCAGGGGTTTGGATGAGGCAGGAGTCCCGGGGGGCAAGGGTGGGTCATGACCCCCTCGTGGGATGAGGAGGGAACCGGTTGTTAAGATTTTGGCAGCTCATCAGTGAGCAGCCCATTGTGTAAGCGCCAGTGTAGCCCAGGGCAAACAGCGTTCAGCCTCATTTCAGAACTTTGAAGACTTGTTCAAGCTGGTTTCGTGGAATGGGGCTGAACACTGCTTGGCCTGGTCTAAATTTGCAGTTAATGCATGTGCATCATTCTGAATGGGTGCTGAAAGCACTGTGGAGACCAGTTTCCTTGTATCCCTTATTCTGCTGCATGGTAGTGTTAGATGGGCCACAATATTTTTTTCCCCTCGATGCAATTCTTTTTCCAGGCAATTGTTACCTTGGTCGATATATCTGTGTGGTCACATACAAATACAATATCCTAATGTAATAAAGGATCAACCTCGAATTCAGTGTAATGTTTTAAAATTGGTTTGTAATATTGCAAGTAACAAGTCATAACCAAAGGAAATGTATTAGTGCAATCTTAAAATTACTATAAACATGTAAAAAGAAAAGGAGTACTTGTGGCACCTTAGAGACGAATAAATTTATTTGAGCATAAGCTTTCGTGAGCTACAGCTCACTTCATTTTCAGTGGAAAATACATTGAATGCATCCGATGAAGTAAGCTGTAGCTCACGAAAGCTTATGCTCAATAAATTTGTTAGTCTCTAAGGTGCCACAAGTCCTCCTTTTCTTTTTGCAGATACAGACTAATACAGCTGCTACTCTGAAACCTATAAACATGTAGAGTACTAATTTAATGATCAAGCATATTTCAGTTTCCTAATCCTTTTTTTCCCTAATGCAAGATGTTCTTTCTATGTTCAAAGAACACTGACAATTTAATGTGTAAATCACATGTTGCTTAAGTAATGCCAGGCTCTGCATTGAATATTTTAGGGCGATGCCCAGAGGTAAGGGTGCAACCAGCTTTTCATTATAAGTCATATTTTTGCTCTGTCCAACTTTTCATTATAAGGCTTATTTTTTCTCTGTCTACTTTATCCATCTATATAGCTCTGGACCTCATCACTGTAGTATCTGTGTACCACACAAACATTAATGTACTTATCCTCCAGTCACCCCGTTGATGCAGGGCAGTGCTCTTATCCCCATTTTACAAGTGGGGAACTCAGGCATAAAAGAAGACATTTTCAAAAGCTCCAAAATGATTTAGGAGCACATGGAACTTGTTCCCCTAAGTCTCTTAGGTGTTTTTGAAAATCCCACCCAAGGATGCTGACTGTTGTATGAATTTAGATGGAACAAATGGGCCCAAGAAGTCAACGCTGTTATCATGATCCAGCCGCTGTTCAACATTTAAACAGTTTTAAACGAGGTATGGGATAAAGATACAGATACAGAAAAGAAGAGAAAACAGTTAAAGCATTTGAAATGTGAAGTATTAAATAAGGGTTTCATTTAAACATCCTCTGTTCCCTTTAGCTGGAGAGAGTTTTAAAAACAGTGGTTTCAAACCTTTGTATTGGTGACCCCTTTCACATAGCAAGCCTCTGAGTGCGACCTCCCCCTTATAAATTAAAATCACTTTTTAATATATTTAATACCATTATAAATGCTGGATGCAAAGCAGGGCTCGGGGTTGAGGCTGACAACTCATGACCCCCATGTAATAACCTCATGATCCCCTGAGGGGTCCTGACCCCCAGTGTGAGAACCCCTGTTTTAAAAGGAATAAAAACCTGATTGACAGTCTCTTAGATGGGATTAACTCATTTTTTGAGAAAAGAGGAAAATTAGTTGACACAGTCTGGAACTGTCATTGTTCCTGTTAATGCCCCACCCCCATTTTCTAGAAGACAAACATACACAAAAGGAGAAGAGAAAGAACAGCAAAGGTAGAACATGAAGCTTCTGTCTCTGGTGTTGACTCTCACTTGCAACCTCAGTGCCAGAAAAACAGACACAGCATACAATTTTATCAGCTAATCTGAGATCCGGTGAATTTATACAAGCATCAAGTTGTTTAGGGCATTGCTTTTAGCTGCCTCCTTCACATCACAAGCTTATAGTAGTGTTGCAAAACATGCGGTCTTGGCCATCTAAACCAGGCTCTTATTAAACAGAAAGAAAAATGGCAGAGATATGGAAGAGATAAGATAAGGTAGGGAGGGGAAAGGACACATTTGGGGGGTAGGGGAAAAGAGAAAGTCTCACATCCGAGGTGGTGTTTGGGTTTCAGCCAGAGCTGATGGAGGTGGCGATGCTACCTCTCTGGCCTGGTCTGGTCAGGGTATCTCTCAGGATCAAGATGATGAAGGCCTGGAGTCCCAGGAGATTGTGGCCATGATGGTGAAGCTCACTCCAGCAGCCAGTTTTTTCCTAACATCCCTTTCTTTGAGGATCCCGAAAGGGTGTGAAAGGTAGAATAGCCCATCCCTTCATTATTTTGTCCACCAATTACTCAATCTCCCACACCCCCATTTTGGTTCATTGCTTTCTGGTCCTCTACTCCTTTTGTTTACTAGTCACAGTCTTAACATAGTGCTTGAGTTATATCCGTAGGCCTTTTTGTCTGTACCATTCAGCCTCACTTTTGTAATTGTTTCCATCAACATTTGTTGTGATAGGCTATTGTGACATCCATGAACTTTCACTCACTTCTTACAGTTGAGCTTACAATTAGGATAAATTTGTAGGCCCAATTAACACAACAAGCCCAGCCCCTCAAAGGTATTTAGGGATCTAACTCCCACTGACTGCAGCTAACTTGCAGTCAGTGGAAGTTATGTGCCTAAATCCCTTTGAGGACCTGGGCTCAAATGACTTGCCAAAGGCCACACATGAATCCTGTGGCAAGACAAGGAATTCCTAAGTCCCATATCAGTGGTTTAACCACACAACCATCCCCCTCTAACTTTAACAACAACAAAAGGCATCCCTTTGGTATAAAAACCCACATGTTTAACCTCAGGCTATAAGAGAAGTTTGAGTGTCAGAAGCAAATTGGTTAGTGGCCACACTATTTTTGTAGGGCATTGAAAGTGTAACCAGCTTCTGACTGGTAAAAAGTGTCCTTTTGTCCACTCATAACTCAGAAGTGGGTTAATTTTACGAGTTCACATTTCCCACACACTCGCAATTCCTTACAGAGGGCAGAGGGGAGTTTGAAACAAACTGAGTCTAAAACCAAAAAAATTGTGGAAGGTTTTTTGCAGTCTGACTGGTTAATCCTGTGGATCTAGCAAGTGCAGTGAATTAAGCATTCAATTCTTTAGGCGATTACTATTACTGATTGTATGTATAGTGCGATTATAGGGTGCACTCACTCACCAGCAGAAGGCCCTCCTCGTGTCAGGATGCAGAGTTTCAGGGACTCTTCCTTTCCAGCACTCCCATGGGTCCTGGTTCTGTACAGTTCTGCTGCCTCTGTGGCTTAGCCCTCCAGCCAGATGAGGTTTCAGTCCAGATGCCTTCTGAGGTTAGAGAAAAGAAAGTAAATCTTAACTCAAAATAGCCACTGACCATTGAAGTCCATAATATAAACACCAATCCTTCATACAGACCCAAAGCCAGGAAAGGGTTACTTGGGTTAAGGCAGGGAGAGCCTGCCTTTCCAATCCTTGTTTCATCCAGAAACTTATCAAAGCAGCCAGACCTTTTTTTCTAGCCTGCTGGATTCTGATTGGCCTCTGCCTGCTCCTGGCCTTTCTAAATGCTAGAGGATCAACTCTAGCTGATTCTGCCTGCAGATGAGCATGGGAAGCCTCCCTAGGCACGCTCCCGGAGGCATGACCTGGCTGCTCTTCCCTTTGTAGCCTATTTTTTTATTTAAAGCGAATTTAGTTGTTGTATTACAACATCCATGGGTTCAGCTCTGGCAGCTACAGAGGGATTCAACAGAGTTACCTGTGCTTGTTTTACGTTTAGAGCTCATAGGAACACATGAAGCCATGGACAAGTAACACATACAATCACAAGGTCCACTATCCACTATATTTTATCCATTTTATTAAAGTTACCAACAAAGTTATGAATGTTACAACATATACAAATCCTAGATATATCCATACACCCGTTATTACTACAGACATACTCACATCCTAGAGTTAGGGACTGATGGGTTTCTCATGGATTGATCATCAATAGAGGGATTGTGCCTGCTGGAGTTTTCCTGCAGGAAGCTCGATTTTCCCACTCTGGGCAGCAAATGCCTAGTAGACCCCATCACAAGTGCCATAAAAGTGCAGAACTATAAGGAGACAGAGTTCCCGCCTAAGGCATTTATCATCTACATTGGGCAAACACATGGAAGGATAACAACAGTTTACAAACAGATGGAAGAGGAAACAGAGGGTGTCAGGGTTCCCTCCCCACTCTGAACTCTGGGGTACAGATGTGGGGACCCGCATGAAAGACCCCTAAGCTTATTTCTACCAGCATAGGTTAAAACTTCCTCAAGGCACAAATCCTTTCCTTGTCCTTGGACGGTATTGCTGACATCACCAAGTGATTTAGATAAAAATCCAGGAAAAAGGGCAACTTGGAGTCCGTTTCCCCAAAATATTCCCCCAAGTCCCTTCACCCCCTTTCCTGGGGAGGCTTGAGAATAATATACTAATCAATTGGTTACAAAGTGAGCACAGACCAAATCCCTGGGTTTTTAGGACACAGAAAATCAATCAGATTCTTAAAAGAAGAATTTTATTTAAAAAAAAAGTAAAAGAATCACACCTGCAAAATCAGGATGGAAGGTAACTTTACAGGGTAAATAAAAAGATTTAAAACACAGAGGATTCCCCTCTAGGCTCAGCTTCAAAGTTACAAAAAGCAGGAATAAAACTCTCTCTTAGCGCTGGGAAAATTCACAAGCTAAGAGAATCTAACGCATTTCCTTGCCTTTACTTACAATTTTTGTAATCTTAGATGCTCATTTCAGGTAGGTTTTTAGGAGATGTTTTTTTCCTGCCTGGTCCCTCTCTCATCCAGAGAGAGAACAAACAAAGAGAGCACAAATAAAACCTCCCCCCTCCCACCCCAGATTTGAAAGCATCTTCTTTTCTTATTGGTCCTTTTGGTCAGGTGCCAACCAGGTTATTTGAGCTTCTTAACCCCTTACAGGTAAAGGAGGGATTTTTTGATACCCTTAGCTGTATGTTTATGACAGAGGGAAAGGGTTACAACAAATAAAGGTGATGAAGTTTGGGTTTTTTATAGTGTCTTTGCAGCTTGTTCCAATTTTGCTGTCATTGGAAATAGGGAAAGTGAGTATGTGTGGAGAGCTCTGGAGGGCAGATTAATGATGGAAGACTCAGTTAAAGAAGTGGCTTCTGAGCGAAGATTTGAAGGAAAGTGATGTAGATTGGTGCTCTAGAAGAAGGAAGCTGTGAAAAAAAGGCATGAAGGCACTAATGAGAGAGAGAGGAGAAGAGAGAAAGAGCATTTCCTAGAAGCGGTCAGACTTTGGAATAGTCAAATCTCTTTGGGAAATAGATTCCACAACTGGACACCCTTGATGGAGAATGCCTTTTTTCAGGTCTCAGTGCTTGCATGTTAACCAAAGATACATCTAGAATGGTGACTGAGCATGGGTCCAAGCACATGTTGTACCAGAATCCCCCACCTTCCACATCTCAGCCTCAGAAACATAGGTTTCAGGGCATGTCCAGGACAAGAACGCTAGAATGTCTGAGGGCTGAACACGCCTCTGGCTGTGGCACAGCCCCATACTCATGCCAGTTTGTAGTGTGGAAGGGGTAAGGGGCATGTACTGTGTCCTGAGTTCAATAGTCCTCCACCCCCATTCCTATGACCCTACGGGACTTTCTTCTTCCTGACCCTTTTGTGATCTGCAAAGGTCCCTGTCCCCCCATTCTCACTGGTAGTAGCAACCTGCACTGACCACATCAGAACAAGTTTCCACTGCGCTCTTTTCACCAGTACATATGATCATATAAAATGCTCCAAAAGCAGCCGCCTAGTCTGCTGACACCTGGGTGCTCATCAATGTGTGGTCGGAGGACACCGTCCTCCATGACTTCTCTTGCAGCACCAGAAACTTACACCTGTATCAGGAAGTTTCAGAGGAATGCAGTGAGCATTGTACTCGGGCCCAGTGCCAGGAACGGATACAGCACCTCAAGATCTGGTACTGGGGGCAAAAGACTCCAGCTGTGACTGCTGGAGGGGTCCTCCAACATGCCCATTCTTTAAGGAGCTGGACCGTGTGCTCTCCAGGGCTCCCAGTACTGAGCCTGAAGTGATACACATCCCCCTCCTCAGTCCCACTGGCCTCACCATCCAACACAATGCCCATGAAGGCCAAAAGATGGAGACAGTGGGGCCCACACAGGAAGAGGAACACATTATCCCATACTTCTACTCAGAGGAGCTGGTTCAGCAAGCCCCTCCTGACAAGCCAGAGGAGGACCCCAAGACTCAGCAGGAACCGGACCCCAAGGCTGATACGTTAAAATCCCACACTCATTGCCAACATCCCCTCCCTCTTTGGGACTGCATGAACGACTGGAAGGCCACCCCCAACCCAATGGTCCCCAACCAATACATAACTGTAGATGCAATATTTTATTGAATTTCCACAAACCAGTATAAAGCTTTTGTCAGAAGCCTAAAAAAAAATAAATAAAGGGAAAGCAGCATTTTTCTTCTGCATAGGAAAGTTTCAAAGTTGTGTTAAGTTAATGTTCAGATATAAACTTTTGAAAGAACAACCATAATGTTTTGTTCAGAGTTACGAACATTTCAGAGTTACAAACAACCTCCATTCCTGAGGTGTTCATATCTCTGAGGTTCTATTATATCAGCAAACTATCATATTGTCCCTGGGTCTGTGCGTTTGTCTGCCAACAGGCTGACAGTGACGGTGGGAGTGGAAAGGTCCAGTTTGGTTCTCCAAAGTTACAGCTGTTTTCCGCTTCTTTCAAGATCACAGACATTCACAACAATAACCCTCGCCCCTAAACACACACACACACACACACACACACACACACACACGAGCCGCGGAGAAGGATAGGTGCAGTTTAGTAGCAGGGCTGGTTACGTACAAGAAGGAGAAGGGGAATCTTTGCTTCTCCAAGGAATGTGACACAGCCACAGTACAAGTGTTTTCAAGCATTCCATGCCCTGGTGTCTGGAGACTCCCTGCTTGGAGCCATGCTGCACAATCCAGGAGAAAGGGGCGTGGGTGAGGGATCCACTCCAGCAGCTGAAAAACACAATGCTATGTCCCTTTGCAGCAGGGAGCTGAGTGGCTTGTGGTCTTGATCAGAAAGTTCAAGGAACAAAGTACAGTTGTGACGTGACTTTCTTTTCCCGTTCCTTTCTCTGCTTTTCGCTGGATGAAGGGGTCAGATTTCCTGACGCTGCACGAGATGGTTTGGAGATGGGTGGGCATTTGCAATGGTTAGCTTTTCCCACTCCACGCAGGCTCTGTATTCTGGCTTACAATATAGTCTATCACCATTCAAATTGCCCGCCAGTCCCATAAGCATATGTCAGCAATTTTCTTGTGTAGGAGAAACTCCAGTTGGCTCTTAATGTTCAACAGCAGCACAAATGTGCTCAATCCACCTTCACAGCTCACTAAACTCCTCCATTCAGTGATACATAGGGGGTGGCAAGTAGCACAAACATCTCTCTGGCATAGAATGTCAGATCCACACCACAGGACTGGAAGTTTCTAATTTAGTACTTTCAAAACTGCTACGTTCTCCCACTGATGCCAGCCTTAAAAGATGAAATTAAGAACCGTTAATGTTGTACCTGAAATAAATGTGCACTCAGCCCAATCACACACAATTTTAGACAATGTTTTTAAAAAAAAACCCATTTGTTCATGCTACCTACCATTTTCAGCAGTGCTCCTTTCTGCAAAAGTTGTCGGAGGACCAAGGATAATGAAGCAATCTCATTCCTGAAATGCTGAGAAGAATCAATATTGTGGCCTTTAACAGCAAAGTTATCCTATGGCAAGGCGGATTTCTTACCCACTTTCCAAGGAAAGATAAAATACAATGCTGCTCTTGTGACTGAACTGGCAGGTGCAGCAGCTCAGGGACAATTGGGGCAGACAGAGGAGGACGCTCGTGGAACTGCTCATTGGGATCAATGGAAGGAGTCAAGAGCAGTATGAGGGAAAGGGAAGAATGGGCTATGAAGTGGAAGGAACAGGCTGTGCAGCAGGAGGAATGTTTTCCTGAAGTCCAGAGGCATTAATGATCTGGCTCCTGGAGCAGGATGTGTGGTTTGGTGAACAGGAGCTTGCCAACAGGGAGCATGCCCGGTTGTAGTCCCTGATACAAATGGTAATGGGTTGGATTTGGGTCCCACCTGCCGCAACAGCCACTGCCGGTATCCAGGAACTGGCACCTCCTCCTCCAGTTACTCCTCCTCCTCCATCTGCAGCCCACCATGCTCCTGGGGCTTCATCACTCCAGACATAACACCCTCCACTGGCACCCAAAACCCCTCCCAGGGTGAGCCCTGTGACCATGCAGGAGGGGAACAATGAGCCCAAGACTCTGCCTGAAGGCCAGCATGTGTCTGGCCCCAAACCCCACACAGAAGGCATCCCCATTTGTCCCCCAGAATGTTTTACACAGTTGTTTCCTCCTTGTCCAGGGGAGGGGAAGATCAAGACCAAGGAGATGGAGTTACTACATGTAGCTGTTTCAACAATAGTTTCATTTGGGCTGTGGTGACAAGGTACATTTTTCCCCCCTTTGGCCCCACCAATTGGTGCCTTGAGTTGTGTAATGCTCCAGGGCAGAGAACTGAACAGCCCTCTCTGTCCCTCCCAGAACCCAGCACTCCAAATCCTTCTGTCGAGGTAAATGTGAATATAAGTATGACAGAGACATGCTGAAAGTGCAATGTGCATGGAAATAACAGATCAGTTTATTAACTGGGGTACAGGGAGAAGAAAGAGTGGATACACTTCCCTATGGGTTTGACAAAACAGAGAACAGGAAAAGCAAAGTGAAGTAACTGCTGTCACATGTTGAACAGTGCCAAAATGTCGCCTCCTCCTCCCCATCCCCCAGAGAACCATGACCACCTGTAACCACGGGGTTACTCATGTTAACAGTCAGAAGTGCCCTTATCCCCCCCCCCAATCATAGTCATCAGAAATCAGTTGTAAAAGCCCCTCCTAACCCCTTCATCCATTATTCTCAAGGTCCTTCAATTCCCTCCCTAAACTGTGGGCTGGCTAACAGTTGTGAAGATGAACACAAAACAAAAGAACTATAAGCGCAGACACCCTGCGCAGAACAATCACAAACCAGAGGATGCCATACTTTCAGAGGTGTCCTGACCCAATTATCCTTAATGAGTCATTACTTAAATGACCAGCTAATGATCGTCGAACAAAATCTGTGCGTTCAGACACAAGAGTCGGGATGTTCCCTCTTGTGTTTTACTGCATCTGCACGAGGTGTGGTGCTTTGTTTGGGACCAGGCTGAGGTCATCCCCTGCCTGCCCCCATTCCAAAATGTAGGCACAAATTGCATCCTTGATTTCCCTGGCCTGCTGTGATCCAGAGCCAGTATGAATGTTCACTAAATCAGGCTGTCTGGAAAAGGCTTTGCAAGCCAGTCCTATCGTGTGACCACTCTGTCCTGAAAGACTCATCTTTAGTCTCACAAATGTTAGGAAGGGCACAGCATAATAATGCAGATAGCATTGGCCACACTGGCATCCAATTGGGTATGCAGGCATCACCAGTGAGCCTTCCGCTGTCCAAAGGCACACTCCACTACTATCAGCCAGCTGCTTAGTTTGAAGTTGAATTCCTATTTGTTGTGTCATTGATATGAGAATAGGGTTTCATTAGCCCAGGTAGGAGTAGATATGGAGAGTCCTCCAGAATAACCGTTAGCACACAGACACCATATAAAACCTTGTAGTTTCTGAGGAATAAAATCACTTCCTCTCCATTAAGTAGAGTCCCTATCTCCTCAGCACCCTGGTGTCATGAACTTTTCCTGAGTGCCTTGCGTTAATGTTCATAAACCGCCATTTGTGGTCCACTAAGTCTTGAAGAATAAGTGAGTAGTAACTTTTTCGATTGACATACTGGGTCTTTGTGATTGGCAAAGTATGGGGACGTGGGTGCCATCAATGGCTCCCATGCAGTTCAGAAATCCCTTTCTCTGGAACTCAACTATCATTTCCAGAACTTTGATGATGGCAGCCGCTATGGTTAGATAAGAGTGTTGATAGCTTCACAAACCGGCACCACCAATGAAAATAAAGTAATGAAAGTAAAAAAAGTAAAGTAATGAAATTATGTCTGTGTCTTAGCGTTAGTATGTGCTACCATATTACATTATCCAAAATTATTTAAACCATAGGCATCCCGAACTGGTGGCTGGTCATTTTTATTTCATATTTCAAGAAAGGCTTGTTGTCGACTGCCCCTGGCTAATAGTGGTAATATTATGTTCCATAATAAGTTAATAATTTTTGGTTATTATTTATTATTACGTTTAAAATTTATGGTTCCAAAGTTGAAAAATAAGTAAAATTGTTTGTATCATTCTAAGCATCTAAGCAGATTAAAATTTTTAAACAGTTTTCTCGGAAATGGTTAATTAAACAAAATAAATTAAGAGTACTATTTTACTGCATGTTTTAGCATTAAATCATATTTCAGGGTCATATCTGTTAAATAGTTGAAGATTTAAAAAATATTAAATAAAATTGGCCTAGTCCCCCCAGTTCACAATGCCTGTTTTTAAATAATTTTATTTGAATGATGTTGTATGATAGAACGTTGTAAATAAACTTTATTGGGAAAGCGGATTCAAATTGCAAGCACAGTCCTTTTAGTAAAAAGAGCAAATTTTCAGAAATATGTTTTTTCTTCATCAGGCTGGAAACATTATACAAGATAGAACCTGTTATTTGTTCTAGCTTGTATAATCTATTCAGGCTGATGAAGCAAAAACATATTTCTGAAAATTTGCTCTCTTTACTAAAAGGACTGTGCTTGCAATTTGAATCCGCTTTCCCAATAAAGTTTATTTTCAACCTTGTAATGTGTAGCGTCATTACTTCCCAACAATTACAGTTGTAGAACAGCGATAGCATGTACTAACACTACGGCACATAACAAATTTCATTGATATATCTATATTAAAGTGGTTTTGAGATATTAATTAAAAACTTGGAAAATATTTCAAATATTTTCCCACAAAATTTCATAAGAAAAACTAACTTTCTATTTATAAATAAAAATGTATGTTAATTATGTATATTAAAAATACTTCTTACTTCATTAAAACTGCAAGAAATGTATTAAAATATAGCTGAATAATAATTTTGTGTAAAAAGAAAATGCGATCATTTTTGTCCAGAAAATCCAAAATAAATTCAAAGTACCTTAAGTGGTTAAGATATCACAAGCAAGTACATTATAAAAAAATGTAATGCTTTTGTTCATTGCTTTTCAAAGATCATAACAAGAAACATTTGGATGCGGTAGCACTACAAGAAGATTTGGCCATTTCTTCAACAAAAAAAAAATCAAATCTGCTGCCCATGATAGTCAATTTACGGAAAAGGCTCTCAATGATGTCTTTACTTTTGAATTTGAAAAGCCCAAATTTGGGCTTTTGGGAAAGGCAAAGAAGAAATCGACAATGCGCAAGGTGGAAAAGGAAGTGAATGGCAAGCTCAAACCATGTAGCTTCCAGACAAGTGAAGCAAGTGCCATGAAAAGTTTCAACCTTTGGCGGCATGTAAAACATAACCATCCTGAAAACTATGCGGTTCTGGTTACAAAAAAGGACCAGGAAGATGAGGCAAAACAGAAAGCTGATGCGGCTAAGCGACATTCATCTGGCTCTTTGAAAACTCCTGGAGAAAAGATTTTTTGCGGAGTTTCATCTGAAAAGAAACCCAAAATTGAGCAAACAAAACTTGACTCACATTTGAAGTCCTCAAAGGTTACAGTCACCATGGATGCCAATACTTTCCGTGAAGGGCTGATGGAAATGGTTTGCTTGAGTTCAACACCACTCGCTATCTTCAGGCTAAAGAACAAAGGATTCCAAAAAATTGCAGGTGAAATGGGTCGGCAGCTTGGCGTTTCAACAGGGCACGATGTGGTTCATCATTTAGTTGTCAGCACAGCTGACTCTGGTCGCGAAGAGCTCAAGAAAGCTTTGGAGCAAAAATTGTGCTACCTGAAAATGGATGTGGCAACCCATGGAAACAGAAATTTCCTTGCAATCAATGCTCAGTACTACAAAGAAGAAAAAGATAAAGCTGTGGTAAAAAATCTTGGACATAATTGGCACTGAAGGGTGTCACAGTTCTTCGTATGTGAAAAGTCAAGCAAAAGCTATTTTAGAAAAATTTGGGATTAGTGAAATGCAAGTGCTGAGCATCTGCGTTGACAATGCAGCAAATATGACGTGTGCCATCAAAAATTTCAGCGAGGACAATGAAACCATTTCTACCTCTGAGAACGGGGATGTGGACAGAACTGAAGCTATTTTGCCTGATGAAGGAACTAAAGGAATGGATGAAATCGAACTCAACATGGATGCTGCTGCGCAATGGGTTAATGACCCTAGCCTCATACTTCCAACATGGCTTCATGAGGACGACTCAAAAGTCCGGCTGATGAGGTGTGGTATTCACACTCATCAGTTGGCAATCTGGGATGGACTGAACAAAGAACATGTGAAGAAATTTCTGGCAAAAATTCGACAAGTCGTTGTCAAACTACGAACCCCAGGTATTTGAAGTGTTCTGCTTGATCTACATGGGGTAACTCAATCACTGGATTCTATGACTTGTTGGGGTTCAACATTTGTGATGATTGATCAGCTTCTCGTTTTTCAATCTTACTGTGAACAAGTGGCTGCTGCTGGAACAACAGAACTCATGTTAACAAAAGCTGAATGGGACAAAGTGAAGAACCTGCAATACCTCTTGGCAAAGCCAAACCAAACAACCATGAATCTTCAAGATGTCGATGTAACCCCGGGAGTTTTAATGAAGGAATGGTGAAAACTGTCAAAATTCTTGCAGGAAAATGGTGGACAAATTGCAGAAGGAATTCTATCCTCCATGCAGAAATGCGAAGAGAAGCTTTTTGACAATATTCATTTCCTTTCTGGAGTTTGTGTTGAACAACAGTATCAGATTCTTCTTACCTCAAGGGAAATACCAAAGAGCAAAGGAAGGGTTCCTTGATTTTGCTCGATGACTCAAAAAACAAAATCTACTGCTACATTTGAACTCGGCAAAAGAGGTTGAAGAAAATGAAACACAACAAAAGGAGCCATCAACAATCGAATTTGTTGTTTCAGAAAGTTCACATCCTTCAGAAATAGCAGGCTGTTCTCAAACTTCCATCTCCACTCTGAACTTGTTCGAGCGTCCAACCCTGAGACGTCTTCAACCATCACAGGGAAATGGAGATAATTCAAGCACCAATTCTTCAGAAGATGATGCCTTCAAAAAGGAATTGGATAAACAAGAAAGACGCCGGCGAGTTTCTGCGATTCATAATTGTAATGAAGCACTATTCAATAGAAACTTTCGGGAAGATTGTGAGGCAATGGAGTCTATTGGTAGGCTAAAAGTTAAGTCTGTTTTTGAGGCCATTCACAGCTACCCACACCGCATTCAGGCTGCCTGAATTGCTTCAAGCATACCAACAACTCAAGCTAGTGTAGAGCGACTGGTTTTGGCTTTAAATTTAATTTTAAATGATTTGTGGCAGGCTATGAAAGACGACTTGATTGCTGCAATAATTTTTTACAGAATGAATTATGAATGGTTCTAGTTTTATCATTGTTGATGACATTTAAATTGTTTTAAAAGTCTGAATAAAAATAATGTTTTTTCAAAATTACAGTATGCACTTTATTTAGTTAAAAATTAACTTGAGTCGGAGTGTGGAGTGGAGTCGGAGCGGAGCTGGAGCAATCACTATTGATGCTGGAGCAGAGCTGGAGCGGAGCAATTCAAAAATTTGATTGCTCCAAACCCCTGCTCTTGAAAATATATACCTGGAATAATCCATCTAAAAACCATAGAAACTATGACTAGGGCAAGGAAATGTGTTAGGCTCTCTCTTGTTTTGGCTTATGAATTTCCCTATACTACAGAGGTAGTTTCATTCCTGTTTTTGTAACTGTGAAGCTGAGCCCAGAGGGGAATCCTCTGTATTTTAAATTTTTTTATTACCCTGTAAAGTTACCTTCCATCCTGATTTTACAGGTGCGATTCTTTTACTTTTTTCTTTATAATAAAAGTTATTCTTTTAAGAACCTGGTTGTTTTCAGTGTCCTAAAGACAAAGAGTCTGGTTGAGCTCACATTGCTAAAGCAACTGGTTGGTAGTTTATTCTCAAGCCTCCCCAGGAAAGGCGGTGAAGGGGTTTGGGAGGATAGGGATTCCAAGTGACCCTTCCCTGAATTTTTGTGTAAATCACTTGGTGGTGGCAGCAATATACTGTCCAATGACAAGGAAAGGAATTTGTGCCTTGGAGAAGTTTTAACCTAAGCTGGTAAAATATAAGCTAGTGGGTCTTTCATGTGGGTCCCCACATCTGTACCCCAGAGTTCAGAGTGGGAGGAGGTACCCTGACACACACCAACTAGCACCTCCCTGGACTGCTGCTGTAGCAGTATCGTGCAGAGAGAGAGGCAGTCTTTCAAGCAGGCAGGTCCCAAGCTACTTAGAGCTTTACAGAGCCAAACCCACATCTGAAATGCTACCTGGAAACCCATAAGCAGCCAGTGTAAATCATGAAGAACCAGTGTCATCACCCCTGCAGTAGCAGTGTGAAAGAGGGTCACATAGCTTTCATTAGTTACAAAGCATATGGAACATTTTGCCCCCTTTCTCCAAATTTTCCCATTCTTTCTGTTCAAAGGGTCTGCCAACATCATTTTCCTATCTCACTTGAAACATAGTTTTCCCTCAAAATAGACTGAAATTAATTACTCCTATATACTAAACAGAGCTCCATTGAAACCTAGAGGCTAAATTCAGAGAGAAGCCTCAGTGAGTCTAAGATAATATAATTTATATTTTCTCAGACTTTTCAGCACATAAGCTCCAGCAGCCCAGAGTTTCTCATGCCCACATAGAGCTTAAACTTTCTTATGCATCACCTCTGAAAATGGACCTAGGTCTCCCTTTGATCTACATTTTATAAAGAAAATAGCTTTCCACTGCTTTCTCTCTCAAAAGATTCATGGCCTAATGTCCACTAGAGATCCATCAGTGTGACTGGGAGCAGAATTTGACCCACTGATGATGGATTGGGTGGGCTGAGCTATGAGATTTTTCATCCAAGTCTTCAAGCATTTTGTACATTTTTTTTTATTAAAGAATTAGCCTCATGCCCCTGGCTCAAAATTTCCTAATATAGTAAGATTAAAATCCTTATTCTTTCCTATGTAGGTCATGAGCAATGGGGAACACTGTTCTACCTGATACTGCCTCCCATGTCTGTAATGGGATCTCTGTAAACATATAAAGATTAGATGGACGGCTTGGTCTAAATATTATATACTATGGAATAACTGTGGGAATGTAATTTATTTGTATGTTAACATTTTATGTGAGCTGTAGCTCACGAAAGCTTATGCTCTAATAAATTTGTTAGTCTCTAAGGTGCCACAAGTACTCCTTTTCTTTTTGCGAATACAGACTAACACGGCTGCTACTCTGAAACATTTTATCTTCACCTTCCTTTCCAGTCTCTGAAGCATTTTTCATGCACTGGGGTGCTCCCCTGCTTTGGTATCCCATTTCCCAACAATAACGTATTACTTCTTCGGGGGGGAATTTTTTTTATTTTTTTTTTGAGGAATTAAAAGCATAACACTGCATGAAAACCTCTGTGAAAGTGACTTAATATCAAAACTGAATCCAGATCACTTTGCACATTCTCCCCTACCCCCGCCTTTTTTTTTTAATGTATTTGTTTAACGTCAGACTCAGTCCCTGTTGGCAAATCTGGTACTTCCCAACTGTATTTAAAGTGTTTCAGAGTAGCAGCCGTGTTAGTCTATATTTGCAAAAAGAAAAGGAGTACTTGTGGCACCTTAGAGACTAACAAATGTATTTGAGCATAAGCTTATGCTGTAGCTCACGAAAGCTTATGCTCAAATAAATTTGTTAGTCTCTAAGGTGCCACAAATACTCCTTTTCTTTTTATTTAAAGTGTGTAAGTGTAACAACTCATAGGTGTTCTCCCTGAGTTAAGCGTATATTAGACTTTAGATGTAAGTTTACTGGCAGTCTTACTGAAATGAACAAGTCTGCAAAAATCATGGGACAGAGTTTATTAATGAACTGTAAACACCACATAGGTAGAGTGCTTAAATCCAATTAACAAATCCATGTACTGCCAGAAGCCGACCTTCATAATACTGCTCTCCTGAAAATAGTCTCCTTAATGTTACCTCCCAGCTAAAGCCGTTGAATGGAAGATGTCTGTCTATACACGGTGGCAGAATGGTATGATTAGATCTATCTCACCAAACACAGAACAAGATCAGTTACCTCTAAAAACTCCTTTTTTAAGCTAAATGACAAAATTGGCTGATTAATCATGAAAGCTTATAGAAAAGGTTTATTCTATGGAAAATACATTGTATCTTTAGAGTACAGGGTTCCATAGTGTGCACATCTGTAGAAAAGGATAGGGTAGATACCATTTAGAAGTTTATATTTCTTGTAAAGTTTTCATTTCAAATCAAGTTAAAAAGATCAGAGTTAAGGGTGTAATTTCAATTTTTCAGTTTGATTTGCATATTAAAAGGCATTGCAATTAGTGAATAAGGAACGTAGAAAATTCTCTGAATTCTTCATTTCTTTTGTTTTTAATATTAGTTTGACTGCAACTATAAAAAACCTTAACTTTAAGATAATTAGTGTTTATACATCACTTTGGACTTCTAGATTGTTGTAAAAGGGCAAAATATCATTATTATTTTTCATGTTATACTGTGCATGCTTATAGCTCTCAGGATCTGCAATCATTTTACAAACATTAATTAAGATTTACCCAACCCCCCTAGGACAAGGGTGGGCAAACTATTTTAATCCTGCCCTTAAGCTCCCGCTGGGGAGCAGGGTCCAGGGCTTGCCCCACTCCAGACAGGGAGCAGGGTCGGGGGCTTGCCCCGCTCCATGTGGCTCCCAGAAGCAGCAACATGTCCTCCCTCCTGCTACTATGCATAGGGGCAGCCAGGGGGCTCCACACGCTGTTCCCACCTCAAGCGCCTCCCCCACAGCTCCCATTGGCCGGGAACCACGGTCAATGGGAGTTGCAGGGGTGGCGTCTGTGGACGGGTCAGTGAGCAGAGCCGCCTGGCTGCCCCTATGTGTAGGGGTAGGAGGAGGGACATGCTGCTGTTTCTGGGAGCTGCTTGAGGTAAGCACCCCCCAGATCCTGCTCCAACCCCTGGTCCCCCTTGCACCCTCCAAACCCCTCAGTCCCAGCCTGGAGCACCCTCCTGCACCCTCAACCCCTCATCCTCAGCCCCACCTCAGAGTCCACACCCCCAGCCAGAGCCCTAACCCCCTCCCCTGCACCACTACCCCCTGCCCCAGCCCAGAGCCCCCTCCCAGATCCTGAACTCCTCATCTCTGGTCCCACCCCAAAGCCCACACCCCCGCCCGACCCACACCCCCTCCCACACCCCAACCACCAATTTCATGAGCATTCATGGCCCACCATACAATTTCCATACCCAGATGTGGCCCTCGGTCCAAAAAGTTTGCCCACCTCTGCCCTTGGAGGTAGTTTCCACATTTTACACATGAGAAAAAGTGAGGCACCTAAAATGACTCTCCGATCATATAGTGAATCAGCGGCATCACTGGGAATAGACCCCAGAAATGGTGACCCCCAATCCTGTAACAAGAAGTTTATGCTCGTTTCTGGTGCAGTTTGGGTGGATATAGTGTACTATCAAATATTCCAATCATTTCAGAATTGTTTTAAACTAACCTCTGGATTTAGATTTGTTGAAATTGTCATTGAAATTCATCAGCCAAAACCAGTGCACTTCACTTTAGATCAGCCTCCCATCATGAGAAGAATCAGAGCTCCTTCCTGAAATACTAGAGATCAGCTGCTACATAGTTCCAACAATGAATACAGTTCTAAGAAAGTTCCCAGGATTTCACTTACTGATGCTAATCACCATTGTCTTTTGTGGAAAAGACAACAGTGGTAACTCTTGCACTTTCCTTTTGTCTGCAAGTAATCTCTTTCTCTTCCTGTTGACTTTGTCTTGCTTCAACACATTTTGCCCCAGATGTTATTTTGGTTTTGCAAAACTCACTAATTTGCACGTCAATAGCTATATAAAAATGAGCAATAACTTATTCCTTAATAACTTAGTGTCCTTTCTGAGTAACCCTGCGAAGCTGAGCTTTTATAGGCATTGGCACAGTGCTGATTATTGCAACCTTTGCCAAATCATAATATTTGTGATTTTACCTTGCCACTTGGTCTGCATAATAGCTTGAAGGTGCTGCTGATTAATTTTCTCCAGAAATTTGCTGTGCCAGTGGTAACATGCCTGTGGTTCACAGCCCAGACATAGAATAAAGTGAAAAATCAAAACAATTTGTTCAAATAGATTTGGAGCTTATGTGTGATATTGTTCTGGTTCATTTTGCCCTATTCCTTTTTAATTTGGGTAATTATTTCTTGGCCACTATTTGGAAAATTCGTTCCCAGTAAATAGATCCCATAATGACAATGAAACTGGCACCATTAATGTAATGCAAGATCCTATATTTACTTCTCCAAATCTTTGCTTTCCTGTCTTTTAAAGTTAGCTCCTTACATATAGCAAAGATGCTTGGCTCAAAGATCTTGAGGTCCTGGTTGCATTGATAATTTATCCCAGTTACAGTCACCGGAGGAAATGCATTGGTACAAATCACTGGTGGAGACAACCGAAGCCATCAGTTGCACCAGTGGAATTTATCTCTACTTGAAACTGGTAAACTCCATTGATGCAAATCTTAGCTTATAGTGAATTATTATGTTAGGGGTTTGCACATGTCCAGATACACCTGTGGCTGACTGTAAGGCAAATCTTCTGTGCAGACATGGCCTAATTTAGGGACTGCAAGTGTTTGCTGAGAGACTTTCCATGTTTCTTCTGGGAATGCTGCTAGTTCATGGGTGCTATCATCAAACCAATCCTGGTGCCAAATCCAGCTCTCATTTCCATCCATATAACTCCAGTTATTGCTATGAATCCAGCAGTGTCCATTGCATTCTGAGACACACAATATTCATTAGGTCTTTTCCCTTATTCCTTTTTGGTCATATTAATAGCTACCAAAGATGGCACTAATATGTGTTATTGGGCTAACTTCTGTTGGTGAAAGAGACAAGATTTTGAGCTTACATAGTTCTTCTCTAGGTCTGGGAAGGGTACTCAGAGCATTACAACTAAATACAAGATGGAACAGATTGTTAAGCATATGGAGTTAATGCATGTTTCATCCATATTTAATGCAATGCTGGTGTTCTCAACAAAAGCTTTTTCTGTGTTGAAAGCCTAAGGGATTTAGATATTAAGACACTTGGAAGAGCTACCTGAAGCTAGATGCTGGTGTTTTGGGATATTTAAAGATAAGGTTGGTCATAGCAATAAGTCTAGCAGTTTGCTACAGATGTGGCATTCGCAATTATGGCATCTTGCAGTCTCTGTGCCAGATGATACGATAATCAATAAGGGCTAGCGTTTACTCCATAAGTGGTATCATGACATTGTGTGTGTTGAAGGGCAGTCCGAAGATGGTATTTACCCATAATTACTTAAAATTATGATCATGACAGTTATTGATTAGCAGAAACCATTGTTGCTTATCTTACACATAACTTGTATCCTGTCTTCTCTTGAATAGTCACTTCCAAGTCAGGCACTGAAGGAACCTAGAATGATATGTTTGCCAACATTTGGTGTGAGTCTGGTAGCTTTATTTAATTCACTGAGGCTGTTCCTTTGCCTTGTTGCCATTAGTTGTAGTGGTGAGTAACTGTAGTGACTAATCCTGATAGCGTGCTTTTCTCCTTGAATTCACAATATTTGGGTTCCAAGATGTTTACTTGTTCACTTTGGTGAGCTGTGACTCTTCATGAGAGCCTGTCAGCTTACAAAGCCGCAAGTTGGAATAAATTATTAATAATCCTAGCTTTAATAAGGGTTGACTTGAGAAAATTTTTCTACATGTCTAGCTTCCTCTTGTTGTTTGCCACATCAGAGAGGTGTATCCCACACTGACTCTAATGAAGTGAACCTCCACCACAAATCTAGTGTCACTATTACAGATATATTTATAGCGTGTGGTACCATGTTCTCTCTCTAGTAGTCAGGTAAGAGGGAACATTTACTGATCTGAAGTAACCTGGAGTTGTTAATCAGTTCCTTGATCCTTATTTTTGTAGTCACTATCTAGATGACTTATCAGTGGTAGAATGCTGACCTGGTTAAAGGAAGCAGAATTTGTGACATCTTACCCAGCCTCTTCCCTACTTAGGATGAGTAATGCAAGCCTAAATAGAGCCACCAAATCTTCCAGGGTATACCAAACACTGCTGCTACTTCCAATTCAAACAGCAAGTGACCAATTTAAGATTTATCGGTGACTGGAAATTTCCATATCATGAGTCCCCTTGGCTAATGGAATACAAAACTGCCAAGCTGGAACTGCCAAACTGGAGACATCTAAAGGAGAGTGACATAGCTTGATGACCTGGAAGAGAGAAGCTGTTTTAAAAAAAAAAAAAAAAGCATGAAGGCACTAGTGGGAGGAGAAGGAGCAGAGAAAAAGAGTATTTTATAAAAATTGATCAGATTCTGCAATCGTCTAATATCCTTGGGAAATTGATTTCACAGCTGGACACCTTTGACAGAGCATGCCTTCTTTCTGGATCTCAGTGTGTCCACAAAAACCTAGTATGGATCTTTGTCCCCTTCTAGTGCCTGAACCAGGTATTACAAGTTTATGAAATGCTTACTGCTTCCATACTAGTGAAATAGAGCCTCACTCCTTTAGATCCAGAGATTCCTTGGCTCAGTTTGAGCAGATGACCCGTATAAGGCATTGCATTAACCCTCATTTTTAAAATGTAAGCTTCATGCCTTTCCCTTGTAAAGATTCCCCTTCAGAATGTAAGTTTGAGTGGTGGGCCTGAAAGTTTGTCATAGTTTAAATTTATTTTTGTACCAAAGTAATGGTAGAAGTGGGAGGAAGTGCATGCACTCTGTTAACATATTGACAATTTGTTAATTTTTTTCATTAACTTTACAATGAGTAGGTTAATTATTCCCCATACAAAGCCAGCTTTGAAAGAAGTTCATGATTACAACATACAGATTGTGGATACTCGCTTAGGGTTATCTGTGAATATTTCATCATTGTTACTGAATGAATGACAGTGTTCTGAGCTGCAATATTGTAGTATGTTGTAATTATAGGGTTACAAACAAGGTTAGCACATCATGCCTTTTGATGAAAGACCTGGCTTGTTACCACCAGCCTCCAGAAGTTTCAGTAGGTGGCAGAATGTCAAGATCTCTGAGTTCCTTCCTTCTTTTCCTTCTATAATCTAGCTCCAAATTATGATGAGGTGGCAGTTTCAAACTTCTGTCCTTCTGAAAAACTTCCTTTTCTATTAAGCCAGATACTTTAATTATTCCTCTTTGTCTATCTGCCTCTTCAACTATTTTGGCACTTGTCTGTCTTCTTTACTGAGTACAGCCTCTAGGCTACATTATGGATGGCCCAGTATGGATACACCAGAAGGGGTCTGTACTGAGGCGGCTGCCCCACTCCAGCAGAACAGGGGTTAAAAGCAGCCCAGGAGAGGACTGCGGCTGGGATAAAAGGAGTGAGAGCAGTTGAGGGAGTAGCTGACCACAGGTGTGGCCAGATCAATCAGGACCCAGCTGGCCCTGCTAAGTGGGCTGGGGGGCCAGGAGCTGGAGGGCAGTCTTACTCCAGCCTGGAGTGGGAAGGGCTAGCTGCCTGGGAGCAAGGTACCTGAAATGGAGCAGTGCTGGAGAAAGCCAAAGGGAGCTGGGGAGCTCCAGCCTGATAAACCCACAGGCTGCAGGCCTTGTTGAAGACCTACAAAAGGTACTGGGGCTGCAGAGGGGCAGCCTGGAGATAGGCAAACGCAGCAGGTCTTAACCTCTTGTCAGTGGGCCACTATAGACTGCAGTCTGCCCCAGGGAAAGGGGGCTAGATAATGACTGACAGTAGCCATTGAGGCAAGGTGGGCTTAGAGGGTTGTGGGTTCCCCTGGGAGGGGAGACCCAGAGCATGGGGGCACTGTGATAGAGCAGCACCCCAAGATAAAGGGCACCGAGGTCCAGGAGGGACACGGGGGCCTGAGGCAGGCGAGACAACAGCTAGCAGAGGGCTCTCCAAGCCTGGAAAAGAGCCAATTCCCAGATGACCAGCAGGAGGCGCTGCACCGGTGAGTCTGCGGGTTGCTGAAGGGAAAAGGTACAATCAGTTTCCCCCAGCTTGCATCCCTGTGCAGAGGCCAGCCATGATCTTTGTCAGGAGTGGAGCTACTCTTCTAACTAGCTGTACTAGCCTGGAAAGGGGAAGGTGTTATGTTCATGGCATACAATCAGAGAAGTTAGATTAAGAACCTAAAATACTCTTGCTGGAAGGTTGCAATGTAAAGTCAGGAACCCTAACACACAAGAACCAAAACAGAGACAAAAAGAAGCTGCTCCCTAAGGCAGCAAGGCACAACTCACCACACCTTGCTCTAAGCTGGCTTTTTGCAGATTGACGGCTGCTAAAATCAAACTGCATGCTTACAGTTTTAACACAATTTTCAATACACCACACTCCTCCGCTATGAATTCCTCAACACTTAACCTGCCAAAAATTACAAGTTTAACTTGTGGGAGATCTGTAATTTCGCTGAAGCTGGTGGTGCCTCCCAGGGAGAGGACGTTACAACTGACCTTTGTCCTGTTCTTTATTGATACTGTTTGAGTCAACCCAGGCAGGAGCACTCTTGTTCTCCCTCTCTTGGCAATCATCTTCCCCCTCTGCCTCATGGCAGGACTAAGTATTATCTCAGCATGATACTTTACAGACAAAGCAGGATTTATTTTATGAATTGGATTTTACACAGCAAGGTATGACAGTGAATAAAGAGTGGGTGAGGAAGTTTGAGAGGATGAGGGTGGCAACAGAGCAAGATCGTGGGAAGTGCTTATTGTTAATGTGGTTGCAATATTATTCTAATTCATACCCACTTGCTTTGGATTGGAGGTCTCTTTTACAGCCTTGTGGAGAAGGGAGGGTGTCAAGTATTTACCCAGGAATAAAGCTAAGAGAGTAATTGGTTTTCTTTTTAGTTCAGTGGCCGAACCAAAAAAAAGTTTGAGGAAAATATTGATTCATTGTTTAACCAAAACTAAATGTTTTCAGTTTTTCCCTCAGTGAAACGAAAAACCTAAAAAGTTTTGTTCAGGTTCAATGAAATGTTTCAACAATGACATTTTGAAACTAAACAGCTAGTTTCCAAGCAGAACATTGAACCAAAAGGTCAATTCAAAATGACATTTCAAAACAAAAACTAAATGAAGTGTTGGCACAGTTTGTTTTGAAATGTCAAAACTAATTTGACTTTTTCCAGAAAGTTTCCCTTCATTTTTAATTCAGCCAAATTCAAGCCACATTCACAAATAGTTTGGGTTGAGCCAAAACTCCATTTTTCACCAAATGTACCTTTTTAACTGAAATAATTACAACACGCAGATATAGTCCAAGAATAGTATCAGCCAGTGAGAGTATTAAACAATTATTAGAGGGATAATTAAGGAACCATTAGTGAAATCACACATACCCTTAGTTAACTACAGTAATATCACCATGGCATACATGTAATCTCAAGACACTTGACTAACATAACTCTAACTAAGCCAATACACGGTCCAAACTATCCTTCCAGCCTTGGTCCCTGGGGCCCAGATGAAGGACGCTTCCTTCCCTCTGCAAGGATGACACCTGGTTCAGGCTTACCTGTGGTCACGCACCTAGGCTGCTCCTCAGCCTGCCTCTCAGCGGTCAACTCTGCCTGGATTTGGGCCTACTGTACCCCTGCAGCCAACACCATATAGTCATCACGCTGCCCCGCCCGTCCTTTTTCAAAGCTATCTGAGCCAGTTGTTTGGACCAGAGCAGACCAGGTGGTGGCCCCTAACCAATTACCTGTCCCCATTTAGGAAGGGCTGTGTTCCTCATCTAGAGTGGCATTCCCACTGGCAGGGGAACTCAGGGGTAGGATTTTCCTGCCAACCCCCTAACTAGTCATGGGCTCAGAGCAGTGGAGAGGCCAGATGCCCATAGCCAAACAGGTCTCTGGGGTAAGGTACAACCCCTTCACAGCATGCTTCAGATCCATGCAGCAGGTCTCCATGTTGTGAAAACATGGGGCTCATTTCTGCAAGGTTCTCATTCCTATTGCCTTTGCTGAGAGCACTCAGCACCTTGTGAGAGGCAGTCAGCAACTTGAAGGGTCTGGTTCCTTGCTACTTTAAAACAAACTATATATTAATAAAAGGAGTACTTGTGGTACCTTAGAGACTAACAAATTAGTACTCCTTTTCTTTTTGCGAATACAGACTAACACGGCTGCTACTATGAAACCTATATATTAATGTTTGCAAAGTGTCCAGAGGGACTGCTGGGATGGGTGACAGCAATGGAAGGGTGACAGAAAGATTAGTCTTGAGGAGAGATTTGAAGGAAAGCATATGGTTGTTTAGGATCAGGGAGGCAGGGACGGATTAATGCAGGGGCTTTAGGGGCTGCAGTCCAGGGCCTTGGGCTAAGGGGGGCCCTGTAGGCCCACGGGCCAGATGGGACCCACTGCTTCTTTTCATCTGGCCCGCCGCAAGTCCCAAAGACTCCTCCCCACCCCCCACCATGCAGGGCTGGAGCTGCAAATGCCGGCTTGCTGGCATGCCCCTGCGGCCCCTAGGCAAAGGGTGTTCAGGGGCAGGGGAGGGGACGCACACACACGCTCAGCATGCTGGAATGCACAGTCAGGCACGCAGGGGGATGCACACACACGCTGTAGCTGGACTGGAGCCAAAACCACCCGATTCAAGCTTTCATTCTGATTGGCTGGGACCAGCGGCAAGCCAGGGCTGGGAGCCAATCAAAAAACAAGAAGCTACAAACTACTGTAAAAGCCCTGAAAGCCAAAAAGCTAGCCAACACACAATGCACGAGCCAACTCATCCTAAAACAAGCCCAATTTCTGCTTAGTTTCCGCAGATCTGGCAACTCTGGGGATCCTGCCTTAGCCCCACTGCACCAATGACCAGGGGTTGCCCCAAGTAAGTGCCTCCCAGATGGATCCTGCACCCCACACCCCCTCCTGCACCCCAAACCCTCTACCCTAGCCTGGAGCCCCTTCCTGCACCCAAACTCCCTCCCAGGCCCCACATCTGCACCCCAACCCCCTGTCCCAGTCCTAAGCCCCCTCCCACATCCAAACTCCCAACCAGAGCCCACACCCCAAACCTCCTGCTGCACCCCAACCCCCTGTCCCATCCCTGGCTCCACCCCAGAGCCCAACCCCCAGCTGGAGCTGCACCCCCTCCCACACCCCAATCCCCTGCCCCAGCCCTGAGGCCACTCCCACACTCCAAACCCCCAGGGACCCCACAAAATCTAATAGCCCCAGGCCAACAGGAGAGTTAATCCGGCCCTGCAGAGAGGGTATTCCAGGCATAAACTATAGCATAGGGAAGGCTTGGAGCTGTTTGCAGGAGAAGGAAACAAAGGTGTTTCCTTACACTGACCCCTTTGTTCTATCTGGTTTTTCAGGTACTGCAGTGCATAGACCGGTATGTTACCCAGATGTCAGTCTGTTCTATAGGTGAGGGACTGCTTTTTTTTTTTTTTGCAGAAAATCCCAAAGATGCATCAAGTCCTGACTTGAGGCATATTGAATGTAAAAGCATTCGTTATAACAATTCACCCTCTACTGCTGGCTGGAAGTTGTTGTGTTCTTACTGTAAGTCCCCATTTCAATGCCAATTATTTTGGTGTTATGTTCTGCTTTTATATGCTCTCTACCTGTTGTTCTAGGCATTCATTTTGCTGTCTTGTTTTCCTAAGTGTGGAGGCCTCCTCCAAACTCAGGACCTCATATCCTAGTGCTTAATCTTGGGTGAGGAAAGGAAACCAGCTCCGTGCCATAGATGCTGTCTCAACTGCCAGGCATGGAGGTAAAGATCTCCCAGAAGAGCAGGAAAAGTCTGGGAACAAACAGAGCCCAAGTACAGTGCCCAATCTTATTTCCTTTGAAACCAATAGGAGTTTGGCCAATGACTTCAATGAGAGCAGGCTCACACTCATAAAAGGGAAAATGGTCGTGTCCTGTCTCTCTTTGTGGTTGTTTAGCTTCCATTCTGAGAAGAAAGGATTGATTATCTTCCCACAGAGGAGGGGGAACAGTTTTCTTTTTCTGAAGAGAACCCTGTAGCTCAGTGGTTTGAGTATTGACCTGCTAAACCCAGGGTTGTGAGTTCAATCCCTGAGGGGGCCATTTAGGGATATGGATGTTTAATTGGGGATTGGCCCTGCTTTGAGTAGGGGGTTGGACTAGATGACCTCCTGAGGTCCCTTCCAACCCTGATATTCTATGGTTCTAAGAGAAGGGGGACTTGTCCAATGAAATCCTGAACTCGAAAGTCTTTAAACCCTAGCCTGGCTAGTGCTGCTCACAAAACTGGCTAAATACCTAAAGCATCCCACAACCAGTCACCAGCATGTTTCAATACTCTTTAAAGATCACTGATGTGGGCACTGACATTTTTATCTACAGAACTTCATTTCCAGGGTTTGAGTCTAACTTATAAATGTTACCTTCCTGTTATAATTGGGTGCTGCAGAAAAATCAGTATGGATGTATGTTGACAGCTTCTCTTGGAGATCCAGTAAAAGAGAAAGGCCACTGCTTAGTATCAGGTGACTGGAAACAATTCTGCAAATTTTATCTCTTGCCCAGGAGCCCTTTAGTTATTCTGAGCTGCTAACAATGGTTTAGTTACTTAGGGATGCTTTCAATTTCTCAGAGCATGGCAGCTTAATTCATGTGATTTTCATTAGCATTCATGGAACTCACACTTGCAAAGCCCCATGCATTTAGATGAGGGGCCTGATTCTCGTTTACACTAAGGGCCCTTTACGCTGCTTTGGCAGATGTTGTATCCTTTGGGACTATTCTCAGCATTTCTCATTTCATGTCATTCCCATTGACATACATGGGAATCCAACATGCAGAGGCAAGGGACTTATTTGTTAGCAATTTGTAGGACACCCATCACCAAAGTAGGATGCCAGAAGCCTCATTCTGCACTAGCAAAAGCTGCCTGGTGGCTATGTAGTTAGTGCCTGGCAAAGTATGTTGCAACAGACTATGCTGGATATTACAAAGGTGAAGATAATCAAAGTGAAGTCTTCATCAGGAGCTGGGGGGCAGCCTTACTGGCCAGTCATAGAGGGCCATTTTGATAATGGACAGACACCATTGGCTGCTGCAGCCTAGATGCCACCAGCTCTTCAGCATATTTTCCCTACAATATCCATAGCACTTTAATCTAATCTAATCTAATTTAATATACACTTTTTAAGTGTATATAATATACAGGTTTTTAACCCTGTTGGGCCAAATTATCCTCTCACATACATGGGTGTAACCCAGGAGTAACTCCACTGACATCAATGGAGGTATACTGAGGTTAAATCTGTGTAAAGGCTTGACCCTAGGAGTGGGTGGGTGAGATTCTGTGGCCTGCGTTGTGCAGGAGGTCGGACTAGATGATCAGAATGGTCCCTTCTGACCTTAGTATCTATGAATCTATGACCCACAGCCCATAGAATTTAAGTAGAATTGACTTCAGTGGGCTCCAGTTGACCTCAATGAGCTTTGGATCAGGTCCTAGTGAGAGGACAATCAGGCTGTTACCATGCATGGTCCTGAAGATTTATTTACCTTCAGGTCTAGAAAAGTTTGAACAAATTCAAGGTATCCAGTTCACCGGTGATGGTCCAGGTGGTGGTGCTCTGCAATGGCATTTCCTCCGGGAACCGGGTGGCATAGTCAACAATGACCAAGACATACTGGAACCCTGAAGCACTTGGGTCCCACCAAGACAACACTGATTTTTTTCTTAAAGTTTCTCACCATTGTTACCACTAATGAAGACCTACCAGTGCTAACAACAGAGGGAGCATTAGTCTAGGCAATTGGTATGTTAACCATTGTATCATTTACCTTGGCTCAGAGTAGGCCTGCATGACATAGTGGTTCAAATGCTGGTGGCTTCCGATGTCTTATTTACAGAGCAACATTGTTGTTAGCAACAGTGGGAAATTTTAATAAGAGAAGTCTAGTGAAGGAAAGCGCATAGTAAGGAAAACTGGGATTATCACTCAAGAGTTCTTGGCTTCTAGATCTGTGCTCAGTAACTTGTCCAAGGCCCCACACACAAGCATGGCTGAGCTGGGATTAGCATTCAGGAGTCCTTCCAGTCCTGTGCTCAGTCCATTATTGCTGGTTTAAAGGAGAGCTGCAGCCCTGGGACTCTGCTTTTCTGAGGCACTCCAATGCATGAAATATACATTATCCACAAGGGAGATTTGGATCATATTAGTGCTAATACTAAAAAATAAAAAACAAAAAATAATCATTTATGCCCCCCTGTAAAGTGGCTAGCCGGGGCTTGACCCTCTCCAGGGCGGCAGGGAGCCACACAGGCTCATTACACACAGATAATGTTTGGGGAAATTAGTCCAGCCGCGGGAGTCTCCCTCGGCAGCCCTTGCGGCAACTGAAACAAGCACCGTAAATCCGGGCCCTACGTCAGAGCGGGGCAACCAAGTCAGTAGCTCAGGCCCTCAGGCAGGGGCTGAGCAAACAGTTCAATGTTAGCAGGCCCAGGCCTCTAAAGGACGTGGAAGAGGAGGAGACTGCCACCCACGAGTTGGGTGGCAGGGGGGATGCAGGCCCTCCCACTCCACTGCATCCCAGCCTGGGGCCCTAGCAGCGGCAGAAGACCTGCTGCTGTGTCAGTGGGGCTCCTGGCTGCAACACACTGTCCTAGGCTCTGGCAGTGCCTCAGCCAGACTATGGTCAGCTGCCCCCGGGCTACTTCCTGATTCCCCCTCTTGGGGTACCTGATCCAGGCGGTGTCCTCCGGGGAATCCAGCACCATGGGTTCCTCAGGGTAGCGGGCAAGCGGCAGGTCGGCTGTATATCATGACATCATCCAACTAGGTCACCGCATAGGCTTGATGGGGTCGCAACAGGCGATCCATTAATCGCTGGAAGGTCACCGGGGCCCCGTGGAGGCCAAAAGGCATCCGGGTAAACTGGTAGAGTCCCAATGGGGTCGCAAATGCCGTCTTCACCTTAGAGGTGTAGTCGAGCAGGATCTGCCAGTACCCTTTACTGAAGTTGAGGGTGGTAATGAACTGGGCCTCCCCTAGGCAGCCCAGCAGTTCATCTACACGGGGCATAGGGTAGGCATCGAACCGTGAGATGGCTTTCACCTACCAGAAGTCTATACAAAAGCGCCAGGTGCTGTCGGGCTTGGACACCAAGACCACCGGACTACGCCACTCGCTCTGCGGCAGCTCGATGACTCCTAAGGCTAGCATGGCCTGCACTTCTTCCTCCACCGCCTGTCACATTCGGTATGGCAGCGGCCTGGTCGTTTCCCGGACTACCTTCCCCGGCTCGGTCTGGATGGAGTGATGGACCAGGGTCATAAAACCAGATAGGGCCGTAAAGGTTCTCCAGAACGCCTGTAGGAGACATTGGGCCTGCTTGCGCTATTCCTCCATGAGGGTGTCACCAAGCTGGGGGCTGGCGGGGTCCTCGATCAGGGGCGCGTGAGGACCCAACTCTGGCTCTGGCAGGTAGGGATTAATCAGCAGACACTCCCGCTCTCGCCATGGTTTCAACAAATTCACGTGATATCGTTGGGTCTTCTTGCACCAGTCGGGCTGGTGGATCTTGTAGGTGACGGGCCCGACCTTCCAAGCCACCTCATAGGGTCCCTGCCAACAGGCCAACAACTTCGATTTGCTCGATGGCAGGAGGAGTAGAACCCGATCCCCTGGTTCAAAGGTATGCACCTGCACTTCCTGGTTATAAGTTTGTTCCTGTGTCTCCTGTGCGGCCTTCAAGTTCTCGCAAGCTAGGGCTCCAGCCTGAGTGAGGTATTCCTGCAGCTGGAGGACATACTTCAGGAGGGCCTGGGTTGGAGAAGGGGACTGCTCCCATGTTTCCCGCATGAGGTCCAACACGTCCCGTGGATGGCGTCCATAAAGCAGCTCAAATGGGGAGAACTTTGTCGACGACTGGGGTACCTCTCAGATGGCTAGCAGCAAGGGAGGGAGCAGCTGGTCCAACCGGCATAGCTCCTCTGGGGGGAACTTCCACACATCTCCTTTAGGGTCTGATTGAACCGTTCCACCAGCCCATCCATCTGCGGGTGATAGACGGAGGTGCATAATTGTTTCACCCCTAGGAGTTCATATACCTGCTGCAACAGCTGGGAGGTGAAATTAGTGCCTTGGTCCATTAAGATTTCCCAGGGCAGGCCCACTCGAGCAAAGACCTTCACCAGTTCACCGGTGATGGTCCAGGCGGTGGTGCTCTGCAATGGCATGGCCTCCGGGACCCGTGTGGCAAGTCAACAATGACCAAGACATACTGGAACCCTGAAGCACTTTTCAGGAACGGGCCCACCAAGTCCATGGCCACTCGCTCAAATGGCGTCTCCACTATGGGCATGGGAACTAGAGGGGCCCTGGGTACTCGCAGGGGAGCAGCTAACTGGCACTCCGGGCAGGAGCTACAATAGATCCTCACCTCCTGGTGAACACTGGGCCAGAAGAACCATGTTAAAATCCAGGCAGGGATCTTTTCATGGCCTAAGTGCAGAGCAGCGGAGATGTTGTGCGTGAGCTTCATCACGGCCCATAGGTGACACCGCAGTACTAGCAACTGCGTTCATGGTTCCTTCGTGTGGGGGTCGCGGTCGATCCGGTAAAGACGGTTCCAGCATAACTTGAAGTGGGGCCACTGGATTGCGCACTGGGGTTCAACCAGGGTCCCATCGACTACTGCTAGCTGTTCATAGGCCCGGCTCAGGGTGGGGTCAGCTTTTTGGTCCCAGCAAAAATCGGTATGGAGCTGGGGTTCGACAGAGAGCCCTGGCATGGGGCCGTCTGTTTCCTCAGTCCCTCCTTCAGGTTCTGGGGTCCTGTCCTCATCCTTCTCCGGTAGAGCCTTGGGACACTCTCCTTCCAGCACCAGGGTTGAGCAGAGGATCTCCTCGAATGTGGGCCAATCCTGCCCCAGGATCACCAGGTATGCAACTCGAGGGGCCAGGTGACAATGATTCATTGGGTGACCCCTGTCACTATCAATGGGATCCAAGCACTGGGGTAGGGCCGCATATTGCCGTGGATGCATTGCAGCCAAATTGTTCCCAAGTGGGGATCATCATGGGGTCCCAAAGCCTGGTGAATCAGTGTCTGCCTGCAGCCGGAGTCTATCAGGGCCTGGGTGGAATGGTCCCCAACAACTACTGGAACCGTGATCTTGGGAGCTTGTGGTAGCCGGGCTCTGGTTTCACCTGCACAGATATGGCTGAAGCTACAGTCCATTTCCATGCAGTCCCACTGCAAATGTCCATATTTCCCACATAGAAAGCAGGGCCCGAGTTCAGGACAACTGCCCTGGGTGGGGGCTCCCAGCGGGCTCCTGGGTGCACTCCGACTGGTCCCCGGGACATTCAGCATGGTGGTTACAGACCCTTGTCGAGGGGGGAGTTCAGAGCCCTGGGCAAGCCTCTTGCCTGCAGAAGAGATTCCGCCACTCGGTCGGGGTGCTCCCTTTCCTTTTGGTGTTAGGGCGCTCTGGCCTGGGGGGTTGGGCTCGGATGGTGGGACCCACCAGCGTTTCAGCCACGAGGAAGTCTTCTATCAGCATGACGGTGGCTACTAACATCGCTGGCCAATGGTAGAGCACCCAGGCCCGTCCTCGGGCCGGGAGGAGGTGCACGAACTGTTCTAGAATGACTTGTTCTGTGACCTCCTCTGCTGTCCTCTCCGGCTGTAGCCACCGCTTGCACATTTTCTTCAGGGCTTGGACCACCAGCTGGGATCAGGTGCCTGTGGGGTAGGTCTGACTTTGGAACCGCTGCAGAAAGGTGTCTGGGCTGACATCCAAGGCGTCCAGGATCGCTGCTTTTACCTGGTTATAATCCCTTGCCTCCTCTGTAGCCAGCCCCCAGAATGCTGTTTGGGCAGTTCCAGTCAAGTATAGGGCCAAAAGAGTGGCCCATTGGTCAGGGGCCCACCCAGCAACCAGCGCCGCCCATTCAAACATCACCAAGAAAGCCTCAGGGTCATCGTCTGGTCCCATCTTGGTTAGCCAGACCAGCGCGGTGGTGCGCGATGACCCAGCTGCATCTCCCTGCTGTGGCTCCGTGGGGCGCGGTAACGCCGTCACTAACTGCTGCAGCTGGGCTCCTAGCTGCTGAATGAGCTGCTGCTGCAGCTGGAGCTGAGCTGTACGCTGCTATTGCAGCTGCTGAAGCTGGGCAGTGGCCTGCTGCTGCTGGAGCTGGGCGGCTGCTGTCGCTCCTGGGTCTCTGTCAGGAGCTTAATTAGTCGATCCACCTCCATGGCTCTCTCGGGGTGGCTCTCCACCTCAGATCCCTTCTCATAGGGGCCAAGGGATTGTACCCACATTCTCCACCAAGTGTAAAGTGGCTAGCCAGGGCTCGACCCTCTCTAGGGCGGCGGGGAGCCACACAGGCTCACTACACACAGATAATGTTTGGAGAAATTAGTCCGGCTGCAGGCGTCTCCCTTAGCAGCCCTTGCGGCAACTGAAACAAGCACCGTAAGCCCAGGCCCTAGGTCAGGGCGGGACAACAATAAGTCAGGTGCTCAGGCCCTCCAGCAGGGGCTGAGCAAATAGTTCAGTGTTAGCAGGCCCAAGCCTCTAAAGGACGTGGAAGAGGAGGAGGACCCTCCCACTCCACTGCGTCCCAGCCCGGGGCCCTAGCAGCAGCAGAAGACCTGCTGCTGCATCATTTGGGCTCCTGGCCACAACACACTGTCCTAGGCTCTGGCAGTGCCTCAGCCAGACTATGGTCAGCTGCCCCCAGGCTACTTCCTGATTCCCCCTCTTGGGGTACCTGGGTCCAGGCGGTGTCTTCCAGGGTTCCAGCACCATGGGTTCCTCAGGGTAGCGGGCAAGTGGCAGGTCCAGCAACTCCTTCGGGTAGTGGTTGCAGGACAGGTCAGGCCAGTCCTGGCGTGCACCTTGGGCTGTGGGTGCTTCCCAGTCGCGGGCCAGGCTGGAGGAGTCTGGCCCCCTGGCAACTGGGCCCCCAGTGAGCTCCGAGTGTGAGCTTTTATACTTCCAGGTTGCTGCCTGACCCTCTGGGTGGTGGGCTTTGAGCTTCCTAGCTCCGCCCACTCCAGCACCTTGAGGGGCTCGTCCCTCTCTCAGGCGGCGGGGAGCCACACCACCTCACTACACTCCCACTGACATAGATTTTGTCTCAGTTTCTTACATTTCACCGTTTAAATTAAATATTTTTTTTTCAGATGTTCGGTTGTTGGCAGTGCCAGTTAATCTCCAGCTGCCGGCTGCTAATGACAGCACTGCCCCGTACTTCTTTAGTATTGTTTTAACCGTGCTCCAACAAGATGTCTCAGCAACAAATTTCTAATCGGAGTACAGAAAAAGAAAGATAAGTTAGAAAGAAAGAAAAATAGTAAGCAAGTTACCCGAACTTACTAACTATTTCTCTGCTTGTACTGCTTCAGAATCATCTTCCAAAGATGTTGGACCGTCTTTCTCAGAAAACGATAATCAAGGTGAAGATATAGATATGAACTTGTTCCCTAAAGAGAGGACAGAAGGAAAGGCAAACTTTCCTGAAATCCAGGACAAAAAAAGCGATGATGAAAGAGATGACCCACTTTTCCTACCACATGTCGACATAGGTGGAGAGAATAGTAGTGATAAAGAGGATAATGTTGCTGTTAGCATCAAACAAGATCCTACTAAATGGCTATCTTTGATAATGGAGGAGTTTAACACCCTGAATATTGAGAAAGGTCCACTCTATTTTCAGAATTGCAATGACAAGTTTATAGCTTCCGAGCAGCAATATAAACATCAGAAAAACTCTCTGATATCTCTTCTTTTCAAACAAAAACTATCAGAGGCTTTGGCTGATGTATTCTAATTCCACAGGAGCAGTATTCTGTTTCATCTTCAAACTCTTTTCATCGCCTAACAAACCTAGCACAAATGGAAAAAAGCAGAGAAAACAACGCGTTCTCATGAAAACAGTGTGGAATATTGTAATGCTATGGTTGCACGAATAGCACATATGTGAGACTAGAATCACCTCTATAGGGAGATGTTACAGCCACTGCTAATGCAAACTGTTTACTGGAAGGATGTTATAAGGTGCATTGGCAAGTTACTGGAGAAAGTACATGCCAACTCAAGCCTGCCGCTGCACAATGACCTTTTTAAACCACCAGCTGCTCGTTTGCCATCATGTAGCCCATTATGGTCTCATCTCCTACGCCAGGATGTTAGTGTAGTGAGAGGAATGGATATCTGTTATAATTCCCAATCAGTCCCTCATCGCTGATGTCACAATTTGCCCACCTGGTTTTGACCTGCACCATGATCAATGGTCCCTGTTGCACAGGTTTCGGACTGGGCAAGGTCTCTATGCAGCCAACCAGTATCATTGGGGCCTTCGTGACAGTTCTTTGTGTAGCTGCGGTGCAACACAGACAATGATGCACATTGTCGATGAATGCCTGCTGACTAGGTTCAGCAGTGGCCTAGAAGAATTGCATCACGCCACTGAAGATGCCATCACTTGGCTAGATGACTATGCACACGCTAAATAAATAAACTGCATTGTGACAATTGTTAAGCTTCTTGTTGAACATGGTTTAGCTTTTAGGGAAAGGGAAGAAGTAATCAGCTCTCCTCAGAACAGAAATTATCTAGCTATTCTTGAAGACAGTGCTGAATTTGATCCACTTCTAAGTAAGCATATTAAAAGTTATGGAAACAAAAAGAAAGGTCACCCATCCACTTGTCAAAAACAATATGTGATGGGTTCATTGAGCTAATGGGATATGAGGTTTTGGAATTCATTGCAACTGAAGTCAAACAGTTGAAATACTACTCTGATAGTAGATTCAACTCCTGATATCACTCATGTTGATCAGTTATCGGTCATCTTATGATACTGCTTACATGGTGCTGTATATTAGCATTTCATTGGGTTTATACCAATTGAAAGCCACATAGGCAAGTCACTCTTCCAGACACGAAGTCTTTTTTGGATGCAAATGACATTGCTACTGAAAACTGCAGAGATCAGTCATATGATAACGCAAGTAACATGTCAGGAAAGTATATAGGTTGTCAAGTTCAGATAAAGGATTAAACTCATTAGCTACATATGTGCTCTGCACAGCTAAGTTTCTGAATTTAGTTGGAACTTACAGCATTGAGTTTTGCATGGAAGCCATAAACTTTGTCAGTTTTGTTTTGTCTTGCCTTTTGTTGGCAGCATCATCCAAGTGATGACAGATTCTGTGCAATAATCTCACCAAGAGTAAACAAGGAACTTCCCTTGTCCTAAAAACCTTGTCAGATACAAGATAGTCCTGTCACAATGACTCTTATAAAACAATTGTAATGAACTATGAGGACATTCCATGTAGTTTGAAAGAAATAATTAACAATGCCAAGAAAATGGTGAAACTCAAAGGCAAGCATGATCATTGTACAAGGAAGTATGCCAGCTGGAAACTGTGGGTATGTCTACACTACAAAATTAGGTCGAATTTATAGAAGTCGGTTTTGTAGAAAGCGTTTTTATACAGTCGATTGTGTGTGTCCCCACACAAATGCTCTAAGTGCATGTAGTTGGCGGACTCTGTCCACAGTACCGAGGCAACCGTCGACTTCCAGAGCTTTGCACTGTGAGTAGCTATCCCACAGTTCCTGCAGTCTCTGCTGCCCATTTGAATTCTGGGTAGAAATCCCAGTGCCTGATGGGGCTAAAACATTGTTGCGGCTGGTTCTGGGTACATATCGTCAGGCCCCCCCTTCCCTCCCTCCTTCAGTGAAAGCAAGGGGAGACAATCATTTTGCACCTTTTTTCTTGAGTTACCTGTGCAGACGCCATACCACAGCAAGCATGGAGCCCGCTCAGCTAACCATCACCGTATGTCTCCTGGGTGCTGGCAGACATGGTACTGCATTGCTACACAGCAGCAGTTTATTGCCTTTTGGCAGCAGACAGTGCAGTATGACTGGTACCCGTTGTCGACATAGTCCTGGGTTCTCTTTTAACCGATCTCGATGAGGTCACGGGCACCTGGGCAAACATGGGAGTGATTCAGCCAGGTCATTTCTCTTTTAAGTTTCATCTCATGGCGATTGAACTTCATTTCTACCATAGTTAACCATAGTTAAGTTAAGATTTTTTTTTAATTAAGGCAAGCTTAGAGAACAATTGCTCTGCTTCACAACTGGCAATGGGTACAGTCAAATACAGTCTCAATGCCATGAAAGTATTTGGGAAGATGTTACTCAGCTGTCGGTCATGCATATATTTGATGATTCCAGTAGCAATGCCCAAGGGCATATTTTCATTTCCTTTTCACTTTGTACTTGATCAAGAGGCATAAGAAAGCCAACCTTGCTCTGATGCTGGGAGTGCCTTTCCCAGACCTGAAGAAAATCAGTGTGTGTCTGCTGGCAGATGTGGTACTGCATTGCTACACAGCAGCAGTTTATTGCCTTTGGCAGCAGACAGTGCAGTATGACTGGTATCCGTCATCAATGTAGTCCTGGGTGCTCTTTTAACCGGGCATCTGGGCAAACATGGGAGTGACTCAACCAGGTCATTTCCCTTGTTTTGTCTCATGGCAATTGAGTCCTACCAGCAGTGCACTGTCTTTTAATCTGCAGCCAGCCAAAGATGATGGCCAGCAGTCATACTGCACCGTCTTCTGCTGAGCACCCAAGAGATGACGATGGTTAGCAGTTGTACTACACAGTCTGCTGCCAGCAAGCTGTATAACGATAGATGAAGTGGCTCAAAAATGTCTCTCCCTTAATCTCACAGATATTGTGGAGTGCACAGCAAGCAGTAATAACAATGGGAATATTGGTTTCGCTGAGGTCTAACGGAGTCAGTAAACTGCGCCAGCGTGCTTTTAAACGTCCAAATGCACATTCTACCACCATTCTGCACTTGCTCAGCCTGTAGTTGACCAGCTCCTGACTAATGTCCAGGCTGCCTGTGTATGGCTTCATGACCCATGGCATTAAGGGGTAGGCTGGGTCCCCAAGGATAACTATAGGCATTTCAACATCCCCAACGATTATTTTCTGGTCTGGGAAGAAAGTCCCTTCCTGCAGCTTTTGAAACAGACCAGAGTTCCTGAAGATGCAAGCGTCATGTACCTTTCCCGGCCATCCCACCTTGATGTTGGTGAAACGTCCCTTGTATCCACCAGTGCTTGCAGCACTATTGAAAAGTACCCCTTGCGGTTTATGTACTCGCCGGCTTGGTGCTCCGATGCCAAGATAGGGATATGGGTTCCATCTATGGCCCCACCTCAGTTAGGGAATCCCATTGCAGCAAAGCCATCCACTATGATCTGCACATTTCCCAGGGTCACTACCCTTGATATCAGCAGATCTTTGATTGCATTGGCTACTTGCATCACAGCAGCCCCCACAGTAGATTTGTCCACTCCAAATTGATTCCCGACTGACCTGTAGCTGTCTGGAGTTGCAAGCTTCCACAGGGCTATTGCCACTTGCTTCTCAACTGTGAGGGCTGCTCTCATCTTGGTATTCTTGCTTCTCAGGGCAGGGGAAAGCAAGTCACAAAGTTCCATGAAAGTGCCCTTTCGCATGCGAAAGTTTCGCAGCCACTGGGAATCGTCCCAGACCGGCAACACTATGCGGTCCCACCAGTCTGTGCTTGTTTCCTGAGCCCAGAATCAGCGTTCCACTGCATGAACCTGCCCCATTAGCACCATGATGCCCACATTGTCAGGGCCCATGCTTTGAGAGAAGTCTGTGTCTACGTGCTCATCACTCTCGTCACCGCGCTGACATCGCCTGCTCGCCCGGTTTCGCTTTGCCAGGTTCTGGTGCTGCATATACTGCTGGATAATGCGTGTGGTATTTAATGTGCTCCTAATTGCCAAAGTGATCTGAGCGGGCTCCATGTTTGGTGTGGTATAGCGTCTGCACAGAAAAAAGGCATGGAACGATTGTCTGTCGTTGCCCTGACGGAGGGAGGGGCGACTGATGACATGGCTTACAGGGTTGGCTTACAGAGAATTAAAATCAACAAAGGGGGTGGCTTTGCAAGAAACTGAATGGCCCCCTCAAGGATAAAACTCAAGGACAGAACTCAAAACTGGGTTTAGCAGGCCGTTGATTTCAAGGAGGGAGGGAGGAGAAAATGAATACAAAACAAATCTGGTATATTTCTTGTTTTGAGCCACTTCATTTACCTTTATACATCTTGCTGGCAGCAGACTGTGCAGTACGACCGCTAGCCATCGTCACCTCTTGGGTGCTCAGCAGAAGATGGTGCAGTATGACTGCTGGCCATCATTTTCTGCTGGCTGCAGATTAAAAGACAGTGCGCTGCCAGTAGGACTCAATTGCCATGAGACGAAACAAGGGAAATGACCTGGTTGAGTCACTCCCATATTTGCCCAGACGCCCGGTAAAAGAGCACCCAGGACTACGTCGACGACAGATACCAGTCATACTGCACTGTCTGCTGCCAAAAGGCAATAAACTGCTGCTGTGTAGCAATGCAGTACCATGTCTGGCAGCACCCAGGAGACATACTGTGACAGTTAGCTGGGCGGGCTTCATGCTTGCCGTGGTATGGCATCTGCACAGGTAACTCCTGAAAAAAGGCGCAAAACGATTGTCTGCCCTTGCTTTAAAGGAGGGAGGCAGGGAATGGGGGCCTGACGATATGTACCCAGAACCACCCACAACGATATTTTAGCCCCATCAGGCACTGGGATTTCTACCCGGAATTCAAATGGGCGGTGGAGACTGCGGGAACTGTGGGATAGCTACCCACAGTACAAAGCTCCGGAAGTCGATGTTGCCTCGGTACTGTGGACACAATCTGCCAACTACATGCACTTAGAGCATTTGTGTGGGGACACACACACTCGACTGTATAAAAACGCTTTCCTCAAAACCAACTTCTATAAATTCAACCTAATTTCGTAGTGTAGACATACTGTAAGAGAAAATTTCATCGCAAGTGCGTTTTTTTCGCCTTCTGATCTTCGCTAGCCTCTGGGAAGGAGAAGATCCTGTGATCCTTGAAACACATGCAGCTGGTGGAGAAAAAAAAGGGACAGTGGTATTTAAAAAGACACATTTCATAGAACAATGGGTACACTCTTTCACAGTAAACCTCGCTGTTAACATTACATACATAGCACATGTGCTTTCGTTCCAAGGTTACATTTTGCCTCCCCCCAGCACGTGGCTAGCACCTTCACCCTCCCCCCTCCCCATGGCTAACAGCGGGGAACATTTCTGTTCAGCCACAGGCAAACAGGCCAGCAGGAACGGGCACCTCTGAATGTCCCCTTAAGAAAAGCACCCTATTTCAACCAGGTGACCATGAATGATATCACTCTCCTGAGGATAACACAGAGAGATACAGAACGGATGTTATTTGAATGCCAGCAAACATACACTGCAATGCTTTGTTCTGCAATGATTCCCGAGTATGTGCTACTGGCCTGGAGTGGTAAAGTGTCCTACCATGGTGGATGGAATAAGGCTGCCCTTCCCAGAAACCTTTTGCAAAGGCTTTGGGAGTACATCCAGGAGAGCCGCGAATGCCAGGGCAAATTAATCATTAAACATGCTTGCTTTTAAACCATGTATAATATTTTAAAAGGTACACTCACCAGAGGTCCCTTCTCTGCCTGGTGGGTCCGGGAGGCAGCCTTGGGTGGGTTCGGGGGGTACTGGCTCCAGGTCCAGGGTGAGAAACTGTTCCTGGCTGTCAGGAAAACTGGTTTCTCCACTTGCTTGCTGTGAGCTATCTACAACCTCATCATCATCATCTTTCTCGTCCCCAAAACCTGCTTCCGTGTTGCCTCCATCTCCATGGAAGGAGTCAAACAACACGGCTGGGGTAGTGGTGGCAGAGCCCCCTAAAATGGCATGCAGCTTATGATAGAAGCGGCATGTTTTGGGCTCTGACCCGGAGCGACCATTCGCATCTCTGGTAGGCTTGCCACAGCTCCTTAAGTTTCACGCGGCACTGCTTCAGGTCCCTGTTATGGCCTCTATCCTTCATGCCCTGGGAGATTTTGACAAATGTTTTGGCATTTCAAAAACTGGAATGTAGTTCTGATAGCACGGATTCCTCTCCCCATACAGCGATCAGATCCTGTACCTCCCGTTTGGTCCATGCTGGAGCTCTTTTGCAATTTTGGGACTCCATCATGGTCACCTCTGCTGATGAGCTCTTCATGGTCACCTCTGCTGATGAGCTCGCATGGTCATCTGCAGCTTGCCACACTGGCCAAATAGGAAATTGAAATTCAAAAGTTCGCGGGCCTTTTCCTGTCTACCTGGCCAGTGCATCTGAGTTGAGAGTGCTGTCCAGAGTGGTCACAATGGAGCACTCTGGGATAGCTCACGGAGGCCAATACCGTCTAATTGTGTCCACAGTACCCCAAATTCGACCCAGCAAGGCCAATTTCAGTGCTAATCCCCTTGTCAGGGGTGGAGTAAGGAAATCGATTTTAAGAGCTCTTTAAGTCAGAAAAAAGGGCTTTGTTGTGTGGATGGGTGCAGGGTTAAATCGATTTAACACTGCTAAATTCCACCTCAACTCCTAGCGTAGACCAGGGCTGTATTTATGAATATCTTATGGAATGTGATACTAGAAAGGTTTGCCAAAATTACTGTAAAGCTTTAAAAGTCAGATCTGGATTTTAGAGAGACAAGGTGGGTGAGGTAATATCTTTTATTGGACCAACTTCTGTTGGTAAACGGGACAAGATTTCGAGACACACAGTGCTCTTCTTCAGGTCTGGGAAATGCACTCCCAGCATCAGAGCAAAATGCAAGGTGGAACAGATTGTTTAGCATAAGTAGTTAGCACATACTGTAAGGGACTATTCAAAGTAGAGTGGCCTGTTAACACCTCTGCAAGGCTACAATTTTGGCTGGGTATTTTTATTAAAAGTCATGGACAGGACATGGGCAATGAACAATAAATCATGGATTTATTGAAGTCCAAGTCCTAGCCCCATCACCCAGGGTGGAAGCCCTAGCCCCGTCGCCCAGGACTGAATTGTTGGAATTTTCAAGAAGTCGCAGAGATCTCATAAAATAATGAAATCCATGACAGATTCATAGCCTTAGGTCATAGGACCTGCGTGTGGATTTTGTCATTTCCTCTTGATTTGCTGACTTCCATGCAACAGTTTGTCACAAGCTTGCAGCTTACAGTCTCAGACTGACAATTTTGAGGAGCAAGCAAAAAAAAATTGCTATACAGCAAAAAAATTTCAGATAGCAAAAATGACACAATGAGGAAAAAGGAAATTTGAGATTGAAAGTTTTTATGTTGTCCTCAATAAAATTAGGAACTAAAAAAGAATAGTTTCAGAGTAGCAGCCGTGTTAGTCCGTATCAGCAAAAAGAAAAGGAGTACTTGTGGCACCTTGGAGACTAACAAATTTATTTGAGCATAAGCTTTCATGAGCTACAACTCACTTCATCAGATGCATCCAATGAAGTGAGCTGTAGCTCATGAAAGCTTATGCTCAAATAAATTTGTTAGTCTCTAAGGTGCCACAAGTACTCTTTTTCTTTTTAAAAAGAAGAAGTTAGCTGAACACTCCACAAGGTTATGCCACAAGTACTCCTTTTCTTTTTGTGAATACAGACTAACACGGCTGCTACTCTGAAACCTATCCACAAGGTTGGCTTTCTTATGCCTCTTGATCAAGTACAAAGTGAAAAGGAAATGAAAACATGCCCTTGGGCATTGCTACTGGAATCATCAAATATATGTATGACCGACAGCTGAGTAACATCTTCCCAAATACTTTCATGGCATTGAGACTGTATTTGACTGTACCCATTGCCAGTTGTGAAGCAGAGCAATTATTCTCTAAGCTTGCCTTAATTTAAAAAAATAGTCTTTGGTTAAATATGGTAGAAATGAAGCTTAATGCTCTTGTTATCGTGTCAGTTGAATGGGATTTACTTCACACACTGTTGTTGAGGATACTATAACTGAATTTGCAGCATTTAAAGTTTGCAATATGCCAGTTTAATCATGCAGAATTTCACTTGACTCTTAATGTTTTCTGTGACCCAGGAAGTACATAACCTGTTCACTGTCTTCGATTTTCTCTTTGTGTTCCTTCAGTAATATATATGACCTGTTGATTGTCATAAGCTGGATACAGTACTTTTTTGCTTTCATTAATACCAAGACCCTGAAAAGGAGGCCTCCAAAAAACATTAGCCCTGGGCCTCCGATCTCCCAGAATCTCAGACTTTAAGGACACAAGGGACCAACATGATCATCTAGTCTGACCTCCTGCACATTGCAGGCCACAGAACCTCACTTACCCACTCCTGTAATAGACCCCTAACCTCTAGCTGAGTTACTGAGGTCCTCAAATAATGGTTTAAAGACTTCAAATTACAGAGAATTCACCATTTACACTAGTTTAAACCTGCAGTGACCCGGATCCCATGTTGCAGAGGAAGATGAACCCCCCGCCGCACCCCTCCAGGGTCTCAGCCAATCTAACCTGAGAGAAAATTCCTTCCCAACCCCAAATATGGCAATCAGTTAGATCCTGAGCACGTGGGCAAGGCAGATACCTGTGAAAGAATTCTCTGTAGTAACTCAGAGCCCTCGCCATCTAGTGTCCTGTCTCCAGCAGTTAGGGATTTTTGCTATTGGCAATCACCAATGGCATTAATCCAGCCCTATCCATTACACCATAACTTCTCTCTGATAACTCTGTTGGGTATGAATCTTATACTTCCTAATGTACTGACCCAATGGAGATGAAGATTCTTCAGACATCATATACAAAGGAGAACAATAAAAATACAGTATTTACATATTCTGATCCCTTTCTCCCAATAGCGTCTAGATAAGTAATATATAATGGGCCAGACTATTCTCAACTGCACTAGTATAAATCCACAGTAGCTTCACTGAAGTCAGTGGATTTACCTCAGGTTTATACTGGTGTAACAGAGAGCAGAATTTGTCTCAGTATCTCTTTCTAGCATTAATTGACCGGTATGAATCATACATAAAATCAAACTGCAGCAAGGAAAATTAGAATGTCAAGCATCAGTAAAGCTGCAGTTCTCCTAAATTCCACAAGATGGCAAGAACTGCTCAAGAAATCATCTTAAATCAACTCTGAAGGCCTGAATGTTTTTGTAGTTCTCTTCTGGCAAATGATTGCTTCATAAGGAGTTAAACGAAGCCACATTTTTTAATAAAACAGAAGAGCCCTGGCAAAGGCATATCAATAGTTGCTCATGGATTCTCTGGGGCAATGGAATGTTATGCCAGTGATTCAGCAGCAGTGACAAAAGATTGGGGGAATGTTTCATGTGGGAACAATCTCCAGTATTTGCTGTCGGGTAAGGAAAAAAGGACAAAAAGCGGACATAGGAAACAGTTATTGGCTTACACAAAGATTTTATTTTTTAATATCCCAGCTTGCAGACACACTGCCTGGAGCATTCCTTACATTGCTCGCAGCATGCAGACATGTGAAATCCAGGAGAACGCAGGCAGCTTGTCAAGGCAGAGAGATTTTATTTACCCCTTTTAGTTTACAGCCTACTTATCCTGGTACCATCCGTCTCCTTCCACGAGGACCTGACGTCAACACACTTGTCCATTAGATCACATTCCACACCAAGAATACTAGTTTTCAGCTGTGGATATTGTATTGTTGAATGTTAATTGATTAATTGTCAATTATTAATGTAGGTTAGTTGATGGCCCCATAAATGGTCCTGGTACTTCACAAAACAAAGATGAAGACAATGTTTTTTAAAAATTGAAAACAGACTTGAAACAACACCTGGAGCAACAGTTCAGATGTGGGAGGCACTTCAGGCTAATCTTGGTGTGGCCAGTTTAAGAAGGATTTGCATAAAAAGGAGAGGGAGGCTACTCAGTGAATTAGAGAAAAATTTCAAATGAATTTAGTGCTGCTGAATGGTGTGAGAACAGCTGTTTCAAAGACAAAACTTCTTTGCCAATGCATAGAATCCATCTAGCACAGGCAGTAGCAAGGGAAGCATTCCCAACTCTACCTGCCAGCATGTCTCAGCTGGGACCTGATAAGACCACTTGTATGAGGAGACATTTCAGGCTTCCTGGCCCATTCAGCTCTTGGCCTCTCTGTTGATAGAGCCAATAGAGGTACCCATTAGTAACAGAAGGTGGACAATTGTCCACTGGACCTCAGTTCTTCTTAGATGGGCCACCAAACAGCCCTCAGAGGGCAATAACTGTTCACTATCTAGTTTGCCTGGATGTAAATCTACGAATTTGAGAAATGAAAGGGTCTGCAGCTCATTATTAATCCTCTGAACCATCCGGTCTCTCTTTTCATGCCTTCTTTTACTTTTTTTTTTTTAATAATAGAGCTAGAGCCTTTGGCAGACATTCTGCACTATTTCATATTTTGCTTACTTAGATCTCAGGGTTGGGTTTTTTTCCTCCTTAGCTATAAATGTTTAAAAATTTATTGGGTTGTTTTTCTACGCTGCCCTTGGAATGTACATGCTTTAAATTCATCGATCTTCTGTATGCTGTGTGGTTTTATGTCTGGCTGTTACTGACTGGTATTTGTGTTCTCGTCAGGTTTGCTGGAACTAACTCATAGCTGTTACATTAACTGTTCCTGATTCATATATAATGGAGAGTTTTCTATTTGCCTGGTATTTTCCCCCTAGTGGCCAGATACTAAATTGGACATCTCCATTTACAAGTCTCCTATTCAGCTCTGTGTGTGTGTGTACATTTCCACTTACAAGTCTCCTATTCAGTTGTCTGTACGTGTCTGTGAGTGTGTGTGTGCGCACGAGCTGCACATTGCCCCACTAAAGATGTTAACTGGGACCCACATGCTCCGGAAGTGACATTTCTCTCCTAAAGGGGAGTTTCCTTTCAGCGGCACCAGGTCGAGTCTTACTAATCTTCTCTCTTTCTTTATAACTGGTTTGGGTCAGGGTTGACAATATATCCTCAGTAAGCCCCCAGCCAGGTAGGATGCCCACCTTTTCTTCTCTCACTACTGCCTGCCCTGAGCACTTCCCATACACATCAGTACACACTGGAGCGCAGTTTTTGTGGCTGCCTCTATCACTGCCTGGCAAAGCGGAAGGGAAAAGGCATATTTTTCCATCTCGCTGCAGTCCTTCCCTGCTACACAGTTCTCATCTGTGTAGCGAGAAGGATTAGGGCACAGTCATAGAGCTGGAGCCCTGTCTGGAGGTCTGAAACAAATCACTCCAGCGTGAGTAACAGAGCATCTTCTTATATGTGTTTTGCTGGGGGGCAGCAGCTCTTGGATAAAGTCTTAGCCAAATGATAACTAGAGCCTCAGACATGTCTGACTTTATTATAAAGGTGGTCTCAAGCCTCATTCAGATTGGATTTTGAATATCCCAAAATTCAAACATGTTCATAGCAGGACTGTTTTATGCAAAAATTGAATCCAAGCTTGAATTTCTGGGGAAAACAACCCTCCATAAAGCTAGACATTATTTGAAAATATGTGGCTACAGATACAGGTTCAGATTTCCAACAAACCATCCAAATGTGGGGAGTGTTTGGATCCATGGGTTTTGACCAAGTCCATCTCTAACCATACTAGTAATATTTTATTAACAATAGTAATGATAGAACTTATCTTTCATTATATGAGAGCTAAAAATAATCTATGATCCTTGACCCTACGAGTTGAGATCCAACTTCTGCAAATGCTTACAAGCATGCTTTACTCACATGAGTAGTGTTACCACTTGGAAAAGTGATAAAAGGATAGAAGCCTTAGTTTTTAACTTGGACAAAAAACAGAAGATGGGGTACCAGTTCAGATTTGGAAAGCACTAGGGACATCCTGAATGAAGAGATGATCAGCAGAAGGGTACACCAAAGAAGTGGGCCTGAAGGAGGGACCACAGGGATGGGAGGGGGCACTTGGGAGAAAGGAACTTTAAATCCATTCCAAGTTGAAGAGGCAGAATTAAAGAAATTGCACAGCTGAGAGCCAGGATTAGAAATGAAGGGTGTTGTGCAGGGAGAGGTTTGACAGGGGACTCTACAGCCTGGGGGAGAGGGAGTTCAATTCTTATTCAATTTATAATCTGGGTTTGGTGAGGGTCACTTGGCAAACTTTCCATTCTATTTGTTTTCTTCCTCTGTATTTTTTAAATATATAAACCAACAAAATGACAGTTTTCAAAAGTAAATCTATCTCCTGTTATGGAGGTTTCATACATGCAAAGACTTCCTCCCTCCTGATGTGTTTCCTGAAAGTTGCTCCTGGCTATATTGACACTAATCTATTTCAGTGATAGTGTTTCATGAAGCACCAAGTATACTCTTGGCAGCTGGACTGTTTGTGCATCTGGTTGTAATAAAGAGTTAGGCTCCAGCTGATGCAGTGGCTCTGCACACTGAACCGCCAGGCGCTGGCTGGTCAGTTTTTTTTCCTGCAGCTTGAGTTCAAATCCCAGCAGCAAGCTGGATGCTGAATACAGAACAAGTCTCTCAGTCAAGAGAGCCAGGCCACAGAGAGAGAGAGAGAGGGAGGGAGGGAGGGAGGAAGGGCTGCCAGGAGCTGATTGGAGGTTCATTCTTCTGTAGAAGATTCTCAAATGAATTAAGTGATCACCTGAAGGAGGGGGAGACACCCACAGAATGGAATAAGACAGTATTCCACAAGGGGTGAGGCAGGTAGGACAAGAGAGGAAAAACAACTCCCAAGCAGCGTGGGAGAAAAGAAAGAGGTACCCTTGTGACGAGTTCGGTCACAGAGACCCCCTTGGGACTGTCACCTGATGTGCTGAAACTACCTCTGAGCCCATTTTCTTTGCCAGGTTGGGACTCCAGAACCCTGTCTTGTTGAGCCAGACATGCTAGCCTGCTGTAACACAGACCCAGGGTCTGAACCATGCCCCCAAAGCTGCAAACTTAACTGAAAACAGCTCAGCAAGTACTCCTATCTCCAGCACCCAGACAGCCAGTTCCCAATGGGATCCAACCCCAAAATAAATCTGTTTTACTCTGTATAAAGCTTATACAGGGTAAACTCATAAATTGTCCACCCTCTACAACACTGATAGAGAGATATGCACAGCTGTTTACTCCCCCAGGTATTAATCACTTACTCTGGGTTCATTAATAAACAAAAGTGAATTTATTAAGTATAAAAAGTAGGATTTAAGTGGTTTCAAGTGATAACAGACAGAACAAAGTAAGTTACCAAGCAAAATAAAACAAAACATGCAAGTCTAAGGTTAATACATTAAGAAACTGAATACAGATAAATCTCAACCTCAGAGATGTTCCAATAAGCTTCTTTCACAGACTAGACTCCTTCCTAGTCTGGGCCCAATCCTTCCCCCTGGTACAGTTCTTGTTAGTTTCAGCTCAGGTGGTAACTAGGGGATTTCTCATGACTGGCAGCCCCCTTTGTTCTGTTCCGTCCCCTTTGATAGTTTTGGCACAAGGCAGGAATCTTTTGTCTCTCTGGGTCCTCACTCCTCTTTCTGAATGGAAAAGCACCAGGTTTAAGATGGATTCCAGTTCAGGTGGCATGATCATATGTCACTGTAAGACCTCCTTCTTCATTACCTAGTAGCTGAAAGACAGGTACATAGGAAGGCTTGCGGGTAAACAAATCCATTCACAGTTCATTGCTTCTGAAGCACCCTTAATGGCTTCCACTTAACATGTATACATCAATAACACAAGTTTATATCTTATTCTCCTAACTCCAGACATAGAAATAATGCATGCAAACAAATAGGTTGAACACACTCAGTAGATCATAAGCTTTGTAATGATACCTTACAAGAGACCTTTTGCATGAAGCATATTCCAGGTGCATGATATTCACACTTATAAACATATTTCCATAAAACATATGGAGTGCAATGTCACAACCCTCATGAGAGGGAGAGAAGAGAGTGAGAAAGACATCCACAGGAGCATGGGGGCAGGGGAATGAATGGACACAGAGCTTCAAGGGTGGGAGTGCAGTATGGATTATTTATTAAATATAAGGTGGAATTCACCCTGGATAGAGGGCTACTTAAGCCTTTATCTTGAGTACTTAAGCCTTTGCTTAAGATCCAGCTGTGAAAAAGGGCCGTAAACCTGCCTTCAGTGGACAGGTGAGGAATCCACCATCAGAGGCAGAAATTCCTGGCTGATGTAGAGCTGGTGTAGCACAAGGTACACCCCCATGGGGGCATGTCAAAAGTGTGCTGGGATAGGCTGATCAGATAGCAAGTGTCAAAAATCAGGACAGGAGGTAGGGGATAATAGGTGTCTATGTGAGAAAAAGACCCAAAAATCGGGACTGTCCCTATGAAATTGGGACATCTGGTCACCCTAGCTGGGGAGGTGGCAAGAATACATTGCACTCCAGCAGTCCCTAGCTGACAGAACGACCCCTAGGGGACAGTATCAGGTGGTGAAAGTTAGAGAATTACAAGGATTGCTCTAACTTCCCCTGGAAATCAAGGCAGCCCAGGGCAGCCTCTGGGACTGAAAAAGCACAGAGACTTAGAGCCACTTTTTCCCCCTCCCTCAGATCCTGTACTAAACACAGCTTGTCCAGGCCCAAGTATTGTTCCATTGACGCATTGTCTGCATCAGGTTTGTATTGAAGTGAGGGCAGAAACTGGTTCTTAATTAACACTCACAGAAACCAGCTCACTTTCCTATAGGCATATTGGCTCTTCAGGGCTCACAGATGTAAAACATAGTAAAAATCTTCATTTAACCATTATTTGAGCAGATATAACTCTTAGGACACCTGCAGGAAATGGATGCATTGAGTAGGAAAATGTCATTTTTACATTGCTATTCTTTAGTGTTGAGCCAAGTAGATCAGATTGAGCCTAAACTCCTTAGTTACACCATGTAATATTTACAACAGTTACAAGTCTGTGGACAAGTCTTCTTTATCAACCTCAGCACAAGGTGGCAGTGTATCAACACAAATAGGCTATTAAACCATTTTGCCCTATATCTCCCTGATCCACACAAACTCCATTTTAGAGTCACATTTGCCTTACTACAACTCCACAAGTCAAGGGTTACTTCTCCTTTAATCCTTTACATTGGGGTGCTAGATTAGCACACAGAGATTATAGTAAGGTTGTTTATTATGCAGAAATGAAGCCCGTACTAATTTAAACCTCTTGGCACTATTCAACGTTTTTCTCCAAGACTCTGTCCCATATTTGGCCTTTGTCTAGCTGACAGGAATGCAGTCTTTTTTAAAGTGATAGTCAGTTAGTTTAATACCAAAATGTAGGATTTTAAGAACAAAGCCAAAAATGTTGACTAATATCTTCTATTCACTTCCTCATAACTTTCAAAAACATTCTCTTTTGGGCTGAAATTTTCCATGTTTGGTCTTTGTCCAAATGTGAATTTTTGAACACTTTCAGCCAGTTGTGTTGACTCAATTTTTAATTACATGAGGCTGAAACATAGCTCTAGTCCTAAAAATAGGAAAGAATGTCCATATTTTCTTACAGATAACTCAGAACTATCTGAAGGCTGAAAGTTCTAGAAGTAAAACTGGCACCTTCTTCCCCCACATACTTGCTGCCTGTGTATACTCAGAGTTATGTCTGCTTATTAACAGACAAAAATCAGTTTATACTCTTTGTTATTCCTGTTAGCCCTGCACAGCCAACACAGCTATAGGAAAGTGAGCTGGCTTCTGTTCTGCCTCAGACAAAGTTATCAACTAAGGCTGGGATTTTCAAGAGCACTTAAAGGAGATGAGCACCTAACGTCCCTTGACTTGCAATGAACATGGAGTGGTAAAGGTACTGTCAGGCACTTTTTAAAATCCCACCCTAAATTCCAGCTGCTGATTGTATTGTTGGTGATGCACAACCCAGAAAAACCCAGCTTGACTGTAAGGTTGCAGGTAGAGCTCCCAGCACAGATAGTTAATTAAAACTGAGCAATCTGGAAATCATGTCAAGACCAATGAGGAACGCTAAGATACCATTCTGACAAATCCAAAGTCCTCACCTTACATTATGACTCTTTGAGAATGCAGTCTGGAGCACAAACAGAGCCACTGTAGAATCTGATGAGAGTTTTGCTGGTATAAGGACAAAACTCTTCTGTCTTCAAGTATGGATACACAAGAGGGAGATTGACAGCTCCCTATGAAGGTCCATATATGGAAGAGTGTGCAAGGGGCCAGATTCACAAAGGGACTTACATGTTGTGACACTCACCATTGTAACATTTAACTGTTAGGCACCTAGAAACTCACTGGGATTCACAAAGCCTGAACTAGGCACTCAGGCTTCCTACAGAATGAATGTAGGGAGATAGGTGCTTAAGAATGGGACTAACGACAGCCAGCATGCTAGGCAGCACCCTGCCTAAGCTAGCCAATGAGAGACACCAAGGAGATGCATGCGCGCTAAGCCCCTCAGGGAGTTTGGTGCCTCTCTCAGATTGGGATTCTTATCTGTGAACCCTCTTGGACTCAGGCGCTGAAGGTCTTTCTTGCAAGAAGCCAGGGGAAGGAGTGGGAAGGACAGCTCCCTGAAAACTTATAGCCCAGTGGTTCGGCTACTCACTTGGGGTGCAGGAGACCCTCCCCTTACCACAACTAGAAGGGATTTAAACAGGGATCTCAAACTTTCTTAGGTGAGTGCCCTGACTGCTGAGCTATGGGATATTCTGATGTGAGGCTCCCTCAATCTCTCCTGTTGAAACCGTTCACTTTGGATTAAAACAAGTAGAGTGACTAGGCCAGCTAGAGATAGACAGCAAGCATGAGAACGACTCTGTAACCTGGTTGTTCGAGCGCTCAGCCAGGACGTGGGAGACCCAGGATCCAGTCTCCGTACTTCAATAACTGTTTGTTTATCTAAGTGGAACAGCTTCAACAGGAGAGATTGAGAGAACCTCACCCCAGGATATCCCATATATCAGTGGTTACAGCACCTCAGTAGAGAGGTGGCAGATCCCTATTCAAGTCTCTTCTCAGGCAGAGGAAGGAGTTGAACCAGGAGTCTCCCACATCCCAGGTGAGTACCTTAACACCACTAGGCTAGAAGTTATCAGGCAGCTCCTGGCTCATTTTGTGAGGAGTTAGGCATGCTCAGGCAAGTTAGGCAGAGGATCACCTCTTTTCCCCTGATTTGCGATTGGCACTAGGGATTTGGTGTCTGGATACCTAGAGTAAGGCAGCAGTGCATGTGCCCACAAGCAGAAACATAGGCACCTAGGGAATTGTTACTGCAAAAATGTAAGTCCTGAGTGAGTTTAGGCACCTAGAGGGTTAGGTGGCAGCCAAGCAGGAGTTTTGTGAATATCAGTGGTGCCTAAATCAGGGACTTAAGCATCTAAAGTGGCAGCCCCCTAAGTCTCATTATGTATCTAGCCCACAGAACCTCCCTACCCCTGGGAAAGCAAACACATGGAAGGACTCCCTGCTGGTGCATCCCCTCATCACTGGTGTAGCATAACAGCTCTTTCCCCGCTACAACCCCCGACTACAGCTGGTCTGGCCCTGTGGTGGTTATTCTTCTCAACTTGGGCCTCCCAACAGATCCCATTTTAGTCTCATTCCTTCCAGGATAACAAACCTAATATCCCTGCATCTGGTCCTCAGCCCCATGGTCCTCTCACCTTTCTCTCAGGGTTTTAAATCATCCATCTCCCCTAATGTCATGGGCTTCATGTCACCTTCCCAGTGGCTGGTAGAGGAACCCAGGGCCACCTTCAAGATTGGTTCCAGTCCAGGGACCCAAAGACAAGCAGTTAGAGTCTGCCCTGTCAGACACTTTGCCACTGCATCCAGGGACTTCTTCCTATCATTAGCCTTTCTTCAGGCCTTTCCCCCAGCTCCTTCCTGGCATATTTGAAATGAGCAACACCTCCTCAGGCTTCTCCCAGGAGGTCCAGTTCCTACCCTTGTGACAGGGTCAGCCATAAGTAACGTTGCCAATTTTGGTTGGTTGCATTCCTGGAGATTTCATCACATGACATAATCTTTAATTAAAAGCTTGATCTTTAATTCCTGGAGGGTTGGCAACCCTAGCCATAGGTGCTTGTTCCAATCCTATGGATTCCAGGTATCTCCTCTCCCCCACCCCCGCAGGCTTCCTCTTCTCCCTGCAAGAGCCTTCCTGTACCCCACCAATTTCTCTACTACCAGGAGAGCAACTGCATAGTCCTTCAATCTCTCCTTGAAGCTCTTTTCTGCTCCAGATTGCCTTGCTTCATAGCACCACCAGTCTTCCCTCTCTGGACTTCATCTTAAATTAGACCTGGCCTCCCTCCAGGTGTGACCGGGGTAGGCTGAGAAGCCAACTTACACATTAACCCTTTCACCACATGGAGGGGTAGACACCCCATCACAGATTGTCAAAATTGCAGTCCCCACACTTGGGGGAGCATAGAGTCTGCTTCCTTGTGGCTTTTGACACTTATTAATGTATATCCAATAAGACTATTTCTGGACTATTCAATGTGAGTGAACATGACACACTTTGGATCTTGTGTGTAAATAAATTTTATCAAAATCTAAGACCAACAGAAATGTTTCCAAGAACTATTTTTTTTTTAAATCCAGTGAAAACGTTTTTGTTTTTAACCAGTAAGCATTCCCCGGCAATATTTGCAACCCAAATGCTGCAGTGTTCAATTAGGGCATGAAAGGGAAAATCGATTATAACCAAATGAAACCAATTAGTCTATTCTTGTCTGGACTGAAAAAAAAACCAGCAAAAAGTAAATAAACATTGGGGCAAACCTTGAAGTCCTTAGATTTTTATTGGGGGCACGTCTGCACTTGCAAAGTTACATTGCCGGTAGTTACAGCACCGCTCAGAGAGCACCGAAGGAAAACAGCTGTTGTGTGTTCACACTGACAGCTGCTGCACAATAGCAAGTTCACACTTGCGGCACTTGCGGTGCTATTCGTAGCGGTGCACTCTGGGCAGCTATCCCACAGAGCACCTCTTTCTCTTTTGCCGCTAAGATTTGTGGGAAGGCGAAGGGGGTTGCGGGGCATCCTGGGTCCAGTCCCAATGCCCTGTGATGCATTGTTTCGCATCTCAGCAATCCCTGTGCTTCCATCCACATTTGGCACCATCTTTCAATGGTTTGTGTATTGCACGTTCTGCCCTGCCTCTTTCGGGCTGCAGGAATGGATCCCAAGGTGTTGATCAGTATGCTGCTTGCACTGACCAACACCCATCACGGCAAAGTGGCATGGGAAAGTTACCATCAATGGGGCAAGAAACAAAGCAGCTCTGACAAGGAACCTGCGGCAGCAGATTGCCCAGTATCTCTATGAGAGTTTCCTGGAGATCTCTGAGGGAGATTCCCATGAAGTGAGGAATGTATCAACAGCCTGTTCCGCCGCTCAGACTAGGCATTAGGTGGGTGACAAGCCTGCTTCCTGCAACCCTCCTGCCCACAATAACTCGCTTCTGCAATTCCCAAAATCATCCATTTACCAGGGGCCTCCTCTCCTGTTCGTGCTTCGCCGACTCCTGTGACTGGCTAGGCTCCTCCAGGGTAGAGAAGAGCTCCTGACTGCATGCATCTCTGGCCTCTGAGTCCCCCTCCTCCTCTTCGTCCAAGATTGCCTCCTCCTGCTTTGGTCCACTCTCAGCTGGCACATGAGCCAATGAAGTATCCACAGAGTCCTTCGCAGCGGACGTGGGGTCGCCACCGAGTATCACGTCCAGCTCTTTGTACAACTGGCAGCTCGTGGGCACAGCACCGGAGCGGCGGTGGTAGGTATCTTGTGGTAGGCATTCCACAGCTCCGTCACTTTGACCCTGCACTGCAATGTGACCCGGTCATGGCCCCTTTCTATCATGCATCTAGATATCTGTCCGTAAGTATCATAATTCTGACGGCTGGAGCGCAGCTGTGACTGCACTGCCTCCTCTCCCCAAATGCTGATGAGGTCCAGCAGCTCGGCATTGCTCCAAGCAGGGGATCACATGGCCACCTCGAAAGATGCGCTGAGACCACTGGATGCATCACCGAGCAAACAGGAAGGGGACTTTCAAATTTGCAAAGGAATGTACGGGGTGGGGCTGACGGTTAGTCACCTGAGGGCAGGGCAGTAGAATTCAAACCGATAACCAGAGAGGTGAGAACAGGCATTGTGGGACACCTCCCGGAGGACAATTGCAGCACTGTAATCATCACTGTGTCTACACTGGCACCGCAGCGCTATGGCCCCAGCGCAGAAAGCTGTATGCCTCTTGTCGGGGTGGGTTTTTTAGAGCGCTGCATCTGCGCAGTTTCTGCGCACTAAGTGGCTTGGCAGTGAGTACATATTGGGACTTACAGCGCTCAAAGCTGCTTTACCACACAGAAACTTGCCAGTGTAGACAGGGTCTTAGAGACCGATCCTGCTAAATACTACCTTACACCATGATTTCATTAACATCACTTATGGGAACAAGCTGCTATTCAGCATGGCCAAAGCAATCAGAATCTGCCCCAGAGCCCATATTCAGGCTAAATTCTCACTGATTTTCAATACGAATTTTCCTGAGAAAGGACTGAATAAAAGCAAATTAAGGATAAGGATTTGGCCAAAGAAATATTGTGTGAACAGCTTTTGGGGAAAATAACCCTGTATAGAGAAAGAATGAAGATTTAGAGAAAGGGAGAGCAAGCGAGGAATGGACAAAAAAGGGATAAAGCGGAAAGGGACTCCATCCAATATAGGCAGAACTTGGCCTATTGTTCCATGACACAAGCACTGGTGAGATGCCAATCAATGGGACTCTCAGCACAAATATATACATAACAGTTTAGCCAATCACAATGGAGTGTGTATATGTGTAACAGTGAGTGGTTTTGTCTGATGAGGAAAAGACACAAAACTGGAGATAATGAAGATATCAGGTCAGGATTATTGGACACAGTCTGGCCTTTTCTTATGCCTCAAACTTCGTAAGTTCTCCTAGGAAAATTCTCATAAAGTGTTTGACCATAAAAATTCCAGACTTTACTGTTGGCATAATTGATCTCAGAAATGTCACCACAGAAGGAGACAGAGGAGTATTCATGTGAGACATACTAATCTTGGAGAGGAGCCAAATGTAATATATAGTCTTTCCTTCTCAGAAAACCATGCATGGTGTTTTTGGAATGGGCTTAAGCTTTTAAAACCTGTTATCCAACATCCAATACATTTAAGGTAAAAAGCTTTCAAGCACATAGTAAAAATGCATCTGAATATGCTGGAATTTTATCTGTCTGGTTTTCAAAAGTTAATTGGTTTATGATGCTGTCTTATTTAAAGAAAGAGGAAAAACAAGGAAATTCTTTTTAAAAATTGAACTCATCAAAGGATTCTGTCAGATTCAAAATCATGGATCAAATTCCCAGCTGGCATAAGTGGAGCAGTGCCCATTTAAGTGAGTTATTTGGGGCTTACAGAAGTATTTTGCCTTACTTGAGTTACTGCTAACACCTTAGATTATTACAATGGTAAGAATTTTTAAAATCAATTTACCTTTTACCATTTATGCTGTTTATTTTTTACATTTTTTTCCTTTTGGACAGTGGGGACAAATCAGTTTCAGTTTCTAATCAACTTTCTCCATTGTGGCCTCCTGGCATCTTTATTTACTTCCCCCTCCGTCCAAACTCTCATGCCAAGAATTTTATTTCCCCTCTTTTTTAATTCCGTCACTAGCTACCTTTCTTTTGCCACATGAAGTTGAAGTTCCTCATCCTTTCTTTGATGGCCTTACTTCACTTCAATTATTGCTATTATTATACTTTGTAGTAGAGAAGGCCCTGGAGGCCAGAACCAAGATGAGAGTCCCATTGCATTACATTGTAATACATAGGTGGGTGAGGCAATATCTTTGGAACAATTTTTGTCAGTGAAATATGGACCAACTTTTGTTAGCAAAAGAGACAAGCTTTCACACTTACCTTATCTCTCTAATAACCTGAGACCAACACGGTTCCAACACTGCAAAGTGTAACATGCAGTTCAAGGTTACAAAGAAAAGATGTTAAAAGGAAGCAATATCATTCCCATCATACAGAAGGGAAAGCCAGCACAAATGCCCATTGAGATTGAGTGACTTGCCCAAAGGCACAGAAACTGAACTCCCAGTTCTCCCTATGCCCCTAACTCATACTCTATGCTTCTCTCACAACTCCCTTCATCACCTTTCACACTTGGTTTCACACCACATCTTTCACACAGCATCCTACCCACTTTTCAACTATCCAGATATTTCTTTCTTTCTTCCTTCATACTTGTTCTGTGAAACTAACTAGGTGTGTGCTCTTTTCCAATTGCTATTTGGTGTATCTTATGTGACTAGTAAATCCAAAAAATTACATTAAAAGGAATGTCAAGGTTGAAAAATCAGGCACTCAAAAATTAGGAAATGCAAGAATTAAGGTTGCCCAGGAAAGCTTAATTTGGCTTCCTGGTGAATATCCATGACAAAATTTTTACTTACATAATCAGATAATTTTTTTCCCACAAGACCCCTGCCTCATTGAGTGAAAGGGTAGTTATTCAATACATAATTTTTTATCCTTATCATTTAATGACTGATCCTATGTTATTTATTACATGCCATCCAAATGCTGCACTGAATACCAAATTATTAATTTCCTCCTGGGCTTTTCTATGAGCCAATCATCGTACTTTCTTAGTTCTTTACAAATACATTTCATTCCAGAATACCCCTGCAAGATGAAGTTGTGTTATTGCTCCCTTTTTACACATTGGGAACTGAGGCGCAGAAATTAAAATCAGAACTGTCAGAAATGTCGAGTAGTTTTGGGTGCCCAATCTGAGACACGGAGGGCCTGATTTTTCAGAATACTTAGTATTTTACAGCACTTCATATATTCAGAGCACAGCTCAGTTGCAGCTGGGAGTGCTCAGCACTTCTGCAAATCAGACTCCAAGTTTCTTAGACTGAGTAGCCAGAAAATGAGGAACTCACAGTGGCCGCCTATGAAAACTTTTATATACGTGATTTGTCCATCACCACATAGTGATTCGCATTGCTTATACTGCATGAGCTAGACTAAACTGTTTGTGGTTTGAGCCCCATCTGTCATGTACTTGAAAATGTCTGGTTTCAGAGTAGCAGCCGTCTTAGTCTGTATCCGCAAAAAGAAAAGGAGTACTTGTGGCACCTTAGAGACTAACTAATTTATTAGAGCATAAGCTTTTGTGAGCTACAGCTCACTTCGTCAGATGCATGCAGTGGAAAATACAGTGGGGAGATTTTATATACACAGAGAACATGAAACAATGGGTGTTACCATACACACTGTAACGAAAGTGATCAGGTAAGGTGAGATATTACCAGCAGGAGAGCGGGGGGATGGGGGAAAAAACAAAAACAAAAACCTTTCGTAGTGATAATCAAGGTGGGCCATTTCCAGCAGTTGACAAGAACGTGTGAGGAATAGTAGCGGGGGGGAGGAGGGCGGGAGAATAAACATGTGGAAATAGTTTTACTTTGTGTAATGACACATCCACTCCCCCAGACTGGGAGTGGATATGTCATTACACAAAGTAAAACTATTTGGGAGTGGATGTGTCATTACACAAAGTAAAACTATTTCCCCATGTTTATTCTTCTCCCCTCCTCTCCTCCCCGCTACTGATCCTCACACGTTCTTCTCAACTGCTGGAAATGGCCCACCTTGATTATCACTACGAAAGGTTGGGGGTTTTTTTCCCCCATGCCCTGCTCTCCTGCTGGTAATAGCTCACCTTACCTGATCACTCTCGTTACAGTGTGTATGGTAACACCCATTCTTTCATGTCCTCTATGTATATAAATCTCCCCACTGTATTTTCCACTGCATGCATCCAATGAAGTGAGCTGTAGCTCATGAAAGCTTATGCTCAAATAAATATGTTAGTCTCTAAGGTGCCACAAGTACTCTTTTTCTTTTTGAACATATCTGTGTACCCTTACATCTACACTTCATATACATCAAGATGCTATTATGTGTGGATTGACAACACCAAAGGGGAATGTTGAAAGTGATGCTATTGAGTTAAAAATTATATTTAAAAAAACCCAAAACTTATTTACTTATATTATACAAGCCCCTTAGATTATTAAAATAAAAATCTTAATTTGACTTTTACCATAGCTACTATTTGCTTGCTTTTCTTATTTTTCTCAGCTTGGGCAGCAATAAACTATGTAGTTAGCTTCTCTGCCCTGTCCATCCTCTTCTGTCATTTCATGCTCTAGTATCTGCTCTGCAAAATGGTACAGACCCAATAAGGACATATGGCCAGACACTAAGGGCCTGATCCCACTTAAGTCAATAGAAAGCTACCCATTGACTTCAATGGGTTTTGGATCAGATCCTAACAGTTACCAATACGGAACTCCACCAGTGAATCAGGGAAAGGCTTGCTGAAGGAGAACAAAAGAAACCTGTCCTCAGGAAATATTGCCTGCCTACACCCAGGCTTCTCACAAGGTTAAAGGTGGAATTGTTTGCCTAAATTGTATGCGACATCTCACATGAGCATCTTTGAACTGTTAAATTCAGGTAGACTGCAGCTGGTGCCTGCCAATTGTTTGGTGGCCATGACTCACTGAGTGACAAACATCCTGGACATCATGCTACATTGTCCTTTCTTCCTCTGCAGCTTCCCATCTGGAGTCTCGAGAACAATGATTCTGGTGAAAGAAATCCCTTGATTCCTGAGCAGTGCAGGACTAGGCACTTCTTGACCAAACACCTTGAGATGCAAGCATGAGTGCATGTATTGTTGGACTGCTGAGCACTTCAAGAGCAAGACTGAGAGCTGAGTGTGAATGTATGAAGTAGTGTACAATGTTGTATGTGCTTCAGGATAATGAAGAGTTCATTGGCAAAGAATTTGGGAAAGTGTCTGCACTATGCTCAGGAAAAAACTGGCTTGCACAATATAAAATATAGAGAGGCACACGGAGGTTGATGGGTATTGTAAACAGAAGAGGAAAAGGAAGACACAGAGATACCCAAAAGGGAAGGAAAACCACACAGTGACAGTATCAAACAAGTACTCATTTCTGCAGAATCTTGAAGGTGAGAAAATATTGTGGGTAGTGAAGAAAAACATCAGACATTGTGCACCAATCTCTTCACAGGAACTTGGGAGGAGCCAGTAGCCTTGATCCATACTGGAGTCAATGTGTTACCAGGAAAGAAAAACTTACAAACCAGGGCCTCTATTCTGTAGACAGCTGAGAGTCTCCTGAGGAGTGGTACTTCCCCAATAACCCTTGTTATCTTTACTGGGAGTTGAGGGTGCTCTGTACCTTTGCCAGAGATATTCAGTACCTCACTGGATCCATTCTCTGATTTGGGGATATTAGGAAACCAGCTGACTAAAGAACTATTTCCTAGAAATGCTAGCAGTGCATAGCTCATTGCCAAAGAAATGGTAGCAAACTGAGATCCTGAATGTGAGGCTGAAAAGTGGGTGCAAACAGGAGTTGTTTAGGATGGTGGGACCCTTAAGGCTCCTTTTAGAACAAATGCAATAGATATACATAGTCCCCAGACACAGCTGTGTAGAACTATGGAGTGGGCAATATCGTGCCAAGAACAGTATACGATAGTGGTCTCCAAACTGTGGGGTGTGCCCTCCCCAGGGGGTGCAAAGGAACATTCGGGGACGGGGGGTGGCAGGGCCCAGACCAGCCCCTATGGGGGGTGAGGAGGGAGCATCATACTTCCAGCCCTACTCCACCCCCAGCCTTGCTCCTCCCCCAACTCCATTCAACCCCCATTCCTGCTTTGTCTCCAGACCTGGGCCAGCCCGCATTGGGAGCAGGGAGGGAGAACCACACTTCCAGCCCTGCTCCACCCCAAGACCAATTCCACCCCCAGCCTCACTCTTCCCCCAACCCCGTTCAGCCCCCAGTCCAGCTCCACTTTCAGGCCCAGCTCTGCCTCCAGGCCTGCTTCACCCTAACCCCTGCCCTGCCCTCGTTCCCTCTCTGCCCCCAGACCAGCTTCACCCGAGCCCCAGCCTTCCCCCATCCCTAGTTCCACCCCAGCTCTGCTGCTGAGACAGCCTTGTCTGTGCAGTAATGGAAGGAGGTTGTGGACAAATTCCATTAATGGTAACGGGGGGTGGGGGGGCATGAGTGGAAAAGTTTATGCACCACTGGTATAAAAGCTGAATTACTGTACAGTTACTTTGTTTTCTCTAGACTTCCATCCTGTCATTTTAGGTGTAGATTTGCCCCTGCTCCTAAAGCATGGTGCGTTATCCTGAGGGGAGCTTTTAGGGAGCTGTCAGGGTTGATATACTGTAATTACTGAGCCAAATGTAAATCTCTGGGACTTAATCAGTGGGGTGACACAAGTATAACTGAAGTAGAGTTTGTGTGACTGTCAGTGATTGTTAATAACTGTTTATTTCACAGTAGTGCCCAAGTTGTCCTAGCCAGTTCTATTGAGTGAGTATATGTGGAAAGCTTCCAGAGGAAGGAAGAAGCTGCTAAAACAAGCAAATGAGTGAACAGATGGAAAATAAACAGTAACAAAGAGACATAAGGCATAGCGAGGAAAAAGGAAGAATGTTAACAGAGACAAAAACAAAGTAGAGGAATTTAAACAGAAAGCAATAAAATAGCTTCCATGTGGAAATTTCCAATTTGTATCTGTGTAAATAAAAGAAGTCTGACAAAAATACAAGAACGAGAAATCTCTGCCTATGGAGGAGCTTCAGTCATCACGGGATCACGAAACATGGCTGAAAAACCAAATCTGTGGACACTAATGTCTTGATCCTTCAGTCTTTACTGGATGAGTACTCCTATTGATTTCGATAGGAAGGATGGGGGCCTGAATATTGAGGTATATAGGTGATTTAGTAGGTACATGAGTGAACAGAAGAGGGCAGCGGAGCTTTAAATGTACAGGAAGATCTAATAATGAGATGGAGACTTGGGAAAGCTACAAGCAGACTCCAGGTCAATCTGGAGTCCATTGATAGTGGGAACTAGCTAACATTTACCTGTTCAGAAGGAATACCAAGCAGAAGTTTTTTTAAAAACAATCTGTGAACAGAGCCCGGTAATGGTAGTAATAAGATATTTCAGCTACTGATTTTCCTCTGTGAGAATCTAACACACAGCAGTATGCAGAGCTACTGGTAGCTAATCACAATGGCATAAAATTATTCAATTATATAGCATGCCTCATGCAAAGACTTCAAATCAATGAAGTGTCCCTGCATCCTTGTGAGATAGGAGAACCTATTTCACACAGTAAATCAACAGCAGATTCAGAAATAGAACCAAGGAATCCCAGTTCCCAGTTCCCTACACAAACCGCTAAACCAGAGGGAGAAAATCTGCACATGCACAGTGGCCCAGGTTAATGGTTTAGGAATTTTCAGAATATTTATTTTACATACCAGAAGAGCAGACTAAGTCCTTAATATGGATTGCTACCTAGAATTATTTCAAGTGACTATTATGAGCTGTTTAAATATATAAAAGCATCTTAAACCATTGAACCAAAGTATGGCCTTACTTACATTGATGGAATCTGTTACTTAGTGTAACAGAGGACAGAATTTAACTTTTAGTTCCCTCCTCTCTCACCACTTGCTGTTAGAGGCTGTCATGGATTCATTAATCTGAGATGTTCTAGGCTTCGTGGGCTGGAACCCCTGTGACATGAACACTTTAAAGCACAGTAGTATATAAAACAGTGTGTTGGAGAAATTCTCACAAAGATTATTATTATCACTTAAACTATGCTCTGCTTTCTCCTTGATTCTGTGTTATGGCTGATACATGCTTTGAAGGTCCAGCAGAAAATGAGAAATTTCTCATTAGAATAGAGGATTCCATTATTACATTAGCCAGTCCATAGAATGTACCTAATTTTGCAACACTGTACATTTTAAAATCCATCTAATAATCTGTAGCGAACAAGTGGCATTTTAAAGGAGGGAAATGGTGCATTTGATTCTGAGCTGAGTAATTACATTGAATCATTTTGCATTCTAAATGTTACATAGAAATCATTTTGAACGTCAGACAATGTATTTAATAACTCCGTTATATTTCTAGAGATGGGCTGAGGAAGGTGAATTTGTGTTTTGGGAAGCTTTGTCAGTGGGAAGTTCAGGGTACATGTTGGTTTATTGCTTGGCCTCTCTGCAGAGATTAATTAGGTGTGAATTCTGGTGGTGCTTTTTGTGAGATGGAACACTTGTTCCCAGGGAACAAGAACGAAACCACCAGATTCATTTCACTGAGGCTACCACATATCCATTAGGTAGCAACAACTTATTTCACTACTTAGACATGGGCTGGGTTTGAACTGGAAAACCAGAGGTGAAAAGTTCTATAGCCCCTTATCAACCCCATAGAAATACATTTCCCCCACGCCCTCACTTTCATCAGCACTAAATTTACTATTTAAAAAAAAAAGCATACTTTTGAGGAAACACAGAAATGCCCTGAATGTTTGTTCAGGGAGATGACACACCATCCTTTTTCCAGCATCTGGTTATCCACGAATGACTGACAAACCTTTAGTAGCTTTGTTGACTCACTGAAAGCCAAGATATCTACACTGAAGGGAACCTATGATAAAAAGACAAGTTTGTACTTCAGGGCAGTTTGAATAAAATTCAAAACGAGAGAGAGGAGGGGAGATGGGCATCTGCATTTGTTGTTTGATGCACCAAAAGTATTGACTACCTTTCTATCCAGACTTCTAGTTGTAGCTGACCTCCAGAGCTTTAGACTCTATGTATAAATGGGAAGAGGTCAAAGTATCTGCTGTTCATAGACAAGTACTCTCTCTGGCAGGGTGTAGCAGGGTGGACTCACCCCTCACACCTGGACTTGGCATAGCAACTCTTTCCTCATCTAGCATTTCTGTCAACAGCTGCTCTGGTCTTACAGTGGTCTGCTTCTGGACAGGTTACACTTAAGTTCCATCCCTTTCAGGGTAACCAAGAGCCCAACAAATAATAGTCCAGTGTCCTTACAAATGGCCTTCAGCCCCAACGCTGGGCACTGTGGTCCCCTGGCTCTTCTCTCAGGGCTCTGAGTCCTCCTTATACCTTTCTTATGAGCCTCACATCACCTTCCCCAGTGGCTGTTAGGGGAACCCAGGCTCACCCTCTACACTAGGTTCCAATCTAGGGATGAGCAACCAAGGTCTGCTCTGTCAGATTCCTTCCTGCTGCCTCCCTAGACTTCTTCCTACCATAGACTGGCATCTCCCACAGATTCACTAGGTTCAATTCATCCTTCTCTCAGGGCCAGGACTCATGGGGCTTTCTCCCTGGAATCCCCCAACAAAATGCTAAACTAACAGTAGAAATATAAACCAACTTTTCCCTCCTTAGGCTTGATCTTTCATCTCTCTTTGTTCCTCATTTGATCACTTCCCAGGGCTCTCCCCCTGGAAGTCCAGATCCTGCCCTTTTAGCATGGTTCCTCACCACCAGAGACTTTGGGCTGCTCTGTGTCCCTCCTGGCCTCCTGCCAGTCTTCTCTATCTAGGAAAGGATGCCAGAGTCAATTCCTTACCCTGTCTTTCTCAACCCAGAGAGTGATTACACCGTTTCTCCCTGCAACCACCTTCCACTCTGGGCTTCCTCTCTTTGTAGAAACCATCTTTACTTAAACTGGGCCTATCTTTAGGTGCAGCCAAGTAGCATAACTGGCCTCGCAGGCCCACATTAACCCTTTCAAAGGCTGTCTGGAGTATACACCCCATCAAATGAGGCCATGCCTTTCAAATTCAATTCTCCAGATACTGTATTTGCCTGAATCTGGCCAAAACCAGAGCAAGATGTAAGAGACAGCTCTTTGGTCAGGCTTTCCACTAACGGCAAGCCTAGTAATCTTCTGACACTTATGGCTGGATTCTCATCTCTATGACACTGATGCAAATCCAGTGGAATTCTATGGACCTCAGTAGGGTTATCCTGGATCTGACTCAGTCTACTAGCTGCTCACCACCTCCACCACAATAGATCTCTTCAAGGAACCTACCATATGTTATCACCCCTGGAAGTATCAAAATATAGGCCTCCTATTTTTTCAGAATACATTGTTTGGTATCATTCTAATTTATGTAAAATAGAGTTTGATGTCACAGTATTGCACACCTGATAAATATTTATATTACTAATCTGGCAGATAGCATGACAAAGTAAACTTAGAATGAGCATGCAGACTGCCTCGGATAAAACTGGCACAAATTCTATAGACTATTTATGGGTTTAAGTGACTTATGTGAAGCATAGGATTTATGCTGTCCCAATGCACAAGGGGGAATTTCACTGAACTGAATCTGGCAGCCTAGAGCTCTGTAAGCTTAATGTAAAGCTGCTGGTGTTATGGGACCTGGTAAGATATGACTGCATCTGCAGGGGAGCATAATAAAATGTGGAGGAGGGGCTGGGGAATTAAATGGGAGGGGATTTGCATTACTGCTTCACCAGCGTTAATCAGCTTTGTCCCTAGAATCTGGCTGCAGCTTGTGGAATGGACATCGTTCTGGTTTCCTGCTCTGGTCAACAGAAACCCAAGGGCTCTGACTTATAAAATGCCCTGCGGAAATACAGGAAGAAAGGAAGCAATTGTTCCAGTTAAGCTAGCTAAGTGCCTACGGAAACAACTCCCTATTTTAAGAATATATTGGCATGCCCAGCCTAGTGACATTGGTTTTTTTTTTCAAAGGAAGCACATTCTAATGAATCCATGTATGGCATTAAATTAAAAAAAGTAAATACACTTTTAAAATGTATTTTTTGTGGTCTATACATTTAATTTTTCTTTATGTAGAAATCCACAAGATCTAGATGACCTAGAATGTCTTTTTTATTTATGTAATCTCATACAAAAACAAAGGTGGAAATGTCCAGTTGCTCCAGGTTTCATAATGGAATTCAGTGTTCAGTACAGCATGTATAAAACCTTGGAGACCTCCTATGTTGTACAAGCCACTAGCCATTTCTCTATGGCAAACAAATGTCAATGCGTTTCTGTAGTGGGAAATAGCAATCTCATTTCCAACCCTATTCTAATGCCATGCATTTGAAAGTGCAGCTCACTCTGAAATGCTGCTAAGTTTACATACATAGGAACATAAGAATTGCCATATTGGGTGGGACCAGTAGTCAGTTCCTATAGTCCAGTATCTTTTCTTCAACAGTAGCCAGTACCAGCCACTGCAAAGGAAGGTGAAAAGGAAAAACCTAAAGAGGATAGCTATGGAATAATGCCCCATCAATTAGAGGTTGCCTTAACTTGTACTCTGAAGCATGAGATATCCCTTCCAATCATATTTTATCTTCTTTAATGTAACTGTGGAGGTAACATTCTCCATATAAATGTCTGATTGTTTTTTAGATCCTGCTAAGCTCTTAGTAGAGATGTCTGGAGATAAAATAAGAGATAGAGGAGCTCAGAAAAGAAGACCATCCAAAACGTAGGATGTAAACAAAGCTGGGACTGGGCAGAGTGAAAGCAAATACAGATAGAGTCTGAAATGGGGGAAGAATGAAAAACCCTACTGAAAAGCTGAACATGGTACGCATACTATTTCAAGGCATCCATTTGTACAAGCCTAGCTTTTTCTGTTGGAAGCAGAGGTGTGGAGTGGGTAGGGTCTCTCCCTTAAAAATAACACAACCTTGCCTAATAGCTCACAAAACACACGGGGTGACATTATAGGGGGAAATAGTCAGAACACTGTAGTTTTGGAAACCGCAAAAATAGGTCAGGAAAAAGATCACCAAAAAGAGATAAGAAAAATCTCAGACTCCATGAAGTTTGCCCATTTCTATGCAAATCTGCTAAGCCAAGGTCTGCCTGGAGAGGACAGTGCAGCAGCCACTGGGGTTAACATAGCCCTGATGAGCCAGTATGTGACCATGAAGCACCTGCAGTTCAGGTGCCCAACAGCTCTACAGAATCCATCCACACAAAGCCAAGTTAATGGGCTTGACATAGAAATAAATTTTGGCTTTTATCAAGTACATAGATCTGTATGAGCAAAGAGTCAATTGACAAAAATGGGAACTGAGAGTTGCAATTGCACTGAAGTCATCTAGAGTTCAGGGTGCTCTAGACTTGGCAAGATCACACCCTTAATTACATGTGCCTTAAAAAGATGCCTCAACTCCTTTTCACTTTTTTGTGATGCCAGTAATGTGGGATTGGTAGGAGGATTATTTCTGGAGACCATATGTGGAGAAAACCTCATGGGTCATTGGAACCCGCAGTAAATGACTAGCAATGGCCTACGGAAAGCAATGCATCTGAAATGTAAGGCTACCCGCAAATATGGGTCCCAAATCTTTTTTGTATATTCTTCCTGTAAGAAATCCAGCTGAAATGGTGAATGTCATCTCTTGGGAGAAATGAGTAAGAACTACATTACCGGCAGGAGTATGATTTCATAAACAAGGCAAGAGAGAAAAGGATTCATAAAATCAGAATTAGATTACCAAGTAGTAAAAATGTCATAAAAGAGTTTGCAGAATAAATGGTAGATGGAACATGGTGTGCACTGTAACAGACACAAGCCAGTGACTCACACTGGTATTACGACATTTCTACAAATTTGAGGGTCTGTATATCACTAAGGACTCTGTGGCCAAATCTATTGGAAGAGTTTAAGAGAATGTGTAATGACATTTTAAAAGAATCTTGGTTCTGATGGATGTTAACACTGACATTTTACATTTCTTATCTCCAGTTGTTCAGCACTTGTGAAAACAACATGTGACTGCATTTTAAAACTATGATGGTAATTTGACATTCACAAATTTGTTATCACCTGAAAAAATCTGCTAAAATGTTACATGCAATTATTTTAATCTTGTTGAAAATTAATCTCATTTTATAATATCAATTCTGGAAATAAACTCAATGTTAATACTGATAAATTACTGATGCTGATGCTTCATTATGTAGAGGAAACATTTTGTTTAACTGTAGCTGGCCTTGGGGAGCCAAATGCCACTCTTAAAAACTTAAAAATCACTAGTTTGTCCTACATTCAAGTGCTGCAAAAAGGTGGAAAGAAATTCTGTCCTTTTGGGGAGAAAAGGAGAAAGAACAATTATAGATTTTGGGGGGAAGTGTTTATGGAGCCTCTGGTATGAAGCCACATCCTCAGGTGTAGCCAACCTTCACAGAGCACAGGGCTGAGATGTTGTGCAAAGATGATACAAAGCTCTCCCTTGATCCTGGTGATTCTCTGTGTATGACCTTACACCAAGCTGTAATAGCCACAATGGACCAAAAATGCAGGCCATGCCCTTTTCCTCAGTGACATCAGCTTTTCCTGCTATGCTGGCAATGAGGAAATAAGTATGTGACATAAGAAAATAGAGCTGGGGTCAGCTCTATTGTTGCTCATATTTACAGGCTGCTTAGCTCATAACGGGCAAATTATGTTGGATGAGTGATGCAAAGTGGCTACATCATACTGGAAGATCTGGTCTAAGGGTTCTTTAGCTTTATTCTGCCTATTTCTGCAAGGTGGTGAGCATCCTCAACTCTGGAATCATTTGGCGTTGAGAGCACCAGTATACTGCAACAGGCCCGACACACCCCTCTGGACTGGGTCCCTGGTAAGCATGATCTATGATCCATCCATATGTATGTCCATGCATGAGTCTTTACATCTGTACAGGAGACACCTGCAAGTTAGGGACTGAATACAATAGCAAAGTACACTAGTGAAGCTTGTATTTCTGCATACTAGCTCTGTGGACAGAAGACATCAATCAGCATGTCAGGCTGTGAATCAAATACCTTTCATGAGCGCTAACTTCACTAATGTACTTGCTTTATTGGTGTGTGTGTTTATCAGTTCATGTCCATCTTTTGGCTTAGACTAGGTGTAATATCTTAGGATCCAATCACTCCTTCATGCAAAAAAAAAACAGGAGATGTCAGGAAAGAACATTGTGAGAGTTTCTTCCAAATTCTTCTATCTTGGTGTTGGTGAGAGGGGTTATTATTAAACTTTATTGAAGCAGAAATTAACATCAATCATAAAATGGCATAGACAGAAGTCTCCTTTCAGACATCTCCCAGCAGGTAATTAGCCCCCAAAAACCCTTCAGACACAGATATAGTGGGATCTCCTGGAGGAATTGTTCATTTGCACAGAGTGGCCCTTTACCTCTGCACTGGCTCTAGGGCCCCCTACAACTCTCTCATGACTCCCTCTTCACCACAGGTATGGTGCACTGAGAGGGAAGGTTTTTACCATGCTAATTCAGACCTTGGCTTATGCATCAAGACTGCCAACAATGAACCTCACATGATGGTGCAGTATTATTTGGTCTCCTGTTTTTTGGGATGCGGACATTGGAAACTGGACTAAGAACACCAACTTTTTCCACTTAGGCCGCCAAACAGCCATCAGCTGGTAACCATTTCGGCTATTACTGAGCTGGGCTAGATTCAAACCTAGGCATAGAGGTAAAAGATTCTGTGTTCCATTACCTGAGCCAACATTCTTTTTCGCACGTAGCTTAAATCATGCCTACGTTTCTTTATGATGTTAGAAAACAGCCATGAACACTTCATTCTGTATTGCTAATATAATAAAGGCACAAGTAAAGTGCGCTGTGCGTGAGTGTGGGTCTGGGGTGGGGGTGAAGAGGGCAGAAAGGAATTGTTATCCAAAATTATGTGTTAATCTTTGGTTTCCATCTACAGCTTGGGTGAGGGTTAAAGGATTAGTGAGAAAAAAATAACTTTGTTTTCTAATGCCTCACTATGAAAATAGACATACTGGTAACTGTGAACAAAATGGAAAAAGGAAATTGGATCCATGAAATACAATGGCAGGAAAAAAAAGTTCTCAAAGAAAAAATTCAGAAACTGTATTATATGCTCTGCAGGTTTAAACAGCCACGATTTTTTTTTTGGAAAATTTCCTTTGTGTCTGGATCCCCATCAGACTTGGAAGAATGAGTCGTTTAGAAAGGCTGTGGTTTGGAATGTTCAGACATTTAATCACATATTGTTCCATTGTCTTTGTAATAATAGCAAACCTCTTGTGTCTGACATATGTATGCAGTCTTTGCTAGTCTTACCTGGGTTGTTTGTCACAGTCCAGAGGCTAAGGAAATTAATATACAGTGAAAGATGAAGATGGATAATTATCCACAAGATAGAATCTATCAGACAAGGCATATAGATGCTAACTATCTTCGAGGTTGAAGGGACATCAACATTCTCAGGCTATTGCATTTGCTATACCCTCAGACCTTAGCATTGCCCCTACGCAGGGCTGGCCTTACCATGAGGCAAACTGAGGCAGCCGCCTCAGGTGCCAGACTTGGGGGGGGTGCCACTAGGACCCAGAGTGTAGAAAATTGTGTCTGCTGCTGGTGCATGTATTCTCTCTGCTCTAGATGCACAGAGACGGTGGAGTGCTGTGCTGGAGGAAGGAGGGCACAAGAGACATAACAGGCAGGCAGGAGAAAAGGTGAGAGGGAATAACAGAAAGCAGCAGGAGCTGCAGGGAGAGAGAGGAGGAGGAGCCTCTTATGTACCTCTCTGGCATCCCCAGGAGCTTGGACTGATTAACACCAGCTTCTCAGGGAGCTTCCTGTTTCCTGCTGCTTCCCTGAACCCACTTGAGGAGAACAGGCAGTCAACTGAAGTAGTAGGAGCCAGTTAGGCCCTTAAGACGCTGATATCTTCCCTCACTCAGGCCCTGCTACCTGCCTGCTTATTTGTCCCTTTCCACTGAGTGTTGAGAGCCACTATAGCTGGCACAGAACAGCCGTCCTGAGTGAAAGAAGAAAACGCCCCTCTGGGGCAGCATTCCGAAAAAGAACGAGAGCAAAGGAAGCTTTTCTATCTAAGCAGAATGTATCTATCCTGAGATACATAGACACAAATATTCACGGTGAGCCTTCAAAGTTTTGGCCCAAGCACGGGGGCATGGGGGCGTCGTTTGAGCTCCCCGCCTCAGGTGCCAAAATGTTGTGGGCCGGCCCTTTCCCTATACCTACTATTCTGCTCCAAGTGTGAACAAAAACAGCAAAGTAACAATTGGCAAGAGATATGTGCTGCACAGATCTTATCAATTCACTTTCTTGCTCTGCTCAAACATGGAATGGAGAAGGGTCTAGAATAAAAAAGTCCATACGCCATGCCAACATATAATAGTCAGAATCAATTTCTGATAAAAATATATTATGGCATATCACAATAACTTCATTGTGTTCAAAGGACATCTTAACATTCAGATATAGTCAGGTAGTTCATGTCACTGTGTCATTTAGGCCACACATGTGAATGGTGCACTTTAGTGTAAGCAAATACAACTAATGCAGTATATTTATGTATAAAACACCAGGCTGAACATCTGCCCTTCTTTTGAGATCAGCTATAACTATGCTAAGTACAGATTACATATCTCAGTAATGATAAAACTGTAAACTAGGAATGTCCATAAATTTTCATTAATTTACAAAAAAAATCGTTGAATGTGTCTGTGTGTGTGTATATATATATATATACACACACACAAATAATTTGAATAAACAACTTGTATATGCTAACTTGTATTTTTTCTCTTCTTCCTCTGATTTGTTTGAATGTGACAAAGTCATCTGGTCTTTCTTGACATTGCTAGGAGTAATTTCTGCATATAATGAAAAGCTATTACAAAACAGAAATCCCTTTAATTATAACTGCCTCAGAACACTATGATCCCCATGAACTGCTTAACAAGTTTGGTTTTTAAGGGAAGGGCAAGGGAGAAAATCATATAGTATGGGAATTATTATGAGATCAACCTCGGATTAAAAGAAAAAAAACACACAGAGCCTTTCATCTCCAGGTCACTAATTCAACTGCAGCCCAGTAGTAAGCAAATACAATTTTCATCTAATACTGTTTACTGGTCTATGTCCAATGAGATAAGTGGTCTCAATTCTGTTCTTAGTGGACAAATGTCCACAAAACCAAACCAACACAACTGACATTTTCTAGCATCTCTGAAGGGAGTCTCAATAGACATATAAAGAAATGAATGGTCCATAGAAATCACATCCCACCCGTAGAGGTGGTCCAAATAGAATAGGACAGTGGCTCTCAACCTTTGCAGACTACTGTGACCCTTTCAGGAGTCTGATTTGTCTTGTGTATCCCTAAGTTTGACCTCACTTAAAACTACTAGTTTATAAAATTGTCAGAGCACACTATTACTGCAAAATTGCTTACTTTCTAATTTTTACCATATAATTATAAATTCATAGATATTAAGGTCAGAAGGGACCATTATGATCATCTAGTCCGACCTCCTGCACTACGCAGGCCACAGAATCTCACCCACCCACTCTCACCTATGTCTGAGCTATTGAAGTCCTCAAATCGTGGTTTAAAGACTTCAAGGAGCAGAGAATCCTCAAGCAAGTGACCTGTGCCCCATGCTACAGAGGAAGGCGAAAAACTTCCAGGGCCTCCAATATGCCCTAGAGGAAAATTCCTTCCTGACCTCAAATATGGCCATCAGCTAAACCCTGAGCAAGATTCACCAGCCAGATACCCAGGAGAGAATTTTCTGTAGTAACTCAGATCCCACCCTATCTAATGTCCCATCACAGGCCATTGGGCCTATTTACCATGAATATTTAAAGATCAATTAATCGCCAAAATCATGTTATCCCATCATACCATCTCCTCCATAAACTTATTGAGTCTAATCTTAAAGCCAGATAGGTCTCAAATAAATCAATAAATCAATTTGAATATAAATACTGTACTTACATTTCAGTGTATAGTATATACAGCAGTATAAACACTCTGTTGTATGTATGAAATTTTAGTTTATACTGACTTCACTAATGCTTTTTATGTAGCCTGTTGTAAAACTAGGCAAATATCTAGATGAGCTGATGAACCTCCTGGAAGACCTCTGCATACCCCTAGGGATATGCCTACCCCTGTGGTCGAGAACCACTGCAGGAGGACATGTTGATGTGTGTGTAAATTTACGTCCCAAGTTGTCCTAGATAATGAATCTATATGGTACAGAGAACAGATACAATTCCTATGTGTCTCTCTCCTCTCTCTCGTACACACAGAGTTGTATCCAAAACCCTGGTCCCTTAATTTTCAAAACACAGGATTCCCACAACTAAACTAAAGAAGATCTGGTGTGTGTGTGTCACTAGGAGACGGTCCATTATCCTTTCTGTGAACTTGACACTAGAGGACAATTTAATCACACACATAAACTCAGTATATTACAACAATACCTACTTTGGTGATAGAGGAGTTCAATTTCCAATGTTATTAATGTGGCCCCTTTCATTATTACTACATAAATGTTTACATTAAAAAAATTGTTTAAGAAGACCTGCTTTGCCATCACTGAAATTAAAAGCAACACATTGCCTCATTTTGGCAGGTAATTTTATCTCTTTTTAAAAGAATTAAACTCAACAAAGGTCCTGGAACTGAAGAAAAATAAATGTTTCATATTAGTGACTTTCCCTGGCCAGCAAATCTGTAACCTTCAGCATTCTGACTCAGGTCATTTGAAAGTGAATGTGATGTGTATACATGATAGAGCTTTTCTATTATTGGAAAGTCTAGCAAATTCCAAGAAAGACTATAGGCTAGCAAAGCACATTCTAGCTGCTTGTGAATAGTTGCTAAGAACACATTCTCTCTCTGAAATTGATGGGATCCAAAGAGCAGGTATTTTTACTAAGGCCAGAGGGTGTCAATGTTTTTTATGTTGTCAGAAGTGGGAGTACAATTCCCACAAATTGTGTCCAAATCAATTATTCTCTCTCTCCAATATAGCCTTCAGTTACATAGTCTCTGTGCTCCATGTTATAAGAAATGCTTATATCCAAGGCAAAATTATATGTACAGTAAGCATGCAACAGTTATCAGATCCATATTTCTATGGATTGTCCTTGTTTAAAACACTCAAAAAACTGCACCAATCCACACAAAGATAAACAATAATAGGCCTCTCTCTATAAGTATTCATAGTTATATTCTTAGCACACTGCTGGGGCCACACTTAAAACAAATAATAAATCAGTAATAATACATAAGGTGAATCCTGAAGAGCGGTGACTGTCAAACATTTTATCATCATGACCTACGGATAGCAAAACAAATTAGCTCAGGCTGTATCTGATGGTGTGCTACAGAAAATGGGTTAGATTTACATACATATTCATGTATGTATCAACTAGTAATGAAACACTAGAATACTAAGTATCTAAAATATATCAACCCTGGTCAGCATGCATGATTTCTATCACTGCCACTTTTCTATGTGCAACCCGAGAAAGCCAGAAGTACTATGTATTTCTTCTCCTCTCATCCCTGAATCCCACAGCAGCCACATTTTGTGCAACTCCATGTATGACATTTCTCATCACATGAAAACAGCCTCTGATCTGATTTACCTCTGGGGGTTTGATCTGTGGGTGCTATCCCTCACACCCTACAGACACGTGGAAGGGGGTGTGTGTGTGTTGTGGGGGAACCTCAGGGAGTCATGGGCAGCCTGCATGGGGAAGTGAAAGCCTGGGAGGGTTGTTGAGGAACAGAGGGATCTTGGAGCTTTGGGGAGGTGCTTGGGTGGGACTCTGGAGCAGCCTCTCCCATTCTGTCCCTGCTTCACATTACACCCCCCTCCTGAGTTCCCTGTTCCACATCTCCTCTCTCCAGCCTGCTTCCCCTTCTGCCCCGTCTCTTGGTTCTGCCCCTCTTACCTGCAGGTGCTGCTGCCACCTCATCCTCCTCCACATTTTCTTATCTTTAGAAGTTCCATCCTGGTAGGGTGACCAGATAGCAAGTGTGAAAAATCGGGACGGGGGTGGGGGGTAATAGGAGCCTAGGTAAGAAAAAGCCCCAAATATCAGGACTGTCCCTATAAAACTGGGACATCTGGTCACCCTACATCCTGGCTGGGCACCAGCAGAGAAGCATGGAGAACAGAGGAAGAGATACTTTACGTGCTCTCAATGCTGGTGCTACACCTGGCCCCAGGGCCCTATGAGAAATCACTGCTGAAATGCTGATCAAATCCCAGCAGCCTTGCTTCTTTCATGAGAGAGAGACTCAAGCTGGGGTTAAATCATGGCCCTTCTGCCATCCCAATGGTAATTTTGCCATTTGCTTCAATGGGGCCCAGGATTTCACCAAAGGGAATGTGAAAGAAAATCCCCTGCAGCCATTTGCATTCTCCTTTTTCAAATAAGTGTGTGTGTGTGTCGGGGGGAGGGAGAGCGGAATTTCAGTCCCCATTCAGATGGTGCCCATGTCCCCCACTGGGGCCTGGCTTCAAAGCTTGCAGAAACTTGCTGCATTGTATTGGCCAGACTTTCAGCTTGCTGAGCACCCTGACTTCCCATTACTTTAGTGGGAGATGTAGCATTAATCACTGTGAAAATTAGGCCCCTGGGTGTATATGATTTAGCATATATATTTCATCTCATTTTATTTAATGATGTGAATAACACTCTTCAATTCTACACTGTTTGAGATACAAGGATCTCAATAAGCATACATTAAGCTTTCCCTCATAACATTCCTGGGAATCGCTAAATGCTATTAGCTCCATTTCATGAATGGGGAAATTGAGGCACAAAGATTGAGTGGCTTGCCCTAAACCACACAGCATGTCCCTGGCAGAGTCAAGAGTGGAATCCAGGAGTCCTGGATTAATCCCCTGCTCTAATCATCAGACAACACTCCTTCCTCTAAAATAGGATATTTTGATTGAAAACAGATGGTGCACATTTTTGGCACAGTATTTTAACCATATTAAAATCCTCTGAATGAACATGTGCTTATATCATACCTATCTATGTGTGCATAGATATGCATACACACTTTGTCTATGCATACAGAAATAGGCATGATATAAGGACATCATATGTAAATTACTGGGTATGCTGACAGATACTTAACTACAGCTGCATAGCTGGGAAATATCTATATACATATACTGTATTCTGAATTGGTGTTGTAATTACACACTATGTACTCTTCTCTAGCTCTGTTCTTGAGCTAGACACTACACTGATGTAATTCATGTCTTGATGGTTTTTATCTTTTCATGTGAAACTTTGGAGTCATTTCCAGGAGGAATGAATCACACCTTTTTTCACTGGATCCAAGCTCTATTCCCCATCCCAGCTTGAATAATGTGGTTATTGTTTCCTCCTATCCTTGCAGCTTATTTTTTTCCAACTGAATCTCTACATGTTACTCAGTCATTTTTGCTTTAAATATCAGCCTTTTCACCTCTCCACCATTTATTCCTTATCTAACAAGATCTACCTACCTGGTAAGCCTTCTTTAAGTACTCCCTCATGTGGGTTATTCCCACCCATGAACTGGGGAAACACTGAGTTCGGATTCACTGAGCTATTCTCTATTGTGGCAAACGTGTAGGGGGGCTGTCAAGGACCCAATCTATAGCCCCTTGATTCTCTGCCCGGCTTTTCCCAAGACCTGGCACAAGTTAGGATGGCCTCCAGGCTGCTGTAACCCATGCCAATCAGTAAAGGACTGACAAAGTCTGTCTACCAGTTGAGAACAGCCAAACTGCAGTAACCCTTCAGCCATGCCTCCTCCTATCCCCTGCATGTCGCCAGACAGAGGTAAGAGGCAGTGAAATAAGGAGCTAACCACACCAGGAGAATCTCAGCTGGCTAGATAAGGTTCAATTATGACCCATTTGCATGAAGGAGCAGTGAAAAGAGACAAGAATAAGGGAGATAATTTGGCCCTCTGAATTTTATTTTTCCCTCTCCACTCCCCACAGATAGATTGGCCCATGGATTTTGTAGTAAGGAGAGGAATAGTAATACAGATATTGGCCACTCCCCCAAATCCATTTCCATCTATAGGCCAAGACCTGGGGAGCACCTGCAGAAGGGCTTTTGTAGAATCAAAGCAAAGGACAACATGCTATAATTCTTGCTCAAGAATATAGGTACATGTTAATTTGCTATAAGAGGAATAGGTTACTTTCCCCTCCTCGGAAGAGGTGAAGCAAAATCCAATGACTATATTACTTATATAAATTGTTCACCATATTGTTTTCTAGTTTCATTGCTGACACTGTAATATTAAAAAAATCTGGATCTTGCTAGCAATTTTGCTTATGAGACATGACTGTCAGTAGGCAACAGTTAATCAGGAGAGTAATTTTAGCTATTTTGGTGTGATATATATTAGACCAAGACCAAACAGAAGAGAATATCACTCTAAAGGCACAAACATACCTGTAAACTAAACATAAGCAGATTCTGTATTTCATTTTGCATAGAATGGATTATAATTGTAGTTTCTTTTTTTGAAGCCTCAAAACTAATATCCAATTACAGTTACAATCTATTCTTACTACATAGTTGTCATGCTAATTTCCATATGCATAATAAATGTGTTTTCAATTGACTGGAAAAAATTAGTAAGCATATGTATTCAGGACAGCATTCTTGCAAGACAGCACAGTAAATTATAACCTTGCAATATTCTGAGTAAAGATCAAAACGGAAGAAATTAGGGCCTGATCCTGCAAGCACTTTGGTGAAGTCCAGGCCCCACTGAAGTCAATGGCAAAACTCCTAAAGCGAGGTCCTCCAAACTGCTTTGACCCCTTTAAGTCTGGTATAAGGGCCCGAAAAGCCCCATAACTATAAATATATCAGAGGGATAAATATAGGAGAGGGAGAGGAATTATTTAAGCTCAGCACCAATGTGGACACAAGAACAAATGGGTATAAACTGGCCACCAGGAAGTTTAGACTTGAAATCAGATGAAGGTTTTTAACCATCAGAGGAGTGAAGTTTTGGAATAACCTTCCAAGGGAAGCAGTGGGGGCAAAAGATCTATCTGGTTTTAAGATTCTACTCGATAAGTTTATGGAGGAGATGGTATGATGGGATAATGGGATTTTGGTAAGTAATTGATCTTTAAATATTCAGGGTAAATAGGCCAAATCCCCTGAGATGGGATATTAGATGGATGGGATCTGATTTACTATAGAAAATTCTTTCCTGGGTATCTGGCTGGTGAATCTTGCCCATGTGCTCAGGGTTTGGCTGATTGCCATGTTTGGGGTCGGGAGGGAGTTTTCCTCCAGGGCAGATTGGAGAGGCCCTGGAGGTTTTTTTGCCTTCCTCTGTAGCATGGGGCATGGTTGACTGGAGGGAGGCTTCTCTGCTCCTTGAAGTTTTGAACCATGATTTGAGGACTTCAATAGCTCAGACATGGGTGAGGTTTTTCATAGGAGTGGTGGGTGACATTCTGTGGCCTGCGCTGTGCAGGAGGTCGGACTAGATGATCAGAGTGGTCCCTTCTGACCTTAGTATCTATGAATCTATCTATCTATGAATCTATATCTGGTCAGCAGAGGCACTGTACAGATAGCGTTAAGATTGTCTTGTGAGGACAACTTGCAAGCCCTAATATGGGGGCATGTTGGGGCAGAGGTTGGCATGAGAGGGTCGTATCAAGGCAAGCCTGCAGCATGATACTGCACTGCAGAGATTCTGGGCAGTGCTCTTGCATGCAGGACAGCCCTGGACTTTCTAAAATATGCCAGAGGCCTCTCCCAAAACAGCCCAGGATTGGGAGGACACAAAAGATGATTCAAAAGCACTGTAGCCCCTGCTTTCCTCTCCCCTTCCAACTCCTCTGTGCTGCAGACAGTATCACTTCCTTTGGCTTCAGTGGGGTCAGGAGTGCACCCTTACTGTCTAGAATGCACATTAACTTTTAAAAATATCTGCCATTTGAACACGTTACCTGATAATTGTCCATGATAATGAATTTAATAGACTTGAAAGATGATTTTTTCCATCTATAAACAAGAAAGTATGACAAACTTTAAGCCTATTGGAAGACGGGAAAGATTTCAGACAACTGGAAAAGTGAAAATACAGTGACAATCTATAAAAAGGGAAATAAGGATAACCCAGGGAATTACAGACCAATCAGCTTAAATTCAGTATCCAGAAAGATAATGAAGCAAATAATTAAGCAATCAATTTGCAAACACCTAGAAGATAATAAGGTGATAAGTAACAGTCAGCATGAATTTGTCAAGAACAAATCATGTCAAAGCAACCTAGTAGCTTTAGCTTTCTTTGAGAGGGCAAGAAGACTTGTGGATATGGGGGAAGCAGTAAGTGTAGTATATCTTGACTTTATTAAGGCTTTTGATACTGTCTCGCATGACTTTCTCATAAACAAACTAGTGAAATACAACCTAGATAGAGCTACTATAAGGTGGGTGATAACTGGTTGGAAAACTGTTCTCAGCTAGTAGTTATTTGTGGTTCACAGTCAAGCTGGAAGGGCATACCAAGTGGGGTCCCACAGGGATCAGTTCTGGGTCTGGAGGTTCTGTTCAATATCTTCATCAATGATTTAGACAGTGGCATAGAGAGTACAGTTATAAACTTTGCAGACGATACCAAGCTGGGAGAGGTTGCAAGTGCTTTGGAGGATAGAATTAGAACTCAAAATGATCTTGACAAATTGGAGAAATGGTCTGAAGTAAACAGGATGAAATTCAATAAGGACAAATGCAAAGTACTCCACTTAGGAAGGAACAATCAGTTGCACACATACAAAATGGGAAATGACTGCCAAGGAAGAAGTACTGTGGAAAGGGATCTGGGGGTCATAGTGGATCACAAGCTAAATATAAGTCAACAGTGTAACACTATATCAAAAAAAGCAAACATGATTCTGGGATGTATTACTAAGAGTGTTGTTAGCAAGATGTGAGAAGTAATTCTTCTACTCTACTTGGCACTGATTAGGCCTCAACTGGAGTATTGTGTCCAGTTCTGGGTGCCACATTTCAGGAAAGATGTGGACAAATTGGAGAAGTCCAGAGAAGAGCAACAAAAATGTTTAAAGGTCCAGAAAGCATGATCTATGAGGGAAGATTGAAAAAATTAGGTTTGTTTAGACTGGAGAGGAGAAGACTGAGAGGGGACATGATAACAGTTTTCATGTACATAAAAGGTTGTTACAAGGACGTGAAGGTAGATTGTTCTCATTAACCTCTGAGGATAAGACAAGAAGCAATGGGCTTAAATTGCAGCAAGGGCAGTTAAGACTGAACATTAGGGAAAAGCTTCCTGTCAGGGTCATTAAGCACTGAAATAAATTGACTATGGAGGTTGTGGAATTTCCATCACTGGAGATTTTTAAGAGCAGGTTAGACACACACCTGTTGGGGATGCTCTAGATAATACTTAGTCCTGCCATGAGTGCAGGGGACTGGACTTGATGACCTCTCAAGGTCCCTTCAAGTCCTACGATTCAATGATTCTATTACTTTAGAATACAATTTACATTAGATCTGAATTAAGTTTGTTTTTTTCCTGTATATTGCAGTTTTCATTTGCAAGGTGTCCCAAAGTGCCTTTCTCTCTTCCCTCTCCACATTTTTTATTTTTATTTTATTGCAGTCTCTTTTCATCAGAATGTGAACCCTTTAACATTTCCCAGTTTACATATGGGAAAATAATGCCACAGAAAGGTTAAATGCTTTGCTCAAGGTCGCACAGTGAACTGGCAGGAGATGAAAATGGTGCCCTGACTCCCAGTCCCCTGTTCCAACTACTAGATAATCTGTCCTTGGCCCCAGTTCAGTAAAACACTTAAGAACACACTTAACTTTAAGTATGTGCTTAAGTGCTTTTCTGAATCAGCAACTCTCTGCTATTATTATTACTTTGGGTTCAGGTTAATATGGGAAAATGCCTTCAGAGCAGGAAATGAATGGGAGTAATAAATGAAAGCATAGTTGGAGACGTTGTCCTTTAGGGCTGTCAAAGAAACCCTGACCAAAGGGAAAAGTAGGTTCTAGAACTATGGGCCAAATCCTTCAGTCTTGATTCAGGAGAACTTCCATTGCTACAATGAGATTAAAGACTGTAAGATTTGGCCCTAAATTTAATTAGACAGAGAAAGAGTGTCTCCTGAATACATAATGCAGTAGCTAATTTTAGATCATCAACTATTTTCCTCATTATTCAGTCACATTTGTACAGTTTCACGCTGCTGCAAAGTCTGAACAAATATTTTTCAAAGCCATCATTGTCTTTTTTGATAATCCATATCTATTAGCTAACTACCATTCGATATTATAAACAACCATTTTCCTTCCTCTGGGATATTATTTTAAAGATCATTTTATTGCTTCAATAGAAAATCAGTATTTATAGCATTTGAAATGAAAGATTCTTCTACAGAAGAAAGTCAAGAACTCACAATGATCATTGGGCATCCAGATAAGACTGGAATTCACTCCTCTCCTGAGCCATCACAATCTCTATTTGTCAATCTTTCAGGCATACTGTGAAGTTCAGATTTTGTCTTGGTATTTGGGGGAAAATGGTTTGAGATGTAGGTCTATTATGCTTAATATTTCTGAGGCAAGTAAATAGAATATTATACTAAGTTTCACAAGCATACCATTATAAGCAGTGATTTTATTTCATTTGTTGTATGCTTTGGCAAGATGTTAGGATGTCATAGACAGGCAGTAGCTTATCCATAGTTAAGACTGAAACCAGCTTCCATGATAACACCATATTCCTCCTGCCCGCCTCATAATCTTGATTCGGAAAATGGTTTAGTCTGAAAATCGCCACATACATGTAAAGACAAAGGCTACTGCAGCTGCAAAAACTGAAGAAAATCAGTCAATCAACTTTTGAGTTACAGGTTATTAAAATGCACCTTGATCTGAAATTTTTCTTTTGACCTGAGTTCCCTCTAAGCTGCAGGCTATTAAAGGCCATGCAGGTGCACAGAGGGGAGATGTGCCTCTCCCCTGGCCCCATTGGAGCTGCCGCGACGGGGAGAGGCGACTTTCCCTCAGCCCCGCCGAAGCTGCTGCGGTGAGAGAGGGCTGGGAGTAGTCTACACCCAAATCCCTCATCCCTGGCCCCACCCCAGAGCCCACGTCCCCAGCCAGACCCCTCACCCTCCTGCACCCAAACCCTTTGCCCTGCTCTGAGCCCCCTCCTGCACTCCAAACCCCTCGGCCCCACCCCTGCCACACATCACCTCCATATTGGTGCACATAACATTAATTCCGCACATGGATGTAAAAAGTTAGAGGGAACATTGCTTTTGATTAATGTTTCTTTGCCATTGTCTTCACTTAAACTGATTTAGTTAAACCAGGTAGGTGTAAACAAGGCCTTGTCTTTCTCCTTATCAGAAAGACTTCATATTAGATATTCAAACTTTCCATAGAGTTAAGTCTCCTTAAAAACTCATGCACTTGCTATAATATGGAGAAAACAGGTTGGAATCGTGCAAAGTTAACAACTGTTTTTGCTGTGGATAATTCTGGATCTAAACCATTTTCATTAGTTTCAGAGGTAATTATGGGCCCAATTTAGGGTGACCAGATGTCCTGATTTTATAGGGACAGTCCCATTATCTGGAGCTTTGTCTTATATAAACACCAAATTACACCCCCCCCAGCCTCCACCCCGTCCCAATTTTTCACACTTGCTGTCTGGTCACTCTAGCCCAATCCTGCTTTCCCTGATATCAATGGCAAAAAATTCCTTTTGATTTCTGTGGGAGCAGGATTGGGCACCATGCAACTGCGTAACATTTTGCCTTCTATCGGCTGGTTTCAGTTTAGAAAGATCATAAGTGTCCGTCTATACCACAAAAGTAACAGAAATTTTCTTTGAGTGGCAAAGGCCTGTATTTTCAACAAATACTTTCCATGACTTTTACCAACATTCTGGGATGCTTTGGTGGATCAATTCTTTCCACAGAACAATTTTAAAATTACTAAGGAATTGGTTTGTTTCTAGTCATTATCAGCTTTGTCAGTGTCATTGCCTCCTTTAATTTCAATATTCTGGTGATGTCCTCCATGCCATATATTTAACAAAATGATCCCATCTTAACTACATAAAAGGAAAAAGAAAAAACCTGGGAAAGTACAAAACCAATCATCTTTGTTTTAAAAATATTAAAACTGATCAACATTTTCCAAATTTAAATTTTTAATAAAAAATTAGGATGATTTTTTGTAAATGACTTTTTCCCTGCACTTTGGCAGGGGGTTAGACAAGATGACCCTTGTGGTCCCTTCTAACGCTATGATTCTAAATACTTGGCAAAAAAAACCCAACAACCATGTTTTGACCAGTCCCAATATATACATTATTCTTCAGTTGTTTCATAAGGCACCATACACATCTATGGCACTATGAAATAATAAGTGCTAAATATTATTCAGGTGCTAGTAAAAATTAGGATGGGGAAAAAACCTAACACACTATGATTATTTTAGAAATACTACAATCCAGAGCTGGTCCCTTCCCGCCCTTCAATTGTATGAGTCTATGTCAGCATTATTTGTTTTTGTATGTCTTATTTCATTGGGAGGCAGCATGGTCTACCTGTTTTGCTGTGTGGCCTTTGCCAAACCTCTCTGATTGTTTGTTTCCCTACCTGCAAAACAAGGATGTTAATACTTCTTACCTCATAGAGGTTTTGTGAGAATTAAACAGTTAGCATATGGGCAATGCTGTGAAGATGAAAAATGCCATTGTATAAATATTAAGTATTGCTCCTTGTTATTTGTTACAGGGGGATTAGATTCCTCATGGTTTGAAAAAGGACACTAAGCTGTCTAAACTACTACATGCCACAAGGGGCCACAACAGTGGTTCTCGTAACCCACCCAGCAATATTGTTAATCTATCCAACCATACTCTTCATGAAAGATTTTCCTCCTTCCCCCCCCCCCCCACGCTGCTGGTGATGGCTCATCTTAAGTGATCACTCTCCTTACAGTGTGTGTGATAAAACCCATTGTTTCATGTTCTCTGTGTGTGTATATAAATCTCCCCACTGTATTTTCCACCAAATGCATCCGATGAAATGAGCTGTAGCTCACGAAAGCTTATGCTCAAATAAATTCGTTAGTCTCTAAGGTGCCACAAGTACTCCTTTTCTTTTTGCGAATACAGACTAACACGGCTGCTACTCTGAAACCTCTCATGGTTTGTGTGACAGAACTGGTGACTAGAGATATTCTTCAGGTGATGTAATGGGTTGTAATGGAAATAACCTGTATACTTTTGCATGCAGGAATTCTAGAATAGGCGATTGACTGGAAAGAGGAAATAATTGCTGGGGGTGAAATAGAGCCACCTGCGAACCAGAGAAAGACACATTTTGCCTTCAGCTGAGCTCTAAGGAGGAAGAATTTGACTGAAAGCACTTCAAGAAGACCTGGTATGATGTGTAACCTTCTGCCAGGTGTTGCTGGCAGCAGCAAGGGCTGGGTTCAAATGTCATGTGTGTCCTCTTAAAATTAACAAGCGCTACCCGCTCAAGTTCCCCACTCAGAAACCAGGGGAAAACTAGATACCTTCACTAGGCACCCTTAACAGGCAATAACTCCCCACTTGCAGGCACAAGTCTCAGTAAAAAATTAGGAAATATTTTATTGGGAAGAAGGGAACATAGCATTAATGTAGCAAAACACAGCAGCAATAAATATAAATGAATAATAAGTGAAACACCCACACCACCAGGGTATCTTTAGCAGTACTCCCTTAAATTCATTCTCCACTCATCAGCATAAATATCTCATATGCAAATGTCTCTTAAATATATCACTGTCCCCTCTTCCTCGACTGCTACATCCCACTCACAGTTTGGCGTTGGTAGATCATGCAGTCCCAGAGACTGACCTGTCTCCAGGCCTTGGGAAAGTACTTGCCTGATTTACACCTGAGGCTCCACCACTTAATACAGCTTTTAGTGATGGTGGGTAGGAGACCTTTCAGCAGAGTTCACTCAACTCCATTGCTGCCGTCTACAGCTTCAACAGAGTGACCTCAGCACTCTCCCCTCTGCTTTCTGTCTTCCATTATAGGACCCTTGAACAGAGTCCATGCCATGATGGATGCATTCCCTACCCCAAACTGGAATCCACTGTTCTCTCTTTTTCAGTTCAGTCCCATTTTGCCAGCAATTCAGAGTTCATGTACAGTGTTGGTGAGTTCTCAAAGTGCAAAGAGGATTGAGGATTTCTGGATAGGAAGCTTATGCAAATTAATTCTCTCTGTAATTGTACTTTCCCCTGTTCATGGATAGTTGGGAGTAGAGTGCTCCTTCCTTATAGAACTTCTATCTGGAGTTCTGGACAAACAGCTTATAAAGCCAGGTTTCAGAGTAGCAGCCGTGTTAGTCTGTATTCGCAAAAAGAAAAGGAGTACCCGTGGCACCTTAGAGACTAACAAATTTATTAGAGCATAAGCTTTGAGCTGTAGCTCACGAAAGCTTATGCTCTAATAAATTTGTTAGTCTCTAAGGTGCCACGGGTACTCCTTTTCTTTTAGCTTATAAAGCAGCTCTGTTCACCAACAGATGGTGGCAGAGAACTTCTTCTCCTATGGAGTTTATTCTATCGGCTGTTTCTCCTGTTCACCAGCAAATGATGTAGGGACTAGGGAGCTCCCATCCCTACCCTCTATAGCTTCAGCCACAGGGTTTACAGATAAGATGCTGCTTAAGTAACTTTAGGCTACTGAAAAGACTCATATCTTTCTGTAAATGTAGGAAAAATGCTTTGGAGTTTCTCTTTTGAATCTTGATCATGTAATGATTAATCTTTATCTGTGTTTTCTTATTCTTTTGCACATACCGGTACAAATAAAACTCTTAGTGCTTTATGTTACCTAGTAGGAAGGCTAAGGTAGAAAATGCCAGTATTGTATTGACCATAGTTGTGACCAAGACCAGCTGACGCACTTTTGCTTACAGTCCAACTCCAGACATGCACACCCAAGGATAGGAGGAAGGGCATTGTCACTGGAGGGACCTTACCTCTGGAACTCCAACAGAGCTACTTAGTTAGCCTTCCGAGAATAGTACAAGTTCACCTTTTCTGCTAAGCCTTTGCTGGAAGGGTCTAAACCCCAACAGTCTTTTCTTTTCCTTGCTTTTCTGACTTCTTGTGGAAAGGTGGTTAGTTTAAACTCTGTTTCTTGGAGATGACATTTATTTAACCCTCCTGCCCTTGGAGTTTCAATTAGATATTGCATTCTTCACATGGCATCTTTACACTGAATGGCATAGCCATGTGCTGTTAAACAGCTGCCATTTTCCACCCCAGAGATGGCTGAATTTCAGTGCTGAGGAAAGCGATCCCTGGTGCGTATTAGCTCGCATTGCACTGTGTGACCCTTTGGGGTGGAAGGTGTTGTGTATACATGTAGATGTTCTCACCATGAATGATCAGGTACACGTTAAGACTAAATTTGAAGTGTTTTGAGTGTAACAGGGTTAGTATTAGCACCTGAAGCATTTCTAATAACGAGGCACGGCTTCTAGTTAGACAAGTAGCATGCCTCTCACTGCCCTCTGGCCCCTCAGGTGAAACAGGGCATCGTTTATTTATTTTTTGGAGGAAGGGCGTAACTAGAGAAATGACAAAACTGCCACCAAGAGGACAATGAAAGAGCCCAGGTAGCAGCAAAGGGCAGGGACCATGGGGAGAGAAGTTAGGGAGCCAGTGGCGCAGCCGGGGCTAGGTGGGTCCCACGCCCACCGCTTTTTTGGGAGGGGGGGGCTAAGAGGAGAGGGGATGGGAAAGAAGTGACACAGCAGCAAGGGGGGGGGGCTCCATGCGGGGGTGAGCGAGGGAAGCCATCCAGCTCCACCAAGGAGAGACTAGGAGCTCGCAGCTCCTGCAGTAGCTCTCGGGGCGTTGCACCCTGGTCTCCCCTCCTTCCCCCCCCCCCACTCCCACAGTCCGCCTGTATCCCTGCATTCCCTGCTGCAGCAACGGCTCCCCCCCCCCCCCCGAATCCCATCAGTAGCAGCAGCAGCTCCCAGGCTCAGCGCCGCTCTCTGCAGCTGTGCTCCGCGGCTGCTCCGTCCGCTAGGGCTGGGGAGGCCGCCATGTTGGATCCTGAGAGCCCAGCCGCAGCGGCCGCCGCCGCCTGTGGGTGTGAGTGAGGGGGAGACCCGGGAGCCGGGCCGGCGAAGGGGGGGGGGCGCGTGTGGAGGAGCAGGAGCCGGCGGAGCGGAAAGCGGGGCGCAGGCTGTGAGCCCTCCCTGCTCCCCGCCGGAGGAAGATGCCCTTAGCCCGGTGGGGCGAAGCCGGGGCAGCATCTCTCCATCCCCTGGATTGAAAAGACCAGCAGCAGCACTTCCTAGCACCTGGGGGCCTTACATGCCCAGTATCTTCTAATCTCCTCCAGCAGGAGGGGGGGCGGCACCCCGCTCCCCAGGGCCGCCACCCGGCAGGAGGACACGCACAGACATGGGAAGGATTTGACAGGGTTATTAGCCTGCCCCCCACCTTCCCTGGGTGGTGCTGGTATTTCGGGGGCTGGTTAGCGCCCCACTCCACACACAGCAGAGAAGAAGGTGGGGGGGGATGAAGCCTTTTATTTTTGGGGATCACTGAAAAGCCTTAAAAGGAGACTCCTGGAGGAGGAGGAGAAAGGAAAAGCCTCCCTCAGACAGGACTTGGCTGAGCCCTGAGGAGAGGCTGCTTCCAGCGACTTGTTCCCCCCCCTTCTGAAGAAATTGCCACTGATGCATTTACCGAGTGGTGCTGGAGGAGGAGGAGGAGGTGGAGGTGGTGGGTATTTTGTAGCCCTTTCCCTCCCCTCCTCTATGCATTTAATTTTCTTCTTCCTTTTATATATTTTTCCTTCTGCTGCTCCTTCCTGGGAAGTGAATTGCTGATGCAAACTGAATGGGGCTTTTACACTTTAGTGATGCCGTGGGATTCTTTTCAGGATTATGTTGCATGATTTGAATTTTGAATGAAGGAGAAGACCTTTTTAAATATATAAATATATCTATTGCTCTATATATGATAAAATTTGGTGTCAGTCTTGGTTGAATTTCATTTTAATTATTATTATTTAAATGTCAAGAGTGACGATATATTTTTTTCTTTCTTTTTAAAAGTATTAAAATATTTTTTTTAGGATAACTTTTCATTCAAATGTGTATATACTGTATATGTGTGTGTATATTAGTGAAACTGACCGAGATTCAGTTTTCAGACTAGGAACACTGAGGTGGATTGTAAATTTAGCACCACCTTTGCTACATTGGCATTTGTTTTAAAAAATACGTTGTTGATTTTCTTTTTTAACAATTCATTTAAAAGTTAGTTTTTTTTAAAAAAATAATAATAATTAAAAAAGAAACCCCAATACAAACTGAAACAACCATGTCTGGAGAGGTGCGTTTGAGGCAGTTGGAACAGTTTATTTTGGATGGGCCAACTCGGACTAATGGGCAATGCTTCAGTGTGGAAACCTTGCTGGATATACTCATCTGCCTTTATGATGAATGTAATAATTCCCCCCTGAGGAGAGAGAAGAATATTCTTGAGTATCTAGAATGGGGTAAGTCTGAACATATTTATTTTGTTTGCATCCTTTACATGATCACATGTGCTTTGTAGTGTGTCACTACAGTATACATGTATAGCTGGGATCTGTTTATAGCCCATATTTTATTCAAGAGTCTTATAATATCTGTACTTTACAGTTTTTTACTCATATTTTATTGCAATAATTTCACATCAGTTATCACAGGTGAAGGATTCAATAAAGATGAGAATTCATCTTTTGACACCACCAGATTCTGGCATGTGGAGGTTTTTTTTTGTTTGTTTTAGGCCACCTAATGTAATTTTTTGCATTTGAAGCTTTTTAGGATGATGCTGGGTAGATCCCCTGATAGGAAAAAAGACAAGTGCACAGTTCTGTAACTTTTCTGTGCAATCAAATTTATGGTCTATTAAAGTAAAAAGCATTGATGGGGGGGGGAAGTCAACCTTCTTAAATGATGTATGCATTTGAAATGTCTGTTAAAATAGAGAAAATATGTCACCTGTTACCTAAGGTCATTGCTGACCTGAATATAATGCCTGGTTTCTGGTAGGGAAAATAAAGTTGGAAAGCAGAGTCAACTTGTCTTCTTTTTTTCTTGCTATTTTGAGATTTAGCACAATAATAGACTGCTAAGAATTTTTAATGAAATAGATTAATGATGATAATTAGTGGCTGAACTTTCCTGAATTCATGATAGGGCAGATTGTCCTGTTTTTCTTCTTCTAAATATAGATGTAGCACAGAAGATATAGTCTCACATAAGAATCCTGATGAGGACAGTTACTGTATGTGACCTTCAAGCTTCAAAGTCATGCTGTACTTTTAAATTGAATATAAAATCTTTATCATCTATATTTCACAAAATGTACATAAGCAGACTTCAGTCTTTAAGAACACCTTTCCAATCTTCATAATTAGCATTGTATATGTTAAACAGCTAGCTGGAGTCTTCATAATGAAGTCATTGAAGGAAGATTATTGTTGGGTCAGTTATCAAAAAATACTAAGCAGTTCTGCACTGTTTGCTAATTTTATTTGTGTGCTCTTTCCTATATTCATACTGACATCGAAAGAATATCTGACTCAATAATTGAAATTCTTGAACTCTTCATAATTATATTGGTCTTGTGCTTTTATTAACCTGAATAGCAAAATATAACACATTTTGACAAGCTGAAAAGGTAATTTTTTAATACTTTAAGAATTCATGCTCTAAAATTAGTACTGTGATAGATGTTTGCCATATTCTCTGACAGGGAATGTCTTTTAAAATTTAGTGGCTCCAAAGAAGTCTTACATTGGAGAATTTATTGTGCTAACAAGGGTTCATTGGTTCGGCAAGTTGATATCCTGTAAATAGGTTAAAGATATCAATGGGAGCGGGATAATGGAGTTTTTAGAACTTTCCACATTGATTGCTGGTACTTACATCATGCAGTGATAGTCACTTGACATCTGACTCTGTCATCCTAAGATTCTGACAGTGATGGCAGATTTTTACATTAAGTTTGTGTGGGATCTACTAGATTACTTTTAATAGTGCAAACACAAATCAAATGCTATTTTGGAAAGATAGCAATAAACACTCTTGTTTGCCTGTTTCTGGAACTAGTTTCTGCTTTACCACCCTTTTCTCCTCCTCTTGCAAGAGCTCCACGCCAGAGACTCTCTCCACTTGAGGGTGAATTTCTACATTGTTTATAGGCAAGGGTCTGCCATAGCACTTGCCATTCTGATTTTTAACTTGTAAATTTCAAATAGGTTTGTCAAGGGTTGGTTAAGAATGAAAAGTTGCAGCAGTGTCCTCTGATACTGAGGCACAAGGAAGGTGACTTATTGAATGAGGCCCTTACCCTGAAAACCCATACTCATGTGGGTAGTGCTTTCTCAAGCAAGTATTCCCACTAACTTCACTAATTACTCACATGAGTAAGGGTTTGCAGGGTTAGGTTGTTGTTGAGATGTCTCATTATATTTAGGTATTAGAATGTGTAATAAAGAGTTACTCGCTTCTTTTTTTTGTAAGATAGTCACACTCACACACTTATCAGTTCAGAAAAGGGACAGTGATAGTGGGTGGAGGTGGGGGCAGTTACACATGTATTTAATGTCAGAGGCACCACTGGGATAGTAGTCTGAGCATAGGGCTGGCAGCCAGGAAATCTCATTCTCCTTCTGGCTCTGTCAGTGACACATGCAAGTCATTTCACATCTCTGTCTCAGCTTCCCTGTTTTGTGGATGGGGAATATAATATCTACTTTTCTCCTGGGGAGTTGCAAGAGCTACAGTTTGTAAATCACTTAGAGCTACTCAGATAAAAAGTCTTAAACAAATGCAAAGCATTTCAATCTGTTTTTCATCAGTAGACTAAAATTGCTTAGGGGCCAGATCCTGCTTCCATTGGAAATGGGAGTAGAAATCCATTGGTAAAGAGCATTTTGCAAGATCGGGACGTATGGCCCTGTGACTTGTCCCATCAAAATTAGTGGGGCTACTCACGTTTATAAAGTTAAGCGCATGTGTATTGCAGAATCGAGACTTTGTATATTTTTAGCCTGTTATTGAGCACAAGCTAGGAATTAAGTTACAGTGTGTGTGTTGGTGGGGGGGAGAGGAATAGTCAGTGAACTTCCAGTTTTTATGCACTCCTGTAAGTTTAAAAACATGTGAATAGATTTTTGGCTTTTTGGAGAGGGTCGGGAGAAGAGTTGGGATTTTGGGTTTAAAAAAATTGCTTCAGGAATGAGTCTTTGTATCTTAAATTTCATGCCAGGTTGAATATTTATAGTGGCATTATAAACTCTTGGAAAAGGGTTAGGAGGAGGTTCAGAATGGAAAAGTTGACATAATCTTAGCAATAGCAGTATTACTACAGCTATATTTAGTTAAGAATGTTGATGTTCTTGTATTTAGCTAGTCATTGGATCTTTTAGGTCAGTTCTTTTGAAATATGTTATCTGTTCTTATTCAATACTATGATTACTTATAAAGTGAAGCAATGTAGCAATGATGGACATCTTAACCAGGTTTTTCAGCTTTCATTTTTGGATTGCTGTGGTGAATGTAACTTGCTAAACTGGAGGAGTGGATGCTAATTTCAATATAACAAGCATGTGTTTTATTTAGCTTTTCAACTTTTTTTCATCATGGTAAGAGACGTTAGAAGAACCTGAAGTATCAGGCTAATTATTTTTGATTTAAGAATCTGTTTTTGTTTTAAATCCTAGGTTAGACTTAAAATAAAACTTCTTTTCCCCATGTATTCATATTTTATCAATGATATGACATACAATGTAATATGGCTTGATTATATATTCATCATTTATTTCTGTCAGGTAATAAATACATTACATAACTCATTGATGGAAACGGTCAGCGTGAATGAGTTCTGAGAGTTAATCAGCATGAATGTTGGAAATAAATGATATAGCCAGACTTGGTCCCACTCTGTGTACTGTGTGTGCAAACCGGTTTTAGTTTTGATGGTCAATTGTATTTCTGGTTCAGAATAGAGAGATTCTCTAGTTGCAGCAACTGGAGACTGCCAGCAGGAGAGACTGAGAATGCTAGGCATGTTGTTTTTCTTTTCTACAACAGCATTGATTTTCATTGATGCTTGCAAGCCGGGGGATGCAGGCCAGGATGCAGGGGATTATAAGAAGAAAAATATAGTAAAGAGGAGGTGTTGATTTAAAAAAAAAATAATTCAGGTTTATAAATTTTTTTTGCTCTTCATTTTTTAAATACTTTCTTATAGTGAGATTGATTTCAAATAGTCTCAAGAAAAGTGAAGAGAGTCACATTGCTTGGGAAACTTTAATCTAGATCAAAGAAAGCCTTCCAAAATATACAGGAGGAGAAAAAAAGCACTAACAGAGGAATGAAGTAGATGACCGTGTAAAACTCTTTCATCTCTAACTTGTATGAGAAATATAAAATGACTTTCACTACCATTTTTTCCCCCTGTTTCTGATAGGTGAAGTTTACTTTCCTCACTTTATTTTTAATGCATGAAACAATTATGGGTTTTTGTGTGTCTCTTTTTTGTGTGTGCATCAGCATCATTGATGATGGCAGCCCAGTTTTTGGAGTGCAACTGTTGCCATTGAGACTGGAAGAGGGACATGTATCTTTTTTATTTTTTAGTCCTGTAAAAATAACAGTTCTGTAATTTACAATTGTTTGCTAAGACAATTTTAAAGATTTAAATTTCTGAATAGTTTAAGATAAATGCACACAGAAATATTAGAGAATGAATGGTTTGGTTTTAGCTTTAGTTTTTTAGATTTGTTTTTTAAAAAACAAACAAACCTACTCTCTGTCTCAGTTCAGTTGTTCAATCCTTTGTAGGTCATGGCAAAAATAACAGGAGTTGTCAGGTACAGTTTAGTCATGTATGTATAAGCAAACCTGATAATTCAAACAAAAAACCCCAAGAACATAAACCAAACAAACCCCTTAGTCAGACCTCACTTCTCTGCAAACACAGACTAGTTGAGCGTTTTAGTTAGGTCTTCTATTACTAAGAGTTCATTGTTTTTATAAAATATTCTCCAATATAATTGGTGGCATATAAGGTATTAGAAATAACTAAAAATAAATGATACTTTTCAAAATAAATTACATTCTCTCAGGAATTGTCCTAGTGTGTGTATGTTTATTCATTTAGGACCTAGTCTTTAGTCTAATTGAAATTAATAAAAATGTTGCTGTTAGCTTCAGTGACAGCAGGATTAGCTAAGAAGAGCTAAGGCTTCAGTTCGGCAAGGTAGTTAAACAGGTGAGGTGCCTACATTTAATCATGAGTAGTTGCATTGACTGGGGATAGGGGCTGAGTATGGGGGCTATCTGTGTGGAGCCCTTGCAGGATTGGAGCTTAATTCCCAAATTTCTGCAGCATAATTCCTAATGGGTCCCCTCACCAGTCATTCATATGGATTATCAAGGTTCAATTGTATTTGTTATACATTTGGAATTTCAAATGTCTCTTCTATTACTAAATAGAGGTTTCTGCCTTGCAGTTGTATCTTTTATCAGAGTAATTTGTGAATTTCTATACCAAATTATTTTGTATAAAATATAAGTGAATTTAGTACATGAAAGTGAGAACAATAATAGCAGCTTGAGCCATCTTATATTATAAACCGTGTAAGCACACCTTTCTAGCACACCTTTTTCTGTCTTGAGTATAGATTACCAATTATGGTAAACAAGGCAATAATTACTGTGTAGTCAAATGAACTGTGAGACTACCAAACTCATTTTACTTATCTTAATTTGGGATTTTAAGTCAATCTGCCAAAGAGTAATGTATTAACCCACTGAGCTGTCAGTCAGTTTCTTAAATATTCAAGCTCAAGGTATCCCAAGACTTTAATTTTTAGACTATCGTATTTGTTTAAAAAATCCCTCAGAATTTATGAGCATGTCATCTGCATTTGAAGCTATTCATGGGCTGCACCACTGGGCTCTTTTTGGAGCTTTTGTGTAGTTTGGGAGTGTAGACTGAAAGATTTTGAGAGCTGATTGTTTTGATTTGATTTGAAAGGAGTACAGTGCTGTTTGATGAATGAGAACAGCACACTAACATTTAGCACATCTTCAGGAATTAGGAATTCTTTTATTCCATGTGGAAGTTCTTAGCATGCTTTGGTTTAACAGAAATGAAAGGGAAAATATAATTATCTGAGATATTATGCTAACCGTGTTATAATCTTCATGCCCTGATTAATAAACTATTCAGGATTAAAACATTTTTCAGACTAAAGTGTTAATACATTATTTTATTTGTGGTATAAAATCATGATTTGATTTTTAAATATTCTGCTCGGACTGTTTAAAGATCTCTGTACAAATCCATAAACTCAATGTGAGGTAGGTGTAGTTTAATTTACAATGCAGTATATGTATCAAAATTAAACTCTTCTCCCTTCCCGCCACACGCTAAATATAAATTATACTAAACTACATCTTTTATATCCTATGGTACATAAATAATTCACAAAGATATAGTGCTATAAGGTTAATGAGTTTATTTGGCTCAATATATTAAATAATTTGGGCTGTGTTTTTCAGCAGACTGAGAGGCCCTTCCTCTTTCCTGTTTGCAGATACAATTTGCACTCACATATTGTCCCCTGCAATATGAAGTGCAGCTGCAAAAATGAGTAACTTCACTTCTAGCCACTTGATTTTCACCCATGGTTGGGTAGTTATAGGTGCAACTGTTCAAATTTGCTACTGCTATTCAGATGGAGGTGCAAAACTCCAAGCACAAAACGAATGGAGGCCCTTCTGCAAATTACCCCCTCCCTTGTCTTGTCTGATCTATTGATTGATTATTGATTTAGAATCCCCAAGTAACACTAAAATGTAGTAGGTTCTTGACCTAAGATTAGGCCCAGTATTATCAGTATTACTGCTTTGGGAACCCCACGGGGGCATGACGGTGACAATAACACTCACACTCAGGGAAAATCTTCTGTAATTGTAAAATTTTTATTATTAAAATGATTAGTCTAATAAATAAACCAATCCAGACAAGTAAACTGATGTAATACAACACTGTTAATACCGCCAGTACCATTATAGGCATATACTCACTGTATCCTTGGGAAGAGTTCTAAAAGTTGAGACAGATCATAGTCGGGCACGCCAATGAAGAACTCCCAATGGCAGTACCTGAGACCAGGGTGTTTTATAGACCTTGATGGTTCACAGGCATATGTATGCAAAACTCATCTCTCCTTTACCATATTTTAACTTGCTCACTCTCATAATGTTATCCTGTAGGTTAGTACAGTAATGAAGGTAAATTCATGAACATATATATCAGTTGTATTACCTGCGTTTAAGCATTTGCTAATGTTTCCTCCAAAAATACTCTTAAAACTGGTACATGTTGCCTTCTTGCAACACTTGTGACTGTTTATTGTTTTGTAACAAAGTCTTATGCCATCTTGTAACTTAAGGTCACTGTTTGTTTGCTTACTTATGCCAATGTATTGAGCAACTACTTTTACTCAGGCTGTAATGCCTTATACTTATGTTAACTGCTTAAGCTATTCTTACAGGTTTAGGCCTATAGGTCTCTTGTGTTCTGCTATCAATTTCTTATCCCTTTGTTTTATTATTACTTCTATAATTACTGTATGGCTATGCTTGTTTTTTAGAGAATGATCTATACATTAATGTTTACCTTGAGCAGGGGTGGCCAACCTGTGGCTCCAGAGCCGCATGCGGCTCTTCAGAAGTTAATATGCAGCTCCTGGCATAGACACTAATTCCGGGGCTGGGGATACAGGTGCCAATTTTCCTGTGTGCTGGAGGATGGTGCTCACTGCTCAACCCAACTCTGCCCAGGCCCTGCCCGTACTTCACCCATCCCCCCCAAAGCCCCTGCTCCTTCCTGCCCTCTTCCCTGAGCCTGCCACGCCCTCGCTCCTTCCCCTCCCCCCCCCCAGAGCCTCCTGCATGCCGCATGGGGAATGAGTGGGAGGCGCTGATCATCAGGGCTGCTGGCAGGTGGGGGGCAGCTGATCATAGAATCATAGAATATCAGGGTTAGAAGGGACCTCAGGAGGTCATCTAGTCCAACCCCCTGCTCAAAGCAGGAACAATCCCCAACTAAATCATCCCAGCCAGGGCTTTGTCAAGCCTGACCTCAAAAACTTCTAAGGAAGGAGATTCCACCACCTCCCTAGGTAACACATTCCAGTGTTTCACCACCCTCCTAGAGGAAAAAGTTTTTCCTAATATCCAACCTAAACCTCCCCCACTGCAACTTGAGACCATTACTCCTCGTTCTGTCATCTGCTACCACTGAGAACAGTCTAGATCCATCCTCTTTGGAACCCCCTTTCAGGTAGTTGAAAGCAGCTATCAAATCCCCCCTCGTTCTTCTCTTCCGCAGACTAAACAATCCCAGTTTCCTCAGCCTTTCCTCATAAGTCATGTGTTCCAGTCCTCTAATAATTTTTGTTGCCCTCCGCTGGATGTTTTCCAATTTTTCCTCATCCTTCTTGTAGTGTGGGGCCCAAACTGGACACAGTACTCCAGATGAGGCCTCACCAATGTCGAATAGAGGGGAACGATCATGTCCCTCGATCTGCTGGCAGTGCCCCTACTTATACATCCCAAAATGCCATTGGCCCTCTTGGCAACCACGGCACACTGTTGACTCATATCCAGCTTCTCATCCACTGTAACCCCTAGGTCCCTTTCTGCAGAACTGCTGTCTAGCCATTCGGTCCCTAGTCTGTAGCGGTGCATGGGATTCTTCCGTCCTAAGTGCAAGACTCTGCACTTGTCCTTGTTGAACCTCATCGGATTTCTTTTGGCCCAATCGTCTAATTTGTCTAGGGCCCTCTGTATCCTATCCCTACCCTCCAGCCTATCTACCTCTCCTCCCAGTTTAGTGTCATCTGCAAACTTGCTGAGGGTGCAATCCACACCATTCTCCAGATGATTAATGAAGGTATTGAACAAAACTGGCCCCAGAACTGACCCTTGGGACACTCCACTTGATACCGGCTGCCAACTAGACCTGGAGCCATTGATCACTATCTGTTGAGCCTGACAATCTAGCCAGCTTTCTGTCCACCTTATCGTCCATTCATCCTGCCCATACTTCTTTAACTTACTGGCAAGAATACTGTGGGAGACCGTGCCAAAAGCTTTGCTAAAGTCAAGGAACAACATGTTCACTGCTTTCCCCTCATCCACAGAGCCAGTTATCACGTCATAGAAGGCAATTAGGTTAGTCAGGCATGACTTGCCCTTGGTGAATCCATGCTGACTGTTCTGATCACTTTCCTCTCCTCTAAGTGCTTCAGAATTGATTCCTTGAGAACCTGCTCCATGATTTTTCCAGGGACTGAGGTGAGGCTGATTGGCCTGTAGTTCCCCGGATCCTCCTCCTTCCCTTTTTTAAAGATGGGCACTACATTAGCCTTTTTCCAGTCCTCCGGGACCTCCCCTGATCGCCATGAGTTTTCAAAGATAATGGCCAATGGTGCTGCAATCACATCCGCCAACTCCTTTAGCACTCTCAGATGCAGCGCATCCAGCCCCATGGACTTGTGCTCGTCCAGCTTTTCTAAATAGTCCTGAACCACTTCTTTCTTCGCAGAGGGCTGGTCACCTCCTCCCCATATTGTACTGCCCAGTGCAGCAGTCTGGGAGCTGACCTTGTTTGTGAAGACCGAGACAAAAAAAGCATTGAGTACATTAGCTTTTTCCACATCCTCTGTCGCTAGGTTGCCTCCCTCATTCAGTAAGGGGCCCACACTTTCCTTGACTTTCTTCTTGTTGCTAACATACCTGTAGAAACCCTTCTTGTTACTCTTAACATCTCTTGCTAGCTGCGCCTCCAGGTGTGATTTGGCCTTCCTGATTTCACTCCTGCATGCCCGAGCAAGATTTTTATACTCTTCCCTGGTCATTTGTCCAATCTTCCACTTCTTGTAAGCTTCTTTTTTGTGTTTAAGATCAGCAAGGATTTCACGGTTAAGCCAAGCTGGTCGCCTGCCATATTTACTATTCTTTCTACGCATCGGGATGGTTTGTCCCTGTAACATCAATAAGGATTCTTTAAAATACAGCCAGCTCTCCTGGACTCCTTTTCCCCCTCATGTTATTCTCCCAGGGGATCCTGCCCATCAGATCCCTGAGGTTGTCAAAGTCTGCTTTTCTGAAGTCCAGGGTCTGTATTCTGCTGCTCTCCTTTCTTCTCGGTGTCAGGATCCTGAAGTCGACCATCTCCTGGTCACTGCCTCCCAGGTTCCCATCCACTTTTGCTTCCCCTACTAATTCTTCCTGGTTTGTAAACAGCAGGCCAAGAAGAGCTCTGCCCCTAGTTGGTTCCTCTAGCACTTGCACCAGGAAATTGTCCCCTATACTTTCTAAAAATTTCCTGGATTGTCTGTGCACTGCTGTATTGCTCTGCCAGCAGATATCAAGGTGATTGAAGTCTCCCATGTCAACCAGGGTCTGCGATCTAGTAACTTCCATTAGTTGCTGGAAGAAAGCCTCGTCCACCTCATCCCCCTGATCTGGTGGTCTATAGCAGACTCCCACCACGACATCACCCTTGTTGCTCACGCTTCTAAACTTAATCCAGAGACACTCAGGTTTTTCTACAGTTTCATATCGGGGGGGTCGGGGGCTGCTGAGGTATTACTGTGGCTCTTTGGCAATGTACATAGGTAAATTCTGGCTCCATCTCACCCCTGACCTTGAGGCTAGTTCTTTTCATAGTATTAGCCAATATTTTAACATCCTGAATTGTATTTAAAAACCGCAGTAATCTATTTTGCCATAACTATGATCAATCTGTATAGGAAACATCCAGAAATAATTAGTTGCTGTTGCCAAGGAGCAAAACGTAGGTAGTGAATGGACTATTTCAGTGTTGGGTAGAGTAGGTATTTGAGACTGTGGGTTAGAAATCTTATATGGTATTCTGAAGATTGTAATGTTAGAACACTGCCTTGGTTTTGTCTTTTTGGGGAAAAACTTCCATGAGTATATTATTTGCATTAGTTTAAACAGATTTCCTGTTTCTGGCTGAACATTTGGAATATTTTGTTCCTTTCTTGGCCAAGTTACCTCCACATTCTTGTTTTCTTAAAATCCTAATTAAGCTTGGGAATGCTAATAATGGGGACAAAAATCTTTAAAAAACTGTAACTGATTTAGGTCAGTTATGTGCAACCTTCTGCTCACTGCAGGATTTTTATTTCAACTAGTTTAAAGATGACATTAGGCTTAATAAGTGCAAAAACCCTCTATTCAGACAGGTCAGTTTACTTTATTCTTAGTAATACAGTCTAATAAGGTTTACTAGAGTTACCATGGATAAAATCCACATGAGTTGCACCCAGACTCTTAAAACTTTGTTTCATAAATCTTGCTTGTCCATATCCAGATTTGCAGTTTCATTTAAGTTAGTTTGTTACACAACTTAGTTAGACCTCTTTTATTCTCGAGGATTAACTTTTTGATAGGTAGAAGGTACATAGTACTTCACAGCTCTTGGCACCTATTTAAAAGGTTTTGAATTGCAGCCCTACTTGTATTGAAAACTATATTTTTTTAGGTCATATTGAAACTAAAACCTTACGTGAAATAGTAATTTTTGCATTTCAGCTGTAATTTGATCATAGTTTTATTACTAGAATTTTATGGCAACTGTTCACATAATGTATTACTGGTTATTGAGAGAGGAGGACATGTTAAATTGCTGAAGAAAAATTAAGTGTTTGAAAAATGTTGTGCAATCATTTTTGGTATTTTCAATTTCAAATTTTGTCTATAGTCATGGTTATGCTTAAAGTGCTCCTGATTTATTGCTTTCTTTTTCCTGTGAAATTCTAAGTAGTTTGAGGCTTTGATTAGAATCAGTGTCTTGTTAGGTCAGGATCTGAGAAGTACATTTTCATTACTGTACCTGGTCAACAGCAGTTTCTCTAGTATTTCTGGTATAAAGTTAAAATCCCCATTGAAAGGGCCTCTCCCCACCATTACTACCATCACCACCTTCTTCCCGGTCACTGAGGCTAAGCTTTCTTATAACCCATATGTATCAGCAACCCCATTCAATCATCTGATCTTGCTTGCCCCACTCTTACCCCATCCCTTACCTCTCTCCGTAATGTGTCCCTCTTCTTTGGTTCATTCTCTTCATAATACAAGCATGTTTAAGTCTCTATGAAAACAAAAACTATCTTGCTTCTCCAGCTGTTGTCCCATTCTCTCCCCTTCTTCATCTCTAAGCTCATTGAACATGCTGTCTGCAGTTGCTGTATCAAGTTCCTTTCCTCCAGCTCCATCTTAGATCCTTTCCAGTCAGGCTTCCTCAAGTTACACTCCACTGAAATGACTCTCACCAAACTCTTTCATAACACCTTCCTTGCCAAAGCTCAGAACCAGTAGTTCATACTTGTCCTCCTTGACCTCTAAGTTACCTTTGGCACAGTCAGCCACGTTCTTCATTTTGAAATTCTGCCTTCCCTCAGGCTGTGTGACTCTGTCTTCTAACTATTGGTTATTCTCCTGCCTCTCTGATTTGTTTCTTTTGTGTTTCATTCAGTGGGTCCTCCTCTTCCTTGCTCAAACTTTTTTTGGGGGGGGGGCTCATGGCTTCATTCTTGGCCCCTTCTCAATGCCCGCTACATACACTCTAGGTAATTTCATTCATAAACATAGCTTAAGCGATCATCTGTAGGCTGATAGTGCACAGGTATATTTGTGCACTATTCCATCCAAACCAAAATCTCAGCCTGTACTCCTGATCTCTGATAGATATCCAGCTGTCAACTCCTTCTCAATGTGGCTGAAACTGAGCTCTTGATCTTCCCTTCCCCCTCCCCAGGCCTTCTCTACTTTCTCAGTCACCATGGACAGCAGCTACTCCCTCCTTGTCATTCAGACTTGTCACCTGGTCATCATCTTTGACTTGGCACTTTCCTTAGATCCACACAACCAGGCCATGTCTAAATCTTCTTGCCACTATTTGTAAGGAGAAGTACATGGCAATTGTGGCAGGAGATACTGAATGGCGTTTATACATCAAAACTCTATCTGTATTCATTGTTGAATTAAATTATAGTGCATAGCTCTCCTTATGTTTATACAAATATATAAAGTATTGCAGATATCATGAAAGTGATAAAATTGTCACTGTTTAGATGTCATGGTGATAGAGGTCTTTAAATATAACTAATGTAAAGATAGACAAGAATTTCAGAATGTACTTATGTGCCAGGGAACATCTGTTCCATTTTTGTAAAAGTTAAGAAAATGGTCTTCTTGGTGTGTAGTGGATAGGAACAATTCATTTCCTAACATGTAGGAGAAATGCCTCAGCATTGTGATCAGTCTTTTGTAGTCCTTTGTTCAGGCAAAACATTGACTTCTTCAGTCTGCTTAGGCTCATTTAGAATGTTGCCATTTCTGAATCTATGAATGCTTCTCCCATTAGGTTTTTATTTTTAGTTGGTACTTCACTAAATATGCTACTAATAATACCAGTTTTTGTATGGGTCTGTGCACACCTACTTGGTATTTTCAGTTTTGAGTCCAATAACTCACTGAACAAGTCTCCATCTCTCCTGTGCTGATCTCCAATAAATTTGCTGCTATATTGCTCCATTATTTGTCTCTTTTGACTTCAGGTTTTGTCATTTTAATTTTTTTTAGTGTTTCCAGAGGTATTTGAAAAGTAACTTCTGCTGGTTAACTCATAATCTGAAATCTTTGGTTGTCTCTTGCCAGGTCTAGGTGCTTCTGCTGAGCTTCCTTATCAACATTAGAGCTTAAAACTCTGCTCCAAAATCCCATATTTACTTTCGGAGAACTCTTAGTGTTAGGTAGGAAGCATCTCTAAATAGCTGCTGCACAATCTCTATATTTCCCTACAGAATTCTGGTGTTTTAAGAACTGAAAACTGTTTGAAATGTCTTCAGAGCAGTCAAGGTTCCTTCCCCACTCTGAACTCTAGGGTACAGATGTGGGACCTGCATGAAAACCTCCTAAGCTTATTTTTACCAGCTTAGGTTAAAACTTCCCCAAGGTACAAACTATTTATTTTTTTCCTTCTCCCCTTGGACTTTATTGCTGCCACCACCAAGCGTCTAATAGATAGATAGATAGATAGATAACTGAGAAAGAGCCCGCCTGGAAACGTCTTTTCCCCCCAAAATCCTCCCCAAACCCTACACCCCCTTTCCTGGTGAAAGCTCAATAAAAATCCTCACCAATTTGCATAGGTGAACACAGACCCAAACGCTTGGATCTTAAGAACAATGAAAAAGCAATCAGGTTCTTAAAAGAAGGATCTTAATAGAAGAAAAAGTAAAAGAATCACCTCTGTAAAATCAGGATGATAAATACCTTACAGGGTAATTAGATGCAAAACATAGAGAATCCCTCTAGGCAAAACCTTAAGTTACAAAAAGACACAAAAACAGGAATATCCATTCCATTCAGCACAGCTTATTTTCTCAGCCATTTAAACAAACAGACTCTAACGCATCTCTAGGTAGATTACTTACTAAGTTCTAAGACTCCATTCCTTTCTGTTCCCAGCAAAAGTATCATACAGATAGAGGGAGCCTTTGTTTCTCCCCCCCCCCCCTCAGCTTTTGAAAATATCTTATCTCCTCATTAGTCATTTTGGTCAGGTACCCGCGAGGTTATCCTAGCTTCTTAACCCTTTACAGGGGAAAGGGTTTTTCCTCTGGCCAGGAGGGATTTTAAAGGTGTTTACCCTTCCCTTTATATTTATGATGAGCTTATTAAAATCAAAACTGATTTCAGGGTATGTTGATGTGGACATCATTATCCAAATGTTAAGGTTTTTAGAGACCAGAGAGAAATGGTAATTAAAAAACCTATTAGTTAAAGAATTCGGCATTGTAACGAGGAAGGTGGTGGCAAAACACTTTTTTGTGATCTGGGTTGGACAATGGTTACAGATAACGTTCGTACTTTTGGGACACCACTGTCCCATGGTACTTGCAATTCTCTCATTATAGCTCTTTCCCCATTTATCACACTCCCTTTTGTAGTGAAATGCTGTTTAAATATTGTGCCAATTCACATTCATAGCAATAAGTGGGACAAATAGAAACTGGCATTCTTATTCTAGCTTGCTAGCTCAGTGTTGATTTAGCTGCTTTTTCTGCCATTGTGAGACCTATACCAGGCTACATACGGTTTTTGAGTCACAATTTTTGCCATGTCCATATTGACTGAGGTAACACTCGGTGAGAGTTTTCAGATTTCCCATAGGAATAGCTGGACCGTCTGTTCCATAAACGGTATACTTTATAAGTATGGATAGAATTCCAAAGAAGTGTTGTTTCATATCAATAATATATATTTCTTGCAAGTAAGTGTCTCTGTATGCATGTGTTCTGTAGCCCGAAGGTAATTACCTAAAATAGTTCTTGAACACACCCAAAAAATCTGAGTTTTAGCATTTCAGATGGAAAGTGCCACAAGGCAGTTGGGCAGAGATAAGACCATTTTTTAGCCTGTTTGCCTTAGATATAGCTCAATTGAAAGATATTGATTCTTGTCTTAGCAGACTTAGAGCAGCCGTGTTATTTCCTCCAGCCCATGAAAAGCACTTGATGAACTATGCCATTCTGTCTTGGGATAATTTGAAAGTGTGTCTTTTATAATCTCAACAGTGTCTGACACACAAGACATTTTTGTTGTTGTTGTCATGATTTGATCTGTCAGAGGCAAGTTATGGAAGCAGCTTTCTTATACAAATAGAGAAGTTTATGGAGAAATGTAACTTCATTCCAACTACACTTTTTATTGTCATTTTAGGCATCGTATTTCAGATTTTTTTTTTAAATTGCATTTGTTTTTTCCCCCAGGCCTAGAAAACAACCTTTGGCTAGAGAAATAGTAGGTCTGTTTTAAACTTCAGTGGCATCTGCCAAAGTTGTTATTTAACTCTTTATGAAAAAAAATGGCCAAACTATCTTTAAAAATTGTCTAGTGGGTTTTAAAAAAAATTTGGTACCTTACCTGCTTTCTTGAATTACACCTGTCTCTAAAACTGAGGAATGATGGAAATCTTGTCAGGGATGAAAATTCAGACTCAGATATTAAAAAAACAAACAAACAATCCCGTATATGAAATCATGGCTGCTAAGAAACAACAATGTATGGTATATGTTACCATGTTATGAAGTTGACTTTTTTCATTTGTGTTGTTTTTCATTGTCGTGCAATAATTTTAACTACATAAGTAAATAGATTTGTGTCTGTGTATGGATCATGCACTGCCTTAGGCAATTGCTGTAGAGTTTTCTTGTGAAGTGAGTGAGGAGATGACTAAAAAATATCTCCCTTTTATGAGTTTAGCTGAAATGCTTGTTTAAACACCTGGATAGGGAGCATTAATTCTGAAACATAGGGGTTTTTGGGGGATGGGGGCAGGAGGGGGAAATAACATTGTCTGCATAAAACTTTAAATAATTGCTTTTTCCAGTAATTTCAGAAACGATATGGCTTTTAGTTGGTGGCCATCAGTAATTCCGGTAACCTTACAATGAAGAAAAATTCTGCTCCCTATTGGGGTTGACGCACCTAATTACAGTCAAAAGAGTTATTAATGATGATGCTGGTTTGCATTAGCTGTATATACTTGTAATGTGTTAGGTTGGGAAGGGGATGGAAGCTGGGGACCAGCTGCCCTCTGTAACATCATCTCTTGCTTACCTCATGAATATCTGCATAGATATCCCCTTGAGAATTAATTCTGCCTAAGCCAGCATTAACCACTTCAAAGTCTCTTCCATGCAGGGTCAGCCTTAGGGAAAATGGTGCCCTGGGTGAACTTTCTTTGGTGCCCTTTATGTACTATTCACCCACGGCCACTCCAGCAGGCAGAGCGGCAGCAGGTAGAGTGGTGACAGAGTTGGCTCCTACCCCACAGCCCCCTTTATCCTCTCCTCCTGCCCCCCAGGTGGGCACGGGCCTTCTGCAGCCTCTTGACCATGTTGTTCTGCCCCTGACCACAGCACCCTGGGCAGTTGCCCATGTCGCTGGCCCTGCTTCCATGACTCCTACTGTAAAGCTGACCGATTTTAGCCAAGAGCAGCATCTTTGTGCTGGAGCTGTGCTGTCTGGGGAAAAGAGGGAAGGACCAAATAGAAGCATGGAGATGCTGAACCTTCGTGTTGCCCCATCCTGCCATCGTGCATGTCGGGTCTCCTCTTTATGAGATGCCTGGGGAGCCACAAAGCTGGGTGACCGTATTTCCATCTATTTTGTGGTCCCTAAAATTCCCACTTGAGCGGACACATCTTCCAGGAAATACCTTGAGATTAATCCTTTGAACTTTATGTTCACCTCCCCATTAGGTTTTCCATACAAGAGAGTGATACAGCCCCAGGGTCTTTTACCCTCTTACTGCTGCAGAATCACATATCCTTAGGCTTGACTACTGTTGATCACATGGTTGTCACCCTGTCAGAGTCACTGACTAGTTGGTTTAAATCCAAACTATTGGCAAGGTAGAGGCAATCATGCAAAATTGTTTTAAATCGCATGTCCTTGTTCTGGCCAGTTAATCTATTTTGTCAAGAGTGTAAAAAAGATGTCATGATATTAATCACAAATGCCTCTGTTTCTGCAACTACTGCATAAGCTGCAAACTGTGGAGTAAATTGCTCCGGTATCTCACAAGCAGGATGCATTAGATTCTAAACCACAAAGAACTTGTAAGTATTGCAGTACTGAACTGTCCATAAAAACTTCATATCACATAAACTGTAATGTGATTTTTGTGTAACTTGCCTAACTTATTTGTATATTATCTTATTATTTAGGAAGTAATATTGTTGGATGTTTAGACTATCACTTTTAACTCGCTCATCTGCAGCAAAATCAAATACACCTCTACCCCGATATAACAGGACCCGATATAACACGAATTCGGATATAATGTGGTAAAGCAGTGTTCTGGGGGGCGGGGCTGTGTGCTTCGGCGGATCAGCGTGTCTGGCTTTGACACACTGCTCTGAGCAGTGTGTTAAGGGTGCTGGGCTGGGGCCAAGGGGTTGGATAAGGGGCAGAGGGTCTCGGGGCAATCGGGGACAAGGAGTGGGGGGGTTGGATGGTTCGGAGGTTCTGTGGGCAGGGCGGTCAGGGGATGGGGAACAGGGGTTTTGGATAGGGCGTGGGAATCCTGGGGGGCCTGTCGGGGGCGGGGATGTGGATAGGGGTCGGGGTGGGGGTTGGATGGGTCGGGGGTTCTGAGGAGTCGGTTGGGGGGGGAAGTGACTATTAATAACGGAAATGCTCGAGGCCAAAGCAAATACGATATAACACGGTTTCACTTATAATGCTGTCAGATTTTTGGCTCCCGAGGACCATGTTATATCGGGGAAGAGGTGTATTAGCTCTCACAATCTAAGAGCTATTTAAACTATTCTCTTTTAATAAATGAGAATAGCTGTGTTTTATCAAAAAAGTCTTTAACAACTTGGCTCACTTGTGAGGTATGGTACAGCTTCTTGGTTCTCTCCTCCACTCCCAAGTTTAAGGAAATAATTTCTTGTAACAGAACATTTGTGTGTCTATCAAAGGTAGAGTAGGTCACTTGCATGGGGCCAGTAATTTTTTTATGAGAAAGTAAAATAGTTTTTGCATTATTTTAACCATTCTAGTACGGACAGTTGAGTAATCTGAGCTGGTAGAAGTTCATGATGGTTTTCTAATGTTAAACTACCAGCTGTGCTTGTTTTTTAATTTAGTTTTTCAGTTTTGTGCTCTTAAACTTGTCTTGTCCAGTTCTTTCTCTCTCCCTCCCTCTCAGTGTCAAAGAACATCAGCGCTGTGAAAAGAATGCCGTGGCAGGGTGGGAAGGTCAATCTGTACTGCTATCATAGCGTCAAGGATACAAAATCATTTCGTATGGGACAGGGCAGAGGAAAATGGCATCAGGGAGTATATGGTGAATTAAGTAATTCTGGCGAAGCTACAAGGATTTCTTCTTCATGGTATGCTGACCATTGTTTTTGATAATCCTTTAAGGGGCCTGTCTTTGCTCCCATTGAAGTCTGGGTCAGAACTCCCATAGGCTTCAATGGGAGCCAATTCAGGCACACCAAACTACAGTAATGTCTTCAGTATTAAACAAGATAGACTCCCCATTGATTATTGCAAATTTTTGGTGTTTAAAAATTTACAGTGTAAATGTTCTTCACTGAGTAATAACCGCTTGTGTATTCTACCCCCTTTGATCAGTATTTTAAAAAATCAGTACAACTAACTAAAGGAAGTACAGGCATTGAAGCACTGTATTATAGTGTAGCCAGGCTGACTAGTGGATCTTAGAGGCCAGTTTCATTTACTTGGGACAGTTGGGACAGTTTTTTCGTGTTTATAGTTTAAATAGCATGAGGTGACATACCGCTGTGGGGTCAAAATCGTGACTCATATTGGTAAGAAGAAGGCAATATCTGTGAGTCAAATTCTGCTCTCCATTACACAGATATAAATGTGGAGTTACGTCATTGATTCCACAGGAATTACTCTGAATTTAAACTGATGTAAATGCAAACAGAATTTGGCCTGTCTCGTTTGCATTACAATGCAAAAATTCTTGTACATCATTATTTTGGCATCTTTTCAGAGAGAGAATTTTTTGAAAGGGATATTATCAGTAGTTGCAAACCTTAAATTTAAATTGCTTCTTAAAATAAAAGAGGGGAATAAAGTGGGGGTTACAAACCCAAATAGGAACAGAAATGTCATTACATTTGGAGGGGGGGAAAGTAGTTTTTTGGGGAGAAGTTTTAAACATTCATTTGTAAATGTGTTGAATTGAAACAGCAACAACATTGGAAACAGAAGGTGAAAATGACTAATTTAGTTTCCAAGCAAAGTGCTAGGGTATAAACAAGCATTATAAACAACACAGAAAATAAATCAGATTGTTAAAACAGAATTTGTTTTAAATCTAAGGTAGTATTAGTATCATGTAAAGAAGTTTAGTTTTTTAAAATCTATTTTCACCTACTCAGGTCCTTTCAAATCTGTTGAACCAAATAAACAGAAACAGAGGAGTTACTTATGAACCACGCTATTTTGATACTAATTGACATCCTTATATGAGTTGTGTATATATTCTTGAGCTCTCTGTAGCTAGAGAAGTTGTCAGGGAGAAAGTTGTGGACAGATGATGCTTTACACTTGAGTATAGTGCCTTTTGTCTACATATCAAAAAGTACTTTATAAAGGCGAGTAAGTATTATCATGCCCATCTTATATATGGAGAAACTGAGGCACAGAGGTTGTATGATTTGCTAAAACAGCAATCCAGTGGCAGAATAGTGCTTAGGATTAGGTTCATTCATCTGATGTATCTTCATATGCATTAAGGTTTGGACAGGGTTATTTACTATGGGACTACCTGAAAGTTTGTGTGTGTGTGGTTTTTAAACTAATGGCTTTTTTGTTTTTGTTTTTTTTTAAAAAACCCTTCAATTTACCATTTGGGAACTACATGATGTTCCTCCTCTCAGTGTAATAAAGTTTACTAGAGAAGTCTGCCTAACAGATTTGGAGCCATCATTCTGTGACTTTGCTGCTGTGATGTCCTCTTTGCAGTCTCTCTCTGCTTCAGAATAGGAGAGTTTACAGTGGTGGTGTTTTGTTTTTCTTAATCAGTGGGATACTTTGAAAAAAATATCTTTCAGAAGTCAGGAGGATGTTTGCAACAATTATACTCAGCTGTACATGTGTGTTGAATTGGACCTCCTCTAACTTTTACAATGGTTTCATCTTTAACTTTGAAAATATTTCTTCCAGTCTCCCAAGGAGCTAATAATAATCTAGTGATATTACCAAGAAAAGTTATTTCAGAAGATCTGTGAACACTAATTATAAGAACATTTAAGGCCTGATCTGAAGTCAATGGAAGGACTCCTGTTGAGTTCATGGGTTTTGGACCAGATTCTTGGAGATGTTCAGGTAATCAGGTTATTGAACTAGCTGAAATCTAAATCATGTAACCTGTTTTTGTGCTGTGGAGCTAACTGCTGTAGGGAAGGAAAGGGGAAAGATGTAGCTATACACCATAATACAATCCCCCTTGGGATTTCCTGGAAGCCCTTCCCTTGAAGATATGGAGAGATGGGGGAGTTTGAGGAAGGCAATTCTGTTGATGGAAGAGTAAGATAGAAACTCTTCTTGGTATAGTTTTCAGCTAACCCAGTGAATTACTCATTGGAAATCCTTGTGGGTGTTAGTACTGTCTGAAAGAGTTATTACTTGATGATAACGCAGCTCCTCAAGGAGTCTTGCTGCCAGTGGCAAGTGAAGGCAGTAGGACAGCACAGAGGAGCAATTGCTCTATGTGATTGCCTCTGTCGACTAGGAAATGGCTTTCCTTGCTTGTCTCCAGGAGTCTGTGCTTCTTGCCCATTCCCACCACATCTGAAATATTTCACCTTTAGGAAATGGTTCTACAGAAACTCTACACGGTGAACCCAAGTTGTTTCCTGGCCTCTGTGCCTTCTTCCCATGGATCCTCCGCATGGGAGTGGATACACTAGACCTTAGTTAATTTTGTAATGGTATGTCATGTTTAAGGATTTTTAAATACTTGTATATGGTGCCCTGAGGTATGTCTGTCCATATTTATAGTGTCTCACTCATAATGTGCCCAGGATAGAAATACTGAATTTTGCTTTATAGTCCCGTTAAAAACAAGAACTATTCGTGAGACTGTACAACACAAGTGGAGTTTATTTCCAGGCACCACATAATTTATATAATACAAAGTGTCTTGCATAGTACATTAACAACATCAGTGATTTTTTTTGTCTGAAAAATAAAATGATCTCTTTAATAGGGAGATGGATTTATTTTTCAGTTAAGATTTTAAAAAATAGATTTTGGTTTTATTGTTTATTGAAAACTTGCAGTCATTTCAGATTTTTGTTTTATGGTAAATTCAAATTTCCACAATTATTATAGTTTCTGATCAGTCTTCCTAGTTCTAATTGCAAAAGCTGTGTTCATAAATAAATACTCTGTGATGGCTCGGAAATTTCTGGTCCTTACACAGCTGAGTTAGTGTGCAGGTTTCCTTTGAGGGTTTCACCAAATTCTTCTGGTGGAAGTGGGAGGTTGGCATTTACCTCCCTGATCTTGCTATCAGCCTGTTCCTCCCATCTGCTCTGTTCTGTTGTTTTGCCATCCCATATGTATATTTTCCAGAACTGTGCAGAAAGTCCTCTAGGGTGATGGAGAATGCTGTTGTGGAGGTGACTATTCCCTGACCCCACTGTTTCCTCATTTATTTGTATTACAGTAGTGCCTAAGCGCTCTGGTTTCTGGTTGGGAATAGGACCTGGGAATCCTCCCTCCCTCTCTCTCTCTCCACATTTGCAGTGGGATACAGCACTTGTATCTAACTTTGGAAAATCTTGAGAGAGAGTGACTAAAATTAGTTATTTTTCTCTCCTTCCTGTACAGTTGAACCCATGATACTAATTCAACCTGGCTTTATAAGTGGATGGATACAGAAAATAATTACAATAAAAACATGAAAGCTTACTTAAACCAATTATAAGGTAATTCTCTTGAAAGTATGATGTAAACAAATACATGATGTGGTGTAAAGATTTTCAGCCTGATTCTTCAGTACCTTAAACATTTTATAGTCGTTTACCTTTGTGTAAAATGATATCAGATCAGAATGACAGTATTTTATATTCACATTGCACAGAAGTTAATGACTGCACAAGATGCAAGCAAGTGGAGAATCAGACCCTATGTTGGTACTTGGTTTGGATTACCTTGATAACACCTGTTATGAGTAAAGCAGTCATCCCCATCTCATGCTGAGGAAACCTTTGTACAACACTATCATGCATTTCTTTGGTATATTCTTTCTCCACACACACACACACACACACACACACACACACAGTACAACACTCATGCATTTCTTTGGTATATTCTTTCTCCACACACACACACACACACACACACACACACACACACACACACACACACACACACACACACAGTACAACACTATCATGCATTTCTTTGGTATATTCTTTCTCCACACACACACACACACACACACATACACACACAGAGTGTGTGAGTGAGGTAGGTAGGTAGGTAGGTATTAAATAATACATAGTCTCTCCTTTGGTGATTTCCTTAAGCTGAACTTCAAGACTAGCTGAAAAGTTATTTTCCAGAGGATTCTTGTCTTTTTCTAGTAATAGCGGAGGCTTCCTTCCATATAGTGTGTTGGATCTAATGTTTTTTCCCCACCCCACTTATGAGGTCAGCTCTACAGTAGGTCAGCTCTGGATTAAGTGAAGAGTAATAGCTTTCTATTCTTGTCCTTCCAATCCATTTCCTGCGCCACCTGGTTTGTTCGCCTGTTACTGGTTGATGTGCAGAGTGAATGTCACAATGCCTCAAAAATGCCATAGACTTTAGTAGTAGTAATAACAGCCGAAATACATAGTTTCCATTTTCAGCAACCTCACTATAAAAATTGTTCCAGCACCACTGAGTGGCCCTGTAGCTAGTTGGTGATAGCATATCAGTTCACGTGGCAGATTATTTTTGCAGTCATGAATAGACCCATACCAAATTCACTCAATGAAAAACTCATCACAGACTGTGAAATTTGGTCTCCCCTGTGAAATCTGGTCTTTTGTGTGCTTTTACCCTATAGTATACAGATTTCACAGGGGAGACTAATGTTTCTCAAATTGCGGGTCCTGACTCAAAAGGGAGTTGCAGGGAGGTTGCAAGGTTATTTTGGGGGGGGGTCGCAGTATTGCCACTCTTACTTCTGCACCATGTTCAGAACTGAGTGGCTGGAGAGCACTGGCTGTTGGCCAGGCACCCAGCTCTGAAGGCAGCACCGCCAGCAGCAGCCGGAGAAGTAAGAGTGGCAATATGGTTCCATGCCACCCTTACTTCTGCTCTGCTGTCTTCAGAGCTAGGCGGCTGGAGAGTGGTGGCTGAAGATTTGAGGGCCCAGCTCTACAGGCAGCAATGCAGAAGTAAGAGTGGCCGTACCATGCCATCCTTACTTCTGCGCTGCTGATGGCAGTGACTCTGCCTTCAGAGCTGGGCTCCCGGTCAGCAGTGGCTGCTCTTTAGCTGCCCAGCTCTGAAGGCAGCTGCCACCAGCAGCAGCAGCACAGAAATAAGGGTAGTAGCACTGCAGCCCTCCTACAATAACCTTGTGACCCCCCCCCAACTCCTTTTTGGGTCAGGACCCTTACAATTACAACACAGTGAAATTTCGGATTTAAATAATAGAAATCATGAAATTTACAATTTTTAAAATCCTATGACTTTGAAATTGACCAAAATGGACCATGAATTTGGTAGGGCCCTAGTCATGAAGGTTAGCAACTTTTAAAAAAGAGATCTTAAACTGATGATGGTTAGGTGTCTGAATTGCCAGTGAATACTTCCACATGCTGCTGGTGAGTGGGAAATAGATTTTGTAGGTACAAAATGTACTAGTTCTCCTTACGTGAAAAAAAAAAGGCAGTGCTTTGAATATTGCTCTTTAAATATTGTATGCAGCTTCCGTTGCTGCAGCGAAGAAATTTTCTGACCATGTAAGAGCTTGAAAAAAAATCAAATTTTTCCATAAAGGAACTGTAAAAATAGACATGGATAGGATTTTGGATATTTAGTATGTATTTCTTGAAATGCTTTAAAAATGATCTTATTAAAGCGGGACATTAAGGACCTTTATAATTTAATGTTCCATACATTTTCCATACTGTGACCCCGTGTTACAAGTGAAAAAACTTTCAGGGAATCCCATATAGCCATAAAGAGAGGAAGGGTGGTCTTGACTCTCTTGGACTTGTTTTCAAATCCCCCTCCCCAGTTAGAATCCATATGTTAAATTAATGTGCATTTTGAATGGCATTTTTAAAGTCCCCTAAGTGACTTTCAGTGGGTCTTGTGCTCCTAAGTCACTTGGATGCTTTGAAAAGGCACCTTTTGCAATGTAATTTTTTTTATACTGAACACATTTTATTTGTTTTATAATATAAATATCTATAAATATGTCTCAAAGTCAAGCACTGAAAAGTTAGAAAATGACAGAATTAAGGTTGTCTGTGTAACCTTAATTCATCTCCATTGTGCATGTGTATTATAATACAGCCTTTAATTACATGATTGCATACTGTTTTTTCCACACAAAGATGAACGTGTTCTCGGAGTGGAACAGGGTTGTGCAGCGAAGGAGGCTGTTGTCTGTAAGATCCCTGTTTTGCTAGTGGGTTTCACGTACATTTATTCGAGCATAAGCTTTCGTGAGCTACACTCACTTCACAGAGTATCAGGGTTGGAAGGGACCTCAGGAGGTCATCTAGTCCAACCCCCAGCTCAAAGCAGGACCAATCCCCAATTTTTGCCCCAGATCCCTAAATGGCTTCCTCAAGGATTGAACTCACTACCCTGGGTTTAGCATTGCCAATAGCAGAGGAATAGTGAGCATCAGGAATCTTGGGATCCGTTCCAGGCTCTGGAGGGGAATTTGCTCCAGTGGGCACAGTCTTCTGTTTGTTACCTCACCATCCCCATGCTTGACTCTTTTTTCCAATTTCCTCCCGCTGTCCGTGTCCAAGTCCTGTCTCTTCTTCATCCCTGGCTCATAGCAGGCCAGAGCTGTGATTTCAGGGAAAGTCCTGCTCAATCTGAGGCCTTGTGAAGATTAGCTGTCAGTCAAGAAGGTTAGCTGTCAGTCTCTAGCAAGGCTCTGTTGAGCATGCGTGAACTGTTTGTTTGTTTGTTTTTTGTTTTTCTGGTTTGTTTTTTCCCCAAAGGCTTATTACTTGGCCAGATTTGGGCAGATTTTCACAGGAACGGCATTAAATAAATAAAACCCCTGTTACAAAGGCAGCTTTCGTGCTAAATTTCAAGTACCTGCTCCAAAGCATTGGGGTACTAAAGCTTCTTAAAGAAAAGGTTGCCAGAATGTTTTAACATGGGCAAAACAAAGTGTCTTTCTTTAGCCTCGTTCTCAGAAATGGATGAACCTTTTTGGCTGGGGAGAAAAAATGTGAGCCTCAGGTAGACACCCAGCATGGAAAGTTTCAGCCCCAACAGTTAGTTTGGTAAAGCTCTAAGCAAGTGAAAACAGGGTTTTATAATGGGAAATGTTGGGCAACCTTCATAATAAGTAGTGCTACGAGCCCTGCATATAATAAAACTATGTGTACAATATTTTTCAAGTTACTAGATTTGATGCTAAGAGAAATTATCAATCTTCAATTAATTTGTCTATATTTAGAAATAGATTTTAGAACAATGTAAACAAAAATCTTTGTTTACGTCATTTTAACTGTTGTCATAAGTTCCTTTTTAAAATTCACTTCTAAGTTACATGATCCTTTGTTTATTTACCCAAACTAAATCATCTGCATAAACTGTGCACTGATGAGATTCATGCAGACTATTTATGTATGGTTGCCATGTTACAATCCATTCATCATTCTTTCATGTAAAATAGATCTGAACAGCTAGTTTCTCAGAACTATTTCTTTGGGAAGAACGTTTTTTATTTGGAAGAGATTAAATATCCCCCAGATTTTCCCCAGTCACCTTCTTAGAGATAAAGAAGCAGTCATTTGGGACTGAAATCAACTGAGTGGATAGAGGGGAACCAACTATTTGACCATCTGGAGTCTGCCCCAAAAAACAAAATGAAACAGCGGGATTCTGGGCTTTATTTCTTCCTCCTTGATGTCAGCATTTACCAGTGAACCCTTAGAAATCTTCACATGAGAACTTCTTCCTGACATAGCTTTGTAACAATCTATAGATGAACATACTCTACTTCTGGGAAAGGCGTCTGCCAATCTACTTTGATGCTTCACAGCTTTTGTCTTTCCTTTTGTAAGATCATAATTCAGGTCTAGTGATGCAGTCCAAAATGTTTTCCTTGATGATTGACTTTTAAGTTACTTTTGATAGGGGAGCCTGGGGAAACCACAGTTGCTTCAGCAGGCATGATGTTTGACCATTTAAAGTAATGTGCTTCAGAGCCAATAGGAAAAACAGCCATATCTCAGTTCCAGCTCCAACTACTTACTCTGTACTCAGTACTCTGAACTATACTGTGTCAGCTGTTGTGGCCAAAAGATAATATTCAGCTCCAGTGATAATGGAAGTTCTCTATGCATTCTGGTTAACCATTTTCAGGGCCAGAGCACTATGTTGTTATTCCTGTGCAAGTGGCAGGGTTGTTTATACTGGAAATGCTCCTCTTCTTAAGATCTGGAGAGAGAGGTTTACCATCTACTTCGTTGCCGAAGTTCCAGATGTTTCTTTATCATAGGGCTCACATATTGTAACAGTGACTCCTTAGCCCTCTTGCATATTTGGTGGCAGAAGTAGAACTGTCAGTTATTGGCAGGAAGGAGTTCAGCCTGGCCTCTGAAGAACCAATCAATCAGCTTTGAGTTCTGCCTCCAAACTTCAGGGAGGCAGTTCCAGATTCCACTATTATAGGGCAGAAGTTGAAACCAAAAAGAGAGGTTCTTCATGCAGCTCCAGAATATTAGGAGTTGTGCTGCAAGAAGGGAAAGCCCTTCTTTCTATTCAGCTGAGACTCCAGTAGGCTGAGCTCCTCTTCTTCATGTAGTTCAGCATGGAAGATAAACCTTAAATCCTGTTAGTATCCTTTCTTGCCTTCAGAGTACAACATGGCAGATGAATCAGAAAGAAACCAGAACTAGAAAGAAAACCAGGCTTGCACTGTTCTAACTCCTTTGCTCCTCACATAGAATGTGGGTGTAGATTTTTGTGTCTTGTCCAGTTGGAAGCTGGGTCCCTCACTTATGATCCTACTGTGGGAGGGTCTGCCTGAGTCCTTCTCTCTGTTAGCACAAACTCTGGTGAGGAGATGCAGACTCCCATCATTCTTCAGGTAGGTGAGTGCCTAAATTCCCTTTTGATGAGCCAGAAGAAGTCCAGCTCTAGGATGTTTGAGCCCATGCTCATGATCTCAATCTTACTGACTGCAGCGCAGATTTCCTGTTTCTCTTTCTTCATTAAGATGACGGTGAAGGTTGGGCGACCCTGAAGAGCCAGTGAGTGAGCCAGAACAGTGCAGTAAGGGGCCAGAGCGTCCAGTGCTAACACAGCTCTGAAAGAATGCAAAACCCTTAAGCCTATTCCCTCTAGCAGAGTGCTTCCTGTAGTTTTACAGGGTGGTACCCTGGTAGGTTCAGATCCCTTTATTCTCCTTGGAACCTTAGTTCTGCATAAGGGTAGAATAGTGTGATTCTACTGCTTGGGCTCTGTCCTCCTCCAGGCTGTCTTCACAAATATAGTGATTGGCAGGAAGCCAGCTCCTAGAGGCCAACAACATCAGGGTCCTGTCTTGCTATGGTGCTGTACAAAGATATGTGCCAGTCCTGGCCCCAAATAACTTTCAGTCTTAAAGACATGACGTAGTGAGTATTAGAGAAATCAGTGAGGCAGAGTGGCTGCTGTGGGAAACAAGGTAATAAAAAATATAGGATGTTCCCAATTTTTAGTCAGCCCTGCCGGGGGCACATTGTAAAGGCAGGGAAGTAAAAGTAATTAGCATCCAGTGGTGCTCTACTCCCCTAAACTCTTAAGGAAGAACAATCATCAGACTCTTTCCAAGGGAGAGGCTATGCCCAAAACACTGGAGCCTGTACCCACAGCCTCCATCCATTGATTGCAGTGAAATCGCATCACCTCCCTCAGAAAAAACAGGTGAGGATATTGATCTCAGGTCAGATACCAAGGACAGGGAGAACACAGTAAAGGACCTTTGGGTACATTCGCTGCTACCCTACAACCCTTTCTGCTCTTGTAACAGGGTATCTCCCAGTTGATATTCTCAGATAGCACAGCCCAAATAGGTTGCTCTCTGAAGTGGTCTACTTCAGGGTACATGCTAGATTTGTAGAGCTGGAGACAGATTCCCCACTGGGTAGAGGTAACAAAACTTTTAGTTGTAGCACCTGCTAGGTTATCTTCTCTAAAAGAGAAGTGAATGAGAAGGTGAGGGAAAGGGGGCTACAAAAAGAGGTCCTCCCATTGCAGGCACCCCAAGAAAAGAATTAATACCCCATTGGAAGTGGCTGTGTGAAGGAAGACAAACCATCTCTAATTCAGAACAAGGAGGTTGGAACAAAATAGAGCAGTGCTTCTTAAACTTAATTGTTTGGGCTCCCCTTTGTGTCTGTAGTCATTTATGCCCCCTGACCTCTCTACAAGTACATATACTGCCACCCAGCTCTGAAGGCAGAGCAGAGAGCAGCGGCACCCAGCTCTAAAGGCAGTACCTTGCCAGCAGCAGCACTGATATTCATTAATATCACTTTTCACAGCAGACTTAGCATCCCATTGTCCCCTTTAAATTCTGTACTGCTGCTGACACCTTGGGGCTGACAGTTGGAGCCCCACCGCCTCTTGATGAGGGATTGGTGTAGGGGGGAAGGAGAGCCTGAGCCCAGGCTGCCTCCTGATGAGACAATTGGGCGGGAGTGAGTCCGGATGACGGGGCTCTGGTTGTCCCCTTTATTCCCTCTGCGCAGCTATGCACGGCCCTTCTGTATGAGCCCCAGCCACCTGGGGCTGACAGCCAGAGCTCTTAAAAACAAACAAAAAACCAAAAAACCAACACATCAAACAAACCCACACACTCGTGCCTCCCTTGACACATTTCCGTGCTTCCCTTAGAGACCCACCCCATAGTTTTGAGAACTGCTGATATAGAGAATATCTTAGTCCCCAAAGGGGAAAGTCAGACAGACTCAGCTGTTCTTTCCTTCTCTTGCCCACAGAAGGTTTCAGTCTAGGAAATGCAGTCCTTCTTTTCCTGTGTGTTTAGTTTGCAAACATCTTTCTCAAGCTTAGATAGGCCTAAGGTTTGGAAGCCTTTCTCCACCCCATCTAACTCAAGATTTTTCTGGCTGCAATCTTTGTCTGCAGTGCCCTTGATGCATTTCAGAATTCAGGCAGTATAGTGGGCTTCAATAATGTGACTCACTGGCATAGGTGTTTGTGCCACTGGGTATTGGATGTGCAGGCTAAACTACTCCTGGCAGGCCCTGTGAATTCAGGTGGAAAAGTATTGGGGTACCTGAAGAACAGGGTGGTGGTGGAATTGCCAGTTAAGGCCGTGAAGTTATTGATCCTCGCTAGATGCTATAGAAGAGAATACCAGTTTTTTGGCAGAACCAGTCAGGAAAATTCAAGATCAGAAAGAGAAGCTTCTTCAGTGGAAGATGAAGGCTACTTTCCAAATAGATCCACATGATCATTTAACCAGTCCATAAAGTTCCTTGCAGCCTAGTCTGGACTAGAACCCTGAGAAGGTGGTGATCTTTTTTCAGTTTGTGGATTGTTCTCCACATTAAGCAAATGAATTTTAGAGATGGTTTAAAGGGATATTTTGTAAATCCAGCCAAGTCCCAGGCACAGATTCATCCTGTCTCCATCACCCAATCCAGAAAAGAACTGGAACAAACTGAAGGCGATCTGTCATCTGCTGCCTAATGGAATGATATAGCCAATGCCATTACTCTGTTCCATTCCTTGTCGCAAAGGAATCTGACAGGAACAGATCAGTCCTCAGATTATATTTCTAATTCTAACTCTGACATTAATTCTCTTGGTGGCCTTGGGAAAGTCACTTTTCTTTTTCTAAATTTCTCGATCTAAAAATTGTGGACAACACTTGTTATCCATCTCTCTATTTTGGGAGGCTTCATTAGTTAATGTTTGTGGTGTGCTTTGAAAATGTAGGTAAAGTGAAATATAATACTAAGTATTAAAAACCTATAACTGAATAATTTAATTTTGGTCTGAATCATGCCATTCTGTGGCAAGATCCTCAGGAGGAGAACGAAAGATCAAAGAAAATTGTTAATCTCATAGTTTCCAATGAATGGTTTCCTCAGAAGGGAGGACTTTGAATCCCATGTTCCCATGGGAAGTAAACTCCAGACATAAGAGGGAGCTGGTCCTCTGCAGAGCTCTCAGGTGCTGTCTAACTCCTTCTCTCCCCTTCAGTCCAGGTTCTTTGAGCCATGCTGCCATAATTCCTGTTTGTGCCTGCACAATATCCATGTTTTTCATTCAGAGGTTTGCGCATGGAGTGTGATGTACTGCTGCTGTCTTCCTTATTGTGAGAGAAACATGCTATGCAATGCTTTAGCCCTCCCTGCCACTACTGTGCCTCTCTCCAGATTTTTTGGAACTCCCAACAGCACGGTGATGGAGAGACTGGGCTTTCACTAGTGCGGAGGAAAGGATGTTGTATGCCACACTTATTGCATTACCCTCCTTTCTCTTGCTTTGGGGTTTTTTTTTTTCACCTATTTTATTTATGACCTATGGAGGTGAGGAAAACAGAGTCCTATGGCTGTAAATTATGCAATAATAATCGGCCAGGCAAATCCGTTGAAATCCACTTGAGAGTCACACACTCTGATTTTTCAGTAAAGAGGTCAAATTGTTTCCTTTCACTAGCACCACAAGCCAGTTTCAGGCAAAAATGTGAGAAGTGTCACAGTTCCAGGATCCAACAGAAATTTGAAATGGATCTGCTGCTGAAATCTCTGGCTTTTCTATCTTTAACCTAATTATTACTATATTTTAAAAGATGCATGGATATAGCTGCTCTGCGTAATTTATTAATATATTGATAGATACAATTTATGACTTTTTCCTTTTGACATGGTGAGTTATCACTTTGTTTCCTCATGGGGAAATAAAAACAGTGCAACCTGTACAAGAGACCACCCTTATAAGGCAACTTCTGTCTTAAAAGAGCCCCCCAAAGTGTCCTCAAAGATAAAGTACTGTTGTGCTCCACATTGATTGATTGAAAGACTACCTCTCTTAAACAACTACATTTTGCTTTGCTCCATGAATAGTCACTGAAGGGGGAACGGTGTTGCTGTACACAACATGTCAAATTTTTGTTGAAAATCTTGTGCAACCTTAATGAACCATAACTTTAGTTTAAAAGGCATTTTATAGTAACCACATTGGTGCTGATCATATATATGCGAGACTATTTGTTTTCTATAGCATCTATGAACCAGGATGCAACTGGATAGGGTTCAGCCCTAAAGGAGTCAAGAATATAAGGTAATGCAAATTTACATGAGGCTTCTTGTAGTGAAATGGGGAAGTGCCATCATTTTTTATGCTACTCACTCCAACTCTTTTCTTCACATCAGAAAGCAACTTAACAAGGCAGTCTGTAAAGGTAATATTTTGAGTCCTGATAAGCAGTGGATTGTTGCTCTTAATATTGAATTGCCTGACTCTTTAATTTTTTTTTTAAATTAGGAGCACTGCAGGTTCTCAGATACAACTGTGGATAGCACAATAGAAAGCCTATAAATAAAATAATGGCCAAGTTTTTAATGTTTTAATGGTCTTTCAGATAAATTCCTATTTAATAGCTGCTAAGACAGAAAGAGACACGAAAATTGATTTAATTGACAGTAAGGAACAGAAAGGAAATTGCACATGTACTAAAAATGGAATTGAGATGTATTGTTCAAGTTCACTTGATAACCATTGTTGGATTTACCTGATTCCCCATTGAGGAGAATTGAGTCCTATAGACTGATCCTTGTGAAAGAATGATGTATAGAAGGTCGATACTGAAAAATAAAGGGGAATCGAGCATTCTCTAATATATTTCACTCTATTAAAAATAAAAATGAGTTAATTTAATGGGTACTTCTGAGTGACATTCACGTTGCCCATTCAATCATAGTGGAAAATGATGATACCTATACATGTGCATTGAACTATTGAAAGTTGGAATTTGTCTTAAATTGTAAGCCAGAGACATGCCTTTCAGCGATTTGGCTTTGTGATTTTTGGAGTGGGTTTTCACTCATTTTTTCATATTTCTAAAGTCTGCCATCCAAAAATAGCATAAGGAAATTTAAGAACTTTACAACATTTTTTTTAAAAATGAACCAAATTCAGCCTTGTGGAACGTAAGTGCAACTATGTTGGCTTCAGTGGAGTTATTGCTGCAATGCTAGTGATGAATTTGGACTTTTATTTCTATTGGCCACATACTGTAAGAAACTTTGTATCAGAGCACTTTGATGAGATCATAAAGGACACTGTTTCTGGATTTAGATAGTCTGGAAAATCCATACATTTTAATAGCCAACATTTGGAGCCAGAGTAAACAAAATTTGTGTAGGAGATCAATACAAATAGTAATGGGGTTGGAATCCATAGACTTAGTAATGTCTGTGGCCCACTGCATTTCTCCATCATTCAGGGTTTATGACTGTGGGATCTGTAACCTGTGAGAATCCAGGAGCTATGACCTTTCCATTACCAGGGCTGCCCAGCAACCACTGCCTCTAGACTCTGAAGAAATCAATTTCAGAATTCCATTGTGACCTTCCTCACTTCGTTGCCCCACTGGGTAACAGAATCATAGTGGGTCCTTTGGGTTTTGGTCTCTTGTGGCTGTAGGGGGTCAGAAAGAGTTCACTCATCTACAACAATGGTTTTAAGGGTGTATGGGATTGTTTTAGAAAATTATATTGATTTTTTTAAATCAAAAACTATAATGTAGCCAAATAATATTATCCAGTACACGCCACATGTTCTGTCCGTATTTATTTTTTTCTTTTCAGGACAGGCATAGAGTAACTTATATGTAGGAAGGTTACTGTTTAATTGTGCTGCTGAAATGATTGTCTCTCATCAGTTACGGATACAGTATAGATACAGCTTTCAGTAGATTTAATTTTAATTGTGTTTATGCTGATTTTGAGTGCATGTGTGGAGAGGGGAAAGAGGTTAAATAATTAAACACTAGAGATTTGATTTATTTGGACTCATTATAAATACTTTAATGGCCACCTTTGGTTTTAAGAAAAGGAGTATTTGTGGCACCTTAGAGACTAACAAATTTATTAGAGCATAAGCTTTCGTGAGCTACAGCTCACTTCATCGGATGCATTTGGTGGAAAAAACAGAGGGGAGATTTATATACACACAAAGAGAACATGAAGCAATGGGTTTATCATACACACTGTAAGGAGAGTGATCACTTAAGATAAGCCATCACCAGCAGCGGGGTGGGGGGGGGGGAAGGAGGAAAACCTTTCATGGTGACAAGCAAGGTAGGCTAATTCCAGCAGTTAACAAGAATATCTGAGGAACAGTGGGGGGTGGGGTGGGGGGAGAAATACCATGGGGAAATAGTTTTACTTTGTGTAATGACTCATCCATTCCCAGTCTCTATTCAAGCCTAAGTTAATTGTATCCAGTTTGCAAATTAATTCCAATTCAGCAGTCTCTCGTTGGAGTCTGTTTTTGAAGCTTTTTTGTTGAAGGATAGCCACTCTTAGGTCTGTAATCGAATGACCAGAGAGATTGAAGTGTTCTCCAACTGGTTTTTGAATGTTATCATTCTTGACGTCTGATTTGTGTCCATTCATTCTTTTATGTAGAGACTGTCCAGTTTGACCAATGTACATGGCAGAGGGGCATTGCTGGCACATGATGGCATATATCACACTGATAGATGTGCAGGTGAAGGAACCTCTGATAGTGTGGTTGATGTGATTAGGCCCTATGATGGTATCCCCTGAATAGATATGTTGACAGAGTTGGCAATGGGCTTTGTTGCAAGGATAGGTTCCTGGGTTAGTGGTTTTGGTTGTGAAGTAGAGGTTTGACAATGGATTGATATCAGGCAAGTATATTACTAAAGATTTAAAGATTTGAAGAACCTAGTGTAATGGAAAGTAAAATTACTTCCCAGTGACATTATCTGCTACATCAATGTTGACATTGACACTTTTCATGGCTGTCACAGCTGTGAAGTCAAAGCTTGAATGAGTCACACTGGCTGGAGCTTTTCTCTCTTCCGTAGAAATGGTGCCTACATGTCATGGTAGAGGCATATTTAACATTGTAGCGTGGGGAATCCCTGCCTGTGAGTCTTGTACCTATTCTATAGATTAAAAACAGGACTACTTTTTCTAGTATCTTTTGGTTTTTCTTTTTTCACAAATACGTTTAATTTATATCTGCTTTCTGCATTCGTAGGTAGAAATAGCATGAGGGGGCCTAGAAGCAAAGTGAAACTTAGGCTAAGTCTACACTGCACTGTGATTTTGACTATGGGTGCCACAAGTCCTCCTTTTCTTTTTGTGAATACAGACTAACATGGCTGCTACTCTGAAACCTGTCATGAATAGCAGTGTGCATCAAAGTGCTGTGCTGTAACTCCCCTGTGTAGATGCTGCAGGCACAAACTGAAAGTGGAATATGTTAATGCAAACTAGGAACCTTTTTAGTTCACACCTTCAGTGCCCACATGGGGAAGTTACAGCGCAGCATTTTGGTACACATTGCTGTTCACTCCCGCACTGTCCAAACTACAGGGCCGTGTAGACAAGCCCTTAGTCTTAGTTCTATGATTTTGAACCAGTGGTCAATATATGGGGTTATCATTGTGAAAGTAGAACATTATGAGTTAAAAACTCAAAGAACTTATTGAAATTAGTTCAGAAGTTAAGCTTTTTTTACAGTAGTAGTAGTAGTGAAGTTAATTTACCCACACATTGCACATATATGTGCAAATTATGCCCTAAAATGCATCTGTGCAACTCCCATTGAAGTCAGGCCCCCAAATTCCGACTATCTGAGAGCAGGTTTTGTCCATTATATATTGGGTTTACATCAAAGAGTATAACTAATAATTTTGAGAGAATCCATATGCACAGTTTAGTTAAGGTTACTGAGAGACTATTTAGAATACTAAAATACACTGATTAATTTTCATTCTCCAGTATGTCAGTTTATGCATTACAGCACATCTTGTCTTGCTGGATGATAACAGGGTATAATAGATGAAATATTGAGCAAATACCCTAATTTTAGGGCTAAATGTTCTGTTGTTTTCTCAGATTCTGTCTGTCTGACTTTTTTACATTATATCAGTGGACAGGAAGGAGTCTTTGTATCTGGAAATTACTAGAGCCTTTGTTTCATAGATTAATTATGTAATTCCAGCACTGTGCATGGGGGTGGATTCTTGAGGAAAAAGATTAGCCACCAATCTAATCTAGATATTTTTAAGGGACAACAACCTTTTCATTTGACGAGTTGAAAAGCATTGAAGATCTTCTCCTACAGCAAAGGCTTGCAGGATTAATTTAAAAATTGCTGCTCTTATAGCTTTTTATTTTTTAATTTAATCCCTGTTCAGAACATTACTTTGAATTTGAAATGGTGTTGTCAGGAATTTGTGAGCTCAAATTAGCCTAATTGAAAGTCAAGCCTTCTACATTGGGAACAAAATAATGAGTATATTAAATGCATATTTCTGTCCAGTCATCTTAGTTAAATACTGAAACCCCTCTTATTTAGTTTAAGTAACGAAACACTTAAATTAGAAATGATTATAGTCGTGTGTATTAGTTAAAATTATTAGTTTATTAATGCACTTTATTTAAGCATAGATTTGAAATTTTAAATGCTTTGAAAACCACAATACTTTGTCTACATCAATTGCAATGTAGAATAGGGCCAATTAAGATTGTGAATTTTAAAAACTTTTTAATTGTTTTTTAAAAACATTATTTTAAAATATGTACTCACTGTGACTACCTCTCCCACCCACGGTAATCCATCTCTCCGTTATTTTAATTTGTACCAGCTGTGGGGGAAACATTACCAATAATAAAAGAAAAGAAAGAAGAGTTTATTTTCCTATCAGCTGATTACCAGTTTGGAAACCTTACTGGAAAAAAATAAGGCTTCAAGTTTTCCATTAATAAATATTAATAATTAATTAAGACAATCTGGTTTATAATTTTCAGAATAGAACACTGGTACTATTAAATCAAGTTTACTAGGTGTTTTTCAGTTTGTATTCCCTGCTTCTGATCTTAGCACCTCTTGTTAATTTGCCACCACTTGGAGGTGTTAAATTGACGGTGATGTAAACTAACATGTGGGAGGCATGGGAGATCAAGAACAGTACAAAACAACAAAGAGCTAGTATGTGAAATTGTAAAGGAGAGGCAACAATTTAATTACAATTTACACTGGCATTTTTTTCATTAGATCCCTCTCTGCACTTTCAGATCCACAGATCCAATTCACTGGGTTGCCACTTTTGTTCTCACAAGATTGGGCAGCAGCATTAATCAAATGGCTGTCCAAAAGAATTATTTCAGTCTGAGATCCCAAATCATGAGCAGAATATATGTATGAACTTAAACATTCCAGGTAAATCAGTTTTATATGTGAATTGAAGGACACTGTACCTGTCAAAACCCAAGTTCATGGTTCTGTCTCCCACAGAATGGCTGATGGCCTCAGTAACAGTTAAAATGATGTAAAAAAAAACCTGCCTCCCTTAAATAGCTTTTATTATGTTGATGGTATCAACTGTTTTGTGGGAAATACAGAATCCTGAAGGTAATTTAGCAGGTAAGTAAAAGGGGTAAGTAAAATTTTTTATCTATAATATTTTGTGCATGAGAACTTATAACTTCATACACAGTTTTCAGATGCTGCTACAGTTACAGTTCTCTCCACATTCAATACCCAGACTTTGTTACTAACGCATTTGTGCTGAGTAGACTACACCACTGTTTTTATAGCACAGTTGTCTTAAGTAATCCCCGTCAACATAAGGCATTGAAACTGTTCACTACTGCCATGTTCTGAAACAGCTGTCAAACATGGTTCTGGCAGACAGCCACCTTTGAACGTTGTTGTAGCTAACACAGAAGTGCTTCCAGTATAGAGTGTGACAAAAACTCACTCTTTTCCTGATTGATCACAATCTAACCAATCAGATGATCAAGGAAAGAGTCTTTGTTACTGAGATGCAAAGATACTCCTTTCAAAAAAAAGTGCCAGTGAGACCTCAGCATATGGATGAAGTTAGGTACATGCTTATGTGATTTCCTAAATAAAGATGAACTTACATGCTTTCTTGAATCTAGATTGAAGATCCTATTTATGATTGTCACTCAGTTAAGCTAATACACACAATATTAGCTGTAGCCATGCTATAGAATCTTTTCCAGAAACCAATATAGAAAGCTTATGCTATTTTCAGAGACTTTCTTATTGTCAACAGCAAAAAGAGATTGTTGACCTCCATTGCAAAACAAAAACTTGAGTTTTAAAATAAAATAGGCTTTGCAAAATTTTATTTTTTTTATAATTTTGACTGATGATAGTATTTATTTTTAAACTTCTTTTTAGATTATCGATTTAAATTTTCACCATTGTTGGAAAATTTGGGAACGTCAGACAATAATTATTTAATGCCAAGACATTGAGATTCAATAATTTTAAAACTTTATAACTGTTAGAACACACATTGTCAGCATCACATGTCAAATATACAAAGTAAATATCCTTTAAATCAAACTCTAATAAATTCTCAAGCAACATTTTCCCACTTTGCCTATCCATAAATTTCTATTATCATGGATGGAAATATGTGGTGTTGGTTTGTGTGTGTGTGTGTGTGTGTGTGTGTGTGTGTGTGGTGAAATTGACATTTACTGATTAAAAATCTAATCCTTCCAAGCCTAAAAATAAATTCAGCATGATAAAAGAAACCATTTAGGAGAGATCCTGAAAGGGAAGGTATTCCACTAAAGCCTATAATTTCTTCCCAGGAATTCTAGTTTGACAGGATGGGAACTCTACTCAAATTCTGATGGCAAAAAGTGCAAACTGTCATTTTTCTATGTCCCCATTAGTGTGAAAATGAGTATTTCAAGTATTGCTTAAAAAAATTCACAGCAGTATTTAGTCTGTGTTTAATTCTTCCCCCTCCCCAATTATTGTGCAGGTTTTACTCATCCTGGACAGAGCCCTTTCATTTTCCTAGAACCATAAAAATGGAAAAGGCCTAGATTGAGGTCATCTAGTGCATCCACCCTGCCAATGAAAGATTTTTCACCAGATTGTCTACCCTTGTTTTCCTGAAGTTACTCATTGTGATCATCAGCTTTTTGTCAGACGAAAACTGGATGAGGACTCCTTTTGGAGTCTGTTAATGCACTTTATTTGGCTAGAGCACGGTCACTTGGCTGCTAGATCAGCCGAGCTTTGTCTCAGTTCTGATGTGAGGCCTTTATTGAATGCATCATGGTGCATAAAAAAGAATGATTAACAAGGAGCATTTGACAGGGATGTTGTTGTTGTTTGTATTGCCCTTGCATATTTAACATAGTGTCAATCTACTCTAAACATCTACCTAGAGGTAATGATAACATGTTATATTCTCTGAGCACATCAGTTTCCACTAGTTCATATGGGTAATTGTAAACCCATATGCATCTCCTACTAATGTTTTTTCTCATGTAATAATTAATATAGTAGATTTTAAATGAATTACAGGGCTTTTCCACATTGAAAAGACTGTACAGCAATTATGTGAATTTTAAATCAATTTTAATAGCTGTATTTTTTAAACTAAATTTTAGTGCAGCATTGCCCTGTAGAAAGTGCATCTGGTGTGGGTTGAAGCTAGCTGATACAAAAAGAAAAGGAGTACTGGTGGCACCTTAGAGACTAACAAATTTATTAGAGCATAAGCTTTCGTGAGCTACAGCTCATAGCTCACGAAAGCTTATGCTCTAATAAATTTGTTAGTCTCTAAGGTGCCACCAGTACTCCTTTTCTTTTTGCGAATACAGACTAACACGGCTGCTACTCTGAAACCTAGCTGATACAGACATCTATCCTAGGTAATGAACTGTGAAATTGGATTGGAGCTCGCTGTACAGGCTGATGATACTTTGTGACTAATGGACACTTATTCACCCCTCCCATTTTTTTAAAACTCCATCTGTGGTGATGAAAATAGACTTGACATTTTTATGGCTTTGTTTGCTACTTATTTCATATTAACAATCTTCCAAAGAAGCACACTGTCACATGTCTAGTAGTACTATAGTGCTGACTTTGTCTAATTTACCTCGCAGTAAAATTAAAGTGGTTTGTCTCCACTGTGTCTTTTACAGCGAGAAAGCTCATGTGTGTTAGTTACCCCATGGTAAAAGCACACCTTCTTTTTTTAACTACTGAAGACAAGGCCCAAAATTGCATTGATTATTTTTTCCCCATCTACTTTGGATTTGAAATGTATAATTGCCCTGTATATCTACTTTTTTAAAAATAGGCACTGTCTCCACAAGCATTTTTCTTAAAAATTCTTATTGTACTATTACTGGTGCAGCTTCATTTGTGGTAGCAACAGTTGGAGCTTAGAGCAGGTTTAGATGACGTGATTAAAATGCTCATGACTGAGTCTACACCAGCATTCCCGGCATTGCTGTATCTGGTGGACCTGAACTGGTGCCAGTACAACTTTGGGATATATCAAGAAAAATACTAGTATACACACAACCAAAATTTATACATACTTCTAATCTGAATCTGCTGTCAATACTGACAAGCAATACTGGTTTTATTTTAAAAAGTGCATAGAATGAATCAACAGGACATCCTTATGTTACAAATTACATAATTAGAACAGTCATACCTCAGTCTGTTAGATGAGGTAAGTACTGTATTTAGAATAAACAGAATTTCTTAATGTTTTGATATCTCATGACTTGCATTGTTACACTACACTCTTGTATTGTTTGATTTGCAGCCATTGTTTCCTCAGTAGTTGGTTGTGTATTGCATTTTGATGAACACACAAAACTGAATCTCTTAAAACAATACTTTTGAATTGTAGAATATTTATAATCTATGCTATCATTGGAAGATAATATTATTTCTTCAGGCAATGCCTGTTGTCAAATGAGTAAGTTCCTTCTGGTTTCCTCCTAGTTTGTCATAGGAAGTCACATTTAATTGATTATATCACTGTGTGGTAAATGAGACAACCTCAGGAAATTTGTGGCTAAAAGACTGGATATGTGCCTTTTTATTTTTATTATAAAAATACAGTGATTGAAAAATATTGCATTTGACTTAGGACTGCAGGACATTCTGATTTTTTTAAAAAAGCACTATACAATATCAATAAAGCACACGTTGAATGGATTAAGAGGTATCTGACTGACCTCAAAAAGTAGTTGCCAGTGGGAAATCCTCATTGAGTGTTTCTAGTACTAGACTTGATGCTGTTCAACATTTTCATTAATCATCTGGAAGTAAATATAAAATCACTACTGATAAATTCTGTAGATGACCCAAAGATTGACTGAGTGGTAACTAATGAGAAGAACAGAGCAGTCAGACAAAGCCATCTGGATCAGTTGATATGCTGGAATCATTCCGAGAGAATGCATTTTAATACAGTCAAATGCAAAGTTTTCCATCCAGGGACAAGAAATGCAGGTGATGCCTACAGAATGGGGAACTTGTACAGCAGTGACCTGGGCCCTCAGCGTTGGGGCAGAGTCTATGGCCTCGACTCAAAGTAGGAAACTGGGATCATACTTTAAACTTAATACTACACATACTAAATTTTCTGAATGTTCTGCGAAATTTTGCACATTGAAATAATATCAAAGAAATTAACTAGTATATTTGGGGAACATTAAAATGGAACTAAACCTTGCAAGATAGACAAAACTCAGTCCATTGGTGCCTCAGCTTCTGTAATTTGACTGGATGGTTTCTCTTGCTTAGCCTTAAGGAAAATCCTGGCTTCCTCAGGTGACTGAAAGAAATAAGTATTATCTGCAGAATCCAAATGTGGTCTTGTGGATACAGAACTACCACAGTGACATCTAATAGATGGCTAATTTTCTTGACTTCTACAAAACTCTTCCATCATTTTAGCAGGGAGAGAAAGTAATCTGGATATATCCCAATATGGGGCCCTTCATATTCAAGTTTGTTAGTCTGATTGCTCTTAAACATGTATATATTTGACTACTGTTTGTGCATAATTAGAATTGTTCTAGAGTCAATTGGAAGTAGACCTTTTACCTTAAAGACACTCCAACTCGTTTAACTGTTGCTAAAATACACGGGCTAATAAATCACTTAGTTATGTTTCAGACTTTACAACACAAACATATGCAGTGTTCCCAGGAACGCTAACCAGTCAAAAGTTAATGGTTCTCATTTTATTCTCTTCAGTGTCCTTGTTTTTAAAGTCTTACTGTATGCCATGAAACTTGTAAAGATTACATATTGCCCTGAAGCCTTACTTTCAAGATATGTTACATAAGTTTCCATTTCTAGTAATTTAAATATTTTCCACTTTGCTTTAACAGTATTAAGAGAATCCGTTTCCCATTCAGTCATTTATGCATTTTGTTAAACTCCTGATGCTTGTAGTTTTCGTATCCCACAATTCTGCGTCCCACTCAGGATCCACTTTTCTGCTGCTTTGGTGGACAGTGCCACCATTTTTGGGCTTCAATCTCTGTTGTCTAAAGAAGTTTTCCAGAGGAATTGAAGGCTTTTTTTTGTTTTGTATGTTTATACTTTCAGCTGCTTCAGTGCAAGTTCTATGAAAAAGCTGTTTTGCTAAGATAACCAAACCAAGGAATAGATACAGACTGGCAGAGTTAAACAGAATGCATCTGCCTTCTGTCCTGCAGATGCCTGTGCTCATGCATTATGTGGTGTTTGGTTTTTAAACTAGGCATATTTTTAATGAAGAATAGTTTTAAATATGTTGTTCCTAGCATTGTAATGTCCATATATTTGTTTACTCTTCCTTGATTGCTGTTATTAAAGGAAATTATTGTGATGATTGGAAATGGGCTAAAGAAAATATGCTGCTGGCTCAGGAAAAGTATCAGTCAAAATAAAGGCTAACAAGTGGTACTACTTTACCTGTCTTATCTTTCATTTAGTATAAAGTCTCTCTCTCTCCTCTTTTAAACCTCTTCAAAATAAAATTCTCAGGCAGCCAAGGAGACCAACACATGGTGAGGAGTATCTTAAATTCTTCTCTCCTAGTAATAAAGTGCATGGTATAAAATACCATAAAGTGTACACAGCCTGAAAAAAATTCTGTACCAATATGTAAGGGCAGAATAATTTATTTATCCAAATTACAAACAAAATAATATTCCTTTAATTGTAATACTAACAGTACTTGCAATCTGCATTAAAGTAAGAATTCATATTTTAATAAATTGTTATCATGCCCAGGCACTGCAGGTTTTAAAATGAAATTCATAAACTTAGAAATAATGTAGGTTAATTCAAGAGGCTGCTAATATCTGAACATTCTGTGGGATGGCTTGAGGAAAGTATTATCAGGTTTCAAAATAGCTGTAAGTAGAAAAAAAGTTAAGGCTGGGTTTTTTGGTGGGTGTGGGTGTGGTTTTTTTTTTGTTTTTTTGTTTTTTGGTTGTTTGCCAGGAAATGAATGAACGTTTTAAAAAAAAATCTTGTATTTAAGGTATGACTTTGCAGAAGACTATTAATAGATAGAGTAATAAGTAAGAATTAAAAAACTTCAAACCCTAAAGTTACCATTGTTTGTTACTGTCATCACTAGTAAATTGTGGAAAGGCGTGTGCTATTTGAGAAGTGCTGAGAGCAGGTTCATGATTAGCAGTTATCTAACTTAGTGTTGTAGCTTGTTGGGCAAGCCAAATTGTTTGGCTCCGAGAAACCTTTGAACTTGGTTTGGCTTCATGACAGATGTCCTAATGGCACACCTGATTTTTTATTGATTGAGCTCTTTTATGCTATGTTGGCTGTAAAATTCATGGGGGGGGGGAGGACAAGTGTTGAAATGAACAATTTTGATCATGTGATTATCTTCAGGACAAGTCGGCCATAATAGGCCCTATACTGCAAGGTGTTGCATACCATGATGTCATTTTTGAAGACCTTACAGAATAGGGCCCATTGTGTGTTAATGCTTTAGAGAAGTTATAAGGCAATCAGAATTCACTCACGAATTTATTGTAGGGGAAGGATCAGACTTAATAGTTTCTAGGGTACAAAGGGAGCTTCTGCGATTGCAAGTTCCACAGGTCTGCTTCTGAAGGGCTGCATCTTGTCTATAAGATCACCACATGGAAGCCATCAACAGACACCCAGGATGTTTCTTGTCTCCATCTCCTCAGTGCTCTTACTTAGCCCGCTGTAATTTCTGCACTTCTGAAAGAGATGATTTTGACAATGTATGTGCATCTTTCATATGTTAAGAACGAGCACAGCCTCCCACTTCAGGGACTGAAACCCACCGAGAAACGTGGACTATCTTGTTCTCATTCTTCCCTGTGTTCCTTTGAAGCAGGTGAGGTTCCTGTAATGTCAGAACTACACAGAGTATAGATACTGGAGCTAAGGGAGACCTTTTCTTCTTTTTTCTTCTTCTTGCGTCTCCTGCTCCACACTGGCACAATTTAGGACTACAAGGTAGTTAACCTTGATCAAAGCATGTCTGATCCAAATGGGGGCAGTTGGTGCAGAAAACAGACATATTAGAGGGGTGTTAATGGGACCATACAAAATCATAGAAATATAAGACTGGAAGTGACCTTGAGAGATCAGCTAGTCCAGTCCCCTGCACTGAGGCAGGACTAAGTATTATCTAGCCCATCCCTGATGGGTGTTGTTTTAACTTGTTTTTAAAAACCTCCAACAATGGAAATTTGACAGCTTTCCTAGATAATTTGTTCAAGTACTTAGGAAAAACATCTTAACTGTAAGGGTAGTTAATGTCTAACCTAAATCTCCTTTGCTACAATTTAAGCCCATTACTTCTTGTCCTAGTCTCAGTGGATAAGGAAAACAATTTATCATCCTCCTCTTTATAGCAACTTTTACATACTTGAGGACAGTTATCATGTCCCCCGCTCAATCGTCTCTTCTCCAGATTTAAACAAACCCAGTTTTTTCAATATTTACTCATAGGTTATGTCTTCTATACCTTTAATTTTTATTGCTCTCCTCTGGACTTTCTACAATTTGTCCTCTTTTTCCAGGGTGATGCCCAGTACTGGATGCAGTACTTCAGTTAAGTCCTTGTCAGTGCTGAATAGAGTGGAAGAATTATTTCTTGTGTCTTGCTTACAGCACTCTTACTAATGCACTCTTACTAAAGCTGTTAGCTTTTTTTGCAACAATTTTACATTGTTGACCCATATTTAGTCTGTGATCCACTATAATCTCCCAGGTCCTTTTCTGCAGTACTCCTTTCTAGGCAGTCATTTCCTACTTTATGTTTGTGCAATTGATTATTCCTTCCTAAGTGTAGGACTTTGCATTTGTCCTTATTGAATTTCATCCTGTTTATTTCAGACAGTTTCTCCAGTTCAAGATCATTTTGAGTTCTAATCCTGTCCTCCAAAATGTATGCAATCCCTCTGTTTGGTTTTATCCACAAACTTCACAAATGGGCTTTGTATGATATTAGCCAAATCATTTATGGAAATATTGACTAGAATTGAACCCAGGACAGATCTCTGCAGGACCCCACTCAATATGCCTTTCCGACTTGACTGTGAACCATTGATAACTACTTTGAGTACAGTTTTCTAGCCAGTTGTGCACCTGCATTATAGTGGGTTTGTCTTTTCCCTAGTTTGCTTATGAGAAGATCATGTGAGACAATATAAAAAGCCTTATTGAAGTCAAGATATGTCACATCTACTGCTTACCCCAATCCATAAAGCGTGTTACCTTGTTGAAAAAAGATATTAGGTTGGTTTGACATAATTTGTTTGTGACTGTTACTTATTACCTTATTTTCTAGGTGTTTGATTGTTTACTCTGTAACCTTTCTGGGTACCAAAATTAAGTAGACTGGTCTATAATTTCCTGGATTGTCCTCCCCGCCCCCTGTTTTTTAATAGATAGTTACTATATTTGTCCTTTTCCAGTCCTCCAGGATCTCTCCCATCCTCCACAAGTTCTCAAAGATAAATGCTAGTGGCTCAGAGATCTCTTTAGCCAGTTCCTTAAGTATTGTAAGATATGTTTCACCAGGCCCTGGTGACTTGAAGACATCTAACGTGTCTAAGTAAAGTAATGTCTACGTGATACAGTTTTGTCAACATAAACCAGTTTACGTCAATCTAACGGTGGAAGTGTACACACTGCAATGCTCCTCCCACTGCTTTAACTCACCTGTTATGCCAGCATAATAAAACCACCTTGACAAGAGGCGTAGAGCTTAGGGCGATTTAGAGCAACACAGAGTCAGTGTAAACACTGTGTTGCTTATGTTGCCCTAAGTAGCTTCCAGGAAGTATCCCACAATGCCCACCATGATCACTCTGGTCACTGTTTTGAACTCCACTGCCCTGCAGCCAGGTACACAAGTGAATCCCCCTCCCCTGCTAAAGCCCTGGGAAGTTCAGAAGTTGCTCTTTCTGTCTGCTTGGTGTGGATAGCTAACATAGCAACTTCCCAACTGAGCATGCTGGCTCCACGCAGCAAATGCACTCCAGCATACGGGAGATGGTGGATCTCCTGGGTCTGTGGAGTGGAGGCTGTGGAGGCATAGCTCCAATCCAGCTGCAGGAACTTGGTCGGGGCACGGAAGGGAAGGGCTATGATAGAGACATGGACCAGTGCTGTGTAAAATTTAAAGCTGCAGCAGGCATAGCAGAATGCAAGGGAAGCAAATAGTTGCCTCTGGTGCAGAACTGCAGACGTGTTGCTTCTACAAGGAGGTGGCAGGGGTCAGGGTGATGATTAATAGCTCTCCTTTTGAGCTCTGCTGATAGCCTTGTGTTCAAAACGCACAGCACGATACTGAGGAGCAGCGCAGGATACATGCTTTCTGACACAGATGGGCGGCTTGCAGGTTACAAGGGCAGTTGAAAAGCATCTGGAAACTAGTAAGATGTCCATGGTGTGGACATGCAGTAGCGTTTTAATTACAGCGATGGCTGAACGTTGACGTAACTTAAGTCGACTTAACTTTGTAATGTAAAGAGCCTAATTCTTAACTTTTTCTTTCCCTATTTTAGCCTCGGATCCTACCCCATTTACACTGATGTTCACTATATTAATCATCCAATCACCCCTACTAATCTTTTTGGTGAGAACTGAAATAAAAAAGGCATTTAACACTTTGGCTATTGCTGCATTTTCTGTTGTCTTTCCCTTCTTATTGAATAATGGGCCTACTTTGCCCATGGGCATTTTCTTGCTTCTAATGTATTTGTCAAATATTTTCTTGTTACCTTTTATGTCCCTCGCTAGTTTAATCTTGTCTTGTGCCTGGGCCTTTCTAATTTTGTCCCTACAGCTGTTAGTATTCCACATTTCCCTAATTTAGGCAAAACTTTAGGATGACTGCAGCCTAAGGAGACCTAAGTTAGTTAAAGCACAAGTACATTTACTTAGACATTTAAAAAAAAATGGGCCACATCCTCAGCGGGTGCATGCTGGCATAACTCTACTGAAAAAACTGAAACTGCCAGTTTATATTGGCGGGGGGGTCTGGCTTAGTAAACTGAAATCTATCTAAAATTACCTTACTTTCAGTGCTTTCCCACAGTGATTTGAAAAAAATAATTTGATGATGATGATGATCTATTCCCTAGAACAAGCTCAGAGGAAATTACAGATGTACAAAAGTTGAAAGTATGTTTTTAAAAAACCAACTCCCCAAATAATCCTGTTTTTGCTACAGTTGGTAGAAAAATGGTGTCGATTTTTTTGGTACTTTAAAGGTAGAAAATGTTATATAAACAATAATTGCTTATTGTTTTGTTTTAAATTAATTTTCTCTTTGCTCATGTCCTCCTCTTTTATACAGAGAGGGACAGAGTGCCACACCAAGCAGGCATAAGTTACATAGTCTTATTACAGGTTTCAGAATAGCAGCCGTGTTAGTCTGTATCCGCAAAAAGAAAAGGAGTACTTGTGGCACCTTAGAGACTAACAAATTTGTTAATCTCAAAGGTGCCACAAGTACTCCTTTTCTTTTTATAATCTTATTAGGAAGTTGAAATTTTGGATATCACTGTCATTTGTCCATCTTTGGGTTGTCCTAAACAAAGGATTATGAGATCAGTGTGGGATACAGTAGAATTTAACATTGGATGGTTCGGGGGAAGTTTTTATTGAAACCCAAATGGTTTATATTAGTATTGGGTAAAGAAGTGGAGATACGGAAGACAACCAGCAATATAAATAACACGTGTTCATAAATATTTTCTTCTTTTCCAGTTTCGCCTTATGCGACTGTCCACTTTAAGATTGTAGGAGGATGTATTCACTTGTTGTGGAAGGTGTTGTGCCCCTTCTTCCCCCATTTTCGTCATTTAAAAAAAAAAACATTCTCAAAACATTCTCTAAAAACATTCTGAGTTTTGTTGAAACACTAAAGAATGTACATGGAGAAAGAGGAAAAACCTCTCTGCCTATAATTGTAGTTATAAGGCCAAGCAAATGTCAGTAAATAGGGCACAACCCCAGCAGAAGAAACAAGAAATCCTAGTTTGGAAAGATTTATATTCCTATTTGTAGCATTGTTCTGCTCTGATGTGGAAGATATCCGTCTCCCATGTGTCTGACAAACTGTAGGGTAGAGATGGCTGGAGGGCAGGGAGAGTGAGCAGTACAGTTCTTGACTATACATGGGATGAGAATGCAGTTCTACTTTCAGAAGTATTCCTAATACAGAATTACAAACCAGTGCCAATATATTTTGCTAGTAAGTGTCTTGGAGATTACATCCAAACATTCAGAAAACAAATGTTTTACTCCCACCTACTATGCAACTAGAATAAGTGCATTGGGAGGAAAAAGCATAAACAAGTGATATCTGAAAGCACAAAGAGAAATTTTATACAGAGCTGCATTTTACGATTAACAGATCTTGGGGTGTTAATTTAATTTACTCTTTAATTAGGAGGCTGCAGCTGTATATTTACTTTGCTTGCACGTTAATAAAACAGTTAAACATGCATTGATTTTGATTTTTTTGGCCTTTAATGGTGGTCTTAGTTTCTTTCAGAGACCTAAAAAGACCTATAGTCCCTCTGCTCCTACCTTCTACCTTTAGGACATATGTTTAATCTGTTCTCCTTTATGCTAAGAAAGACAACCCTACAATTAGATAACATGATATACATGTAGTGAAAGATGAGAGAATCCTTTTCTGGAAATAAACTTTGTGTAAGTGACTTTTCCCTTGACTACATGCACAAGTTGTACTGCTTTAATTGTACAGGTATAGTTAAAGCAGTACAAACCCTGTAGTATGGTTGCAGTTTTACTGGTGTAAAATTGCTTATACTGATGCAGTTTATCCCTCTGTGGAAAGAGAAATAAGCTACTCCAGTCTAAGCACTTTTGTACCACGCTATGGGTTGTACCAATATAGCTATTTCAGTTTAAAAAAAAAAATCGCCGCCCTCCCCTTCCCCCCTGAAATAGCTATACTGACATGTGGACAACTGCGCTCTTGGTTTTTGAAGAAACTGACCCAAGAATCAATCTTTCTTGTAGTATGATGTGCAACGGAGTCTGTTAGTAGTGTAAAAAGCAGCAAGCGCAGGTACTGGAAATATATGCATACTACTTTTAATAAGAAAGCTGTTCACTTCCTTGGGAGAAATGCACCATGCTAAATTGAAGGTTAACCTTCAGCTAATTTTCTACTCTCAACTGTGTCTTCAAGATATTTTCTTCTAGAAATTGTTTTCTGTGTATAATGACAGGTTTCAGAGTAGCAGCTGTGTTAGTCTGTATTCGCAAAAAGAAAAGGAGTACTTGTGGCACCTTAGAGACTCACTTGAGCTGTAGCTCACGAAAGCTTATGCTCTAATAAATTTGTTAGTCTCTAAGGTGCCACAAGTACTCCTTTTCTTTTTTCTGTGTATGTCATTTTAATGAGTAGATTAAATAACAGAATCCTCTTACAGAGAGATTACCGTATAATAATATTGGGAATCTGGTTCAAATAGACTAATTCCCGCCCCTCCCCACCATTGAGTAACTGGAAATTTGTGAGCTGTTTGGGAAACACAATTTAACTGCAGGATATGAAGATGTTTCTGCTTTAACAAATTATTTTACTTCAGGGTTGATGAAGACTGTCAGTGTATAAAAGTATGAATAGCCACTCATCAGGGATAGATATGTGATAATTGCAAAGTTTTATATAAACAGAGGTTTGCTAGGTTTTGAGGGTTTTTTTTAAACCGTTTAGCCCTATATTGAACATTTTAGGGCACAATTCTACGAGGCACTAAGTGCCTCTAGGGAGATGTTGAGTGCCCTCCACATGGCAGGTTCAGACCCTTAATTAAATGACTAAATATTAGACTAAGCAGAGGGAGCACTTTTAGGGCCTGATCTAAAGCCCGGTGAAGTCTATGGAAAAACTCATCTTTCTTTGTGAGTTTTGGATCAGGCCTTTACTGAGCTGAGATTATCAACTCACACAGTAAGTTCTGGTCTCCTCTCCTCAGGCTTCTGATCACAGTTCTAGTCGTCTTGCCCAGTGAGTCTTAGTTTCACCCCCTCTGATCTCCCCAGTCAGTGCCAGTTCTCTCCCCCACTCCTCAATCTTTCTCACTTTCTCCCCTCTGGCCTCCAGTCGCCTGCTTCCATCACCCCAATTCCCATGTTCCCCATCCACACTGGCTCGTAGGTTTCTTATCCAATCTGTGTCTTCACCTCGTCCAGCTCCTTGTTCCAGTGTCTTTGCCCAACCAGTCCCAGTTTTCCCCTGCTGCCTTCTTGTTATATGTCTCCCCTTTGCCCCCCCCCAAATCACCAGAATTTTAACAATGAAAAACTTGGTTTTCCCTAAACTTGTTCTCAGAAATGGCTGAACTGTTTGGTTTGAAATTTTCAATCAATCAGCCCAAGTCAGACATTCAGCATGAAAAATTTCAGCCCAAACAGTTGAAGTTTGGCAGAGTTCTAAGCAATTGAAAACAGGATATTATACTGGGAAGTGTTAGGCAACGTTAATCATAGGTGGTACTACCAGCCTTGCCTATAACATCAGTACATCATTTTTACAGCACAACAGAAAAGTTATATCTTAAATCCTTCGTAGCAGACTCTCTACATCCCAGGGTTTTAGCTATTTGCAGAATTTCTTAATTCTGTATGTTACCTTTCTGTACAAGATTGTAATAGAATTCAACTGCTATTGATATCAAAGGACTAAAATGTCCATATTTTGTCACAGATGCACATATGTATCAATATTAATGTATCTAATTCATTGGAATCTATTTGAGATAATTTAGTTATGATCCAAGGCACATCATATTTGTATAGTATTTCAGAGTTTAAATATAAACCCATTGACCATTTGACAGGTTTTTATTCTATAAATAACTTGTTTCTAAATCTTTGTCCAGCGAGAAATTCAAATCTTCCCTTTGCCGTTCAGTGTCTTGCAACAATTGTAGTCTGCTTGTAAACAAAGGAATTTAAGTCTGTCTTTTTTTCTTCCAGGAACTATCTTTGTTTGTTTGTTTGTTTGTTTAATCCCAGTTTACAAACTCATTGTATTGCCATACAGACTTGACGTTTGATCTTTCATTGTAATTGTCTCCTTGACATACTGTACACATATAGTGTACTAATTGTGCTTGTACATTTTTAAACTTGTGTGCTATTTGTTGTCATATTTAGCTTTGGTAAATTGAATAAATTGGGATTCTGTTGTAATTACTCCTTTAAAAATATTGATGTGAACTTAGTGCTGGTGTAAGTTGCAAGATCGTCAGCCTCATATACTGAAGTCCTGTCTTTATCTACAGAACAGGTACAGTACAGGTTGTCCCAATAATGTGCCAAACATCTCTTGGGGGTCATCTCTGGGGGAGTGAATAGTTCAATATCCATGCCCTTTCAGCCCGTGGTCCCTCTGAGATTGTCAGCAGTGATGTGAATTAATGCTAGTCACTAGAAACCAGGGTGACACCACAGAATCACTTTACAAAGATGATTGAAAAGCCTTCAATTGTTGAAGATAAGTCAATATTGACTTGGTCCAAATTCAAACTACTGACCTACTGTAGAAGTGAAAGGGTCTGTATTCTATTATGAACCCTCTGAGCTTTCTGGTTTTGTCTTACAGTTGAACCTCAGAATTATGAACACCAAATTTATGAACTGACCAGTCAACCACACACCTAATTTGGAACCAGAAGTATGCAATCAGTCAGCAGCAGAGTCAAAAACCAAAAAAACCAAAAAGCAAATACAGTACAGTACTGTGTTAAACGTAAACTACTAAAAAAAGGGAAAGCAGCATTTTTCTTCTGCATAGTAAAGTTTCAGAAGTCTTATTAAGTCAATGTTCAGTTGTAAACTTTTCAAAGAACAATTATAACATTTTGTTCAGAGTTACGAACAACCTCCATTTCTGAGGTGTTTGTAACTCTGAGGTTCTACTGTACTACTGTTAACATTCGCTAACTATTGTATCTGAATCTGATAATAGCTAATCTTTATTAAGCCCGCCAAACCTCAACGTGAGCCCTCTCAAACTCTAACATGAAATTTAAAATATGACAATCCAGTGTCTGATAGCCACAACAAAAGCAAATAAACAGATCTTGTATAACATTTTATTGGCACTGGGAGAACGGGAGGCAGTTAGAGTTTGGCTCCTATGGCATTATTGAGAGTGTTGGCTTTTGGGAGGAGATGTATGGATTATATCTTTTTCCTTGTCCTTTGTGGGCAGGTACAGAAGCAAGCAGAAATTTTTTTAAGAGATGAGGGCTTGAACTACTTCCTCACTCCATCAGTTCTTGACTTTTGCCCCATTATTTGCCACTAAGTCACTTTTGCCATTGCATTAGTCCCAGAATTGCATATTCTGCTCTGTCTCTGATACTTACTTGTGAAAGGGTTTGTGAGAGAGGTGTGGGAGTTATTGGAGCAGCTTGTTCACGTGAAGGATATTAACTCAAGGACAAACTAGTCCTCATAAAAACTGTTTTTTGAGTGCCATCCAAGATTTCTCTACAGCTGTGAGGCCTATTATGACATAAGATTTCTATAGCTATAAAGAATTTTAAAACAAACGAAATACCAAGATTATTAATATAACTATAAAACATGGAGGACCAAATTCTAAATGGACTCCTAAACCCATATTTAGTCACCTAAAGAGTGGGATTTTCAAAACACCTATGTGACATGGGAGCACAGGTCCCACTGACTTCAAAATGGAAACCCTGCTGGAGGAGTTTAGCCTGATTTAAAAATTTAAGCTATCTTGATTTTAGGAATTTCAACGCAGATCTGTCATGGGCTATTTGTTTTTCAGTTGTGTGTTTTAGTTTGTGGTGGTGTTGTGGTAAGAGTGATAGTGAGGCCTGGGACTTGTTTCAAACAATTATCATCAACTCTCATACTTGGAGGCAGAATTAATTTACAGATTAGAATCCTCATTGATATGAGAAGAAAGTCACTCCATCAAAAGAAATATTAGCTAAAGGCTTGCAAGGCTTGCAAGGAGGAGAGGATAGTAGAAGGATCATAAATAGAGAAATACAGTGGAAAATATTTTGTTGCAAAAATGTACAAAAACTTAATTTCAGGATCTAAGATGAGAACTCTGATTTAGAATGTGTTTTTTTTTTAATTTAAGTCACAGCATTTTTAACATATAATTACAGGGTTTTGGGGTATTTAATATATTTTAAGAGGCAGTTATATTGTTAGAAAATTTTCAGCTGTATTCTAACATCTCTGATATTATAATAAATTAGTTGTCACCATAATGCTTTTCTCAAACTTAATATATATAATTATTATGAAGTTAGGGTTGCAATTAGCGACAAACAGATACATTTACTATTGAACTATATTAACTGTTCAGCATGGCAGCTTTGATTTCTGTGGGAACTCTTGCTTTGATCTTCGATATCTTTAGCTCTAAATTTTACTCAAAATGGCTTGCATTTGA